>NC_064614.1:552111608-553361608 GCF_023898315.1 Schistocerca nitens
GCGCCAGAGCTGCGACTCAATCAGTGCATGACGGCACTGCTGGGTTAGTGGGCTTATTTGACACGGAGCGAGGAGTTTATGATGCTGTGCCTTCGTCTCGTTTACTTCGCCTTATGACGGTTCTTAAGCTCTGCAACGTGCATCCCTCATTATCCCTCTAAATAACACGTCCGTTACAGACACACGAGATACCACGCGCGGACCTGGGTGCCGCGTTTCCAAAATGGTACCATCCGTACATTTTTGTAAGTATTATTACTTGTAAAATTTCAGTACCATATAAGAATATTAAACGTCACACAAAAATAATTTATTTTACTTCGGTACCAATTTAGGGGCTAAAGATAAATGAATATGTAACTATGCGTTATGTTATAATAGCAATACTTTTGCTTTCGTAATGTATAATACTGAATAAGTACAGTATAAATCATATAAATGAATTTCTAATATTAACTGAACTAACGACATTACGAATTACAACATACATAAATATGAAAATACTAAGTATCAACGCTCTGCATTTTCATTTCCCCTTCTTCTCTTCATTGAAAGCAATCGCAAACTACTTGGCGTGCTGAGTGATTCTTACGTAAAAAATGTTTGCATGTCAACAGTGTACAGTAGTCTTGTTATTATTGTGTAGGTCGCATTCCTGCCACGGACCAGCTCTTGTTTAATTCGATTCAAAAAATGTTCAAATGTGTGTGAAATCTTATGGGACTTGACTGTTAAGGTCATCAGTCCCTAAGCTTACACACTACTTAACCTAAATCATCCAAAGAACAAACACACACACAGTCATGCCCGAGGGTGGACTCGAACCTTCGCCGGGACCAGCCGCACAGTCCATGACTGCAGCGCCTTAGACCGTTAATTCGATTGTCTCGTCAATTCAATATTAGTTGGTTCACGGCAGTCTACGAGAATATCTCTCTCTCTCTCTCTCTCTCTCTCTCTCTCTATATATATATATATATATATATATATATATATATATATATATATATATATATATATGGCTTCTTGAAGACCGTGGATATATATATATATATATATATATATATATATATATATATATATATATATATATAAAATCACGGTCTTAGAGAAGCCATATTTTCCAGGAAGTCCTGTCTAGTATGTGCTTAGTCTACATGATTCGACATACACAATATGTGTGCGTTTATTCCTGCCATGTTCTGAAGTCTGAAGAATGTTGCCAGCGGCCACCTTTTAGTTTTTCTTGAAGTCGAATAAACCGAGCATTTTTGGTCAACTGTATCCACGCCCCCCCCCCCCCCCCCCCCCCTTGGTATGATTATAGACCGTTACTGGGGTAGATTTTCCCGTTTTTGTTTCTATTTCCTCGCAATCATTCATTGTAGATAACAGGAGGACACTTTTTTTTTCTATTTTGGCACATAGGCTAACAGGGTGCAATCGTCCTGGAATCCAAACAGCGAAGAGCCCCTTTCTTGGAATTTCAGATCCAGAAATTCTGAGGAGATTTCTTTCTTTTTTTTTTCATTGCATCAAGAAATGTTACACCGTTCTCCCGAAGAAACTTCGCCAATGGATAGTGTAGTAGTTGTCGGTGGTCACATTTCTGTGAGAATCTAACACGCCCCTGAACCAGTTGGTTGACTATGTCGCACGGTTTGTTCGATGTAAAGTAAGGACCTTCCCTTTATTTGCCACAGTAAATCTCAAAGCTGTGCACATAAAATGTTCTGCTGTTGCACATGGCGTACAATTTCAGTTCATACTGTGCCGTCTTGGCAGGCATGTATTGGATGAAACTATACCGACCTCGAAAGGAAAGCAGCATTTCATCAACTGTCACAAATTCTGATAGGGAGTAATTGTTTTAACAGTTACTTTCAAAGTCCTTGTATGCGTCCCTAACTGTGGCTAATTTACCATAGTTTTCTCGTATACCCCTGCTCGCCCTCTCATCAAACCTGATGCTCCTCACTAGCAACATAAATCTGTTTTAGAAAAACACAGCTCGGCAAGCTATCATCCCTTTCGTTCCTAAGATCTCCAGGAATTGGCGTGGCTACCTTTTATTGAGAGCGATCAAGAATAGAACTCCACAAAGAGCTTGCATTCCCGAAGAAGAAGTAAACCTAGTCTCTCTTTCTTTCGTATATTGAATTACACATCCCCGTTCTGAAATATAGTATATAGGTTTGCGTAACCAACGATTTTGTCAATCATATTTGTAGGAATAAATCTCATAAACACGTCCAATTCCGAGGAAATATTTCTGCCCGCGCGGGTTGGGCCTGGTAATACTTTTATAATATTGTTATGATTACGTTTTATTCGACAGAGACAAGGAATTACTTATGCAAAGTGTTTCCTTATCTTTTCCGACGTAAGAACGGCTATCATTGTTGCCTTAAATATCATCTAAGAATTTGGAATGTTCGTCCCCGGATTGTTCTGAGTCGCTACTGTGGTAATCCACGTTCACACTTTCTTTCTCCTCTTCACTTTCATCTGTGAAATCGCTTGGAGGCTTTACCCCTTCATCTTCGTCCTCAGACAGCCCACGAAGTATTTGAGGTATAACTCCATCATGTATATTGCCCGAAATTCCTAGAAAAGCGAAAGGGAGCAAAGACGTATTTATGTGCATTGCACTTATCGCAGTATGCAGCGACGGTTAGCACAAACAACGGTAAAAGCAAAGGGAGATACGACATAATTAGATGCATAAATGATTGACTGCGCGGGCTATGGAGTCCCGCCCGTGCAATGTTTTCAGTGCAACGGATAGTTTCTCACTGATTATACAAGGAAACAGGAGACAGACACGTGCAATACTCGGGGGAAGGGCGAACCTGAGAATTCCTATAAACAGAAAATGAGTTAAGTAAGTATTAAGACGTACCTCCGCGAATTGGGGATTGCGACCGCGGAGCGGTATTTAGAGGAATAATCATAAGATTTGATGCGCGGCGGCGCTTTTCCATTATGACGGAAACAGCGTACTTTCAAAATAGATATGCTTACAGGAAATAACTATTTCCTTGGATACAGAAGCGAGCAGATAAATTAATAAACGATGGAATAGCAATAATCGACTTAAACAAACATCGATAGATATGAAAATGAAACTGCTTGTAGCATCGTTAGTTAGGGGAAGCGAACCTAAAACAATCAGAAACTTTTGTTTGTGAGTTGGGTATGCTTAAAACTTTAGGCCAACGAACAAAAATGTTCTCGTTGTTGTAGCCTTGGAAAACCACTGCACACAGCTTCAAAATAGATAACAATATTTCATTCATTTTACAAATGCTTCAAATGGCTCTCAGCACTATGGGACTGAACTTCTGTGGTCATTAGTCCCCTAGAACGTAGAACTACTTAAACCTAACTAACCTAAGGACATCACACACATCTATGTCCGAGCCAGGATTCGAACCTGCGAACGAAGCGGTCGCGCGGTTCCAGACTGTAGCGCCTAGAACCGCTCGGCCACTCCTGCCGGCTTCATTTTACAAATTAACCAAAACAACCCATCTGGCCACTGTCTACACAAAGCGAATGAAGACAGAAGATATGAGAGAAATATTAAGGTTGGACTGTTCTTCGCCGGCCGCTGGTGGCCGAGCGATTCTAGCGCTTGTCTGGAACCGCGCGACCGCTACGGTCGCAGGTTCGAATCCTGCCTCGGCCATAGATGTGTGTGATGTCCTTAGGTTGGTTAGGTTTAAGTAGTTCTAAGTTCTAGGGGACTGATACCTCAGATGTTACGTCCCATAGTGCTCAGAGCCATTTGAACCATTTTTGACTGTTCCTCAGTCATAAAACGGCACAGAAGTGTAGGAAGATCGTCAGTAAAATAAAACAAAATATAAGCTCAAAACACCGCATACTATCTTTTGCATGAGCTACAATCTTTCTTCAGCACATTTCCACCTAATGCCTTACAAAATGTAAGCGGCCGTAGGCACCACTCTATCTTTAGAGTTCTCTCTTCTGTGTACAATACTGTCAAATGTCTTGTTTCTTGTGAGATTTAAAACTTTCCTGGCGTACAGATTGTTCTATAAAATTTCGAGAGAACTGCCAGATGTCTGCAACTTGCTGCCACGATATTTCGGCGCAGAGTCTTCTGGGCATCTTCGGATGAATACCGACAAAAAGGCACTGAAATCGCATATTTGAAAGCCAGCCAATTTTTCAAATATATATCGACAAAGACTTGCAAACAGCCCAGAAGTCATGTAGAAGGTGGCGTTTACTGTCATGATTTATTTATTTTTTGTTTTGGCTTCCATATAAATGTTCAGTTAGTGTTCGGAAATTCCGCTTGCGTGTGTTGTGGTTTTTGATAATCGTAATAGCAAGACTCGGCTTCAGAAGAAATATTAGATATAAATTTACCGCCAGTGTAGAAACTTCTGTCCATATATAATCTGTGGTGAACACAATTATTTCGAACTCTAATACGATGGCTAGATAATTGGTTTAAAGTGTGCCTTGCAAGTTATGATTGACAAATGTGGAGCAGAATATCAGCCAGCTCAAATTGGCAATAAGAAGCTAATGTTAACATGTAACACAGTGTGAGGTGTGACTGCGGTGGAAAAGAGGACACAAACTTCTTCTCTAGTGTGAAAAACGCCCTCGTGCTTCGTCTCATCTTTCCTGCATCTCAATCTAAATTACATGATGACTTAGCTGTAATTAGTCAGAATAGAGTGGCAGAACCTGTGACATGTGATAGGAAAGTAGGAAAAGAAGATGGTAGTTGTAAAACTGAAACTGATTTGATTGACAACATGAGGATGAAATTACATAATCTCTTGTACGGTACTGTGTTTCACCTGTCCGCCGGTACACCAATAGAACCAAAGACAGTTGTGATCGCAAGTAGATACGGTGGAGGGAAAAGTCCTAGAGAAGTCACCTAGAAAATTATTCAAATAATAGCGGAAGGCTGGAAACAGCTGCAATTGATTTTTCGGCAGGTCGGAGGCAAATTGCGTTATTTTATGTACAAAATTCTGCTGTGATTTCATAAGTATGTTTAAAAGTTACTCTTATGGTCCTACAGCGGCAATAAAAATACTAGAATGTTCTGCACATCTGCGAAAACGAATGGATGGAGGATTGGAGGTCACACAGGACCTGAAAAGAGAAGGCCTTGAAGATGACAGATCTATTGGGCTGAAAGAGCATAAATTATTAAACTACATAATTTTTATGGCGTCGCAATAAGAAGAAAAGTACGGAATACACGAGAAATTCGACGTCCTATGAGTGAGGGCAACGTTTTTCACAAAATATCTACAAGTGAAAGTCCACGTGGCCTTTGTAATGTGCATGGTGTCCAATAAAGACATATGATCCCTACAATTACGATCACTGTATTCTATCAGCAGTCTTCATTGCTATAAAACCATTATTTCGGGGTGTGACAAATCCACACTTTTACAGAAATGTTTATATGGTAAGAGAGAAAACCCGAATGAGAGTATAAACCGGTAAATTTGAAAAAATGTACCAAATCCTCTTGGTGTCATTAATAGCAGACAAAATGCGTGAATTTGATAGCGCAATTGCCTTCAGCGGTGGGGCACTGGAACGATGAAGATAAAAATTTAAATATCATATGGCACTGTTGTGCTGCAAAATAATGTACTTGACACGGCCGCAAAATTAAGGCATCATCTTCAGGTGCTGCAAGAATCCAGAGAGACGGTATAATACAGCTTATTCGGCAGAAACTGTTGCTCTGATGCTGAGGAAGTTACTTCACCTACTGCCAAGCCGAGTGGCCAGAAGTGCAGAAGTACTGACACAGCAGAAAGATGGCAACAGATGGTCCGATTACCTCCTGCTGAAGTCGAGATACTGTTATGGCTAGCAAAACAAACATGGGCCATGCCCGTATAAATATTTCTCATTTTCAGATAGAGTTTTCCCTGTCCACCGGCATCCAGTAACGTGGTGTGACCTCAGAAAGTCTATTGATTTATGAATTCAATGGCTCTACAGGTCTTTCCATGTGGACTTAGACGCTGTTTACCAGGGCACCGTGATCGGTAGCTCATTCTGCACATAGTCTACATCGTAGTCATGATCACTATGTTTGTCTACTCCCAAGGCTGTTAGTGGCTACTGGACCACGTGGGTGATGCAAGGAGTCGGCTCTGTGGAGTCGGCAGCCTTGCAATGCTACTAGTGTTGATGCCAATGCTTCCATCTCCACCTGCTGGGGCTGCATGTTGGTCAGTGCTTACCTCAACAGGTGTGCACCACTAATAGACTGTGGGTACTGGCTGCCTGGAGCAACGTCACTCTTACGCTTGTATTCTGAATAATAAATGTGTGGTAAGTCAAATTTGTTCCACTGGCGTCAAGCAGGCACCCACTCATCGCAACACCACTTACCCGTGCCCTGAAGTGGTGGTTTTTTGACATCCTGACTTCGAGATGCCTATCACCACCATCACCTAATGGTCAGCGAATCCTTCTGTTACAGATTTGTTGGCTGAAATATCGAGTGGGTTCAACCATCTAGTTGAACGAGTCTTCTTCCACCGTGCACACTGCCCCCTTTGTTGTGGATATGTGAACATGTGTCATATGTGTATTTGTGGAGTGTAGGTGAGTGTAGTGGATGCATGAATGTAAGTTATGGAATAGTTAGGCTACAAAGCAGGTGTTTTCATAGGAACTGCTCAAAAACCAGCGATGTTCCTTACATCAAAATTACACATAAAGCATTCGATGAACTATAGTAAGGTTTGTGAGTAGTGGGATACGGTGTGGGATTTGTTCAAAGTATTTTCATTGGGGGGAATGCAGTGGGGAAGCCAGTGGGCATTCTAGCGGGATCCACTCCTGGGAATGTAGAATATTTAGTAAAAATAAGTTGATAGAGGAACAGGAGCGTAAGATCTGTGCCCTTCAGGTGCAGTTACATCACGCAAAGGAGGAACTAGATAGGTTGAGGAGGGTGAAGGGTGCTGGGGAATGGGAACTGGCAGTTGGCGAGAAGGCAGCTAGGAGGAGGATGTATTCAGGCAGTTATACTTTGTGTATATGCAATAGATTTGACCAACTGTCAGAGTTGAGTGGAGAGGAGCCTCTTGTAGTTTTAGGTGTAGGAAACATACAGCAGTCTTCAGCAGTTAGGAGGCCTAGGTCAGTTGCAAAATTTAATAGAAAGAAGAAAGTTCTGCTGCTAGGCAGTTTGCACGGTAGAGGCGTGAGCCAGCAGTTACAGGAAGTGTTGTAGAGTGAGTATTAGGTCACCAGTATTGTGAAACCTAGTGCAGGGTTGGTTCAGGTGACTGATAGCATACGGGAGTTATGTAGCAATTTTACGAAGGAGGATCAGGTAGTGATAGTGGGAGGGGCATGGAATAGTCTTGATAGGGACGGGGAATATGATGTAGGTGGTGACCTGGTAAAAATAGCTACTCAAACTGGTGGCACTAATGTGCATTTCATGCAACTGTTTCAACGTCATGATCAGCCTCATCTTAATGTGGCTGTTAGGTGCATTAACATGGGGCTGGAGAATGCACTGATGACTGAGGGCATGGGTTACATTGTGGTGGTGCCAGTTGAGTCTATCAGTAGATTGGGTTTCACTAGCCGTGGTCTGCATCTCAATAGGTATGGGAAGGGAGCATGACAAAGCTTGTAGGTGACAATGTAATGGGTGGTGGTGGGACCACTCACAGAAAAATTCCTGCAGAAGTTGGTGTTAGAGCGGCACCTTTTTTAGACTGAAGTCAGCTGATAGGTATACCTGCTTAAAGGAAGTCCTCTAACTAAGGGCTCACCCTCCGACGAATTAGTATATTTCATCAAAATATAAGAGGTATTAGCGATAAAGTTAGTGAACTGCTTATAGATGTTGACTCTGAAATTATTGGTATATCAGAGTACCACTTAAATAATTTGACAATTCAGAGGCTTCCTTTACCAGGATACAGATTAGCTTGCTGTTTTTCAAGGCGTTTCCTGTGGCATGGTTGAGTCGCCATGTACATAAAAAAAAAACAGTATTCCATTTGAGTCCATAGATATATCATGGCACTGCACTGAACAGATATTTGAATGTTGTGCAGGGGCAGGTGAATTTAGTGAAACTAAACTTCTAGCTGCTGTTGTTTATAGGTCCCCTAACTCCGTCATCAGAGCACATCTGATCAAGCTAGACAGGGTTCTTGATTCACCTTATAGGAAGTATCAGAAATTAGTTATATGTGGTGACTCCAAAATTAATTTTGTATATGATGGGGCAAGACAAAGGATGTTGGTAGATCTCCTAAATTCATACGATCTGATGCAGACTGTGTTTTTGCCAACTAGGGTGCAGGGGAACAGTAGCACAGTCATAGACTATATTTTTATTCATTCTTCATTACTAGATGGGCATTCTGTTAGTAAAAGTGTGAATGGCCTTTCAGACCATTATGCACAAATGTTAACACTAAAAGGCTTTTGCACTCAAACAAATGTCACATACAATTAAAAATTATGTAGGAAAATTAACCCAACAGCAGTAGAGAGTTTTTTAAACTTTGTCAAGGAGCAAGAGTGGCAGGATGTTTACAGTGCCACTAACATAGATGACAAATATAATGCTTTCCTTAACACATTTCTCATGGTCTTTGAGATTTGCTTTCCATTAGAACGTTCTAAACGGGGTACTAGCAGTAAAAGGCAGCCTGGATGGCTGACTAGTGGGATAAGGATATCACATAGAACAAAGTGGGAATTATATCGAAATGTCAGTAGTGGTCACAATCAAGCTACAGTAGCCAATTACATACTGTACTGTAAGGTGCTTAAAAATGTTATTAGGAACGCAAAGAGTATGTGGTACACAAATAGAATAGCTACTTCACAGGATAAAATTAAAACCTAATGGTCAGTTGTGAAGGAAGTGTCTAGTCAGCAGCACAAGGTCGATGATATAAAGTCAGTTCATAGTAACAATATTTCTGTTAGTGATAAATCAGATATATGTACAGTATTTAACAATCATTTTAATTAAATAAAAATGTAATTTATATAGGGAATTATATAACACTCTTGGCAAATGCCTTTCCAAGACTGATTGATGTCTGAAATACTCCTCTGTGATACAGACAAGGGGAAGATTGTGTCAATAATTAAATCACTCAAGACTAAGGACTCTCATAGGTATAATGGAGTGCCTAGCAGAATATTAAAGAACTGTGCTGCACATGTTAGTCTTGTATTCAGCCATATTTATAATTTTTCCTTTAGGAATGTTCAGCTTCCTGAACAATTAAAGTACTCAGTAGTAAAGCTGCTTTACAAAAAGGGGGAAAGGAATAATGTAGACAATTTTAGGTCTATCTCTATACCATCAGCGTTTGCTAAAGTTACTGAAAAGGCTGTGTATGTAAGGATAACTGATGATTTTATATCACACGATTTGTTTCCAAATGTACAGTTCAGCTTTAGAAGTCATTTAACAACTGAAAATGCTATATTGTCTTTTCTCTGTGATGTACTGGATGGGTTAAACAAACGGTTTTGAACGCTAGGCATATTTTTTTATCTAACTAAGGCATTTGATTGTGTTGATCACAAAATATTGCTCCAGAAGTTGGATCGCTACAGAATACGGGGAGTAGCTCACAATTAGTTCACCTCGTACTTTAGCGACAGGCAGCAAAAGGTCAATATGGCTGTGATGTAGGTTCTGAGTGGGGTACAGTCAAATAGGGGGTGCCTTAGAGATCAGTGCTGAGGCCACTCCTGTTGCTTCCTTATATAAATGATATCCCCTCTACTATTATGGATAACTCTAAAAAATTTCTGTTTGCTGATGACACTAGTTTGGTGGTAAAGGATGTAGTATGCAACATTGGCTCGGTTTCAAATAGTGCAGTTCATGACATAAGTTCATAGCCTATAGAAAATAAACCAACGCTATACCAAAGTAAGACTCAGTTTTTACAGTTTCTAACACACAATTCAACAAAACCTGACGTTTTAATTTCACAGAATGGGCATGTGATTAGTAAAACTGAGCAGTTCAGATTTCTAGGTGTTCAGATAGACAGTAAACTGTCTTGGAAAGCCCACGTTCAGGATCTTGTTCAAAGACTTAATGCTGCCATTGTTACTATTCTAACGCTATCTGAAGTAAGTGACAGTTAGACACGAAAATTAGTCTACTTTGCTTATTTGCATTCGCTTCTGTCGTATGGTATTATATTTTGTGGTAACTCTTCCCATTCTGAAAGGATATTTTTGACTCATAAACAGGCGGTTTGGGCAATAAGTGGTGCAAGTTCAAGAACCTCTTGTCGACCCCTGTTCATGAGTCTGGGTATTCTGACATTGGCCTCTCAATATATATATTCCTTACTGTCATTTCTTGTTAACAATATTAGCTTATTCCCAAGAAGTTATGCTCAGAAGAAATTAAACATGTATTTGGATGGGACTTCCTTAAATCTTGTGCAGAAAGGTGTGCAGTATACTGCTGCATCCATTTTCAATAAGCTACCACAAGAATTAAAAAATCTTAGCAGTAATCCATGCACTTTCAGATCGAAACTGAAAAGTTCCCTTATGAGTCACTCCATTTATTCTGTCGAGGAGTTCCTTGATAAATTAAGCTGATTCTTGTTGTATTGTTGACTACGCCTACTGAAACTTATGGCTTGACTTTTTTCAGGTTCAGAAACATTTTATTTTTATCTGTTACTACTTTTCCGTTGTAATTTCATGTACTGACACGTTCCATGGACTTGGAGATTTGCTCTTCAGTTTGGTCCTATGGAAATTGACGTGTAGATAAATAAATAAAAAGATAACTGCAGAGGACAAAGAAAATAAGGAACAGGGATACGAAAAGTTCTCTCATGAACAACATTTGGGAAAACAAGATTTGTGGTATGGCAACTTTGATTCACCAATTTCAAATGATATTTTTAGGGCTCTTTCCCATTTTCTTCAACACAATTAACGGTACAGTCTCAACATTTAAAAGATAACTAAAGAAATTTGTTGGTTTTCAAATTCCATGAATAAATCTCTGAATTAAAAAAAATTAATGCACAGAAATGATTACGATCTGTGGATTTACAAAGAATTTTAAAAAGTTAACACAACTTAAATATAATAAAATGAAAGCAATAAACTCACTTCTAAGGGCTCCTTTACAAGAGTGCAAAAAATGACAAAGTTGTTATATGTAGTTTCTGCAGTAATGGATATCCTATGTAAAAACAAAGTTGGGGAATAATTATAAGGTAGCATTTTATGATGGAGAATTGTAAAAAAATAGGATTAGTCTAGCTGTAATGTTGTTCACACCTGACACACACAGCATATGTGAATGAGTCGAAGCTGTGATGAAATGAATTCTATGTGCATCTTCTTCTGGCATGGAGCAAACAGTAAATGTCCCAGAATCTAGTAAATAAACACAGACGATTGGCTCAGTGGAAGTTAGAGAGCGATATTGAACCAGTAACGACATTTACGCAGGAGTCGGTGGCTACACAAAAGTTTTTCTTTTTCTGGTTCATGTGAAGTCACAGGGATCCTGACAAACCAGTATTGTCTTCCTCGGTCGATGAGGAGCTTTTTAGTGCCAATCACCTCTATGTATCAGCTGACAGTGACCAACCATGGTGGATGGAAATGGCATTTTCAAGAAACTCTACACGCTTTACTGCCAGAATGAAACGAAATCGAATGTAAAAACGTTGTAAGCATGTGCAGAAAACGCTCACTTACTGTTCGGCAGTCAAAGGAAGCAGCTCACATCGGACTATAGAAAATTGATATTCTCTGTCATAGCATAAGTCTTTGTAGCTGTCGTACTCTCTTTCGTAGAGAAGAATAAGTATTTTTATCAGAAATTCAATAAAATGTCGAATGAGAAAAAATAATTTAAAAGAGCCCTGAAACTGCGACTGTTTACTACTGATGAACAATTTAGTTCATTTCACCTTATCCACAGTTGAAATACCTGAATTATACAGTCTAAATGAAAAGAAAAATAGCATGAAATACTTCTACTCAGAAGGTATAATCTCCAAAATTGATAAAATAACGAGTGTTAGTATTTGACTAACTTATTAAGAAGCAATTTACAAAAAGGTGTGTTTATTTTGTCTGCAGGCGTTTTTCTTTTGCATTGAAACATAGAAAAGGACCCACAACAATTCATAAAAATGAAAAACAACAAAGAAAGAAACTCATTGCAACATATTAGAATATTGAGAAAAGTAATATTAAGAAAAGTAATATTAAGAAAATTAATATTAAGAAAAGTATGCACTGGAGTAGTATGGCTATAGATAATCTGGAGCACTTTGTTTACATTGGTGATGCCACATGTACTGGTCAGTGCCGTGTGCAAGATGTCACAAATCAAATATTTAACAAAATAAGTAAGATAATGGCATTTTGTTTTTGTAGTTTGCCAGTAATGCTTCACCTCACCAAGACCTAGTTATGAAGGAAGAAGATAATGCATTAAATTCTACACTAGAACAACATAATCGATGTTAAACACTGTCTAATATAGTTTATTATTACCCTTTGGTATTCAGCAAACTGTGGTAGCATGTTAATCCGCCGACAATAAATCTTTTGGATACTATTGCGCAACAAACCATACTAACAATGACGTATTTACATGTGATATTTACTCTGTTGTATGATTTGAACTACATATTTCCATAACGCACGAGGAGAACTTCATATTCTTCCAAATATGAACATTAAACAAACGGTATGGGAAAAGGGAATAATTGAAAAGGTTTCATACAGAGAGGATGGTTCAGTAAGTCGAAAATTCGTAATTTGCACGAAAAAAATTATTTATCAATGTATAAAGATTTTGAGTACAAAACAGATGCAGGTTGCTTATCGTAATATGCAGATCTCTGATCATGAACGAAAATTAAATTTTTGCACAAAAATGAGACTGTCCTCATTATTTATCAAAATAAAAGAAGATTATGAATACAAAACATACTTGTCATTGCTGTTCTAATGCAACTGTTCTGTAAAATATGTTGAAGTGCACATGCATAGGAGCACTGCTAATATAACTTACAGGTTAACCAGTACCTGTTGATGTGCTTCAATCTTTGTACCACACCAAAGAAACCAAAATTGACTGTAGTATTTATAAAATACCTAGAAATTTGTTCTCTAACATTACAAATCACACATGACACCGCTGCGCAGCTAACTTAGCGTTAAACTGCACTTATTGACGAAAATAATTGAAAACGCTATTATACAGGATGTTTCAAAATGAACATACCAGTTTTAAGGCGTTGTAGCAGTTATTATGTTCAACTTAGAATTGTAAATAATGCACAAAATGAAAGAGCAATTCAAACAGTTTTGTTTGTATACCTGTGCGCAATGGGAAGGGTATGGAATGACAAAGAGTGACTGAAAAACATGTTGAACGAGTGGGAATCTTTCACGCTTAGCTCCAAGAAATATCCCCGCGAAAAGTTTATGGTCTTTCTTTTTCGGTGAATCAACTGTAACTGATGTTTCTTATCTTGATGTGCTACAGCTATGGCCCGTGCGTCAATGGGAAGAAGCTGAACAACACATCTTTATTTGGGAGCAAGATGGTGCGCCGCCTCACTGGTATAA
This sequence comes from Schistocerca nitens, assembly GCF_023898315.1. Classification (NCBI taxonomy): domain Eukaryota; kingdom Metazoa; phylum Arthropoda; class Insecta; order Orthoptera; family Acrididae; genus Schistocerca; species Schistocerca nitens. The sequence goes on from NC_064614.1 coordinate 552,125,265, forward strand.
CTCAGTACGCGACTGGTTAAATGACGTTGTATCCGACCAATGGATTAGGCGCGAGGGGCCGGTTGACACAGCATTTTATGCGTGACCTCCACGTTCACACACGATCTGACGCGATCATGTGTATGATCCTCCGATACCAGCTGATCTATCCAACTTTAGAAACAATGTTGTTGCAACAGTTACTCCTTTGACACACTGTTCAAGGTTGCGGAAAAACTCGCTATCGACTCGATGTGTGATCGATGTTCACACTGAACAATTTTAAGAAAAACTGTTTGTGCTTCTCTTTCATTTGGTGTATTATTTGTAATGGTAAGGTGGATGTAACATGAGCTACAAAGCCTTAAAACCCGTATATTCATTTTGAAACACCCTGTATATTTGATTAAAAATGGTGTGAAGATTTCAGGCGACAGTTGTTTTCGGGAATATATGTTCGTGAAGAGCTTTTTAGAAACTAAGCGTGACTCGGAAGAATGGGAGTCTAAACATTCCGTGGAAGAAAGGTGGATTTTCTTCAGGAAACCGAAAATCCTGAACGCAAACGCCTACTGCTAAAATTATGCGAGCATTTGTTTTCTATTCTCGCATACAACACCACTGTGGAAAGAGTATTTTCGCTGATGTCTGCTGAGTGGACTGATGAAAGAAATCGACTGCTACCATGGGCTGTGGAATCAGTCTTAAATTGCTAATTCAACTACAGGCTTACTTGCATAGAGTTTTGTAAAAACATAAAACGGAAATAAGACTTTCTGAAAAACATGAAATCTTCCGAAAAATATGGTGTGCCAGCTATGCTGTGAAAGATGAAGCAAAATCTGAAAATTCTTACGACTATTCGTTACTGTTTCATTAGACGTTAAGAATTTATCGCTTCTGCTTAGGAAAACTTGGTTCTCTGGGCCGTATTTAACGAAATTAATATTAGATGGCGTAAAGGCGGAAAACATGGGAATAGTCCGCTTACTACTCAGGAAAGGACTCTACTTTTACACTTACACAGTAAGATCCGGGGGGTCTAGGGTAGCAGGGGATACAACCCTTCGGCTTTGAACAATGACGTCACAAGTCGCCAGAGAGCATGTATTACAAAGATGAAAGAGCTGAGGAGAATGTTGAGAAACAAAGGAATGCGAGAGAGATAAACTTTATTTCACATATGTAAGGGCCAGTAGTATTTTCACATTAACGATATCGCGTGTTTGTATCTTAGTATTTCTCCGCAAAATACAATGGAAAGAAATGAATGAAGTTACTAGCAAAGAATACATCACGTTACATGTATGTCAGTTGTATCTCGAAAGTCTTTCGAACTGTATTGCTTAAGTGCAGTACGGGATACAAGTTCAGCGTAGTCGATTTCTTAGTTTCAACTAGCATTGCTGTCCTGTTGTTCACTTGGGTCAACAGAAAGGTCCGATCTTACTCGTCGGCTTTGACCCGTGACGTAAGCGTGTTGTGGTGTGTGAAGTCATTACGGCGCGGAAAACCTAATACATGGTTTGATGTACTCTTGTTTAAAGAACATGTATACGTAATATGAAGCAATTTGATGAACATATTGATCTGTAGCGTAGCCCACTTGAGGTTAGGTTGGGAGTTTTTTTTTTTTGGAATGCGGCCGCGGCAGCGGCCGCCTATGATTCGAAAATATTGATTTGACACTAATGCAGCCTGTGGGGGGATGGGGGGGGGGGGCACTGCAGACTCCCCCCACCGCATAACGACATATTTAGTTTCTCCCCACCCAAAAACCCCCAATTTCCCACGCTTGTCCCGTTACAGTCATTAGGCTTTTTGTGAAACTTGTGTATTTCAGTGTTTACAATACGTATTCGATGTTTTTATATCCGCCATATTGGAATTGTTGTTTATGGTCGTTTCCGCGGTATTTGTGACGTCATGGGTCAAAGCCGACGGGTAAGATCGGACGCTTCTGTATTTCCGTTCACTTGAACTATGTATCCCCTGCTTCACTAAAACGCAAATCAAACACCCGATACAAATTAAAAGCTCATTTGAAGTGTGTTGCTTAAGTACAGTCCGGATACGAGTTTGTCGTAAGGCGATTTCTTCGTTTTGACTAGCATTACTGTCCTGTTCTTCACCTGAACGATGTATCCTCCGCTTCAGTAAACCCTACGTGGAACACGGGATACAAATTGTAGATGTGCTGTTTATTTCGTTTCCGCTATTACTAACAGTCTTTTCTTACGTACATATCAGTATTACTGATGACAGAAGGACCTACGTATGTAATATATGTATACCAGACTTCCATTGACCTCGATATATGTACACTGGTAACGAATAGGTGGAAATACACGTACGTTACATTTGCAACCTGTTTCATTTTATATGTTTTGATTGTTTATTTAATCTTTGCGTTTCACTTGTTGAAAGGGAACTACACATTGATCTTGTCAAAAGCCGAGAAGCGATTCTTCTTAGTGTTGTAGCTCCCTTCAGTAGCTGATAAGTGTTTTTTGGCTTTCTAAAAAAAAAAAAAATCTCACGAGATAGAATAAACTGGTCCTACTTCATTAAGCAATCAATAAAAGAACTAAACTAAAACATAACAGCAAAAGCGAAAATGGTAAACTGAAAATAGAGTAGATTACGAAGTCTTTTGCTGTTATGTTTTAGTTTAGTTTTTTTATTGATTGCTTAATGAAGTAGGACCAGTTTATTCTATCTCGTGAGATTTCTTTTTTTTTTAAAAAGCCAAAAAACACTTATCAGCTACTGAAGCATCTGTATCTTAGGATCAGTTTATTCTATCTCGTGAGATTTTTTTTTTTAAAGCCAAAAAACACTTATCAGCTACTGAAGCATATTGGTGGAATAAGAAAGTGAAATATGGCAAAATAGTAAAATATAGATAAATGATCGCTTTTAGATTCACATTCAATAATTTTAATGATAGCGCTTATTAGAACATAGAACTGCTTTATTATCTATGCCTCGAAGTGAAGACATTACTATCTATGACTAAGGAATGACGTCATTGTTCAAAGCCAACGGGTTGTATCCCCTGCTACACTAGACCCCAGCAGTGATAATAGTATCCCATTCTTTAGTTGAGCTATATATCTATACACAACATTTGTATCCTGCTCTCCAGTTGACATATATAGGTAAATCTCATCGATGTTACGTATGTCGTTCTTCTCGAATAGATAGTGCCAGTGTTAAGGTCAAGTGTAGGACGGGATGCAAATTTTAGTTGCGTCGTGCGTTTCGCCTTTAATATCGCTAGTACAGATTCGAAAAAATCGTACTGATACTAGTGCTGGGGAACGAAAGAAGAACGACAGCTGCGAAATTTCTATTACGTACTGGAGTACAAGAAAACATACGTTATGGTGTAAGACAACAATGAAATACGTCAAAACAGTCAAATGCAGCAAAAGAAAAAAATGGAAAACTGAAGTTACCACACCAGAACATCTTAAAAGAACCGAAGCTCGCCTAGAAAGACATCAACAAAAATCACCTACCCACATAAACAACAAACATAACATTACAAAAACACACACACACACACACACACACACACACACACACACACACACACACACACAGGCACACACTTTCACCCCCACCCCACATCCTAATGTGAAATTAGCTAACATATTTCGGACGCTACATTTGCCCAACACGTTTAACAAAACATTTAAACGGGTAATATATTTGGGAAATACTACGCCTCCGTGAATATTCGTCTAAGTGATACGTCTAAGTGACTTTGAAGTGTGGAAAACCGGCGTTTCCCCTTCCCTACAAGAGATTTCACAGCTGACCAATAACCCTCTATGCTATTTGTGCAAGCCCCTGTGGACAATGATCTAAACTCAATATTGTGGCCGGTCGGTGAGGCCGTGCGTTTCTAGGCACTTCAGTCAGGATCCGCGCGACCGCTACGGTCGCAGGTTAGAATCCTGCCTCGGGCATGGATGTTTGTGATGTCCTTAGGTTCGTTAGGTTTAAGTAGTTCTAAGTTCTAGGGGACTGATGACCACAGATGTTAAGTCCCATAGTGCTCAGAGCCATCAATATTGTGATTGACTATGAGATGCTGATAACCCCTTTCCCCTAAATCCCTATATAAAGAAAACCATCTGAAATTGCAATGGAACCCTCTGCAACGTGATCTTGAATTAAGCTGACCAAAACTTCCTTCCTTCGATAAGTTACTACTTTAAACACAGCATCATCACACTTTGAATCTGAAAATACAGCCCCCCAAACCCATAATCCCACCGGAGGTTCTCCCCTGTTGTACTTCCTTTTGCCAAAATGCGACTCGTCAATTTCGACCATAACACCTTCCCCCCCCCCCCCCCCACCACCACCAAAGGCCCCCTATATTTCATGTATTCCCCACAAACTTCCCTACAAAAAGAGTACCAGTCCACAACTGTACGTTTACTCACACGACATTCATGGACACGAAGCAACACAGGATATCTCAAACACCTACAGTACGCGATTTTCAAAATGTCTCTCAAGGCGAACTTAGATTCTTCGAACCACGTCCCCCATCTAATGGACCGCCACAACCGATCTTTGCTGCAGCACCGTACGAATAAGTCGCGAGGACGGCGACGAGATACACTTGTGAGGCGCATATGTTCGCCGCACTCATGACATCGCACATACTCGGCAACGAGACCACACATTTGTAAAAAACAAATCGTGGCCAACACGTATACGCCCATAGCCTCTCTCAAATCACCCATGTTCATCGGAACAGATAAATCCATACCTACAAACGAAAATGAGATACTAAAAAATGTCCTAAAATACGAAACTAATAGTCCAAATTAACCCAATATCACTAAGAATGAAATTAAGTACCGAATGAATTGCAAAGAACCAATTATTTAAATAAATGCACACGAAGAATATTTTGAGAAATAATAATCTCTTTTAACAAATAATAATCTCTTTTAATAAATAATAATCTCTTTTTAAATGACATTCAATTATTTTAATGTAGAATGATAGCGCTTATCCGGAACACAGAACTGTTTTATTGTCTATGGCTGAAAGTGAATACATTATTATCTATGAGTAATGTGTGACGTTATTGGTCAAAGCCGGGTTGTATCCCCTGCTTCACTAGACCCAAAAATTATGTACGTAGCTTCTCCTGTCATCGGTAGTACTACTATTTCGCATTTAGTATTTTCCTGGTGAGTGATACCAGCTTCGGTGGTAATTTATCTTTCGAACCTAGTAGCTACCACTGACCCCATTATATCACGAAAAGTGTTATTGTGTCCATTTTTGTACATAGTAATGCCATAGCGAACTGTAGTGTGATTATTAGCATGAGCAGCTGAATATCAAATATAACGTGACGTCGTTATGTAAATACAGACGTTGAGCGTAGGCAAGGTCTTGTCAGTACAACTTATTGCAGTATTACGAGAGTGAGCCACATTGTTCGACGTTGCTTTTCACCCACGTATTGCAGTGCTGTTAGGGTCCGTTCATACAGAATATCTACTGCGAGTTCGTGGTATCTAAAGGGTGGCACAGTACAAGCTTCACTCTAATTGGTATGGGAAAGTGTGCTTTTAGTATCCTGAGCACGTCCCTATGGGAAATAGGTTCTTCCCAGTACCTCGTCATACTATCATATTTTTCGAAATACTTTCTTAGGTTGCCCTGCTTTGGGTTATACGCTTCTGGGCTGTACACAATTTTTCTCGGTCTCTCCTGTACACAGGTTCACTAGAAACGACCTAAGAAATGTCTTTCAAAGTCTACGAATGTAATTTTCTGCAACCTGAAGAGCCCAGGCTAAAGCATCTCCGGTTGTGTGAGATACCACAAATTGAATATTTTCCGTTCTGTCTACAACCTGGGCAAAACGCTCCTAAAGTTCTTTATGAACACAATTGGATGTACAGTCTTTTTATCCTCATTGGAAGTCTGAAACTGTCATGTTTTACCCGGCTCCGCTCCTGCGTTAAACTGGTTAAGGTTGGTATACCTGATTCAGCATCAGTTATATTCCTGCTTGCTTCTGCAACCACCGGGCTATATTGTCCAGTATCTCCTATACATTAGGGTTCGAATGCTGGTTGAACTAAGGGTGTATTCCTATACTGTGCTACAGTAGGAGACACATGCTCATGTTCTATCTTTCTGTTGCTGTTTGTTTTTCAATTTACCGACCCGATCTTCCCTATTTCATTGCCACGTAGAGAATTTGGACTGAATAATGTCTCGTATGCTCGCTAGTTCAGTCTGCAAACCTTGGCAGGTCTCTCCCTTACCAAAGGTGGCTTCCACGGCTACATTTTCTACTTCTGTCTTCACCTCTTCTTTTGTGGTATGCAGCATACCTGTAGTGATTTCATGTACCGATTTGGTTACATTTTTTACCTGTTCTTCTAGTTTGTTGTGAGCTAGATACTGATCAGCTATATCCGCCCTCAGCTGTCCTACCTTTTGTGGTAGTTCCTTCGCTTTGTTTGGAGTGTGCTTATTTCCTTTCGAATACTCATGAAGTCCTCCTTAATGAGATCTTTGATAGCTTTGTCACGAGCGTCCAGTAGCTGGTTCAGTCTCGTGGCAAGATCCCTGTGACGTTCTGTTAAAGCTTCATTTATCTGCCTAACCAATTCCTTCTACCTATGCGTTTGTTTCATCCCTTTCCTATTCTAACCTTACTAACTTTTCGTGTCTTTCCTTTTATGGGAGGATGTGCTTCCAGTTCTTTTCTCGCTCAAACTCGGCAAGAAGCTACTTTTCCCTCATTACTTGTCTCTCCTTTCTTTCACTTTCTAAAATGGCCTGATTTTCCTGTCTTTTTTTTAAACAATTCCAGTTTGTGGAATATCATAGAAAGAAAATCACCTTCGGTTTTTTTTTTGAGGGGGATTAGCTGTCGCTGATCCCTCCCCTCACCGCATTTTAATATTCGTAACATCAGACGTGCTGGTACTTTTTCTCTCTCTGCTAACCGTTCGTCAGCGTCAGGAGTACCATTCCGCTAATAATTTGACTATTCGTGTTATAACACCATCATGTTGCTGTGTGTCAGGTATCTCCTCAATGTCAGTCTTATCCATACGTTTTGGCCTAAACAGTTACTCATACAAGGTGGTACTGAACACGTAGGATATATAAATAACATACAAGAACTTAATTCTAAACACAAATATACACAGAAATTTTCTGACTGCAAGCGGAATATATTGCGACAGATGAAGGCTGTATTTACAGCTGGTGATTTTGACGTGATTCTTGCGTCAACGGTTCCTGCCAGTTAAAATCAACCAGTCAGAAGTCGACGATGCTTGCACCATAGGCTCTTAGTAGTGCACTTATGTCCTTACCTTGAGTAGATTCTGCACATTATTATTGTCGCGTGGCTTTTACGACTGACGTTAAGTTTTCTTCACGTATCATTCAATACAGTGCGTATCTCCAGTGCTTGCTAGATCGTCGAGCTCAGTTAATTATTTTTCCAAATATATGAAAAAGAAAAACAATTGAATTAACAAATGTTACAGAGTATATACATATGCATGCACATATATCCGACTGTGTTTTTTTGTCGAAGCCCCTTGTTATCTAGTGCCATTGTACTGTGAAATAATAAAAAGTAAAGGCTCTTTCCTCTGGTGTGGTTTGTTATGACTGGCAATGTAAAATTTCCCCGCTCTAGATGCTATTAGGTGTCGTACTCGACACTGGATGTGTTAAAAAGAACAGCAGGCGTCATGTACATGATGTCAACACTTATAAGTACCTGCTTCAAGACGGAATTATGACACACAATCTGGTTTGCAGCCCGCATCTCGTGGTCGTGCGGTAGCGTTCTCGCTTCCCACGCCCGGGTTCCCGGGTTCGATTCCCGGCGGGGTCAGGGATTTTCTCTGCCTCGTGATGGCTGGGTGTTGTGTGCTGTCCTTAGGTTAGTTAGGTTTAAGTAGTTCTAAGTTCTAGGGGACTTATGACCACAGCAGTTGAGTCCCATAGTGCTCAGAGCCATTTGAACCATTCTGGTTTGCATTTCCCCTTCACAACAGCAGAGAAGAGACATTTAAATACGGCTCTGTACTCATTGATGGATTATGCCAAGCAGAATCAAAGATCAAAAGCATATTTTCTGAAGATACACATTCCTTTTTCCTGATGATGGCTGGTCTGCCTTGCTTAGCAGTACTGTGCCGGAAAACAGTTTTTCTATATTTTTTATTTGAGAGAAGCTCCTCGTGCTATCACTCATGCACAAGCGATATTGAACCCCACTCCCAATTTAACCATCACCTATGGATAGTAATGTTTGGTAAGGCTACTCCGTGAACAATTCTTTCCCTTACTCTTTGGTCGACCGCTGTGACCGAGCGGTTCTACGCGCTTCAGTCCGGAACCGCGCGCCTGCTACTGTCGCATGTTCGAATCCTGCCTCGGGCATGAATGTGTGTGATGTTCTTAGGTTAGTTTGGTTTAAGTAAAAGTCAAGGGGACTGATGACCTCAGATATTAAGTCCCGTAGTGCTTAGCGCCATTTGAACCAATTGAACCTTACTCTTTGCTGAGTGGTATTTTCATCTCTCTGTTGCCACAACAGTCGAGAATAATACCTTGAAATGCCAATGTCTGTATACGGGCTGCTACAACATATAGATCTGACACAAATGAACGTTTGCTTTCTTCCAGAGTAACGAAGAGACCCAAATGGAACGGCTTGTGACTTGTTAGCACGTTGGCACTAGTCGCCATACTTCATCAAAGTATGCCAACGACAAACGTCTCTGGACAACTCTTTCCTTCAAAGAAGGAGGCCTGAGCAATGAAAGGACACACTGATGACCTTGCCTCATGCAATGCATACAACTGCCACCAATCAAAGACCACAGTCAACTTTTCTTAAACTGTACTACATATTTATCTGATACTCGTGTGCCAGCGTATGTATATTTTCCTTGTGTGGAGAAATTGGACTAGACACACTTCTCGAATGAAATTATTTTTTTTCTCTTTGTGTAATATTATATTGTTATTTCAAATAATTTTCAAGGGATCCACCCACAAAAGACAAAAACAGACATATTATCATTGATTATTCTTCTTAAATCTTCGTATGTATTTGCGTAATTGTAGCGTTTTATATCACACTCACGTAAGCTGCACTCTTTGAGTAACACAACCATTTTTAACCTCACTTTATTACTTCAGTGCAACGTGTAATATGATCTATGTATCTCTACATTTTTTACTCCTAAGTAATTGTTTAGTTGCACCAGAGACACGTTTATGTACATACGAGGGTCACTCCAAAAGAAATGCACACTATTCTTGTAAAAATACAGTTTTCATTCTGTATGTGTGAAAGTTTTACAGTGTGTAGATACATCCTTCCCGCTTGTTTTCGAACTTAGTTCAACCCGTTCCTGTGAGTGGCGCCGTCACAGCATGTCTTCAAGATGGCTGCTACACTTGACGTTCGTCAGAAGCAACGTGCTGTCATAGAATTCCTGTGCTGTGAAAACGAGACAGTGGGAAACATCCACAAGAGGTTGAAAAAGGTGTGTGGAGATGCTGCTGTCGATCGCAGTACAGTTAGTCGGTTTGCAAGCAGGTTACACGGTGAAAACTGGCACGGCAATATTGAGGATTGTCCTCGCAGTGGCAGGCCTCGTACTGCACACACTCCAGACAATGTGCAGGGAGTTAACGAATTGGTGACTGCTGACAGACGCATCACAGTGAACGAATTGTCACGCTACGTTGGGATAGGGGAAGGAAGTGTTTGCAGAATACTGAAAGTGTTGGCGTTAAAAATGGTTTGTGCCAGGTGGGTTCCCAGGATGTTGACAGTGGCTCACAAAGAAACAAGAATAACGGTATGCAGCGAACTTTTGGAATAGTACGAGAATGGTGGAGATGAATTTCTTGGAAGAATTGTGACAGGTGATGAAACATGGCTCCATCATTTTTCACCACAGACGAAGAGGCAATCATTGCAATGGCATCATGCAAATTCACCCAAGAAAAAAAAATTCACATCACTTGCTAGAAAAGTTATGGCTAAGGTGTTTTTCGATTCCGAAGGACTCTTGCTTGTGGGCATCATGCCAAGTGGAACCATCATAAATTCTGATGCATATGTGACGTCACTGAAGAAATTTGAAGCTCGACTGAGTCGTGTTCGACCACATCTGCAAAAGCAGGATGTTTTGCTGTTGCATCACAATGCACGGCCACATGCCAGTCAAAAAACCACTGAAGCAATCACAAAACTCAGATGGATAACAATGAAACACCCGCCTTACATTTCTGACCTGGCTCCATGTGACTATCATCTCTTTGGGAAACTGAAAGACTCTCTTCGTGGAACAAGGTTTGAAAATGATGACTGTCTTGTGCACGCTACCAAACAGTGGCTCCAACAGGTTCGTCCAGAATTTTATCGTGTGGGTATACAGGGGCTGGTTCCAAGATGGCGAAGGCGGTTGAGAGGGATGGAAATTATGTGGAGAAATGAAAATATTGTTCCTAAAGGATGTGTCTACACACTGTAAAACTTTCAAACATGTAGATTAAAAGATGGATTAAAAAATAGTGTGCATTTCTTTTGGGGTGACCCTCGTATATTAATAAATATTACACATACAGACATACATCTCTTCTTGCATAATGTTTGATAACTCAGCGATTTTTTTATATTTTTTATTGTGGAGTTTCCCTTCAGGCACATGTTAAGATGCACCTCATCATCTTGGTTTCCACATTTTTTTCTCTTTCTGTGAATTACCATCATTAGTACTTCATTTGAATATGGATTTTTGTTCATGCATTTATTACTTCAATTGCAAAAATCAAATGTGTATTTTTGCTTTTTATGTTAGGGATGAACGTATGTATTCAGTCAAAGGTGAATTCATGTATGGATGTTTGTAAACAATAGGTGCTCAACATTGAATATATGAAGTATAAGTGGATTTTATGTTTTATTATTAATGAGTGGAATGAATATTAAATCAAGGGAACCGTCAATACGATGTGCGAATGAATGAGAGGGGAATATAGATTAAAAGAATTGTAAATACTCGAGATAATGAATGACGATGAAACTAACTTACATTGTAAACTTTTTTTGAATTCGGAATGAATGAGTTTTGCAATCTGGGTATATTCATGAGAGAAATTTGTTTATGAGTAAAACTGTAAAGAAAACCAACACGTTGTATTAAAGCCTTCAGCGGCATTACCAGTAAAGACAATGAATGAGTTTGGGTGGTTCTCAGAAGTGTGAATGAAAGATGTTTAGGCTTTATAAGTTGGCAAAGTAACCCTGTTTCCATATACTAATAGATCCTATTTCAACTGATGGTATGGTGTAGACACCTATCAAATAAAACAAAAGTAGATGAAGAAGACAGAAAAAATTTGATTGTTGGTGTCACACCAAACACATACATTTTTCATTCTGTGTTTGGTATGATGAAAAGCGTCAAGCCTTTCCCAACCTACCACTTCTCATTTTCAATAAGCAAATCCAATTAATCATCGACTGAAGTCATGTTTAGGTCGATCAACCTATTTTTTTAATTCGAGTTACGAGATTAATAACAGTGACTGTAAAGGTCAAGCCATCGTTTTAATCTCTTCTGTATTCTAATTGGGTTTCGTTGCATGTAATGGTAGGTATCTCGCCTGTGCGAGCTGAGGTTGTGGAGAGTCAGCGGTTAGACAGATCAGGGAATGTGAACTGAGACGCCTCGCTGTTTTACTCTCTAGGGACCACAGTTGACTTATGAAGAACTCGTTGTCCGGGGATGTGAAGTTGAGGTATTGATCCCATCCAGATGTGGCGGTATACTGGCAGGATCCCATATTGTTTTAGCACGACGTCACTCTGGAACTTGTACCAAATCTTTACCTCATACTTTAGAATACGGTACACAGAGCGAGAGTCCAGCAGAACGCTAAAAACAGTGACCCTTGGAGACTCGCCCTAGCAACTAAATGGCCATTATATGGATAGGCTCTTACCAGTTTCCTTTCCGCTGAGGGTATTGTATCTTTCCCAGTGAGTTCTCAGAAGACAGGCGGAATGGCGGACCCATTTGCAACAGGACGCTATCTGCCCGTCTCTCCCGAAAGCAGTCACGCTATTCAGACAAATTTCCTGTGCTTTTCACCGCTTGGAGAAAGTACGTTGTGGCAAACAGACGCAAACACCCAGTGGGCTAGGAGATATTTTTTTCCACCCAAAGACAACAAGGCAAGGTGTTGGTTGTTTTAAAAACAGCTAGCGTGGGAGGCCAGGAGCCATTTTCTGAATTTTTGTACACAAAAAAAAACCATGCATTGGTGGAATTGAGAAGTGAGGCATGACGTAGGCTCGACAAAAAAATGGTTCAAATGGCTCTGAGCACTATGGGACTTAATATCTGAAGTCATCAGTCCCCTAGAACTTAGAACTACTTAAACCTAACTAACCTAAGGACATCACACACATCTATGCCCGAGGCAGGATTCGAACCTGTGACCGTAGCGGTCCCGCGGCTCCAGACTGTAGCGCCTAGAACCGCACGGCCACTCCGGCTGGCTAGGCTCGACAGATCAAAATTCTAGGAAGAGCACAGACAGAAGCCGGCCAATTGCAGAATAATTTTTACAGAGTTTTTGATGCGAGAAAAACGGTAACGTGACACTTACGCCATTGGTTACAGCTGGGAATATTTTATTTTACTGATTACCGACTCAAGATCTGAGCAGGGCAGGCACAAGAGACGTGGTGATGATAACTTCACTTCGCCATAGAGAATTCTCTTGGCGCCATGGAGGTGGAGAAGGAAGACATGACTTTCGACATGGAGAAGGAAGACTTGCACTTTAGACTTGTCGCTGCTTGTGAGGCAGTTTGATATGGCAGACCAGGTCTGTTGGAATCCATCTGCACCATTCACAATTTTCTCCTCAACACACAACAATTAGGGTGAGACTATCTAGTGGCATTGGCTGTTCGGACGGAGTGAAGTTAGAGGTTTCCCAATATTTCGGTAAGTTCCCGTAGGCTCATCCATGAACAGGCAGACCGGCATAGTTGCATGTTTAATTTCATTTCTCCTTCCGGTGCAATCGCACAATCACTGTTTTCAAGATAATGTACGTATTAAGTTTACACGTCTATAATACTATTTTTCCTTGTCTTTATTTTTTTACTACTATCATTCTCACATTTACATGATTGCCTACCGTTTTCCTGCGGCATCTCTATTGCCCCTCAGTCGGGTCTTGCTTTACTGTGACAGAGATATTACTACTGTTACAACACCAAGTACTACTGCAGTAATGCCGCGCGGGGTAGCCGTGCGATCTGAGGATGCCGGCACAGTAGCTCAGCGTGTTCGGTCAGAGGGCAGTTTGCTCTCTGCAATAAAAAAAAAAAAAAACCCTGAGTAAAGGAATCAACGATCAGCTTGCACGGATGTTTTGTGATGTCCGACCAGACCAAACGTAACGAACAATACCGACAAAAAAAAAAAACAAAAACAAAAAAGGCGTCTTGTCACAGTCTGTGAGGCTCCCCTCGTCGGAGATACGAGTCCTCCCTCAGGCATGGTTGCGTGTGTTGTCCTTAGCGTAAGTTAGTTTAAGTTAGATTAAGTAGTATGTAAGCTTAGAGACCGATGAGCTCCGTAGTTTGGTCCCATAAGACCTTACACAAATTTCCAAATTTTTACTGCTGTGGTAGTAAATAACAAAACTATTACAGTTGCAAAAAAGCCGCCAATTCTACTACCGGCACTTAGATTTTTGTTTATTTATTTTACTTATTTATCGATTTGTTTATTTATTTTTTCAGCAAATTCTACTACTAACGAAAATTATGCTATTGTTACTGACGCTAATAGTAATATTTCAATATTTTTACAATGATTACATACGTATGATCACTGTTATCTTTATTGTAGTCTGAGATGGGCACATAAACACGTATGTAGCCTAGTGTATCGAAATGTGACTGGTTTCTGTCAACGATTCTTACCTGATCGGCCACCCCGTCGGGCTCAGAAATATTTTGCTGCTCCAGACAGCATGGCGATGGACATAGCGTATCATTTATGTTTCACTAATTCTTCGCAATCTTCTTGGGTTCGCTTGTGACCACCTCCATTCACTCAAACCGCGACGGGCTATCGCGATCGTAGAGCTATAGGGCTTCTTTTACGTTCCCTAGGATTGTACACAGGCTGTACCGTTTCTCCTGGGTGGACTTGGGTTTAAACAATGTAAAGTAAATATTACGATAAATTTTATAAGTAATCGACAAGTACGCCAAAGAAGAAGAGATAGAACTACAATGGACATGTTATTCCATGAACTCTTGCGCTTCTATGCATGAACTATATTTCCTCTGTCATTCGCTAATCTTATCTGCTTGGATTCGGACCTAAGAGGACGTTCTTGTGTAAAGCTCATCTTGCTGTATCAGCTGATAATGTAAGTTGTACTTAAAACCCGAAAAATATAATGGTTATTTTGTCAAAAGAATTTGTGTATGTGGTCAGTCTGTTATGACTCTGATACCTAGACTGCCTTAAGTAGATATGGGCCTTAACAAAGAATTTTCATTGTTAGGCGCCATCTTAGAAGAATCTTTAACATTTTTCTTTTAGCTCAACTACAAGACGTGCCGTTGGTTAGGACAATTAACTTTATTTCAGATCTCACGAGACCGGAGGCAGCTACTAATAATTTAACTATTTTATTTACAAATTTTCTTTATATAGCGAGATAACATTCCAGGCAGAAAAGGTCTGGTCACAAGATTCCAGTTCCATTATAGGATTTCATTTGTAGATGCTTCTCTTGTTACCTGATATTGGGGAATCGAGACGAAACCACGATAAGTTACGTATTACAGTAGTGTACATCGAACAGACTTGGCAAATATTCTCTGGTGTTGGGAAGTAAGAAAAGAACAATTAATTATCGACGATTACGTAACTACCCTGAGAAATGAGCTAGTTTACTGAGTGCTTATACACGTCAGGCTAAATTAAACAACATATTACACTGTTAATAATATTCCTACATTAGTTATTTCTCTTTTATGCTGAACCATTAAATTAATGTGTGTTTTTTATATAAGTCACAACTCATATTTTATTTTATTACATTACACTAATAGTCACAAATAAATAAATTTTTATTTTATTACAGTACAAGGCGTCGTTACTCGTTTCCACTGTGGGACCTGTCGGCTATAGTTACGCCTTTTTTCTGAGACAGCATCAGCTGTAAGCTTTACGGTATCAGAACTCTTTTTCACTCTAATTATGTCATAAATAGTTACATTTCTTAAAACCTATCTAACAGTCCTCGCTATATCTTCATCTATTGGGCATTCCCGTAGGATATGATCTTGCGTGACCATTTGGCCACAGTCACGAGCTAGTCGTTGCGATTTTACCAGTTCTTGTTCAGATATGTAGGATATGGCCCATGTCCGGAAAGGTAGGTGACCAGTCCCTTGATGGACCGAAATGTACCTTCTGAAGAAATTGAAACGTTCGTCTTCTTAAGTCTAATGAGTCTCATCTCTGCTGCCATTCCACAAATGTTAAGTTCTTCACTGCTATTGGATTCCGGTTTCCCGACGACTCCGTGTATCTTTTCAAATGGTTTCTTCTTTAAGCAATAAATGGTATAGTTTTTTCCTTACTTGTAGATACAGGGAACATAAGCCCGTGAATATAGTTAGGACGTCTATAGATGTGGTGCTGAACGCTCGGCAACATCGTAGTAGAATTCCTCGTTGAACTCTTTCAACTGCAGCGGCAAGTTTGACCACTCGTAAACTGTGCGCCCAAACACTGGCATCATAGCCCAAAATTGCAGTTAGTCATGGTACAGTGTACTTACATTTAGGGGCAAACGGAATATCTCAGATTAATAATTTAATTCATTATACAATTCCTTTTCCATGCTACAATTTCTATATGGGCGTTGAATGTCCAGTGTTCGTCCAGGTGTGCACCTAAATACCGGTTGGGGGTATGCCTTCGAATTCTGTCCTGATTTATTTTAAATGATGGATCCGTAATAAGCCTTCCTTTAAGTAATGTGTATGTCGATTTTACTGAAGAAACAAACAGACTTGGTTGCAATGTTATTTTTTATTATTTCTCAATGATGCGTTTCACCTTTATTTAGGCATCTTCGGTTTAGCCTGTAGAATAAACACAAAAATTTCATAATAGCACCGTGATACCATTTAGTGAAATTGGATTACCAAGAAAATATAAAAGAACTTACTGATATTTTGTAGCGATGGGTACATGGGATAGGGGGCATAAAATATCCCAGCAGGTAAATGCCTCTTGGAAAAACTTTAAGAACAGTGTGCGGTGTCCTATAATATAGAATAAAACAGAAGATTATCGACAGGTATTTTTTAAAAAAAAGCACGTAACCTGCTTTGCCCCTAAATCGACACACATCACACTGGATATGAAAACATACAAGGCCCCTGACACTAGTGTACGCAGCTCTAGGCAGATGGCGTCTGCAGGCTGTGATCTACGGTAGTGTTTAATTGTTAAATCTTGTCATAACAACAAACATGACAATCAATATAGATGATTGGCGTTCTAAAACTTGCTGCCGGCCGAAGTGGCCGTGCGGTTAAAGGCGCTGCAGTCTGGAACCGCAAGACCGCTACGGTCGCAGGTTCGAATCCTGCCTCGGGGATGGATGTTTGTGATGTCCTTAGGTTAGTTAGGTTTAACTAGTTCTAAGTTCTAGGGGACTAATGACCTCAGCAGTTGAGTCCCATAGTGCTCAGAGCCATTTGAACCATTTTTTTGAAAAATTGCTGATAAAAAGCTTGCTTTAATAATCAGAATAATCAATGTGAATAAAAATTAAAAATAAAGTACACAAAAAATACATTGTCATAAAGGAAAAACATGAAAGTATGTAGGAGAGCTCCGAATACCACTTTTGAGTGTCCCAAGTATTATTATAGCCATCAATATTGTGCATACCCGAATCTCCCTAAAACCATACTCTAAACCCCTCCCAAATCCCCCCGATGAGCGAGATCGTGCCATGTCACTACTGACTAATAGTGTCAAATGTTCAAATGTGTGTGGATTTCTAAGGGACCAAAATGATGAGGTCATCGGTATCTAGACTTACGCACTACTTAAACTAACTGATGCTAAGGACAACACACACACCCATGCCCGAGGGAGGACTCGAACCTCTGGCGGGAGGGGCTACGCAGTCAGTGACGTGGCGCCTCTAACCGCGCGACCATTCCGCGCGGCACTAATAGTGTCAATGCTATGTCAGGATGTCAAGCAAGTACGGCATCTAAGTAGTAAAATACGCTTCAGTGGGATGCTGATAAATGCAAATACAAACATGAAATATAATATACAGTCACATCAACGTTCAAAACTGTCAGTGTTAACTGTATGGGACCCTAAATAAAATACAGTGGTTGTCAGTGCAAAAACTGATGGCAAGAATCAATCAATCAATCAATCCCCCATCATTGTTAAAAATATAGAGTTACATCAGCGCAAGAGCGCCAGTGGAAGCTAATGTTGCAGGTGCCTACTAAATTTCTCAAAATGTTGTCTTTTTAAATTTGTAATTTTTAAAATTTACTAATTTTTTCTTTTTAGTTTCTAAACTGAGTGGGTGCTCTGCCACCAGTGGTCCTGCGCTGATATAACTCGACGTTTTTAAGAAGTCCCATCAAGGTTTGAGAAATTTTTTTTGAGTTTATTAATTGTTACTATGCACCCTGTGACATTAGCTGCCACTGCCGCTCTTGCGCTGATGTAACTGTATGTTTTTAACAAAAATGTTAATTATTGTCTGGAAGGGGGATTTTTAAGATTGATTGTTGCGATTAGCTTTTGTACTGAGGGAACTTGCGATCTGTTTATGCGCTGAGGGACCTCTGTGTTTTATATAGGGTTGAGGCTGACGTGACTATAATTAATGTTTGTATTTGTATTTATCATCATCCCACTGAAGTGTATTCTACGACTTAGATGTCGCACTTGCTAGGCGTCCGGAGATAGTATTGACACTATTAGGCAGTAGTGACATGGCACGATCTCGTTCATCGGGGGGATTTGGGAAGGGCAAAGAGTCTGGTTTTAGGGAGTTTCGGATATGCACAATGTTGTTGGCTATGATAATACTTGGGACATTCAAAAGTGGTACTCGGAGCTCCCGTATGTACTTTCATGTTTATCCATTATGGCAGTGTATTTTTTGTACACCTTAGTTTTTAATTTTTATTCTCACTGATTATTATGGTTATTAATGTAAGTATTTTATTAGCAATTTTTAGAACACCAGTCATCTGTAATAATTGTTAAGTTTGATGTTATGACAAGATTTAGCAATTGAACACTATACTAGTTCACAATCTGCAGGTGCTATCTATCGAGAGTACGTGCACTAGGGTAAGGGGCCCAGTTTGTTTTCATATCCAATGTGATGTGTGCAGCCAGCGTGTGCATTACACGTGCGGCATATTCATGATGTAAAGATTTACTGCAGACCTGACTGCGTTTCATTTGCAATAGACTGCACAACATGCCGTAATAAGGTAATCTGCCGCTTCTTGCTTATTTCTAGTGGGGTTTGTCGATTTAGGGGCAAAGCAGGTTACATATATGTTTTTAAATACCTTTCGGTCATCTTCTGTTTTATTCTATTTATAAAACACTGAGCGGTGTTCTAAAAACTGTAACAACCCCGCATGGCTGGAAAATGTCAGTTTCTGTGGAGCTACTCTGGATTTTACCACGTTTATTTTCTAGCGAATCTTGGCTCTGCACTAAAAGTAACAAATCATAACCATATGCAACATCTCATAACCTTGCTGACCGTTTTGTTATTTATCGTGAAGTGGTTCTATGTTAACGTCCCAGAATTTGGAATCGCGAACAGTGCCACGCGGGCATCCTTATCACAATACGTTTGGTAACTTCTAACGTGGGAGCCGATAGCTTCACGTATCGGTCTTTGAAGTAATTTAGTAGGTAGTAGTGAAACATTCTTGGGCAGTCCGTTTCCTTTAGTCTCAGATATCAAACGTCCCAGGGACGTCTATCATTACACCTATTTCACATTTTGTGACTGCAGCGTATACTAACGTTTTCGCTTCACTAATGGCATCCCCAGGCCGTTTATCCTTCCCGAATCCATATTGAACGTTATTTAATCTCGTTAGAATTCTGTGGTACTTTAATCTGTTGATCAGTCTTACGCAGTACGTTGAACAGGCAAATGTGACGGTATGATCTGGAAAGTATGCGATGTTTATCTTCTCAATGATTACTTGTGCAATTTTCGCATGTTTTTAAAAGTTACCCTGTATAATGCATTAATTAATTAATCTGCTCTCCCCGTCGGAGGCTCGAGCCCTCCCTCGGGCATGGCTGTGTGTGTTGTCCTTAGTGTAAGTTAGCTTAAATTAGATTAAGTAGTGCGTAAGCTTAGGGACCGATGACCTCAGCAGTTTGGTTCCATAAGACCTAACGACAAATTTCCATTTTCCAATTAATCGGCTCATGTAAGGAACTACATAGGGACATAAGGTCTATAATTTGTGCATATTACTGATTACAACCTACGGCCTGAAAACTGTGACTCAAAGGCAGCAGCTGTTAAACTAAAGCGCACACAACGGGCCATGGAGCGACAGATGCTAGGAGTCAGCCTCAGGGATAGGACTCGAGAAGAACAAAGTCATAAGAAGGAGAACAGACGTCCTAGAGGGAGCTGTAAGCCTGAAGTGGCAGTGAGTCAGACACACAGTTCGACAAGATCACAGCAGGTGGACCACTGGTATTGTTCACTGGAGAGCATGGGACCACAAGAGAGACATTAGAAGACTTCAGAATAGAATATTTTGATGACGTGAAGCTGGTGGCTGGAACACGATGGTGCTAGGTGCCTCAAAATGGAAGACAATGGAAACATACGGAATAGGCCTGTACCTAGCAGTGGATTGAGATAGGCGGATTTTGGGCGCAGAGCAGCGTTTCCTAGGGTTCAGATCTGGCGAATTTGAAGAAGGCCAACGTTAGTTCACTAATGGTCTTTTCAAACCACGTAGTTCACATCTGTTATGGTGCCTTCGATCACTACCACAGGTCCCATGAGAGCCTCGGCATAATTCTGCCTCCGCTGGCCTGTGTCCATGGCGCGGTGTACGTCTCGAGCAGCTGTTAGTCTGGATGACGGTCTATCTGGAAACGACTATCGACCTGGTGCAATAAGAAACGTGATTCAGGTGACCAGGGGACGCGATTTCATTGAACCGCAGGCCAACCAAGGCTGCAGCACCACAGAACCGATAGGAAATTTTCCCTATAATTTTATTTCCTTAGAAACAAGGTAAAGATAAAGGCCGCAAGTCCCCACTGTCGCTATCAAGGTCAATATACAGCGACATTTTGCAAATAAAGTCGACACCTTGTCAGATATTTAGAAGGCTGGAGCGCCGATCTCAACAAAAGTTATAATCACCATATAATACGGATTGTTCGTTAGCAGCTGTTAGGCAGCGTAGTATACGAGAGCTATTCGAAAAATAAGATCCGATAGGGCGCATTGTCTGCAGTACGCCCGTCGTTCGCGTCACGTCGCTATTTTCAGTTCTGAGCGCACAGTGAACGCATAAAGATGCCTAGAAACTAGTGTCTTCCGGCATGTATGGGGGACTGGTGAGAGATTTCGCATGATTTCACGCAGCAACATAACATAACTCTCATGCGTTTACTTCGTCGTGACAATTCTCGGCCGCATTCTGCAGGGGCAATGAAGGTGCTCCTGCAGCATTTTCGATGGGAAGTGTTTGAGCACCCACAATAAAGCCGTAACTGGCTCCCCCAGAGCTTCATCTCTGCTCACATGATACGCTGACTATGGAATTTTAGCACAGACAACAAGCTGTTCAAAATGGTTCAAATGGCTCTGAGCACTGTGGGACTTAACTTCTGAGGTCAGTCCCCTAGAACTTAGAACTACGTAATCCTAACTAACCTAAGGACATCACACACATCCATGGCCGAGGCAGGATTCGAACCTGCGACCGTAGCGGTCGCCCAGTTCCAGACTGTAGCGCCTAGAGCCGCTCGGCCAGCCCGGCCGGCACAACAAGCTGTAGACCAGCGTAAAGAATTAGTGGAAAACACATGGGGCTGCCTTCTAAAATGTATAAGATGGAGTGGCGGCTGTGTAGAGAAGTAGCTGGAAGGTGTAGGTAGCTGTCGTACATAAAACATTTTTAATTTTCAAAGTGATTTCCATTCCGCAATCGATCGGACCTTGCTTTCCAAATACACTACTGGCCATTAAAACTGCTACACTACGAAGATGACGTGCTACAGACTCGAAATTTAACCGACAGGAAGAAGATGCTGTGATATGCAAATCATTAGCTTTTCAGAGCATTCACAGAAGGTTGGCGCCGGTGGTGACATCTACAACGTGCTGACATGAGGAAAGTTTCCAACCGATTTCTCATACACAAACTGCAGTTGACCGGCGTTGCCTGGTCAAACATTGTTGTGTTGCCTCGTGTAAGGAGGAGAAATGCGTACCATCACGTTTCCGACTTGTTAAAGGTCGGATTGTAGCCTATCGCGATTGCGGTTTATCGCATCGCGACATTGCTGCTCGCGTTGGTTGAGATCCAATGACTGTTGGCACGATATGGAATCGGTGACTTCAGGAGGGTAATACGGAACGCCGTACTGTATCCCAACGGCCTCGTATCACTAGCAGTCGAGATGACAGGCATCTTATCCGCATGGCTGTAACGGATCGTGCAGCCACGTCTCGATCCCTGAGTCAACAGATGGGGACGTTTGCAAGACAACAACCATCTGCACGAACAGTTGGACGACGTTTGCAGCAGCATGGACTATCAGCTCGGAGACCATGGCTGCGGTTACCCTTGACGCTGCATCACAGACAGGAGCGCCTGCGATGGTGTACTCAACGACGAACCTGGGCGCACGAATGGCAAAACGTAATTTTTTCGGATGAAACCAGGTTCTGTTTACAGCATCATGATGGTCGCATCCGTGTTTGGCGACATCGCGGTGAACGCACATTGGAATCGTGTATTTTCATTGCCACACTGGCGTATCACCCGACGTGATGGTATGGAGTGCCATTGTTTACACGTCTCGGTCACCTCTTGTTCGCATTGACGGCACTTTGAACAGTGGACGTTACATTTCGGATGTGTTACGACCCGTGGCTCTACCCTTCATTCGATCCCTGCGAAACCCAATATTTCAGCAGGATAAGGCACGACCGCATGTTGCAGGTCCTGTACGGGCGTTTCTGGATACAGAAAATGTTCGGCTGCTGCCCTGGCCAGCACATTCTCCAGATCTCTCACCAATTGAAAACGTCTGGTCAATGGTGGCCGAGCAACTGGCTCGTCACAATACGCCAGTCACTACTCTTGATGAACTGTGGTATCGTGTTGAAGCTGCATGGGCAGCTGTACCTGTACACGCCATCCAAGCTCTGTTTGACTCAATGCCCAGGCGTATCTAGACCTTTATTACGGCCAGAGGTGGTTGTTCTGGGTACTGATTTCTCGGGATCTATGCACCCAAATCGCGTGAAAATGTAATCACATGTCAGTTCTAGTATAATATATTTGTTCAATGAATACCCGTTTATCGTCTGCATTTCTGCTTGGTGTAGCAATTTTAATGGCCAGTAGTGCAGATGACGTGGCAGGCGGAGCGGTCTGCCGCAGCCCCCAATCACCGCCGGCAGCAGAGGCAGGCAGCCAGCCAGGCGTGCAGGGCGCGGCGGCACGGCCGGGACGCCGCGGAGGTACGTGACTTGGCGGCCCGCGGCGCGCATTCCAGGCCAGCACGCATCTCGGCCGCACGCACTGTCAATATTGCCGCGCCGCAAACAGCCCACCTCATCTCACAACCCGCTTATTTCGGACGACGGTCTGGTCTCGCAGCCTCGGTGAAACTTCCTTCCACTGTGCTCTGCGCTCGTATAGGCTCGTCATTAACACCATATGTTTGTTTCTAGAGGAACGTCGGATGCAGCTCACTAGAGCTGTTGCATTTCGAACGTATTCATTACCGAGTAGCTAGTGTTCGAAGCACCGTTTCATTACTGTCTGAAACGTTTCGTTACTACCTTGTTTCCTTCCCCGCACGCAGCTCGTGCCCGACTCGGGCCGAGTCCACAGTTTTCGTATTCTTTTAAAATCGTTACCCTCTGCGGACTCGAAGTAACGGGAACGTTTCGTTACTCGCCTGTCTTCTTCCCCGTCCGTTCCTACATTTATTGTCGCCGGCCGGAGTGGCCGTGCGGTTCTAGGCGCTGCAGCCTGGAGCCGAGCGGCCGCTACGGTCGCTGGTTCGAATCCAGCCTCGGGCATGGATGTGTGTGATGTCCTTAGGTTAGTTAGGTTTAATTAGTTCTAAGTTCTAGGCGACTGATGACCTCAGAAATTAAGTCGCATAGTGCTCAGACCCATTTAAACCATTTGAACATTTATTGTCAGCGGAGCAACTCGTTAGTACATATTGCTGCTTGTCTTTCTTTTTTTTCTGCATGCAATTCCCTTCCGACTCGGCCAGATTCGGTATTATTCGTAATTCTGAAATTCCTTCATTTCATACACTACGGTTCTTGCCTTAAGGCTGCACTTGCATTAGATTAGTAACCCTCCCTATCCAATCCGATGTCGGCCGGCTACGCACCGACGATTTGACGGACTAAATGTCACTTCTTTATTAATAATACCAATATTAGCCAAAAATGTTATTAAAGAAAATTAATCGGGTTGTACGTTCTGTGATACAAAGTTTTTCTTCTGTACTGATGCATGCTACGAAGTTAGATTGACCGCCATGTCGGCTCGAGAACATTTCTACCCACAAACGACGTATCATTTGGTACTCACCATACCCCACGCCTTCCTCAAAGAGAAGGTGGCCTTTCTTGGGCTCTTGGTAACACCTTTAAAATAAAACCTAAATATAGTAACCTTAACGAGAGTTATCATTCCTTTTAAAGTAAATACTACAAAGGCTTTCCCTTGCAACAGAAATAAATTTATAAATATTACTGCACTGTTAAAGATTAGGAGAAGTAACAATCTTCAGGACCAGAATGAGATTTTCACTCTGCGGATGAGTGTGCGCTGATATGAAACTTTCTGACAGATTAAAACTGTGTCCTGGACCGAGACTCGAACTCGGGACCGACACAGTTTTAATCTGCCAGGAGGTTTCATATCAGCGCACACTCATCTGCAGAGTGAACATCTCATTCTGGAAATATCCCCCAGGCTGTGGCTAAGCCATGTCTCCGCATTATCCTTTCTTTCAGGAGTGCTAGTTCTGCAAGGTTCCCAGGAGAGCTTCTGTAAGTTTGGAAGGTAGGAGACGAGGTACTGGCAAAAGTAAAACTGTGAGGACGGGGCGTGAGTCGGGCTTGGGTAGCTCAGTTGGTAGAGCACTTGCCCACGTAAGGCACAGGTCCCGAGTTCGAGTATCGGTCCGGTACACAGTTTTAATCTGCCAGGAAGTTTCAATCTTCAGGACGTTTATAAATTAACTATACAAAACTAACCTTTAACTGTGGGAAAAGTAAATAACTTACAGAAATGTTTAGTACAACACTGAATGCAGTATATCTTTAAGTTTTATTTACAAATGTTCAGTGTGGCTACCTTTTGTAATACGGCAAATTTCCCATCTGTAATCAGTTTCCTCCCAAATCCTAGGAAGTAAGTCTTGAAGAATGGTGGCAACTTCTTGTGTTATCCATTGTCGCAGCTTTGCCTTTAATGTAACTCCATACAAAGCAGTCCATTGGGGTTAAATCAGTTGATGGTGGTGGCCAGGATATTGTTCCACCACTTTCAACCCAAGTCGGCACATTCCTACTGAGAAACGCGACAACTTCACGATGATAGTGTGGAGGCGCGTCATCTTGCTGGGAAGTAAATTTTGTACCAATATCCTGTTGTAAATGAGGCATTAGATAATATTAGAACATGTTCAGGAAAGTAGGCCAGTTGCAGTTGAGTCGACAAAAAATGGACCTAAATCTTGTTACAGCTTACAGGGTGAAAAACGTTTACCTCACGTGACTCCCGTACTGGTTCGATTACGTGACGTGATTTCTGCAAACCCCACATACGTACATTACGCTAATTCACTTTATCGCAGGTATGGAAGGTGGCTTCGTCAATGAACACAGTTTCATTAAGAAAATTATTCTCAGTCTGCATATTGTTAAACATTTCTACGCAAAACTCAGCTCATTTTTCTTTGACACTTCCTCTTAAAGCTTGCAACAGTTCCAGTTTGTAGGCTTTGAGTGATAGGCGTTTCCACAATACCTTCCACTCTATAACACTAGGTATATTCAGTTCAAAGCTGGTAAGTCTCGTTTGTTGACCCATACTACCAATGTAAGACTGCTCAACTTGTTCAATAGCTGCGTCAGAGACTGCTGGCAGACCCTGAGCCAGCGTCCTCTTTGATACACAGCCAGTGTCGGTGAAACGATTGTACCAGTTAATAACGGTTTGTCACTGAGGTGGGCACTTGGGATATTTCGTCCTGAATTGGTTCTGAACTGTAATTGCGGTTTTGGATTCATGAAACCATAAATAACACTGCATATGCCCTGCACCTTTATACGACGCCATGGTGACTGTTGAAGTAACCCATTCATGCATGCTACCTAGTGGGAACGTCGGGAAGTAATAGTGGTGGGCGGGAATAAATCTTGAAGATACACTGCTTTCAGTCCTATATCAATCATTTTCGTAAATTACTTACCCTTTTCACAGTTAAACGTTACTTTTGTATAACTAATTTATAAAGACCTTATATTTCCATTTGAGAAAACACGTGAGATCTTTAAAAACTCTTAGTGAAAAATATGTGTTGTTATACAAATCAGGTGGATCACAATTAATAGTGAAAACTGACACTGTGACTGCATACGATAACAGAAGCAACAACATTTCGGTAAACATGGGTCTGCTAAGAAGCTGTTATGAAATGTTGCTCTATTTAGTACAAATTTATTTGAAATGAATCCTTTTCAATTAAGCATCCAACTAATTGAACTCAAATTTCATCCACGGCGTGCCTTACCTTGCGCAACATTGTCGAATGTGGTATATTAATGATGCGGCACAGGCAGATTTTGTTGCTGATATAAGATTCCATCCAACGCTCCAATATGGTCTAAGATGGATGTGTCAAACACAGCTTGTGCAGGGTTTGGACAAAAATATGGATACACCTCAAGAAATGCATGCTCAAACATAAATTCAGATGATAGCCAATCCTGCAGGCAGTACTGCTGTAATTAACCACGAATGGGCTGCTGTGCAATGTCCTCAATAGGTTGCAAATGTTACATGGTCAGTGTTGTGTGTAGTTGTGAGTGTGTTACGTCGGAGCTAAGTGAACTCGAACGTGGGAAAATTTTGGTGCTCGTATGACGGCTGCTTTCCTAGTAGTCGTCCTCTAAGTCACAACGTGGACGAAAGTGCGTGTTGAGTGGTTGTGACGGATGGTCATCGAAGAGGATTGTGACGAAAAATAAGAAGACGACAGTTGCAAACTTCACTGCAGAACTGAATGTCTCTCTCTCTCTAACCCGTCAGCACCGAAACAACAAGAAGGGGTCTCGAGAATCAGTGAATCGCTGGGCGAGCAGAAATTCCAAAACATTCATTAGTGACGCAGATACTTGAAACAGGAAAACACGGTTCCGAAGCGATAAACCTTGGTTTGGTCGGATGAGTCTTGTTTCACACTGTTACCAACTCCTGACCGAGATTACGGCCTAAGAGTGAAACATGACAGGGGTTCGCTGATGATTTGGGTAGCCGTAGCGTGGTCTCCCATGAACCACATGGGTACTTTTAAAACGTCGCATTACTACCAAGGATTATGTGACTAAAATGTCTGTTTATTCTCCATGTTGATGCTGTTACAAGAAGACATGGCCCCTGCCCACACAGCTCGCATCATCTAGGACATATTTCATGAGCACGAGGATCTGTCGCATCTCCAGGGCCACTAGTCACCGGACCTCAAGTCTTTGTGGTGTACTTTGGAGAGAAGGGTGCGTGATCGCACTCCACCTCCTTCATCGCTATCTGAAGTTGCCACTGTTTTTCAAGAAGACTACAAGATACCCTTGAAAACTGTACAAGACCTGTATTTACCCGTTCGGAAACGACTGGCAGCTGTTTCGAATGCCAACGGTTTTCGTACCCCATATTAGGCATGGTAATGTGTTTTTGGTGTTTTCATAGTTTTGTCCACTCCCTGTATCTTGGCTTCCAAGGCCACCTGACCTTAATCTTTTGGGTTTTTCTGTCTGGGGCCAACTCAAAAGCAAAGTGTACGGAACTCCTGTTGAGTCGGCTATAGAGCCGGAACAGAGAATTGTAAAGCTGTGTCAAGATTAACGAGATAATCAGAATGCGTTTTAAACATTTCGTAACTAACTGCTGAGAGGAGTACAATATGACGTCCAAATGTGAGGACAACGCGTGGATCGCATCTTTTAACAGAAATGTACCTACAGTATTTTTTTATATCAAGTATCGTGCTTGAGTGGTATTATGTTTCTTGGGCAGCTTGTAGCACACATTTGCTATGATCTCGCAAACGGCTCTATTGCAGCTCCATTTTACTGGAACGTTTTTGCTTCTACGAGTATTATGGTACACTTTCGCTAGAGAAGTGGCATCATTTTTAAACTACCTAGCTGAATGTTTAAACTGGTTAGGTATCATGCTTCTCTGGGAGCTACTCGAAGAATTTTGCCTCGTTCTTCTAAAACGGACCCAAGAAACAGCAGATTGTCGGCGACGAGAAACAGGCTGGCTTTCGAAGTGGGAGGTCCTGCTCTGAACAAAATTTGTTCTGCGAAACGTAACAGTACAATGCACAGAATTCAGCATTACATTGCACCTAAACTTCGTTGATTGCCTATATGGAATTCCCAAACATCTCACTGACATTTTCAGAAATCTATATGTGGATTCGAGTTTTTGTATAAGAACAGAATATGGGAACACCCCTTTCTTCAGTATTCTGACAGGCGCCAGACAATGATGCATTTTGTCACTATTACTTTCCATCTTAGTAGTAGATTACATACAGAGAAACACTATTGACTACTGCAACAGAAGCATGCCTTTGAATGAGCAAACTTGCGTTACGGATCTGGATTTTGATGATCACATCGTTCTGGCAGAAACTCCACAATGTTTACAGCTAAAGACTGCCAATCTGATTGGAATGACCAGTTCTGTAGGGCTAAAAATAAAGAGTGATAAAACAAAAACAATGTGTGTAAAATGTGGGACTGTATCTACTCAGATTAAAGTGCGACAGAAGGTACTGCAAGACGTTGACCAACTTCCGTATCTCGGTAGCCTTATCTGCAATAATGGAACATAGACGCAGACACCAGCAGCAGAACTGGGAAACCTTCTGCACTTTTCCAACGAATGCGATCTATTGGCAGTTAGACTCCGTACGTACGTCCGCAAAACTTCGGCTGTACTCCTCTGTTATCCTGCCGATGGCCATATATGCATGTGAGACTTGGAAAATGACAGCAAAATCGACACACAATTTAAATATTTTTCACCTACGATCTTCTGGCGTACTTTGAACGTCTGCTATCGCGACCATGTTTCAAACGATGAAGTGCTGAGAAGTGGTCCACGCAGCCTGTACAAAACCATTGCTAAAATAGGACTGAAGCTTGTGGCACATGGTCTGTGCTTGAAAGATGGAAGAATGTCCAAATGAACACTGTTGTGGAAACCAACGGATGGATACAGAAGCAGCGAAAGATCTCGTAGCACCTGGAACGAACTTTGGTTCAAAATGGTTCAAATGGTTCTGAGCATTATGCGACTTAACTTCTGAGATCATCAGTCGCCTAGAACTTAGAACTAATTAAACCTAACTATCCTAAGGACTTCACACACATCCATGCCCGAGGCAGGATTCGAACCTGCGACCGTAGCGGTCGCTCGGCTCCAGACTGTAGCGCCTAGAACGAACTTTCGCAAAAGATCTATAGTGCATGGACATGAACTGGAAGGAAGCTGAAAACCTGGCAAATTATCGAGTTAGCTGTAGCAAAGTTGTTGCTTGATATGTTACCAAGCATTGGAAGAACTAAATCTAAGTAAATATACAAATGTTGTCTGTAGTGCCCCGCTCAGTTTCGAGCCCCAAATGGTCGCTGTTGTTGCTTGGGCTTTAATCCTGCTATATCGCTTCTTCTGCCTTCAAAAATGTGGTCAGACGTTTTTATTGTCCTATTAAGGAGAACGGTCTTCTTCAGCATAAACGAATACAAAGAAGATCACTGGGTGCACAATCACATTACACTGCATTGGGAGAAATACAGATTCAATATAGGTGCAGCCAAGAGCGACGTCGGAATATATCAGATTTCATTATCGGTCTACATTGCATTGGGAGAAATACAGATACAATGCAGGTGTAGCGTTACCACTGCATAAGCTTGTAGGCGGATGACAGAATTATCGTGTCTGCCTGCAGTAGAGATCAGAAATGGAGGGAGCACGAGTCCAATTTTGAGGGTTGCTTGCCTTAGAAATTAAGGCGCCACTGTCACGTCAGTGGTATAAAGGCCTCTCTCTCCTTCCTACTGTAGTTATGTAAGTGTGACGAGTCTGAGAACAGTGGCGCTGTGGTAACTCCCTACTCGACGACACTTTCTCTTACTGAAGTGTGCTGGAGTATGTAATCAGTGGTGAATATTAACATCTACATTCTCTTGTTACTACGTTGAAACTTGCGTCTTTTGCCAAAGCTCAGCATACTCTACAAAGATTCATCTCAGTGACATGCTAATAGAGCTGTAACTGCGTCGAAATCTACATTACATACCTTTTCTGCAAGCCACCGTATGGTGCTTGGTGGAGAGTAACCTGTACCACGACTAGTCAATTCCTTTCCTCTTCCACTCGCAAACAGAGCGAGGGAAAAACGACTACATACATGTCACTGTACGAGCTATAATCTATCTAATCTTATCTTCGTGGTCCTCGTGCGAAATGTACGTTGGCGACAGTGGAATGGTTCTGCAGTCAGCTTCAAATGCCGGTTCTCTAAATTTTCTCGATAGTTATCCTCGAAAAGAAAGTCTCCTTCCCTCCACTGCTTCCCATTTGAGTTCCTTAAGCGTCTCTGTAACATTTGCATGTTGTTCAAACTTACCGGTAACAAATCTAGCAGCTCATCTCTGAATTGCTTCGATGTCTTTCTTTAACCTGACCTGATGCGGATCCTAAACACTCGAAGCAATACTCAACAATGGATTACACTAGTGTCCCAAATGCGATCTCCTTTACAGACTTTCCTAAAATTGTGCCAGTAAACCGAAGTCGACTATTCGCCTTAGCTACTACGGTCCTTATATGCTCATTACATTTCACATTGGTTTGTAATGCTATACCTAGATATTTAATTGACGTTATTGTGTAAAGCAGTACACTACTAATGCTGTACTCGAACGTTACGGGTTTGTTTTTCCTACTCTTCTGCATTAACTTACATTTTTCTACATTTACAGCTAGCTGCTATTCTTCACACCAGCTAGAAATTTGGTCTAAGTCATCTTGAATCCTACTACGCTCACTGAACGACGACACTTACCCATATACCACAGCATTATCAGCAAAAAGCCGCAGACCGATGCTTACCCTGTCAAGATCATTTATGTATACGGAAAATAATAACGGTCCTATAACAATTCCCTGCGGCACTTCTGATGATACACTTATCTCTGATGAACACTCGCCGTCGAGGACAACATACTGGGTTCTGTTACTTAAGAAGTATTCGGGCCACTTGCATACTTGGGAGCCTATTCCGTACGCTTGTACCTTCGTTAACAGTCGGCAGTGTGGCATCGAGTTAAATGCTCTACGGAAATATAGGGTGGTTCAAATGGGTCTGAGCACTATGGGACTTAACATCTGAGGTCATCAGTCCCTAGAACTTAGAACTATTTAAGCCTAACTAACCTAAGGACATCACACACATCCATGCCCGAGGCAGGATTCGAACCTGCGACCGTAGTAGCAGCGCGGTTCCGGACTGAAGCGCTTAGAACCGCTCGGCCACGAAATTGTTGCCTTCATACATAGTTCGTAGGATATCACGTGAGAAACTGTGTTTTATTAATTAAGCAACAGATAACATGAAAAATCTCAATCTCAGAATAAAAATAAACGTCTAATTTCTTCGCTTATGTTGTCCCAAACCCACACTGATTCCCATTTCATGGTCGATGGATGTTAAAAAATTACATTATTCCATTGAAAAAAATCTGTATTTACTTGGGTATTGTGGTAGATAATCAAGTGGAACATACTCAGAGCACTCAGTGGCACTCGTGTTGCAAAGAAGTTAATCCATTCGGTATAGTTCATGATTCAGGATTCAAAATTGTAACTGAAGCAGTCATATCTGTAGGAGCTGAAGTGGATTGTGAAGTTGATGTGGACGCTACGGTTAAGAATCGAATAAAACTCACTGCAGACGTTCTTAAAATGGAGCTTGTTGCCGATGAAAGAGCTTCTTCCCAAATTAATATATTGATGAATGATGTACGTAAAATAACCTAACTGCAGTGACTTTATCCACTATCAATGAATCATGGCTTATGGAGAACATAGTACTTTTTAGCGCCCCATTTCCCTATGAGGAAAGAACAGATGAGGAATGAACAGCAGTTAATTCTTTATCGGAACTTGTTCATAGTTTCGAGTCCTTGCAAATTTCTGAGGATTTAGTGAAGTCAGCACCTCTCGTAACAAAATGGCTCTGAGCACTATGGGACTCAACTGCTGAGGTCATTAGTCCCCTAGAACGTAGAACTAGTTAAACCTAACTAACCTAAGGACATCACAAACATCCATGCCCGAGGCAGGATTCGAACCTGCGACCGTAGCGGTCTTGCGGTTCCAGACTGCAGCGCCTTTAACCGCACGGCCACTTCGGCCGGCCTCTCGTAACAGATCAAGGTTCTAATGCAGTGGCAGCTCCGTAAGGCTTGCGTCTGCCATTGTCTCGGCACTTCAGCCAAACATATTCGGAGCTCTTAGCGTCACAGTCACAACAACAAACGTAGGACAGACAATAAACTCGTGTAAAGAGCTAGTGGAATATTGTAAGAAAGTTGTTCTTCCAGGGAGATTCACAGAATCACACTGCTGCGCAGTGTGGGATCCTTACCAGATAGGACTGATGGAGTACATCGAAAAAGTTCAAAGAAGGGCAGCACGTTTTGTATTATCGCGAAATATGGGAGAGAGTGTCACAGAAATGATACAGGATTTGGGCTGGACGTCATTAAAAGAATGGCGTTTTTCGTTGCGACGGAATCTTCTAACGAAATTCCAATCACCAGCTTTCTCCTCAGAATGCGAAAATATTTTGTTGACACCTACCTACATAGGGAGAAACGATCACCACGATAAAATAAGGGAAATCAGAGCTCGTACGGAAAGATATAGGTGTTCGTTTTTCCGCGCGCTATACGACATTGGAATAATAAAGAATTGTGAACGTGGTTCGATGAACCCTCTGCCAGGCACTTAAATGCGATTTGCAGAATATCCTTGTAGACGTAGATGTGGACAATAGATCGAAGTCCAGTGGAACACTTTGTTAGACATGCTGGTTTCAGGACGTGATACTCTGATCAAGATTAAGTAGT
Organism: Schistocerca nitens; assembly: GCF_023898315.1. Classification (NCBI taxonomy): domain Eukaryota; kingdom Metazoa; phylum Arthropoda; class Insecta; order Orthoptera; family Acrididae; genus Schistocerca; species Schistocerca nitens. The sequence goes on from NC_064614.1 coordinate 552,158,097, forward strand.
TGCACTATGGAATATAGATGAGCAGACCTAAATGAGCTTTTCATGTCCATCAAGCGATTCACTGAAGCTAGTAATAATGAAGAACGAGACAAATATCCAACAGTCTATTTGGTACTTCTCTGGTGGTGTGAACTTCTGAATGAATTAGATAGTGATACCATGCGAATACTTAAATTAAGATGCAGAAGTTCCATGGACAGAAGTAATGATAAGATAAACTGCACTTGTACCCCAAGATCGTAACATTGTTTGTGCCCTCATTATCATGATCTTTTGATTCTGAGCACTGAAGACAGAGACATTGTCTTTAAAGAGGTTGGTGCTAGTGTGTAAACATTTCATTTGCGTAAACAACTGTATATCCTTGATCTTGAAACATGATTATGAGTGAATGTTTCTACAAATTATGTGTCCCTTCTTTCTAGTTACTCGTCGTTCCTACGAAAGTATATCAGGCATTTAGAAACCACTGCGTCCGCTGAAATTCCAGATGCACGCTAGAAGTCTGGACCATGTGGACGAACAGCGCTAGGTATTGTCCCATCTTTCAGTTGCTGCTACCGAAAAGGACACGGAAGCGAAAAACGGTTATTCTTGGATGGCGGAAGGAACATGAAAAGACAATGCCTTCTCTGGTACTTGTAGCTAAGAGCACAAGTCGTCTGGACCCTGTTTCAGATGACATTTTGTGGATTTACAGTAGCAATGATCTGTTAAATACTTTCGACTTACGTTAATTGACATAGATGCTATTCAGAAATTAAAGTAATGATATGATATAATATAGTTTAAATTTAATGATGCTTTCGAACGGTCTCTTCGAAACGCCTAGGTAGCGGACCATCATATTTCAGGAATTTCTTGAAGTTCCGATAACAAACGATAAAGAGGTGCCACATTACTCGCAAGCGCCTTTAAATCACTCCAGGTTGGATTTTAACAAAAGCAGCTAGAAACGGACACTTTAAAGCGTTCTTTATGATTGCGGAAGGTAGAATTCTATGTGCAACATTAATGGAACGAGACTACTAATACGAGGGCTATTCCGAAAGTAAGGTCCGATCGGTCACGAAATGGAAACGACTATGAAAATCCGATAAAGCTTTGCACAGATGTGTTGGGTAGTGTCTCTAGTATAACCCCAGTTAGCATCACGTCGCTCTTCTCATTTCTGAGCTCGCAGTGAGTGCGTAAAGATGTCTAGAAAATAGTGTCTGCCGCCAAGTACGGGGGCCTGGTGAGAAATTTCCCCTGAAGCTATGCAGCTAACATTACATAACTGTCGTGCTGTTTCGTCTTCAAGACAATTCTCAGCCGCATTCTGCAGGGGCAATGAAGATGCTCCTGCATCGTTTTCAAATGGAAATGTGAGATTACCCACAATACAGCCCGTAATTGTCTCCCTCTGAGGTTCAGCTCAGGTCACATGAACCGCTGGTTATGAAGACAACATTTCGGCACAAGACAACGAGCCGTAGGCCAGCGTAGAGAATTGGCGGAGAGCACTGGCGGCTGCCTTCTATAGCGAGGGTATGGGAAAGTTGGTACAACGCTACGATACACGTCTAAGTCGGGTCGGCGACTATGGAGATAAGTAGCTGCAAGGTGTATCTAACTGTTGCAAATAAAACATTTGTGATTTTTACCGTGGTTTCCATTTCGCGACCTATCGGACCTTACTTTCGGAATAGCCCTCGTATATACTAATAAGTCAAGCATGTATGCGTATTCCTTTTGTCATGGTAACTTGCGTTTATAGGCTAATAGCGAGCTGTGTAACGTATCGTTCACTTACGTAACATTACGAAGACTGATATAAATTTATTTTAATATTTACACACTATTTAGAGAATAAACATCATCCTTGTGTTCTCTTTTTTTTGTACTGACGTCACAAACTCGGTAACCTGTCGAACGTAATTGTTAGACTTTCTCTGAATAGAAGGCATAGGCCTATATTAAAGCTGTCTTCTGAAAAGTTTTATTGAAACAATCAGACCCACGCACCCACTCACAAACACACACACACACACACACACACGCACACACACACACACACACACACACACCGAAATACGCGCACAAAAACATATATACAGGATGAATCACTACGGTTCCGGGCATCGAAACGAGGTTTTAGGCAAATGATAGCACTCTAAGGGGCATGTACTTTGGTATGTGATAAAATGTCTTATGTCGATCGGGATGTTGAAGCAAGTATGACTTTTTAAATAAAATGATTTTTTAACGGCATCCGGAAGTGCTTAAAAAGACGAGTACAGTGACACAATGTTTGTAATGTTGAAGTTGAAATGCTTCGCAAAAGAATCAGAGTAAATTACTAAAATTGGAAAGCAGTGTGATCAGTCAGCTATTGCGGTGCAAACGCCGCCAAGCAGAGCTTTCGCGCGAGGCTCCGTCGTTATATGCAGCAAGACAGGTCTACGCTCCTAAGACAAAACCTCATTTGCTATACGACGTAAATGCAGAGTGTGGGGTCACCGCCAGACACCACACTTGCTAGGTGGTAGCCTTTAAATCGGCCGCGATCCGTTAGTATACGTCAGACCCGCGTGTCGCCACTATCAGTGACTGCAGACCGAGTGCCGCCACACGGCAGGTCTAGTCTAGAGAGACTCCCTAGCACTCGCCCCAGTTGTACAGCCGACTTTGCTAGCGATGGTTCACTGTCTACATACGTTCTCATTTTCAGAGACGACAGTTTAGCATAGCCTTCAGCTACGTCATTTGTTACGATCTAGCAAGGCGCCATATTCAATTACTATAATCTGAACAGATAATATTGTGAATCATGTACCGTCAAGAGCGACGTTCATCATTAATGGATTAAAGTTAAGTATCAAACTAATTACGTCCGCTTTCTGAATTCTAATTCCTTGTCATGTTCCAGACCTCACGTCAGTATAGTCCTTCCCTCCTCACGCCAGCCTGCGTGAGCTAAAACGCGCGCATTTCGGCCTCCCCTAGTAACATGGTGTTGGCTCTTCAGCCAACACAACATTGGCGACGAGTACTAAAAACGGTGTTCTTAACTATACTGACATATGCCCTGATTTCATTGTGTAATGGCTTCGCCACAATCTCCACACGTACTGTCCGAATTTTATCGCTTACAGAATCAGCAGACGCAGGCATTACTGGATGCCCTTGGACAGCTCGTCCAGGGTCAACGTGCTATGCAAAACGATGCAGCAGCCGCCGCTCCACCGCTAACGCAGCCACAACACGAAGCTGCACCGAAATTCTGACATTTTGATGCTGGACTGGAAAGCTGGACGGAGTGGTCACGCCAATTTGGAGTCCATCTCGCCGCCTACAGAATTCAAGGTAACGAGCGGCAGCCTTTTCTTTTGTCGTCCGTCGGTGTCCAAACCTACCGGGTGATTATTTCCCCGAGGCGAAGTAGCAACTCTGTCCTACGAAGAAATTTTGTCTGCATTAGATGCATATTCCAAACAATCAGTCAATGTAGTTGCGAAACTGTATACCTTCTTTCGTACAAAACGTACGGCAGGTCAGACTAATCGGGAGTGGGTTCCAACCTTTCAAGGCCTCACTAGGGATTGTGCTTTTGAGTGTCAATGTGGACTTCCATATTCAGATACTACGGTACGTGATGCAATTGCACAGAACGTTTCTGATGTTCGTGTAAGGGAACAGGTTTTGAAACTAATCAATCCCTCCCTTCAACAAGTGATGGACGTATTGGATCGACAGGACACACCTGACTTTGCTCAGGAGTCATTTGAAACTTTGCCAGCCGTGTGTCAGGTTAACCGGCCCACCGGGCGAGCTGCACGGATCAGTAAACAGCCGTCGCGCCCAGCCGCACCGCTGCCGCCAGGCTCTCAGCCACGTGTGCCGCGCCAGCAAACAAATGCAGTGCTCAAATCATGCCCGCGGTACGCTACTAAACATTCACATGCGAACTGCCCGCCACGCCAAGCTATTTGCTTTTGCTATAATAAAAAAGGACATGTTCAGAGTGTTTGTCAGAAAAAGCTCAAATCGGAAACTCAAAACCATTCCAGGCCCTTTGCTTCGCGCCGGAATCGGAATCGAACCCAGGATACTCAGGCTCGCGAAAGTTCACCCATGGAAATTCATGTCGTTCATTCCACTCCGCCCAGTGCCTCTCTCTAACAGTGACTGTGTTCGTCCCACATCGCCGGAACTCCCAAGTAGCAAGTGATTTTGTACCAGTGTCAGTTCACCTTCCACGAGACAGTCGCTCTTGTCGTCAGCAGGACAATAAACTTTTTGTAGACTTGGATAGTAACGGCAAAGTGATACAATTCCAGCTCGATACCGGAGCTGCAGTTTCACTGATCAATCAGGACACTTACAAACAGCTGGGCACACCTCCGTTGTGTGCCGCAAATGTTACGTTAACTAGCTATTCAGGTCAAGAGATCCCTGTTAGGACATTGCAGCCTTCTTGCAACATACAAAGGACAAACAAAACTTGTGTCATTTTACGTCCATCGTTCTTCTTCTACAGTCAAATTGTTTGGTTTCGATTTATTTCAGTTGTTTAACTTGTCTATAGTAAATCAGGTCCTATCAATGAACCAGACTGTGCCTTCAGACAGTGTTTGTTTGCAGATATTTTTGCACCGGGCCTCGGTTGCGCTAAGTCCTATAAAGCACATTTGGAACTGAAAGTAAACGCGCAACCGAAATTTTTCAGAGCGCGCAGTGTTCCCCACACATTGCGTGATGAGGTTGCAAAAACATTACACGATTTGGAATCACAAGGTGTAATTGAACGTGTGCAGGCTTCTCTCTGTGCATCACCCTTAGTAATTTTGCCAAAACCTTCGGGAAAATTGAGACTTTGTCTGGACTTCAAGGCAACAGTGAATCCACAACTAGTGATTGCAACTTTTCCTTTACCCCGCCCGGAAGATCTTTTTGACAAGCTGTGCCCGGGCAAATATTTTTCGAAGTTGGACCTAGCAGATGCGTACTTGCAAATACCGGTGGACGAAGAATCCCAGCGCGTTTTGGTGGTTAATACGCATCTAGGTTAGTATCAATTCAAACGACTGCCATTCAGGTGTGCATCTGCCCCTGCATTGTTTCAGCAATATCTTCAAACTGTTTGTGTGTCAGCCCCTACTGCAGCAAACTATCTGGACGATATTGTGATCTCCGGAAAGACGGAAGAAGAACATTTAGCCAATCTCAGAACATTATTTCAGGTCTTGCGACATAATGGTCTTCGCTTACGGAAGGACAAATGTGTGTTTTTCGCTCGTGACTTGCCATACCTGGGCCATGTACTCAATGCCCAAGGCATACATCCCAGTCCCACGCACCTCCGTGCCATAGAAGACTTGCCTTCGCCGCAGAATTTGAAGCAGCTACAGAGTGTGCTGGGAAAAATCAACTATTATCACAGATATGTGCCGCATGCCTCTTCCATTTCAGCTCCGCTTCGTCGCTTACGCCGTAAAGGTGTTCCATTCGTCTGGACGACGGAATGCGAACGCACCTTTCGCCGGTTGAAATCGGTGTTGCTTTCCAATACTTGCCTTACGCCTTTCGATCCCCAGAAGCCCCTTTTGTTGATGATGGATACATCGGATTTCGGGATCGGTGCTGTGCTTGCGCACAAAGATGGCTCGCACGATCGCCCTATTGCCTTTGCGTACAAATTGCTCTCGTCTGCGCAAAGAAATTATTCACAGATCGAGAAAGAAGCATTAGCTCCCGTATTTGGTGTTACAAAGTTTCATGACTTCTTGTATGGTCGTCTCTTTACCATAATCACAGACCACAAACCTTTGACATCGCTTTTTCATCCGAACAAGCCTGTACCTCCACGTACAGCGCAGAAATTCATTCGCTGGTCATTTTCCTCTCGCAGTACCGCTACGATATCTTGTATCGGTCCACTGCTAAGCACGGAAACGCCGATGCGTTGTCCCGTTTGCCTGTTGCTGAGGATAGGGCATTCGATTCCTCCGAACTTGCTTGCATGTTCATTGATTCGGAAACCGATGACGTGGTCGAATCGTTTCGGATTGATTTTCGTCGTGTAGCTACAGCCACAACTGCCGGCCCTGTCCTTGCTACCTTTCTGCGTTTTGTTACTACGCAATGGCCCTTGTAAAAGTCACGGATCGGGGACCCGTTGGTTCGCCGATTTTTTGCTCACAAGGAGAGACTTTTTGTCCGCCGTGGTGTTTTGCTGTTGCGTTCTGATAATGATCAGTCCAGGTTCGTGGTCCCACGTTCGTTACAGTCCTCTGTCTTAAAGCTTCTCCACCAAGGACATTGGGGTATAGTGAGAACGAAACAACTTGCTTGTCAGCACTGTACTTGGTTCGGAATCGATGCCGCGATTACGAATATGTGCTCTTTTTGCATGGTGTGTGCCAAACAACAATCAGCACCACCGCGGAAATTCTTTGCATGGCCAAAAGCCACTTTCCCTTGGCAACGCTTACGCATTGATTTTGCTGGTCCATTCTGGAATGCTCGATGGTTGGTTGTGATAGATTCATTCAGTAATTTTCCTTTTGTTGCCCGGATGTCTTCCACGACATCATCTGCCACCATCCAAGCGTTACCTGCTATCTTTTGCATTGAAGGTCTTCCACAGACAATTGTTTCTGACAATGGCCCACAATTCATGTCTGCAGAATTTCAGTCATTCTGCAAGGCCAGTGGTATTCAACATCTGACGTCCGCTCCGTTTTCGCCACAGTCAAACGGTGCCACTGAACGATTGATCAGGACTTTCAGGTCACAGATGTTGAAGATGAAAGAGTCGCATTCTCGGGAGGACGCGTTATTGCTCTTTTTGTCCTCGCATCGCTCTCAGCCTCGAGATGGTCGCTCGCCGGCTGAGTTGCTCCATGGTCGCCATCAGCGAACCTTGATGTCTTTGCTACATCCGCCGCATCAGGTTCCTGTGCAGCGGCAGACACCTGATTTTGCCCCAGGCGACGTTGTCTACTACCGCCACTATCGAGGTTCACGGCGTTGGCTCGAAGGGCGCATTTTTCGCTGCCTCGGACGCGCTATGTATCTGGTTTTGGGGGCCTATGGTGAGGTGCGCCGGCATCTCACTCAGCTGCGCCTCTGTCGTCGCATGGGATCTGCCGCTCGCCGTCTGCTTTCAGCGACGGTGCCGTCCGGTCAGCGCCCCGGGGACCCATCTACTGGCTCGCCTCAGCCCCAGGTGTTACCGACGCTGCCTTCCATTTTGCCCCATGGCGACGCGCCGCCGCCGCCGCCGCCGCCTGTTCTCCCCCCAGCGACGCCCACAGTGGACGCGTCGCTGCAGACGTCGGGCGCCTCCCTGGGTCGCGCGCCGCCGATCGCTTCCCGTGACCAGTCGTCCTCCGACATGGAACTCTTGCCCGCTCCAGACCATATGTCGTCTTCGCCCGTCGGGTGCCCCGGCCCGATGGAGGTCGACCCTTCGGCCCCTCCTGTCTCTCTACGGGCGCATACACCGCATGTTGGCGTGCACCGTGAAGTAGGTTTTCAGGCGTTCCCCAGCTCCCTGCGGTCAGAATGGCAGGGTGAGGGTGGCACAGCCTCGCCTGTTGTTAGGCTCCCCACCTCGTCGCATACGTCAACATGGGGTCCTCCCCACGGCGGGCGGAAGCCTTACACCACGACCGTCCGCCGATTTGCGGGGGAGGAATGTGGTGTCACCGCCAGACACCACACTTGCTAGGTGGTAGCCTTTAAATCGGCCGCGATCCGTTAGTATACGTCAGACCCGCGTGTCGCCACTATCAGTGACTGCAGACCGAGTGCCGCCACACGGCAGGTCTAGTCTAGAGAGACTCCCTAGCACTCGCCCCAGTTGTACAGCCGACTTTGCTAGCGATGGTTCACTGTCTACATACGTTCTCATTTTCAGAGACGATAGTTCAGCATAGCCTTCAGCTACGTCATTTGCTACGACTTAGCAAGGCGCCATATTCAATTATTATAATCTGAACAGATAATATTTTGAATCATGTACCGTCAAGAGCGACGTTCATCATTAATGGATTAAAGTTAAGTATCAAACTAATTACGTCCGCTTTCTGAATTCTAATTCCTTGTCATGTTCCAGACCTCACGTCAGTATAGTCCTTCCCTCCTCACGCCAGGCTGCGTGAGCTAAAACGCGTGCATTTCGGCCTCCTCTAGTAACAGGGTGTTGGCTCTTCAGCCAACACAACATTGGCGACGAGTACTAAAAACGGTGTTCTTAACTATACTGACATATGCCCTGATTTCATTGTGTAATGGCTTCGCCACAATCTCCACACGTACTGTCCGAATTTTATCGCTTACAGTATCAGCAGACGCAGGCATTACTGGATGCCCTTGGACAGCTCGTCCAGGGTCAACGTGCTAATAAAACGATGCAGCAGCCGCCGCTCCACCGCTAACGCAGCCACAACACGAAGTTGCACCGACATTCCGACCTTTTGATGCTGGACTGGAAAGCTGGACGGAGTGGTCACGCCAGTTTGGAACAGGGTAACCTATGATTTTTGTATGCCGAACTACGACGTATGCTAGCTTTTGGCGCATCAGTTGTGGCTTAGGAAAACTATTTCAAATGTATGTACGTTTTCAGATTTTTGTGGAAACAATTACAGTTTCGTCAGGCAGTTTTTCATTTAAACTCTCCTCGGTGCTGATTGTTCGCCGAAGTCAAAACAGAAATGTCGGTCATTCACACTTCATAATGATAAACAGAGCTGTTCAAGGGAAAAAGGAAACTACTATATTAACTTCCTTAGATTTTAAAAATGCTGGAAAGCCTTGACCTGTCTTCGCCTGGAGACGCCTCAGTGCTTCTTAAGATAAACCACCTGCTGTCGGAAAAACGTGTTTGCAAATGGTACTCGAAATCGTAAGTAGACTGAATACGCTTTAAATAAACTAAACAGTTTATTCAGAACGACTGACGTCATGTCACCCACAAACTACTGTTATTAACAAAATATAGTTTTACAATTACTTAAGTATGTGTTCAAATTATTTGCCATTGATCGTAAGGCACATTTGCAATCGCCATTCGGGAGATAGACGAACAGATGAAAGTACACTGTATGTTATGCCGTTGCATGTTGTGGCGATTTGACGGTGCCATATCATCCGGTGTTGTTGAGAGTTTACGATAACGCTCCCCACAAAAAGAAATGGAGTCGAATCAAGACACCTGGCCTGCCATTGTATTGCGGCATTCTGTCCTATCCAACGGACAGGAAACTTCTCATTCAGCATTTGACTTGCAACATGGGATAAGTGAGCCGGTCACCGTCGTGTTCGAATCACATACACTGTCACCTATTCAGTATTACCTCTTCTAGAACAATAGACAGATTGTTCGCATGAAAACGCGCTTATGTATTTTCATTTACCACACTTGGGATGAAGTAAGGTCCTACAGCGGAGTTTCCTATGATGCTGCACCACAGGTTTACGCTTAATGGTCGTTGTTGTTGTGCCTAACGAAGCCAGCGTGGGTATTCAGCTTCCCAGCAGTGCATATTACTTGTATTTACATTACCGTGGTTCGTAAACGTTGCTTCGTCAGTAAAGAGCACACGCTGAAAGAACGTAGTGTCGTGTCCCAAACGATGCAGATCGAACCAACAAAATTCTATGACTTTCGAAATCCCTTCTCCGGATGTAGCGATGGATGATAGGGGTGGAAATTATGTCGATGCAAGATGCGAATGACACTCCTCTGTCTGATCACACATTCCTTGGCAGTACGTCTCGTGCCACCATTCGGCGTACAAAAGTAGCATGTATAACTTCTCGCCATTTGTGTACATATTTGTAAGCTGAAGCAGAAATGATCTGCCAATAGACAGCACAGTTCCTGCTAGTTCTGCAGCGCAGGTAAGTAAACAGACGAAAGGCTTGATACAACTACGTAACCTGGCATAAGCGTGTTTATATCGTAATAGCTGATTCCTGCCGACTTGGCTTTCAATTTTAGGATATTTCTCGGATCCTTCTGCGAAGGGTTTCAACCTCAACATTAACAAACATTACAACAGCGTATTCGCCATTTCAAGTGCTTTCTGATGCCGTTAAAAAGTATATCGTTCAAGCATAAAAAATCATGCTTGCTTCAATATCTCAATCGATACAAGAGCTAAGATATAAAAATGTACGTATCCCTTAGCGTACTACCATTTGCAGAAAACGTCTTTTCGATATCTGGAACCGTTCACGAAAGAAAAGAGGTGTTACGTCTTAACTGATTCACCCTGGGATGTTATGTCTTAACGTAACTCACGCTTTATACAGGGTGGTCCATTGATAGTGACCGGGTCAAATATCTCACGAAATAAGCGCAAACGAAAAAACTACCAAGAACGAAACTCGTCTAGCTTGAAGGGGGAAACCAGATGGCGCTATGATTGGCCCGCTAGATGGTGCTGCCATAGGTCAAACGGATATCAACAGCGTTTTTTTAAATAGGAACACCCATTTTTATTACACATTCGTGTAGTACTTAAAGAAATACGAATGTTTTAGTTGGACCACTTTTTTCGCTTTACGTACTACACGAATATGTAATAAAAAATGGGATATCCTATTTTTAAAAAAACGCAGTTGATATCCGTTTGACCAATGGCAGCGCCATCTAGTGGGCCAACCATAGCGCCATCTGGTTTCCCCCTTCAAGCTAGACAAGTTTCGTTCTTTGTAGTGTTTTCGTTTGACGCTTATTTCGTGAGATATTTGGCCCACTCACGATCAATGGACCACCCTGTGTATCTAAATATGTAATTATAAACACAATAATATTCTTGAAAACCGGTCAGTATTGGTAAATAACTAGCGACCTGCGCCGGATTCGGACAGGTATCACTACTTAGCTGGCGTAGCGACAAAAAAAAAAAAAAATGCAAATCTTCCTCGTGACTCATCTGTCTATTAGTGAAAACCGTATCAAAATGCCTAACGTAGTTCCTAAGGTCATTCCTCACCTGCAGTCAGTAAAACGCGGCTGGGACTTCAATTTATAACGTGCATAGATAATCGTCACGTGTGTAGTGGCTGTGTTGCGATTTGTCGGTTATACTCGGCCACTCGTGCACTCACTCTTCTTTCTACGCAGGAGAGTCCACGTGTAGCCAAGACTGAAGCGACGAGTTTGAAGTTCTAAGCGGGCAGCGCCGAATCTGGCGAGTCGAGTCTCGAAGCATACGGAGAAACGAGTTCGGAGATGACGTCATAGGACCTGCATTCGAGTTCAAAGCGAGTTCACGGAGCTCATTTCTGATCTCTAGACTGTAGCGGCCTAAGTGAGGCAGCGGTATCTCGATTCAATCTGGAATTATTTTGATATGACAAAGCGTTAAGTTGTTGCAACTTCGGCTGACATCATTAACGCCATGGTAGCTCTTCATGAGGATGTAGAAGAGAAAAATCTGTTCTGGAAGGAGAAAACCGCCTCAGATGGCGCATTCACACTTACGCTTACACCAGTGACTCGATAGGATACCAAAAAAAGTATTTACACAGCGTGATTCAGCTGAGGTACGGGTTTTGTGCAATGCGTAACGCCTTGAAAAATCACTCGCGATATTTAATAAACTGTTTGTCCTACAGAAAAGCGCACCCCAACTGTATTAAGTTTTCTACAAGAAGGTCCCTTTCATTTTTGTCTGTTGGGCTAATAGCTGGTGCATAGCGAAGGGAGAATAAGAGAATCTTGCTTGTGCTATTTGAAGACGTTGCAGCGTGCATCCAACATGTAGGTATGGGCAGTTGATCACCCTGCATGTAGTGGATACGTCTTTAATGATGCTCAGAAAAAAAGAATGAGTATCGAATACTTCATAAAACAAAGAACACTTCATAAAACAAAGAGCACAAGATATAGTCGTTAGCTTTACAGACTACAGCTCGCATGCCACGAACACAAGGTGGAAGTAATTTACTTAAATTCCACAAAGCTCACAGGAGAAAATATTGGTAACCCCTTTAAAAGAGCGCACTGCTCGCATTGAAGCGCTGTAGCTGGTGGAGGTATGGTGACTGACGCTCACGTCAGCTTCTACTGTTGGCGCAAGTTACGGTGGCGAAGTGGGGGCTGCGTGCCAGTCGCTCCTACGGGATCAGTGCAGCAGGATGGGTCAATGCTGAGAGGTGATGTAGTGACGTGAAGGAGCCATCATTTTTGGACGTACCAATGATCACACCGTGCATGAAGCTGCCGATTTGTTGGTATATCAACGCGAATTATTCAACGTGTCTACAACGAATGGTGTTCCAGTTCCAACGACATAACACGGGCTAAGAACGATGGTCGTAAAGATATCAAAATTTTCATATTCTTTTCAAAAATTATTTTAAATTGCTCTCTGAATGCGAATTTCGTACCATCAGCTGCAGTGGATATGTGTGTATTACCCAAATGTGGCATGAAAATTTGTGCCAAACCGGGTCTCGAACCCAGATTTCCTGCTTGTCGCGAGCGGTCGCCATGAGCATTACGGCTATCTGTACACACTTTCCGGGCCGATCCTAATCCTCACGTCACAGCCCACTTCCTTATATCGTAGCCTTACGTATGTCTCCTTTTGAGCTTGCAACATTACTTGGTTCCCGCTCAGGGAGAATGACACAACCAAAATGAATAGAGGTCTTTTTTATCGTCGGATGCCCCGTCTCTGCTTAGGATGCATATGATTTGACGACCAACAGCTGTATCATTACAAATCAATCGCTGAATGCGAATTTCATGGAATCATCTGCAGTAGGTATGAATGTATTACTGAGATGCGAAAATCTGTCCCATACTTTTGCGAGCATGTCTGGATTTAACCGCGTTCACAGCTGTTGCGATGCAGATGGAGTCTTTCAAATCCCCTCCCCCTAAAAGAAAAAAAAAAAGAATACCATGAGATCAGGCGACGCTGGAGGCCAATAGTGCAATGCGAGATCCGTACGCATCTTACTGGCGATCTACACTCCTGGAAATGGAAAAAAACAACACATTGACACCGGTGTGTCAGACCCACCATACTTGCTCCGGACACTGCGAGAATGCTGTACAAGCAATGATCACACGCACGGCACAGCGGACACACCAGGAACCGCGGTGTTGGCCGTCGAATGGCGCTAGCTGCGCAGCATTTGTGCACCGCCGCCGTCAGTGTCAGCCAGTTTGCCGTGGCATACGGAGCTCCATCGCAGTCTTTAACACTGGTAGCATGCCGCGACAGCGTGGACGTGAACCGTATGTGCAGTTGACGGACTTTGAGCGAGGGCGTATAGTGGGCATGCGGGAGGCCGGGTGGACGTACCGCCGAATTGCTCAACACGTGGGGCGTGAGGTCTCCACAGTACATCGATGTTGTCGCCAGTGGTCGGCGGAAGGTGCACGTGCCCGTCGACCTGGGACCGGACCGCAGCGACGCACGGATGCACGCCAAGACCGTAGGATCCTACGCAGTGCCGTAGGGGACCGCACCGCCACTTCCCAGCAAATTAGGGACACTGTTGCTCCTGGGGTATCGGCGAGGACCATTCACAACCGTCTCCATGAAGCTGGGCTACGGTCCCGCACACCGTTAGGCCGTCTTCCGCTCACGCCCCAACATCGTGCAGCCCGCCTCCAGTGGTGTCGCGACAGGCGTGAATGGAGGGACGAATGGAGACGTGTCGTCTTCAGCGATGAGAGTCGCTTCTGCCTTGGTGCCAATGATGGTCGTATGCGTGTTTGGCGCCGTGCAGGTGAGCGCCACAATCAGGACTGCATACGACCGAGGCACACAGGGCCAACACCCGGCATCATGGTGTGGTGAGCGATCTCCTACACTGGCCGTACACCACTGGTGATCGTCGAGGGGACACTGAAGAGTGCACGGTACATCCAAACCGTCATCGAACCCATCGTTCTACCATTCCTAGACCGGCAAGACTTGCTGTTCCAACAGGACAATGCACGTCCGCATGTATCCCGTGCCACCCAACGTGCTCTAGAAGGTGTAAGTCAACTACCCTGGCCAGCAAGATCTCCGGATCTGTCCCCCATTGAGCATGTGGGACTGGATGAAGCGTCGTCTCACGCGGTCTGCACGTCCAGCACGAACGCTGGTCCAACTGAGGCGCCAGGTGGAAATGACATGGCAAGCCGTTCCACAGGACTACATCCAGCATCTCTACGATCGTCTCCATGGGAGAATAGCAGCCTGCATTGCTGCGAAAGGTGGATATACACTGTACTAGTGCCGACATTGTGCATGCTCTGTTGCCTGTGTCTATGTGCCTGTGGTTCTGTCAGTGTGATCATGTGCTGTATCTGACCCCAGGAATGTGTCAATAAAGTTTCCCCTTCCTGGGACAATGAATTCACGGTGTTCTTATTTCAATTTCCAGGAGTGTATAATTAAGGCAGCACGTTGCTAAGAAATGCTGTTACTTGCAGGTGTCAGTATCATGGTAGTCCGGCCTGCTGTAAAATGCAATTTTCTGCATGTTGTCGCAGATGTGGAACAAGCCAGAGTACCATCATATCCGGGTAAGTGATCCCATTGATCGTCAGTTCCGAAAGAAAGAACGGGCCACAGGCATTTACTCCGGGAAGGACGCAAAACCATGAGACTTTGGAGAATTTCTTTGGTGCTCGGCCATGATAGCTGGCTGCTGTGCTCCCAATATTCTTACATCGCTGTTGTTCAGTTTTCCTCTGAAATGGATCGTAGCCTCATCACTAGAGTTGCGCCCTACGTAAAGTACGGTTCAGTAGTTTTGGTAAGTACATACATGACGTAATGACGTAGCAAATGGTAGAACTGCCGGTAATATTGGTAGCTCTGGTAGGGAAAGAAACATAAACGAACATGCGAGGAAGGAAGTGGAAGTCAATGACTTACCTTTGTTTTTGTTTGTTTTTTTTTTTGCTTTGCACATAATTAGAACCGCATACCGTTCAGTGATAGTCCACTGAGTATTTTATATGCTAACAAAATATAAGTTGCGTTTTATAAGTAATAAAAAGGAGTTGATCGCGTAACTTCTGCGCTTTTATGTGACAAAAGCAATTACTTCTGATGCAAGTACAATTTGCGTGCATAAAAATTAAAGAATCTACACTATTGTTGTCGTTATTTTGTATTCAATAGAATGTTCATCATCACAATCAGAGGCAAAAGTCTCCTTTTACTACTGATAAGTGCAGAAGTTGTTTATGAATAACATAAAAATGTCTATGTAAGCTCGGCGAAGTATTGAAGCGATGTTTGATAAGGTACTGTTCTGCAATTTTTTTATTTTACCCCTTTTTTAGATAATTCCGTTGTCTAGCTCTATATGATAAATCTGTATTTTTTACTTTTAATACAACATCCCTCTGTTTCATGTTAAAAATCAACAATTTTCGAATAAAACCTGAACTAAACATTGACATTTTCAATTTTGATAAATACGGTTTATTGTTAAGTAACAGACAGCAGGACAACAACGTAGCACAAAAATGTTCCGCATTTACGAGGCCATTTATATATTCTCACTCAGTTTCTAAGCAGTTCACCGCTGCTGGTTTTGGGCAACGTAGCAGGAGACTGATAGCATACGCAAACAAAGCAATCGAAATGAGGTCAAGACCAATAGGTATGCAGCACACCTACCGTACAGGCAACGTGTTTACGATCTTAACTGATGAAAGCTGCTAGCAAACTTGCAGCAGTCTACGCTGACTTGTGACAGCCCACGTAGTCTTACAGCTGTGCTCATCGGTGAACACTAAACGTGAAAGCAACTTCTTATTTTCCATCTCCAAACTCAGAATGAATTCACAAAACTGTACACGTTATTTTTTATGCTCACCAATGAAGTGTGGTATGGTCTCAGAAACATGCGTCGCCACTTAGACGCTTGGGGCACGACGAGTACACTTTTGTGTCCCATGTGTAGAGCTCTTTTGTATGCTCTCTACATCTAGAACAAGCGCACACGGCGACTTGGGGATTACTCCTAGGCTACAGAACCAGAGTTTTGGTTCTGCTAGTATCACCCTGGAACGCAGTGTGCTGCAGGAGCTGCAGTGACGTACACTGGACGGAAATCACGACGCACTGTTTAAACTGAATTGCATCTGTTGAAATGGATGACGCGAAACGCCTTCTGTTGCTGCGTTGTCGCCATCTCGAGTGGAAGACTCCAACGGCAGCTATATGAAATGCCAACTTACAGCTGGCGCTTACCTAAACTTTTCTTTCCGATTAAAGTTGTAAAACTACCGTAGGCTAGCGTAGTATACCAAAAGTAAGCGTGGACTACGGTGCTTTTTCTGGTACCTTTGATCAGTTAAGATTGTACCCGCGATACCTGTACGTTAGGTGTGTTGAATACCTATCGGCTCTAACGCATATCGATAGGTTTCCTGACGTATGCGATCAGTGTCTTACTAGAGTTCCCTAGAAACTGGAAGTGGTGCACTGTGTAAACACTGAGCGAGGATATATAAAGAGCCACATAACCTACGAAACCTTTTTGTTCTGCATAGTTATCTTCATGTTTCTTACTTAAAAAATAAACAGTATTTACAGCAAAATTGAAACTGTCAATGTTTAGTTCAAGTTTTATTCGAAAATTGTTGTTGTAACTGGAAACAGAGAGATGTTGTAGTAAAAATAAAAAAAAATAGATTTATCCTATAGCGCAAGAAAAAGTAATTTCATTAAAAGAAAGATAAAATAAAATAACGCAAAACAAAAATATTGTAGATGACAGAAAGCTGTTGGCCTTGATCAGAATGAAGAATGTTCTATTGTGTACAAAATAACAACAATCTATGCTACCGCATGTAAACTGTACTTGCATCAAAGGTAATTCTTTTGCTTACATGAAAGCGATGAATTTACGCGATCGACTAATTTTTATTATTTATAAAATGTAATTTGTTTCCCAGTCTTTCTGTTGCACATTTATTTCCCGTAGTTTTGGTAGAGCGCAACTGCACTTTTTATTGCTGTGTTATGGCCATCTCGAGCGTGCTTGCGGTCTAGCTGCAGCAGGGAGACCTCTACCGGTAACTACACGAAACGCAAACATACAACTGACGCCAAGCTGAGCTTTTACTTTCGATGCGTAAGTTAAAATTCGCTCCAAGTTTCCATCTTGATTCATGTGGAAAATATAGTCTTACGAAATCGAGTAAATCCTTTCGAAGCACCTAGAGCAATGCATTCTCCTGACAGATCAGTTGTTTCCTGCGAAGACCATCAACACACTTTAATGTCGGTAATCAGTGTCAGAGGATGGCTTCGTAACTAAAGTGGTCAGGAATGCACGGATTAATGGCTCTAGAGAGTGTCACGTGGATGGTCCCCGATCGTGTACACTGGCCTTCTGTTCTTCAAGAAATTCTTGCAGTGTGTTTGCCTCTTACGTTTCTACCAGGACACGCGGAAGTGTGTCCGTCCTTGTTAACAGAAAACGTGACTGAAATGAGGAGGCTAGTAAGCATCACTCCAGTTTTGATACTGAGAGGCCAGTTTAAGTCTGCTTAAGTTGCTGGACATCTGCATTCCCGGCTGTTGTTATTTTGCCTTGGGATTTTAACTATGTGCCGTTCTTGTCTAATCGAGGATGCACGTCAGGGAGGAGATAATAAGAGGTCAACACTTACGCGAAGACTATACACCTTCGACATTTGTCGGTAGTTCTGTTCTCCGCATTTCTCTTCACAGAATCTATGAAAATTGCCTAAAATGATTATAACGTCTCATTCGTGAAAGGAAAAGCCTGTAGTGGGAGTTAGGCGTTAATAAGCAAATGACTTAATTTAATCAAAGTGGGCGAAACAGCGCACCGGTTACAATTCCAGACATGAATTGGGTAACAGAGGTGCTCCTTTTTCCTTTACATCATATCATTTTTCTCAATGAAATATTTATTTCAGGCGAATGCTAGGTTGTTTCTTTGAAGCTGGACACAGTTAATACGCTCTCGCAGATTTGTTGTGTACTACTACAGCGAGCTTTAATGGCCTCGGAATGTAATTGTCCAAATGAAAGAGTGTCGCCAGATGGTTTAAAATAGAATTCTAAATTGCAACTGAAGTGCATCACTGGTAGAAATTGTTAGGAAACATTGAATATGAGGCTGTTTGAGATGAGAAAGCACTAAAAACTCAAATGCTCTGATGGATATAATAGGTACAGAATCATAGACTCACTTTTCCGAACTGTAGCAGTTTGGGAGCCCCGGGTTATATACAGGAAAAAAGGGAACAGACAAACCGAATTTAACAAATACCAGTAAGCAGCCGATTCTTTAAGGAATAGAACTCATGTATATGAAACAATTTCAAACACCTGATCATTTTATAAATGAATTAATATGTTAAATATTTAATGTTAGGCATGTACGCGGGAAAAAAAGTTTAGAAAAGGTTTGAAATTATGTTTAAAGGTTTTTGCTAGTCGCTAAGCGCTGTCATTGTCAGACGATACACGAGTATAGTGTGGGTACTTTGCGCTCCGTCTTAAGCAAAATCTAATTTTTTCCGTATTTCAATGTTTATGAAGTCACGGAGAAAGAGGTAGCCACAGCCTATATACCGCATACTGACACACTATCGCATACTGGCACATTATTGCCCGCCAAATAAAACGCGAGTATTATTCGGAGGTGTAAAAGACGATCTCGGTTTGCGGTAGGCCGGCATATACCAGATTCCGTGTCAATGTGGGAAGACTTATATTGGACAGACAGTGCGCACCATCGAAGATCGTTGCCGAGAACACCAAGGCACACTCGACTTGGGTACCCCAACAAGTCGGCAGTGGCAGAGAACTGTTTGTCCGAAAATCACTAAATAGACTACCAACATACCAGGGTCTTGCCACAGACATATAAATACTGGGACAGCTTCGTTGGGGAGGCTATCGAAATTTGTACCAGGGAAGAACTCATCAACCGAGATTGCGGCTACAACCTCAGCAGGGCATGGAAACCAGTATTGAGTCTAATTAAAAATACGCTCAGTAAAGGAAACGAACGAGTGACTAGAGCGTATGAAGCTAGTACACCGACGCCACCACAGTCGCCGACGCCAGAGTCTCACCGACCATAACGCACGGGTGTGGACCGCGGAGAGAATGCCTCGCGAGGTGAGGGGATTTAAGACGCCACCCGCCCTCAGGAGCTCAGTTCGTCAGCGCACCTGACGATGGCGACATGTCTGATCGCCGAAATATTGTGCCCGTTGGACACTATGGACCGGCAGTACACCCGTGGACTGTTCGAGCAATGATGTACATAATTACAAAACTAGAAGAAAAAAAATACATTCATTTCGCCACATTAATGTTGCATAAACACGGGTTTACAATGCTAAACCCAAAAGTTTTGATCACTTACCCATTGATATTAAATGCCTGTCTGACAGCAAAGTAAAATTTGAAACTAAACTGCAAACGTTTTTCTTTGACAACTCCTCCTATTTCGCAGATGATTTCCTGTTACTGTGATGTGTAAATGATGATAGGTAGAAATTACTAACATACGTCTGTCTTTAATATAAAAACAGAAAAACTAATAAATGAACAGTATGGAGGTATATTTTAAAAAAAAATTGATGTCAGTATATACCGACTCATGCCACATGTTTACGATTTATTGGGCAAGTGATACAGGGAACATGAAACTAACTACAAACCTAACTATTGGTATACCACAAAGCATTGTTTAGGCTTATGTACTTTGAGGTTCGCCGATGGCATTGCAATTCTGTCAGAGACAGCAAAGGACCTAAAACAGCAGCTGAACGGAATGGACAGTGTCTTGAAAGGAGGATATAAGATGAACATCAACAAAAGTAAAACGAGGATAATGGAATGTAGTCGAATTGGTTCAAAATGGCTCTGAGCACTATGGGACTTAACATCTATGGTCATCAGTCCCCTAGAACTTAGAACTACTTAAACCTAACTAACCTAAGGACAGCACACAACACCCAGCCATCACGAGGCAGAGAAAATCTCTGACCCCGCCGGGAATCGAACCCGGGAACCCGGGCGTGGGAAGCGAGAACGCTACCGCACGACCACGAGATGCGGGCTGTAGTCGAATTAAATCGGCTGATGCTGCGGGAATTAGACTAGGAAATGAGATGCTTAAAGTAGTAAACTAAGCTATTTGGGGAGTAAGATAACTGATGATGGTCGAAGGAGAGGGGATATAAAATGTAGAGTGGCAATGGCAAGGAAAGCGTTTCTGAAGAAGAGAAATTTGTTAACATAGAGTATAGATTTAAGTGTCAGGAATTCGTTTCTAGCCATGTATGGAAGTGAAACGTGGACGATAAAAATTTTAGACAAGAAGAGAATAGAAGCTTTCGAAATGTGGTGCTACAGAAGAATACTGAACATTAGATGGATAGATCACATAACTAATGAGAAGGTATTGAATAGAACTGGAGAAAAGAGAAATTTGTGGCACAACTTGACTAGAAGAAGGGATCGGTTGGTAGGGCATATTCTTAGGCATCAAGGGATCACCAATTTAGTATTGGAGGGCAGCGTGGAGGGTAAAAATCGTAGAGGGAGACCGAGAGATGAATACACTAAACAGATTGAGAAGGATGTAGGTTGCAGTAGGTACTGGGAGATGAAGAAGCTTGCACAGGATAGAGTAGCATGGAGAGCTGCATGAAACCAGTCTCTGGACTGAAGACCACAACAACAACATGTACCTTGAAAGGCGCAAAATGAATTTCAAAGGTAAAATAAAGCAGATAATCAAAGTAGACGAACATTCCAATTGGAATATGTTTGGTTATTCCTGAAAAACAGACAGACTTACTGGCGAGAAATATTCCGGGAAAAGAAGCAAATAGGCTACTGTTGGGAATGTAGGCCTACATCTCACACAGGTTAGGCTATCTTTACTACAAAAACCTACTTACACACACGTTAAAGCTAAATATACATTTTACGGGGTCTTAAGATTTGAGACCATCCCCTTCATCACATTTATAGCATTCTACAGTGCTGGAAGATGTTTAAAAAAATTATATGGCTCTTTACCTTGTATATTGCTATTATTGGCGACACACACTGAATTACGCATCGTAGATTATATTTCAACGTAAGAAGATGTATAAATTACCGTGAGACTAATGTACTGACATCTAATATAACAAGAACTCCATTCTGCATGGAGGCATACCTTTATGCAGTTCTGTTTCTCTGAAATTTCAATAATCGTTCGCTTTGTTGACATGCACAAGATACGTTAGCATGCTTTGCTTCTTTCCTCATTGCACACGTTTAAAGGCTAACAAAAAGCACGTAGGTAAGCTTTTTGCAAACGTGATCATTAAAAATGTTGTCCATATCAGTTGAAAGCTGAAAACGTGACGAACAAGCAGTACCAGTAAGTAAACAAGAGCTCCAGCTTCACTCACTATCGATACAAATATAGTAAAAGTGAAATCAAATATATTACGAAAGCATCCTTTTCACATCACGTCTTTCTCTTCTTGGTTATTTGAAATATAGCAACGAAAATAAGTTATATTAACGAGACCAAATGTGTCGTATTATTAGAACAAATACACATTCAAGAACAGGAAAACGTTCGAAATTGCCTTCCTGATAATATGTTAGTCATGTAAGCACGTAATGTTTAGTATTTGAAACAGTTGTTGCGTGCACAAGAGATAAGTAATGAACAAGAAGTAATCGTAAACAATTGGTGAACAAAAATACAAACTTAGCACCAAAATAAAATTGTTTCTCAAAATAATTGTGTAAGATGTCAAATACAATACAAATGTGTACTATTGTTGTAATTGCTCTACAAGATTAAAAAAGTAACATGATTTGCATATTGGCACTAATGAAAAATTGTGGGGGTTAACCAGCTATTGTAGGTCACTAAAACTCGAATTTTGTACCACATTTTGCAGGCTCAGTGTACCATCAAAGTAAATATAAAATGTTCTAACACCAGGAGCTGAAAGCGTGCAGTAGGTGTCAGGTAGTGGATCTCAAAACTATAATGTATTACCAGAAGGTGACAGTTTGTATGTGCAGTAGAAGTGAGCTATTGAATGTTAGAACTGTATTTTATCAACAGATGCTGATGTCCACTGCACTTACACACTGTAAGTTACAGGTGTTACATTACAGTTTTAAGATCCAATAGATGACATCCACTGATAGGTTATGGCACATCAGCTTATGGCACAAAGTCAACTTCTGGTTATGGATCATTAGTTCATTTCCAAACGCCTATTTGCTTGTATGAAATGTCACTGCCCTCCACCTTAGTACTGTAATTTTCATAGCATGATATAATAAGTTAATGCCATGGAGTCACTATAATATTTTGACGACTTTGAAGTGAATAGCTGAAGGCATAGCGACCCCCACTTCTTTCCTGTACAAATGTGTATTACTATTGTTTGGTACGCTAATTCATAGAAGCATCATGTAGTTTCCACAGGGTGATAATAGGATTTAGCATTAGGGCCAAAAGATGACGACCGAGCGAGGTGGCGCAGTGGTAAGACACTGGACTCGCATTCGGGAGGACGACGGTTCAATCCCGCATCCGGCCATCCTGATTTAGGTTTTCCGTGATTTCCCTAAATCACTCCAGGCAAATGCCGGGATGGTTCCTCTGAAAGGGCACGGCCAACTTCCTTCCCCATCCTTCCCTAATCCGATGAGACCGATGACCATGCTGTCTGGTCTCCTTCCCCAAAACCAACCAACCAACCAACCAAAAGATGACATTTTGAACTGCAAGATAAAGTTTATTCCTTAGCATAGGTCAGTGTAATGTTTGACTAACTCAATTTGTTACAATTTGCTGTAAAATGGCCATGTATGGTGGCAAAGTATCATGCAGTCTCCACTGTGTAGCCGAAGATGACAAATGTTTGGACACTTTACTAGAGAGGCTACAGTGATGTTTAAGACACCAGCTTTGACGCTTATGTATGTACGTGTGTGTGTTTGTAAATAATGTTGTGACACTTGACATAAAGATTGTATTTTCCATGTTGCCGATGTATTTTTACAGACATAGGTGTGAGAAGAACGATATGACGCTTGACTAGCATCATAGAAAAATTTAGGTGTGGAAATCATTTAATTTGAGGGTAGATTGTGCATTACAACAAATGTAGTATAAAGATGGGCCTATGAATATCTACAAGTTCTGATTGAACTGTAAATTCATCACATGAACACTATGAGTGTGTGTGTGTGTGTGTGTGTGTGTGTGTGTGTGTGTGTGTGTGTGTGTGTGCATCTGTCTGTCTCAGTGTGTACGTGTTTGCTGTTGAAATATTCCAAGTTACACCATTTTACGTGCTTTATTGGATAAATACAGGGTGTATCAAAAAGAATCATCCGATTAAAAAAATCATAACTATTATGTTATTTGAGATAAGTGTGTGAACAACGTACTGATGGAAAGAGCAAACTCTCGAGTTTTACATGGTTCTTGCTAGGTTGCAGTAGGATGCGTCCACTTCATTTCCAGTAAAAATGGTGTCGAGACAACAGAAAGCGGATTAAAACTGTGTGCCCGACCGAGACTCGAACTCGGGACCTTTGCCTTTCGCGGGCAAGTGCTCTACCATCTGAGCTACCGAAGCACGACTCACGCCCGGTACTCACAGCTTTACTTCTGCCAGTATCTCGTCTCCTACCTTCCAAACTTTACAGAAGCTCTTCTGCAAACCTTGCAGAACTAGCACTCCTGAAAGAAAGGATATAGAGGAGACATGGCTTAGCCACAGCCTGGGGGATGTTTCCAGAATGAGATTTTCACTCTGCAGCGGAGTGTGCGCTGAAGGTAGGAGACAAGATACTGGCAGAAGTAAAGCTGTGAGTAGCGGGCGTGAGTCGTGCTTCGGTAGCTCAGATGGTAGTTAATGGATCAACAACGAACTAAAACGGGTGTCTCTCGACGTCCGCCTAGAGCAGATACAACGAATGAAAAGGAACAAAATGAGATTAAAAAAAAATGGTAGAGCACTTGCCCGCGAAAGGCGAAGGTCCCGAGTTCGAGTCTCGGTCGGGCCCACAGTTTTAATCTGCCAGGAAGTTTCATATCAGCGCACACTCCGCTGCAGAGTGAAAATCTCATTCTGGAAACAGAAAGCGTTTTGTGTTTACGTTTTGCGCAGTGCGGGTCAGTAATAACTGTTCAGCGTGACTTTCGTACTATGTGTGTTATGGATCCTCTTACAGCACAGAGCATTAGACGATGGCATGAACAATTCCGAGAAACAGGTTGTTTGTGTAAAGTCAAATCGCCGAGGCGTCCCCGATGACTGACACAGACATCGAACGCATCCGCCGTAGTTTCATAAGGGGTCCGCAGAAATCCATTCGCCGTACAGCTCGACAGCTTAACATGTCCCTGATGTCCGTCTGGTGTCTGTTGCATAGGTGTTTACACATGAAACCATAAAAAGTTCAGCTACTGCAAGCGCTTCGTGAAGGTGACAAACAGCAACATATGGAGTTCTGTAAGTCCGTTCTTGGCAAGATGGAGGATTACAGGTTTCTTCCACGCTTAGTGTTTACTGACGAGGTAACATTCCATTTAAATGGAAAGGTGAACCGTCATAATGTGAGAACATGGGGTACTAAACTACCACATGAAGTTGTACAACATGAGAGTGTCTCTTCAAAATTTAATGTGTTTTGTGCAGTTTCAGGGGAAAAGGTGTGTGGTCCATTTTTCTTTGCCGAGACACTGTTACAGAAAGCAAATATCTCCATATGCTTGAGAACTTTCATTTCCACAGTTGGAGACTGATTCGAATGACTTCATTTACCAACAAGATGGGGACCCGCCTCACTGGCATCTGGAAGTGAGGGAATTTTTAAATCAAATGATTGATGAACGATGGGTCAGTCGCTCTGGACCAAATGATTAAGCTTTACATTACTGGCCTCCAGGGTCACCGGATCTGACTATTTGATTACTTCTGGTGGCGCTTTACAAAAGCTTCTCTTTTTGTCCCTCGATTACCAACAACAATGAATGAACTGAGACATCGCATAACAGCAGCTGTAGAAGCTGTAACCCAGGAGTTTTCCGTTCATCAGAGATCAAAATTCTTTGCATATGTGTATTAGTTTCAGAGATATAGACTTGCCAAATCGGATGATACTTTCTGATACAAGCTGTACTTTTGAACATGTCGCAAGAGATTCAGATCCTTTGGATACTTTTGAGCGCAACCAAGGTGACTGCTCTCTTGGACCACATTGTGATTGGCTGTTTCGTTTTAACGGTCTGCAAAGTACTCGATGGTTGGCTGTTTAATTTTAATGTCTGCTAAAATACGAGGCTATTATTGGCTGGAGAGGGGATGGGAGGGGTAAAAGGTGGGGCATGGGAGGGGTTAAAAAGCACAATTGGGCTAGTTCCACCAGATAAGATTTTTTTATTTTTTTAAATTTGTAGCCATGTTTCATTTTTTGAATTTCCTGCCAGTGCCATCTTGTACTTTTAAATGTCTCACCAGCGCCAAATTGGATTCATGAATGTCCTGCCAGCACCAGCACCTACAGTGCTCATTGTGTTGAAACTTTATGTAAGATTATACCTCTGTATGAGGAGGATATGACAACATTCTAAATATTTTAATGTGGTTAATACCTAAATGAAATACAAAAATAAAATTTTTGCTGCCCCCTAGCAGCCGTTAGATAGGCAACCTGCAACTGTGAACGGTTGATCGTTTTAGTCATTTAGCAATATAGCTCTGAGCAGCCATCTTGAATTATCTGCAGATGACGCTGTCGTTTACCTTGTACTAAGGCCATGGGAATGCCAAAACAAATTACAAAATGTTTTATACAAGATATCTGTATAATGCAGAAAGTAGTATTTTGAGCTGAACCAAAAGAAGGTTTAACTTCTCCATGTAAATACTAAAAAATCCATTATATTTAAATTATACGATAAATAACACAAATTTGAAGATTATAGATTCATTTAAATACCTAGAAATTTCAATTACATACAACTTAAATTGGAACCATTACATAAAAGATGTTATTTATGGGCAGAAATAAGGTGGACGAAATTTACTAAAGAGACTGCCTACACTCCACTTACGCGCCCTGTCCTGCGCGCCCTGCCCTACAGTATTGCAGCATTGTATGAGATCCTTACGAGATAGGATGGACACCGAAAAAGTTACGAGAGAGGCAACTCATTTGGCATTATCGGAAAGCGAGAAAGAGGGTGTCACGGATATGATATGCGAGTGGGGAAGGAAGAAAGACTGGACTTAACGTCCCGTCGACATCGAGGACATTAGAGATGGAGTACAAGCTTGGATTGTGTTAAGGGTGGGGAAGGAAAGCGCCCGCGCCCTTTAAAAGGAATCATCCCGGTATTTGCTTGGAGAGATTTAGGGAAATCACGAAAAATCTAAATTGGACGGCCAGACGCCGGCTTGGGCCGTCGTCCTCCCAAATGCGAATCCAGTGTGGTAACCATTGCGGTACCTCGATCGGTATCCTAGTTGGGGCGGCAGTCATTAAAACAAAGGCGTTTTTTTGGTGCAGTGAGCTATTTTCACGAATTATCAATCATCAACTTTTGGTACCTAACGCGAAAATATTTTGTTCATTCTCACCTACTTGACCATCGTAATAGAATAACTGAAAAGCTACGATCGCTTCAATCGTTTATCAGATGACCGGTTTCATCACTCTGAAGGTGCCATCATCAGATCTGAAACGTGGATTAACATTTATAAAACCATATGGACATCATGGCATATGAATAAATGATGATAATGATCGTAAATGTTAATCCACGTTTCAGATCTGATGATAGCACCTTCAGAGTGCTGAAACCGGTCATCTAATAAACGATTGAAGCGATCGTGGCTTTTCCATTATTTTAAAAACAGAGTGATCACCCCACGACACACCATGTGTTCACTCCATCGTAATAGAATGAGAGAAAACAGAACTCGCGCGGAAGGATTTAGGTGTTCCTTTTCCCTACAACCCATTTGCGAGTGCAACGGTCGAGAAATAGATTAAAGTGGTTTTTTGAACCCTCTGGCAAACAGTAAAATGTGGATTGCAGATCAGTCATGTAAACTGTCGGAAAAAATTAGTGCGCCCTTTTAGAGGTTTCCATTTCACTCAAAATGTATTATTGTAACGACGCATATGGAGTACATGAAATGATTATATTTACAGATCAATAGCAAAAACGGTTCTGAAGTAACACCCTTATTAGTACGTAGTGTAGCCTCCACAGGCGACACTGCAGGCTTTGGCTCTGGCATCCAGTCGATCGTGCAGATGACGAATACTTTTCTGGGGTACGTTACGCCATACCTTCTCGACCTATTCGTGATGTTCTGTAAGAAATGTTGATAGAGGAGTTTCATGGGTCACGTTTCATCTCATAGTATCTCACATGTGCTCGATTGAAGACTAGTCCGGCGATCGTGTTGGCCAGGGAAGCTAGTGCATGTTATGTAGAGCACGTTGAGCTCCGTGGCCAGTACATGGGCGAGAATTATCCTGTCGGAACAAAACATAACCTTCCTGTTGCAAGAACGGCAAAAGAACCGGCCTGACGCCATTATGCACGTACCGAGCGCTGGTTAGCGTCCACTCGAGGAACACCAAAGGTGAATGGGAGCTGAAACTTATCGCACCTCAGACCATAAGGGGGATGGGGCCAGAGTACCTCGGACGACTGCACTCTACGAGACAGCGCTCAACAGGTCTACATCGTTCGCGCATTACTTGCTCCCAGGCCGAATCTGCTTTCATCGCTGAAGACCATGGCGCGCCACTCCATTTTCAAAGTGATCTTCTGACGGTACCAATCTAGCCGTGCACGTCGATGCTGTGGTGTGATTGGAAGACGGGTTAGAGACGTGCTACTGTCGCCCCATTGCTACTAACCGCTTCTCAACAAAAAAATGGCTCTGAGCACTACGGGACTTAACATCTGAGGTCATCAGTCCCCTAGAACTTAGAACTAATTAAACCGAACTAACCTAAGGACATCACACACATCCATGCCCAAGGCGGGATTCGAACATGCGACCGTAGTGGTCGCGCGGTTCTAGACTGAAGTGCCTAGAACCGCTCGGCGCTTCTCAACCGTTCGATTGGCACGTCTGGGTTCACAGGCCTTTTATCTGTGCTGTATGTAGTAGCTGTACGATCCGACACTGCTGCCTTTACAACACGACTACTATGGTGGGCGTCTGTGGTACTTGGACGTCCAGAATCTCGTCTACGGGTGTGAGAACGTTGACGTGACCGCTGATACCTGCGCAAATGATGCAGCACGCCCAGCTTGTGTGGAAATTCTCCGAAAGCACCATCTAGCCTTTCGGAAGGGCACAATTTGATCCCTTTCAAATTCGGTCATATGACGAGTGCGTCTCTGTGGCATTGTTGCCTACTTGCTTCACACGTCTGTACCAGACTAAGCCTTCTGGTTGTGAGCAAGCCCTATTAAAGGGCAGACACAGCTGGCGCTCTGGCTGCTGTGCCACTGCGTTATCAGTTGGCGGACGACGTTGAAACCGTTATCAGTATACAGGGTGTTACAAAAAGGTACGGCCAAACTTTCAGGAAACATTCCTCACACACAAAGAAAGAAAATATGTTATGTGGACATGTGTCCGGAAACGCTTACTTTCCATGTAGAGCTCATTTTATTACTTCTCTTCAAATCACATTAATCATGGAATGGAAACACACAGCAACAGAACGTACCAGCGTGGCTTCAAACACTTTATTACAGGAAATGTTGAAAATGTCCTCCGTTAGCGAGGATACATGCATCCACCCTCCGTCGCATGGAATCCCTGATGCACTGATGCAGCCCTGGAGAATGGCGTATTGTATCACAGCCGTCCACAATACGAGCACGAAGAGTCTCTACATTTGGTACCGGGGCTGCGTAGACAAGAGCTTTCAAATGCCCCCATAAATGAAAGTCAAGAGGGTTGAGGTCAGGAGAGCGTGGAGGCCATGGAATTGGTCCGGCTCTACCAATCCATCGGTCACCGAATCTGTTGTTGAGAAGCGTACGAACACTTCGACTGAAATGTGCAGGAGCTCCATCGTGCATGAACCACATGTTGTGTCGTACTTGTAAAGGCACATGTTCTAGCAGCACAGGTAGAGTATCCCGTATGAAATCATGATTACGTGCTCCATTGAGCGTGGGTGGAAGAACATGGGGCCCAATCAAGACATCACCAACAATGCCTGCCCAAACGTTCACAGAAAATCTGTGTTGATGACGTGATTGCACAATTGCGTCCGGATTCTCGTCAGCCCACACATGTTGATTGTGAAAATTTACAATTTGATCACGTTGGAATGAAGCCTCATCCGTAAAGAGAACATTTGCATTGAAATGAGGATTGACACATTGTTGGATGAACCATTCGCAGAAGTGTACCCGTGGAGGCCAATCAGCTGCTGATAGTGCCTGCACACGCTGTACATGGTACGGAAATAACTCGTTCTCCCGTAGCACTCTTCATACAGTGACGTGGTCAACGTTACCTTGTACAGCAGCAACTTCTCTGACGCTGACATTAGGGTTATCGTCAACTGCACGAAGAATTGCCTCGTCCATTGCAGGTGTCCTCGTCGTTCTAGGTCTTCCCTAGTTGCGAGTCACAGGTTGGAATGTTCCGTGCTCCCTAAGACGCCGATCAATTGCTTCGAACGTCTTCCTGTCGGGACACCTTCGTTCTGGAAATCTGTCTAGATACAAACGTACCGCGCCACGGCTATTGCCCCGTGCTAATCCATACATCAAATGGGCATCTGCCAACTCCGCATTTGTAAACATTGCACTGACTGCAAAACCACGTTCGTGATGAACACAAACCTGTTGATGCTACGTACTGATGTGCTTGATGCTAGTACTGTAGAGCAATGAGCCGCATGTCAACACAAGCATCGAAGTCAACATTACCTTCCTTCAATTGGGCCAACTGGCGGTGAATCGAGGAAGTGTAGTACATACTGACGAAACTGAAATGAGCTGTAACATAGAAATTAAGCGTTTTCGGACACATGTCCACATAACATCTTTTCTTTATTTGTGTGTGAGGAATGTTTCCTGAATGTTTGGCCGTACCTTTTTGTAACACCCTGTATATACTGTCCAAGAGGTGACATAAGCTCTCAACGCGTCAAAATCGACGTCGTCTTTCCAGGTATACTAATTTTTTTCCGGCAGAGTAGATGTAGATTGCAAATCACAGCCTGACATGGGTGACATGTGTGCTGTAGCTGGGCGTTCCAGAGAGTTATCAGAATGGCATTGGTGGGGTGGTGCACGCCACGGCGCTGCCGTGGTGAGGGCAGAGCGGCGCCCGCCGGGCAGCGGCCGTCCTCGGTTAC
This sequence comes from Schistocerca nitens, assembly GCF_023898315.1. Lineage (NCBI taxonomy): Eukaryota > Metazoa > Arthropoda > Insecta > Orthoptera > Acrididae > Schistocerca > Schistocerca nitens. The sequence goes on from NC_064614.1 coordinate 552,188,513, forward strand.
TGGGCCCGGCTCGCCAGCCAGCGGTCAAGGATGCGCGCCTGACCGACATCCCACCGCCGCCGCCTCACCGGCACCCAACCCACCGCTTCCTGCTTCCCAGCTCGGCCCGCGCATTTAATGCCACTCAGGGCGCCTGGCTGTGCACAAACTAGCCACCCGTCCCATCGCCTTCAATCTCCCTAATGCGATACAGCTATCTCGACCTGGCCTAGGTGCACGTACTCTGCCTTACGTGTACTCCTTTCTACGAGTAATCGTCAAACGCTTCATACTTGAAAGGCCCTTCACCAATAACATTTGCAACGTCGACATTTCTTCGCAAATTAATGGGAAGTCATCTTGGACTGTTACACCACTCACCTGTTTTTGACGAGCCTGGCGTTAATAGTGCCATTCGATATAAAATACTGCATTTTGTTCTTTATTTGACATGTTTCGAGAAAGACTTTTTACCCCCAATTGGTTGTCAGGTCTGCAATGTGGTAAACTAAAGACATATGCAGTGGATAAATATAAAAATGCAGTAATTAAAGCAGGCAAAAAGGAATACAAACGTCTCAAAAATGAGATCGACAGGAAGTGCAAAATGGCTAAGCAGGGATGGCTAGAGGACAAATGTAAGGATGTAGAGGCGCATATCACTAGTGGTAAGATAGATTCTGCCTACAGGAAAATTAAATAGACTTGTGGAGAAAAGAGAACCACTTGCATGAATATCAAGAGCTCAGATGGAAACCCAGTTCTAAGCAAAGAAGGGAAAACAGCAAGGAGGAAGGAGTATATACAGGGTCTATACAAGGGCGATGTTCTTGAGGACAGTATTATAGAAATGGAAGAGAATGTAGATGAAGATGAAATAGGAGATATGATACGGCGTGAAGAGTTTGACAGAGCACTGAAAGACCTAAGTCTAAACAAGGCCCCGCGAGTAGACAACATTCCATCACAACTACTGACAGCCTTGAGAGAGCCAACTTAACAAAACTCTACCATCTAGTGAGCAAGATGTATGGGACAGGCGAAATAACCTCAGACTTCAAGAAGAATATAATAATTCCAATCCCAAAGAAAGCAGGTGTTGACAGATGTGAAAATTACCGAACTACCAGTTTAATAAGCCATGGCTGTAAAATACAAACACGAATTCTTTACAGACGAATGGAAAAACTGGTAGAAGCCGAGCTCGGGGAAGATCAGTTTGGATTCCGTAGAATAGTTGAACGTGTGAGGCAATACTGACCCTACGACTTATCTTAGAAAATAGATTAAGGAAAGGCAAACCTACGTTTCTAGCATTTGTAGACTTGGAGAAAGCTTTTGACAATGTTGACTGGAATACTCTCCTTCAAATTATGAAGGTGGCAGGGGTAAAATACAGGGAGCGAAAGGCTATTTACAATTTGTACAGAAACCAGATGGCAGTTATAAGAATCGAGGGGCATGAAAGGGAAGCAGTGGTTGGGAAGGGAGTGAGACAGGGTTGTAGCCTCTCCCCGATGTTATTCAATCTGTACATTGGGCAAGCAGTGAAGGAAACAAAAGAAAAATTCGGAGTTGGAATTAAATCAATGGAGAAGAAATAAAAACTTTGAGGTTCGCCGATGACATTGTAATTCTGTCAGAGGCAGCAAAGGACCTGGAAGAGCATCTGAGCGGAATGGACAGTGTCTTGAAAGAAGGATATAAGATGAACATCAACAAAAGCAAAACGAGGATAATGGAATGTAGTCGATTTAAATCAGTAGTAAATGAGTTTTGCTATTTGGGGAGCAAAATAACTGACGATGGTCGAAGTAGTGGTTGGGAAGGGAGTGAGACAGGGTTGTAGCCTCTCGCCGATGACATTGTAATTCTGTCAGAGTCAGGAAGTCGTTTCTGAAAGTATTTGTATGGAGTGTAGCCATGTATGGAAGTGAAACGTGGACGATAAATAATTTAGACAAGAAGAGAATAGAAGCTTTCGAAATGTGGTGCTACAGAAGAATGCTGAAGATTAGATGGGTCGATCACATAACTAATGAGGAGGTATTGAATAGAACTGGAGAGAAGAGAAATTTGTGGCACAACTTGACTAGAAGAAGGCGTCGGTTGGTAGGGCATATTCCGAGGCATCAAGAGATCACCAATTTAGTATTGGAGGGCAGCGTGGAGGGTAAAAATCGTAGAGGGAGACCAAGAGATGAATACACTAAACAGATTCAGAAGGATGTAGGTTGCAGTAGGTACTGGGAGATGAAGAAGCTTGCACAGGATAGAGTAGCATGGAGAGCTGCATCAAACCAGTCTCTGGACTGAAGACCACAACAACAACAACAACAACAACAACAACAACATGCAGTGGATGTTCAGTAATCAATGTAGTTGCACCTCTTGCTTTGAACTCCGTGATTGCTGCTTAAAATATGCCTTACTCAATACCGTACATTTTTGTGCGCATTCTATAAAGTGTTTCACCGATGAATCCCAAGAGAACAAGCAGAAAACGACGAGCAGAGGCTGCGCCAAATAACTTTCTAGGTTCATAATCATTGGAAAACTCGCCTGAAACACGTAGAGGGATTAGTGGACGCTGCCACGGTCACAAAAACAAAATGCCCGCATTCCGCGTGATCAAAACAAAATACATGAGATGGATTGTAAAATGCAAATGAGATAATACTGTGTGTCAGTGCAGTACACGGTGTTAAAAATCGAACGCCTGTGTGTTGAAGAATGCATAGAAATAATGGAGCAGCAGAAAAACATGAATCGTAAAAGTAATTCTACTCATGAGAACTGTTTATGATCTCGCTAAATCGGTTTGTAAGCAAAGCCACATGTGCTTTAAATAAAGTGAAACGCGTCTGATCCAAATAAGACTTCATTGCAGTCGCAAAAGGTGGAATATCTAACTTTTTACTTGAATGAACTCTAATGCTTGGTTTACTGATTTTCTGTACGTCAAAGATGAAACCTTAGCTACTGAGATAGTTACGAATCTACTTGTTTTAACGGCATGTGGTCTGATAAAATCCTATTTCGTAGCAGGAAGCTGAGCGAGGTGGCGCATACTGGACTCGCATTCATGAGGACGACGGTTCAGGCCCGCTTCCGACCATCTTGATTTCTAGGTTTTCCGCGATTTCCCTAAATCGCTGCAGGGAAATGCCAGGATAGTTCCTTTGAAAGGGCGCGGCCGACTTCCTTCCCCAGTCTTCCCTAATCCGATGGGACCGATGAGCTCGCTGTTTGGTACTTTCCCCCAAACCAACCAACCAATCAACCAACCACAGCAGGTAGATTCATAACTTGTGTAGCAGTATGCTACACAAGTTTCACTGTTGTACGGAGAAAACTGTAACGAATCCCATCGAAGCTCTATTTTTAACATTATTGAGGATGATTTTGCTAAATGGGGACAAACTGAAAGAAACGATGCCTGACATGATATGGAACAAGAAAGGTCATATGGGCATGTGGTCCGAAATTTGTTCAAATGGCTCTGAGCACTATGGGACTTAACATCTGAGGTTATCAGTCCCCTAGAACTTAGAACTAGTTAAACCTAACTAACCTAAGGACATCACACACATCCATGCCCGAGGCAGGATTCGAAACTGCGACCGTAGCAGCAGCGCGGCTTCGGACTGAAGCGGCCGGCTCCGTATCACTAACAACGCGTGCAGGCGTTATTATGTTATTACCCGGGACTTGCCTCTGTTGCTACCCTAGAGCGTAGACAACATTAGTACCCTCTTGAGTGTGGAGCTAAAACGTTATTGTAAAGAGAACGTCTCCACTTTTCTAATGCGTTATTGTGTGTGCTTTTACTCATTGAAACCTGCACTTTCAAAGACTGTTATCTCCACCTTCAACATCGTGTACGACCCTTGGAACGCATTTCTGGCCATACGTCCATATGACCTTTTTTGCTCCTGATTTCCTGTGGGACCATTTTTGGGAGCAGACTCACATTGTATATTAAAGATGCGAGACAGAAGATTTTAGATATGGTGCAACCCAACTCGACACTGCCGAACATTCTCATCGCCTCCACAAAAAGAACCGCTTTTTTGTAGAAATCTTGCGTGCGTAAAGTGTAGATTTTTCTCATGAAACGCAAGTCATGCCTAAAGAGTTCATACAGGAAAGCGTACTGCAAAAAGTATTTTTGTGCTCGCCTTTCTTCTCGCATTCGACACGTTTGACCCACTACATTTCGCAAGGCTGAATTGAGCTACGTGGTTGTGCCTGGCTCTGCAAATTTGTCTGGTCTAACAAGTCCGTGTGTCATTTTCTGTTTTTAGAACAGTTCAAAAATGTTCAAATGTGTGTGAAATCTTGAGAGACTTAACTGCTAAGGTCATCAGTCCCTAAGCTTACACACTACTTAACCTAAATTGTCCTAAGGACAAACACGCAGACACACACACCCATGCCCGACGGACGACTCGAACTTCCGCCGGGACCAGCCGCACAGTCCATGACTGCAGCGCCCTAGACCGCTCGGCTAATCCCGCGCGGCTTTTAGAACAGTAAATGGAGCTACAATAATGTCCGAATTTTCATCATTAAAGCCACAGAATTAACTGTTCCTGTGGACCCAGAGATCCGTGTCAGTGTTGGACGAGATACGTGAACAGTGCTAATATTCGACACACCTATGCTCATAATAGTCTCGAATTGTGTCTAAATACTTGTAAAAGCAGAAGTGGGGATCAACACGACTAGTGCGTGCGCCGAGCATATGCCAGCTGAGACTTCATGTCAGTATTGTTTAGCAGTTAGACAGTCTTCGTGTGACCTGCGAGTATAGCACGTTCTGTCAAGAGAGTGGTAGACTTCGAGTCACCACGCTGCCTGCAGCCGTCAGCGTTATCGTGTGAGTACTAACGACTTCTGTGGAAGAAGGCTGGTTTTGACATGATATCTGCGTGATTTATCTCTTAATCTTCACTGAAGTATAATTAAGGGCTCTCGTCCTAACTAGTAAAATTACCTTTAGCAGCCAGAAACGTACATATTTTAAAATATAATTGTAAAACTTACGCTTGTGTACTAATTTTTATTTGTGATTTTGCTTGAAATAGGGGACTACCCGAAACTGGGATCACTAAAAATAAAAATTTTCCACATCCGTGAGTGTTGACTTGCGCGTTTAATAATAGTAAAATATTTTTATGTATTACCTATTTTGTGTAAATTATTAAATAAATGTAGCTATATTTGATCGCTCATGTAATGCAACAATTTATGCGTATCGGTCGGTTTAGGTTAGAAACACAAGCTTTGGACTAGCATCATGAACGTGGAGAGGGCTTCGACCGTTGAATTTACTGGCTATGTTTATTAAAGGGGCAGATTATAATATTTGTGAAGTACAGATGTGGGTAGTAAAATATTGAGTACGACGGCTGCACTCGCCTGGAACAGAACTGAGGCTATGGCATTTCATTCTGAGCTCTGCTATTAGATAGGAGTGGCGCTGGTATGTTATTAGCCTCATCTCTTTCAGATGCATAACTGTTGAAATCTAAACCAGAGTTCATAATAAGACATAAAATACATATCATCCCACTCCCCCGTAGCTGAAATATTACGTAGCGAAGACAGCAAGGAAAAATTTCATTGATTTAATCTCAAGTAATTTTCAGCTTACAGTTCTAAAATTATTATTTTTCGTAATGAACTAAAGAAGTACTATGCTAAGCAGGATATACAGAAAAGGACTACGGATCTGACCGATTTTTACGTATGACTGAACGTTGTGAGCCCGCATCTCGTGGTCGTGCGGTAGCGTTCTCGCTTCCCACGCCCGGGTTCGATTCCCGGCGGGGTCAGGGATTTTCTCTGCCTCGTGATGGCTGGGTGTTGTGTGCTGTCCTTAGGTTAGTTAGGTTTAAGTAGTTCTAAGTTCTAGGGGACTTATGACCACAGCAGTTGAGTCCCATGGTGCTCAGAGCCATTTTTGAACGTTGTGATTGCCTGATGCATTCCAATCTCTGTCTTCCTCTACAATTTTTACCCTCTACAGCTTCCTCTAGTACCGTGGAAGTTATTCCCTGAAGTCTTTACAGATGTCCTCTCATCCTGACCGTTCATACGGTTAGAAATTATTATATCTAGGGTACAACACCTTAAGCATTTATTCTTATTTATTTGTGTAATGCTTTAAACATGTTGCACAGAACGTTCTTTTTGGGCTTTTAAACACAATGTTGAAGTTGATGATATTTTATACTGTTTTAATTTTGAGGAAGTTGGCGAATGCGGCCAGTTGTTACATGTGTCAAGTTTGGGCTATGGATACTCCCCAGAGTAATCTTGATGTTATAATTCAGATTATAAATGTTGCATCACACCAATTGTGTATCCAGGCAAATGAGTTTCAGAAAGTGGTGACAATGAGCGATTCTGCATCAACCCCTGAAGCTCGTATATCTTCATATAAACATCAGGAAGTGTTAGCAATTGTCAAAATTGTATCTAGTGTGAACAGATCATTAGAAAAAGGAGAACGAAATATATTTTAGTGGATATCATCCTGTATTGCATTTCATGGAAATGAGACTGCGGAGTAACTAGCCAAGAAATGCGTTCCATAATTATGAGTTGCTGTCTTGCTCCGTGTCTTACAGAGAGAGGGGCTGTACTCACAGAAGTGGAGGACGTTCTTGCATAAATCGAAGGCTGAGTATTGTCACCAGATAGTTCCTCGATGTACTGCAAAGTCGTACTCAGCGGTAGTAGGACATTCGGACTACCTTCACACAGTGACTGTCCTTATTTTACTGAAAAGATGTAGTGTGCTGTCCTGACCAAGCGTGCTGAACGTGATCTTATTTCTTTGTGTCAATGCTAACTGCTTCCTTCACAAGAGCGTGGGCATCTTCATCCTTTGCATGTTACGGTGCCCATCCATCGTCACCGTAATATTCTTTTTTTAAACACAATATAACTCCATCACCCCATCTACTCTCTGTCCTGGGGACTACACTGCTCATTTGAATAATGTCAGCCTAACACGCTGCTACATGGTGAAAGGAATAACATGTAAGGGTAGTGGGTGAACAGGAGAACGAGAGGAGGAAGTCATTCTCGGTCATTGAGTTCCAGTCAGGGTCGTTTCCCCATGGCCCTCGGAGGCTCTACTAATGGAACTGCAATGTTGGTGCTTTCACTGTCTGCTGCGTACCGCGTGCGGGAGAGTGGCTGGGCACGCGCTACTTTGCCAGCGACGGAAGACATCACCTGATGCTGCCTTACGCTGGATACGCAAGTAGGATACGCTCTACCCGAAGCGTTCGCATCTCATGTACAATATGACATCGTGAAGCATGAAAATCGGTTTAATTAAAACTAGAGGCATAATGAATTGGATTAAGTTGATCTTTGAACGAATGTGGCAAAAAACTGAGGCAGGAACACAAGCTGAACACAGACAGATGCTTACAAGGTCAGTGTTTACTCGTAGCAATTGTAGTGAGTAATAGCCTGTCGCAGACTCTGCGTCCAGTCTTCCTGTTGTGGCGCAAGCCTAGAGCCGCCCTCACTGACGTCACTGAGACAGTGGTCAACATATCAGCAGTTAATTATTGTGAGGGGGAGTCACAGTATTTAGATGGGGCGGTGCAGTATATTTTCCCCAGTTGTGGCGAAATACTTGGATTTACTGCTGGAAGCGGCTACAAAATCAGCATGTAAAGATGATGTCGTATGAATAATATTTAGTGGAATCCGCGGAGAACGTTACCTGGGATTCAGAAGGACATCAAGGATACACATTTAATTCAAGTAAACTATTATTAAATGACATAACTTCACGAAATTAATTAGATTGTATCCTAATAAATTAGTTTTAAGAGCACCTGTGAAGATGGAGTAGAAGAAGTTACGCAACAGAAAGTTTTTTGAGTAACAAAGTGTCGTATATTGAACGAGATCATTTTATATGTTGTGGCAGGTTATTTACTGCATGTATAAACAAGCATTGCACGTTTTTCTGAATAATGTTAAATTCTTAAACCCTTTGGAGAGTTTTTTATTTTAAAATTATAATCAAGGCTTGGACTAGTTTTCAGAAAAGGTAATTTTTTACGACCAAGAGTAGGACATGTTCTGAGGCATCGAGGGATCACCAATTTAGTATTGGAGGGCAGCGTGGAGGGTAAAAATCGTAGAGGGTGACCAACAGATGAATACACTAAACAGATTCAGAAGGATGTAGGTTGCAGTAGGTACTGGGAGATGAAGAAGCTTGCACAGGATAGAGTAGCATGGAGAGCTGCATCAGACCAGTCTCTGGACTGAAGACCACAACAACAACAACAACAACAAAGCAATATCTATTCATCGTCCTTATTATCACTGTCAGCCATTTGATATCCCTTGTTGGATAAAAGCCTCCTCTAGCCTATTTAGTACATTATGTTCTTCAGCTATATGCGTCCATTTTGCTCCTGAACGCTTTCTAATCTCGCGACTCGTGGGCCATCGTCTCGGCATTCACGTCCAGCAACAAACTTGCTTGCTCTGTGAGCTACCCGTTCGCCTGGTTACATCTTACACTCATAATACATTTTATTTGCTCTACGGTCGATCGTAATTACATCTTCTTCTCCGTTCTATTTCCCGATCCATCTGTTTGTATTCTTATCTATCTCAGTAATTCCCAACATTCATGTATCCATAGTTCTCTGCTCGCAGGGCAACCCTCATTTTCTGAAAGGTTTTCGCATTAAAAGTCGCAATCTCACTGCCGTAAATCAAAACTGGAAAAAAGGCTGATTGTAATAATTTATAAAAAGTACCCCAGGCCAATTTTCGTCTTTCGTTCTTTTTTCTTCCGCTACACCCAGTTGTTGTCTTCAGTTTCATTAAACGAAAAATCAGTTGTAAATCTGTTCCGTTTTGGTTCGTTGTTTTCATCGTACAATATTTTAATCTTGTCCAAGTTAATTTTCAGCATACCTTCGAAATTGCTCTCTTAACTTCTTCCATAAGCTGTTGAAGTTCATCTGCACTAAAAGCAAACAACGCATTGTCACTGGTAAAATGAAGATGTCTAAAATATGTTTTGTTAATGCGTATTCTTTCTACATTTGCTCAGTTTAAGACTCTGAAGACTTCCCAAAGGAATGCTTATGACAGATCTGATGATGTTCTCCTCACCTGAATAATCTTTCAGTTCAGAATTTATCACTATGCTGGTACAGTCTGATGGAAGAGATAACAATTACGCATACATTCACCAACATACTACACCACCTCTACCCCAAAAACCATGATAATGAGGCTGGTGATAACAGCCCATCAATTCGTGTGACGGTTACAGTTGGGTGTCTACAACGTCAGGCACGCAACGCAGACTTCAATTTGGTCAACTTGCGTTTTTTTAAAGTTAGTTGATGTCCCTCTCGCAGAAGATCACGGACAGTCATGGTCCTGGTTATGATTTAGCACTAAAACTGTTACGAAAAAGTGCGGTTCAACTTTCCAGTAAAGATCATGCAAATTATTTTTGAGGGATGTCAATAATTTATGCAGCGTTGCAGTTCTAGCCAAAAAACTCTTCAAAACGCATTGACGAAATACTACACAACATTCTACATTAGTGACTGCTTTGTAAGTCATGACTTAAACTCGTCATTTGTAACGTCGGTCACAGTTTTCTCTCACTGAATCAATAATATCGATAAATAGTAAACATTCTGAGCTGTGACCACACTTCTGCTCAACTATTGCGAACCGCAACCTTGTACTCACGGGCACTCACAGCGGCGCATGCCACGCAAGTCTGTATCAGGCACAGGGGAGCCTTTGTATCATAGCTTTTAACCAATTAGCGTCCGGAAAAAGTAATGTTACCGTATCAGGCTACGATATGATGAGCCAGTGAGAAGTGAAGATGGTGTCTCCAAGTGAACAGTCGCACCTTACTTCGCAACCAACAGTAGAGCTTGAGAAATATTGTACAACATTACGGCTCGCCCCCGGTCAGTTTACTACAAACGTTTAAGTATAACACTGCCTTGATTTTCATTTGCTATTAGTTCATATTTCGTTGTACCCAAATGTAAAGCTCTCAAAATCTATAAGTACTTGACAACGTGCTAATTCGTATTCATTGCTCAATTCTAAAGGGTGCCCCAAAAACATGGCCGGATTTGAAGCTACTTTAAATCGAATTTATTTACTTGAAAGAAGCAAACGAAACACAGCATTCTCCCCGGGAGACGTTGACGTTCAAACGTGACACATTATCGGGTATATGCCGCCCCTCTCTCTCCCATCCCCCACCTCTCCGCCACTCCCCATAACGTTTATAGTAAACTGACTGGGGGTGAGCAGTAACATTGTGCAACATTTCTCAAGCCCTACAGTTGGTCGCGAAGTAGACTGTTCACTTGGAGACAGCATTTCCACTTCTCACTGGCTCATCATAGCATAGCATTATGTGGTAGCATTACTTTTTCCGGGCACTAATTGGTCAAATGCTATGAGACAAGGCTTCACTGTGCCCGATACAGACTTGCCTGGCATCCGCCGCTGTGAGTGCAAGGTTGCGGTTCGAAATAGTTGAGCAGAAGTGTGGTCACTGCTCAGAATGTTTACTATTTATCGTTATTACTGATTCAGTGAGAGAAAACGGTGTCCGACGTTACAACTGACAAGTTTAAGTTCGTGAATTGTAAATTACTTATGTGGAATGTTGTGTAATATTTCGTGATTGCGTTTTGAACAGTTTGAAAGGAGTATACTGGGGCACGCTTGTATGTGGCACCAGAATAAAATAAGAATACTAATAAATTAAAATGAAACTAGTATACTATAAACGATGAATGTCTGTCATAGGCTCGATAGTGAGGATCGCTGACTGTGTGCGACTGCAGAGCCAAAGATACTGTAGTGCTAGCGTTGGACTAAGAGAGCGCTTGACGCACAGTTGTAGGTAGCTGTCTGTGAGGGAAAGACGATGGAGTAGGCAGTTTTTGGGGTGTGCTGTGTGAAGTCACCAAGAGTTAGATTAATATAGGTATGTCAATATTGTTGAACATGGAAGCAGAAGTCTTCATGCAACCAAGGTAAACATGTTAAATAATTATGATTTATGTTTACGCCGTTCAGCTTGGTATAATTTTTTTTGCTATTTTTCAGGAACTATGATAACTGCCAAATTATGTACAGATGTCTGTATTTATATTACCAGCTTCCGTACATGCCACTTCTGATATACATGTGACTGTACATAATAATATGAAACAACACAGAACTTTTTACCTGATGCATTTTCCATGATTATACAAATTCTATTGGTACCTTGTTTTCAAGTTTCCTTGAATAATCAGCATTTTATTAGGTGACGACGTGCCCGGTAGGGAGAATCGTGCAGGTCGGTTCGCTTACTGTAAGTTCTCTTTTCATACGGGTGCACATGAGAATAACAACTGAAAGAGACACTGCATATTTTGACGTGTCCAGGGGATCATATCTCTTGGGTGGTGTGACCACTGCAAACGGTAATTCAAACATTTTTTTATGTAATAAGAATTTGTGTCCTTTTTGTATATAGCCTCTATATATTTTATGTTCTTTTTTCTGATGCTAATTTGTCTTTACTGATACCATGAAATGTGCCATTTTTATGATGCTTTGCTACTCCAAGTTGCCATTATTGCACACCCTAAGAAAGATAGTATTACTACTGACATTTATGCTATTGTCTGATGAATTATTGTTACATTTTTTGTTAGGTTAGTCACTCATTGTAGTTTATAATGTTGCCATGTTTCATTTATGCCCAGTCTTGTGCTCTAATTTGCTGTATATCTCTTGTACTTAATGATGTCTCTAGTTTACTTGCTGTCACCTATGTAGATTTAAGAAATCAATGTACCTTGTGACTCAAGTCCATTACATATGCTCTTTCATTTCCTGTATTTTACAGAACCAAAGTGCAGGAGATGCAGTACTTAGAAAGCATGACATAAGAAACTTATATGGAATACGATACACCATTGACCCTACTTGCACTGTTTCCTGTCAGGACTTTTATAAACATTTTTCTGTTGGTGTACTAGGTAAATTAGGCAGATTGCCTGTAAAGATTTAGGATTAAGGATATTCTTTCTCTGCATTTTATGTTAGGTATAGGAGTATTGTTAGATGAGGGTTCATGCTCTGAGCTGCACCAATGTTTCTGAGTAATGATGAATGTTCAGGCTATAAGCTGCACTTCAATGATGAGGATTATATTGCTATATTGATAATTTTTATATAATGACATTGTATGGTGCTAATATATATTTTGTGTAAATTGTGTCCTTTCTAGGAAAATCCATCCCAAATAATTGGAGATGTTTGTGGGAGACTGTCACAGAAGCTTTATACCTAAAAAACATTTTTTTCACCATTCCTTATGATGTTGCTTATGATACTGCTTTCTTATGTTAGCATGCATAACTTGTTTTTTTTTCAGATTACTAATCACATTTACAGCTTCAACTATTTCTGCACTTCTCTCATCTTTACATATTTATCTCTTGATTTATGGTGATATGTTAAATTTACCTAGTCACTAAGCTATATTGCACTTAGTACTCCTGTCTTTATGCTTTCATGTACTATAATCACATTTTTTCTTTGGTTTGGTCATAGCAGTTCTTGACTCAAGACAAATGACGAATGACTGTTAATCATTTTATTTACAGATAAAGTGCACTGCCCTTATCAATCTTTCCCATATCCTTTGCTGTAGATATGTGTATTGTTAGAGATATAGGTCATTTAATAGATAGTTTTATGAAGCCTTGGGGGTACACTATCCATAAATATTCGTCTTTACTCATACAATGTCATACTTTGACTTTACTGCGCTATTTGTCTAATATGTACTCGTACAGACCATACAGAGCGGTACTTTTATATAATACTGTTATTTATACATTTTGTTCTTGTAAAAAGCCATGCCAAGTTACACATTCTCATTATAAATCATAGGCCTCTGAGTGCCACATAAAGTTATAGATAAATGACATTTTATGATACTTTTTCAGCTATGATGTTTATGCTATGTAAAACTAGGCCACCTTGAGCCAGAAAGATGTTTTCTGCCATATTTGCTATTAATATCAGCATCTATTTCATGTAAAACCAAGCCACTGTGAGCCTCAAAGAAGATTTTCTCACATTTTGGTTATTAAGGTCAGCAATTATTTCATGTAAAACTAGGCCACTTTGAGCAAAAAATATGATGTCTGTAACATTTTATAGCTACTAAGATCAGCATTTATGTATGTAAAAAGGCCACTTGGAGCCTCAGATTGGTATTTTCTATATAATTGCTATAGCTATTAAGATTTGCATGTATTTCATGTGCTGGGCCACTTGCAGCCCCAATCATTTTATAGCTGTTAAGATTAGCATTTATTTATGTAGAAAGGCCACTTGGAAAAACTGATTGATATTACCTGTACAACTGTTTTAGTTGCTAAGATTTGCGTGTATTCCAAGTACAAGGCCACCTGGAGCCATTCAGTTCTTGATTTTACCGTCAGGTTTTTTCAATATTGCGTATATAAAGCCACTGAGAGCCACAGTATAATGTTATGAGTCGGTGATGTTCTGTGTAATGTTAGGTTATTCTGTGTCTAATTGGCAACCTGATGCCACACTTATTGATGTTATCTTATTCAGAGTTCACTCCCAATTTTTGACTGTTCACTCTGATGTAAAGCCTTGTTGCTTCATTCAGTTTGTAATTTCATTAGGATACTGAACTCTTTCTGATCAGATAAATTAATCGATGTTAACATAGGTAGAAATGATTATGTTCCACTACCATACCTTTGTTACTTTTTTGTACGTTCCATTATCCAGTCTCCTACCTCTGTTCATGGTATTGGAGCAATTTACTACTGGTATTCACACTTCAACATAAGTGAGTGTATATGTTGTTTGGAGCTCAGAAGAATCTCTACTATGAAGAGCAGTGATGATTATGCTGATATTATGGTAATCGCCAACTACCGTTGTTGGCAATCTTTTGCCGAGTATCTCTCGTATCTCTGCACGTGACTGAGGGAAATAATACGGAATTCAGATGTCTTGGCACACTGAATGCAATACACATTGGTCACTACTAAGTTGTTGAACCTGCACAAAACAAAAAGAAATGGACTTTATAAAACAGTCACTTCAACATTATCGTAGACTTCAGCCATGACTCTTCCTCTCCCTTGCCAACCTGTACCGTTACTTTGACGATTAGCATTGTATACTGATTCTACTTTACATGATTTATTTGCCAGCAACCTTGTTTACGAGTCAATTTACTCAGATTATAACCAGATTATGATTTATACTAGCGCACCTGAGCACTAACAATTCTTTCGACTTTAATGGTGTCATAGACAAATTTACCCCACATTTCTTGTACAAGGTACTTCCAAATGCTGTCAAATTTGTTGGACCCCGCTGTACGGTTGTGAAAGGAGTGTACTGGGGCACACATGTATGTGGCACAAGAATAAGATAAGAATATTAATAAATTAAAATGACACTAGTATACTATAAACAATGAGTGTCTGTGATAGGCTTGATAATGCGGATCGCTGACTGTGCGCGACCGCAGAGCCAAAGATACTGTACTGCTAGGGTTGGACTAAGAGAGCACTTGGCGCACGGTTGTAGGTAGCTGTCTGTGAGGGAAAGACGATGGAGTAGGCAGTTTTTCGGGTGTGCTGTGTGAAGTCACCAAGAGTTAGATTAATGTAGGTATGTCAATATTGTTGAACATGTAAGCAAAAGTCTTCATGCATCAAGGTAAACGTGTTAAATAATTATGATTTCTGTTTTTGCCAGCGCGTTAGTATAAATGAGTTGGCTGATAATTCGTAATTGTTGAATAACCCCAGAACGTACCTAAACGATTTTGACGAATAGGCTAGTTAGATATTTCATTTTTGTAATGCTTTTAAGATTTGCTGTTTAAATCTCATTTTTTGTGAATCAATAGTGAGTAATGTAATTTCAATTGTCAGATGTTTTTTGAAAATCCAAACTTAACTTGCAATATAATTTTGATAAAAAAACTGAGTGTTAGTAATTCACCATAATCAGTACCGCCTCCCAATCCAGGTCATATATTTTTCAAAGAAGTTGGATTTTCTTAAATGTTCTCGTTTATCAGCCAAATGAATTTCATGTTATTTCAAGTGTTATGGCCAGCATTGCACACTGCTGAGCTTGTACTTTTTATGAGAGACCAGAATATATCGCCTACCACCGTTGCTGCTCTAGAAGTAAGATAATTTAATTTATTTGCTATGTGCACAGGGACCAAAGTTGTTAGTTTTGAACAGGGCCAGATGACTTAGTGCCTAAGGGGCTGAATGTGTTTTTGCAGTTACTGTATTTCGATATTGGTATTGGGAGTTACATTGCCCAGTCGATACATGTAAAGTTTTTGCTAACAGTAACAGAGTAAGCACACCCCTTGCGGTCAGAACACGCTACACGATAATTCGAGTCCTGTATCCACTCCACAGATCAGATTTCATTAAACGTAATAGTAAAGTTTAGTATATCATTATTAAAGAACGAGTTTTGTGGCTAGATGTGCAACGTTGAATAAATTAATGACATCGCTCGAAAATAATTTACATGATCGTTACTGGAAAATAGAACCGCACTTTTGCGTAACAGTTTTAGTGCCTAATAATAGCCAGGACCACGGCTGTCCGTTATCTTCTGCGAGAGGTCCATCAACTAACTTTAAAAAACACAAGTTGACCAAATAGAATTCTGCGTTGTGTGCCTGACGTTGTAGACACCCAACTGTAACCGTCACACGAATTGATGGGTTGTTATCACCAGCCACATTATTGCAGATTTTGGGGTAGAGGTGTTGTAGTATGTTAGTATGTTGGTGAATGTATGCGTAATTGTTACCTCTTCCATCGGACTGTATCAGCATAGTGATAAATTCTGAACTGAAAGATTATCACGGCTTTTGGGGTAGAGATTGATGACACTAATCACCACCTGCTCACACATTTTCGAGGGCCCGTCAGATTTCTTGTTTGAGTTCCAATAGATTACGAGGTCTGTTGTAGTAAACTAGTACCCCCAAAGGGAAAAGTCACAATGTGACAGATCACAAGATGGAGGCGGGTAGGTTTGGTCTCCTCGTAAGGAGATTATTCTGTACGGGAACTTTTCACGCAACAGAGCGATTGTGTCTCCTGAGGTGTAGTAAGCTGCACCGTCTAGTTGGAACCATAAATTCTCGATGTTCATTTGATCCAAACTCCATTCACCGTGACTGCCGTCCCTTGTTTATCTTCGAAAAAGTAAGGATCGATTAAGTCCCCACTCCAGATCCCACAGTAAACCATAACTCGTTGAGGTTGCATGTCTTTTTCGCGAATTACCCTAGGTTTCTCTGATCCCCATATTCTGCAATTATGCTTGTTCATATAGTCGTTTACATGGAAGTGAGCTTTGTCTAAGAAAATGATGCGCTTTGTGAAACCATGGCTCTTTCGTTCCTTTCCCACGATCCACAACAGGAATTGCCGACGTTTTCTGTGATCCACCGGTTTAAATTCCTGTATTGACTGAACTCTGTAGAGGTTTAACTGCAAACTTTTGTTAAGATTCCGTTCAGTGTTGCTGGACACATGCACATTTATTGAGCACGACGGCGACACGAATATTCCAGACTCACAGTAACAGAATCAAGCACAGCAACAACATTTGTCTCAATCCGGCTACTTCAAGGCGTCCACAGGAACTGGTGTCCATTTTGTGCATTGTCGTGCCCAAGAATAGTACGGAGTTTCCGAGCAGTTTATGCGAAACTTTCACCATTCTTGTAGCCTGTTTTCACAATCAGCACTCGCTGTTTTGTACTGTATCTTTCAATGTCGATATTGCACCATCTTAGACCTGGAAAACAAAAGCACAGTATCAAAACATAACCTCAATGATCACTGATAGCAAAACATGCAAAAACAACGTTGTCAACAACAAATAAAAATGACGGGCTTTTGAGACGTCCATTATCTATTCCTTCACAGCTAAAAAATGGTCCCTTGTTTACATGCAATTTTAATTGAAAAGAGAGACAGCATTGCTCGTATATATTTATTATTGCAAAATCGATTTTCTGTCACTGAGTGACCATCTTCAGTGCTAGAAGTTAAAAATTTTTCCACATTACGATCAGAGAGTATACAACAGAAAATCACAATTACATCTGCATATGAACATAACACTTGTTAGGAACATACCTGTTTTATATAACTTAAATTAGTAAGCACTGGTGTCAAGCTTACGGCAATCACATAGACTGAGGTCGCCGTTTACATGCACTTGTTCAGCAGACCTCGGCGTGACGGGGCTTGACACGCCCTCTATGTGACATGTGTCACGTGAAGACATAGTATTACTGGTTTTGCGAGATATTAACACTAAATAACTCTTGTGCATTTGTGAATCGTGCAGTAATTCAAATTTAAAATGAACGTACAACACATAGCAGACGAAGGGGGAAGGAAATACCTAAAATACATTGGCGTATTGTTTTTTACAAACTTATAAAACATAAAACAGATCGATGATAAGTTGTCAGAGTGCAGGACATATAAAAGAGCAAAAGATGATGCAAAAGAATAATAAATGAATAACATGAAATGAGGTGTAACACAGGTTTTTTAAAAAACATAATACCCACCATCTGGCGTGGGAAGTTAGAAGTACAACCTTCGTGATTTACGTAAAATGTTACGTTAAGATTAAGGAGTCAAATATATAAAAATAATAACAGTACGAAACTGCCATTACTTAATAATTAAAATGCCGTGAAACACAATGTTCATTACAAAATGTTTGTAGGTGTGGATAAACAATTTTGTTAGCATATTTAACGGCGTGATAATGTACATATCATTCGTCCCATCACTGGTTGTATGCTTCCGCATAAGCACTGGGTCAGAACCCATATGTACAATCACAGGTTGATAAAACAGTAATGAAGTTGCCAAGCAACCGGTCTTGAATATTAATAAACTACTTGTAGTAGTAGTGGGCCCCATATGAAATACAAGCAGACTTAAGAAGTACCTATAATTTTTTTTTTTTTTTTTTTTTTCTTTATTGAATTTCAATTCCCCCCGAAGGGGGGCGGGCTGGCAGCAGCTTACTACGCCGCTCTTCAGCCTACAGAAGTTGTGTTAAAAAGATGAAGATAAGAAAAAATAACAGTTGGCGATAAAATCGGTGACTTAAAGGTAAAATGGCAGAAAATTCTAGAACTTAAAACATAAAACACAGGGTTGATGATGCTAAGAAAATACACAAGAAGCAGAAAAATAACAGACAGACAGTTAAAAAACACGGCGACAGTCTGGTTTCTGTTCGCAAAATATAAAATGCACACCCAGCGACAGCATGATTTCTGTTCGCATCACTGTGGAAAGACGCACAACACCGAACACTCACTGAAACACGGCACTAAAAAGTGGGCACAAACATGACATACCACAGCCGAGAGCGGGTGGGGGGGAAACAGGACAGAAGACGGAGAAATAAAAAAAAGGGGGGGAAGGAGAGGAAAAGGGGAAGGGTGGGAGGGGGGAAAGAAGCCAGTGGAGAATGAGGACCCATAAGAGGGGTGGGGGGTGCTGAGCAGACGGGCCAGGGAGTGGGGAAGGCAGAGGAGGGGAATGCAAAAGGACTCGGGGGGGGGGAGAAGGGACCTAGGGGGGAGGATGGGCGGGGAGAAAACACAGGAGGGAAGGGGGGAGGAAGAGGGAGCCCAGGGAAAGGACGGAGGAAAGGAGGGGGAGTGAGGATCAGAGTTGATAGGAAGGATAAATGGAGGGAGAGAGGGCATCATCCGGGAGGGGGAGTTGACGGAAGCCACCTTGGGAAAGGAGATGGAGGGTGTAGAGATGGAGGGTAGGGGGGACACAACGGTGAAGACGTGGCAGGGGTCGGGGATGGGAGAGGAGAGGAGCAACCAGGGGGTGAGGGGGTTCAAGACGGCGGGAGGTGTAGAGGATGCGGATATGTTCGAGGAATAGGAGGAGATGGGGGAAAGGAATGAGATCATAGAGGATCCGCGTGGGGGACGGGAGGCGGATACGGAAGGCGAGGCGGAGTGCATGACGCTCAAGGATCTGGAGGGACTGATAGAATTTGGGGGGGGGCAGATATCCAGGCAGGACTGGCATAACAGAGGATGGGACGGATTAAGGATTTGTAGGTGTGGAGGATGGTAGAGGGGTGCAACCCCCATGTCCGGCCAGAGAGGAGTTTGAGGAGTCGGAGGCGGTTGCGGGCTTTGGATTGGATGGAGCGGAGATGAGGTATCCAGGTGAGGTGACGGTCAATGGTGAGGCCAAGGTAGGTGAGGGTGGGGGCGAGGCGGACAGGACGTGCGCAGACAGTAAGGGAGAAATCCAGGAGCCGGAAGGAGCGAGTGGTACGACCTACAATGATTGCCTGGGTCTTGGAAGGATTGAGTTTCAGGAGCCACTGGTTACACCATGCAGCAAAAAGGTCAAGGTGATTCTGGAGAAGGCGTTGGGACCGTTGGAGCGTAGGAGCGAGGGCGAGGAATGCGGTGTCATCAGCATATTGCAAGAGGTGTACTGGAGGGGGGGGGTTGGGGCATATCTGCCGTGTACAGGAGGTAGAGGAGAGGGGAGAGGACAGAGCCCTGGGGCACACCGGCAGAGGGGTAGAAGGTGGGGGAATTGGCATTATGGATGGTAACATAGGAGGGGCGGTGGGAGAGGAAGGAGGCCACCAGACGGATGTAGTTGATAGGAAGGGCGTAGGTTTGGAGTTTAAACAGGAGACCGGGATGCCAGACACGGTCGTAGGCCTTTTCGAGGTCAAGTGAGACAAAAATGGCGGAGCGACGGGAGTTAAGCTGGAGGGAGAGGAGATGAGTGAGGCGGAGGAGTTGGTCATCAGCAGAGAAGGAAGGTCGAAAGCCACATTGGGTGTTTGGGAGGAGGTGGTTTTGGTGGAGGTGGAGATGGATGCGCCGGGAAAGGATGGATTCCAAGAGCTTGCTGAACACCGATGTGAGACAGATAGGACGATAGGAAGAGGCATCAGACGGAGGCTTATTGGGTTTGGAGAACATCAGGATACGGGAGGTTTTCCACAGGTCGGGATAGAAGCCAGTGGCAAGGATGACATTGTAGAGGGTGGCAAGGAGGGAAAGGAAGGAGGGAGGGCAGTGTTTGAGGTGGCGGTAGGTAACGCAGTCGTGGCCGGGAGCAGTGTTGCGTTTAGTGCGGAGTGTGAGGCTGATGTCCTGTGTAGTGATGGGAGTGTTAAGTGCAGAAGGTGGGGTGTGGCCCAAGTACTGGAAGCTAGGAGCAAGGGGAGGAACAGAGGTATCCGTACGGTCCATGACATCGGGGAAGAGGGAATAATCAAAGTGGGGATCGTCTGGGATGGAAAAAACATCAGAGAGGTGGGAGGCAAAGTGGGTGGCCTTACTGAGGTTGTCAGGAAAGGGACGGTCATTAAGGAGGAGAGGGTACTGGGGGGTGGGGCGGTTCCCAGTAAGGCGGTGGAAAGCAGACCAATACTTGGAAGAGTTGATGGGGAGCGTGGTGTTGAGGTGTGTACATGTCTGGCGCCAGGCTCGGCGTTTCTTCGCAACAAGCAGGTTGCGGATGTGTCGCTGTAATTGCCGGTGGCGGGTAAGTGTATCCCGGTCACGAGTGCGGAGAAAAGAGCGGTAGAGGCGGCGGGACTCTCGAAGGAGAAGGACGGCCTGTGGAGGCAGGGCGGGGCGGTGAGGCTGGATGGCTTTGGTGGGGATATGGGTGGCGACGGCGTCAGACAAGGTCTGGTGCAGGAAGGCAGCAGTGCGAGAGATGTCATCAGGAGACTGGAGGGTATGGTCGTGGCCGTCAACCTGGGTGTGAATGGAGTCCCGGTAGGCATCCCAGTTGGCACGGGAGTAATCATGGACAAGTCTAGGAGGGACGGCAGGGCGAGGAGCGTGGCGGGGATGGCGACCGTTAGAGATAGTGAGGAGGACAGGAGCATGGTCACTGCCAATGAGGTCAAGGACATCCGCGGTGATGCGCCCAAGGAGGTTTGGAGAGGCAAGGACCACATCAGGAGTGGTGTTGGATTCGGGCCGGGAGTGCTGAGGCAGGGGAACCAGGTCGCCCTGGAGAGTGGTGAGAAACTGATGCCACCGCCGGAGGTCGGCAGGATCACGGCTGTGGATATTGAGGTCGGCGGCAATCACGTAGGTGGAGAAGGTGCGGTCAATGTGGGCCAGGAAATCGTACGGGATGGGGGTGCGAGGGCGGACATAAATGGTGGCACAGGTGATGGTAAGGGTGGGGAAGAAGAGGCTGAGGGTGAGATGCTCAGCAGGATTGTTAAGGAGAGGTTGGGGCCGGACAGGGAGGTGCTTGAGGTGGCCTATAGCAACTCCGCCACGCGCGAGAGGGTACAGGTTATCGGTGCGGTGTAGAGTGTAAGGAGCCGTGGAGATGGAGATACGGGGTTGAAGGAAGGTTTCATTTAGGATGAAGGCATCCACGCGGTGCTGATGTAGGGTGTGGAGGAAGAGGAGTTTGTGGGTGGGCAGGGAGCGAATGTTGTGGTACAGGATACGGTACGGTTGTTGTACCATGGGAGTGGAGAGTTAGACAAGGGTGGTGAGGGGGGTGAAGGTGAAGTGGGCCTGGTTGTGGGAGTATGTGGCATAGGTGGTAAGATGGAAGATGGAACGGGCAGCAAGGGCGATTTGGGAAAGAGTGTGTGAGCGCTGGAAGGGGTGGATGTTTTGGAGCACTATGGTGGTGAAGCGGATGATGTCCTCAGCAGTAGGGGGAGGGCGGAGCGAGTTGTTGGGGTGGATGGGGTCATCAACAGGACGGACAGGCACGGTGAGCTCAGGGGTTACTGGTGGAGGTTTTGCTTTACACTTCGAGGAGTAGGTAGGATGTGGTTCGTTGCAAGTGTTGCAGGAGGGGGGAGCGGTGAGGTTGGGGCAATGCTTGAGGAAGTGGGAAGCTTTGCAGTGGGGACAAGTAGGGGGGTTTTTGCAGGCAGAGGTAACGTGGTCGTTGTAGGTGAGACAGCGTTGGCAGCGGTAGGATTGGACTGGGGAACGGGAGGGGTCCACCTTATGGCGCTGATTGTAGATGAGGGCTCCCTCGGTGAGGAGGCGGTCAATGGAGGAGGAGGATTCGGTGAATATCCGCATGAGAAAAGTCGGCCCGGCATCATTGAAGATGCGACGGGCCGAGCGGATTTCAATGTCGGGCCGGGAGTTGAGTTCCGCCAACACCTCAGCCTCCGTGATCACGGGGCTAAGCTTCGTGATCACAGCGGTGAAGGTTGGCGGACGCCGGGGAGGTTGAGGCTGACGGGGAGAGGACGGGGTGTGATAGGGGGTGAGGGTTGCACGTTGGCCAAATTGGATACGGGGGATGCGGGAGAGGAGATCGGTGTGGAGGGAAGCACTGGGGGATTTTATGAGGACCGAGTCCTTGCGAGGAATCAGTTGGGAGATGGGAGCATTGGGGTAGTATTTCCGGATGGCGAGGGTGAGGGAGCGGGCATCAAGGAATTGAGGGTCAGGATTGGAGAGGACAAAGGTGTGGGTGGCAGGCGTGGCGGGGGCGGGGGTCGGAGCCGCGTCCATGGGGGTGGGTGGGTCACGGGGGTTGGGGGTTTTTTTGGAGGAGACTGCGGGGGAAGGGTCAACATTCGGGCGCTTTGAAGGTTTCGTGGGCACGACCGGGTGGAGAGGGGGCAGGGGTACGGGTTGCAGGGGGAGATGGCGGGGGGCAGGACCACCCTGAGCAGCGGATGACGCAGACGGAGGGGGCGTGGGTGTCACTGAGACTGTGGAACGGCGAGCAGAGATCCGTGCGGGCTTGGAGCCTGTCGGAGGCGGTGCGGGGAGCGGCGGAAAGTCAGTAGCTGTCGATGGGGCGACAGTGATAGGGGAGGAGGAGTTGGGGGTGGTGACAGCCGAAAGCGGCGCAGGGGTGGGGTGGACAGGGAGAGAAGGAAGGACGGGAAGTGGGGTGGAGGAGGAGCTCCATGTGATGGTGGTTGGAGCAGCGGAGGGAGAGGTGAAAATGATAGTGGTGGTGGTGGTGGGTTGGGACATGGTGACGGCGCGCGAGAAGGGCGGCGGCGGCGACCGGTAGGCGGCGGCGGCGGCGGCGGCGGCGGCGGCGGCGGCGGCGACGAGCACCGGCAGGCGGCAGGCGGCGTCGGCAGGCGGCGACGGCGGCGGCGAGCACCGGCAGGCGGCAGGCGTCGGCGTCGGCGGCGGCGATGACCGGCAGGCGGCGGCGGCGGCGAGCACCGGCTGGCGGCGACCAGGCGGCGGCGGCGAGGAGGACCGGACGGCGAGCAGTAGTGACGGAGAGCAGACGACACGGCAAGGAAAACGGCGAGAATCTTCCACGTCGAAGTCGCACCCTGAGAGTAGCCCAGGCAGTGAAACTCTTCGATGAAGACGAGAGGGAATCCAACCCTCGAAATCTACCTATAATTCTAATTGTGTATTTGAAATACATTTGAAAATATAAGGTGCGAACAGGTAGTATACATCAAACATCAAGAAACCATCATGAGGCAGGACAGGTAATAGTGTCACTTATACCAAAAATATACATCGTACTTTAGAGAAATTAAACATAGGCTATGCACGATATCCAGCACTTATTCAAACAGCAAAGGAATTGTTAACATACATTAAAAATAATTACGTAAAGTGATAACCGGTTCGTATTACTTTGTGTCAACGCCTACGAGATGTCGACTGTAGTAAAATTATGTTCAGTAGGCGTCCATGAGTTCTGCAAATTACGGAACAAAGAAGGAGCATCTTTTTTAAAAACCGAAATTGGTAATGTTATTAAAACAAACCGGAAACATGTGTGTCTATGTGTTGAGATAGTTGGAATAGCGGCCATTGTAAGTGTTCTCGTAGCAACTATGACTGAGGCGTTGTATATAAGGGATAACAAGCAACTGACTACAAACCCCCATCTCACCCCTGTTCCCCTCTTGGCAGGTCCCCGGACTCGCACACGCTAAGTGGACATTCGCGCGCCGGAGATCACCGCCGTCAGTGTTTCGTGTGTGCCGTCATGTTTAGTGTTCCGTGTTCACCGTCGCACTCCCTCGTTCACCAGTGCCATCGTCATCTTCAGTGTTTGTGCGTCGTCTCATCTGTTAGCAGTGTGGATTATCGACGAGTGTGAACGGCTCCGTGTTTGTCTCTCTGTGTCTCCTGTTTTATTGCCCACCTTTTGTAACTTTTATGTTTTCTCCTGTTTCTACTGCTTGTCTATTCTATGGCTGAAGAGCAGCGTAGTGTACTGCTGACAGCCTGCCTGTTGTACAGGCTTTAAAATAACAATAAAGTAAAAAAAAACTGACTACAAACGCCTTCCTAGCCCTTTATCCTACCCTTCAACGGTCCCAACGTACTCTCCAAACCCACCTTGACCAATTCACCGCTTGGTGCAACCAGTGGTTCCTCCGTGTTAATCCCTCCAAGACCCAGGCGATCATCATAGGCCGCACCACCCGCTCCTTCCGCCTCCATGATTTCTACCTCACCATTTATGGCCGTCCTATCCACCTCACTCCTACCCTCAAATACCTAGGCCTCACCCTCGACCGCCACCTCACCTGGACTCCCCATCTCCTTACCATCCAAAACAAAGCTCACAACCGCCTCCGCCTCCTGAAACTCCTGTCCGGCCGGACATGGGGTCTGCATCCTTCCACCATCCTCCACACCTACAAATCCATGATCCGCCCCATCCTTTGTTATGCCAGCATCGCTTGGATTTCCGCCCCTCCCCGGTTCTATAACGCCCTCCAAATCCTCGAACGCCATGCGCTCCGCCTCGCCTTCCGCATCCGCCTTCCGTCCCCCACGCGCATCCTCTATGACCTCATCCCCTTCCCCCACCTTCTCCTTTTCCTTGAACACATCCGCACTCTATATATTGTCCGTCGCCTTGATCCCCCTCACCCCCTGGTGTCTCCCTTCCTCTCCACTCCCGACCAGTTGCCGCGCCTTTACCGTTGTGTCCCTCCCTCTCTCCATCTCCACACCCTCCATCTCCTTTCCCAACACAACTTCCACCGTCTACCACTCCCAGATGATGAGCTTCGCCCTGACATCTACCCTTCCTACCAACTCTAACCCCCTCTTCCTGCCTCCTCCTCGGGGCTCCCTCTCCTCCCCCTCCCTCCTTCTGAGCGGATTTCCCCTCCCCCTCCATCTCTTGTGCCTTCTTTCAGTGTCTCTGCGCTCCCTCCTGCCCTGTCTTCCCTTTTCCTCTCCTGCCCCATGTGTCTCCTGCCTCTTCGTGAACCCACGGTTACCCCTCCTCCCTTCCTCCCGCCGCTTCCCCAGCTGCCCCATGCTCTCCCCTCCTTTTCCATCCTCTCTGCCCTTTCCCTCGGCAGGTCCCACCTGGTAGTTTTATTCTTCGTCGTGTGTGCTCCGAGTGGGTTTTAAGTGTGTTGTTTCGGAGTGTTTTTAATACTGTGGCCGACTTTTAACCTGTGCCTGTGCATCTAGTGACTTCCATGTGTTTTAAGAATCACCAATTGTGTTTTTTAACTTTCTGGTGACTTTTTTAACTGTCCCCAATGAACGTCTACATATCAGTGTATTTTTACCTCCATTTTCTCCCCTTATATTGTTTTATGTTCCCCTTTTTTACCTCCTTATGTATGTATTATTTTATTCTTGTTTTAATTGTCCTGTCACTTGGCTGAAGAGCGGCGGATTGTGCTGCTGACAGCCCTCCCCTGCCCATATGGGGCAGGGGAATGAAATCACAAAAAAAAAAAAAAAAAAAAAAAAAAAAAAAAAACTGACTACAAACCCCCACCTCACCCCTGTTCCCCTCTTGGCAGGTCCCCGGACTCGCACACGCTAAGTGGACATTCGCGCGCCGGAGATCACCGCCGTCAGTGTTTCGTGTGTGCCGTCATGTTTAGTGTTCCGTGTTCACCGTCGCACTCCCTCGTTCACCAGTGCCATCGTCATCTTCAGTGTTTGTGCGTCGTCTCATCTGTTAGCAGTGTGGATTATCGACGAGTGTGAACGGCTCCGTGTTTGTCTCTCTGTGTCTCCTGTTTTATTGCCCACCTTTTGTAACTTTTATGTTTTCTCCTGTTTCTACTGCTTGTCTATTCTATGGCTGAAGAGCAGCGTAGTGTACTGCTGACAGCCTGCCTGTTGTACAGGCTTTAAAATAACAATAAAGTAAAAAAAAACTGACTACAAACGCCTTCCTAGCCCTTTATCCTACCCTTCAACGGTCCCAACGTACTCTCCAAACCCACCTTGACCAATTCACCGCTTGGTGCAACCAGTGGTTCCTCCGTGTTAATCCCTCCAAGACCCAGGCGATCATCATAGGCCGCACCACCCGCTCCTTCCGCCTCCATGATTTCTACCTCACCATTTATGGCCGTCCTATCCACCTCACTCCTACCCTCAAATACCTAGGCCTCACCCTCGACCGCCACCTCACCTGGACTCCCCATCTCCTTACCATCCAAAACAAAGCTCACAACCGCCTCCGCCTCCTGAAACTCCTGTCCGGCCGGACATGGGGTCTGCATCCTTCCACCATCCTCCACACCTACAAATCCATGATCCGCCCCATCCTTTGTTATGCCAGCATCGCTTGGATTTCCGCCCCTCCCCGGTTCTATAACGCCCTCCAAATCCTCGAACGCCATGCGCTCCGCCTCGCCTTCCGCATCCGCCTTCCGTCCCCCACGCGCATCCTCTATGACCTCATCCCCTTCCCCCACCTTCTCCTTTTCCTTGAACACATCCGCACTCTATATATTGTCCGTCGCCTTGATCCCCCTCACCCCCTGGTGTCTCCCTTCCTCTCCACTCCCGACCAGTTGCCGCGCCTTTACCGTTGTGTCCCTCCCTCTCTCCATCTCCACACCCTCCATCTCCTTTCCCAACACAACTTCCACCGTCTACCACTCCCAGATGATGAGCTTCGCCCTGACATCTACCCTTCCTACCAACTCTAACCCCCTCTTCCTGCCTCCTCCTCGGGGCTCCCTCTCCTCCCCCTCCCTCCTTCTGAGCGGATTTCCCCTCCCCCTCCATCTCTTGTGCCTTCTTTCAGTGTCTCTGCGCTCCCTCCTGCCCTGTCTTCCCTTTTCCTCTCCCGCCCCATGTGTCTCCTGCCTCTTCGTGAACCCACGGTTGCCCCTCCTCTCTTCATCCCGCCGCTTCCCCAGCTGCCCCATGCTCTCCCCTCCTTTTCCATCCTCTCTGACCTTTCCCTCGGCAGGTCCCACCTGGTAGTTTTATTTTTCATCGTGTGTGCTCCAAGTGGGTTTTAAGTGTGTTGTTTCGGAGTGTTTTTAATACTGTGGCCGACTTTTAACCTGTGCCTGCGCATCCAGTGAGTTCTCTGTGTTTTAAGAATCGCCAACTGTGTTTTTTAACTTTCTGGTTTTTTTTAACTGTCCCTAATGAACGTCTACATATCAGTGTATTTTTACCTCCATTTTCTCCCCTTACTCTGTTTTATGTTCCCCCTTTTTTACCTCCTTATGTATGTATTATTTTATTCTTGTTTTAATTGTCATGTCACTTGGCTGAAGAGCGGCGGATTGTGCTGCTGACAGCCCTCCCCTGCCCATATGGGGCAGGGGAATGAAATCACAATAAAGAAAAAAAAAAAAAAACTGACTACAAATTGCTAATTGTGATAATTGGCCACAAGTTGACTTTATTTCATAGGAAATCGGAGAAGCATTCCCAAAAATGTGTGCTTCTCGATATCGTTTGTTCGTTAAGTAGCGCGATATCTGGAGCTTTATTATGACAAAAGATCTCCATCTCTTCCATAAGGTCGAGGAAGCGACCTTTTTTACCCTTGTGCAACAACTTCAATTGCGATGTCAAATCTGGAGTTGTATGACCAGTTGCTACCAGATGGGCTGCGAAATTCGATTTTTCCGCAATATCCTTCCTCTCAAGTGCAACGTGCTCACGGAACCTTGTTTCTAATTTTCGTCCGGTTTGCCCTATGTAACCTGCATTACACGTGGCACACATGAGTTTGTAAACACCTGATTCATGTGAGACGTTGCGTTCATGAATGTACGTATGCGTTCTGACCCAGTGCTTATGCGGAAGCGTACAACCAGTGATGGGACGAATGATATGTACATTATCACGCCGTTAAATATGCTAACAAAATTGTTTATCCACACCTACAAACATTTTGTAATGAACATTGTGTTTCACGGCATTTTAATTATTAAGTAATGGCAGTTTCGTACTGTTTTTATTTTTGTATATTTGACTCCTTAGTCTTAACGTAACATTTTACGTAAATCACGAAGGTTGTACTTCTAACTTCCCACGCCAGATGGTGGGTATTATGTTTTTTAAAAAACCTGTGTTACACCTCATTTCATGTTATTCATTTATTATTCTTTTGCATTATCTTTTGCTCTTTTATATGTCCTGCACTCTGACAACTTATCATCGATCTGTTTTATGTTTTATAAGTTTGTAAAAAACAATACGCCAAGGTATTTTAGGTATTTCCTTCCCCCTTCGTCTGCTATGTGTTGTACGTTCATTTTAAATTTGAATTACTGCACGATTCACAAATGCACAAGAGGTATTTAGTGTTAATATCTCGCAAAACCAGTAATACTATGTCTTCACGTGACACATGTCACATAGAGGGCGTGTCAAGCCCCGTCACGCCGAGGTCTGCTGAACAAGTGCATGTAAACGGCGACCTCAGTCTATGTGATTGCCGTAAGCTTGACACCAGTGCTTACTAATTTAAGTTATATAAAACAGGTATGTTCCTAACAAGTGTTATGTTCATATGCAGATGTAATTGTGATTTTCTGTTGTATACTCTCTGATCGTAATGTGGAAAAATTTTTAACTTCTAGCACTGAAGATGGTCACTCAGTGACAGAAAATCGATTTTGCAATAATAAAAATATACGACCAATGCTGTCTCTCTTTTCAAGTATACCCATTATCTGGTCGTAGTGCACAGGACACTATGGAGTCGCCAATCAATTCAATTTTAATGCCACCGTCTTATTTTGCCTATTTAAATAATTTCTTTTCTGTGCAACTGGGGATAATTTTACTAATTATCTTATATGTCACAGGGAGGACGCTTATATGTCTATAGTTTTTATGGAAATAACTTTTTCCTTGTGAAGGAAAATGAAGACGCCATTGTTACAATGTTGGGGAGGGCGTCTTCATTCTGTAAGTACATGAAATATGTTGGACAAACTGGTAGAAGTTTTCAATATTTTTGAAGACCATACATAGTTAAATAACAAAAATTGCCTTTGGTACACATTTATCGACTACCAAACATGTAGGCAGACAAGAGACTGTCGACATCTTGCATAACATTTCCGAGAACTATATAGTTCATTTGTTGGAAGAGTCAGAAATTTATTGTCATAGAAAAAAGGGACCGTGAAACGCTGCTCAGTGAGCAGACTGAATTCAGTCATAGATCTTATCTGGTATTTATCAAGATTTGCTCGTACAGGGAAGACAGGCGACGTGCTTACACATGGCAAGCAAACGCAGATGGTTGCTTATTGTTGAATGTGGGGCTGCGGTGTTGGCTGCACACTACACGCAAATAAAGGAGACGGCTTCGCTGATGATTGAGGACAGTAAGCTTCCCAAGTACCACAAGATGGTGCTCGTGTTGCAGCATAAACGAAGAAAATAAAATTAAATAGTTAATAATATATAAAAATGAAAATTTATGTAATTGTATGTGAATAAACTAATTTTGGACCATAGAGCTTGTTTCAGCTAGAGTTTCCTTTATTTTAGAAAGAACAAATTTAATGCTTACATGTCACTGTTTTTCGTTTCTTTTATTATTTTTATAGCTATAAAACCTAAACGAGTATTCAGGTCAATTTATAATGTACTCTCATGTGTTTTTTAAATTACTACTTATTTTAAAATATATTATTTAGTGTACCTCACGCTATGAAGCAAACCACCTCTTTTCTATTTGATTCCATATGCAGAACTTATGAACTGTGATGTCTACATGATGCACAGAAAAACGAACGACAAGATCTATTCAGTAGGAATAATTTGTATATTTTCAAATCTTACTTACACAAATGGGAAGTTTTGTTTGTTTGTTATAATGGAGTTGGTAATTATGGTTTTTCTTTTACATCTGCTGCAACAAATCTGAAGAGGGATAACATCAAAACTAGCACATGTCATCAATGGCTTTAACCCTAGCATTACCAATGGGGGGAGGGAGACTTCACAGGCCCACTTACACAACATTTTTATGCTGCATCCATGTGATTTGATAAGTGAAATTGAAATCAAAGCTAAATGTACATTATTGCATTTAAAATTGAGATTTTATATAATCTGTTAATTAAAATTAATTGAAATTAGTTTATCTGATTTTGGTCTTTATGGGCCTTACAAGCCGCCCCCCCCCCTCCACCGCCCCGTCGGTAACACCAAGGGAAGATTTCATGTGGTTGAGACTTTGGTTTTAAATATTTAAAACGAAACGAACTTTTGCATTGTTGTCAAACATGTTTTTATGAAGTCGACCGTTCTTATTTTCACTGTTTCTGTTAACAAGTAACACGAATAGACAACGTTTACGTGATAGTTCTATTGCAAGAGTGCTTGAAGAAGTCTTGAACGAGTCAGATTTAGATGAAAGTGAAGTGGATGATAATATGGAAGAATTCGGAACTGATTAACCGTCTGAGAATGAAGATGAGGTTCTGCCCAAGCCGCCAGATGCTGATGATACCAACTGTGATAAATTCATTGCCAAAAGTGGACGCGAGTATGTTACTGAACCATCTCTAGGATATAAAATACAGTGTGGGAAAGAACGGCGCTAAGACAAGAAAAAAATTGAGTCTCCGAAAGAGGTTGTAGAGCTCTTTTCTACACCTCAAGCTATGAATCTAATAATACTGCACTCAGATGAAGAGGTTTCTCGACAAGGTATTCAACACTCCGATGGAGATGAGTTACTTTGTTTTATGGGGCTCTTACTAACCCTGGGTTCAAATCATGACATAAGATACTTCTCCAAGATGTATGGTTTATGCTTCAGGGCCGACAATTGTAGTATGGATCAATAAGTGGGATCCGATTTTTTGAACTGACTACAATGTTGAGGTTTGATGATAAAAATACGAGATAATTTTGTTGCCAGACTGACACGTTTGCTCCAATGAGAGAAATTTTTGAAAGCTTGAATTCTTCATTTGCATTGTATTTCATTCTTGGTCTACACACCACAGTGGATGAGATGATGTCTTTGCTCCGTGTCGCTGCCCATTCAAGGCATTTCTAAAAGAAAAACCTGGAAAGTACGGAATTCTAATTAGAATGCTGTCTGATTCTGAAACTAGATGTATGAACAGCGTGGACATCTATGCAGGAAAGTCGGGAAAAGCACAGCATCTAAATGGACCAACGGATATTGTAAATAGACTAACAAAACCCATTGAGAAATCAGGCCGCAGTGTTACCGCGGATCGGTACTACGCTTCAGTGGAGCTTGCTGAGACTTTATCGAATGATTTTCACCCCACACTTGTTGGCACCGTGCGCTCGAACAGACGACAGATAGGTGAAAAGCTGAAAATTACAAGTGGCGTCAGTGTATGCTCATCCATCTTTGCATATCTCAGACACAAAGGTCACCAGATATTCTCGCATCAACTTTGGTCCATCAGAAACTAAAGCGACCGCTGTTGATAATTTCACTAATCACACCTTCTGAGTGACTCGAAAAAAGACTAACATAAATCTTTTTTTATAATTCTACTAAGGGAGGCGTGGACACAAAAGACCAGATGATAGGACATTACCACACGAAGAAAGGCGCAAGAAGATGGCCTATGTCCCTTTTATACACACTCATTGATATAGCAACAATAAATGCACATTCATTCTTCCTTCCCAAGTTTCCAAATTGGAAAAAAAATTGATAAATCGCAGAATAGTTTTTCTCACTAACTTAGGTCTTAAACTAATAAAGCCTCATTCAGGTAAAAGGGCGCGAAATTTGTCCGGGCTTCAGAAGCCAGTAATAATGGCAATGGAAAGCATCGCACAACGGAAGTTTAGCTGAATTATGGAACCTTCACTATCAACAGCAGAGCCAGGAACACGTAGACAGTGCCACCTATGCTCGCAAAAAACTGCATCTAAAAAAAATAAATAAATTACAAGAAGTTGGGAAAATCAACTGTTACCTGCTCTCATTGCCGCAAACACATCTGTGGAATACACAGTAAGAAGACAGTATTGTGCTGAAAATGTCTTTCAGAATGAGACAGTAAATTCTGTTTCCTTTATGTAGTGGACTGAAATTAAACAATTTTTTTCATAGGAGAACACAATTATGAACGTTACTGGAAAAAAATTTATACAAAGTGAATTTATGATTTCTTGATCTTTTTCCTATCATAATTTAACTTTTTACGATTCAGTATACAGAATAATGTCTAAGCAGTTCTAAGTGTTCTCAGTGGTATCAGAAATAAATGAAATTGCATTATGACAACTTTAACTGGCACTTTCTTTATGGGCTTCTGAGGGCCCCCTGTTGGTTGTTACTTGTAACAAAAATTACGATGCTACGATTACATAGTTTAGCATGTCAGTTTTGGGTAGCTGTTCCTCCATGTTTGAAACCTTTATTCTGAAATACCACTCTTCTGATTCTACTATTACATAATATTTTATTTTTTGCTTGCAGATGTTATGATCCACAGAATCTTCAGACTTAAAACTATAGTTACAGATTAATGTCATTGTATGTAATTCGTGAGCTATCTTAGATCAACTCATTATATACCACCGAAGGAATGTAATGTGTAGGCTTCTATAGAAGATAATGGAGGTATTTGAGATGCGGTACTATAGAAGAACGTTGAAAATTAAGTGGGTTGATAAGGTAACGAATGAGGAGGTTCTCCAGAGAATCGGCGAAGAAGGGAGGATATGGAACCGCTGATGAAGGGAAGGAACAGGATGACAGGACGTGTGTTAAGACATCAGGGAATAGTTTCCACAACAGTAGAAGGAGCTGTAGAGGATGAGAGAGATTGCAATAGATAGAACAAATAGTTGAGGACGCAGATTGTAATTGCTACTTTGAGATGAAGAGGTTGGCACAGGAGAGGAATTTGTAGCGAACTGTATAAAAAGCAAATATTTTCATGGTCAGTATCAAATGACAAATGTCCTTTGGGAAATAGGCTGCTACTTTCTGAAACTAAAAACAGATGTTACAACCAACATTTCTACCTTCTTTTCAGCGGTTCTCTTCCTTCTTTTCAGCGGTTCTCCTCAGGGCTGTGGTGTCGTCCGAAGAGCGGGGCGCCAAAGCAAGGTTGGTACCTCGCAACGAAACCACAGGTAAGTTCAGTCGCTGCATACTTCACTGACGAATGAGCAACGACAGCGAGCCACGCCTTCTGGAGCTTTGCTATGACACCCAATGGTTTACTTACGGCTGAGCAGAAGAGGTACGGCTCAGCAGAGGATCGCTCGGTCCAGTTCACAGTCAACAATTATGGCGACAGCATCGTCTTAGACAGGCCACCAGTGTGTTAAATGTTTTGGGCAGAAAATAATGTGAACATTATGGCAGTTATTCGTCAAGTGGAGAATCTTTTAAATTTGTCCGTATCTAGCGATACTTCGATTTTCAGAGTCACCTGTAAGTATTTACAACAATCCTGTGGAAATGGATTATACAAACTAAACCATAATATGGATATTTTAATAAAATGAACTAATACACTGAAGCGCCAAAGAAACTGTCATAGGCATGCGTATTCAAATACAGAGATACGTAAAAGGCGGAATACGTCGCTGCGTTCGGCAACGCCTATAAAAGACAACAACTGTGTGGCGCAGTTGTTAGATCGGTTACTGCTGCTACAACGGCAGGCGGGATTTAAATGAATTTGAACGTAGTACACTCCTGGAAATGGAAAAAAGAACACATTGACACCGGTGTGTCAGACCCACCATACTTGCTCCGGACACTGCGAGAGGGCTGTACAAGCAATGATCACACGCACGGCACAGCGGACACACCAGGAACCGCGGTGTTGGCCGTCGAATGGCGCTAGCTGCGCAGCATTTGTGCACCGCCGCCGTCAGTGTCAGCCAGTTTGCCGTGGCATACGGAGCTCCATCGCAGTCTTTAACACTGGTAGCATGCCGCGACAGCGTGGACGTGAACCGTATGTGCAGTTGACGGACTTTGAGCGAGGGCGTATAGTGGGCATGCGGGAGGCCGGGTGGACGTACCGCCGAATTGCTCAACACGTGGGGCGTGAGGTCTCCACAGTACATCGATGTTGTCGCCAGTGGTCGGCGGAAGGTGCACGTGCCCGTCGACCTGGGACCGGACCGCAGCGACGCACGGATGCACGCCAAGACCGTAGGATCCTACGCAGTGCCGTAGGGGACCGCACCGCCAGTTCCCAGCAAATTAGGGACACTGTTGCTCCTGGGGTATCGGCGAGGACCATTCGCAACCGTCTCCATGAAGCTGGGCTACGGTCCCGCACACCGTTAGGCCGTCTTCCGCTCACGCCCCAACATCGTGCAGCCCGCCTCCAGTGGTGTCGCGACAGGCATGAATGGAGGGACGAATGGAGACGTGTCGTCTTCAGCGATGAGAGTCGCTTCTGCCTTGGTGCCAATGATGGTCGTATGCGTGTTTGGCGCCGTGCAGGTGAGCGCCACAATCAGGACTGCATACGACCGAGGCACACAGGGCCAACACCCGGCATCATGGT
The DNA here is from genome assembly GCF_023898315.1 of Schistocerca nitens. NCBI lineage: Eukaryota > Metazoa > Arthropoda > Insecta > Orthoptera > Acrididae > Schistocerca > Schistocerca nitens. Next base: position 552,223,409 of record NC_064614.1, read on the forward strand.
ATGGGGAGCGATCTCCTACACTGGCCGTACACCACTGGTGATCGTCGAGGGGACACTGAATAGTGCACGGTACATCCAAACCGTCATCGAACCCATCGTTCTACCATTCCTAGACCGGCAAGGGAACTTGCTGTTCCAACAGGACAATGCACGTCCGCATGTATCCCGTGCCACCCAACGTGCTCTAGAAGGTGTAAGTCAACTACCCTGGCCAGCAAGATCTCCGGATCTGTCCCCCATTGAGCATGTTTGGGACTGGATGAAGCGTCGTCTCACGCGGTCTGCACGTCCAGCACGAACGCTGGTCCAACTGAGGCGCCAGGTGGAAATGGCATGGCAAGCCGTTCCACAGGACTACATCCAGCATCTCTACGATCGTCTCCATGGGAGAATAGCAGCCTGCATTGCTGCGAAAGGTGGATATACACTGTACTAGTGCCGACATTGTGCATGCTCTGTTGCCTGTGTCTATGTGCCTGTGGTTCTGTCAGTGTGATCATGTGATGTATCTGATCCCAGGAATGTGTCAATAAAGTTTCCCCTTCCTGGGACAATGAATTCACGGTGTTCTTATTTCAATTTCCAGGAGTGTATTAGAGTCGGCGCACGAGCGATGGGACACAGCATCTCCAACGTAGCGATGAAGTGGGAACTTTCCCGTACGACCATTTCACGAGTGTACCGTGAATATTGGGAATCCAGTAAAAATCAAAGCTCCGACATCGCTGCGACCGGAGAAAGATCGAGCAAGAACGGGACTAACGACGACTGAAGAGAATCGTTCAGCGTGACAGAAGTGCAACCCTTCCGCAAATTGCTGCAGATTTCAATACTGGGCCATCAACAAGTGTCAGAGTGCGAACCATTCAACGAAACATTATCGATATGGGCTTTTGGAGCCGAAGGCACACTCGTGCACCCTTGGTGACTGTACGACACAAAGCTTTACACCTCGCCTGGGCCCGTCAACGGTGATGTTGATGACTGGAAACATGGTGGCTGGTTGGACGAGTATCTCTACAAATTGTATCGAGCGGGTGGGCGAGGACGGGTATGGAACCACATGAATCCATGGACCCTGCATGTCAACAGGGTACTGTTCAATCTGGTGGAGTCTCTGCAATGGTGTGGGGCGTGCGCAGTTGGAGTGATATGAGACCCTATGTTACGTCTAGATGCAACTCTGACGGGTGTCTCCTGTCTGATCACCTGCATCCTTTCATGTCCATTGTGTATTCCGACAGACAATTCCAACAGAACAATGCGACACCCCACACGTCCAGAATTGCTACAGAGTTGCCCCAGGAACACTCTTCCGAGTTTAAACACTTCCGTGGTCATCAAACTATCCAGACATGAATATTACTGGGAGTATCTGGGACGCCTTACAACATGCTGTTCAGAAGAGATCCCCACCCTCTCGTACTCTTACAGATTTATGGGAGTCCTGCTGGATTCATGGTGTCAATTCCCTTCAGCACTACATCAGACATTAGTCGAGTCCATGTGCAACATCATGATCCGGCACTTCTGCCTGCTCGCAGGGACCCTGCACGATATTAGGCAGGCGTACCAGTTTCTTTGGCTCTTCGGTGTATTTTACATGTTATACAAACATCAAAAAAAGTTTTTCATCACCTCGGTTCCGAGAGTTCTGGAACCTGTACAGAAAACTGGAATAGAGATCAACATAAGCTTCATTTCCGTCCTTTTTATTGCTCATAAAAACCGTACACTGCATGTTGTACCACTATACAGCGAGACCTTCAGAGGTGGTGGTCCAGGTTGCTGTACACACCGATACCTCTAATACCCAGTAGCACGTCCTCTTGCATTGATGCGTGCCTGTATTCATCGTGGCATACTATCCGCAAGTTCAACATGGCACTCTTGGTCCAGATTGTCCCACTCCTCAACGGCGATTCGGCGTAGATCCCTCAGAGTGGTTGGTGGGTCACGTCGTCCATAAACAGCCCTTTTCAATCTATCGCAGGCATGTTCGATAGGGTTCATGTCTGGAGAACATGCTGACTACTCTAGTCGAGAGATGTCGTTATCCTGAAGGAAGTCATTCAGACGATGTGCACGACGGGAACGCGAATTGTCGTCCATGAAGACGAATGCCTCGCCAATATGCTGCCGGTATGGTTGCACTATCGGTCGGAGGGTGACATTCACGTATCGTACAGCCGTTACGGCGCCTTCCATGACCACCAGTGGCGTACGTCGGCCCCCAAATAATGCCACCCCAAAACAGCAGGGATGCTAGATGCGCTGAAGAGTGTGTCTAAGGCTGACCGGGTTGTCTCCAAACACGTGTCAGACGATTGTCTCGTTGAAGGCATATGCGACACTCATCGATGAAGAGAACGTGATGCCAACCCGGAGCGGTCCATTCGGCATGTTGTTGGGCCCATGTGTACCGCGCTGCATGGTGTCGTGTTTGCAAAGATGGACCTCGCCATGGACGTCGGGAGTGAAGTTGCGCATCATGCAGCCCACTGTGCACACTTTGAGTTATAACACGACGTCCTGTGGCTGCACGAAAAACATTATTCAACTTGGTGGCGTTGCTGTCAGGGTTCCTCCGAGTCATAATCCGTAGGTAGCGACCATCCACTGCAGTAGTAGCTCTTGGGAGGCCTGAGCGAGGCATGTCGACGACAGTTCCTGTCTCTCTGTGTCTCCTCCATGTCCGAATAACATCGCTTTGGTTCACTCCGTGACGCCTGGACACTTTCCTTGTTGAGAGCCCTTCCTGGCACAAAGTAGCAATGCGGACCCGATCCAACAGCTGTATTGACCGTCTAGGTATGGTTGAACTACAGACAACATGAGCCGTGAACCTCCTTCCTGATGGAATGACTGGAACTGATCGGCTGTCGGACCCCTCCGTCTAATAGGCGCTGCTCATGCAAGGTTGTTTGCATCTTTGGGCGCTTTTAGTGACATCTCTGAACAGTCAAAGGGACTGTGCCTGTGATACAGGATCCACAGTCAACGTTTATCTTCAGTAGATCTGGGAACCGAGGTGATGCAAAACTTTGTCTGATGTGTGTAGTTCCGCTCTGTATCGTTACGGAACAGACCAAAGAACCCACCGTTCTGCTGGCGAGTGTATCTTCGTACGGCACAGTAATGCTGACAAAACTCCTCAAATTTGAAATTCACGTCCAAAAGGTTTATATTCCGGTTTTTATTTTGTTGATGGAGGAATTTGTTTTTTTCTTGAAAATGTGTACGTTTGATTCTCTTATCTCTTTATACAGGAAAGAATTCGAATTGCGAATATGAACCACCACTAGAATGACGACAGTGAAAAGTTGTGCCGGACCGGGACTCGAACCCGGATTTTCCTCTTTACGCAGGTATTCGCCTTAACCACTTCGGTTATCCATGCACAAATCACTGCCAAACCAAAACTTCTAAATGTCGCCACCCATATGTGACAACCTGCACTCGCACGGTAATCCGTGTCCTGGGAGGACATATTTATTGAGAGACGAGGACCTGGTATTGGCGAATGAGCACGAAATAGCGATGCCTGTTTATTAAGCAGTACGCATGCAAGCATGCATGTCTGAAGGAACACTGCCCCGTATCTTTTAATAATACAGGCACTTCTATTTCCTATTTTCGTCCTATCATTTTCCTTAGATTTTGTGATTTAATCGTCACATGGTGATCAGTAATGTGATCTCTTACTCAACTTTAGGAGTTATTGAGGCTTGGAGTTATTTATTTATTGTTTCGTGGGGCCACATTAAGGAGAAGTCTCCATGGTCATGGAACGAGTCAATACATGAAATTATAACACGATTGTAGAAACAGATAAAATGAAATATAAGAGACATATTCAGGCGACAAGTCGTAAGTTTAAATAAAGAAAATCAACAATGTAACACTGGAATTTGCTTAATTTTTTTAGCTATTCCAGGAGCTCCTCGACAGAATAGAAGGAGTGAGCCAAGAGGAAACTCTTCAGTTTAGACTTAAAAGTGTTTGGGCTACGGCTAAGCTTTTGGAGTTCTTGTGGTAGCTTATTGAAAATGGATGCAGCAGAATACTGCACTCCTTTCTGCACAAGAGTCAAGGAAGTGCATTCCATATGCAGATTTGATTTCTGCCTAGTATTAACTGAGTGAAAGCTGCTAACTCTTGGGTATAAGCTAATATTGCTAACAACAAACGACATCAAAGAAAACATATACTGTGAGGGCAATGTCAAAATTCCCAGACTATTGAACAGGGGTCGACAAGAGGTTTTCGAACTTACACCACACATATCTCGAACAGCCCGTTTTTGAGCCAAAAATACCCTTTTTGAATCAGAAGAATTACGCCAAAAAATAATACCATATGACATAAGCGTGTGAAAATATGCGAAGTAGACTACTTTTCGTGTTGAAATGTCACTTATTTCAGATACTGTCCTAATGGTAAATAAAGCAGCATTTAGTTTCTGAACAAGATCCTGAACATGGGCTTTCCACAACAGCTTAATATCTATCCGACCGCCTAGGAACTTGAACTGTTCCGCCTCTCTTATAATATGCCCATTCTGTCTGATCAAAATATCAGTACTTGTTGAATTGTGAGTTAGAAACTGTAAACACTGAATCTTACTATGATTTAGCATCACATTATTTTCCACAAGCTACGAACTTATTTCATGAACTACATTATTTGATAATGTTTCAATATTACACACAAGATCTTTCACTACCAAGCTGGTATTATCAGCAAACAGAAATATTTTTGAATCACCTGTAATACTAGAAGGCATATCATTTATATAAATAAGAAACAGCAGTGGCCCCAGCACCGACCCTTGGGGAACGCCCCACTTAACAGTGCCCCATTGGGACTGAACATCACTACCACTCTCAATATTACGGAGAATTACCTTCTGCTTTCTGTTCTTAAAGTAAGAGGCGAACCAATTGTAAGCTACTCACCTTACTCCATAATGGTCCAACTTCTGCAGTAATGTTTTGTGGTCAATACAGTCAAAAGCCTTCGTTAAATCAAAGAAAACACCTAACGTTCACAACCTTTTATTTAATCCGTCCAAAACCTCAGAGAAAAGAGAATATAGCATTTTCAATTGTTAAGCCATTTCTAAAACCAAACTGTACATTTGACAGCAAATTATGTGAATTTAAATGCTCCAGTAACCTTGTATATACAACCCTCTCGATAACTTTAGCAAACACCGATGGCATAGAAATAGGTCTATAATTGTCAACATTATCCCTGTCTCCCTTTTTATAAAGTGGCTTCACTACAGAGTACTTTAATCGGTCAGGAAACCGACCACTCCTAAAGGAAAAGTTCCAGATATGCCTAAGTACTGGGCTGACATACATTTAATTATTAACTCAATCTCCCTCTTGTCAGTATCATGGAGGAGCATTTCAGGTAATAGTCTCGAAACACTTTTTTCTACGAGCGCTATATGATTCCCTGTTGGGACTAGGTTTCTATTTAGTTCACCTGCTATATTCTGAAAGTGATTATTAAATACTGTACATATATGCGACTTACCAGTAACACGGATATTCGCACTACGCACTGATTCTATACCCTCGACCTGTCTCTGCAGACCAGCCACTTCCTTTACGACTGACCGTATGGTTTTAATTTTATCCTGAGACTTAGCTATTCTATCTGCATACCACATACTTTTTGCCTTCCTAATAACTTTTTTAAGCACCTTACAATACTGTTTGTAATGGGCTGCTGCATTTAGATTGTGACTGTTTCTAACGTTTTGATATAATTGCCACTTTGTTTTACAAGATATTCTTATTCCTATAGTCAGCCACCCAGGCTGCCTGTTTCTGCTAGTACCCTGTTTTGAACGCTCTAACGGAAAGCAACTCTCAAAGAACACGAGAAAAGTCTTGAGGAAAGCATTATATTTATCGTCTACTGTATCAGCGCTATAAACATCTTGCCACTCTTGTTCCTTGATAAGGTTTACAAAGGTCTCTACAGCAACTGGATCAGCTTTCCTAAAAAGTTGATAACTACATTTAACATGTGTTGCAGCACAAAAATCTTTTAGAGTTAAAATTTGTGCATCATGATCTGAAGGGCCATTCACCTTTTTGCTAACAGAATGCCCTTATAGTAATGAGGAATGAACAAAAATATTGTCTATGGTTGTTCTACTGTTACCTTGCACTCTCGTTGGAAAGAATACGGTTTGCATAAGATTATATGAATTAAGGAGGTCTACCAGCATCCGTTTCCTTGCACAATCACTTATACAATTAATATTGAAGTCACCACATATAACTAACTTTTTGTATTTCCTATAAAGTGAACCAAGAACCTCCTCTAACTTTAGCAAAAGTGTTGTGAAATCGGAGTCTGGGGATCTATAAATAACAACAGTAAGAAGTTTAGCTCCACTAAATTTATCCACACCTGCACAACATTCAAACACCTTTTCAGTGCAGTACTTTGAAACATCAATAGACTCAAATAGGATACCGTTTTTCACATACATGGCTACTCCCCCACACCGCAAAGAGCTCCTAGAAAAGCTGCCAGCCAACCTGTATCCTGGTAAAGGAAGCCTCTGAATTATCTCCTTATTTAAGAAGTGTTCAGATATACCAATAATTTCAGAGTCAACATCTATAAGCAGTTCACTAACTTTATCTCTAATACCTTGTATATTTTGATGAAATATACTAATTCCCTCATTAATCGGATACCTAAGCTTTGTCGAAAGTGGTTTCTTTGTTAGAGAGACTTCCATTAAGCAGGAATACCTATCAGCTGACTTCAATCTAAAAATTTTCAGTCTAACAATTTTCAAAATAGTCCATGACTGTATTATACATTAAATGATAATTTTTATTTACACCAAGCGTATTGTGTATCAATATGTTCGTACATGCTCTGCAAATCACTGCGAGGTGCATGGAAGAGGTACCTAAAGTTGTACTACATATTAGGGTTTCTTCTCGTTGCATGAAGTGCGTAGAGAATGGCTGCTTAAAGACCTCTGTGCGCATTGTAATTAGCATAATGCTAGCTTCGTGGTCATTTTGAATCTATATGTTGGCGTTGTAACATAATCCTAGATTACTCAGTAATTACTGTATCTTGAAACTCTATAAGTGGGCTTTCCTCTGCCATTTCAGTTTCTCCACAAGAAGTCTCGAAGCAGTGTGTTGTACAAACTACAGTCAACTATCTATTCACCCACCCACCCACACACACATTTCAGTTTCTCCACATGAAGTCTCGAAGCAATGTGTTGTACAAACTACAGTCAACTATCTATTCACCCACCCACCCACACACACACACACCCACCCACCCACCCACACACACACACACAAATTATACAGTTAGGAATTACCATATCTAGGATATGACAGCTGAGGCAATTATTCTTAATTGGCCGGCCGGTATGGCCGTGCGGTTCTAGGCGCTTCAGTCTGGAACCACGTGACCGCTACGGTCGCAGGTTCGAATCCTGCCTCGGGCATGGATGTGTGTGATGTCCTTAGGTTAGTTAGGTTTAAGTAGTTCTAAGTTCTAGGGGACTGATGACCACAGATGTTGAGTCCCATAGTGCTCAGAGCCATATTCTTAATTATTTTCCATGTGAAAACCCCGCATCGCCAAGATATTAATTTTACCAATTTTCTATTAGAAATGAAAAAAAAAATTAACTGTGTTTCCATGTGTTCGTGAAAACACCTCTGGGATTATGAAACAGTCGTACGAATAAATACGCATTAATGTACAAATGTATAAGTACAGTTTCTATGGCAACGCCTCTTCATAGCTATTGTTTTCGCCTACAGCCGTTTACACTTCGCAGTTGAAAGCTGTCAAGAGGCTGCCAGGTACAGCTATTTCTTGAAGCTGACTCAGTTGTAGGAGAGTCTCAGTAGTAAAGAATATATGTATTATAATTTCAGGCATGTTGCGGGAACTGTCTGTCATACAATGATATAATGTGGTAGAGATTTTCAACGGCATATGTAGATACTGTCTGCAAAATGTTTTGCGAATAGAACTGTTAGCAAATAAGCAATAAACTTAAAAGTCATGCACAATGTAACAGTTTTTCTCGCGTCTCAGTGTCAATCTTCTGAGCTATGTGTGGTACCACGATGTAATTTTTAGGTGGATTTAGCGGCATACGTGGATATAGTCTGAGGAATTTATTGCGAATGGAGTTAGTGGCATAAAAGCAACACATTTAAACGCCTTGCATGATACGGCAGTCTTTCACGCAGTTCAGTGTTTGTGAAGTCATACCTACTGAGGGATGTTAGGTCATAGGCACATAGGGAACACACACGACACATATCTGCAAGTCCACGGTATTGGTGATAAGTTGAGAAAACCGTCCGGAAACACATGTGCTACAAAACGCCACTGTTTCCTGCGCATGTACCCCGACATCAGTATGGGATATGATCACCATGCACACGTACACAGGCCGCACAACGGGTTGGCATACTTTGGATCGGGTGGTCGAGCAGCTGCTATGGTATAGCCTCCCATTCTTGCACCAGTGCCTGTCGGAGCTCCTGAAGTGTCCTAGGAGTTTGAAGACGTGCAGCGATACGTCGACCGAGAGCATCCTAGACGTGCTCGATGGGTTTTAGGTCTGGAGAACAGGCAGGCCACTCCATTCACCTGATATCTTCTGTTTCAAGGTACTCCTCCACGATGGCAGCTCGGTGGGGGCGTGCGTTATCATCCATCAGGAGGAAGGTGGGACCCACTATACGCCTGAAAAGGCGGACATACTGGTGCAAAATGACGTCCCGATACACCTGACCTGTTACAGTTCCTCTGTCAAATACATGCAGGGGTGTACGTGCACCAATCATATCCCAACCCACACCGTCAAACCACGACCTCCATACAGGTCCCTTTCAAGGACCTTAAGGCTTGATATCTGGTTCCTGGTTCACGTCAGATGAAAACCCGGCGAGAATCAATGTTCAGACTCTACCCGGACATAACCTGGGACCACTGTTCAAATGGTTCAAATGGCTCTGAGCACTATGGGACTTAACATCTATGGTCATCAGTCCCCTAGAACTTAGAACTACTTAAACCTAACTAACCTAAGGACATCACACAACACCCAGTCATCACGAGGCAGAGAAAATCCCTGACCCCGCCGGGAATCGAACCCGGGAACCCGGGAACCCGTTCGCGGGAAGCGAGCTCCGGACGGACCACTGTTCCAGTGACCATGTAATGTGTTCTTCACACCAGGCTTTATGGGCTCTCCTGTGATAAGGGGTCAGTGGAATGCACCTTGCAGGTCTCCGGGCGAATAAACCATGTCTCTTCAGTCGACTGTGGGTCTGGAGACAACTGTTCCAGTGGCTGCGGTAAGGTACCAAGCAAGTGTACCTGCTGTACTCCGTGGCCGCCTGCGGGCAGGTGATGGTGAGATATCGGTCTTCTTGTGGTGTTTCACACTGTGGACGTCCCGTACTGTAGCGCCTGGACACGTTTCCTGTCTGTTGGAATCGTTGCCATATTCTTGAGATCACACTTTGTGGCACACGGAGGGCCCGTGCTACGACCTGCTGTGTTTGACCAGCCTCCAGTCGCCCTAGTATTCTACCCCTCATAACGTCATCAATATGTGTTCTTTAAGCCATTTTCAACACACAGTCACCATTACCACGTCTGAAAACGTCTGCACACTTACTCGCTGCACCGTACTCTGACATGCACCAGCTGGCAGCGCCACTGTGCGACGACCGCAGGTAAAATGCACAGCATGGTCGTACCGCAAGGTGATTTAAACCCGCAAACCGCCCACAAGCGTTGTTTCACCATGTATCAGCATTATCCTTATTTTATGAGGATGAGTGTAGTTTGCTTGAAGTCGGTCAAGTGCTTCACAAGGATCCATTTTTATAATATGTATGGATGCTCTGAAACTTGGTGCATAAAACTATTTTTTGTCTTCTCAACACAATGTTCTAGAGGGCGCTATTGTTTACTGTTGCGATTTTTTCGAAGTAGGCATATGCTACCACTTCATAGCACGGTATTTTTTATTACAAATTTCGCATTTCGGCGATAGATCCCCCCAGCAGATTAACTTTGAGGCTGTATCGCATGTTATATATGTTGCATTATACCTGGTATGTGTTAGCGTAAACGAGTTTCTGAAAGCTGGTATGATGAGCGATTCGCTATCAATTCTTGAAGTTATATTTTCATATGGACATCCGAAAATATTAGCCATCGGCAAAATTATATCAAGTTTGAACTCCAAATTTTCCTTGTGGCACACTGCTATTCTACACAGGAGTTCCTAGTAGTAGTTGACAACTTTTCCCTCTGATGTATTATTTATTTGTATAATCTCTGTTTTCGTTTTATTGTCATCGGTATTCTGACTGATTCGGTGCATCCCATCATGAACTTCTCTCCTGTACCAACCTCTTCATCTCAGAGTAGCACAGGCACTCTACGAGCTGTTATTTATTGGGTGTATTCTAGTCTCTATCTCCTCCTACAGTTTTTACCCTCTACAGCCCCATCTAGTACCATGGAGGTTATATCGCATGTTTTATAGTCATACCCCTCCTCCTTGTCAGGATTTTCTTTGTTGCCTTCTGCGCCGATTCTGTGGTCAACTTCATTCTTTATCTTATATGTCCACCTAGTTTTTAAGATACTTTTATAGCACCATATCTATGACGCTTCGATTCTCTTCTGTTCCTGTTTTCCCACAGTATATGATTCACTACCATACAATGCTGTGCTCCAAATGTGTATTCACAGAAACTTCTTCCTTAGGTTAAGACCGATCTTTGATACTACCAGACTTCCCTCGGTCAGAAATGTCCTCACTGCCTGTGTTAATCTGCTTCTTGTGTCCTTCGTGTTTCATCTGTCACGAACTGCTTTGCTTTCAAGGTAGTACAATTCTTTAACTTGGTTTACTTCGTGGTTCCAATTTCTATGTTATGTTTCTGCTAGTCCCCATTACTTTCATCTTTGTTCGGTTTATTCTCAATCCATCACTGTCATTGTCTCAATCCATTATTGCCATTGTAATAACACAACTGTGAAAAAAACCAATCCCAAAAAATCTCGCCAGGGAAGGGTGGCGGTAACTGCACGTGTGTTCACCTCGATGTGTGGATACAGACTAACCAGCTTAAAAACAGTCTTTCCTCCCATCCCCCCTCCCTCTCCTCCACCTGTAGGTAAGTGTGGTGTTCCAGGTCTTTTTTAACCTGTTGTTGATGGAACGCAAAGAGATCTAACTGATGGTAGTGTTTCAGTGTTTCCGAACTGCAGAAATCAGTCACAGATGAAAAAAGATTCAAGAATCGGACGCTTCCTGCAAGCTGTTAAGCGTATTTCTTCGAAAGACTGGCACCCTGGAACAGTAGCGAAATACCTGACTATTCGTCTTGAACGAAGAACTGTATAGTCAACAGCAATGTGCTTTCAAATCTTCTGAATGTGCTGGCACTGTCAAAGTGGTGCTCAGCTAATTAAAATAATATAAGAAAAATATTGAAATAATACGTCCTGGGCAAATGAGATACACGGATCTTTATACTACTCGTCTCAGTTTACGCCGAACTGCCTGCTCTGGCCCCTCCCGTGACAGGTGGACAGTAGTGCTCGCTGCTGCATATAATTATAAACCGTCACAGCTCTCGTTTATTCTACATCTTTGGGTAAACTGTCTGAAGGCTGCCTGGTGGAGGTTTCACACGCTCCTCTGTAACGAATAGCAGTTCTCGTATTCTATGGAAGGATTTTAGACGCACTTCAGATGCACAAATATCAGTAGAGAACAGAAATGTTTTTACAATTCGCGTCCTCTCACTCCTCAGTATTTCATAACATTCAACTGAGTAAAACTACAAACGGGGTCGATGACACTATTGGCGACCGTTGTGGCCGAGCGTTTCTAGGCGCTCCAGTGGGGAACCGCGCTGCTGCTACGGTCGCAGCTTCGAATCCTGCCTCTGGCGTGGATGTGTGTGATGTCTTTACGTTAGTTAGATTTAAGTAGTGCTAAGTCTAGGGGACTGATGACCTCAGATGTTAAGTCCCATAGTGCTTAGAGCCATTTATTTATGACACTATTGTCGATGACGGGTGAGCAAACTGCCGAGGCTGGAGCTCTATAACAATCATTTTTGTTGTATTTTCCTCAGTTTTCGTATTTTCCATCAACTTTCGCAGTTTTACCACGTTTCCGGAATTTCAACACAAATTACTCAACTACTCGAGCTCCAAACCACTGCTCTCGACGACTTGCCACGTCAACGAAACGTCTCATCACGCCGATCTCGTGATAATATCAGCCATTGACATTGCAGCATGGTTCTCAATTTCTGTATCACTGCTAAACCACCCCCCTCCAATACTTTGCGAGTGCTATATACATTTGGACATATATTGTAACCAGTTACACTGCCTTCGTCACATGACACAAGTCCTGTTTTTGAGTGTGGGAAATATACAGCAGCAGAGAGGAGGTGCAAATACTACGTTCCTCAGCCGAAACAATTTATAAGTTTGGTAAGATTTTATTACGATTGGCCTTCTCTCTCTTTGAGGATGGGCTTCACAAAGTATTCTCGCATTCGTAGGATGAAGCCGGAGGTTGAAAGATCTCTCCAGCACCTTTGATGATTACCACCACAACAAACGAATCATATCCATAGCAACAGCCTGCCTCTATTTCGAAACGAGCTGCCCCTTCATTGAACCTATTGACTAAGGAACTTGAGCAAAACTCAGTATGGTCTCTCTATGCGTCTTGTACATGTTTCTCAGTCTTTGACCGACTCTCCCTGCAACATTGTCTATGTGATTGTACCAGTTTAATTTAAACACTAACTAGAAGTAGGGGTGCACTGTATGGTTGGTCGATTTGAATGAGGGAACGAGCAGCGAGGTCATCAGTCCCATCGGATTGGGGAAGGATGTGGAAGGAATTTAGCTGTCCTTTCAACGGAACCTTCCTGGCATTTTCCTGAAGCGATTTAAGGAAATCACACAAAAACTAAATCAGCATGGCCGGACGCGGGTTTGTACTGTCGTCGTCCCGAATGCGAGTCCAGTGTGATAAGCACTGCGCCACCTTGCTCGGTGGTGCACTGTATCTACCACATTCTACGTCTCGTGGAGGAACAGAGCGACTTGAGCTAATGCGACTGGACCACGTATTAACCACTCGGTGAAAATGAGAGCATGTTGTCACAGTCAATCTGGAAGATTTCGCATCATACGGAAACTGGAAGAAGGACGAGGAATTTGCTACTGCTCACAGCATTGTGGAGCAGTTAAAACTACATACACTACCATCCAAAATAGATGATCTCTATAATGCAAGAGCCCTATATCAAACTACAACCGGATTTAACAGGACGATATGTTACAGGTGCATGATGGGGGGTTCTGAGCACCAGTACATAGGGCTCCGCCGACACCTAAACCGTTTGCAAAGAGGTCAAGAGGATAGGGACTGGGATCGTGTGCGCTTCTCAGATGAGAGCAATATCAGATCGCATGACCTGAAAGTATTTGGACACTCTCAAAATTACTATGAAACTACACATATTTCAGGGCTTAAAATGCATAACCGAATGTAGAGGAACTCTTGGTATGATAGGATATGCGACTAACTTAAATCTCATCAAGCACAGTTTATATGCAGTGCACCAACATTTGTCAATGGCTTTGGTGGAGGAATGGAAAGATTTACTACATGATTTTCCTACCAAACCTGTGAGCACGTTGCACAGTATGCAGAGCCGTACCAATATGCCTTTGGTCGTCGATTCTAAGCTTAACGTTGTAAATATTTAGCAACCTGAAGGCATCAGCACTAGGCATTGGAAATACGCGCATGTCTGACACCTACACCATGATATGGACACCGAACGAAATATGCAGTGTATTCTCATTGCAATACCGTCACTACCATTCCGTAATAATGAGCTCCGAGCCAGAGCAGCACAAATAGGACAAAAATGATTGTTCTATAGATCCAACCTCGGCAGTTTGCTCATCCATCATCGACAACAATATCACAGACTGGATTCATAGTTTTATTCAGTTGGATGCTTCGAAATAACGAGGAGGGTGGGGAATGCGAATTGTAGCTTGCTGTCAGGTGTAAAAATGACTGTTTTTCCGACATGTGAATAGATAGCTTGAAAGCCACTGTTCTGTACTGATGTTTGTGCATCTGAAATGAATCTAATATCCACACACATGACAATTTACTTACAAGACTTCCACAGACACTAATATTGTGTGCTCAGAGGCTATGAGAGCTCATAGACTAGAAAAAGCTGCTGGAAGCGGCCGGTGGCAGCTGAGGTACTTAGGCGCCAACGTAATGAACAGTGACCACCCATAACGACCTCAATAATCTCTGGTCACGGCGCCCGCCCTCTGGCGAGTGCAGCCCCTAAAGCTGCCTCTTCCCACCACAAGACGTAGTCGAGGGCCGTAGCTGTCGACCTTTCTTTTCCCGGAGAATTGTATTTTCCCCATCCGTGATAAATAGTCAAGTATTTCACTATTGTTCCAGGAGTTGGCATTTCCTAGAAATACGTTTGATTTCTGCACTATGAAAAAGTATATCATTGTCAGCCCAACGCTGACCAAGAGCAGAGCATCACAAGCGGATGGACCAGAACCAAGGCTGGGATGCACTCATAGCGTAACACAGACGTTGTTACTGTGATATTTTTAATAGTAGTTCGCTTATGAGAGGGTTACATCTCCCTCCTCCTAAGACACACTGGTACACTCGCAAGAAAAACATGTCTGTCCATCCCGGAATGTTCGTTTAAAATTGGTTGGTCCTGCCAGCATTACGTTATTGGTGACGTCTTCTACTCATCATAGTGTGTGGGAATTTGCTAGCTGAATGTATGTTTCAGGACTGTTAGATGGCGTTAAGTGCTTGTTTTGTAGTATACTCGACGCAGTAATGTTCTCGGTTCAATATTCATTGTAGAAAGCATACGTTCATATCACGAGAGTGAGTTTACACTTATTTAGCTGAACATATCATCGATTTTAGTTCTATATCCACTATTTGCACTATCACAGTAGTCGTTCTAAAAGTGTAAGACTACATCGTTTATAATGATGTGAGGTGAGATCTGTTGGTACAATATTTGTTGTAGCAAGCATAAGAATCACTCCTGGAGAGTGAGTTGACACTTATATAGCTGGAGGTTTAATTGATTTTAGAACTATATCCACTATCAGCATTGTCACAGTATTCGTTTTAAAAGCGCAAGATTACACCATCATACAATGTGAGGTGAGATGTGGCGGTACAATATTCGTTGTAGCAAGCATAAGGATCACACCTAGACAATACACGACGTTAATACCTGATGCAGCAAATGGGTGTTCACGAATATTCAGTCACTTTTTTAATAAATAAATGACACTACAGCAGTTGAGCTGCTAAAAACTGCAACATTTTAGGTAGTCACGCAGTGGGTTACTCCATGAGGAGCAAGAGATCTGTATAAAATTCCTCCACCATCTATTCCTTCGTCTCCTGTACGGCAGCAATCTCATCCTTCCACAGTATACAAGAAAACACACACACACACACACACACAAAGCTGTTATTCAGTATAGTGGAGCGTCTCAAACCTCCACCACAGAGCATTCGGACAGTTTACCTGAAGAAGTAGAATAATTGCGATCGATGGAAAATGGAAATGAGTGTTTGGTGTCATTGACCATGATGCCCCTTGCGCGGCAGGTCCGGCCGCCTTGGTGCAGGTCTTATTACGTTCGACGCCACACCGGGTGACCTGCGCGCCGGATGGGGATGAAACGATGATGAAGAGAACACAACACCCAGTCCCTGAGCGTAGAAAGTCTCCAACCCAGCTGGGAATCGAACCCGGGTCCGCAGGACGGCCATCCGTCACGCTGACCACTCAGCTACCGGGGCGGACATTGCGATCGATGACAGGTTATAACTGCACGCATCACCGAGCACTACTCTCCACTTGATGGGGGAGGGGCCAGAGCAGGCAGATCAGCGCAAAGTGAGACGAATAGTATAAAGCTCCGTGTATATCTCATTTGCCCGGGATATATTATTTTAATGTTTTTCCTACAGGTTTTTATTTAGCCAACTATCAGTTTCAGACAGTGCCGCCACTTGTAGAACATTTGAAAGCACATCACTGTTGACCATTCGGTTCTTCATCCATGACAAGTAGTCAGGTATTTTGATATTGCTCCAAGTGGCCAATCTTTCTGAGAAATTTGTTTGTTGATTTCCAGGAAGCGCCCTTGAGTGAGATAACTGCAGACTGGAAACAGTATATCATTCACAGCAGATGGATGTCTGTGTACCATCGGCGACAGGTTAGAACAGGCCTGGAAAACCGGTATACCTACCTATGAGAGGGGGGGGGGGAGGGTAGGACGAAAGGAGGTAAGACTGGTTCTAAGCTGCTTAGTTTGTATCCACACCAGGAGGTGAACACAACTGCAGATGTCACCACTTTCTCCTGCGAGATCATTTGGGGTTGGTTTTTGTGGTAGTTGTGTTATTACAATGATTTTTCTCTCAATTCCAAGTGCATGTGTTGCATTACAATCCATTATTTACGAGTGGTGGTTCTTTTCACGACAATATCGATGTGTAATGAGAGCAGTGAAGTATTTTCCGTCAGTTGTGGTAGTGTGTGCTGGACCTCCTACACTTCAGTGATAGTTGGCAGTTCTCTCTCTTCCCACTATGTATCTGTGTACAAGTTCCTCAGCAGCTATACACACGGAGATTGGTAGGAGGCAATTCTTCTGGTAGGCTGTAGGATACTTCCAAGCCAATTTCTAGTGTTATTGTGAACTAGGGCATACAGGAGGGTGACCATACACACACATACACTCAGAAAAGTGAACATAACCCGTTCTAAGGATCCTCCGTTGAGCCCTATAGGAAAAGGTGAGCATCTCTCGTTCATTCAGTTTGGGGTAATGGAATAGGACGAAGTTGTCTCCTGCACTGTGGACTGAACGGCCACTTCCAAAAACACAAACAGCTCCAGCACAGGCAGAGTCTCTATGTGTTGTGAAATGCATCCTTAGTTTATCCTGCTGCATCACCGTTATTTTTCGAAAAGTATTCCCCCTGCTCATCCATTATCACTTCCTTCCATTCCTTGTATAGGGGGCGATGGACACAGTCTTTTTGTGATTACGCTAACAATTATTAAACTCCTCTCTGCTCAATGCCCACATCTCATTAATTGTACACATTGCACACACACACACACACACACACACACATACACAAAAACACACACACACAGTACCTTCCTCACCTACAGCTTGTGCAGACTGAGCTTTTCCCAGCGATTTACAAGTGGAGGAGGGGGATGACTGTAGGACAGTCTACTTATAAATAAGTAAAGACAGTGCCTTAGGCCCTTTCTCTCCCGCAGCTCAGCACAGACTGAGTATTTTTCCCGCCAATTCACATTGGGGGAAGGGGAACGGAAGTGGGGGTGGGGAGGGGAAATAGGGGAGGCGGAGGAGTGGGGATGGTGTTATTATCAGTGAGATGTTGCCACAACTACCTCCAGAGAGAGGAGGTGGGGACCACCCTGGGAGAGCCGCCAGTTTGAATAAATTTGGCAACAATGCAGACAGTTCTGGAAAGAAAATTATTTTCCTACTGCAGTTTTGTTGTTGAAGTCTTCAAACAGACAGGAAGCACCACAAAGTTAAACTGTAACTAGCGAGACTGTCATTCCATCACGATCGGTGGTGCAGACGGAATGAGCAGACACTGAGGACGAGATGTCTAAAACAGGGGTATTTAAAGCCAGACAACAAATAGTTGGAGCAGGTCAGGCGGCCATTTATGCTCCCTTAACCAGAGGTGTCAGCGGTCATGTCCCACTGTGGTGCCTCAATTACGGATAATTTTCGCTGCCTCCATATTCCTCATCAGTACTAGGACGCCTATGAGTTCCGGAGATTAGGTGTTGCACGTTATTATCCTATGTTGTAGAGTTTTAGAACGATGGCCTCGTTGCTGTCATACTGCACTATCTGCGCTCCTTGCTTTGCGTCTATTTGCTATGCAGCAATGAATTGTGAGGGTTTCTCTGCTTTTGCAGTATTGGCACTCTTTTTGTGCTCTAGATTATGATTGTGGCACAAGGACTGAGGCAGACTTGGTTCTTTTGCAGTGTGCGTCGCACAATAGCTTTGAACATTTACACTACTGGCCATTAAAATTGCTACACCAAGAAGAGATGCAGATGATAAACGGGTATTCATTGGACAAATATATTATACTAGAACTGACATGTGATTACATTTTCACGCAATTTGGGTGAATAGATCCCGAGAAATCAGTACCCAGAACTACCACCTCTGGCCGTAATAACGACCTTGATACGCATGGGCATTGAGTCAAACAGAGTTTGGATGGAGTGTACAGGTACAGCTGCTCATGCACCTACAACACGATACCACAGTTCATCAAGAGTAGTGACCGTCGTATTGTGACGAGCCAGTTGCTCGGCCACCATTGACCAGACGTTTTAAATTGGTGAGTGATCTGGAGAATGTGCTGGGCAGGGCAGCAGTCGAACATTTCCTGTATCCAGAAAGGCCCGTACAGGACCTGCAACATGCGGTCGTGCATTATCCTGCTGAAATGTAGGGTTTCGCAGGGATCGAATGATGGGTAGAGCCACGAGTCGTAACACATCTGAAATGTAACGTCCACTGTTCAAAGTGCCGTCAATGCGAACAAGAGGTGACCGAGACGTGTAACCAATGGCACCCCATACCATGACGCCGGGTGATCGCCAGTATGGTGATGACGAATACACGCTTCCAATGTGCGTTCACCGCGATGTCGCCAAACACGGATGCGACCATCATGATGCTGTAAACAGAAGCTGGATTCATCCGAAAAATGACGTTTTGCCATCCGTGCACCCAGGTTCGTCGTTGAGTACACCATCGCAGGCGCTCCTGTCTGTGATACAGCGTCAAGGGTAACCGCAGCCATGGTCTCCGAGCTGATAGTCCATGCTGCTGCAAACGGCTTCGAACTGTTCGTGCAGATGGTTATTGTCTTGCAAACGTCCCCATCTGTTGACTCAGGGATCGAGACGTGGCTGCACGATCCGTTACAGCCATGCGGATAAGATGCCTGTCATCTCGACTGCTAGTGCTACGAGGCCGTTGGGATACAGCCCGGCGTTCCGTATTACCCCTCCTGAACCCACCGATACCATATTCTGCTAACAGTCATTGGATCTCGACCAACGCGAGCAGCAATGTCGCGATACGATAAACCGCAATCGCGATAGGCTACAATCCGACTTTTATCAAAGTCGGAAACGTGATGGTACGCATTTCTCGTCTTTACACGTGGCATCATAACATTTCACCAGGCAACGCCGGTCAACTGCAGTTTGTGAATGAGAAATCGGTTGGAAACTTTCCTCATGTCAGCACGTTGTACGTGTCGCCACCGGCGCCAACCTTGTGTGAATGCTGTGAAAAGCTAATCATTTGCATATCACAGCATCTTCTTCCTGTCGGTTAAATTTCGCGTCTGTATCACGTCATCTTTGTGGTGTAAGAATTTTAATGGCCAGTAGTGTCTTAATGCTCCCGGGAACAGGGTAGCTGTGCAACAATGTTCATCAAAACAAAATCTCCAAAAGCAAAACAAAGAAAACGTGTTTCAACCGAAAGAAAAATAATCAACGAAAAATTAGTTTGGTATAAAAAACTAATAGAATTGTAAAAAAAAAACATCAAATTTCTTAGATCTGTTCTGCTGTGAAACTTTGAATTATATTTACTTTTTTGTTCTTGTGCCATATCGCCAAGGCGCCAGCTTATACAAAATACTGCAGTTCTAAGTGTGAGCTAGCCACCAAGTCGTTGTTAGGGAGATCTCATGGGAAAAATTAAATTTGTAATGAAAAACTATTTAATATTTTCTGATGATATTTATGTGAAATGGGATAAATAAAGTATTTGCGAAACTGAATTTTGGTTGATACTATGATACCGGGAAATAATAAATCTTTGCATGCTTCCTAGCCATTCCCTGGACCATGGTTAATGAATTCCAACGATAACTTCAAAATGCAGCTGACAAAACCAGATAAAAAGTCTGCCACAACTGCATTGTAGTAATCCTTATTTTCAGGTTTTCAGTTTTGTTAACACGTGTTTAGCAGGTATGATATTTTAGGAATAAAGATTAGGCTAGCTACATACCCCTTGAATGAGGGTGTGTTGAGTTGCAGCTGTATGTCACAGCAAACCTCGGATTCTCTCTTTAGTGGATTGTACTCTGAAACCTGAATCACTATACCTGGAGGGGTGGAGACAAACCAGGGATAAAACAAAAGCTGAGTGAGGCGGTAGACTTATGCTCATCTGTTGCACGTGCCCGAGTTCGAGCCCCAGTCTGGCTTTAAGTTTTAATTCGCCAACTGGACGTGCAACCAGAAAAAGTAAATTAATTCCGTCTCATTCTTCAGTATTGCCGATGGCAGCGAAATCAATCTTACAACGTCCCACAGCAGACCTAAAAAAAAATCTAAATAGTGGTTGAAAGAGGTGTGACTTATACAGGGTGTAAACGCTATAAGCCGCAAAAAAATATCTGTTGGTAGAACACAAGTAATTGACTCAGAACGTCTAGTAACATTTTTGTCCATTTCCTACGGTTGTCCCAGAAAAAAGGCAGTTCGTCGCGGGACAATGTTTTTGGACAGTGCAGTACATTATTGCACCTTATGTTTTACCTGTCTGATTGACCGGTGACAATTACCGAACCTTTCTAGAGGAAACATTGCTACCAACTTTGTTAGAGGGTATTCCGTTAGTAGTACGTCATAACATGTGGATCCTCCGTGATTGTGCTCCACCCCGCATTGGTCAAAGAGTACGGAGATTTTTGAACAGACGATTTTCAGGACGACGGATAGGTCGTTTGGCCAGCACACAGTCCTTATTTAAATCCTCTGAGTTTTTGCAATTGGGGCCATGTAAAAGGAACTCAGTAAGTAAGTAATGTGAACGAACTTAACGCAGACGATTGTCGATGCTGACAACACTGTAAGGGTAGATGTGCTGTGTATGAACGAGTGCGACGAAACTGGGCTTGTCACAATGAAACAAGAGTCGAATCGAATGGTGAGCATTTTGAACACTTATGGTAGTATTAGTGAAAGAGAAAACAAAGAAATGTGAGTTTCATTTTCGTTACGGTACTGTTTGTACAAAATAGAAACAAATTGAATTTAATTTTCTTTATGGTATTGGTCTAGAAAGAGGAAACAGTTGATTATAGTTAATCAAAACGAATAAGATTGTAATTTGTCGATTTTGTACGAAGGGAAACACATTTTATTTGACGTTAGCATTTCTTTGCTACCACGATCTTCGTTGTGGTAATATTGTAAAAGATAAAACGTGTGACTGTACATAATTCAATGTTTATGTAAAACGAATTATACGTTCTTGACAACTAATGACTGTTTACATTGCTTGTTTAGGTAGCAGCTGACCCGCATCTCATTGCACACGTCGAATTCTTACATTGGCCTGGTTTGTCCGTTATCTTCTTTGATCGCTGATGACAGTAGTAGGGGGGCAAAGCTGATCCTGATGCTCTCTGCATGGTTGCCAAATTTATTCAAGATGGCCACTCTTCTTTAGTAGTCCCCCCCAACTCCTCTATCTATGGTGTAGACATGGAAACATTACAATTAAATGGATATGCAAATTTATTAAATTAATTATGCAAATTAATTCAATTAAAATGGTAGAAAATTTAAAAAATGGTGGAAATATAAAAAAATAGTGGGAAATTCAAAATGGCGATAATTTCATGTTTTGGATCCTTGGTTCACAATACCACCACCAGAGGGCGCTGTTGGACTCCCCTCTCACTTCCGCTGCTTCTCCCCACTCACCACTTGTGAATTGGTCAGCAACAGACTCCTTCTGTCCTGAGCTGATGGAGAGGAAGATACAGTCTTTATTTATTTTGAGGAAAAATCTCGGCTCTTGGTGTGGTTGGTGCATGTATTGACAACTACATATGCTAATTACATATCATTACATGATTCAAAAACACCGCTAACTC
Organism: Schistocerca nitens; assembly: GCF_023898315.1. Lineage (NCBI taxonomy): Eukaryota > Metazoa > Arthropoda > Insecta > Orthoptera > Acrididae > Schistocerca > Schistocerca nitens. The sequence continues at coordinate 552,245,589 of NC_064614.1, forward strand.
ATATTTAAAACAAACAGCAAAGACCACCTAACATGTACTGCAAATCGAATAGTACATGCACCCTCCACTATCATCTCCGAGCACAGCGTTTTGGAAGCACCAGCAATGGTGTCAGCGATTATAAACTTCCAAGGGAGGAAGAGGAGAGTGAATTACTGTGTAAGAATATAATTTCGTGCTTTTACAAGTGTGTGATGGTCAGTACAGGTGTTGCATTTACAGGATAAAAACTGTAACGTCTTCTGGGGAATTTCGTAGTAATGAATACTTGTCTTTGTTTCAACACATATCCACGAAATTTTGGCCCAACTGCAGGCTGAGAGACAGCAGCGAGTTCCAGCTGTGATTCAACCACTGCAGCTGCTGTGTAAGTTAAAAAACTTTTCCGTAGTTCTGGATTTTATGCTTTGTGTTTTCGTTGTGTATGTGTTTGATCATAATGTGTCAGGATCAGTTAGCTCTATGTCTTCTCGTCAGTGCTCGTTATTTCGAAACAACTGTTATATAATAGTTCTGTATGTGTTATTTCATCAAAACGACTGTTATTTTGTGGATAGCTATGCATGTGTGCTTTCTCATTAAAACATCTACTGCGCGTGTTTTCTCATTACTAATTTACTGTCAGTGTATTCTCGTTATTCAGGTGGTATGAAGAGTTTTCTTAGCTCAAATTTACTAGATGTGTGTGTGTGTGTGTGTGTGTGTGTGTGTGTGTGTGTGTGTGTGTGTGTGTGTGTATGTGTGTATGTGTGTGTGTGTGTGCGCGCGTTTTCCGTAATTTGAGTTCGAGCTTAATATCTGTTTGTGTTCTTTATGTCACAGCTCAGAGATTTCGTTAACGTGACTACTGTGCATATGTATTCTCGCTCGTTATTTCGTAGCTTACAGATGCCGTTAAAACGACTTTCACACCAGGTGTGTGCCTATGAATTAGGATCAAGTGACTGTGTGTGCGTTTTCGTTAAAACGAATGTTATTTCGTAGATGTAGTATCTATATATGTGTGATTTTTTGTTAAAGAATTATTATGTGTGTATTCTCATTCGTAATTCAGCGTCAGTGTATTGTCGTTATACAAGATGTATCAAATGTTTTCTTAGCTCAAATTTAGCAACTATTTGTGTGTTCTTTCGTAATTTGAGTTTTTTATTCCGTAGCTTACAAATTTCGTTAAAACGACTACTGTGTTTTTCATATTGTCTTTCTTTTTTGTTATAGCCTACAGACACGAAATGGAATAGGATTTGATTTGGCGGTTCGATGCTGAAAGAGGATCGGTTGATGTGGTTGTTGAGTTGCCTCAGATCGTGGAACTGAGTATACAATTTATGCTCAGCGTTTCGTAGTGTACATTCAAGTTAGAGGAAGTTTATAATTCTTTTTCCTCTTACAATACAGGACCTCAGTGAGACTGAGAGGTTAGTTGAGAGGTACCACAGAGAGCAGCCTCCTTTGTAGCCATCATGTGAGTGCATGAAGAATCAGGTTTCACAGTATGTATATATTAAAAAAGTCTATTTTTTCCATTCTTCATGTTACACCAACCGTAGATCAACATGATTGGCAGCTTCCTCAACCCTAGTTCCACTTGCCACTGTCCACAATTCTACATATGTAAAGTACCTTATAGACATTTGCCCATCCACTCATTACTGCACGGTCATCAACAGTATCTGTTCTTTCAAGAACAGTTACTGTCTTCATATATATAGTTAAAGGCTACCTAGCCATTGACCTTCGTCTGTGCGAATGCGCACAGGTTGCCCAAACTCTTACGGGAATCGCCAAAGCGTGCGCGAGTAATGAGTGGATGGGCAAATGTCTATAAGGTACTTTACATATTTAGAATTGTGGACAGTTGGGAATGTGGGTCTCACGGGAAGCGTGCAAGGGATAAGTCCCTGCAGTCGCGCTATTCATCTGTGTCCTCGGTGGCTCAGATGGATAGAGCGTCTGCCATGTAAGCAGGAGATCCCGGGTTCGAGTCCCAGTCGGGGCACACATTTTCAGCTGTCCACATCGAGGTATATCAACAACACCAGTCGGCAGCTGAGGGTTTCAGTTAGTCATCATTTATTCCAGAGAAAAGCTGCATGGTCATCAACAGTATCTGTTCTTTCAAGAACAGTTACTGTCTTCATATATATTAAATTGATTGTTCTACCAGGAAACTTGTATTTGTTATAATACCTACCGAGGAAAATAGGTCCCTAAAGTTTGAGATAGCCCTTCACCAGGAGCGATGCCTCTTTGTAATTTACGCTGATTTTGAATGCCTCCTCGGTCCTGTGACACGTGACCCTACAGCCTCACATACAATCTTCACAGAAAAACCTGTACAATATGCGACAGTGTCCCAAGTTCAATGTTCGTATGATTCTAGTCTTATCCATCACAGTTCATATGTCAGGGTCAATCCTGAGATTCAGTTGGCCACTGAACTCAAGAAACTTTCATGGGAGGTTGATAAGCTTCACAGCACCAACATTTCCACCACCAAGTCAAAGGAGATTAATGTTTGTACAAGGTGGTGGTTGAGTGTTATCTCTGTGGTCAGCCTTTAAATTGGAAAGCGGAACCTCCTCGTTGGGACGCCATGCTCAAGAAAACGAAGGTCAGCATCGAACTATTGACTGACCCTGATATGCTTATTTTCTTTGACCGTAGGATCCGTGGTGGAAGTTGCGTGGTACTACCATATCAAGTGCAACTTGAAGTATCAATTGCCACGACGTATACCGGTCTTTTTCCACATTACAGGTATAAGCGGGTATGATGCTCACTTTGTCATTGAGCATTTGGCTAATTTTGGTCTTGAGAACGATCAGGTCAGTGTCCTGGCTTATTGTGTCGAGAAATATATTTCATTCCCCAAACCAATGACGCTAACAATTAAGCTCTGTTTCCAGGGCTCGCTACGCTTTATGCGTGCATCGCTTCAGAAACTTCTTGAAACACTGCCTCAGGATGACATGCACATCACCCGAGCTGCATATCCTGATGACGCGAAGTTTCAGCTTATGACAAGGAAGGGGGCCCTCCTATGCGAATATCTGTATTGTATGGGGAAATTTAATGAAACTAGGCTATCTGACATAAGGTAGAGAAATTCCGGAGTGTATGCATGACCACATATTGTCTAGACCTTGCCTTTTACTATGTAGAGCCATGATTGTCTTGGGACGCCATGCTCAGGAAAACGAAGGTCAGCATCGAACTATCGACTGATCCTGACATGCTAAATTTTCTCTGAGCGTGGGATCCGTAGTGGACTTTGCCAATATGTTCGTTGACACACCAAGCCAAATAACCCACGTATGGGTGTAAGGTTCAGCAAATCCGAACATTCGAGTTACATTACGCATCTAGTCGTCAACAACTTGTACAGGCGTGCCATACAGCAATCGCTACCGATTGGCGAGTTTCGATGGATGTCTGATGACGAATGAGTGGGGTTAGGTGAAGCTTTCCGTAGAGGTGGTGGTGTGGCTGCCAATTCTGGTGTAGGGTATGTTCTGGAGGTAGACCTGGCATACCCTAATAGTTTGGATGATGCGCAAAGCGATTTACCGCTATGTCCAGAGCACCTAGTTCTGCGGGGTGGCACCATCAAGCTGTTGACAATGCTGGGGATTAAGAAGCGATACATCATTCACTACCGTAGGAAGAGTCTCTTTAAATTGATGAATGATGCTATTTTCGGTAAGACGATGGAGAATTTGAGAAAACACCGCGAAATTCTTATCAGGTCGTGCTGAGATGGGCGTTATGGCGTAAGGAAAAGGAAGTGTATCCCCAGACCAAATTCAAAATGGTTCAAAGGGCTCTAAGCACTATGAGAGTTAACATCTGAGGTCATCAGTCCCCTAGACTTAGAACTATTTAAACCTAACTAGCCTAAGGACATCACACACATCCATGCCCGAGGCAGGATTCGAACCTCCGACCATAGCAGCAGCGCGGTTTGGGACTGAAGCGCCTAAAACCGCTCGGTCACAGCGGCCGGCTATTTTCAAATGGGTCACTATATTCAATAAGAAAGTAGTTGCTGTGGAGATGAAGAAGACTGCACTTGAGTTCATCAAAACTGTCTATGTGGCGATGTACATACTAGACCTATCCAAATTCAACATGTATCGCTTTCATTATGGGTTTGTGAAACCTCATTTCGCAGATCCTAAGTTATTGTATATGGTTAGATTCATTTACTGGATGAAGAACTGCGATCCATTGGAAGTAATGAGGTGCTACGCTGAAGAATTCAACACGTCTTCACACACGGCCTATAATCCTTACGGCATTGTTTCGCAGAACAAGAAGATTTTCGAACTAATGAAAGAAAGATGTATGCATATCGGACATAGGAAGGTGCCACCCAAAGGCGGGCAAAGAGTGTGCATCATGCGGCATCAAGGGCTCGCGGTGTTCGCGGTGCTCCACCTCAGCCGCCGCACAGGATGCAGCAAACCAGTATTTGGTCTGGAGGACATGAGCTGTACACTGTGCTGTAGTACAAAATAGGTTTGTGACTCATGACGATAAACGAGTAATTTGTACCAACGGGACTGATACACGTGTGTAGTCACACTATTCACTTCAAGAGATTGATAAGTGAAAGAGAGAGAGAGAGAGAGAGAGAGAGAGAGCGTGTAAATGTCGTTGTTTATGTATGTGGAACATTATGGCTCATTTATCCTAGTATAAATATTTCAAGTGTAAATGTGTGTGTGTGTGTGCGTGTGTGTGTGTGTGTGTGTAATTAAAAAATTGATCCACACCGTCTGTAGATTATGCACTACGTGCATTTGTAAATATTCGCACGCAATGCGTGTTAAAACGGACGTATATAGAGATATATGCATATCATGTAAATAACCGCTGCATGTCATGTAAATAGAATAGTTTGTAAGTTTCACCTGGTACCAAGCATCAATTCTGAATAGTTTTAGTACAGGTACCTCCTAATTGATCTAAAAATATTCTCAATCAGTGCCTTAGAAAAAATTGCCTCAAGCAGTGGTACTGAAAAAATGGTAAAAAAATAGTCTTAACCAAAGCTACTGTTGGGTGGTCTGTGGAAGGCTTTCTTTTCTAGTTGTAGTTACTAGTATTAGTAACAGTGTGTAAGTTTACCCTTGGAATGAAATTATTATTAGAACCAAACTGCATCTCAAGAACTATATTGTAACCTCAAGAATAAAATTGTAATTTCAAGAAGCAAACTGTAATTTCAAGAATCAAGAATTAACCAGTAAACTCGAGAACTATATTATATAATATGAACCTGTCCGCCCCTGGTAGCTGAGTGGTCAGCGCGACAAAATGTCATTCCCAAGGGCCCAGGTTCGATTTCCGGCTGGGTCGGTCATTTTCCTCGCTCAGGGACTGTGTGCTGTGTTGTTCTAATCATCGTCATTTCATCCCCATCGACGCGCAAGTCGCCGAAGTGGCGTCAGATCGAAAGACTTGCACCCGGCGAACGGTCTACCCGACGGGAGGCCCTAGTCACACGCCATTTACATATTAGATGAACCAAACTGTATCTCAAGAACTATATTGTAATCTCGAGAATCGAATTGTAATCTCATGAATCAAACCTCAAGAACTAAACTGTAATCTCAAGAATTATACTGTATCTCATGAACCAAATTGTAATCACAAGGACTAAATTGTATCTGTGAGAGCTGAATAAACGAAAAAAAAATCGTTATCATACGTCTCTGTTGTTGCTAGTGTTATTTGCAGAAAACCTATCCCATTTGTACATATAAAGGATGTACAGGAGACAAGTGACATTAGTTTCGAAGATGAATGTTATTAAGGAGGTTGGCACATTAGACACGCGTTCAGGAGGACGACAGTTCAAACCCGCGTCCGGTTATTCTGATTTAGGTTTTCCTAAATCATTTCAGGCAAATGCTGGATTGGTTTCTTTGAAAGAGCATGGCCGATTTCCTTCCCCATCTTTCTCTAATCCAAGCTTGTGCTCCGTCTTTAATGACTTTGTGTCGAAGGGAGGTTAAACACTAATCTCCTACTCCTCCTCCGCTATTAAGGAGGTGAAGTTCATAATGGAGAAACACAAAATATATGTAACGGTTGCATGGGACTATGCCTATCGTGCAGCACGTGTTTCGTTGTGGTAGCAGGTGTCACGTAATCATGTCCACTTCCAAAGACATACTGCAAACATGTCAAAAATTGTGTCTCCTATGCTCGAGGAGAACCGCAGACGTGGTATCTGGGAAAAGCTACATGCTGAAAAAGTATAAAAGAAATAAAGTACACAGATTGTGAGGTAAAAATTCATTTATTTTTCATTCAACTGAAAAGTGATTTTACGTTTTCATTATCAGAAACAGCAACACCAAGTTCACACAACTGATTCTTCTTCTTCTTGAGTCGATGGAGAGCAGGGAATGTGTAGACTTCAAGGTCTTGAATAGCAGCAAACTTGAAGATTCGATGCATCCATCTGATCTTCTCTTCACCTCTGGTGTCGATGATAGTATCAGTGGGGTCGAATAATCGAAGTGACATCACTATATGTCTATAGACATGGTATATCAGAATCATTCCAATGAATTCTATGGTAGAAATATGTTGACCGCTTTGCTCTCCTCCATGTTTTAGCACACTTCACATCCTTGAAAGACCTTGGGAGCGCAATGCACGCTGAGAATGTCTGTATTATACCAGCATCTGCTGTGTACGTTACAAATGCAACATCTTTAAATATTAACTGTCCATGCTCATTATTATGGAAACTGTGAACATTTGCAATGATGTTCACACCTTGAGATTCCATTGTGAAATTCTTTGGGTATGACACCAAACCTATTCATTTATACAGCTCGCTGCGCAATACCATCGAGCAGGAAACAGTTAATCACATGGTTATATAGAATTAGAGCATACACTGCAGTGTGTTTTAGGAAATTTGCAGAAGATTCAAATTCGATTCGCACATCTATAGGTCCAGACTTTATTATCTTGTTATATTTTCAGCAGTTATTACGATGGTAGGTGCCATCTGCTTGAATTCCCATGGACTGTGTAGACATCTTTCCTCTTCATAGTAAGAAGCACGGATCCTTACATACATGTCAAATTCTAGATTGTACACATTTTCATCCCACTTTAGGCGTAAATTATCTTGCGGGTAGAATTCTGAGTTCAGGTAGACTCTGGCGTTAGTTAACTTGCAATCATCAAATGCGATGGAATCATGTGCTATATTCCCTCTTCTATTGGTCTGAAATGCAAGTATGAGGAATATGGGAGTCTACAATTGTACAGAAGTTTTAATAGTCCATGTCTGCCCGCTTTCCGTCGGTAGCACTTGGTACTCAAAAAGCTCCCATGAACAGAACATTAATGATAGAAATACACTCACATTCAGAACTTTTAAAAGCTTCAAATGCTGCTCATCAGCTGCAGCATACTATTTATTGAAGGTGATCTTGTTCTCGTCATTAGTTTCTTGAATGTATGAGTTGTTATCTGTTGCACTCCATAACACGATATGTTCCTGTTTAGCGTTCGTAATATTTCGCTGCATATCTGCAAAGTAACCCATAAACAGTTTTAGAGACATACATGCAGTAAATCTCCTGAGCACTTCAACAGTTCTACCTTCTGGTATATGTACGAACCATTCGGCATTTTCTAAATTGTTCACATTCAATGAAGAAGCAGAAACATAGTTTTGAGAGTTGATGTTATACCCACGTTACTGTACGGTCCATCTCGACCCAGTTAAGTTTGTACTGTATCTCATAAAACAGGAATGCTAAAGCATCCACTGAAGCAGTAACATCCTTTTTCTTGAATTCCCCCTCCAGACATATGAAACTCTTGCATGGGAGTGTTAAAGCATCCTGGTGCTGCATGACGAATTTCATCGATTTTGTTAAATTTGGTTGAAGCATAAGGTATGTGAGAAGTATTCCTGGCATATAATACGCTTGTATTCCACCAGGTTAGCTACAGTACGTCGGAAGACGTCATTGTGAGGTTTCAGAGCGACAGGTTTAAGAAACTCTTAGTTTGCACGTGTTATCACTTTGGTGTTCTGTTGTGAAGTGCCACGTTGTGATTTGTGAGTGACGGTTGTATACTTTACACCGACCACGTCTTCATTGGCAACACGTGGGTGCAGGGAATCTGCTGACTTTTGCGAGTTCCGACTGATTGAAGATCACTGCCGCTTCTGGTCTTCGACAGGTTCCAACATGTTGAAGGCTGTTGTCGTCAACAGGTCTCTGCACTTTCGAGACCACTGCTGATCCCACTTTAGGTGTAGTCATACAGCGAGTTCCTCACCATGAAAGTCAATAAGCTGATTATCCTGATCCACAATACACAGTTTCAAATATTCCAACGTCTGAACTGTTACTGGAAGGTATATAGCATTGGTAGGGGTCTCATCCCACTTCCAGCAGATGGGAAGAATACATATACTGTAGGAGCCAATCTATTGTTGAGATGTCAGTTTGTTGCAATGTTACACTCGACACGCGATGTACTGATAGCTAGCCCGAGCTGAACTGTACAATTCATTATGATTCTTCTTCAAAACCTGTTCTTTTGCGAAATCCAGAGGCTGTCCCATCGAACCTTTCGATTAAAGTCAATCATTGCATTTGAGATCTTTTTTTCAGATTGAAGTCTATTGATGCTTGTATGCAGTGCAATCCCTTTCCCAGACAGTTTTAAAACATCACATAAAGCGTCAAAATCAAAATGCACCAGGGTCTATTTCCACAATTTCTTTTCTACCATTGTTTTCCAGATGAAGTTTATTGTTAGCCTCTGTGATATTTGGAATGCTGTTGTGTGCCTCCAGTCCAAACAGTACAATACTACTCTCTCCATTGCTTAAATCAATCTCTGGGAAGTAATTCGCTCGTAATACTGACGGTCGTTTTTTTAAAGTCAGAGTATACAGGATTGTATCTGAATCTCAACTGACGAGTGGATGCTTAATGCATCTTTCAATAGAAATGTAACCATAAACGTTAAGGGAAGCATGATGCACAGATATCCACACAAGTAAGCATTAAAGTCCTGGTAGCGATGAAAATTGTAGGAAACATGTCCTCAGTCGGTGATGTGTCGTTGTAAGTCTTCTGGTGTTTATAGGTCTCCGAATGAGTCGGAGTAGTAGAAGTCATTCGTTTTTTTCTTAAAATACCCCACCAAATAGGTTCTGGGTCCCCTAGCAACATCTAAATTCACAACTGCACGTTCTCTGGATTTCCACATAGTCTTAGGTAATATATCTCCCATAAACACACCTCAGAATCTTGAAATGCTGAAGCTTCCCCCAACAAACTTGGGCAGACATGTACGGTATTTGTAAGTGGTCTATCTGGTAGGATGGCTTTTTTATTTATTTATTAAGAGACCTAGTCCTGTCTTGTATGGTTTCAGGTATAGTCTTTTCTGATGGCTGCTAATTTCATCTTGCAGTTACGTCTTCTTGCTTCTTTTAGCTGTTCCTGAGAGTTCCGGACGTACTTGACTGTCCTTGCAATAACCACAGCACCACCATCGAGTGAACCCGTCGCTGAGAAATATGCAAGGTCAGGAATGAGAAAGGGGATAATTCCACCTGTTGTCTTGGGTACCAGTTGAACCTGGGGTGCTTTAACCGGTCCTTTATGCTTCAGAGAAGTTTTATCAGCATACATCACTATTAGGATGCAGCTTTTTGAACACCACTGCCCTAGCTTCTTCTTCTTCATCATCGTTTTCTTCCTCTTCAGTGCATGGTGAACGACGTTCATAACTTACTCGAAATTCACACCGAAACCAAACGTAATTTTACCACACGTGGTTATATCAACTATGAATGCTGCAATGCATGCCCTGTGGTGAAATCCTTTCTTGCACGTATTGCCTTGGCTTTATCACCCATAGTTCGATCTGTAGCAAGACGTCTTGAGAGACTTTTTTATTTTGCGTATGCAATGTCGTGTTCCAAACGTGCTTCATCAAGCAAGTCAATTCCCTTATCAACACTAGCCAACTGTTTTAGATACTTTGTACTAGGTCCACAAAATGTGCATTTTGCATGAAGTTTGTCGAGAATACCAGCACCTCCTACAATGTGTCTCCTTTCATGCATGTTATGGTACTGTACTCGATGTACTCTGTGCACTCCTTTATACAGCAAATCGTCAGCGTCAATCCAGCTGCTTTGTGTTACAGAAAAGTCAAGCTATTTAACTAGTGCTCTAGCCCCTCAACGTCTTATAAACCTCTCTACAAGAAACACATGTGGTTCTGATCTCTTCTGCAATTCCTCCATGTAAAAGCATCCTGAAATCTCAGCAATACTGCCATCCTTTAAGATATAAGTTCTGGGATTTGTTCAGTGCACTTTGGAAACTGTGAATATCTCATTTGACCAGTTCGGTAGGTATAACACCTCAAATGTTATCTTGCATTTTCAGACACATACCAAATTATGTACATTAAATTTCTGTTTAAATGGATCCAGCTTTTTAATACGATGATACACTGAAGCCATGAGTCCATTACTACAAACATGAATTGGCCTCATTTTTATTGTGCTATACTTGGTTCGATTATACTGCGCAATTATTTCTGGGAGGATGTCTGTCCATTTGTATAAAACACAGAGATTAAAACGCATCCATATTTGATCTTTCACTATTCTGTTCAGACTTTCCACAATACTTACCTTCAGGTGAGAATGTTGAGTAGTGATGTATTCCACACAACACCATCACGGTCTTGAAATGCCTGTTGTAAAACATTCCACTGTGATCAGTCTGGAGGTTGTTCGGACAGCAATTAGTCCCTACTGTAGGCGCCCCGATGGTCCCGGTCGCCTACGGTGGACTGGAAGCCGAGTGGTGACCTCTCCAGTTGACAGGATGCTAGGAAATGACTGTGGATGCGTCAGAAAGTCCAAAGAAACATTATTAATTCATGACACCTTTATTCCTGCCGAGTACAATGTGGCCCGCATAACACAGGCTGGCTGAGCTTGGTGATATCAACGACCTTCCCCGAGTCCTCGCTGACTCGGAGCGATGACACCAGCTCCGGGCTGCACCAGTCTTGCTAGCGCAGCGCCGCATGCTGTGACGTAGCGGTGGAATGCCCATACTTTGGCCGTGCGTGGCTGGCTGCTGTACGTAGGAGGCTCCAGGTTGGAGTCCCGGCGCTGTCGGCACGAGAGGTGTTCTCGTAGTGTGGAGTGTACTCTATCCCACCCCGTCTTCTTCCCTGCTCCTCCTGGTGTCTCGTCCGCGGTGGACGGGCAGAACGGGCTGAAATCCCCCAGCATCGTCGGCTCACCCGGTTGTGACGGCGGATGCACAGGGCCTAGGCCCCGCAAGATCTCGGCGACGGCTCACTGATGTGGTCAGCATTGGCGGCGAGCGAGTTTGCCGTGATGTCTGCTAATCCTGGGTTGATGATTGACAGCGGCAGCAGAGAGGACCAGAGCTGGCACTGTCCCATCATGTCTGCTGCTGGATGGGCCGCCCTTACTGCAAAATCTCCTTAATAAAGATTAACATGTCGATCACCGAGCTGAGCGCTACGCAGCGTCCCAGTACACATCTAACTGCAAGTCTAACTGCGAGTGCCTTGTTGCTATCAAAGCTGGCGTATTTAAAGGAAGCACGAGCGACGTCCTGACGTCATGCTCGTTTGTAATGAACGCATTTGTTCCACTTATACTGCTGATTTATGTGTCGTACTCGCCCCTTAGGTGTTCTTGTGACAGTGTTACATGTTGTTACGGCATACTTACGCGAAGTTATGAAATGAAGTAGAGCTGACGCTATACCTCTGTCTTACACTCTTCGAAAGTCTCCGTCTAACACAAACCCGTGTGCTAAGTAATTCCCTCTCGCCTGTTGTGTGTAACCAGGCAACTGCTCCTGTGTGACGACACATTCCGATACATGTGCAATCCTCTTACCTTTTGGCTAACCTAGTGCCTCTGGCTCTTGGCATAGGCAACGAAACTTTGACAATATTTCACGTTTCCAACTCTTTACTACTCCGTGACACTACACATCCCCATCCTTTAAGAAAATTCGTCCCGAATTTTACAATTCTGGACTTACTGGTTGTGCACACCCTACTTCCTTATACTCTACAGGTATCTTACAACTACTCCATCAACACTGTCAAACTTTTCTTATCCGCTAATAATCTATTTACACTTAATACTGATTCCAATCTTATCATTGGTTATCTATTTATATTATGTAGCACTATTCCCGATCCATCCCATAGGTATGTGATGTTCGGTTGTTATTTCAGAACGAGACATCTTTTTCAGTATACAAAAGTAAGTTGCGCAAATAAACACTAGAACTAAGATTATGCTAGTCGTTGACACACCAAATATAATTGTGTCTTGCTTACGTTTCTCCCGATATTGCTGCACGTGCTGCAGTAGTTGATTAACTGAGATCTGCTCTTTTTCTGAGATAATCAGGCTATCTAAAAATTGTTGCAACGTGTGATAGAAGGTCTCGTTAATAAATGTTAGGTGAAAATGATTCCCCACTATTTCACATCCAGTGCCATTAATAAATAACCCGCTGCCCTGCAATTCAAGCTTTGATATATCTGTCAATCTACCATTTCTGTAACAATTGGCAACTACGCTCTCTAGTTCGAACACAGAGTAAATCCAATGTTCCCCAACTTTCTGAAATTTCGGTCTCGGAAGTAACACCTTCTTTTTGCATTCTAAGGTTCCCATATTCCCCAAGAACAATTGCATCTCACATGAATGATTGTGGGTTTCCACCTCCTTTGCTGGACAAATAAAAACACTTCCCCTGAAACAGTCTGTTAAATCTTCTGCAGACATTACCACATGAGCACTACTCCGTCTTCACACTATCAACACTTCCCGAGTTTGCACTTGCACCCACTTCCCAAGTGCACCCCATCTAATTGGATATGGGTGTACTGTATAACACTGGTACTGCGAATTGATACCCGTCACTGGTATTTGCACTTCTACGTGTATACTCGCCTGATCCGTAATTACTCTCACTTTAGACATGCGATAGAATAACGGTAAATTCCGCTTCGTCGGAGGCACGACATGACGCACTCCTTCCGAGAATTCTTTCTGCGCTTTCAGCAACGCCTTCAGCATCTAATCTGGACCTAACAAAGTGGCACTCAATTGCCCATGTACTGCGTGATGCATAGCTTCATATAACGCTTCCAATTCTACACGCGCATCATCCACCCTGTCTGCTAACGCCCTCAAAAATGCTACTTGTATTTTCCCGTCTATTCGGCTCAATCTCGCCTGAATAGCCTCTATATCCCTATTCAACACTTTCCTGGTATGTGCTGCATACCGTTCCCGGTCTGACGTCAACTCCCTCACTGTTCTAGTGACATTCAATATCCCCTGCTCCATATTACCTATACGTGTCGTGTGCCAATCCACTTTCGACTTTGTCTCATTTGCCAACTCCTGCACCTCCCCCACCGTACTATTTAAGCTCCTTATATCTTCCACGTCCGCGGTTCCAAACACTGTTTTCAGCAATTTTCCCCATGCATCCAACCACCCTCGTTTCCTGCGAACGAGCGTTTGCAGGACCACTTCCGTTACTTGTTACAGGTGCCGTCTCAGCTTTTCGTATGAGAGCTTCAATTCCTGATACTCGTTCTGTATGTCTTGAAACAACCCCTCCTTCTCTGTGGCCGCCTGTAGCGGCGTAAACCTATCCTGTAGTGTCCATACATCATTTCTCACGCCCCATATATTATATGTGAACACAACTGTCCACCTGCGGCTTGACAATACCACATCTAATTGTTTTACAAACAAAATTCCCGTATCTAGTGGTTGCACCTGCACCACCTCTCCTCTGCAACCGTGTAGCAGTACCAGACTGACGAAAAGTTTCCCGGGCCTCATCCTGGCACGGCACCTGAAGGAAGAGGAAACCAAGCAATCGCTCCCTTCCTTACCACGCCTATAACACACAAATGACAAGTAAAAACTACACATACCCTATTACCTAATAACAATAAATACGACATTTTCCTCCCCGAGGACACTTAATCTACTTATCCCTAGACCTAAGTGCGTTAGGAACGTTCCTCTGCTGTTCTTTTAGCTTTGGTACCCTCACACCCTTTGTTACTGCTGGAGGAATCTGCGACAACGCATCCACTGCGCCCTTAAACGGCTTAATCCTACTCACATGAACTATTGACGACTTGGTTGGTAACTGCAACTTTACGTTCACTGGAGACACTATTTCATTTACCTGATACGGTCCAGAATATTTCGTCAAAAACTTCTTCGTTTTACCCTTCGGAACATAAGGATTAGCCAACAATACCCATTGACCAATTCTGTATTGCGGCAGTTTATCTGTTCTTCGCCCAATACTCTCTTGTTTCTCCAAAGCTTTAGTATTAGCACGCCGTACGCTTTGCCAAATCTCTCTCAATTTCTTGGCGAAATTCTTCACTGACTCATCCTGTGAACCTACCTGAGGTTTGAGCACATCAAATGGTGATGGCATTTTCCGACCTTAAATTACCTCATTCCTGTATGAACTTTCGCGTTATGTGCGCTTGTCAACATATTTAAATACACGTCCCAATCCGTGTGTTCTCAATTTACGTAATGACTAATCATCTTAACTAACGTCCTATGAACCCGTTCTGTTCATCCATTCGACTGAGGATGAAATGGGCTTGTCCACAATTTCTTAACTTTCAGTAAACGGCATAACTGCTTCATCAGCTCCGACATAAAGTTACTACCCTGATCTGTAATTATAGTATCAGGCACACCATACTTCAGCAACCAGTTATTTACTAAGGCTTGCGCAACAGTGCTTGCCTTCTGATCTGGAATAGCTACCATTACCAGGTATTGGGAAAAATGATCTAATATTGTTAATACGTATCGATTACCCGCTTGAGTCTTGTTAAATGCTCCCATTACGTCTAATCCGATGAATGCGAACAGACGATCCGCTTCAGGTAGTCTCTGTAACTGAATTTTCTGATGACTTAAATCTGCTCTCTGCACACACGGGATACAATTTTGCACATACTGCTCTACATCATTGCGACATGTCTTCCACCAAAACCTTTTAGCTACCCGTCTATCAGTCGTTCTTTTACCATCATGATCCGACAATACATGGTCGTGCGCTTGTTTCAACACTTCTTCCCTCAGCGACTACGGTACTACGACGAGTAGTCCGCACTTCGTCTTCCTGCAAAGCAACCCATCCTGCATTTCAAACTGCGGTTGCGTTCGGAACAATCGACACTCTCTGTCAGTGACTTGCGCCTTTATCCACTCCTTCTCATTTATGCCCACAACGTGTACAGCTGCTATTTTTCTACTAAGCGCATCTGCATTCGTATGTTTTACCCCTGGTTTGTGAATTACCTCATAGTCAGATTCACTTAGTATCAGTGCCCATCTCGTTAAAAGACTCGAAGGATCTTTCAACTCCAACAACCACTTCAATGCTGTGTGATCTGTAATCACCTTGAACTTACGCCCATATAAATAACAGCGAAAATACGAGATACCGTAAATCACTGCTAACGTTTCTTTCTCTGTAGTTGAATAATTCTTCTCTGCCTTATTCAGTTGCCTGGAAACATAAGCCACTGGATGTTCCTGTCCATTAACCCTCTGAGAAAGAATACAACCTACAGCAATATTACTAGCATCACAAGATAGTATGAACTCTTGTTCGAAATCAGGAAGTATCAATACTGGGTCTGATGTTACTATCTGAGCTTCTCGAATGCCTCCTGACACTGTGCTGTCCATTCAAACATAACACCTTTCTTTAACAATCTCGTTAATGGATGTGCAACTTCCGCGAACCCCTTTACATATCGTCTATAGTAATTACATAAACCGACATATTGCTGAACTTGTTTAGTGGTCTGTGGTACTGGAAAACCACGCACAGCTGACGGTGTCTGAGGATCCGTTCTTACCCAATCCTGACTGATAATATGCCCAAGATAAGTCACTTGCGACTGAGCAAACTGACATTTCTCGACATTAAGCGTAAGATTTGCCGTTCCACATGCTCTTCTATATTACGCGAAAAAGTAACAATATCATCGAGGTATACCATAGCAATCTTCGGTTTCAGTCCCCAAAGCACACCATCCAACAGACGCTGGAAAGTAGCAGGAGCGTTTTTCAACCCAAATGGCATTCTGCGATACTGAAAGTGACCAAGGCTTATTGTAAAGGCCGTCTTCGGTCTATCCTCGGGACTTACTTCTATCTGATGGTACCCACTCTTTAGATCTAGTGTCGAAAAATATTTACACCGACCTAGGTTATCCAATGTTTCCGTGATGTTCAGTATTGGATACGCATCTCTTACAATTCGTGCTTTCAAAAAACGATAGTCACAACAAAACCTATACTTTTTAGTACCGTCCAATGACTTCTTAGGAACTACCACTATGTTGGCAGACCACGGGCTTTCACTGTTCTCTATAATACCGTCCCATAGCTGTTGATTAATAAATTCTTCCACTAGTGGTTGTAGGTGTTTCGCTATCCTGTATGGTTTTCTATAGACCGGCGGACTATCACCAGTAGGTATACGGTGTTGTGTAATAGGAGTTGCTGGTAATGGACCTTCTGAATTAAACAAATCTAAATACTCTAATAACAAAGCTTCCATAGCTTTCCGATCACCATTCTCCAAATGACGAATCTTATCACGTAGTACAGATGCCTGGACGGTTTGCTTGACGTTATAATCACCTTGGGATTCACCTATATCCTCATCGTCGAGTATTTCCAAACTTGCTACCACTAAACCCTTTGGGAGATCCACTTCATCTGCCCCAAAATTATCTACACTGACCGGAATCATCAGTTTCCCATTTATATCTGTTACGCGCGCAACGCTCCTCCTAATAAAACAATGCATTTCATCCAATGCTTCATTGCTCTGCAGTGGCTCCACCACACATAGTCTCTGCTGTGGTACATCGGTACTTACTGACAACCAAACGAACTTCCCTGTACCCGAAGGCACTTTGACATGCGTAATCATCTTTAATGCCCTTTACGCGGTTCAATTGGTGACATCTTAGCAACGGATGGACCTCGCGACGTAGAAACATTTACAGCTGTTGTACCCATTGAAAACAAGTTTCCACTAAGTTCAACTGTACGCTGTGAAAGACTAATTTTGGCATGGTGTTTATCGAGGAAGTCCAGTCAGAGAATCACAGAATACCCTTGTCCCACAGTTGGCAACACTTCCATTTGCTCTCTGAACTCTACAGTTCCTATCTTAAAAAGAGCTGTTTTGTACCCAATGATTGCAACTCATTATTCCCTACTCCACGTAATCTATACTTAGGAGTACCTAATCTTCTCCTACCCACAAGGTCTAGACTAGCAACAGATACATGTGCCCCTGTATTAATCAAAAACTTACATCTGTTATTCCTTACAACACCCATCAAGCAACAATCCGTCTCTGTACTAGTTTTCACCGTACTTCTGCTTACCGGGAATGTCTTCCGACGGACGAGACACTCCCGTTCCCGTTTAACGCTTTTTCCTGTTTATTCCCGTTACCATTCTGCTTACTTCGACACTCATTCGCCTTGTGACCGTAGCGTTTACAAGCATAGCACTGCGGCTGTCTGCATTGAGCCTTCACGTGACCTTTCCTCCCACAACGGTAACAATTCCTCTCCAACGCAAAGATGCGTTTATCATTGCGAACCCTTGTTGCAATGTCTGTCTCCTGCAGATGCGTTGCAATACGCAGTGCTGCAGCTAAATCCCCAGGATTCTCCATCCTAACACTACGAGAAAATTCTGCAGGAATTGCCCTGAGGAATACATCGAGGGCTCTGTTTTCTGCCTCTCGTAGTAATACACGATCCGCATCAGGATTGGCTCTGAGCACTATGGGACTTAACTGCTAAGGTCATCAGTCCCCTAGAACTTAGAACTACCTAAACCTAACTAACCTAAGGACATCACACACATCCATGCCCGAGGCAGGATTCGAACCTGCGACCGTAGCGGTCGCGCGGCTCCAGACTGTAGCGCCTTTAACCGCTTGGCCACCACGGCCGGCGCATCAGGATTACCCGATAATTCATAGGTCTGCGAATTAATTTTCCGTATCCTATCTGAAAAAGACTCCACTGTCTCATTGACCTTCTGTGTCAAATTAGCTAACTTCTCCCAAAAAATCTTGCACTATTCTGCTTACGATATCTTTGTCGTAACCCATCTGCCAATTCTTCAAACATGCTCGCCTTACTAAGCGTCTCATGGTACATCACGAACGTCTTGGCTTCCCCTGTAAGTCGCAAATATGCCATACGTAACGTAGTTACGTCCGACCAATTGTTCATTTCAGCTGTTGCCAAAACATCGTTAATGAACTCTGTGACATCCTCTGTTGTTTTACCAGAGAAAGGCGTGATCAGGTTAACTACTGAAGGATATATTGCAAGGTTGGACATTGCTACTGACTGGCACTCACTTGAACCCATTTGCGACTCTTGCGCCGAACGCAAGGTCTCCATTTGCGTCATTTATTCTACATGACGTAACTTATGCTACGCATTCTCTTCTAACAATTTTGAGACTTGCTCCGTCAGAGCAGCTATACTCACTTCAGTACTAACGGATCTTGTTTCCGTCTTGATTTGTGTAAATTACCAACAACTTACTCTATACTGAATTTACTCCTCAGAACAATAACTACACTAGCTACTCAACTCCTTTGTCACAGTTGAGCACTACACACAAGAAGACAAACAAGACTCACACTGCACAACTAAACAAAATTAATCCTTCCGCCTTGTTGTTTCCCAGTGACACTCTCTACAATTGTGCGCTGCATGAACAAACCGTCAACAAATTGAACATTCTACTGGTACAGACTTCGTGCATGGCTCCCCATGCCCCGTTAAATTACACACAGTACACCTGTCTGATACCAAGTACGTTTCCCAACTGTTTCCCTTAAACTCAGATAAATCTGCTGTTTCCGCAGGTCTCACAAAGTGCACTCCAACAAAGTACATGCATCCATAGTTATTAACAAAAATCGCCTCGTGCACTTACCACAAGGCTGCGTAGAGTCGACAGTTCTGACCGCAACTCTGTGGTGTCAGTCGTGCAGGTACTGGCATGCAATGGGTTGTTATATGTAGATAATATATTTAAACCTGAAAGTGGCATCTGTCATTCAGTGCAACAATGACGGCACTATTCAGACTGATTGCTGCTGCTGCAGTATTCTAGACATTGCGCCGAAAATACTGAGAACAGTAACATTATTATGAGGGATATGGAAAAAATAAGACACTGTTTGCTGTAGTATAAATATTGTTTTTCTTCAGTAGTCATATTCAGGATGCATAACATCAACAAAATCAATTGCCTCTTTCTTCACTCAACTACAGAATTTGGCAAATAAAGCTTTCATGTATGCACAAAGTTTAGCATGTATTTCCATCAAAACAATGGGTACTCCTTTAGCTTCCTCTTTCGGCCTAGTGTTGATGAAGTATTCTGAATCATCTACATGCACACTAGGACATAAAACAAGCATCTTTTCAGTCTTTCCAGCACAATGGATGGCACCATCCATAGACTGAACAAGAGTGTAATAGTGGAGTGCTTTAAAGAAATCGACCAGCTACCCAACATAGGGATGAGCGTAGCACCATGCTGTTTAACGCCCTCCTCATCATCATCGCACAGTGATGTTATAGATAGCTCTAGGCCTGCATAGTAAATGCCTGGGAGGGGGGGGGGGGATATCGGGATGGATTGTACTCTGTGGTTATATGCCGGGTGTTATAGGGTTCTGCATTACACACTTCATTGCATTTCAACTCCGTAAGTCACACTTTAATACTTCTCGGTGGATTTTAGATCTCTAACACAACATGCCAGTCACTGTCCAGTGATGCTTCTATACTGGTAATTAAATGCATTACGTCGCTAACTGTTAAATTATAATATGGTCGTCTAAATCGATGAAAGGAAGAGATAACAGCAACTCGTTGTCCTGCTCCAACATGCTGACCAAGTGCGCTAGAGGGTCCCACGGTGCTGCACGTCCCAACAGGTGGAAGTTCACTGCTAGTTCAGAGGTGGTGGAGGTTGCTGCCAGTCCAGATGCTGGAGGTCGCTGCTGGTGTGAATGCGCAGGAGCCCGATGAACGAAGAAGAAGAAGAAACAATAAGCATCCACAGACAAAGACATGTTGTTGGACAAAGAAATGGAACTTGGCAAAGAACTGCTACGTGCAGAAATAGTAGCAAAGAAATGTAATGACTACTTACTCTTCCGCTTCTTCCTTTTCTACCACTGGAAACTGCTGGACGATCTCGGCTGCTGTTACTGCTCCAATGAGACTGACAGGTTACCGCATTTGCCTTATATCACACAGGTCCTCATGATCACGAGACCATTTGTAGCTTTCCTGCATCCCTACTGGTCCCTGCCAATTTTCACTTGGGGGGGGGGGGGGAGGGAGGAATGCTGCATTCCTATTGGTTCCTGAGGGAAGTGGTGGGGGAGCAAATCCCACTTCAAGAACGCTCTGAGACAGTTTTGTGAACTATCTCAGTTGGTCTGGGATTGTTGGTGAAGAATTCACATTTGTCTCCTAGACGTATTGACAGGGCATCTCAAAAAAGGTAGATAGTTCCAGCATGAGTTGTGAAATGCATCGTCAACCAATCACGATAAATGACTATTATTAATTGAAAACTCATTATCTTTGCTTTCCAAACCTCATGTAGAGAGCTATGGGCTCAGTCCTCAGCAGCATGCTTACGTGTAGCAAACTTATTGTAATACTCCCTGCTTGTCACCAGGATCTCCTCAATTGAATACATTCTGAAGAAGATGACTAGACTGGAACAGATGATTGTCTCACCTCTTGCACTTTGGAAACCTGACTAGACCTTTCGTGAAAGATCGAAAGTTCTAGCACAAGCATCTATCACCAAGAGCTGCGAAACGTAACTTCAATCCATCCTGCTGCATCATCATTATTTGATGAAACGTATTCTTCTTCTTACACTCATCCGATATCTGTGCTTTCCAAGCATAATGCAGGTAGCTATGGATGCAGTCCTCAGCTGCTTCATTACAGCTAATGTAGCTATTGAACTCCTCCTTGTCTGACACCATCTCATCCATTGAATACATCGCGCATACAATAAAATAAAGACTTATGTCCGTCCTCTCTAGCAGCTCAGCACAGATTGGGTCTTTTTCCAACCAGTTCACAAGCGGTGAAGTGGGGAAGGGGAGAGGCTAAGTTGGGGGAGGGGAGAGGGGAAGTGGGAGAGGGGGAAGAGTCCAACAGCGCTCTCTGTTAGTGATATTGTGAACTAAGGAACCGAAATTTGAAATTCCCACCATTGTGAAATTCCCACCATTGTGAAATTCCCACCATTTTTAATTTCCTGCCATTCTGAATTTAGTTAATTTGTATTATAATTTAATTATTTTGCATATCAGTTTAATTAATTTACAAATCAATTTAACTGCGATGTTGTTGCATATACACCCCAGGGAAAGAACGTGGGGGACCACCCAAGAAGAGCCACCATCTTGAATAAATTTGGCAACAGTGCAGAGTACACTAAGACAAATTTTGCTCGCCTAACAGAAGTTACTCCTTCCTACTTTATAACGTCACTAGCTGAGTTCCCAGCATTTTCCGTGTATGTATTTAATTAAATCTTATAATAGTCCATCTCATCGTTCCCCCGCTCTCTGTCTATCGCCTCATCTCCCTGTCTTTGTCCACCTTCACCCCACACTCTGTCCATCTTGTCCTGCCCCTTCCTATGTCCATCTCCTCCTCACCCTTTGTCAATCGCTTCCTCTCCTCTCTCTATCCATATCCTCCTCTTCCTCTCTCTGCCCATCTCCTCCTCTGTCTATCTGTTCATCTCCTCGTTTTTCCCTGTGTTCATCTCCTCTTTCCCCTCTCTGTCCATTTCCTCCTTCCCTATTCTGTTCATCTCCTCCTCCTCCTCCTCCTATCCATCCCTACCTCCTCCCTCCCCCTCAGTGTCTGTTCCTCGTCCTTCATTCTCTCTCCACATTATCACGCTCATCCCAACAGGAGGCACTTGATTCTTACCTCTACAGTTCTTCCTTCCAAATTGTAAATAATGTTTGTAACAAATTTGATTGAAATCGTCCAGGGCTTTTCAGCCGTGGCTTTGTCTGCATATGCCCCATGCCAAATATGTTTCACACATATTTAACAAATTTCATGCACATTTGTACACTTATTTCTCCCAACAGTTTAATTTTCACTGAGCTCAATGGTTATGATGCCGTACCCCATGAACTATGTACTGTACAATGATATACACGAAGAGCTAAAGAAACTAGTACACTTGCCTAATATCGTGTAGAGCCTCCCCCCCCCCCCCCGCACACGTAGAAGAGCCGTAACACGACGTGGTATGGGCTCGACTAATGTCTGAAGTATTACTGGAGAGAACTGACACGATTAATCCTGCAGGACTGCCCATAAATCCGTAAGAGTACGAGGGGGTGGAGATCTCTTCTGAACAGCACGTTGCAAGGCATCCCAGATACGATCAGTAATGTTCATGTCTTGGATGTTTGATGGCCAGCGGAAGTGTTTAAATACAGAAGCGTGTACCTGCAGCCACTCTGTAGCAATTCTGGACGTGTGGGGTGTCGCATTGTCCTACTGGAATTGCCCAAGCTCGTCGGAATGTACAATGGACATGAATGGATGCAGGTGATCAGACAAGATGCTTACGTACGTGTCACCTGTCAGAGTCCTATCTAGACGTGCAAGGGGTACCATAGCACTCCAACTGCACACGACACACTCCATTACAAAGCCTTCACCAGCTTGAACAGTCCCCTGCTGATATTCAGGGCTCATTGATTCATGAGGTTGTCTCCATACCAGTACACGTCCATCCGCTCGATACAATTTGAAACGAGACTTCTTCGACCAGGCAACATGTTTCCAGTCATCAATAGTCGAATGTCGGCGTTGACGGGCCCAGACGAGGCATAAAGCTTTGTGTCGTGCAGTCATCTAGGGTATATGAGTGGGCCTTCGGCTCCGAAACCCCTTATCGATGATGGTTCTTTGAATAGTTCGCACAATGACACTTGTTGATGGCCCAGCATCGAAATCTGCAGCAATTTGCGGAAGAGTTGCAAAAATGGTTCAAATGGCTCTGAGCACTATGGGACTTAACATCTATGGTCATCAGTCCCCTAGAACTACTTAAACCTAACTAACCTAAGGACATCACACAACACCCAGTCATCACGAGGCAGAGAAAATCCCTGACCCCGCCGGGAATCGAACCCGGGAACCCGGGCGTGGGAAGCGAGAACGCTACCTCACGACCACGAGCTGCGGACACGGAAGAGTTGCACTTCTGTCAAGTTGAACGATTCTCTTCAGTCGTCGTTGGTCCCGTTCTTGCAGGATCTTTTTCTGGCCGCAGCGATATCAGAGATCTGATGTTTTACCGGATTCCTGATATTCACGGTACACTCGTGGAATGCTCGTACGGGAAAATCTCCACTTCATCGCTACCTCGGGGATGTTGTGCTCCATTGTTCGCGCGCCGACTATAACACCACGTTCAAATTCACTTAAATCTTGATAACCTGCCATTGTAGCAACAGTAACCGACCTAATAAATGCACCAGACACTTGTTGTCTTATATAGGCATTGCCGACCGCAGCGCCGTATTCTGCATGTTTACATATCTCTGTATTTGAATATGCATACCTAAATCAGTTTCTTTGGCGCTTCAGTGTAATTTCCAATCTAGATACAGCGGTATATATGGCTACTGCCTGCTAACTGTGTTGCGAATAGAGTTAGTTGTAAAGAAATAAAAAATAAAATCGTTGTGCATGAAGCAGGATTTTCTCACGCATCTTAGTGTTTATGGTGTCATATCTCCCGAACTATATGTCGTACAATGATACATTTTTATAGCTATATGCAGCGCGATGTGTGGATACTGTCTATGAAATGACTCACGAATACAATAAGTAGTAATTAAGTAATAAATTAGAAGGTCATGCTTCGTGTTTCAATTTCACAGCATACACAGCGGAAATGTTCTAAGCGATAACCTTTTTTTTTCCTTACGCGATTTGTGAAGGCCGTTAGCGAGAAAAAGTTACGTCAAGGTTTTGAATAATGTGCAAAGTTTGTTGCAAGTCTCTAAGTGCTCTCATTCTCAAATAATGGGTGGTTAAATTATGGGTATTCTAGCGCCGTGGGCTGTGCTACTTTTTCTTCCTCACGTCCACCCCTGTGATAGTTGGGTGGCTCTTACCTCCACACTGATTCTTTCCAGGCAGTAAAAGATTTGTGTACCAAATTTGGTTTAAGTCAATTTTGAGTGGTTTAGGATTTCAATAACTGTTATAGATTTATCCATCTTCGACAATTTATCTATCTAATTCCGCCTTTATTATAACACGTGTTTTTAACTGTTCATGGCAAAAAGTCAACCTAGAGAGCCGTTTGATTTGGAGGAAGTAAATGACGCGCTAATTCAGAGAGAATAAGTTCATTATGTACTAGAGGCTCTTGCTATAAAAACATTGTCTGCAATTTTTTATTTATCATAAAATCGACTGATTAGTAGGCTATGCCGAGTCGAACCGAGAAGGACAGACATCCGTTGGGTACTTTTTATGTTTATTCTGATTAAGTAAATGACACGCAATTAAGAGTGAATTGCCGAGTAACCATGTAGATGTAGATATAGATGTAGATGTAGATGTAGATTACCAGTTGAAGCGTGCCTCGGAGCTTTCGTAGCGTGACATTAAGCCCAGCTTGCGGTCGCGGCCAGAAGTGACGGCCTCTTAGCTACGTGCGGAGGGCGAGACAATTTTCGCGAGTGACTAGTCAGCGGATTTTATCGGAAACATTTTTTGGCGGGTCGACATTGTCTCAGTTCTGCTAGACTACCAGTTAGTGTTCATAAGAATCGCCAACGTCGCTTTGACCCTTGAGGCAGGGTTAAACGTCTCACAAGCCCAAACGCCATAAAACTCTGTAGCGAACCAATTACTTTTAGCATTCCGAGGTCCGAGAGCTGGACCAGGATACGTACACTGGCTTCATCTGGTTCCTAACAAATGTCGCTGATAATATATACATAACAAAATAAGAACACACTTCAACGCCAATAAAGGAAAAAATCACAGAAAACCTCAGTCCCAAAATTTTCCACGAAGACAAATATAATTTATTGGCTTTTATTAAAAATTGTCAAGCACTTGTAGTTCACTAAAACACCACAACGTTCAGCTGGCTGCTGCCACTGCCATCTGATGGAAGGACACTCTGCCTACGGAGCACGTGCACGGTCACTCAAAGGAAACTCTCGTCCAGAACACCGGAAAGTAAGCAGAATTTCACGCTGGCTCACGGGGACGCATTGTAGACTAATCGTACCGGAAAAGCAACTTTGTTGGTTACTCAGGCTCACCAACTACCAATTTCAAAAACACACTTTAGAACGCTACCTGGCTCCCTCCCTCCCCCCCTCTCCACTTCCCCCTCCCCTACCCCTCACCCTCCACGATAGCACACAGCACCACCTACACCCGTGAGAGCTGTAGGGCGATCTCCGATACTGACGAACTCCAAACCGCTCTGCGAAATCAACTGACATTCAAGCCTTTCGGCAAGTCAGGCTCAGCAGCCACATTTATTTTATTGGCCACATTCTTCACGCGGTACTACCACATCTAATAGGTGCCTCTTTCTGGAAAGACTTTTAGTAGTTTCTCTGCCTGGGATGCTGGAAAACAACGGTCGTTATGGGGAAATTAGCCACCCTTAGAATCAGTCTAGTCTGCCACGACCACCACCCATTTAGGAAGATTAAGGAAAGAATAGGCCGAGCAGAAACCCCTTCGCCCTTCAGTCGCAAACTGCCCGAGGTGACTACAGCACCGCACAGGAGAAGTACATATGATGGGTTACACAGCTTCGATCTTTGTTACATGTCACCTTGAGAGTCATATCTACTTACTACGAATAACAGTGCCTCAGCAGGGCAAAGAATCATTTAAGTTTTGAGCTTTTTTCTTTCTTACACGACGCACAACATGATCTTCTCAGATACAAACAACATTCTGAATGAGAAACCAGCTGCATGATCTTACTTTACTCCCGATGGCGAGTGTTCATCAGAGACAATGGTACCGTCAGGAGTGCCCTAGGGAAGTGTGACGGCTCTGAGCACTATGGGACTTAACTTCTGAGGTCATCAGTCCCCTAGAACTTAGAACTAGATTACAAGTTTCGATCCGTCTGGATCATTTTCAGACCTAAGACAACGTAAAACTAAATACGTACCGCCTACATTTTCCTGTAAGTAGAAAAGAAAAAAAAGAACTGTATACAAATGTAGAATTTACCTAAGAAGTTGCGTCAGCCTCATGTCAGTTTGCTTTTGTTGCAAGCCCCGATGGTGTTGCAATTCTAATGACCAGTAGCGGCCATTTTGCATTTCCCTCAACTTTCTGTGGTTCTGCAGATTTTCACCTTAGGTAGGAGGTTGATAATCTAATATCGCTACAAAACATTGTCAATTACGCTGGCTGTGATTTCGGCTTTTTTATGGAGACCTTTTCTGCGAATAAAAAAGGTTGTGTCTCCGACACAACTGTCAGTTCAGTTATTTCAGGAAAATCCTCAGTGGCCTGTGCGTCATTTGGATTTAAGAAATGTACTAGAGACAGCGAACATCATTTTCAACAGTTTTTACAAGAGACGTTACACTGTAACTTCGTTTCATGCGTTATAAACGTCTTGCAGCGCTCATGTAAATTGAATTTGACGTCAGGTAATAGATTTACCTCGAAGGAAGTACACCTATGCACACGCCACCCGCAACGGTGACACATGCTGTGGTGCTACGATCCATGCAGGAGCAGGAGATAGCAGGCTCTATTTCCATACGTGGAAAATTTTGCTCGACTATCCTGAATTTAACCGTAAAACCTCGCTTATACTTCTTTTAAAGCAGAGAAGGATTCTTTGGTCGTTAGTGAGGAATGTGCAGCAAACCTGACGAGCAGGGTAGCATTCTCAGAGCGAGAGAAGAAGCTGCAGAAGAAACTCATCTCGGCCGAATAGTCACGAAGACAAGTTCTAATATAACTGTGCTCATTTCCCGCATCAAGAAACTAGGGCAGCAGGTATGGACAGCTCATTCACATAGTCTCTCTTGAGAACAGTGTGTAAATGAGAAACGATTTTAAGACTTGTGTGCCTCGTGTTCTTAAGGCTGCAAAAAGCTACACCTGTGTTGCCAGATGTATTTCACTGAGGTACCCGATAATACGTCGTGTTCATACAGAAGAAAATTGAGGTTTTAAAATTCTTGATATGAGACGTGAGAAAAAGAGAACACTAGTCCTTAACTGCCTTATCAAAGTTACCACTCGCCCGGGTACCCGCGCGCGTTAACGCGATCGCTTCCGGAAGGGGAGATGTCTGGCCACGGAACTTATCAGCCCGGTGTCTGCCAATGTGTATGTGGTATTTAGGTCGTTTACCACATCGCACTATGTGAATGCGGGGCTGGTTCCACGTTCCTCCTCAGATACGCGCTGCAGAAACCTGTAGACCACTTTCTCACACTTGTGTACAGAATATGCTCTATACTCAGACATTCTTCTGTCCTCGGTGGTGAAAAGGAGGTGATAACCTTAGCTATTTGGTCTCCTTAAACACTTAATCAGATTCAGAGTTGCCATTCTGCTGGTGATAGATTCAAAGTATGTCGCTACCTCGTGTCAGTCTGTACTACCTGTCACATTAAGGTGACCACCCGTAAAATGCCTGGAAACCGCCTTTAGCAGCGTCAGACATACAGGAAGAGAGTCACCCAGGTTCAAGAAGGTACCGACAGGGAGCTGGAACCATACGAACTCCAGTGGCGCTAGGTTTCTCAGTTGGATCTGTAGCGCGAGCGGCCCGATCGACGTGGTCCCACAGATTCTCGATTGGATTTTAATCCGGGGGGCTTTAGTAGCCACGGGAGTACGGTAACCTCATTCTTGTGCTCTTAGAACCACGTATGTACACTGAGAGCTCAGTGACACGTTCAATTGTCTTGCAGGTAGATGCCATCGTGATGAGGAAAAACGAACTGCATGTAATAGTGGGCGTGCTCCCCAAGGATAGATGTATATTTGTGTTGATCCATTGTGCGTTCCGGAGTGACGAGATCACCCAGCTGGTGCCACGAAAACATTCCTCAGACCATAACGCACCACCCCCCCCCCCCCTCCACCTTGGACCCCTCCGACGATTGTTGCTTAGTACGCTGTACACTACATCTGTCCGACGGAGCATGAAAGATGATTTATCAGAAAAGACCACTTGTTGCCGCCCAGTGGATGTCAAGGTGCGGTGTTGGCGTTCAACTTTCGGCCTTTTTCGCCGATAAACAGCGGTCAACATGGTTGCAAGAACTAGGTGCCTGTTGCAGAGGCCCATATATAGCAACGTTCGCTGAACAATCTCTGAGGAGACACTTCTGGTAGCCTCTTGGTTCATTAGGACGATCAGTTTCTCAAGAATTACACGTCTATTTTCCCGTACACATCTCCGCAGCCGTTGTTCACCCCAGTCGACTAAGGCCCGTGGTGCACCACAGTTGCCTCAGTGCCGGTTTTGGACAGCCGTTTTTGCCATTAACAATATTCTTTAGCGATGGCAGCACGTGGACAATTTACAAGCTTAGGCGTTTCGGGAATACTTCCATCACTGGCCCGAAAACCAGTGATCAAGCCCTTTTGAACGTTATATAAATTTTTTCGTATTACAAAAACGAATGGATTGTTTTGCGTGTCCCCCAACATGCTTTGTATACCCTCCACTGCTAGTGCTGCCACATGCCGTCTGTGTGTGGTTATTGCTTGCTGACGTCAAAATAGGCGATCGTCATATTAATGCGACTGGACAGTGTAGTTTTATACGAAACCGCCTAAATATGTATGTTTTGTAATTTAGTGGGAATTTATTTCGCATTCCTTGTTTACTCGTCAAGAAAATATAATTTTGTACTCTTCCTAAACCTGCCATCTCAACCAGAGAGCTATATTTAGTGAATCCGCTAAATCACCGGTGGATTGTAGTGGCCCCCAGGTTCCACACCCATGATCGAAAAATATCAATGTATGCACTACAGCATCCCTCAGACTTAGACATTTCAAATACAATAAATGAGGTAATAATATCATATTAATGAAACAGTTTAGGATGTATTAAACACCCTTAATCTATGAACATTTTTAGATTTTATTTCTCTTGGTAAGCGGTTTTTTTCGAAAGTACGTCAGTATATCACCTGCAGATGGGTGCACCCTGTACGCTTCATGGCATCCGGAAGGACGAATGAAGAAATACGCTTGAAGTTCTCTGAGGCTATAGGTACTGCGATGAGGAATAGCTCACTAAGCAATTCAGTTGAAGAAGAATAGACATCTCTAAAAAGGCCAGTAACAGAAGTCGGGAGGAGAAACATAGGTACAAGGAAGCTAACAGCGAAGAAACCATGATTCACAGAAGAAATAGTTCAGTTGATCGATGAAAGGAGGGAGTACAAAAATGCTCAGGGAAATTTAAGTATACAGAAACACAAACACAAGACGAAATAAATAAGCTAAGCTGAGATGGGCACCCGATAAAATGTGAAGAATTCGAAAAAGAAATGATTGTTGGAAGAACGGACTTAACGTATAGAAAAGTCATAAAAACCTCTGGTCAAATTAAAAGCAAGGGCGCCAACGTTAAGAGAGTAATGAGAATTCAGCTGTTAAGTGCTTAGGAGAACGAGTACACTGAATCCCTGTATGAGGGAAGTACTTGTCTGATGACGTGATAGAAGAAGAAACGGGAGTCTATGGGCATCCAGTAGTAGACTTGGAATTTAAAAGAGCTTTGGAAGACTTAAGATCAAATAAGGCAGAAGGGACTGATAACATTCCAACGGAATTTCTAAAATCGTTCTAGAAAGAGGCGCGTTGGTGCGTAGAATGTATAACCCGCGATATATATCAGACTTTCGGGAAAAAACATCATCCACACACAATTACGAAGACAGCAAGAGCAAACCAGTGCGACAATTATCGCACAATCAGCTTAACAGCTCATGCATCCAAGTTCCTGACGAGAATAACTTACAGAAGAATGGAAAGGAGGATCTGTTAGATTACATTCATTTTGGCTTTACGAAAGGTAAAGGCACCTGAGAGGCAGTTCTGACTTTGCTTTCTGGCTACATGAGCATGGGGTAATATCAGCAGCACCAGCAAGTGGTATAACAGGAGTAGGATTCATTATGAATGGGAAGGTATGACAGAGAAGTGAATGTAACTCCAGCCTCTGTCTGGAGTGTGGGATTACGCCCAGTCAATTTCCAATAATACAATATCACTCGCCACTGAAGAAAAATCAAGGCACGTTCGTAGGATTTATTACAGTGAAATGCTCGAATTAAAAAGGGTGTAAGGCAGGGGAGTAGTCTTTCGCCCCTACTATTCAATCTACACATCGAAGACGTAATGACGAAAATAAAAGGAAGGTTCAAGAGTGGGATTAAGAGTCAAGGTGAAAGAATATTAGTGCTAAGATTCGCTGATGACTTTGCTATCCTCAGTAAAATTGAAGAAGAATTATACTTGTATGTTTTATTGAATGAAATGATCAGTATAAGGAATACAGCTTTGCCTGTGATGAACGTAATAATCGAACAAAGATTGAAAAATTTTGGCTCTCTCAGATTCAAGATACATACAATCAAAACATTTAATTATATCGGCAAATAAAAGAAAACTTAGTTCGTCCGCCAATTGTTGCTTTTCTCGAAAAGTGATATGTGGTTGAATACTACAAGAAAAATCACCAGAATTCTCCCACTGATTCTAATTTTTTGGAACTCTGCTCAAAAATCATATAATCGGGGACCGTACCACAATTTGGGCATTACGAATAGTCAATGTTAAAGCGTGAAAATTGAGGCTGAAGAACTCGTTTTTCGAGTTAATTTGTCCCTTTTCTAGGGCTACAAGTAGTTAAAGGCGTATTATGTAGACACAGAAAGCAGATCAGATACTGTCTACTTTTATTGTATAGTATAAATTAACTGTTGTTAAGTATTTAATTTATTCTTGTTACCATAATTCCTTCCTCTTTTATTACTTCATAGAACCCGTGGTCTAGGGTAGCGTCTTTGATTAATAATCAAAACGTCCTTGGTACGGGATTCGAGCCACTCCACCGATTAATTTGGAATAAAAATCATCAGCAATGACGGTCGAAGTCTTCAGGCATAAGAAATCATTCTCGTTTTACCAACGGCATTATCAAAGAGAGAGGAGGAACGGTCAGAGGTGCAGGGGGCTCTTGCACTTGAGATGGGAAACTGCTCCTGAAGAACGGAAGAATCAGGAATGATCAACGGCATGAGGATGAAGAAAGCAATGGAAACCACTGAACTGAAGACACATAATGTATATCCACTGGACATGTGGCCTCACTGAAAAAGTGTCACGATGATCTCTCCATTACAAAAAGATTCCGGCATAGTCCCCCCATTCGGATCTCCGGGAGGGGACTCTCAACGAGAAGGCGACCAGGAGAAACAGAATGAATAATCAAAGAAAGGATACCGTTCTACGAATCGGGGCTTGGAATATTAGAAGTTTGAACGTAACAGGGAAGCTAGAAAATCTGAAAAGGAAAATGCTAAGGCTAAATCTAGAAACAGTGAGGGTCATTGAAGTGAAACAGAAAGAAGACAAGGGTTTCTGGCTACATGAGCATGGGGTAATATCAGCAGCACCAGCAAGTGGTATAACAGGAGTAGGATTCGTTATGAATGGGAAGGTATGACAGAGAAGTGAATGTAACTCCAGCCTCTGTCTGGAGTGTGGGATTACGCCCAGTCAATTTCCAATAATACAATATCACTCGCCATTATTTAGCTTTTATTTTTAGGCTACCAGTTCAGCAGCATCTTGAACACGACTGAAGATGACGTAATATATTGTCGAAACAGGTAGCCTAAAAATAAAAGCTAAATAACGGCGACGGGTATGACAGAGAGTGAGTTGCTGTGAACAGTTCAGTGATATGGATGTTCTCATCAGAATCGACAGCATGGCAACACCGATAACGATAGATCAGGTACACTGAAAAGCCGAAACATTATGACCACAACCACCGCGACGTTAGATGCCGTCTGGAGGCATTAGGGGCATGTGACGCAGTAAGAAAAGTATGTACGGGAGCAGACAGGGACGGGGGATCACTCTAGTGAAGATGTGGACTGCAAATGGGGAAGTTCATTGAGATAAGCGACTTCGACTAAGAGCTGATTATTATTACGCAGAGCCCCTGTGAACGAGCATCTCCCAAACTGCGGAAAGGCGTAGGACAGTGAAACTACCACTAGGCGCTAAAAGGTTGGGCGTCCACGTCTCTCGCAGAACGTGGTGTTCGGAGGCTTGTCTGCTCTGTAAAGCAGGACAGATCTCTGCCGAAAGAGCACAATGCTTGTGCACGCACAAGTATTTCGGAGCACACCGTTCATGGTAAATTGTTGAACACGGAGCTCCGCAGCAGACCAACCCTACGTGTTTACGTAGTGACCCAACGACATCGTCAGTTATGGTTGCAGTGGGCACGGGACCATCGTGATTCGACCTACGATCAATGGTAGTGAGTCGGCTTTCGGGTGAATCACATTTTTGCTACTCAAGGCCGTGATCAAGGTGAACGGCGTTTCGAAATATGCGGCGCGCCATGGATGCAGGCTGTTGGGAGAAGTGTTACGCTATTGGAGAAATTCACCTTCGCTAGCATTGGACCTGTGGTAGTAATCGAAGACATGCTGACAGCTGCGAACCACCTGCATCCCTTCGTGCTTGATGTCTTCTGCGACGGCAACGTCAGCTTTCAGCAGTATAATGGTCCGTGTCTCGGACCCAGAACCGTGCTACATTGTTTTCAGAAGCATTATAGTGGGTTCATGTTGATATCTCGGCGACCAAATTCGCCTGATGTAAATCCTGTAGAACCCAACTGGGTCGCTGTTGGGTGCCATCACTGTGTACACAAATCAGCGGCCCGTTATTTACGCGAAATACATGACCTTTGCATAGACACATACCTCCACAAACCTAACAACGAACTGCCGGATCAATGATACACAGAATCAGTGATGTATTTCGTTCCAAAGAGGGACAGGAAAGCTATTAAGCAGGTGGTTATAATATTTTGACTCATCAGAGTATACGAGCCAAAAACGCAAGCCGAAGACGAAAGAATACAGAAAGTATATGAGCATACTAAACGGGTAATTCAGTATGTAAAGGGATAAGAAAATCTGATAGTCATGGGGGATTGGAATGCGGTTGCAGGGGAAGAAGTAGAAGAAAGGGTTACGGGAGAATATGGGCTCGGTACTAGGAATTAGTGAGGAGAAAGACTGATTAAGTTCTGCAATAAAATTCAGCCAGTAATAGCGAATGCTCTGTTCAAGGATCACGAGAGAAGGAGGGATACTTGGAAAAGGCAGAATTTCAATTACGTTACACCATGGTCATGCAGAGATTCCCGAAACCAGATGCTGGATTGCAGTAGTCATGAAGAGTAGGCTGAAGTTTAAGAGACTATCTGGTAGAATCAATGAGCAAAGAAGTGGGATTCGGAAGTATTAATGAATGAAAAGATACGTTTGAAGCCCTCAGATGCTATAGATTCTGCGATAAGAAATAGCGCAGTAGGCAGTTCAGTTGAACAGGAATAGACAACTCAAAAGGGCTGTCACAGAAGTCGGAAAGAAAATTATAGATAACTGCGTAGGAACAGAAGAAATAGTTCAGTTGATCGATGAAAGAAGGAAGTACAAAAACGTCCAGGGAAATTCAGGAATACGAAATACAAGTCACTTAGGAATGAAATAAATAGGAAGGGCACGGAAGCTAAGGCGAAATGATTGCATCAAAAATGGTGAAGCAATAAAAAAAAGAATATTGTCGGAAGGACTCACTAAGCATACAGAAAATTCAAAACACCGTTGGGTGAAATTAAAAGCAAGAGTGAAAGATTGATAACATTAAGAGTGCAATGGGGAGAGAGCGGATAGGTAGAAAGAGTAAATTGACGGTCTCTGTGGGGACGTGGGGGTGGGGAGGGGGGGGGGGCGGGAGGTGGAGGGGGGAGGGAGCGGACTTACTTAATGACGTGATAAAGGCAGAAACGGGAGTCGATATAGAAGAGATAGGGGATCCAGTATTAGAATCAGAATTTAAAAGATCTTTGGAAGACTTATGATCAAATAAGGCAGAAAAGATAAATAACATTCTAACTGAATTTCTAAAGTCATTGGGGGGAAGTGGCAACAAAACTACTGTTCACGTTGGTGTGTAGAATGTATGAGTCTAGCGATAAAAAAATCAGTCTGAATTTTGGAAGAACATCATCCACGCAATTCCGAAGGTTGCAAGAGCCGGCGGGAATTATCGCACAATCACCTTAACAGCTCATGCATCCAAGTTGCTGACAAGAATAATTTGCAGAAGAATGGAAAAGAAAATCGAGGCTGTTAGACGATCAATTTGGCTTTAGGAAAGACACCAGAGAGGTAAGTCTGACGGTACGGTTGATAATGGAAGTAAGATTAAGAAAAGCAAGGCACATTCGTAGGATTCATAGATCTGGAAAAAGCGTTCGACGATGTCAAATGGAATAAAATGTTCGAAATTCTGAGAAAAATAGGGGTAAAATGCTATTCTTAGTGAAAGTGAAGAAGAATTACATAACTGCTGAATGGAAAGGACAGCCTAATGAGTACATAATATGGACTGAGAGTAAATCGAAGAAACACAAAGGTAATGAGAAGCTGAAGAATGAGAACACTGAGAAACTTACCATTAGGATTGGTGACCACGAAGTAGATGAAGTTGAGGAATTCTGCTGCACAGGTAGCAAAATAATCCACGATGGCTGGAGCAAAAATTGCAAAAATTGCATGCCTAGCCAAGAGAAATCTACAAGTGTCAAACATAGGCCTTAATTTGAGGAAAACATTTCTAAGAATATACGTCTGGAGCAGAGCATAGTATGTAGTGAAGCATGGATCGTGAGAAAAACGGAAAGGAACAGAATCGGTGCGCCGGCCGCTGGTGGCCGAGCGGTTCTGGCGCTACAGTCTGGAACCGCGCGACCGCTACGGTCGCAGGTTCGAATCCTGCCTTGGGCATGGATGTGTGTGATGTCCTTAGGTTAGTTAGGTTTAAGTAGTTCTAAGTTCTGGGGGACTTATGACATCAGCAGTTGAGTCCCATAGTGCTCAGAGCTAGTCAGAATCGGTGCATTTGAGTTGCAGTGCTGCAAAAGAATGCTGAAAATTAGGTGGAATGACAAGATAAGAAACGAGGAGATTCTCCGCGGAATCGACGAGGAAAAGAATACATGGAAAACTCTGACAAGAAGGGACAGGATGGTAGAACATATGTTAAGACAGGGAATAACTTCCATGGTACCAGAGGGAGCTGCAGAGGGTAAAAACTGTAGAGGAAGACAGAGATCGGAATACATCCAACAAATAACTGGCGCAGGAGAGGAATTCATGGTGGGCAGCATCAAACGTGTCAGGAGTCTAATGGCTAAAAAAAAAAAAAAAAAAAAAAAAAATGGAGGGAGGCAGATAAATCGGTAATTTTTTAGAGGAAATGAAGTATTGTACTTCATTGCTACATCACTTCGTAAAAATATTTCCAGACTACGAATTGTGCTTTTCTGCAATACAACGGGTGTACAGCGACGAGAGCAAGAGACTACCGTGTAGACCAAGTCTTGCACACTGGGCGCACACACATACCTTAAGCCACGGCACAAGGCAGCACGGACATTATTGTCTAAACAATAATGTGCTAATTCTTACGCCATGTGATAACTGCTCGTTTCTGTAGGCGTTATTATAAGAAAAATCACTGATCACTTTTGCTATTTCCTATAATAACACAATATTTCAAATCAATGCAAGTTTTACGAATAAAAAGTACTTATTTTTTTTTTAGAAAAGGTTTACTTAAAAACGAAAAATTTTGGCACTGTTGCTATAGCTAATTGACAATTAGGTTTTTTGCTCACTTATTAGCAAAAAACAAAAAAGCACCTCTTATAATAGAGACCAAACAAATACCGAAAAATACCGTTTATTCAAATTCAAATATCGGTATCGGTTTTTCCAATCCGTACTTTTGAGGCCAGTGGTGCACTGCGTGCTTGTGCTGTGTGAGGCCGGCCGCGGTGGCGGAGCGGTTCTAGGCCTTTCAGTCCGGAGCCGCGCGACTCCTACGGTCGCAGGTTCGAATGCTGCCTCGGGCATGGGTGAGTGTGATGTTCTTAAGTCAGCTAGGTTTAAGTAGTTCTAAGTTATAGGGGACTGATGACCTCAGATGTTAAGTCCCATAGTGCTCAGAGCCATTTGAACCTTTTTTTTTTTTTTTTTTTTTTCCTGTGTGAGGTCCAGTGCCGTACTCTCGACGAAAACCACGTCGCATAGTTATGACTCGCATGTGTTGGAGGGGAGAACACCAAACACCTTTCGGTGCTGTTGTTCAGAAATGGTTCAAATGGCTCTGAGCACTACGAGACTTAACTTCTGAGGCATCAGTCCCCTAGAACTTAGAACTACTTAAACCTAACTAACCTAAGGACATCAAACACATCCATGCCCGAGGCAGGATTCGAACCTGTGACCGTAGCGGTCGCGCGGTTCCAGACTGTAGCGCCTAGAACCGCTCGGCCACTCGGGCCGGCTGCTGTTGTTATCGCCCAATTCAACCCAACACACATTGGGTAATGAAAGAGCGAAGAAGTCAGCTGCAGCAAGGAGACCATTGCCAGCAAATACAAGGCTGGACAACTTACAACTGGTTCCAAAGAAAGCTTTTCGTTTCGATGCGTAAGCTAAAACCTACCCCATATACAAGATACAGTTGTGTGAAACTGTATGAATCTGTTAGAAATATCTGCAGTTCAGGTAAATTCTGTAACGAGTTCACTTTGTAGACATTTAGTGGGCCCAAATGAAAAAAGAATGCTGGGTTTTTGTCATCTGAGCTGGCCGTTGTAGCCGTGCGGTTCTAGGCGCTTCAGTCCGGAACCGCGCTGCTGCTACGGTCGCAGGTTCGAATCCTGCCTCGGGCATGGGTGTGTGTTATGTCCTTAGGTTAGTTAGGTTTAAGTAGTTCTAAGTCTAGGGGACTGATGACCTCAGATGTTAAGTCCCATAGTGCTCAGAGCCATTTGAACCATTTTTTTTGTCATCTGAAGAGAATAAAAGGTAAACGTGTGTTACCGCAAATGAGAAAACGCTTCACTAGTCATGCGGCCGATTTGCTGGCATTGTGGTTCACACCGAGAACGTGCAGGCTGAAAGTATTCCCCCGTTTTGTATC
Organism: Schistocerca nitens; assembly: GCF_023898315.1. Classification (NCBI taxonomy): domain Eukaryota; kingdom Metazoa; phylum Arthropoda; class Insecta; order Orthoptera; family Acrididae; genus Schistocerca; species Schistocerca nitens. The sequence continues at coordinate 552,283,167 of NC_064614.1, forward strand.
CGAGCTCGTAGACGGGAGGAATGCACGCTTTATGCGGGAAGATGGCATGCGCGGCGGAAGTGTTCACCATTCCTGCGTGTGACGCGGCCAGGGTGTGTGTGTGTGACCCCCCGATGTAGCGCAAGCCTGGCTGGCTGGCACTGGTGCGGCGCGCCTGCCGGCATTCCGGGGCTGCGGCCGCTGCCAACGAGACCACGTTGCGCCCGCACCGCTATCTGCACAGCGCCGCCGCCTAGCGACACTCGCACTTGTAGGTGCGGGGCTCCAATCGTTTCCTGATCACCGTGAAAGTCTGTGCATAGCTACACATCGGTACCTAATCCGTTCCGAAACGCCGCGCAAAAAAAGGGTTTCTCCGATGCCCATAACTCGTGTTCTACTGGTGACAAAAAGATAGGGTGAAGTGGTTTGAATAGTCCTTGGGCTAGGGACCATTTATATACCCAACGGAAGGTTCGTCTTACAAGGGGAGGCCACGACGTTTGGAACGCAGATTTACTGCAAACTTCGTACACTCGTAGTACCTCATGAGGACAACTAAATGTGTAAGGAGTAGCGTGTACTTCTCAAGCGTAATTGACAAAATCGCAAGATAATTTCGGTCGTCAAATATATACCGGTGCGTGGCCATTTTTACCATGAAGCGGCGGCAGCCGAGTGGTTAGCGTTCAAGCCTCGTGATCGCTGGATCGGGTCCCGTTCGTCAGTTTTTTTTTAATTTTCAACACAGTCATTTTCTTTACTATTTATATTACAATTGATAATATGGAAAAAATACGTGTGGCCGGCCGGAGTGGCCGGGGGGTTCTAGGCGCTACAGTCTGGAATCGAGCGACCGCTACGGTCGCAGGTTCGAATCCTGAATTGGGCATGGATGTGTGTGATGTCCTTAGGTGAGTTAGGTTTAATTAGTTCTAAGTTCTAGGCGACTGATGACCTCAGAAGTTAAGTCGCATACTGCTCAGAGCCATTTGAACCATTTGAAAATACGTGTAATCGGATGGACTTTTATTAAATGTACAATGTTATTTGGCAGTCTACAAATTTATATTATCACAAATTGTATAATATTCATAACTGTCGACTAGTAAAAGACCAAACGAATGAAGTGGTACTGAAAATGTATGCTTGTGCGTGATTTGAGAAATCCCTTATACCTGGAAGGAGACCGACACGACTTGTTACCTGCAAGTTTTGACCGCCACAGACAGCTTTCCAAAGATGTACAATTAATAGTCGCTTTCGACATTACAAGTTGCAGGATGGCATTTTTCTTAAAGACATGGAAAACATGAAGTTAAATGGCACCGGCTGCATTGAATAAATGCTTTGTTTCCGCATACGCAAGGTCTTTTGAGGTTTTTCGTCGAAAAACTAACCTCGTTAACATTTTCAAAAACCTCTCTTTCAGCCGATAATTTGGAATCAAACCACGCATAACGCACTATTTCCTTAAATATCAGCGCTGATAGTTGGTCATGCAGTTCGGGTGTATTTTAACAGCGTCTTCACGAAAAGCAATTTATCGTTCTCTTTCGATTAAATATGAACAATTTTGAAGACACGGACAAGCATACATTCTCAGTACCACTTTATGCGTTTGGTCGTTGACTAGTCGATAGTTATGAATATTATATTTTTTGTGATAATATAAATTTGCGGACTGCCAAATAACATTGAAAATTTAATAAAAGTCCATCCGATTACACGTACGTTTTCCATTATTTCAATTGTAATTTAAATAGTAAAGAAAATGACTGTGTTGAAAATAAAAAAACTGACGAACGGGACTCGATCCAGCGATCACGGGGCTTGAACGCTAACCACTTTTTTTTTTTTTTTGCATTTTGTTCGTTGTTGATTGTTGTGTTTGGCCGTTGCGGACGTCACATGACAGCCGGTCAAGTTCGTTTTTTGATTCTTCCCGTCAGTTTTTTACTACAGAGGCCAACCAGCTCTCTGACCGAACACGCTGAGCTACCGTGGCGGCAAACTTACACATTTACTTGTCCTCGTGGAGTACTATGAGCGTACGAAGTTTGCAGTTAATCTGCGTTCCAAACGACGTGGCCTCCCCTTGTGTCACTATCCTACAGTATAGGGTGAAAGTATAACTATTACACACATCCTTCTGCTTAGGCAAATGGACCAAATCGGTTGATTCTTTGTGCGTTTGATGTGGTCTACAGTGAGCTTGATGGAACATGGAGGCACCTTTAGTTTCCTCGGAAAAGCCCACATATACGAGTAGCTTTTTCTTTCAAATATATTTTCGCTGTCACCAGCAGATCAAAACCCAGCCGAGGATTCCAAGATGGCTCCATGCACAGCAAATATGTTTCTAATATCCTAATCTCAAACAACTTTGAAAATTTTGTTGATATTTTTATCCGTTTCCAGGGTACAGAGCTTCAAAGTTACCTTACTTCTACACGTAAAATTGGGCATGAGGCGAAATCTAAATATTAAATAACCACAGCATATTACTAAATTTTATCTAGAAGAGCTATCTCCCTTGTTTCAAAAATATTTTTCCGTCATTTAGAAACACCACAGAAATATATTTTTTGGGTACCAAAACCCATCCGCGGATACTGAGACGGCAATGCACAGCAAATTGGTGTAATTTTTACGATGTATTCCTAACATCCCGATCTCTAACAAACTCGAAAGTTCTTCATATCTTTATCAGTTTTCGAGAGTCATAGGTTCAAGGGTACCCTACTTGTACACGTAAAATACTCACGTAAAATGCGGTTTGAGTAGGAAACGTAGTGTATAAAGTGACGTAACAAGAGAAAAATGCTATAAATTCTCTCCGTTATCACCTGGGAACCTCGTGTTGTTGTACTGAAGCACAAGAAAAAATTTTTCGCGCGTAAAATCCGGCCTAAGGTGGAAAAAAATTAGATTTGCGTTATTTCAATTTCACATAAGTAAACTATCTAAGTTTTGCTGGCCAGTATATTCCTTTTCATATGAGTTACATGTCCTGCTGCAGCAAGGAAAATAAGGGAACCAGCAGAAAAATGATCCTGCCGCAGTACAAAAAATGCGAATGCGTTCCTGTTTATTTAAAAGATCTGACTGAAGTGGGGTCAGAATGGTAGTGGAACATGGTTGACAGTGACAGAACAGTGCTAGGAAGAGAGTGATGGACACAGTGCCAAGCGCCGCGCGGGGGGGGGGGGGGGGGAGGGGGTAGAAAAAGAAAGAGTGGAAATATGAGAGAGATGAGAGAGCCAGTGATAGTGAGAGACAGAGTATACGACAATGACACAGAGGAAGAGAGAGGCAGCGATAGTGAGAAGAGACATCACTAGTAGGAAGGAAGGAATGAGATATTAGCTGTAAGAGAACAAGAGGGGGCAGTGACATGAGAGGAGACGGTAGTGGAAGGACACAACGAAGGGGACTTAGGCTGTGGCACAGGAGGCAATGAAAGGGAGGCATAAAGAGATGTGAAATGGGTTCAACTAAGTGAATGAGTTTTGAGTCATCAGTTTGGTTTGATACGGCCTGCCACGAATTCCTCTCCTGTGCCAACCTCTCAACCTCTTCATCTCAGAGTAGCACTTGCAAGCTACGTCCTCAATTATTTGCTGGCTCTATTGCAATCTGTCTTTCTCTATAGTTTTTGTCCTCTACAACTCCCACTAGTAACATGAAAATCATTCCTTCCTTCTTGCCCCTTATCCTTGTCAGTGTTTCCCAAATATTCCTTTTCTCTCCGATTCTGTGCAGAACCTCCTTATTCTTACCTTATCGGTCCACCTAATTTTCAATATTCGTCTGTAGCACAAAATCTCGAATGCTTAGAGTGAGTCAGAAAGGGCAGTTGGGAGTGGATGGGTATGAGCGACGTACAACGATAATCTAGTGTGTATGAGTGAGTTACAGGTAGGGGAGTTTGTGGGGTTTGAGGTGAGTTGCATGTTAAAAAAGCACGAACATGTTCGCATTCCAAAATTTTTGGGAACATTTTTAAAGCTGCTAAGCAAGGTAGGATGAGACAGCTGGTTCCCCGCGTTTCAGTCACAGTCTTTTAAATAAACAGGAACACATTTGTATTTTTTGTGCTCCGATAGCAATATTCTTCTGCTAGTATCAAAAGTAGTAGCAACATTTTGCACTCCGAAATCCCGACTTGTAAGCGACCTGCGAGATTAAAAACTTAGTCACACACTGCTAAACTTGCAGGCACGTGAGTGGGAATACTTAATGACGATGTGTCTAGACAGCACGTGTTTGCCCTCGGTGCTTCTCTTCTCTTTGCTGCAACTGTCAACTACAATTGAGTCATTTAATTACCTTATTTAATTAGATGCAATGGGGGAGCATGTATATAACGATGACAAACACGAGGGTCATCCACAAAGTAAAGAACGTTTCACCGTGCAAAGATATTCTTCGGTAGTAATACAGAAATTGAATATACGCTTTTGGCATACACATCGTCTTCTTTTACACATAGTCGCCTTTGACATTACAACACTTGTAGTACCTTGGCACCAGTTTGTGTATACCCTCTTCGTACCATGTGGCCGCCTGGATATTCAACCATGTCACGACGGCACAAAGAGAAGGAGAGAGAGAGAGAGAGAGAGAGAGAGAGAGAGAGAGAGGGGGGGGGGGATGGGGGAGGTAGAATGGGAGGAGTGATTGGATGAGACCAAACGTTCCAAGGCTAGGGGTTGTTAATATTATATTTGTTACATGTAATAAATAACTAAAGGTTGGGTTAATACATTAGTTAATGCCTGAAAATATGCAGATAGATGTACAGTCTGTGCTGTTAGTTGATGTGCATGTATTTCAAACTGACATGGGTGCAATGTCATGGTAAATAAATATTTTTGGTAAATATGAAGGTAGGTGTGTGTGTGTGTGTGTGTGTGTGTGTGTGTGTGTGTGTGTGCGCGCGCGTGTGCGTGTGAGGGTGCACTAGTGCATTGCAGATTTAATAATGTAGGCTGCTATTTTGTTTTTTAGAGAAAATGTGAACATGAAATTGAAATAATAAAACAAAAAAATATATCAAATGGTTATAACAGCTCCGTAGTAGATACCTTAAAACACTCAGTAGTGCCAAAACAATCGCATCACAAAAAAGAAAGTAACATCTTCCATACAATCCCATTTCTAGGCAATATTTCACATCAGATTGCCAATGCCTTCAAACAAAAAGGCGTAAACGAATCTTTTATCACAAGCAACGAGATTGGGCAGAAGTTGCCTCATTACAGCAACATACGAAATCTACGTTACCATATGGGTTTGGACAAAATTGAATTTTTGGACTATAACAGTTCCTCCATAGGACAGACATTTATTTTCTTACCAAGACCCCTTTCGCTGTCAACCGCAGCACCCTTACAGCACAGCGGTACGTCTACGATATTCTATGCCCCGTTTTGTTGCATTTCGTGGCAAGCCATCCTGGACTTATATTTCAGCAATATAATGTCCGCCTGCACATGACAAGAGTTTCTACAGATTGTCTTCGTGTTAGCCAAACCCTATCTTGGCCAGCAACATCGCTGGACCGCTATTGACAGCAAGGTCGCCGGAGTGTTATTGACGGAACCCTCCAACCAGTTCTGGATTTTGACTATCATCGCACCAATTTGACAGAATTTGGCACGATATCCCTAAGGAGAGCATCCAATAACTCTGTCAATCAGTGCCAAGCCGAATAACTACTTGAATAAAGGCTTGAGGTGAGCTAACGAATACCGACTTGCTTGTTTTTTGAAGCTCTTTCTCGTGGATAAATCATCCGATTTTCCCGAAATTGTAATCATTTATTTATCTGCACATGCATATCGCATCTGCAGTTTTCCGCCCCATTCGGATAATTTCTTCGTGGTGTTTTTTTTTCTTAGAACGTATATTTAATTATCTACAGTAATTTTACCTGCCCAGAGAGCAGCACGTGTTAACACGCTGCTTCTGAGATTCAGAGAGGCGCGCCGGCTCCGGATCTGTACAGCCAGTAGCTTAAAGATGGGCGCAGATGTGGCAGTGAGTCTGGTTGTGGTTTTTAGCCGGTTTCCTACTTTCGAGTAGGTGAGTACCGGGCTGGTACCCACGTTCCACCTAATTTACAAAAAATGGCTCTGAGCAATATGCGACTTAACTTCTGAGGTCATCAGTCGCCTAGAACTTAGAACTAATTAAACCTAACTAACCTACGGGCATCACACACATTCATGTCCGAAGCAGGATTCGAACCTGCGACCGTAGCGGTCGCTCGGTTCCAGACTGTAGCGCCTAGAACCTAATTTACACAACTCACAAACATTCCGAAAACGTTCTCACATTTTCACACGGATAGCATTAGACAGGTGAGTTACACAATTTCCGCGAGTTGGCGGCAGCAAGGGCTTCAGCTCACTCTGCACCACTGAAATTTCAAATTCAGAAATAACTTGACGATCCCATGAAAGAACGGACTGGGGCCAGGGAAAAGAAGAAGGAGAACCTCAGAAATATTTATGGGGTTTCTTTGCTTTCCGTATTTGAAGATTTGTTTAATTTTGTGCCCCTTATCAGTATAACAATTATTATGGAATCGTTTTCGTGCAGATTAAACGTTCCTCGGTCTGTTATAAAGGAGAAAACAAACACACACACACACACACACACACACACACACACACGTGCAAACTACATGTAGAATAATTATTTTTTTCAAGAACTATCTGATAACCAATTTCCGTTTTGATATATCAAAAAATATTCATTTTCCTTTTACTAATGCCTTTAATTTTCCCAGATAATGTACTTTGTAATTATAATCTGCAAAACTATAAGTTTCACCATACCATTTTTTCTGTGTGACTCGTAAAGCACTGTATGTTAGACCACACAGTGTCCGAGACTACCCACTGACTTTCGTTGAATGACCGCCCCATTTGTTTCCTCATCATACCATACAACTATAGAACTGCAGATAGTCGGAGGGAGCGAACCAGTGGGAAGTTCAGATTTGCTCGGCAGTTAACCGGGTTTGTTAACTAGCTACTTCTCCGCCTGAGTGAGTGTCTCCTCTATTTGCTCTGTAAGGGCGCTATTGCTCGTTGTCTCGCACAGCAACACCGGAGCCAAACGGAGGGAGCGCACTACTCGGAACTCCTGAGTTTCACTTCTGTTGACAGCAACCGCTGGCCAGTTTTCAGTTATAATCTTCCTTCTCCTCCTCCTCCTCTCACACGAAGTCGATAGAGAACTTCCACTACTAATGTCCGTTTCTTGCTGACGATTTGTGATTCACTCGTATTCGTTGTTGTTGTTGTGGTCTTCAGTCCTGAGACTGGTTTGATGCAGCTCTCCATGCTACTCTATCCTGTGCAAGCTTCTTCATCTCCCGTTACCTACTGCAACCTACATCCTTCTGAATCTGCTTAATGTATTCATCTCTTGGTCTCCCTCTACGATTTTTACCCTCCACGCTGCCCTCCAATACTAAATTGGTGATCCCTTGATGCCTCAGAACATGTCCTACCAACCGATCCCGTCTTCTGGTCAAGTTGTGCCACAAACTTCTCTTCTCCCCAATCCTATTCAGTACCTCCTCATTAGTTACGTGATCTACCCATCTAATCTTCAGCATTCTTCTGTAGCACCACATTTCAAAAGCTTCTATTCTCTTCTTGTCCAAACTATTTATCGTCCATGTTTCACTTCCATACATGGCTACACTCCATACAAATACTTTCAGAAATGACTTCCTGACACTTACATCTATACTCGATGTTAACAAATTTCTCTTCTTCAGAAACGCTTTCCTTGCCATTGCCAGTCTACATTTTATATCCTCTCTACTTCGACCATCATCAGTTATTTTGCTCCCCAGATAGCAGAACTCCTTTACTACTTTAAGTGGCTCATTTCCTAATCTAATTCCCTCCATCACCCGACTTAATTCGACTACATTCCATTATCCTCGTTTTGCTTTTGTTGATGTTCATCTTATATCCTCCTTTCAAGACACTGTTCATTCCGTTCAACTGCTCTTCCAAGTCCTTTGCTGTCTCTGACAGAATTACAATGTCATCGGCGAACCTCAAAGTTTTTACTTCTTCTCCATGAATTTTAATACCTACTCCGAATTTTTCTTTTGTTTCCTTTACTGCTTGCTCAATATACAGATTGAATAACATCGGGGAGAGGCTACAACCCTGTCTCACTCCTTTCCCAACCACTGCTTCCCTTTCATGCCCCTCGACTCTTATAACTGCCATCTGGTTTCTGTACAAATTGTAAATAGCCTTTCGCTCCCTGTATTTTACCCCTGCCACCTTTAGAATTTGAAAGAGAGTATTCCAGTCAACATTGTCAAAAGCTTTCTCTAAGTCTACAAATGCTAGAAACGTTACGCGACGAAATTACTCCACAGCCGACGAGGGGAATATTTTATTGACATTCTCCCGAGCATACGCCCTGCTATTAGTGAACACTTGATTTCAGCCCTATAGTAATCTCGTTGGACTCAGATCGTTCCGAATCGACCACTATATCGGAAACTTCCAGACATTTTGCTTGCAATGTCTTCAGAATCTCCGTGAAGCAAAGTATCAGGATAGCAGTTCAGAAGTCCGAGAGTCAGTCATACAAAATAAAACATTCAGGTTTCTACGGGAACAGCACGGTTTATTTCCTCTTTAACAAAGATCAACTCCGTCCCATCGATAAAAACTTTACCCAGGTCACTAAATTGAGGCTTATGCATGAAATTAGCACCCATCTGCGCTACGTCAAAACACGCATAGCTACCTAGAAGGCAAACGCCGCACCAATCTTCCACCAAAAAATCAGGCTCACTTGGTGTAAAATACAATAAATACTCCCAAAAGGCTATTTCCATAGTAGCTGCTGACGAAATGAAAGATAACTATTATTTCCTAATATCTCTCCGCTTTCACACTCATCTCTGTCAGCTCATATGGGTCACACTGTTACATCCAGAAAAAGAAAAATCACAGAGCAGATCAACATCCAGAAAAAGAAAAATGGCTGAAGAAATCACGCCCTGCTATAAGAATCCATGACCGATACCTCACAATCTCACATTCAAAATAACAGCACAAAACGTTGAACATTACGTGTTTTAGAAAATCAGCACTAAGGTGGCAGTTCTATTGCCTTTCGTCTTAGTAACTGGAGTTCCTGCTGATTACGTCGCCTCTTTCATTCTTTGCACTTGTCAGTGGGTGCTGCTTCCTGGTAGAAGAGTCTAATGTCCCAGCTTTTTCAACAAAATATTACTGGTGTCGTTCACATACAAAAATCTTCCCGTGAATCATGGAAGCGTAAACAACACCTGTAACTGGCTAGTCTCTCTACAACTGGATTACAATCCAGAGCTGTTCTGTAACCGAACGAAACCAGTAAACATTGTAAAAGGTGCGACATTGAAATGTAATTACAGGTCTTTCAGATTCTGCTGACATGATTGGAAATGCTCTTGCCTATAGGTCATCCCAGAAATACCCTGAGAGAGTACTCTAAACCTTAATTGAATGCAAAACTAACGGTGAATTAGGGAAACTTACCCATTTTCAAAGTGATGACCAGACTAGGGTGGATGCTTACTATTGACACGACTCCAAGAGACAGCTACAGGATGTCCTCTCGCCGAACGCTTCCCGCATTCCGAGACACCAGAGCTTACGTCGAAGCTGCGGCAGACCCCTTCGCCACAGTTATTATCCGTTAAACTACTCCCTAAAATTAAGTCTGGATCCGATAATTCGCTGTTATAAAATCCATGCTACTAACGAAGAGTAAATCATCCTCACTGCTAATTCGTCTTGTATAGTAGTTATAACTGGAGCTATAGATGAATTCAAAGATTGTGGTGGTACGATAGACACGTTCTACTTTGATGCTTTCCACATTAACACATTGACTGCCATGAAAAAATGTGGACCATGCGTTGCTATGCCACATTGAAATCACAAATATTACTTCCGAAGCCAAATTGAGTTTTTGCACCAGGTGTCTTCTTTTGAACATGTGGAATTAAGTTACTTGATAAAATGTCAATTTCTGACTGATCTGGACTGATAATAGGCGTGAGTCATATATGGCTCACGTGGCCCAACAACAACATTTTAACACAGTTATAATCTGTGGCCACATGAGCCACATGTGACTCACATGATTTAAAACCACAATAGTAATAAAAATCGTTTTTCAAGAAATGATTCAAACACTTAGTTTATTCGATTATATTAGCTACATATAATATTATTTACAAATTATTTTAACTTGATCTGACAATGTTCATCAATAAAGATTATTCTGCTTCTTCAACACAGCATGTGAATGTCACTAAAACACTCGTGGTACATAAAACTGTCACATTTATTGCATTTAGTGCACACCCTCTTCACTTTCTTAGCAGCATCTCTTCTTTCTTCTGTTCTCCACATCCGCTTATAACAGCCCGAACATCATCTTCGTCTGCTCTGCTTTGGTAGCTCTATTTTCACAAGGCGATGGCCATTATCTTCGAGGAACGGTAATAGCGTTTCTCGTGGTTGTGGATCTTTGGCATTCAATAGCAGTAGAGTCAAGCGCTCCCTGAAAGGAGTTTTTTGTATGCGAGACTTGGATCCTTTGTTTGCCAAGTTGTACAGCACTTGATCATTTACAACAGATGTTCCAAAAAGGATTTCAAAAACGATCTTTCTATATCATTTAACCGTACGACGAATTTAGGAATCACCATGGATACCAATTGCAAATAGTTGAAACGCATTATCTGTGAGCCCTATGAGGCTCACGAGGCTTCTGAACACAACTCTGCATGTGAGCCAGTTATAGCTCACGTAGCCCACAGTACAACGTATACGTGAAGCAATATGGCTCACGTGGCGCCACAAACCGTGTAACTGTGAGCCAACGTAGGCTCACGTGGCAGTGAATGCCTTAAGGAAACAGGCCATTCAGTAACCAATGCAGAAGATAGATCCAGAACATTACTTATGCTTCGTTTATCCCTGTGAAACTCGCCGAACCATTTGAATATGTTCAGGTAAAGTGAGCAGTTTATTCCAACCACTAGCGACATTCCGAAGAAGCAGTGACCATTCTCATCCTTCAGAAAAAATGATATCGCACAGCTTCCTGGGACATCAACGAGAGCTTCGGCATAACGGATTGCTCGAATCGTCATGCATGTTTCCAGCAAACTTTCGGACGGATGTAACATTTCGCAGAAGCAGGTTGTGCATCGTACAGCTTTCAAGTGTACTGTAGTGTCGCCTGCAACAAGGGAATCGACAGTTACCTCTCCCGAGAGCGGAGAGTCGTATTATTACAGAGCCGTGCGCGAGCTTTCCTTGTGGCCGCCACGAATATTGTCAGACGCCTGGCCTACACAAATCGTTGCGTCGCCAAAAAATGGTTAAAACTTTCACCATAGAAGTTGTATATTTTGTACCAGGGTTCATTAGTAAAAGTGTCTGTAAATTATTATTGAAAGCGTACTTTTCCGCATTTTTATGTAGTGTCGTTGTCGACGTAACAATCAGCCGCACCGCCGCGGTTATGGAATCAACAAATGTGAACATCATAACAAAGCGAACATTCTAACTGAACTGTGAGTAGCTAAGATTCAAGAGTGGAGACACTTCTCTTTATGGTGTAGCGAAATCAACAGTCAGTCGCGTCCCGAAATGGTTACTCGTACCTTCGTGAAAGTGAGTGGTCGCAGCCTTGGGTTAAACTAGAGTTAATTACAAGAAACTACCGATTATCAAAACGTGAAATAACTATCGGAACAGCGACTTTTAAGTGTTTGAGGTGCTGGTAAATGAAGAGTGTGACTGAACAGAACAATAATAAGTTTCAGTGTGCTGCAAGTAGGCCATTGTAAGTGAAATACTAATTGCAATCTACTGTGTGACCAAACCTGTGCATGAACAGTGTAGCTCTCATTAATGGGTATTACTGATAGAATATAAGTGGATCTTTCCTACATACGAGGGCCAAGTAACGAACGTCGCGTACACAGTCCGCAAACCTGTCTTGTGGCAGCCGCTGTAACATTAGTATCTGTTTCGATAGCTTAAATAAACTTACATTCGATCATCTAACCATGCCGGCTCATAAAGCCATACAATTTGTGTACAAATTTCTTAGATCGTCGCTGAGCAGCGACCACCTGATATTTCAAAGAATATCGTACGCGCCACGGCGCAGAACACGAATTGTTCATAAATTGTATCGATAGAGATATTTGATGTTTCTTATTTTTTTGACAGCTGAAGAATTGTAATCCTCTTCTGTTACCACAGTCGCGATATTTTTTAAAGACGGCGGACGCGTATATGCCGTGGTCAGCAATCACTAATTAGTTATTATAAAATATTACTATTGTTCAGTGCTATGTAAGAATTTATGTGTGAATCTAAGATGAAATATCGAAGATGTTAAAGGACTTTATTTACGGAAACAGCCAGAAAGATAGAAAATTGAAATTATACGGAGCCTATTGTTATCTATTCTGACTAAGGTAATTAAATAAGTTATTGTGCTCTCAAATGCAGTAGTGCCTGCTTATTACTTAAAGTATTTCCGTGCTATCCATCTCCTATTAATGTCAACAGAAATAACGGTGTTTTTATAGTTTTCATACATCTACCAGGGACCGACTGCATGTCGGCAAACGTCATAGTTAAAAATGGCTCTGAGCACTATGGGACTTAACTGCTGAGGTCATCAGTCCCCTAGGACTTAGAACTACTTAAACCTAACTAACCTAAGTACACCACACACATCCATGCCCGAGGCAGGATTCGAACCTGCGACCGGAGTAGTCGCGCGGTTCCAGACTGTAGCGCCTAGAACCGCTTGGCCACACCGGCCGGCCGTCATAGTTAAGACAGAAGGCGCATTGCTACTTACCTTGTTTGTGATTTAAATCCAACTTCTTTTAATGTATGGTGTAGTATAGTAAAGAAAATTTCCAGCTCTGCCTGGTCCCTTAGGTTTCTCTGTTCGTAGTTGCTATGTCTCATATCCGGTCGTGATCGAACATGATCACGACACAGATAAATTAAGTGGCAATGCGAACTCTGTTCTTAATCTTGAGAACGCTACGCATTCTGCAAACGATTTCAGGTGAAATGTAAAATATCACTTACAGTACTTAAGTTTTTTGAAAAGTCTTTGCTCTTCCCGCCAAGAAGTGGTGCAAAACTCACAACAGATTTCTGAATCTTCACAAGAGTATAATAAATTGGTCAAAATATAAATATCTTTTTTTAAAAAAGAAATACACCACACCGGTCATTGGATTTTGGTTTTCAGTATCATGCGGACTGTTACCGCAAGCGTATGTAAGTCGGACCTTGTCCCGTGGTAAGTGCAGACTTTGCTGAACCGTAGCTGTGCCAGTTGTGAATACCGCTGACTGTCAGGTGTGAGGTGTTATTCGTTCTCTGCAGGCGGAAAATGGTAGACTCCGTCACATTCACCGCAGACTCGTTACGTTTTATGGCGAAGGTGAAACGAATGCAGCTTGTGTCCGAAAGTGGTGCACAGTGTTTAAGAATGGGAGAACAGACGTTCATAACGAAGGGAGATTAGGATTATCCTCCTTCATTGCAGATGCGCTGAAACAAAAGCTGGATCGCATCATTCGAGAGAATCGAAGATTCACGGTTAGCGACGTGCTTGGAAATGTCAGGAAGTGTCTCGTCCAGTTTTGTACGAAGTTTCACTCGAAAATAAGGGTACCACAAAACCTGTGCACGGTGGGTTCGACACATACTCACGAATGACCAGAAAGCTGCGATAATGGGTGCTGCATTAGCATTCCTGGAGAGTTATGAAAGGGAAGGCAATGCGTTCATTCTCCATATTGTTACAAAAAAATGGTTCAAATGGCTCTGAGCACTATGGGACTCAACTGCTGAGGTCATAAGTCCCCTAGAACTTAGAACTACTTAAACCTAACTAACCTAAGGACAACACACACATCCATGCCCGAGGCAGGATTCGAACCTGCGACCGTAGCGGTCGCGCAGTTCCAGACTGTAGCGCCAGAACCGCTCGGCCACCAGCGGCCGGCCATATTGTTACAGGAGATGAAACATGGGTTCCTCATAACACCCCCACAATGAAGTGACAGTCTACGTAGTGCCCTCATCTCAGTGACCACGGAAACCACTGAACACAAAAACTCAAAAAAACTGATGGCTTCTGTATTCTGGGACAGTGAATGGGCGCCGACCGGTGTGGTCGAGCGGTTCTAGGCGCTTCAGCCTGGAACTGGGCAACCGTAACGGTCGCAGGTTCGAATCCTGCCTCGGGCATGGATGTGTGAGATGCCATTAGGTTAGTTAGGTTTAAGTAGTTCTAAGTTCTAGGGGACTGATGACCTCAGATGTTAAGTCCCATAGTGCTCAGAGCCATTTGAACCATTTTTGAACAGTGAATGGGCCCTACTCGTCGATTTCATGCCCCGCAAAACGACCATAAACAGTGACACAAACTGTGCTACGCTTCAATGTCGTCGTCGGGCTGTGCAGAACCACCGAGGCAAGCTCTCACGTGGAATCTATCTGTTACACGGCAATGCACGTCCGCATACTGCTCTGCAGAGAGAAGTGCTCAGAAATTCTGCGTATGAAATTCCGGTGGGACATCGAGCGTGCTCCCTACAGTCCGGACCTGGCACCATTGGACTTTTTCCTGTTTCTACAACTGAAGAAGCACCTTGCTGGTGAACGCTTTGCAGGTGATGGAACAAAATTAGACTGATCAGTCTGATGACGCTCCCAGCAAGCAGTAAGTGCCAAAGGCCCGAACGTGTTAAATTTCAATTTTTGACTTGAGCGTATCTGCTCGAAACTTGAACCCATTGCCATTTTGCAGAGTAACTTTAAGGTTTCTTAAAATTTAATTCAGATGAACACATCCGTAGAGATGTCGAAACCTGCGTCAATGTTCCAAACAGTTATTTGCAACCGGTTGGCTGCATGATTCCTATGTCCATCTCTTTTCATTCATTTGTGAGGTCTCACTTCATCTCGCCTATGGCGAAAGTTAGCAAACTTTATTAAGCGAGACTTTTTTCACACTGGCCTATGAATACAGCATTTTAGTCCATGGCAGTCGCAAGCTGCTGGCACTGCATCTTGTTTTACGCTAGCATGAAGGACAGAGATTTACAATGGAAAGAGAACGAAAGAAATAGATTCCGATCATTACTGCATCCGGAGACTGCAAATTTGAAAG
The DNA here is from genome assembly GCF_023898315.1 of Schistocerca nitens. Classification (NCBI taxonomy): domain Eukaryota; kingdom Metazoa; phylum Arthropoda; class Insecta; order Orthoptera; family Acrididae; genus Schistocerca; species Schistocerca nitens. The sequence goes on from NC_064614.1 coordinate 552,298,422, forward strand.
GAGCAACTGTTTGTGTGGCTGGCCATGAAGTATCTGGGGTGGAAACTATGTCCTAGAGATGGTGGTTATCGCTGAAGCCAGTTTTCGAGTGTTAAAATCGCTCAAAATAACCGGTTTCTGAAATAACCGACTTTTGGTTTTTTATTCCTAATATTTCAAGTAATAAACGTAGAAATCAAACAATGCTTGAACAATTTTTACTCCCTCAGTTTCAGGTTACACAGAATCAAAATTTTAAAGTAAATATGCAAATAAAGGAAAACTTTGTCTGTCCACTGTTCGCTGCTTTTTTCGAAGAGTTATAGGTGGTTGAATACTAGAAAAAAATAACCAGTATTCTCCTACTGATACTAATTATTTGAAACTCTGCTCAAAAAACTACATAGTAATCGATACCAATATCTGAGCATTACGGTAGTCAGTACTAAAAGGCGAAAAAAACGTTTAAGAACTATATTTTTCATGTAAATTTGTCCATTTTCAAGGGTACGAGGAGATAATGGCATATCATAGAGAGGCAGGCAGCACATCAGCTACTTTCTATTTTTATTGTAAACTATGATTGAATTGTTAAGTATTTTCCTCATATGATGTCGCAAGTTCGTTATATATCTTCCCGTTCGTTTTTAATCTTTTAAAACAAATGGAGCATTGTACTTCACTGATACCGTACTTTGTAAAATACTTCCAGACTGGGGATGGCGTCATTCTGTAATACAAGCAATGTCCAGCGACGACAGCGAGAAACCACCATGTAGACCAGACGGGGCAAGTCTTGCATACTGCATGTGTACACGTCCCATCTTACAGACACCACATGGAAGCGAGTACATTATTGTCTCAGACCTGCTGTACTAATTCTTATTCCATGTGTTTGTTGTTGGTTTCTGTCGGCACAGTTTTTAAAATAGCACTGATCGCTTTTCCCAGTTTCTATTAATAACGCAAATTTACGAAGGAACTGAAATTTTACCAATAAAAATTACTCGTTTTTTTAAAAAAAAGTTTATTTGAAAACCAAAATTTTAGCGCTGCTTCTATGACTAACGGATGTTTCGGTTTTTTATCCAGTTACAAGCAAAAAATAAAAAACACCTGTTACAATTGATACCAAACAAATGTCGAAAAATACCGGTTATTTAAAACTAGAACTAAAATACCGATATCTGTTTCAACCGGTCGGTTTATCCCATCCCTACTATGGGCAGTATGCTGTTTCTATCGCATATTGAATTAATTACTTCTGAACAAGTGTGTGATTAGAAAAAGATTACCGTTTCGAAGTTACGCATGCAGACTTATAACAAAACCCAGCCACTTTAATTACAATTTCAGCAAAATACAGGTACAGATGTGACGACAAGTGTTGTCAGGAAATTACTTGGTGTTTATAAGAAGTTCATGTAATACACATGCGACCAGTATATGATAAATATGCGTAATGATATCCTTTGAAATCTAAAAATGTGTACTTAACTGGAAGCCCTGGATAACTCCACTTTCGTTCTCGGAGAGACCAGAAGTTCTTTTCTGATCAGCCTTCAACTGTAATCTTTGGCCTGAGCCACTGGTACTGCAAATAAGAAGGATGTCAGTACTGTTGTTCATGAATAATTTTATTTGAGTGTAAGTTCAGAGAACACTACGGTTTGTTTTAACATCTTTTGTTTCTTTGTAGCAAGGGTGCCGCTCCTGTCTCCACTTGGTACTAAGTGAATGGATGTTAGGAAGTCGATAACCACTGATCTAAATTAGGCTACGACGGGGCTTTCTAAATCGTGGGGCTGTGTGGATAGAAATAAGAAAATATTGTACTGCTCAGTTCGAGTGGGCAGCTCGGACACCATTGCGTTACAGGACCGTTACTAAACAAGTCGCGCGAAAGTGGCAAGAAGTTTTTTGCAAATGTATTTAATCCTGACAGCAATCATTCAGAAAAAAATAAAACAGATACGACAGTGTTGCTTATAATAATCTGCCATGCAATGTTAAGTCCGCTTAAAATAAGGTCTATTGTTGAAATGCATTAATGCTAGTTATAAATCTTTCCGCTACCAGTTGTGTGGCATCTGCCACGTCGGTAACAGAACAACTGTTGACATTTGTTATAAATTTGAGCAACTACATAGATATAAGAAATAAAGGAGTGGGGCTATGTGAATAAGTTTTCGTACCGCTTCTGAATCGGAACAGAATATGTGTTACTTCGTCTTTATTAAAGTACTTATGTATTCTAATTATACACTACAATCACTCAGGTTCCATTGCAAAATTTGTTTTTGGTAAGATTTTCGACGTCGCCTGGGGACCGGTAGCTAATGTAGCAAATCCTGTGAAGGAATCTGAGTGCATGGGAGTTTTCCGCTTGAGTACTAACAAAATACGATCACACAAATTCCCTCCTTCGTATACGCTCCTGAAGACGAGTACCGTTCTGTTACAACAAAATCAGAAGTAAAACCAGGCCCTGCAACTCCTTGCAATCCTCCGACAAATCTGGCAACTCAGAGGTCATCATCACCACCACCATTTCCGTCTGTTTTGCCACCCCAACGCAGAGCATTGGTACCATACGAGCAGAAAGAGAGAAAAATTCTGCTTGCGATCTAACGCCACCACTTAATCTCAATCTTACAAGAGGAAAACTCCCAAAGAAAGAAGGTCAAGGGTTCAGAAATGCGTTGGATGTTCAAGAGAAACCTTCAAATCCAGGAGAGGATTCATACTCATCGTCACCTGAAACTGAGACGGAGGAATAAAACATACCTTGTAGTTTGTGCAGAATCAAATATTACGACCTTACGCCTGTGAAGAACGGAGAATAGATCAAGAGTGATAAGTGCAAGATGTGGTTTCACTAAATTTACATGTGTGGGGGGAGGGGGGGGGGTGGTCGGGGAGGGGAGGGGGGTGCTGACTGGACGTAATCAACTCGCGTAATTTTCCATACTGTGTATAACTGTACGAAAATTTACAATGATTCATGTTGACTCTTTTACTATTCAAATAGCTCCAAAAACTGTTAACTTTGCCGTTGTTTCAACATGTTAAATTTTGCTATTTACAGTTAAGAAGATTATGTCTTCAAGCAATGTACCTTTATCATACAAAACGTATAACTATGATCTATTTACCATTACAATTTAACGCACAGAATAAGATATTTTCCGTTCCTCTTGGCTCAACAAGTTGAAATGATTCGTTTAGCAGCCGGCCGCTGTGGCCGAGCGGTTCTAGGCGCTTCAGTCCGGAACCGCGCTGCTGCTGCGGTCGCAGGTTCGAGTCCTGCCTCGGGCATGGATGTGTGTGATGTCCTTAGGTTAGTTAGGTTTAAGTAGTTCTAAGTCTAGGGGAATGATGACCTCACATGTTAAGTCCCATAGTACTCAGAGCCATTTGAACCATTTGATTCATTTTTCCCTATCTTTTCCTATTACAGATAGATGGCAATTACTTTAATCTTAAGCGACACGGGTTATCTGGCACGTCACACAATGTCTTTACCTATATCGGACGTCGCAGTTCCAACTTTATATCTACTTCGCTACTTAAGTGGATATTTTTAGTGCCAGCATTACGATTTTAACAAAGTGGTGAACTCTTATTATTATAGATTCACCGTTAAGCGTTGCAATAAGATTGGAGTAAATACAAATGTCCCTTGTAAGCGTTCGACAATGCTCTTGATTCCACTGTCATTCACAAATCGTCTGTGATGCATCCCGAAGACCATACTGTTAACAAAATACCTAAGGCACTTGTGTGAAACGAATAGTATCAGCTGAAAATTGTGGAAGCTTGCGGCGTGCGCTGCGCTCCGGATGATCCTTACAAATTAACTGCTTGGCGCCAGCATGCAGGACGACTTGAAGTGGTCCAACCGTCTATCTTATTTGGCTGCAAGGCGAGCGGAAGAATGCGTGCCATTGGCCGCATTATGACGATTTGCACACAAAGGACGAACGAGGCAGCATGCAGGTCGCCTGTACGACCGGTCGCTGAGTGCGTTAGACCGTGTACCGGCGCCGCGGCCGCGGAGGCGCGCGCACCGGTCCGCGCTAGCACCGGGCACCGACAAGTATTTTACTCATTTTGTGATTGAAGTTTCCGAATTTGCTTTCCTGATGTCTAATATTACTATCATTTATTGATAGTCAGAACCACCTCTTATGCACAACGACATAACAGGTTCCGTGGCAGATAGCTTCCATCAACTAAACCCTCCAAGCCTGATAAAGAACATTGCCAAAAAAAAAAAAAAAAAAAAAAGCCTTCTTGAGAACTGAGATATCTCAGTCGAAGTACGAGGTCAAAATACCTCTATATAAGTAACTTCTTCCATCTAAAAGGCGGTGTTTCAATTATCATTCCTTAAGGTTCCTCCAGTGAACGACGCCAGCCTGACATATACTTTTCTTAAAACGACTTTTATGTGGACATTCCGTTTTAGGTCACTCCGAATGGTTACTCCTCAGACTTTATAGTTGTTAGTTTTTCCAGTCTTAAATTATGACCTATAGAGTCATCGAACAGTAATAAATCTTATTTTATATTTATCTAGGTCTATGTCTACATACATAATCCGCCAGCCACTGTATGGTGCCTGGCGGGGTGTGCGTTGTACGACTACTGGTCACTTCCTTTCGTGTTCCAGTCGCTAATAGAGCGACGGAAAATCGACTGGCTGTATTCCTCCGCAGAGCCTCAATTTCTCTTATTTTTGTGTTTGTGGTCCTTACGCGAAATGACCATTGGCGGCAAAGAGCCTTTCTGCAGTCAGTCTCAAGCACCGGTTCTCTGAATTTTCTCAATAGTGTTCCTCGGAAAGACCGCCGCCTTCCCTCCAAGGATTCCCACTTGAATTCCCGAAGCATATCCGTGCCACGTGAGTGTTGATCGAATCAAGCGGTAACAAATCTAGCAGCTCGCCTCCGAATTGCATCGACCTCTTCCTTCAATCCGAACTGGTGGGGATCACAAACACTCTACAGTACTCAAGAATTGGTTGAACTGCTGATCTGTACAAGGTCTCCTTTACAGATGAACCACACTTTCCTAAAATTTTCCCAATAAACCGGTCGACCATTCGCCTTCCCTGGTAGACTCCTTAAATCCCCCTTCTATTTCATATCGCTTTGTAGCGTTAAGCCTAGATATTTAATCAACCTGCTGTGCCAAGCAACGCACTATTAATGCTGTATTCAAACATTACAGGATTGTTTTTCCTACTCGTCTGCATTATCTTAACTTTTTCTACACTTATAGATTTCATCACACCAACTAAAAACTTTGTCTACGTCATCTTGTATCCTCCTACAGTTGCTCAAAGACGACACCTCCCCGTGCACCACAATATCGTCAGCAAACAGTGGCAGATTGCTGCTTACCAAGTCCATCATATTTTATGTATGTAGAGAGCAATGGCGGTCCTATCACACTTCCCTGGAGCACTTCTGATGACACCCTTGTCTCTGATGAACATTCGCAGTCGAGGGCAACGCACCGGGTTCTATTATTTGAGAGGTCTTCGAACCACTCACATATCTGGGGACCTATTCCACACGTTCGTACCTTTGTAAACGGTCTGCTGCTGGGCACCATGTCAAACGATTTCCGGAAATCTAGGAACATGCAGGGCGAAGAAAATTTCGCGCACTCGGACTTCGCAGCGTGATTCCTCAAATGCTAACAATACAAAAATGTCGTTCACAAAATATCGTCCTGCGCATATTTCCGTTAGTAAACGGACGTTAAAGAATGGCAATCTGGTAACATTGTAATCAAATGTAGGGTAACTACCACTGTCAGCACTTAATATTAGCGCTGTACAATTGGTGGAGTGGCCAGCGTTGTCGATTAGTATGTAAGAGGTCGACTGTTCGATTCTGGGTCGAGGCATATTTGTTTTCATTTGGCAATTTCGTTCTGGCATATAATACCGCAGTACACACTGTTTCTTAAGCCACATGCACCCGACATTTATATAGTACATGTTTGAAAATAATTTGGAAAGCACGTTGCTAGCACTGCTGGTAGCGTAAGGCCATAACGAAATGTAATGGACATGGACGTGGCGAAAATAATAGTTGATACTAATCGATGAGTGGCCAAGCGTTTCTAGGCACTTCAGTCTGGAACCGCGCGATCGCTACGGTCGCAGGTTCGAATCCTGCCTCGGGCATGGATGTGTGTGATGTCCTTAGGTTAGTTAGGTTCAAGTAGTTCTAAGGGGACTGATGACCTCAGATGTTAAGTCCCAAAGTGCTCAGAGCCATTTGAACCATTTACTAATCGATGAGGCCATTGGGGGAGGGTAAATAGAAAACGGGTGTGCAATCTAGTAAATGCAGTGGTGTGAAACGATTTGCGTCCAAGACGTGCAAAAGGCTTCTTTAAAACCTATCCATTGAAAATGATTGTACTTCTGTATTCTGTATTCGTAGTATGTAAGTGTAAATGTTTTGTAGAAGCTTCACTGCAGTCGCTGTATGAAAATTAAGATACCAGATACGGTATCACGCGGTCTACATTTAGCAAATAAAAACCGAGAATCGAACCCTTAATCTCCCACATACTACCCGAAAACGCTATCCACTGCACCAACTCCACAAAACTACTACTATATCCTGACAGAGGTAGTTACCGTACATATGATTAGGGTATTGCCAGATTGACAATCTTTAACTTCCATTTACTACCGGAAATACGCGCAGGACTAAATTTTGTGTCAGACATTTTTGAATTGTTAGTATGTGAGGAATGGTGCTGCGAAGTCCGAGTGGGTGAATTTTTCTTCAGCCTGTATAATCTGCCTTGTTGCCCTTCATCTATAGTTCGCAGAATATTGCGCGAGAAAAATGCAAGTCGAGTTTCGCATTTATACGAAATATGGTGTATTTATTTACGTACAGAGTCAAATGGCGGTACTTGAACCAGTCGTCCATCCTCCAAAGCCGGCCGCGGTGGTCTCGCGGTTCTAGGCGCGCAGTCCGGAACCGTGCGACTGCTACGGTCGCAGGTTCGAATCCTGCCTCGGGCATGGATGTGTGTGATGTCCTTAGGTTAGTTAGGTTTAAGTAGTTCTAAGTTCTAGGGGACTGATAACCACAGCAGTTGAGTCCCATAGTGCTCAGAGCCAGCCATCCTCCAAAGGTCTTCTGATTTCACTGCTGTCTTTTGGAGCTGGAACACTCCTGTATACAACTGCATAATCCATAAAGAGCCTCATGGAGCCTCCGACGTCATCCACCATATATGTTGATAACAGCAATGACAGAATAACACACCCTTGGGGTATTCCGGAAATTGATTTCACATTTATCGAGTCCGACCATTAAGAACAACCTGTTCTACATCCTAGGAAGTCTTTGGTCACAAACCTGATCCGGTATTGGTAAGCTTAAATGATTATGGTGTTTGGTTTGTAGGGCGCTCAACTGCTCGGTTATCAGCGCCCGTATAAAGTCCCAATCTTTACACAGTCCAATCTCGCAGCTTTCATGATTGATGATGAAATGAGGATGACAACACAAACACCCAGTGCCCGGGCGGAAAGAATCCCCACCCGGTCGGGAATCGAACCCGGGACCCCGTGATCCACAGGCAGCGACCGTAGCCACTAGACCATCAGCTGCGGACTTTGGTAAACTTCAGTTTGTCCACTAAATGACAGTGCGAAGCTATACCGAACGTCTTCCGGAAATCAAGGAACATGACAATAAACTGAGCACCGCTGGTAATAGCGCTCTGCAGGTCTTGGGCGAACTGATGGAACTGGATTTCAAGAATATTAGGCAACGTGTATCTGTCGGATTTAATTTTCTGCATTCCTTTACATGCATTCACAAATGCAGGAAAGCCTTACTAAACCTTTCATTGTCCAGGTACAGTTAAATATGCTATGGAGTATTCGGTTAAGAACTGCAACAACATACAATTTTCTCAAAAGAAGGTGATGCCATGTTAGCTGGTCCTTGCTAAGACTTGCGAGACTTCCGTACTACTGTTAAGTTTAGTACTGGAAATAGGGATCAATACAGTCACGTTGATTTGATTAAATACTGGTTAAATAAGCTGAATGTAACAGAATATCTAATGCGAAAGCGGAGAACAGCGGTGTAACAGCCGCACTGGGGCGCGCATAGTTTCGCTTGTGTCCGCATTTATCTTTGAATGCGTTAATAATCCGCAAACGCTGTCTTACCTTATTAGCAGATTTTTAGTGGTGGACTGCCATATTTTATCCGTGTCTTTAGAGCAAATGTTAGCATCTATAAACCTCTTACGCTCTCTGTGCAGTCATTTAGATACTATGTGTACAAGTGGGTCAGAACCGATGCCTGATACCCATTCGCTGTTGCGTCTTTTTCACTCTCCTGTTGCGGTAACCGAAATGTTTTCGTCTTGTGAAGCATGTAATAAAAAACAACTGCAAGTAGCACCGTCAGTGGTACGATTGTTGATTAACGATGCGAGGATTGGAATGCGATGATATTAGAGCATGTTAAAAATTAAATAGACGTAGAAGACGAAATGTTGGGGTTCTTAAAAGCACAGTCTGTGGAAAAGGTTCACTATAAGAAGGGACAGATTAGTAGAATGTGGGCATGGATTCAGGTATAGTTAATTATGTGCAATAAGTAGTCGTAGAGCGGTAAAAATTACCAAGGGTAAACATTAGAATGTGCTAAGAAAATTGCATAAAATGATAGATTTCAGAGTAATGTTGTGCTGAAGGGCATTTTTGAAAGACAAAATAGTTTTTAATGGATAAAACTGTATTTCACACGCTTTTAGTCAGTAAAATACTACCTCAATTTTCGAGGAGTGAACAAATTATTTCGTCATCGTGAGTTCTACTACAAGAAGCTTGCTAACAGAAGCTGTGAATATTCTATGGCATCTGTTTATCTTGTTAACTGGTTTTCCGGGTTCTAGGGCCTCGTCCGAGCTATTGACTATTGTCGTCAAAGACAAAAACACACTGGTACACAACGTTGATATGAAACTTCCTGGCAGATTAAAACTGTGTGCCCGACCGAGACTCGAACTCGGGACCTTTGCCTTTCGCGGGCAAGTGCTCTACCATCTGAGCTACCGAAGCACGCCTCACGCCCGGTCCTCACAGCTTTGCTTCTGACAGTATCTCTTCTCCTACCTTCCAAACTTTACAGAAGCTCTCCTGCGAGCCTTGCAGAACTAGCACTCCTGAAAGAAAGGAGTTGGGGATCTGAATGTTTTATTTTATCTCATCATATGTACTTTCAATCCCTTCATCATCAGCCAAGCTCGGAAAAGATTGGATTGGTTTCTAGAGAAATGAGAAAAAACATGCCAGGCAACAGTGATTCTGCGACTCGTCTTAGAAGAGAGATTGAAAAAAGTCATGCCTACGTTATAGCATTTGTAGATTTAGGGAAAGCGTTTGAGAATATTTACTGGAATAAACTCTGAAACTACCAGAAATAAAACACTTGGAGTGTAGTGTTATCTATAACTTGTACAGAAACGAGACTGCCGCTGGAGATATGAAAGAAAAGCGGCAACTGAGAAACGAGTGAGACAAGGTTGTAGGTATAGAGTTATGCAGCAACTGTCATCATAGGAATTGGACAGAAGCTATTCTCAATATACACAAACCTCCCCACCTCTCAGTAAAATACTATAATTTTTTAGAGGAATTGTACACCCACCCATTCCTTCCCGCCAAATGGCACATGCTTGCTAATCGTAGGAGCTGGCCAATGGTGAGATTCCTTCGTGCACAAAAATCCCACCAAGAAAATGCACCATGATAAAATGCCAATGACTTTTCGATTCAACCTCTTTCCAAAAAGCTGACGCTTCTGCTCCGTCTCCACGGCGTCACAGACATCTGTTAGCAATTCCCTGTTTTTCGTAGCCAGCAGCTAGCCTCATACTAGAGTTCCTCTGAAAGTAAAAACTGCGCATGAGACTGGGCTCTTATTTTTCTGCAAGCCGTCTTTCTCTAGGAAAGTGTAAGATTGTTATCTCCTGGAGGCACTGTTCAGAGCATGAGTAAGCACTGGCTTCCCACTGAAAGTGTCTCTACTCTGGCCGCAGCTTGACCACAGGGCAGGTCTTAGTCATAAAGGCACGATAGCAGACAACCCTTATAGCTGGCCCGGCGTGGCGACTTCCGTGTAGCAACACCAGAGGCTGTCCACCTGCGCCGATGCTATAGGGCCACTGTTTTCACTAAATAAGTCACTGCCTTGGCTGTTCCAGATCCAGCATACTTCCTGGTCCCACACAGTCACAGAAAGCACAGCGATAAACAAGGAAGACCTGTATCGTGTTAAATGTATTTGATATGAAGTTGGTTAGATGTAAGTACGTACAGTCAATCCATTTCACTTTAATAAAACATAGTTACTGTATTCCGATCCATCATTATCCTCTAATTAGTGTGTTTTCTCATATTAAATGAAAAGCAGCATGCGAAATGACTTGCCGCTTTTCAGTCAGAAAATGCTTACTTGTACATCCAAAAGAACAGACATTTTTGATGATCGACTACCTCAAGAAATTAGTTCGAAATAAATTCACTGACTGTGGATGTCTTGGCTCCAGCCGTATTAGGTATGACAATACTACCTATTAGTAACATATGAAAATTTGTGTCAGACCGGGATTTGAACCGGGGTTCCCAGTTATTGAGAGATGTTACTTTAACCACTTTTTTTTGGTTCAAGAAACAACTCACAGAACACTTCCAGAACACCCCAAATGCTACGTCGATAACCCCACGAGCGCCGCAGCGTACCAAGTATATTTATTAAATTTTTGTTTTTTGTTTTTTTGTTTAAATTGAGCAACATAGTCAGCGGCAGTCTGGAGCAGACACGGCGGGTAGGAGTCGAATTCCGAGATCTGGCCATGATGACTCCTCCTTCCTACCACCGAAGTACGTTGTCACATTTTTTAAAATAAAAAAATTCAAAGGAGCCATACGCCAAAAACGTTGTGAACGAAAATGAGCCATCTTGCCCGCTGGGATCACCTTACTGAAGCGGGCGGCCAGTTATTTCAACTGGCATCACCTGCACACAGTCAGACTGTTTCTGTTACCGTAGGGGGATCATGGAAAACTCACGCTGCAATTCATCTACTTCTCACACCCGGGACATCCCAGCCGGGCGGTGGATCCATGAACGACGACCCCAAATAGTTAGCAAAAGGGTTCCGGTATTGCACTCTGTTCGTTAAGACCGTGAATTCGTTGAGCATGTATTGTCACAAATCGAGGACTTCCTTTTCGCTGTCGCGGTGCATGTAGTGCATCGCCATTCCTTTTACCCAACTGATCGTATTCATCTGGGTCATCGAGAAATAGAAGGTGTTGGGATGAAAGAGGTCCAGGTGCACAATCGAAGCAAAGGAGCGGCGTAGGAGAGAAGCCAGTATCTGGCGGATCAGTTTTCAGCACTCGCGTGCAGGGCCACAGTTCAGTCTACGTATCTTCGTTCGTGTCTACCATCACACAACGAGGGCACATGGGATCGTCAGTTAGGTGAATGGCATGTAGCCTTTATCGAGTCGGCAATTTCTCTTTATTGACCACATACCACGTCGACCGCACTAAAGTGAACAGGAAGTGCGCGTGGATGGCTCACCAAACCCGCGTCCAGTTGACCTTAGGGTGTCACTGTACAATGTCGTTAGCCGGATTCCACCGTTGGAGAACGCTATAATAAATCTTTGCTGTCGGATTCCGTGTCTCCGGTATAACTCCCAACATACAGCTACGTTCCACGTAAAACGTCCTAATTTGCGATAGCGAGGGCGTTAAATGTCGAACACGTACCGGTGGGTACAGCGTGTGTGGGGCCACCTGTGCTATCAGGATGCCAGGAAGACTGTCTGTTGGCGAAAGCCAGAGTCGCCACATTGAGCGAAGGTAAAGCGCCAGTGAGTGTTTGACGTGAGTAAGTGAGTGAGTTCAACATCTTCGTTGTGGACGGCTAAAGTAGGAGTAACGAAACGGATCTTAAAAACTGCACCAGCGTTCACCACGTGTCCCAAAACTGCCTGTATCCTGGAAGCCATCGTCTCTGTCATCGGTAATACGTGGGCGTAATTGTTAAGTTGAGAAGTTATGCACACATTGACATACTGAGCTCGTTTCCAGAATGTCCAACGATCTAAATTTGTTGACGGGAGCCTCTTGCGGAGTCGTTATAAGACCTTTCGATACGTTGTATTTGTCGATGGAACGATGCCTCTAAACATATGAGCCTTTGTCAGGGGTACATCGAGTTCTGCAGGCATGCCTCATCCCACTTCCATGATGCGTGGTTTCCGAAGGTTGATCAAACTGCCTGCCACCGCCCCATACTGTTGGAGTCAGGAAAGCGCCGTACGTGTTTCGTCTCCAGTCCGTGCTAAGAGCATAACATCATCGGCGTACGCGCCGTGTCGATCGGTCATGGAGTGGAGGGTAAGACCTTCCAAGCGTCATCTCAGTCCGTGAAGAGCAGGTTCGAGTGTAATAGCGAATAACAAGCAGGAAGAGGACAGTCCTGTGTGACAGACCTGTTGACACTGACGGACACGGACCGATAGCGGTTTATCATAATCCTCGTGATCACCCCATTGATCAAACGATGCACAACACATGTCGTCACGCGCGGGATGCCGATGCATTCCATCGCTGCCACGTCTGTATAGGTGCTCAAAATCATAAACTCACTAGTGTTGCCTCCGAGGCAGGTTTGATCAGTGTGAATGGCCGTCGTTACCGTAGATTTGAGCCTCTCACGGAGGATGGGGATCAACAGGTTGTAGTCGGTATTTAGCATTGTCAATAGGCGAAATTGAAGTGGGGGATAGCCTCCGCTGGTTTGGGCACTAGATTAAAGAGGCCCTCATTGAATTTAGACGGTATTTGAGAATCGGGGTTCAGGAGTTCTCTGTACATCGTGACCCACGTTGGTCCCATAATATAAAAAAAAAATCTTTTGTAAAATTCAAGAGGTAGTCCGTCAGGGTCTGGCGTTTTGTTGCGAGCACCACGCAACACAGCATTTCACAGTTCTTCCACAGTCACCTCCGACAAGACCGTAGCTTCTGCTTATCGGTTCCGAGAGACGGGTAGGTCGGATAGGACTTCCCTGACTCCTACATCGATGTTGTACTCTCGCTTTTAGAGAAGTGTCTAGGACTGTGTGAACGCACGGACGATATCCGTTTGCGTTCCATCGCGTCGTCCATCCTCCGTCTCAACCTCCGTAATGAGCTGCTTCTTGCGCCTTCTCCGTCTTGAATGATATGGTGGAGGGAAGGTCTTTCTTCTCTAACATCATCAGTTGTCTTCACACGCACCCGCACACCCACGAGACGTACCACGGTGATACGTAGCAATTGTGCCTTGACGCGATGTTCTGCCGCTTTTAGTTCCGGCAACGGCGATTGCACAGTGAGTTAGTGGATCTCTGTGTAATGGAAATCAGTGGTCGCGGCATGCCAGCGCGCTCTCTCTCGTCCACGTTCGGCACAAGGCGGGTTCGACATACTGTAACCACCACTGAAGTGTGGAACCCTAGGCATCGGCTCCACGTGGACTCAACTTCGCGTCTACAGTTTGCCTCGTCAAGAAGGGCCACACTGAGGCACCACGGGCCCCTACTTCATCAGACGCGTTGGCGGCGGAAGGTGAGAGTACTCACATACGTCAAATGGCCCATGAACGCTGCCGCACACAGCTCAGCGTCGGTCGACAACTGCCGATCGCAGGCCCTGTGTGACGTAAACTCGATCAAAACGTCTCGCTGAATGGCTAGTAAAGGAGGTATATGCCTTTCGATCGCCGTGGTTTATGACCCTTGTGTCCATCAAAGCCGGCCGGGGTGGCCGAGCGGTTTTAGGTGCTACAGTCTGGAACCGAGCAACCGCTACGGTCGCAGGTTCGAATCCTGCCTCGGGCATGGATGTGTGTGACGTCCTTAGGTTAGTTAGGTTTAAGTAGTTCTAAGTCCTAGGGGACTGATGACCTTAAAAGTTAAGTCCCATACTGCTCAGAGCCATTTGAACCATTTGTCCATCAAAACCAAGTCCTTTACAAGTGCCTGAAGTTCCGGGCAAGTGGTCTAGTGCGGCATTTGGTCGGTTTGTCTGAGCACACAATTGAAATCCCCGCCGACTACCAATTGGTATAAAAGGAGCGGTGTTCTCTCCTTCTGTCGGTTCCGGAATGAGCATACAGGTACATTAGACGAACCGTACCAACCGTGATTTCGACTCCACGGGCCGACGGTAAATAGGAAATATTAGTTGCCACAATCCCTTCCCTGGGCAGAACAGCCTGCTCCACCCACATCTGAAGGCGTGGCGTAGGTGTCATATCCGTAGGCATCGAAACAGAGTCCTGGTCGAGCTTCTTGAAGGAAAACAACATCTAGATTCGCAGCTCGTAATGTATCTTGCAGCATGCGGCTTTTGAGAGCAGAAGTAAGGCCGTTGAAATTGATCGCGGAGAGACGGTATGCCTCTTCCATCAAGTCGCCGGGGCTGTCCTCCTTATTACAGCCGGTCAGTACTAGCGGTGTGGAGCTTCTTCAGGGCGAAGAGATAGGAAGCGGCGGGTGTAGGTCATGCCGGCCAAGGAGTCTGTCGTCGTCGACGTAGACGCGGCAAACGGCATCGATGTATCGTCAGGGTTCTGAAACGCATACTTCATCTCCATCTCCTGCGCCCAGTCTCCCATGGAGCTCGATAACACTGGATCTCGAGACGCAGACGTTGTCGTGGATAAATCCCTGGGATCGGGGCTTCGGTGAGCTCACACACCCCCACAGTGCGCGGTCACGCCGGTAGCGAGGGAAAACATCGAACCACGTTGTACGTCGGGATCGGCCGTGTCGGATCGGTGTATCGACTGACGCACCTCATCATCCATCATTGTTTCCTCGGGCCGTTCTAATGCCTCGGTCGTTGTTGGCCGGTTCTCAGGGCGCTTCGGCGATTTCTGTTTACGCTGTCTTGCCCCTGTGTCCGGCCCAGGGCAGGGGGTGGATGCGGCATCCTGTTAATCAACTTCCACCGCAATGTCGTCTTGTTGCAGCGGTGCATGCGTCCCGCCTGGGCTCGACGAGAGGGCAATAGGGGCATCGGCGCTAGAAGACGCTGGGGGCTCGTCAGGAACTGTTGCAAGGGCCTCTACAAATTTTGCACCAACATAGAAGGGTCGTCATAGACGGCTGGCCTCTCCCATCCCGCCGCCGCAACATACGTAATCGCCGTGCTGTCCCCGGCAGCGTGTTACCCGCCCCACGCCACTCGCCAATTTCGTCAGGCGTCGTACGACCAGGTGAATGCGGTGCTGTGATTGTCTTTATCAACTGTCATTTTCTAATTTAAAGTTCTTTTGTCTTGCAGTTACATATGAGATTTTTCATGCTCGAAACTTATGAAAGTTATTCAAGAATTGTAAAATAGGGCATCAACTGGGAAAAAGTCTAACATTTGCATCATACTGTATACTCTGGGTTTAACAGAGGTGTGAGGGCAGCAATGCAGCTCGGAATACTTTCACTGTGTGTGGAGCGAATACTTTAGGGCAAAACACGTCAGCAAAGGATTCTACTGTTTCAAGACACGTCTTCCTTCTGTCGTGCGACAGAAGTTTGTCACAGACTCCATCGTCATTAAATTTAGGATATACAACCCTGGACATTAGAGACGCTCGAATCTGATTGTCTGAGGGCGTCTGCACGAGATGGCGTTGCAGGCATTCTGTACGTACATTTCCTCCTGTCCACATCTGGAGCAGGTCCTTGGTTGACCGTCGTAAATAGTTATTGCACGGCAACCAGCGACCGTGAGATGCGAAGGTATATGGCGGAGCAGTTGAATACGGACCTGTCACACCCCCTTAAGCACAGGATAAGTTTCGAAGGCCTTCCATTTTTCAACCGTATGGCTAAGGAATGTGTCGTAGGGTCGAAGAGCAAGTGTGACCAAATCCCTTATAACTCCAAATTGTAGCTGAAACACGCGCACATTTGTTATTCCTAGTCCAACACGTTCTAGTGTTGCCACACCCACGTCTCCATCAGAGGGGTAGAATCTGTGACCTTCCGCCGAACGTCTGAGAAGTTTATCACAGACTTCATCGTCATTAAATTTAGGATATACAACCCCGGACATTACAGAAAAGTGGATACCCAGCAGGTCTTTTGGGTCAACATTTATCACGTCTCGTAAAAATCTGTCTACTTCGTGGGCCTTGGGTGCAGAGCACGTTGCGTCAAACTGGAGCTCGATCGTGGCTTTCCGACACGAAAGAGCCATAGGATATCAGGAACGCCGGCCGGGGTAGCCGAGCGATTCTAGGCGCTACAGTCTGGAACCGCGCGACCGCTACGGTCGCAGGTTCGAATCCTGCCTCGGGCATGGATGTGTGTGATGTCCTTGGGTTAGTTAAGTTTAAGTAGTTCTAGGGCACTGAATGGCCTCAGAAGTTAAGTGCCATAGTGCTCAGAGCCATTTAATATCGGGAACGTAACTATGACACTCAAAACGAGCGCGGTGGCGCGGTAAACAACAACAGACCGGGAAACCGACACGGAGCGGTCGGGACGTACCTCACCGCTCCACAGCCAAAGGCCGACTGTACCACTGTGACTACCTACACACACTACCTAGACCGACCCAAACTTCCAGGCATCACCATTAATGGTATGGGGATGTAGACAGTGTGATGTCTGGAATTTTTTGGGCGGTGCATGGATAGACGAACTTGTTAAGGCGACGCTCATGATAATTAGGAAATTCGGGTTAGAGTACGAGAATGGCAGAAATTTTCGTGTCACGCATAGATTATATATCTATAATGAAAACAGCTGATGCCGATATATTCGAGGTCAGCGAATTTATTTGGAACTAAATCAGAAATTATTGACGTTAAGACTATGATGGGTTCTTTGCGAGTGCTTAAGTTAGGTACAAAGATTTTGCCGAGCGTAATACTAAGCATTTTACTGTAACGAGCTCAGAAATATAAGATTTCATTTTGGTTTGACTTGTTTAGGAACCATCTACCGTTGAGAGCGCTCGTGTCGATATTAATGCCATCGGAGCCTCGCTAGTGGCACTTGCAGCGAGATACCAGCGTGGCAGCCGCGCCTGCTCGAACACTGCGCGCTTTGTAATTACAAGGCGGGCGCCGGCTGGCCTATGTCGGTGCTAACAAGCCGAGCGGCGCCGGGGCGGACACAGGCGGCGCAGCTGCCGCCGTATCTCCGCCGGGCACTACGGCAGCTGCCAGTACGAGTGCCAGCCTGACACGAGCCACGTGTCACCGTACCCACACACTGCGATACGGCTCCTCACAACTTGTTTAGAGGATACGATACAGCACAAAAGTCAACTAAAATCAAGAAATCGGAGCATCTTTCCTTAACGTGATGTGCGTGACGTACATGAGCAGGCAAAACTGTCCACGGGTTTTGTGAGCTTAAAACGACGAATGCATGAATATGTGAAAATTACCAAATCCTTAGCGCAGTTGTGTACCAATCTAAAAAGAATTATCGTCCTCAGTAGAATGTAACAAACATTAGATGCTGCATTCTCAGAAGATCAATTTGGCTTACATCCGGCCCCGGTAGCTGAGTGGTCGGCGCGACAGAATGGCAATCCTAAGGGCCCGCGTTCGATTCCCGGCTGGGTCGGAGATTTTCTCCGCTCAGGGACTGGGTGTTGTGTTGTCCTAATCAACATCATTTCATCCCCATCGACGCGCAAGTCGCCGAAGCGGCGTCAAATCGAAAGACTTGCACCTGGCGAACGGTCTACCCGACGGGAGGCCCTAGTCACACGACATTTATTTATTTAATATGGCTTACAAAGAGGGAGGATACAGAAAAGCGATGTTACCTTTAAAATGAGTTTTACAGAGCGCGTGGAAAGAATTTTAACAAAATACACCAGATGCAAGAGTCGTTAGGGGCATTTTCTCTGGTGCTTCGGCAGATATTTTCAATTTCGTTTCTACATTGTGGAGCTGAAGTCAGCCCACACAATTACTGCTCGTCACTTGTTTCATGCGGCGCTCAGTGTGAGTAGAAGCGTCGGTCTGTTAAATTAAAAACGAAATTATTATTAAATCGGTGTTTTACATACCCGACAAACCGACGCATTCCGTCGACACCGGGGGTCGCAAGAAACACATGATGAACAATATTAGTTTAGGCGGATTCCAGCTACACAATTCAAAAACGAAATGTCATACACTTGCTGCAACACCAGAGAGAATGTGCCTGGTGACTCTTAGGAGACACACCCCGTATAGTTTCTGTAGGTATACATAAAGCGACCGGTAATGTAAAGACAGAAAAAAGTGTTTAACGTGTAGATGAAAGTAGGCTAGGACGTGCACTACCTCCAACTATTTTTAATCTATACACAGAGACGGTACTTCAAAATGTTAGAGAACGGTTGAAATTCACATAATACATGATAAAAAATAGATACAATGAGATATGGTGGTGATATAGCTGCTTTAGCTCAAGGTGAAACAGATCTTGAAGCTATTTAAAAATAGATAAAGATATGGGAAAAGTACATAAAATGAAAACCAACGAGTCAAAAACAAAGGCGGGAAAACCAAACCAAAGTACATGTATGTGAGGAATTACTGCAACTATTTCCTCAGATACTCGTTTAGGAAGCAAGATCTTTAGAGACAGAAAAAGACAAGCGGGAATAGAAAGCAGCATTCTTCAAATTACTGAAGCAAAAGTAACTTAAGTAATTTGAAGAAGACGTTGAGTTAAAAAAGTAACAGCCTACAAATCAGTAAGAGGTTTCTGAAAGCACATGTTTGGAGTGTGGCGTTGCAGTCGTATGTCTGTGAGACCTGGATTCTGTGACAAGAAAGGCAAAGATGGGAAAAAGGTGGAGAAGGTAACATGAAACTTCACAAGTTGCGAGCATATGTGACGTTAGTTCAGTGATTACAGTATCGATTCAAATTTGCAAAGAATTTGGCATCATAAGTCCATTAATAACTATTACGTTACACCCTCTTTGGCCTGGATGCATGCAAAGACGCAGTTGGGAAGGGCATCAAAAAGCCCTTATGATCACTTCTGAGGCAAAATGGCCCACATGTATTGTAACTGGTTCTTGATATCGTTGATACAGAGGCGACGCCCGAGATGATCCCATACATGCTCTGAGGATTTTGCTGGTCACTGAAGTATCTAAACATAACGCAGACAGTTGGTAGACACATGTGTCACTTGTGGGTGAGAATTGTCTTATTGAGAAATGACACCATTAATTTTATTTATCTACGTTAGGGATTGAAAACCCAGGAAATCAAGATCGCACTTGAAATCTTCTGCATTTGGATCGATTACTAGATTTGGCTAACAATCTAGCCATCTTCAGATCACAAAAAATTTTGATTAGTGTTGGTACCATTAAGGCTTCACATATCGTTAAAATTTTCTCAAAACTATAACATCCGAATATGACATAATTAAAAATCAAGATTGTTCTATGATCTAAGAATGGCAAATCGTTAGCCAAAACTAGTCATCAATCCACATAAAGAGGATTTCATGTGCGATCGAGACTACATTGGTTTTCAATGGCAAATGTAAATAAAAAATAAGACTAGATCGCGTATCTCGTGGATGACAGTGTCCACAAACTTGATATTAGAGATAAGATAACGTAATAGTAAATCAGGTTCATATTTGTGTATGAATAATCTGTGAAAGACATTTTCGATCATTTCTTTTTGTTAAACTGATAGAACTGACGGGAAGATATAACCCCCATTTAACTTTATAATATCCTTTATTACACGTTCTAGATTTCAGCATTAGGCCATTTTCAAGTGTTACAACTGGAAAAAATGAATACACAATAAAGGTACAAATAGTGGAAAAGTAGCAGAAAAGTAGGGCAAAAATATAATGATGTATAGGTTGCATGATTTGTTTTCTTACGTACACGGTAAAAATCATCTGAATTTTGTGGAACACAAGTAATCTTAAAATACAATGACGGAAAAAAATGACAGTACCAAAAATTTTTTAATGTAGAGTAATGAAATTTCGTGAATACAAGCACGGGATAAGCCGCCGGCCGAAGTGGCCGTGCGGTTAAAGGCGCTGCAGTCTGGAACCGCGAGACCGCTACGGTCGCAGGTTCGAATCCTGCCTCGGGCATGGATGTTTGTGATGTCCTTAGGTTAGTTAGGTTTAACTAGTTCTAAGTTCTAGGGGACTAATGACCTCAGCAGTTGAGTCCCATAGTGCTCAGAGCCATTTTTGATAAGCCATTACAAATGTGTCATATGTGTCATGCTGGTACACTAATAACCGGTGTTATCGGATCGCCAGAATGTTGAATGCAAGGACGCAAACGAACATGCGTTATGTTGTACAGGTGCCGGAAGCCAGTGTGTGGGATAGAGTTCCATGACTGTTGCAATTGCTTACTCTACACATGCGCGGTTAATGCTGTTTGTGGACGACGCTGGATTGTCATCTGATGATATCTCATATGTGCTCGATTGAAGACAGATTCAGTAATCAACAAGACCAAGGCAACATGTTGACAATCTAAGTTAGTATGAACAGTCAAGATCGCAATAATATTTGTTTGTTGATCTGTTTCGGCTTATGTAAAAGCCATCTTCAAAATTTTTTTTGGCCCTGCAAGGGTAGGAACACCAAAGCTACAAACGGTATTATTACACATGGCTTTAAAATAAGTTAGAGAACAGCTGTAGTATAAAATTACAAATAGTACTATCGTATAGGGCGTTAAAAAATAGGGAACGGTTATAGCGTTTATGGCTGGTGCTGGTGGCACCTCGATTGTCTCGTGATATCACGATCGTACACGGACTGAAGACTGTAGGGTCACGGGTTACACAGTGTGCAATTAGCGCGCGCCGACTATAGCTTACGTCACCAGCCAATGGTAAACGCTTCACAAGAGCTGTATGAAATTTGCACAGTAAATACTCGTAGCCCACGTACGAGTACGTAAGATGTTAAAACATTATCAAGAAAAGGTAAGTAGTAATTTATGTTAGAATAAAATAAACACACTTACAAGACAACGAAAGGGGCAGTGTACTCTATTAACACTGCTGTGAAAGACGAACACATCGTTCTTACTAATGTTTTGTCGGTACGAATAAACGAGAGAGTGGTAATTATATGCAACAGATATTACATGAAGAGATAATGAGAGGTAAAATTAAATTAAAAGATACAAACATTAAAATATATACACGCTGTTGTATATTTACTAGGCAGTGCTGTCTGGTAAGAATTTAAAAACGACGCCGTTGCCTAGACAACGTGAAGGTTAAGATGGCCGTCGTCATATCATAGAATTGTGCACTGAGAAGAACGCCGTAGTCATGGTAACGAAACTGCCAAAGAGGCAGTCGAGAAAACCAAAGAAGTACGCCTGGAGACGCCGACTACGATCAAGGTATCGATACAAATCGATATCATCAAAGACGTTCGTGCCGGTGACTCATAAATAAACGCTGTAGGAAAGTTGCTTAGTATTCTTCAGCGTCATTATTGAGACTACTTGTCTTATGCTTGATAATGTTTTAACATCTTATGTACTCGTACGTGGGCTACTAGAGTTTACTGTGCAAATTCCATACAGCTCTTGTGAAGCGTTTGAAATTGGCTGGTGATGACGTAAGCCACAGTCGGCGTGCGATTTTCACACTGTTTAACCCACAGCTCCACAGCCACCAGTCCCCCTTCCTGGCGCGTCAACAGTATTGTCTCCTATACCTAAACATTCGCTCCCTCCCCGCCAATAAATACCTTTTCATGCATATCCTGTCCCAGTACCAGATCAACTCCTTCCTCGTTAATGAAACCTTCCTCCAACCTCACCATGTTGTTCATATCTCTCCCTATCTCATTCACCGCACCGACAACGCCCTTCCCTTCGTACAAGGCGGGGACACTATTGGCCACCTCAAGCATCTCCCTGTCTGGCCACAACCCCTACTCAATGACCCGACTGAACACCATCTCCCCAGCATCTTTTTTCCCCTCCCTCACTGTCACCAGTGCCACTATCTATATCCATCCTGCAGCTCCTGTTCCCTACAACTTCATTTCCATGCTGCCCGTTCCTTCTCCACCTATGTGATTGCTGCCGACCTCAACATCCACAGCTATGACCCTGACACCCTTCAGTGGTGGCATCACCCTCCATGGTGACCTTGTTCCTCTCCCACAGCACACCCGTATTGAAAGTACCTCCACCCCAGATGTCATCCTCGCTTCCCCCAACCTCCTTAGTCACATTGCCACGGAAGTCCTCAATCCCATTGGTAGTGACCACTTCCCCATCCTCACTATCTCCTCTGCCCATGGCCACCCTCATGCCCCCACTCTGCTGCCCCTCCAAAGTCTGTCCATGACTACCACCGTGCCAACTAGGATGCGTCCTGGGAATCCATTGACTCACAGGTCGAAAGCCACCCCCCTTATATTTCACCATCCCACTGACATCATCCATGCCTCTTCCTTCCTCCAGAAGACCACATTCCTACCCAACTCAGTCATGCTCACCGCCACACACTTCCTTCACAGGCCATCCTTCTTCTCTGTAAATCCCACAGACTCTACTGCTCCTTTCTCTGCACCCATGACCGGGTAAACGCCTCCGCCACTGGCAATTACAAAGAGACAGCCGCAATGCAAACAAACGTCGGGATTCACACCATACAAGTACATGCCTCAACTCCACCCTCCCTGTCAACTCCTCCAAGTACCGGTCTGCTTTCCACTGCCTTACTGGTAGCCATCCGACCCTGCATTACCCGCTTCTCTAAGACAACTGCCCCTTCCATGACAATCTCAGTAAGGCTAACCACTTTGCTTCCCCCCTTCTGAGGTCTTCTACATTCCTGACGATGCCAATTTTGATTACTGCCTCTTCCCCACCGTCCTTGAACACACTGATAACCAGTTTCTAGTACTTGGATCAGTTACTTTCCTACATAAACAATACCATCACTGCACATGACATCAAACTCGTCCTCCATTCCAAACGCAACACCACTCCTGCTCACGATGGTGTCACCTACTGCCACCTCAAGGAATCTCCCCTGTCCTTCTTGGCTGCCCTTACTACCCTGTACAAGCTCCTCCTCTCCACTAGCTTTTACACTGACCTGTGGAAGACTTCCTGTGTCCTGCTATTCCCTAAATCCAACAAACCCCCCCTCTGACACCTCTTCCTGTCGTCCCATCTGCCTCACCTCCATGTTCACTAAGGTCTTAGAGTCCATCCTCTCGTGCCACATTCATTACCAACTTAACAAACACCACCTTCTTCCCCTTGCCCAATGTGACTGGCCCTCCTTCTCAGCCGATGACCAGCTCCTTAACCTTACCAATCTCGTTTCCCTCCAACTTAACTCCTGTTGCTCTGCTATCTTTGTTTCCCTTGACCTCCAGAACGCCTACGACTTTGTCTGGCATTCTGCACTCCTGTTCAAACTCCAGACCTATGCTCTCCTCATCAATTTAATCTATTTCGTTGCTTCCTTCCTGTCCTATCGTCTCTCCTATGTCACTATCCACAGTACCAACTCGTGTACTTTCTAACCCACCGCCGGCTTGTCCCAAGGCTCCGACCTATCCCCTCTCCTCTATCTCATGTACACTGCCGATATGCCCAAACCTTCACCGCCTGTTCATCTCCTCCAATTTGCTGATGACACCACCTTCCTTCACATATATTCAACTGATATTTCGTAAGTAAAAGTGAAAACATCTTTGTGATATGTTAACTGGCTGACGAATTGCCTGATTTATTAACTGGATAAAGCATTGAAGTAAAACGGGTTATGAGATCACAGGTTTACATTTCATGTCACTTTCTCTAAGCAGCGAACACCATCAACATAAGTTGGACAGTAGTCTAAGGCCGTCACATATACATCACAGTCTACACCACGCAGTCTATGGTGTGTCAGGGAACTAAGTAGTGGAACCATTTATTTAACAAGCTGGTTACTTTATCTTTGCAATGGGCACAAGATACCAGTATTTATATTACCCTCCTGGAAATTGAAATAAGAACACCATGAATTCATTGTCCCAGGAAGGGGAAACTTTATTGACACATTCCTGGGGTCAGATACATCACATGATCACACTGACAGAACCACAGGCACATAGACACAGGCAACAGAGCATGCACAATGTCGGCACTAGTACAGTGTATATCCACCTTTCGCAGCAATGCAGGCTGCTATTCTCCCATGGAGACGATCGTAGAGATGCTGGATGTAGTCCTGTGGAACGGCTTGCCATGCCATTTCCACCTGGCGCCTCAGTTGGACCAGCGTTCGTGCTGGACGTGCAGACCGCGTGAGACGACGCTTCATCCAGTCCCAAACATGCTCAATGGGGGACAGATCCGGAGATCTTGCTGGCGAGGGTAGTTGACTTACACCTTCTAGAGCACGTTGGGTGGCACGGGATACATGCGGACGTGCATTGTCCTGTTGGAACAGCAAGTTCCCTTGCCGGTCTAGGAATGGTAGAACGATGGGTTCGATGACGGTTTGGATGTACCGTGCACTATTCAGTGTCCCCTCGACGATCACCAGTGGTGTACGGCCAGTGTAGGAGATCGCTCCCCACACCATGATGCCGGGTGTTGGCCCTGTGTGCCTCGGTCGTATGCAGTCCTGATTGTGGCGCTCACCTGCACGGCGCCAAA
This sequence comes from Schistocerca nitens, assembly GCF_023898315.1. Lineage (NCBI taxonomy): Eukaryota > Metazoa > Arthropoda > Insecta > Orthoptera > Acrididae > Schistocerca > Schistocerca nitens. The sequence goes on from NC_064614.1 coordinate 552,323,184, forward strand.
CACGCATACGACCATCATTGGCACCAAGGCAGGAGCGACTGTCATCGCTGAAGACGACACGTCTCCATTCGTCCCTCCATTCACGCCTGCCGCGACACCACTGGAGGCGGGCTGCACGATGTTGGGGCGTGAGCGGAAGACGGCCTAACGGTGTGCGGGACCGTAGCCCAGCTTCATGGAGACGGTTGCGAATGGCCCTCGCCGATACCCCAGGAGCAACAGTGTCCCTAATTTGCTGGGAAGTGGCGGTGCGGTCCCCTACGGCACTGCGTAGGATCCTACGGTCTTGGCGTGCATCCGTGCGTCGCTGCGGTCCGGTCCCAGGTCGACGGGCACGTGCACCTTCCGCCGACCACTGGCGACAACATCGATGTACTGTGGAGACCTCACGCCCCACGTGTTGAGCAATTCGGCGGTACGTCCACCCGGCCTCCCGCATGCCCACTATACGCCCTCGCTCAAAGTCCGTCAACTGCACATACGGTTCACGTCCACGCTGTCGCGGCATGCTACCAGTGTTAAAGACTGCGATGGAGCTCCGTATGCCACGGCAAACTGGCTGACACTGACGGCGGCGGTGCACAAATGCTGCGCAGCTAGCGCCATTCGACGGCCAACACCGCGGGTCCTTGTGTGTCCGCTGTGCCGTGCGTGTGATCATTGCTTGTACAGCCCTCTCGCAGTGTCCGGAGCAAGTATGGTGGGTCTGACACACCGGTGTCAATGTGTTCTTTTTTCCATTTCCAGGAGTGTATATGGTAGGGAACTGACATTCCTTCCATTGTTCTCCTTCTTACAACATTGGTGATATAAGGTTGTATCTTTTCTGTAACTTGCGTTCCGCGTTAAATAATAAGGCCGTTTGATTTATTTAATCATCATTTTGGTAGCTTAGTACGAAACTCTGCTTTTCGTACTAATGCATTTTTTGTTTGTAAATTCAACATTCGTAAGTCGAGCCTGCAGCCTACGTTTTAAATTGTGATTATTATTATGCAAAACCAACTCTTTGTGTTAACGATAACACAGTTTCTCATCACCAAGCTCGCTGCTTTCCGACGACGACTGAATGGCCCGAAGCTAATTCTTGCATGAGACTTAAAGTGAACCGATATATAAGTAGAAATCATCTTCTGCGGTAAGAAAGACTAACAAATCTAATACGTACATTTTATGATTACATGTTTTCTTTCCTTGTCGGCAATCTATTATATTCTTCCTTGGATAACATTTTACTTTCGTGAACAAATTTAAAATCACAAAATACTTGGAGGTGAGGAAGGGTGGTATACTACATGCTGGATGTGGCATACCTGAAGAAAATCGTGGATTTCCTTCGTCACCAAATTGAGGCGGTGTTGGACGGTATAACGCGATGTCTCGTGGAGGGGACTATGTTTTGCCCGGTGTCCTTGCGCTGGTGTTCGTGAGCAGCGGCTCTGGTACCGGACTGCGTAGGGAAATGCCGGTGGGGGCCCCGCGGGCGGCGCCGCTTTCGGCCTGCGGTTCCCACGGCCGCCGGACAATGGCCACTCAGGGCGGCGGCTGCTCCACTGCACGGCCGCGCCCTGCCCCTCTCACGGAAGTGACCCACACTTCTGTCTTCTCGACAACTGTCCGGAGTTAGCTCTCCAGGCGCTGCACAGACAAACCCGCTGGTAACATGACCGTAAAGAGCTATCCGGGGGGTGCCGCTGCTCTCGTCCCAGAGTGTTGCCACAACAAATCTGACATTTTACACTGTAACGTGCAACATACTTAGCGTATGAATCTTACACGAAGCAAGTTCATAAAGTTGTTCACCTAACAAGGAAAGCATAACATCTAAGAGGCAATGGTAAGTACGCCGAACAAAAAATTACACACCTGCAGGAGACATCACACTAATACTACAATCTAATACATACAGTGACGACACTGGTGCTCATTTGGGTTATACATTGCGACAATAGCGTTCTAGGCGGACAGAAAACTACACTGCTGAATAAGATACCGGATGAGACCGAACAGCACTTTTATATTGATTTGTAACATAGTTTTTGAGGTAGGAAATATACATAGTGCCATAAAAATGGGCAGTAACTGAAAAAAGTGACTCCACATTTATATTTATTTAGTTTCCTAAGGACTCTAGGAGGTATGAAACGGTGCATTGCAGGACAATTTATTTACGATTCTCTTGTAACCTACATATATTTTCTGAAAAATGTTTTCGTTTGAGAACAAAAAAGTGACTAGTAAACAGCACAAGACCTAACGTTTCGCTGATAGAGGTCGTATATTCTCTCAACAGCGTAAGGTTTTGCTCGCTACATTCCTAGTCAAATCAGCGAATGTGGAACGTAGGAAATTTCTATGAAATACAATATCTACATTATTTAACGTACCAAGTGAGACGCCACAACCGTAGCTGAAAAGGAAACCACACAGACGTCACAATAAAACGTCAACAGCAAGAAAACTTTTTCCCAACACACAAAAAAACAGTTCTACAATTGTTGCTGTAGTGGACTGTTAAGGCAGCCAGTCCACAGTGAAGTAGCCGAAAGGGCACGCGTCAACTCACGCCGTCTGGCGTTAAGTCTGGAACAGGATTCGTAATGAATGTGATAAAGAAAAGAACGTAGCTACTAGAACACTTAACTTTTATATTGTCCTTTGGTATACAGCATTCTGGATGATACAAGTGAGACTCTATCTTGAGGTACATGCAACGTTACAAATGGTTAATGGCGCCTTGCTAGGTCGTAGCCATTAACTTAGCTGAAGGCTATTCTAACTGTCTCTCGGCAAATGAGAGAAAGGCTTCGTCAGTGTAGTCGCTAGCAAAGTCGTCGTACAACTGGGGCGAGTGCTAGTACGTCTCTCGAGACCTGCCTTGTGGTGGCGCTCGGTCTGCGATCCTGACAGTGGCGACACGCGGGTCCGACATGTACTAATGGACCGCGACCGATTTAAGCTACCACCTAGCAAGTGTGGTGTCTGGCGGTGACACCACAGTTGCCACAACCGAGGCACAAATAACAAGAATCTTCAACAAATTCGATTTTGGAGCAAAAGAAATTACATTTACAAAAATATTCGTGCATTACAAGGTCGAGTGGAGAGTAAGAACGAGCGAATCATTACACTCCACGTGAAATTGTTACATGTGAAGCAAAGAGTCTGTCATAGCAGGAACAGACAACAGCCGAAATACATACTTCTCAAGCATGAAAAAGTGTTTATACAGTCTTGGTTTCAGCAGAATGAGCTGCAATTACAGACATATTAGAAAATATTTCTTAAAGAATAAGTTGTTGCCTGTGTCACTGAATCAGCAAGATTCGGCTGTTTTTTAAGTGTATTTCGCAATAATCCATGTTTGTTGAAAATTTACTAATGACTGGATCGCATAACTATGATAAGTATTTCATTAATTATGTATAAAAGTTATTAAAAACAAGCATTAATCTTACGGCTGCTTTTTCGCCGCTAGGCGCACTAGCGTCGTTCCAACTTCCCCAGCAGGATGTTAGACTGTGCTAACACAATGTAACACCGACTCTAGCCTATATAATGGCCTCAGTTGGACGAGGAAGAGAGTCTAAAAGTTTCTTCACGGACGCAATTTCAAGAAGGGATCTCTCATTGATGATTAGGTCCTGTAGTGCTATCAAACTGCAGGGATGTTGCTTACCACGTCTCACTCGATGTTCCAGATTGTCTCGACGCTTTCCGTGGAATTGAGAACGGCTGTTTAGCGATCCAGACGAGGTGTTCCTCAAATGTCATTTTAGTAAGCATAGATACTCATCTCGAAGATGTGGAACAAAACAAAACTTGGTCGCCGAGAAAGTTGTAATAAACATCATAACTCATGTTAATCGAAAGCTGAGTGAGCGCATCCAAGTCATGGTAAGAAAAACACACCCAGAACATCACAGAACCACCTCCAATTGGACCTACAACCTTCACACACTGCAGGTTAAACGCCTTACTGGGCCATCGGTGCACTGCACGTATCAGTTGAAAAAAGCCACTACAACTATTCGTCAGACCACACTATAAGCCACCATCCGGCTACTGTCCAGTATGTGTTGTTCGACCCACTGAAAACATCCAACTATATGTGCCTGTGCGAGTAAGGTACTAGATTCCAAATGTTCATTGAATCCAATTACCTTCGAAATGTTCGCCGAGAGTGGTTCATATCGACCTTCATTCACTGGCAGCACAAATTCTCTCTAGGTTTGAAAACGATTGTCAGTGACAAAGTGTGGTACTCTTCCCCAGTCCCTGTCAGTTAGGCTCTCTCTGCGACCACCTTTCTTACGCTGTGTTACATGGTTGTGAGTCGTAGCTGAAGACACGTTGGACAGTCCATGTTGAAACTCCAATAAATTACGCATCTTCATCCGTGGGATATCCAACGGCCTTGTCACGTTGGTAACACCGCCGCCCGATCACCGAAATTAAGTAACGTTGGGCTCGGATTGGCGATCGTCCGTTGACATCCGCCACCCAGTGGCATCCAATATTGAAAGACTTGTCCCAGACTGGTGTGCCACACGACTTTTATGTAGTTATTCACGGTGTGATTATCGGCAAATCCAAACACGGTAGCTCCTTTCTGACATTCTGTCACGTCGACTCATCTTGTGGAGTGTCCAGTGCGGTTCTAGGCGCTACAGTCTGGTACCGAGCGGCCGCTACGGTCGCAGGTTCGAATCCTGCCTCGGGCATGGATGTGTGTGATGTCCTTAGGTTAGTTAGGTTTAATTAGTTCTAAGTTCTAGGCGACTGATGACCTCAGAAGTTAAGTCGCATAGTGCTCAGAGCCATTTGAACCATTTCTTTTGACTCATCTTGTTGCGCTGATTCCATACAGCCGACTGGCCCATACACATCACTTCAGTCTATGGTACAGGGACATACGACTACATGATATCACTACTGCGACATCCGCAGCTCTCCAAGATGACCTACGTACTCCTTTAAGAGGGCGAGCTTGTTATTCAACACCTTGGAAACCAGCTCATTTGCGCCAACGGTACTGCAACATCTTAATGCTCTCAGTAAACTAAGATTTATCTAACTGCTCGAAATAAGCGCCTGTTTCAATTCGAACTTCAGCATTTGATGTGATCTTTCGTTAACTTGACAATTTTTCAGGGTTTAGCAACAAAGTGTAACCGTTGGGAGGGAACAGGGCGTTGTCTTGATGAAAGAGACATTTTTTCTTTGGATGATGTGCTCGTTTACCATAAATTACACCCTTCACCTTCAGCGTACTTAGTAAAAGACGTAGTATTCACAGGCGGTGGCTCACCCATGTGCAGGTTTGAGTGAATCAGACAGTGTGAATCACAAAAACGGTAGGCATGACTTTTTCTGAAAATGGAAGCTTCTTAGGAGTTCTTAAAAAATCTTTAAAAAAACGTTGTTCTTTGTGGGCTGTACAGTTTTCATTATATTTGCTGCCTGTACAATTTTCGTTTCATTAGCAGCCCATAACAGACAATAAAAAAAAGACACATTGAGACTGAGGACACTTGTGCGAACAAAATTATCTTCGTACTTGCTTTTGGTGGATTTTTAGCGTCTTTTGCCACTGTTTCGATTACTCCTTCGACACTGATGTATTCAAAACACGACCCACTTCTTAATCCCCGAAAATGAATGGGATAAAAACTTCAGTCTTGCACAGAATTCATTTTCATTACGATTAAATCTTTTAAAGCAAGTAGTTTATCACATCTCCTAATTTAATTGTATTCATTTTGCCACTGAACGTATATCTCGGGAAGCTCATTGAACTCCGTATAAAAACATTATCTTCTCTGCTGCTGCTGCTGCTGCGGTCGCAGGTTCGAATCCTGCCTCGGGCATGGATGTGTGTGATGTCCTTAGGTTAGTTAGGTTTAAGTAGTTCTACGTCTAGGGGACTGATAACCTCAGATGTTAAGTCCCATAGTGCTTAGAGCCATTTGAGCCATTTCTTTTCTCGGAACCCCGTAACTTTCTGCGATTGAAGCACATATATTTGAAATTTACCTCAAGGTTACCTACAACCTTCCTCTGTACTGGTGCAAACGCATGGCACCCTGGAACATCACCAAGGATCCGGCGACGCTAACAGGAAGCTGGTCGATACAAGAGAAAAAAAAATTTTGTCCCACGCCCCCTGCAATGGAGGTAAGAAACGCGACGTCCAGTGTTGGTATAAGGCGGTTGTGTTATGCGTGGCCGAGGAAAACATTTCAGAATCACCACCGCTTAGAATCGACACAAATATACCTCAGGAGATGGCATAAAGGGCGTCAAGGGAACCACTTCTTACTTTGGGACGTTTATTCCCAGGACAGTTAGCAGTGCCATGAGCAACAAGACAACCTTTGACAATCTTTGACGTTGCTGACACCCCCGGAAGACTCAGAACTTCTCTAAGGACATCGCTAGCCTGCAACTCCACTGAATGTGATCGCTCCCCTTGGGAGTATAGGGTGGTCGCAATTTTTCGTCTGTTATGCTAGGTGGAACCACTAGGAACAGTTCAGAACCATTCGACGAAATTTGAACGTAATCTGAAGCAGCAAAGTATGTTTATGCATTATCAGCCCTCCTATTTCGCACCCTTTTGTGGCTGATCACCGGGGTAACGGGTTTGAAACATTGATACATACATGAGCAAAATGGCAAACGGTCGCTCTAAGAACCCGTCCCATGTTCGACAACACCCTCGGTGCCGCCTGCGGATCTTTGTTGAGTACTTCAAAAATGTACGCGTTCAGAGACAACCTATAATGGATTCATAGGCACCTGCGGGCAGGCAACCCCTTTGGCACCCCTTGGATTCCGCATGCTCACTAGCAGATTCTAGAGCAGCAGCGTAATGCCACGCACCTAAATACACTCCTGGAAATGGAAAAAAGAACACATTGACAACGGTGTGTCAGACCCACCATACTTGCTCCGGACACTGCGAGAGGGCTGTACAAGCAATGATCACACGCACGGCACAGCGGACACACCAGGAACCGCGGTGTTGGCCGTCGAATGGCGCTAGCTGCGCAGCATTTGTGCACCGCCGCCGTCAGTGTCAGCCAGTTTGCCATGGCATACGGAGCTCCATCGCAGTCTTTAACACTGGTAGCATGCCGCGACAGCGTGGACGTGAACCGTATGTGCAGTTGACGGACTTTGAGCGAGGGCGTATAGTGGGCATGCGGGAGGCCGGGTGGACGTACCGCCGAATTGCTCAACACGTGGGGCGTGAGGTCTCCACAGTACATCGATGTTGTCGCCAGTGGTCGGCGGAAGGTGCACGTGCCCGTCGACCTGGGACCGGACCGCAGCGACGCACGGATGCACGCCAAGACCGTAGGATCCTACGCAGTGCCGTAGGGGACCGCACCGCCACTTCCCAGCAAATTAGGGACACTGTTGCTCCTGGGGTATCGGCGAGGACCATTCGCAACCGTCTCCATGAAGCTGGGCTACGGTCCCGCACACCGTTAGGCCGTCTTCCGCTCACGCCCCAACATCGTGCAGCCCGCCTCCAGTGGTGTCGCGACAGGCGTGAATGGAGGGACGAATGGAGACGTGTCGTCTTCAGCGATGAGAGTCGCTTCTGCCTTGGTGCCAATGATGGTCGTATGCGTGTTTGGCGCCGTGCAGGTGAGCGCCACAATCAGGACTGCATACGACCGAGGCACACAGGGCCAACACCCGGCATCATGGTGTGGGGAGCGATCTCCTACACTGGCCGTACACCACTGGTGATCGTCGAGGGGACACTGAATAGTGCACGGTACATCCAAACCGTCATCGAACCCATCGTTCTACCATTCCTAGACCGGCAAGGGAACTTGCTGTTCCAACAGGACAATGCACGTCCGCATGTATCCCGTGCCACCCAACGTGCTCTAGAAGGTGTAAGTCAACTACCCTGGCCAGCAAGATCTCCGGATCTGTCCCCCATTGAGCATGTTTGGGACTGGATGAAGCGTCGTCTCACGCGGTCTGCACGTCCAGCACGAACGCTGGTCCAACTGAGGCGCCAGGTGGAAATGGCATGGCAAGCCGTTCCACAGGACTACATCCAGCATCTCTACGATCGTCTCCATGGGAGAATAGCAGCCTGCATTGCTGCGAAAGGTGGATATACACTGTACTAGTGCCGACATTGTGCATGCTCTGTTGCCTGTGTCTATGTGCCTGTGGTTCTGTCAGTGTGATCATGTGATGTATCTGACCCCAGGAATGTGTCAATAAAGTTTCCCCTTCCTGGGACAATGAATTCACGGTGTTCTTATTTCAATTTCCAGGAGTGTATATTGCCCGGCCCTTCGGAATCCGTCACACGTTGTCTTTGCATAGGCACAGCGCTCAACACTGACCGTGTAAAGGGACTGTCTACCGTTTTTCTAATACCTATCATAGTGATCAAAGCATAGGAGGGCGCGAAATAGGGGGCGGAAAAAGTATGGACGTCCTTTGCTACTCCTGATCACGTTTAAATTTCGTTGAATGGTTTTGAACGGTCGGTAGTCGTTTCACCCTGCACATTAGAGGGAAAATGCATCCGCCCTACCCTCAAAAGTGGTGTGATCACCCACCATGACGTTGCAGGCGTACAGGGTTCTTAGAGATTAGCTGAATTGTCCGGAGGATGTCGGCAGTGCCAAAAGTTGCCAAGAGCGTCGTGCTGTTCCTCATCATACTGCGAATTGTCGTTTCCGACCGCAAATTGTGTGGGAATTACTGCACCAAGGGAACGAATAGTTTCATTGCCGCAGTTTATGCCACCCCCTGAGGCCACTTCATGTCGATTCTGAGCGGCGATGTGACTTTTATGTCGGACAGCTCGGTTCTGCTCTCCATCGCAGAGGCGCCAAAAGAAGGGGTGAAATGAGGAAACGTCCACGGTGGCGTTGGGCAGAATTGTGATTTCCAGGGCAGCAATCGAGTGCCAAGTGGCCTAAATTTAAAGTGGTGTCAGCAGATAACAGCAACCACAGCGCTACCTAGGCCAGCATGCAGCAGAGCGAATGCCAGCAGATGTCACTTGTCACTGGACCGGCAAACTTCTTTGCCTCCGCAGATCATATGACTGCAAATATAGCCTGGATATTTAGGCTGGTGATTGGCCGCTCTGAGGCAGGTTTTCCTCGAATTTTGAGCCGGGCGTCAACTGCACTCTCAGTTCCACAATCAGAGCCTCGATCGGGATCTACACTACGTACCATACTGTGCCGCACCATCTGACCAACAGAATAGCCAGCGCCTGCCCGCAGCATCACCAGGATCTGGACTCTGCATCTGAAACGCCCAGGATCTTGGTATTGGCCGTCGAACTCCCTCCGCGTTATTTTCTTTTGCTTCCGAGTGTACACTGAGTGTTTCATTATTACTGCCTTCAGCCTAAGTGGACTTCTATAAATTTCATGCTAAACACGAACTATTACAAGCTCGCAATTATTAACTTTTCTCCAAAGGAGTATCATTTTGGTTAAGGTGTTTTTCAATAAAACTATGATACTTCTTTACCTGGGATGTGTTCTCACCTCGACTGGTACAAGATTTAGCAAACGAGGAACTCTTCTATGAATCCGAACTGTCACTTGTGTTTACACATCAGGTAGACAGTGTGAATGTACGTGTGCCTTCTACCTCGCGAAGACCTTGACAGTGATAATTTTTGCTTCATCGTGTCTGCCCTACAGACCTTACTGCTCAGGTGTTACTGCCACTCCAGAATGCAAAAAGCAAGATGGCCCCATCCAGGCCGGAGCTGTCCAATTGGCTGTCCCAGATCAATTCCCTGGTCGAAGGATTTAGAGGAGCGCCGCCGCCATTCCAGGTGTTTAGTCGGAAGATCGAGTTCTCGGCAAACTACGTGGTCAGAATGCAGTAACACTTCCTGGGCCATGGTATCACAGTTGAAACCCAGCAGTGTGTGTTCTTCCTGGCCTATGCAGGCGAGGAAATTTACTATTCATTACAGCATATCCAATAGGTTTGCTAAAGAATTGTTTGGTAGCATATTATTGTTCGTAAGTGCACGTTGCGGCAGCCTGCCTTTAGTTTTTTAGTTGCCATAAGCTTAGTGGACAATTTTACAGAGCATATAGCCAAACTGAAGAGTTTATCCTGTGACTGTCGGTTCTAGTGTTCTAACCCACAATGTAAACCGTCCTACGCAACATCCCAACATCCACACTTACTCCCCATATGTGATAGACTGTTAATGGACACAGTGAAAGTCAACTCATTCCAAGTGGAGTTGCAGCTTGATACAGGTTCTTCCAGGACTGGTTATCACTGTTAGCATGTTGAATGCTAACAGTGATAACCAGTATAACGACAACTGCTACCTCGACTCCATAATGGATTATATCAAATCTTCCAGGACTACCATAATTTGGGAGGCTTATCGTCATTTGGGCTCACATCCACTACAGGATATCTCCAGATTCTGCATAGCTACAGCAGTGATACGGTCAAGGTAAAAGGGCAGTTCATGGCAAGATTTCATTATCATTCTACTGTCTTCACGGTACGTCTGTTGTGGTCAACACTGAAGGAGCCACAAATATCCTTGGTTTACTCTTTTTTAATGATCTGTACTTGGAAGTACATGATTCCATCATCAGCATTCAGCTGTCAGGGACCAACTTCTACTTAAGAGACCAACGTTCCAATCACAAGTCCGTTTATTTTCTCATCCTTCCACCATTGTCACTAGCTTTGAGACTCATGTCCCCTTCCTTCCAATGGCCACACCCTGCTTCTTCAAGCATGCAATGTTCCATTCACTTTCAGAGGTAATCTACAGCTGGAACTCCAGAGTCTCCAAAAAGAAGGCATTCTTGCTGTAGTTATCAGCAGGCAGAGGACTACCCCCACCAGTACTGTGGAAAAGCAAATTATGGTGACTTCAGGGTCATGAACAACGTAATTCCGTCATTGATGCCTACCTGATTCCAAAAATGGACGACATTATGGCATGACTCGTAGGAGACAAGACTTTTGGCAAGACTGATAAGCTGGATGCTTACCTTCAGCTTCCTATGGACGAAGCACTATGGGATGTTCTAACCATTAGTACTCCATTTGTCCTGTTACACTATAATAGACTTCCTTGTGACATGGCTAGTGCCCTAGCTATTTTTCAATGGTATTTCGAACAACTTACGCGTGTACTGTCACTGGTCAAAACGTCAGGGATTGGCAGCAAACCTTAATCCTCTTTTTGGTCTTCTCCAGGCAATCTCAAGTATAAGATGGAGAAATGCAATTTTTTCGTTCCTCAGGTGTATTATCTTGGTCACGTTCTCCATACTTCAGAAATAAAACCTAAGCCCAGTATGCCCAAGACATCTAGTCACTTTCAGTTCCAACAGAAATTAACAATCTGTGCTTGACCAACTTAACTATTATCACAAGTTCATCCCACATACCGCGCTCTTAGCGGAAACATTCCATGAGGTGTTACGGAAAAATATGAAGTGGAACTGGACTCCCACCTGCGATAAAACCTTAGGAGATCTCAAGCAAGCTCTGCTCTATTCGATTTGCCTTATAGCCAATGCCGCTTCAAAATCTCTAATTGTGGCAAATGATGCTCCTGTTTACAGCTTGGAAGCAGTATTATCATACGAAGCAGCTGGTGTGAAACGTCCTATTGCATTCATATAAAAAATTCTGAGATAGGTGTAACGCAACTACAGCCACTCAAGAAATTACCTCATAATGTGCATGGCTGACGTTCCTCGTTATGACGGTCGATAACCCTTTCAGGGAAGACCCCAATATTCCTAACAGATCAGCATGTCGTCTCCAGAAAAGGACACTGTTTTTGTCTAGCTTCTCATATGGCACCAGATATCGCTCAACAGCTCAACATGCCAACTCTAACATTCTCTCCAGGTTGCCATTGAGACAGAGCACTTCATTCGATTCAGAACTAGAGGTCTGTTACCATATGGACAAAGAAGCAGAAAAAGCTATAGCCACCCTTCCCATTACTGCGAAGGTAATTGCACGTCACTCTTCAGAGGACCTGGTTATCCAGGAACTACTCCATCTGGTGCACTGAGGGTCGCCAATAGATCAGAAAGCGTTGGCTCAACTGGAAGTCCAAGCATTCCGGAACAGATGCCACGAGTTCTCCATCCTCAACGGAGTCCTTTTGCCGCAAAGTGAAAATGGTCACACACACATCATGATCCCATCCGCCTTGTGGCACCACATCCTGTCCTCCTACATCAGGACTACTGGGGAGTTGCGCTCATAAAGACGCTGTCTCATCCACATGTATATCGGCGAAGGACAGATACAGATATTGCCAACACGGTGGCGGCATGCAAAACCTGCCAAAGCAAGCAATTTGCACCCACTCGCAAATACATCCCATAGCGGGAGGCTTCAGCGCCCTGGTTGCGACTCCATTTAGACTCTGCAGACCCCTTCCTTGGCTATTTTTGTTCTAACAACAGCATCACCCTAGTGCACACAGTACCTTTTTACCCTTAATCCAATGGCTTAGCAGAGCGCTTTGTGCAAATGTTAAAGTCACAATTAGCGAAATTACACCGCATCATGAATTAGATGAAGTCCTCATTCTGTTTTTGGCTTCTTATTGCTCCACCGCTCACGACGGCGTCAGCCCTTCCGAAAAACTCATGGATGACAGCACTGGTTCAAACTCCGCACTATCCAACAACCCACGAGAGACACTACCCCCCCCCCCCCCCTCCCCCCGTCCGGTCCCCGCAGTCCGTGGTCTCGACACAATCGTTATTCTGTCAAAGATGACGTCTGAGCATTGGTTTCCTCCCGAAATCACCTTGATCCCTGCAGTTGTACATCATTTGTTGAGAAAGGACAAGGCATGTGTGCACGATCGCTTCATTTGTTACAAGCATGTAACCAGGTGCACCTACGGTAAACTTCGACGTCTCCTTGTAGTGGATTGTCGCGATCTTTTGTTCCAGAGTTGGACAGTCCATCTCTGAGAACGTGGGACACCACGGCATAACCACAGCACAGGGTCCAAATATTACAGCTTCTGGCGAGAACAGCCCGCCCCTGCTCCAGACACTAACTCCGATGGACTTTGACCTCAGCTCACTGGAGTCATCAAGTTCCTCCACAGACAACAAAGAAGCATAGTGTTCCCCAGACGTCGATATGTGCTACACCCTCTCGTTCTTCGGGTGTGTGTGTGTGTGGGGGGGGGGGGGGGGATGGAGGAGGGATACTGTATACGGACTGTACACCCTACAAACAGACAACCCTTCTCACAGCAGTGGTATACCAAGTAGTTTAACGTCAAAAGCGTTACATGAGCAGACGACAAACAGCAACAATAATGCTGCCTAGGGCAGCAGGCGGCTGTGCGACCGCCGTCAGTGGCCCTACGGACGTATTTTCTTCCACGGATCGCATGATCGCAAATAGTTACTTTAGTATTTCTACATGGGCTGGGTATTTAGCATGCTGCACAGCCTCTCTGAAGCAACTTTTCTTTAAGCTCTGTGCAAGGCGCCAACTACACTCTCAGTTCCACAATCAGAGCCTTAATCGGAATCTTCATTACGTAAGACGCTGTGCCACATTAGCCACTGCCGATAAATGGAACCGCCAGTGCCTGCCCGCACCACTGTCTGCACTTTGCTTGTGCATCTGTAACGTCCAAGACTTTGGTGTTGGCAGCCAACATTTCTCTGAGATATATTGTTGTACTTGCGAGTGAACATTAACTTGGACTACTTCATTATTACTGCCTTCGGCCTAAGTGGACTGTTACCAATTTCCTAACAAACACGAACGATCACAAGCTTGTAGTGATTCACTTTTCTCCAAAGGAGGAGTATTTCGGTTGATGTACTTCTCAATAAAACTTTGATACATGGTTTACGTTGGCTGTGTTCTCATTGCGCCTAAATCGAGCTAGACTGAGTAGTACGTGATGAAAAATGCATAATTTTTATGTCTGGATGCATATCAAACAAAGTCAGCTCTGAAATACAACACATTTCATTTCTTTCTTTCCGGACATCTGATGTCATCATCTCGCTTCATGTTTTTTCAGCTTTGGAAAAAAAAACTACGTGCAATCGTCATGACGGAGGATCATCACCTTTTGGTGCATATCACCTCGTGCGAGAAGCAAAACATATGCAGTACTGACGGCATGGGAGTATCGGTACGTCACTTATTGTGTCTGTGGAAAGAGAGCCGGCCGGAGTGGCCGAGTGGTTCTAGGCGCTACAGTCTGGATCCGCGCGACCGCTACGGTCGCAGGTTCGAATCCTGCCTCGGGCATGGATGTGTGTGATGTCCTTAGGTTGGTTAGGTTTAAGTAGTTCTAAGTTGTAGGGGACTGATGACCTCAGAAGTTGAGTCCCATAGTGCTCAGAGCCATCTGAACCATTTTTGTGGAACGAGATATTGCCGATTCATAGCAAGACAGATTTGAAACCTGGAACTGATGTCAAAAGGATTGGGTACTGTAGCTGTGGTCACTGTTGCCCCATTCACTGGTATTTTGCATTTGAACGCTGGTATCACGGACCCCGAACCAAGAAGAGGGGAACGAATTTGACCAGTTGATACAGAATGACAATCTGTGGGGATGGAGCGGTTGCTACACACAGTCTAATATACACTACTGGCAATTAAAATTGCCACACCAAGAAGAAATGCAGGTGATAAACGGGTATTCATTGCACAAATATATTATACTAGAACTGACATGTGATTACATTTTCACGCAATTTGGGTGCATAGATCCTGAGAAATCAGTACCCAGAACAACCAACTCTGTCTGTAATAACAGCCTTGATACACCTGGGCGTTGAGTCAAACAGAGCTTGGATGGCGTGTAAAGGTACAGCTGCCCACGCAGCTTCATCACGATACCACAGCTCATCAAGAGTAGTGACTGGCGTATTGTGACGAGCCAGTTGCTCGGCCACCATTGACCAGACGTTTTCAGAGAATGTGCTGCCCAGGGCAGCAGTCGAACATTTTCTGTATCCTGAAATGCCCGCACAGGAACCTGCAACATGCGGTCGTGCATTATCCTGCTGAAATGTAGGGTTTCTCAGGGATCGAATGAAGGGTAGAGCAACGGGTCGTAACACATCTGAAATGTAGCGTCCACTGTTCAAAGTGCCGTCAATGGGAACAAGAGGTGACCGAGACGTGTAACCAATGGCACCCCATACCATCACGATGGGTGATACGCCAGTATGGCCATAACGAATACACGCTTCCAATGTGCGTTCATCGCGATGTCGCCAACACGGTTGCGACCATCATGATGCTGTAAACAGAACCCGGATTCATCCGAAAAAATGACGTATTGCCATACGTGCACCTAGGTTCGTCGTTGAGTACATCACCGCAGGCCCTCCTGTCTGTGATGCAGCGCCAAGGGTAACCGCAGCCACGGTCTCCGAGCTGATAGTTCATGCTGTTGCAAACGTCGTCGAACTGTTCGTGCAGATGGTTGTTGTCCTGCAAACGTCCCCATCTGTTGACTCAGGCATCGAGACGTGGCTGCACGATCTGTTACAGCCATGCGGATAAGATGCCTGTCATCTCGACTGCTAGTGATACGAGGCCGTTGGGATCCAGCACGGCGTTCCGTATTACCCTCCTGAACCCACCGATTCCATATTCTGCTAACAGTCATTGGATCTCGACCAACGCGAGCAGCAATGTCACGATAGGCTACAATCCGACGTTTATCAAAGTCGGAAACGTGATGGTACGCGTTTCTCCTCCTTACACGAGGCATCACAACAACGTTTCACCAGGCAACGCCGGTCAACTGTTGTTTGTGTATGAGAAATCGGTTGGAAACTTTCCTTGTGTCAGCACATTTAGCTGTCGCCACCGGGGCCAACCTTGTGTGAATGCTCTGAAAAGCTAATCATTTGCATATCACAGCATCTTCTTCCTGTTGGTTAAATTTCGCGTCTGTAACACTTCATCTTCGTGGTGTAGCAATTTTAATTGCCAGTAGTGTACGTTAGTAGTTCAGGTAAGTGCAGTGTCAGCATTTAGATGTGCTACAGTAATGAGTAATTTTGCTATTGTCTGTCTCCTAATTAGAACGTGAAGAGGAAGATGGATGAATAACGTCGCTCCACAAGACCAGTACTCGGCAACGTTGGTAGAGCCCTAACTGCACGTCGTTAAAGAAACTGGCCCGACGCAGAAAGGAACAGATGGTAAAGTACGAGAAGCTTCCTGCAGGTAATCAGGCCGGCTGACTCTACACAATTTAACGTCTGTAAAGGCGAAGACACAGCAGTAAAACTTGCAGCTCAGCGCGTAGGGGCGGCAATTAAGGTTCTTGTAACATAGAGCGGTGCGGAACCGGCGAACGCGCCACCCCGACAGGTGTGAGTCGCTGGCCCACTGACCAGGCAAAAGCTCGGTCGAGCCCACTGGCTCCCAATGGCGACACTGCTTCTCCATTTGCAGCTCTCTAGCCGTGTTGCTGCCAGTCTAAATGGCAAAGTGGTAAGCGTGGAGCCGTACTACATGCATTGTAAAAGCACTGCGTTGCAACAGTAGCCACCACATGTTATGTTCCCTGCAGAAGAATGGAAAAGAAAATTGAAGATTTGGTAGATGACGATCTGTTTGACTTTAAAGGCACAAGAGAGGCAGTTCTTAAGTTCAGTTTGATAGTGGAAGAGAGACTGAAGAAGATCAAGGCACGTTTCATTGGATTTGTCGCCGTGCAAAAAGCTTCGACAACGTAAAATGGTGCAGGTATTCGAAATTCTGAGGAAAATTGGGGAAAGCTATAGGGAGAGGCGAGTAATGTACATTTACCAGAACCAACAGGGGATAATAAGAGTGGAAGACCAAGAACGAAGTGCTCGGGTTAAAAAGGGATGCAGTCTGCCTTCTTTATTGTTTAATCTAAAGATCGAAGAGGTAATGATGGAAATAAAAGAAAGGTTCAAGCGTGGAATTAAAAATTCAAGGTGAAAGGATATCAATCATAAGATTCGCTGATGAGATTGGTATCTTGACTGAAAGTGAAGAAGAATTACAGGATCTGCTGAATGGAATGAACAGTCTAATCAGTACAGAATATGGATTGAAAGTAAATCAAAGAAAGATGAAAGTAATGAGCAGTAGCGGAAATGGGAACGGCGAGCAATTTATCAGAATTGGGGGTCACGAAGCAGACGAAGTTGAGAAATTCTGCTACCTAGGCAGTAACATAGCCCATGATGGACGGAGCAAGGAGGACATAAAAAGCAGATTAACTCTGGCAAAAGGGCGTTCCTGGCCAAGAGAAGTCTACTAGAATCAAACACAGGCCTTAATTTGAGGAAGACATTTCTCAGAATGTACGTTTGGAGCACAGCATTGTATGATGAATCACGGACTGTGGGAAAACCGGAATAGAAGAGAATCCAAGCATTTGAGATGTGGTGCTGTAGACGAATGTTGAAAATTAGGTAGACTGTTAAGGTAAGGAATGAGGAGGTCCTCGCCGGCCGGTGTGGCCGAGCGGTTCTAGGCGCTACAGTCTGGAACAGCGCGACCGCTACGGTCGCAGGTTCGAATCCTGCCTCGGGCATGGATGTGTGTGATGTCCTTAGGTTAGTTAGGTTTAAGTAGTTCTAACAAGGGAACCTCCCATCGCACCCCCCTCAGATTTAGTTATAAGTTGGCACAGTGGATAGGCCTTGATAAACTGAACACAGATCAATTGAGAAAACATGAAGAAGTTGTGTGGAACTGTGAAAAAATAAGCAAAATATACAAACTGAGTAGTTAATGGGCCACACAAGCAACATCAAGGAGAACGTGAGCTCAGGAGCGCCGTGGTCCCGTGGTAGCGTGCGCAACTGCAGGAGGAGAGGTCCTTGGTTCAAGTCTTCCCTCGACTGAAAATTTTACTTTCTTTATTTTTGCATAGTTATTATCTGTCCGTTAAAAAACTAAACTTTTTCACTCGATGGAAGATTTGAACCTAGGACCTTTCGTTCCGCAACTGCTCACGTTACCACGAGACCAGGGCGCTCCTGCTTTGTTATTGTCCTTAATGTTGCTTATCTTTCCTTGAACTACTCAGTTTGTATATTTTGCTTATTTTTTCACTGTTCCACACAACTTCTTCCTGTTTTCTCAATTGATCTGTGTTCAGTTTTTCAAGGCCTATCCACTGTGCCAACTTATAACTAAATCTGAGGGGGGTGTGATGGGGAGGTTCCCTTGTAAGTTCTAGGGGACTGATGACCTCAGAAGTTAAGTCCCATAGTGCTCAGAGCCATTTTGAGGAGGTCCTCCGCAGAATTAGCGAGGAAAGGAATAATGGGAAACACTGAAAAAAAGGAGGACAGTGTGATAGAACATCTGATAAGACAGCATGGAATAACTTCCATGATACTAGGTGGAGCTATAGAGGATATACACTGTAGGGGACGACAGGTATTGGGATATGTCCAACAAATAATTGAGGACGTAGGTTGCAAGTACTACTCGGCGATGAAAGGGTTGGCAAAAGAAGAAGGTCCATTCCTTTTAACTGATCTTCCAGTTCTTTCCCGTCTCTGGCGGAAGTAACATGGCACCTGCAAACCTTATAGTTTTTATTCCTTCTCAATTAACTTTAATTCAATTTCCAAATTTCTCTTACTTTTACTGCTTGCTGAATGTACAGATCACACATGGGCTATGAACTACAACGGCGCAGTCTGCGGATATCCCAGTCGTTGCCTGCTGATATTCGCAATAATAACAGTTAACTGAAAGTTAAAGGTCATTGTCAGTATTTAAATTTTGGTCTATTCGCCTGACACGACGAACGCTTGTTACATTGAGAAGCTTATAATCTTAAAATAATTTTACATTATGGTGAACTGATGTCCATTTTATAAACGAACTTCGTCTATGACTAACATTTAACAGTATGCAAAATGTGAATTCAACTTTTAGCACTTCATGTGACCTCTCAATGTTGAGTAAATGTGACGCAGAAAATTTTACAAAATCCATTTCAGTAATT
This sequence comes from Schistocerca nitens, assembly GCF_023898315.1. Classification (NCBI taxonomy): domain Eukaryota; kingdom Metazoa; phylum Arthropoda; class Insecta; order Orthoptera; family Acrididae; genus Schistocerca; species Schistocerca nitens. Next base: position 552,342,217 of record NC_064614.1, read on the forward strand.
ACGATGGAAAATAGTAATTTATGGAACTTATCAATAATACGAAAGGCTATTTCTTGTTAAAATGTTATTAAGGTTGGCCTCTAGTTTCTTAGCCGGTGGAATGCAAATTACGAGCTCCGATTTTAGCAGACGCGAGCTTACCTCATGGTAAGCCGACCACCATCAGAGCTCCGGTGTACTGAACTGGTCAAAGTGATGCATAAAATTTAATATCGACGGAACTGGATGCCAATAAATGACTTGCGGATGCAGATAAGACACTTGCGGGGAGGTTGCGGGTGAGGATAGCATATCTCTTATCAGCGTAAAGCTTTAATCACAGCCGTGACACACCACCTTTTCAACTAATCCATCACTTCAAGGTTTTTCAATTTTTATAACGGCTGTCTCGTTTCTATACATGTCGGAAACAACTTTTCGCTACCTTTATTTCAGTCCGACATTTCTCCGGGACGCAAACTGATATTCTCCGGTGTTGACTTCTTCCAGTTTTTACATACTCCGTGTTAATGTTTTGCAACCATAATTTATTGAACGGATGGTTCGGTAATATTCACACTTATTAGCACCTGCTTTCTTTGCTATTCAGATTAAAAGTGAGAGTGTTTTACCTGTCTCATATAGGGTGTCTCAAACATTTTGAGTCACATTGAAACAGGTAGTTGTGGATCCACAACCGATTATATTGAGATTTCTGAAATTTTTCAATTATGGAAGTTTATTTCATAATGACGTTAATTTACAGTTGTATCAACAGCTGACTGACAGCTTATTAACAGTTAATTACCGTCGTTGTGGAATAAACTTCCATAATTGGAAAACTTCAGAAATAACTCAAAAATGGCTCTGAGCACTATGGGACTTAACATCTGTGGTCATCAGTCCCCTAGTACTTAAACCTAACTAACCTAAGGACATTACACACATCCATGCCCGAGGCAGGATTCGAACCTGCGACCGTAGCAATCGCGCGGTTCCGGACTGAGCGCCTAGAACCGCTAGACCACCGCGGCCGGCCAGAAATAATTGCTCCATCTAAGTTTAAAACCTGCAACAGCTGCACCACCAGCGAAGAGGTAAACTTTTACAGCAGTGACAGCAACTAAGACAGTGATATCATATGGACTGTAAGCTGACCTGATATAACCTGACGATGGCACTCAGGCCGAAATAGGCATATTGTAACAAAAACACAATCGAACACAGCAGCGTCTTGGTCTCATACCGTAATATATAATGTCTTTATACGACATGTACGATGCAGCAGGCTTAGGTGAATATAAATCGTACTTATTGTGTTTTGGACATACACAGCGTACAACACTTAACGACAACTTAAAGTAATTGTTGAAAGTGGCGACCGCCAGTCTCAGTACATGTATGGCAACGGCAAGTGATGTCTGCTGCACTCTCCCAAGGTCCATGGTGTCTGTCGTGTCAGGAGATACGCAGCTTGGACCCTAGCAAGCAGGTCTTCATCCATTTCTAAGGGGGTTCCATACACCAACCTCTTGACGTAACCCCAGAGGAAAAAGTCCACAGGTGTGAGATCCGGAGATCGCATTGGCCATGGGGCAGGACCTCCCCTTCCAATCTAACGATAATGGTATGCGCTGTTCAGGCACTCGCAGACATTAACATGGAAGTGGGCTGGTGCATCGTGGTGTTGAAACCATATCCTTTCGCCTAACAAGGGGCACAGTGTCCAAGAACTGTGGCAGCACATCATGCAGGAACACCAGCTAACATGGACCAGTCAAACGGGAAGGCAGCAAGTAAGGTGCTATTAGGTGAGCTTGGACACTGTGGCGTACGCTGTGTATGGCCACAACACTATAAATATGCATTTCCGCCACTTGGTTCCCTATCTCAATAATACGTTGTAGACCGACTATCATCTGTTTCAGTTTGACCCAAAAAGTTTGAAACACACTGTATATCTCACATACCAGGTGAAGTACTTTTATGGAGTGTTCTCCCAAGGATCCCATTAATTCTGAGAGAAAGTTTTCTACTCCAGGCAGCTTGTTTCAACTTAAATCTTTTCAGTGCGTCAACAAATTCTTTTCGCTGTATCACATCGTCTGATTTTCGTCTAATTCCTCTTTTCTTTTTGTAACATTATCTTCTACTTCGTTTCCTTTGCGTAGCCGTTCAACAAATCCTTCCAACTTTCAACCTTTTGTTGTTTTCTTAGACTGGCCTGCTTTCCACGCTCTTGATATTCGCAGGGTTGCTTCTCTTTCCTCCAAAGCTTTCTTTTATATTCCTATACAAGGCAACTATCTTTCCTATAGTCGTGCAGGCATCTGCAGCTTTGCATTTCTCCTTTACCTTAACTGCTTTGCCAGTTTCTCCCTTTCCTTCAGTCTCACTTTTAAACGTCTTGATTTCGTGTTGCCTTTGTATTTGCTACATTTTTAATTTTCTCCTTCGCTGATTAAATTTACTATACCGTCCATCACATAAATCCTCTTGTACATCGCTCTTTCAACAATTGGGCGTACTGAAGACAGCTGCACACTGCATTTACTCCCTTACGAGGTTTGTTGTCTACAATGAGTTACAACTGGAAAACAAGGTGATATTCATAAATAAAAAATGTTCAAATGTGTGTGAATTCCTAAGGGACCAAATTGCTAAGGTCATCGGTCCCTTGACTTACAAATTACTTAAACTAACTTACGCTAAGGACAACACACACACACACACACACACACACACACACACACACACACACACACACACACCCATGCCCGAGGGACTCGAATCTGCTTCAGGAGGGGCCGCGCGATTCGTGACATGGCGCTTGTAACCACGCGGGGAATCCGCGCGGCGTTCATAAATACAAAGCTAGAAGGTGAAGTTACTTATGGTAATGCACAGTCGTGGTCTTTCATAGAAACGAATGAGATATTCAGGCACAAAATTCATTGACCACTTACTCAGTGATGTGAAGAATATAATGAATCGTGAACTTAATTGAAAGCACATCTCCTCGACAACCTTTTCTACTCTATAAAAGAAATTCTGTATGTCTAATGTTAACGCGCCCTCGTCTGTGTGTTCGCATTTGTGTGTGTGTGTGTGTGTGTGTGTGTGTGTGTGTGTGTGTGTGTGTGAGAGAGAGAGAGAGAGAGAGAGAGAGAGAAGAGAGAGAGAGAGGAAATGGATATTTGTCTCAATGAAAAATGATTGTTAGCCTCAGAGTATTGCAAAGCAGTTCCTACACACAAATGATTTACTGTTGAAAACAGTTATTTGTTAGTTGGTAATAGTCGCAATATTCACCGTGTATCGCGACGAGTGGTCGTATGGCAGTTGCCTGCAAAGGGTGGACACACAACCTCTGAAACTTGGCGAGGCGAGTGTGACGTGATAACGCTCCTAACCCCGTGTGGCGTCACTTTCCCTCTCAATTGCATCCAACACGCGTGCACAGTTCCACAGATCCCACCCCACGTATCTCATCCCACGTATTTCCATCAAAGCGAATAACTGATCGATCACTGATGTCAGGTTTAGTGAAGCTAATTCTTTGCTAGATTAGTGTACCTTCGGTCTACTGCTGTAGGTGCAAATAAAGGATATAAATGAAGAAAAATGAATGGAATAAACACCTGACAATAGCATTAATCAGAGCCGTATCAACGTGATCCTGCACCCCTGGAAGAATAGCCTCACCATCTAGTAAAAATAACGTTTCTGTAATTTCTTCTAGGCAAATTTTGAAACACTTTAAGTAGACTTAATAATTAAACGTTAGTTAAAAATATTACTTAATTCAATTCTAATGATGAAACATGCAGCACACAACAAATGTAATGCATTAGTTACAAATATTTTAGCATAGAGCCACTAATATTGGGATCATAATCAATAGCAATGCGTTTCTGGAGTCAAGCTGCCGCCATCTGGCTGTCTAAGTTAATCCAACATAAAATGCACTTCAAAAGTCCTCAAGGTCAAATGGAAATAAAGTTATCTGGCTGTGAAGACCTAGCACTTGACAAGTGAGATTCAGTTCATAGCTCGTATTATTAAAAACTTGAATACACAGTATTAATGTTCCAAAATAATATTATTGAGGAACGTTAATGTGATGCCTTGTATTCATGTTTTTAATGTGTCTAGTTCCTCCAAGAATCGACGGAATATTCCATAAATATCATAACTATTAGTTACACTAAGTACTAAACATTTATTCAGTGAAGACAAGCTCGTTTTTCACTTGTGAAAGTATTTCTTCAGTTCATGATGGGCACACTACCCCTTAATCTGATCGGTTATAGAGTGTGCCGGAAGATAGCTCCCCTTGTGAGGAATACCTGCAATCTTACAGGGATCCGTCTGCAGCAGTTGCCATTTGCAGTTTTCCTTACGAAGGTACGATGACTTCGGGTGCCTTTTTAGCAAAATATATTCTTGTATCTGGTTCTTTTGTGTTCCTTGTACTAGCCTGCCGTAATAAATTTTCCTTCAATTTGCTTGTTTAGTGAGAAACTAGAACTCTCCTTACCTTTTGTTGCTAAGAACGCATGTCTCTGCATATCTAGGAAGAGGATCTCTCCAGCTATTGCACTCTTTCATATTATTTATGAGTTCTGCCAGTGTAATTCGTGTATTGTATAGTGGCAGATTGGGATGTAGCAGTAACCGCTGATATTGCTAAAGCATCTGGGTGCACCATAGTGATCCCACAAGTTGTGTATACCAGATTAGTGCAGCCTCACACGAAATTGGTGCGCAAATACACAATACGTCAGATCGTGGATCATACCTGTAAAATAGAAAATCATTTTACAGTGTGTAGTGTTGTTTTATCTTACCTGTTGGATTGAATGTAAGGAATGTTTTACTCTTGTACCAAACTGTGTCAGAATTCTGTATTTCTGCAATATTTTTGCACATACCTATGAGGTATTGTCTATAATTGTTATCTTTCATGAGTAGAATAAGACAGTCAGTTGACTGGTCAGTAATTCTTGTGTATTTTGGTGGTCCCTGAAGTAATCGTGACAGAGCATTGGCCACAATGTTATCTTTACTGGAAATACGAATGAACTTATAACAGCATTCCTGTAAAAACAGGGACCTGTGCACTAAACACGTGTGAAATAACTTTCAAGACGATTGAAAAAGACAGCAAACGGTTTCTTCCTCAAAATATAATAACTAAATTTTTTAAATGCCCATAGTGTTCTGTGGCTGAGTATGCACGTTTGTAACCTCCCCCTCACTTATCGACCTTAATGACAGTGAAAAATTAAACCGCGTGTACCTAATGGAAATTTGGGAAAAGCAATCGTCACCGAATTTAATCTGTCGGTAAAGAGGGAGGAAAGGGTTACATCTAAATGAAAGGAAAAATGCAAATGAAATTTGTGAAAATTAATTTTGAAAAGGGGTAAAGTTAATAAAGAAAGTAAATGTGCGGTCGTTACGTTAACAATTAATTGGCGTTAATTAGATATTTGAGATTTGGGGAAAATTACGGTCGCCAGTCCCATGGACAACTACTATAATAACTGAAAACGAAAGATTAATGGACATATATTTAGCACTAAAAGCGTGGCAACTGAAGGTTGACACGTGTTGTGTCAGAAGTAATAAATTTCGCTACACTCTGGTTTAATTTAGCAAAAGAATTAATAAAACTGGAAAATTGAAAGTTAATTTAGTGACTGAAATTAATAGTGAACTTTTTTTCTGAAGCACTACGAAATTCAATACAATAAGGTTAGTCTTGGGCTACCTCAACAATCATATCAAAAGCTACTTGAATCTACGCAATTTAGAAATAAGAGATTTAACTTTGAACTTGAATTAAATGATTCTGAACAATTAACAACAGTAAAATTTAGTACGTACCAAGCTGAGCTGCAGTCACAGGTAAGCTAAAATATGGTAACAAAACTCTCACTCTTAATTTGTGCTTGTGTAATCTAAATGCTGTAGCCAGCTATGAATACCTTAACTGAATTTTGAAATTAAGACAGTGAAATGGAATGATATTACTTTAATGTTGGCGTTTGAATTTCAATGACACTCGGGTTCATTCCGGAAAAGGAAGGGGCCTTGCTTGGTAATGCAATTGGGACAATGAGCAACAAATATTTGTGAAAAATTGCTGTAATTTTAGTTATGAAAATGGAAAAGTTTGAAAAGCTGACGTCTGCCATACAGTTCCAAAACTTTACGTGCTTTTAGTCTTCCTTGTTGGTTGATCGAAGGTTTGCAGTCGTCGATCGGGGAGATGGCGACGGTTACTCATTGTCGGCCGTCAGAGTTGCAGAAGCTGGATGTTGGCGCGCTTTCTTCTCGACACGGTCACCGGGCGAAACGGGCTTTTGATGTGCGCCAGCTAATGCTTCCCGTTCGCGACACCGTGTCAGTAACTATCATAGCAAGTCGAGCGCAATTACATGCTGTCAAACCCCAAAAGCGCGGCAACTCGAGGGAGCGTCACACAACACACCTGCTCCACCGCCCTACTCCAGCCAGACTCTGCTCTGTCCGCGCTCCACGCGGCAGAGTTAACACTATCAAATATCCTAAACACTTTGGTTCTCCACACGACCTATCGATGTAATCGTTCGATAGCACAGTTTTCCCTAGGCCAGACCCAGCGTAAAAATACAAATAATATTTACACAACAAACCAATTAGACATCGACATATATATATATATATATATATATATATGTTTTGCTATATATATATATATATATATATATATATATATATATATATATATATATAGCAAAACAATTACAATATATAAAGACACAGAAATGTCATATCTTCAGGTAACAAAACAAGGAAAAAAATTTGTGGTACAATAGATTGAAATAAGAGGATATCTATTTCCGGCATTACACTTTCACATTCTGATAGTGTGCAGCTTGCAAAACTAATGACACAAGTATCCTGATTTCTGTCTTCACTACTCACTTGAAACAGACAAACTCCAAGACCAGAAAACTATGCATGAGTGGACAGACAAAAATCTTTTTGATATCAGAACGGTGCAATGTGTCTCAGTCAAACAGGGCACTCCGTGTGGCTTCTAAATCTTTTATACCCTCATTGGTCCACACCAAAGCTGCATTTTTCTTCAACATATTCAAAAGAGCGGTAATAAAATGTAGCGCACAAAAGTAGTAGCTCTTTTCACCAAAGATAAAGGTTGTACATTTCCTAGATTCATTTGTAAGACTCATCTACCAATAGGAAATTCTTAAATCGGTATTAGTATGATATCCTACCCTTTGAAATTCCTGCAGTTGCTCATCTAAGTTTTCTGGATGTGTTCATACAGGTACAATAATTTTATTAATTGCACTTGCACCCAGTACCAAGGGAAAAATCGCATCAGGTTTCATAATTGCCAATAAGCGACTACAATAGGGCGATAAGGAGGTTCAGTGATTCTCCATTCTAGCATTTGCTTAATTTCTGCAGTCACGGCTACCCTCTAGGACCAAGAGAGAGAACGTGGGGGTCGACTTTCATATTAAAGTGGTATATTTTGATAACACCAGGTTTACTTACAAATATGTGACATAGCTTAACATCAAACCTGTCAGTTCTGCTTGTTGCAGTATCGGTAGTGGTGGGTTTAGCAATGTTGCCTTTCAATAAACTTTTTACGTCTTCAACCAGAACACAGTATGTAGGCGTGCCTATGGTGCATTGTACTTTTGTTCTAAGTAACTTTACTCTCAAAGCCTGGCAGTATTTATCAAGCTGCAGCTTGGTTTTTATTAAATCTGTCGCGATTTCTTGACCATCGATACTCAAGGTGCATTTCACCACACAAAAATCGACCATAGCATCCTTTCAAGTAAGAAATCTATGCCCAAAGTGCATTCGACAATCCGTTTATTCGTGATCTGGAACGGGAATTTTACTACTTCATTTCTTAGTTTCACATCCACTTGTGCCTGTATCTTGGTATTTTGTGAGTACACACCAATAGCCGCAGTAGTCCTACACTTTTCCACTGGATAGGTTGATACTTTACCAATCTCACGTATTTTATTAAACAAACTGGATGATGAAACACTCAGTATAACATCTGCGTCTAATACGACTTTGGCTGTTATTCCACCTGCTACTGCAGAGATTGTGGGCTGTACAATGTTTTTGTTGAGATTGTGGCATTTGATATAATCTATGATTATATCCTCTCGGCTGTCCACAACATCATTGTAATGTAACAAGTTTACTTTATGACGTTAGTTCCCCTCACTCCATCTGTCGGTTTAGTCTTTGTAGTCACACTTACGGTTGCAATAGGTGGTTACTTAGCCAGTTCACTTTAAAAGTTGTCTTGTCACACAGAATTATAAGTAATTGTCGATTATTTTCCTGTTGGTTTGTGTTTGTCATGATCAGAGTACGGTCCTAATCTGGGAGGACAGTAACTGTTTGGGTTTCTGCTAGATCTTATCTTATTAACATCAGGTGGACAGAACTCGGCATGTTTCGTGTAACATAGCGGCAGCATCATCGTCATCAGTTGCATCACCGGACTGAAGTTTTCATCTGGTGATGTTCCATGACCACAAAGTTTTAAGTGAGGCAAGAAGTGATTCGCACCGCAGTCGTTGTTACTCTTATTTTTATTGCTTTTACTAGTTGTGAACAAATGAAATTGTTCGTGGTCTGACAAATATTCATAGATTAAAACTGAATGAAAACTTGACATTGTGGCAAACATCTAATACTTATCTATGGGTGACAGACCCATCCTATTTAAGCCATTTCCATGTCTTTCATCATGTATGGGAGGACTAAGTAGAGGATGATGGTTCAGTGACCTGTTTGACCAGTCACCAACTCCTGCTGTAAACCCCTAATTTTTGAAGTGATGTTCTCGTGCCACTTCGGGAAGTCTTTACTTACGGCTACTTAATGTGTGACAGCATGAAGGTGATTCATTGAACCCTCTGCCAGGCACTTTATTCTGAATAGCAGAGTAATCACGTAGATATAGATGTATCTCAGTATTAACGCTTTATCCCATTGTACCCTGTTGTGATAACACTTCACGTACTGTTTGCTGTATATCCCGTGGTAACTCTTAATTTAATCTTTCATTAATGTTTCTCCTTATCTGTAGTCCACTCATTATAGTCCTTGTCAAAGCTCTCTCTCTGTTCGTCAAACAGATGTTTGATTTTAGAGGCATTTTCTACAATGAAATTTTCTACTTTCAGGTGTAGTTTGAGAAGTGACTCATTGTTCTTTGATTGTTCATTAGATAAGCCCTTATATGCTTTCTCTGTGTGGGTTACATAGGCGACTAACGTACTAAATTGTAAGGTTAAGTTTGATACTATAATACTCGAGTTAGAAATCTGAGAAGAAATATCATTAGTAATGTATACATTTGATTACGTAAGATGCCTGTTTCATCTTTAGTACACATTTCATTACGTACAGTAGATATTTCTTCTTAGAACACACTTCATTACGTAAGGTAGACATTTCCTTGGACATTTAGTTAACGAGTTCTATTAAATTGCGAAGCATCTTACTATTTGGGTTTTATACTTATATAGTGGTAGGATTGAAACGTCCCCTTTGAACAATAATACTGGACTGTGCTTAAACTGACGCACAATATTTTTTAGCGCAACGCAATCTGACTTTCAATAATCTCTACAAGAGAATGGCCCTGACTAACATTAACCTGTACTTTTCACAAATCACTTACCTCACAAAAATCTTGGTTACTCCCAGTACTGCAGTACAGCAAGCGCCACTACTGCCAGCTAAATAAAAGATTCAAACTATGGAAGGCACTAACTACTGATAGGGATAGTTAGCAAATGACAGATATTAATAGAGAACAAACAATGTATTTACCTTGATATCATCATATATATATATATATAGAGCAGTTCATGACAAATTTCAAAACTCCGCCATCTCTCTCCCCACATCCACCACTGCTGGCGGCTTACCTCCAACTGCCAACGCTACGCGCTGTTCACAGCCAGCTGCCTAACACTACAATGGCGAGTATTACAACAATGCAAAGCAGCCACAGACTGCACACAGCACAGCCAGTGATTTTCATACAGAGGTGGCGTTACCAATAAAAAAACCTAAACAGCCTACTTACAGGATTAATAACAATATTTACTGTTTCGCTTTCGGGTCACGATTCACTCTCGCAAGCCGAAGTGTTTGCATCATGTGCAACTACGAGAAAAATGGCTGTGACCACTATGCGACTTAACTTCTGAGGTCACCAGTCAGCTAGAACTTAGAACTAATTAAACCTAACTAACCTAAGGACATCACACACATCCATGCCCGAGGCAGGATTCGAACCTGCAACCGTAGCGGTCGCTCGGTTCTAGACTGCAGCGCCTAGAACCGCACGGCCACTCCGGCCGGCTGCAACTACGGCATTAGATCCACTCCCATCTGTAAGTTCAGTCCCCTGTAAACTTTCGAGCTCCGTCTTAGTTAGTTTCCCAGTCTTTACCGTAATATTTACTAAATGACCGAATGGACAATGCGAACTTACATAAAAAATTATGCCGACGAATGAATGAGCGAAACAAGAATGTTCTCGAATACGGTATCAACAATATGCAACACACAAGCATCGCTCCACCATTACGCTAGTTCGCGTTATAATTTCAGCCACCTTGCTCAGATACGTAAGCTACTGCTTATTGTTAAGTCTAAATACTGTCAAAAATTTACAGCAGAAGCCAAAGTCTATATGAGTACTCAACACTCAGAAGGGAGGAGAACGAAGAACACTCGGTGATGCAAATCAATAGACAATGCCTTCCTTATCTGTTATCTGACGACGTGTACAGATCGAAATTTTTTGTTTTTATTTTACATTTATGTCTTAAATGTCCAGTTTTTCCCTTTTGTTTTTGAGGAATAGTTATTTTTATACTGTTCCTTGTTTTTTATACTTCCTTAGGCATTTCCGTGCATTGTTCCCGTGAAAAGAAACAAAGAATAATTATAACGATGGGGCATATACAATTAATTTTTTTGTAGTTTGTAGTGGTCCTATTAAAAAAGTCGAGTCTCGATACAGCAAACATAATTAATCCCATAACAAGGAGAGCTAAATTCGAGAAAATTATGATGTAGCATTCTTCCAAATGAAGCCGGACTGAGTCACAGTGACCACCGCAGGAATCAAGTACGAAAATCAGAAATGAATCAAGTAATGCTGGCACTTTGCAATTTCCGCTGCGGATGGCCTATTACTATTGATTTTGCAACCGTATGTGTTGGTAATGAGGTACCGAGTCGTCGTTGGTAAGCAGATAAGCTTGGAGACTGCGGACCATGTTTATATTAAACGCGATGCAACAAATAAATTTGCATTTCCTGGAGTACCGTAGATCGGAATTCGTGAAGTAAATTTAGATTGCAAAGGTTCGACTTTTTTGAGGGTGCTAATCTGCACGTAATGGCGAGTGGTCGGTGCGCAAATCGACATGTCGCCAAACTAATCTCCTTTCAACTTCAATTACAGTGAAAAATTATTGCCAAGGGTTAGCAACAGCACTTTTAAAATGAAAAATAAACAAAGGTGTAGCTTGCAATTATTATTATCCAGCCTCTTAAAAATGAGAATCGAGAACCTTACACGCTAAGTTGCTACAAGTGAGATGGTTAACGAAGAAGAAGTGAGAAAAGATATGAGACGAATCGTACCTCTCTTATTTACAAAAGGAAGTCACAATTCACATCAGCGATTGCTGTAGGAATATTATAGCTATATCTGAATTTGAATCGAAATGTCACACAATGCAAATCACTACTCACACTGTTTATTTTTGAAGTTAAAATATGTCATAAAGATGTTATGGCAGTATGATTCCACAAAAAGTTTGTACGCAGAGGTGGTACATTTTCTGTGGCTTACATTATTTACATTATTTCACCTATATTGACTATCATTTGCCCTTAAGTTATCGATTGTGCTTTAATGTATATTCTGTCTTGCTGCAAATTTTGAGTAGAGGCTCTGGACAAAGGAACTTATTTATGGACTTTACTATAGTCGTTACATAAAACAGAAACATTAAAAAAAAATTAACTGATTCAATATCAGTTTTTTCATTGAGAATTTTTTCCCATTGCTTTTGCTGGTGCAAAAAGTTGTCACCTTTTCCAGTAAATCCGTTGTATTCGATTTATCGAAGTAACTGAGTATCTCAAGATCTTCTGTGTCACATTTCAAGAACCATCAATGCTCATTTCGGTTTGCGTACGTTGCTCCGTAGGATATTTTGCAGCGAAAGTTATTGGTATATCCACTGAAGAATCTGTATTCGCTGTGGAAAGGAGCATTTTGTTGTAACCAGTAGCCTCCACCGACTACTAAGCAAACCTAAAAAGTCTGGTGAGTGGTATAGGAGAATGAAAACATAAGATACGAGCAAAATATCTGTAGTCACATTCGAAGTAATCTCCACCGCCCCAAATACACTTTTGGCAATTTATACAAATCTGCAGCAAACTATTTTTTTAAATGGAGATAAATGTTTAAATTAATCGCATTTGGATGGCCATTGTGTCCACAAAATGTCTGTCCGATTTCCTTTGTGGTGGGAAAACAAGAAGAATTCTACAGGTAGCTGGGCCAATGAGTACTACAAATATTCGAAAACAGTAACGCGTAACCAGTCCTAAGAGTTGTGCGCATCGATCGCAGCATGCGGGCGCTTTGTCGTCGGTAGTCCTCACTTCGAGCCCTGAACTACTCTCGCCGGACATGCCAGAATTATTTCAGGACTGCTCGTGGAAGCCGACGGTAACAGTAAGATCTCCTTGTGCGTTTTCCCGACGGTTCATAGAGTGCTGTTGAAAGACTTATCAATATTGTCTTCGTCATGGAGTTTCGGAGGAGAGTCCGTTCTGGAGGCAGGGATCTCAGTGAACACCGTTGCACTGACTGATGTGTAAACTCACGATCGTGTTTGTAAAACTAAGCGTCCACATCTATACTGCGTCTGCAGGAAATATGCATCTCGATTAGGCCTGCATTCAACAGTCCACTAGTTTCCGTTTGAAGTTTGAACCTTGCTGTTGCGAAGCGCGTCAGTTTTATTATGATCAGGCCAAATGAATGCGCCATGTCCCCGAAAAATCGAACTTCCTCAACAACAGTGCTGGTAGCTACAGGATCACGAAAACCGACGGTGATTAATACGTGTTGCACGTAAAAAGTTCGCTGAATGGACTAAAACCTAAATAGCAACGTGTATGACAAAGCTGCCTCATTGTGTTATAGTTTCACAATCGATTATCAGTGATAGAAGTAAAGTCGACAGCATGGAGGTATAAGGAGGGGAGATGCCATGACGTCACAAACTTGAAGTCGACAGAAACCGAGCTCCGCCATTGCAGTTTGGTCAGAAGACTCGTTTCCGATTGTGCTACTGTCTAGAGCTGCTGAAGGTTTTTTCATTTTAAAATGCCGGTTTGCGTTGTTTACGGGTGTACTAACCGTTGGAATAGTGCTACCAAGTTAAAAGGAACACGTTCCATGCGTAAGTGGCCCCGTTCGTAAAATATTGTCGTTTATATTCGTGAGATGTGCGGCCTTGTTTACGTTTTGTGAAACTGTTTTCTTCTTATTTTATTTCAGATTTCCGATCAATGAAGCTCGTAGGGCTCTGTGGGTTCATATGCTTATTTTTCTTGACAAAGCACAAACGATGTTTGTATTTACAAATGAAATTTTGTATAAGTGTGTAAACGAGTAAGAAATATCATCCGGTGTGTAAACTAGCATAGCTTTCGGGTTCTGCTTTCAGTTTACATCGACACAAATACAGTAAAAGGTGATTTGAGTTTGAAAAGAGCTTTGTACACTGTTATTTTTCATCATTCGAAGTTCGTATCCAAAAGAAACACTTAAGTTAACGAGACCAAATCAGTTGTATTGCTGGGGCAAAAACGCATTAAAAACAAAACGAAAACACCTGAAAAAGCTATTCTGACGTTGTGTTATGCATGTAAACATTGTAACACCCATCATCTGAAATTATTTCGCAGACATAACGTTAAATATGAAGAACACGCAATTCTAACAAGAGCTCTGTCACTGTTTTGACCAATCAAACATGGCGGCCCACCGGCTTCAAACAGACGTACAGCAGACGGCCATAGTGCCATCTCCCCTCCTTATACCTCCATGGTCGACAGTGACACTTAAAGAAACTCTTTGAACCTAACCAAAATTTATGTAAAGTGAATTCCATTATTTTCTACTATACGACAACGGGACAATACTGATTATTGCTTGCTGATTCCATAGATACCATAAGTCATTCCGGAACTGCATATTAGGATGCCCATAAGAGATCCATATTTCGAGTGTTGAAACCTGTAACACATTACTCACATGCTGCTGCCATGAATTTAGGACCTCTAGCAAATGAAGACTATATAGGATAATAGGTTTTGTGGGGGACCTACTTATGTAGCTAATCTCAAAAAAATATATAAACAAAGAAAGACATTGCGCAATATTCATTCAATTAAAAGACTGTTTAGAAAACTAATGTTGATTCAGCTAACACTGGAAGATAATAGACCGAGTTCTCATACAATTGTAATCCAAACGTATCATCTGAACTAATACCACTACAATATAAATCACAGTATTAAATTTTGGAAATATTACAGACTCGAAAACTCTAAGGACAGTTTCGGAATCAGCACAAAAAGTCCTATATGAGCACATTGTATGCATAATTTGACTGTTGTTACAAAATTCGAAAAAAATTTGCTTAACTATGATCGGAGACAGGTTTGAGGAAAAAATTGTGCACTCGAGTAAGGCTGCTACCACATTAATACACATTCAAACAAGTTTAGTATGCAACAGAAAAACTGTTTTAAGTATATAAATGAAAACAGAGCTAGTCTTCAGATAGCTTAATTCTATTATTAAATACACTTTTATACTTCGTTTTGTGAAATACGTCTTTGAAAGTCGTGGAGATAGGAATTAGATACATTTTTGGTAGACGCCAAGCATCATCTGAAAGTGATTTGGTGTTGTGATGGGCCACGTAGCCCTGCTCTCCTTTGTGGAAGCCGACCTAGTATATGTTGGCAACAGTGCATAACATGTCCGATGTCAGTCATGAACGTCTTTTGGGAGTTGTTAACAAAATACGTACTGACGTATGAAGATGTATAAAAGTGCAGTGAAACAGAAACGAGCTGGAGGCTGTAAAAGGAGAAAACCGCTGACAGCATAGTTATCGTAGTTATGTCACTGCCTGCAGTAGAAGGAGCGGTCGCTGTAAGACCACTGAGATCTCAAACTCGTCATTAGAGGGTCACGGGCGCTCCTCTGCGCTCAGTCGTGCTGAAAACGGTGAAATGGAGGCGTCAGAAGAAGGGCAAAGGTAAGCGGCGCACTTCCTGACAGCAGAAATAGAAATGAACCCGGAATGGGCCGTGCTTGCGAAGAGCACTGCAGATCCGTCAAAATGGTCAAGCTCCACTACAAGGTACTCAAGAAAGGACAGATATTGTTGGCCGTAGAAATATTGCTAAGAATGTGCCCAGCGGGTTCCTCGCAGTCTTCAAACAGGACAGGAAGCATGTCGAATGGGACTTTCTCTTCTGCAGTGCTATGCCAAGGAAGGGAGTGAGTTCCTCTCAAGAGTGGTTGCTGGAGACAAGACAGGGCCTTATCATTTCGAACCCGAGTCAAAAACGACATCACCAGTGGGAGCATACACGTTATCCGTCACCCAAAAAAGCCAAAACCATCCTCACAAGTGCAGTAGAGATTATGCTCGTATTCTTCCTTGATTGACAATGGGACGGTCCAATCCGACGTGTCGAAACCTACCCTGAATTTTTTATGCAGGAAGAATACACGAAAAGAAACACAATGTCAAAATTTTAGCTGCTAAGACACAAGTATTTTTTTTAAAAAAGGTTGAAAATTGCCAATTCGTAGGTGGCCAGACGGCTGGAGAAATGTACACCCCTGCCACAGCCGTTGAAGACAGTGAATTGCGTAACATTGGTTGACAGCGCATCGGTAAACAGATAACATGGTACGACGCGATAGTAATAATTTGTAAGGCGAATTTCAGTTTGTCTGATACAATCATTCACAGTTGCTATTCACTCTAATTTGCAAGTCATTTAATATCCATAACAATTCGCAGCTACCTTTGCAGTATCGCTAAGTGTTAATAACGGTGATAAAACTCAGTTAATTTTCTGTGTGTTCCCAACATATCTGCTTGTTAATAGCATCTGTCTTTGTGCAGTTTCCAGGGTTTCACAATATTGTAGAATCCAATAAATGTTTTCAACGTTGGAAAGATGAAGTATGGAGAATGTGATATGCTATCGAAATCACCTACTTGTCCTGAAGACTTACATATGTGTTTTTTAGTAGGTAACTGTTTGGAATTCATTCGAATGATATCGACATTTAATTAGAAATTGTGGAAGAAGAATTAGAAGAAACGGGAAATAGCTCTGACAGTTCCGTGAACCGTGGCTCAAAGGATGATTGTTGAACTAATTAGAGTAGAGAACAAAAAATACTGTACCGTTGCAGACCAAAGAAAATATTTACAGTATTAACTTTCATTTACAAACAAAATGATGTAGATTTGCTGGCTAGAGAAAGAAGGGAGAAAACATTTGAGGCTAAGCGATTTTCAAAACTGGTTTTATTTTGTAAAATCTGAATATGAAATTTATAAATGGAAGAAAGATACACAAAGTTCAAAATGTCTACCAAAACGAAACTTGCAAAAGTGTGAAAGAGAAACTATTCGAAAGATTTAGAACTGCTCGTGAGAGTCAGTGCACTGTTACCGATTGAGATCTACAAGACTGGGCCCTCTGAATTAAAAATGAGATGAAAACTACTGGGTTTCATGCTTGTTCGATGTAGTTCAGAAAGTTACAAGGGAAAGCAAGTCGCAAAATTACGAAGTTTATTTCGCATAAACTGCATAGAACATGTTGTTAATAAGTAATACTATAGAGGAACTTCTAGCTGATGTGAAGACAAAGCTTCTTGTTATCCCCTAAAATGCTCATTTTTAAGAATCTTCTTGAGATAAGTTTGTAGTATAAGCGAGCTTTATGTGTACTTTCAGGAACCTCAAGGAGAATTAGAGCCAAAAATTTGAAAAAAAGGACTATGTAGTTGCAAAAATCTAGTAATCTAGCTCTCAAAATTTGGAAAAATGGGAGAGGATAATTTTCAATCCTACATCCAAAACGCCTTCTTACCAATTACAGAAAATAATTCACTGCTTCTGTTGCACTCTTGCTCTGTATATAACAACACCTCTGTCTTTAGGAGTACAACGGAGAGACTGGTAATATAATTTGAATAACATCTGGAACTAGTAGTGTGATTCAGCCCTAAGATACGAAAATTCCTCGACAGGGTAAAGCATTTTTCAGAAAACTGTCGGACAGTATAATTTCTGATAGCTGTTTATCATTTCAGGTTTATCAGCGGAAAAGAATGGTTAAACTTCAGTAGTTTGTGCAGTGTCTGTTTGCATCACCGTGTTTTGTAATTTGATCAAGTATGCCTGGTATAACCCACAATACGTAGAACAACGACCATAGCACTTTTTACTCTGTCCCAATACTGCTTTATTTAAATAAAACTAGTAATTACTGCGAAGAGCGTGAACGCACTAAATTTTCTCTAACCAGGTGTGCCTCTTGTAATGAAAATGTTAAATTTCATCACCCAACTGACACTTCACATTTATATGAAGACAAGGGAGTAAAGGAGTTAGTAAAATATACATTATTAAAAAATTATCGTAAGAACCATCTTACAGGAATTGTTGTGAAATATGTGAACAAACTAAAGTCCAGATCGATGGAAGTCGTCTGTAACGTAACATCATGCACTGCATTGATTTCCTTCCTTCTGTAGTCATTTGTGTGACAATTATATTTTAGCAGTAGTTTAGCTGTCGATATGAAAGGCGAATTTTCAAAAACTTAACGATTCGAGACATTTATGCTGTGGTTTAAGTGCTTCAAACTCGTGAGCGTGCACTTTTAATTTAGCGCTACGCGGTGCTACGTTCTCTTGTGGCGGCTGTGCCTGCTTATTCGTCGATTCCACGCTAGGCAGGAAGGACTGTACAAACCGTTTTATAAGCGGCTCTTCGTGCGGGCAAAAAAACTTTTTAAAAAATACTTGCAATGCACCTTAACAACGGAAATTTTGACGGTGCATTTCTTCTGGCGTATTCTTCCCGTGTGCAAAATTTCAGAGTAGGTTTCGGTATGTCGGACTGGACCTCCCTCCGCAGGCAGTGACATTACGGTTTTCATTTTACAGCCTCCGGCTCGTTTCTTTTTGAATGCACCTTATATTTTGATTTATAAATTTACAATGCATAGTGTAGTGTAAGTGCACAGTTGAAAATACACGATACTAGAAGCCACATAGTCTCAGTAAAAATGGGCTCTAAAATGCGTCCCTTAAGAGCTATAAGCACTTCATCTTCGGTACTGTGAAACAAATGTCTTCCACTGGAAGATATTGGCTTTCCATATTTTGCGAAGAGGTAGTGTGGATAAAAATGAAAACAAAATGTCTAGCAAACATGGGCTGTAAAGTAGATATCTTAGGAGCTATGAGCACTCCTTCATCTTCGCTATTGTGAAACACACCTTGTCTACCGAACAAGTGAACTATTAAGGTATGCACTTTAGAGTCCACATTTACAGGGCATTTGGTTTCTTGTTCTGCTCCATACTACCTCCTCCCAAAATATGGAAAGCAAAGAGCTTGCAGTAGAAGAAACTTATTTCACAGTATCGAAGGTGAAGAAATGCTCTTAGCTTTTAAGATATGCATTTTAGAGCCCACGTTTACTCAGATTTTTTTGCCTTTGGTATCGGATATTTTCAACTGTATGTGTTTATGCCGTTACTAATGACACACCCTGTAGTGCAAAACCTGACAGCATGAGAGAACTTCGGGACCAGAATCCTTGACTAGTCCGCACCCATCAAATCCATCACATTATGTTGATGAAATCCATAAGTTGGATTTTTAGCATGGTATACTGATTCGGGACTGAGACTTTTTCTTTATTGACCTCAGGCCTCGTTAACGCCACAACATGCACTGGTTACTCTCCGTATCGAGAAGCGCCACGTAGCTTCCGATACAAGAAGCTGACGCAGATGCATCTGTTTGATGTGGGCAGTTGACAGCAGCGTTGGTGGAGTACAGTACACATAAAAAGAAATTTTGTAACAAATTACGAAAAATGACGGTACAGACGCTGAGTGGACAGTCAGCAAGCATAGCGGCAGGCAACATCGAGCAGATTCTGGAACCTCCCTAGTTGAACGAAGTTCGCAGCCATACCGATACAGTTTCTACCAGCTACGCAATCTGATCAAAAGTATCCGTATTGCGGCACTGACCACAAGATGTCACGTAAGCCATAACCGCCAGTAAAAAAGGAGGTGAGGTGTATAGTATTGTCAGTATAGAAGCAGTAACAGCAAAATATGGTTAGGGTAGCTCAGCGACATCGAACGTGGACTAGTCATGGAACGTCACCTGAGTAACAAATCCAGCAGGGAGACGTCAACCCTTCTGAAGGCCCACGTCGACTGTTGGTGACGTCACTTTGAAATGGAAACGCGAAGGAACGACCACAGCAAACACAAGATCAGGCAGAGCTCATGTACAGACGGACAAGGACTGACGAACATTGCCGGGCTAGTCCCAAAAGTGCTACCAACAGTCTAGGTAGCACAATGGGCATAGGGCGTTAAAAGTAGTGGGGTAGAATGGTCCAGAAATCCATTAAAGTCACACATTTCTGTAATAAGTTCTAAACAACGCTTGACATAGAATAGGAGCGACGCCACCGGGAAGTGGATGACTAGAAACGAAGGATTTAGAGTGATGAATCACGCTAACCCTGTGACAACCTGATGGAAATGTTTGGGTTCGGCGAATGCGTGGAGAATGTTACTGGTCATCATGTTTAGTGCTTGTGTCACGGTATGGTGGTGTGTTTGATTAGAATTTGGTCTCCCACTGTTACGTGCAGTAAAGTATGAACATATTTTACAGCATTGTGTCCTGGGTACAGTAGAGGAACAGTTCGGAAACGAAGACTGTTTGTAAAAGAATGGCAGTGCACCCGGTCATAAAGCAGCATCTGTGTATCAATGGGTTGAGTATGATAACATCACTGAAATGGACTAGCCTGTCTTGCGTCACGACATGAATCCAATGGAACATTTATGGGATGATTTAGAAAGCTAACTTCTTTCCTGATCCCAACGTCCAACATTACTACCTTCACTGGTTTCGAATCTTGAAGGAAGAATGTGCTGCCGTTCTTCCCCAGACATTCAGTCACATCACTGAAAGGATGCCCTGCAGCTGTCATAAAGGCCAAGGGTGGACGCGGCCCATATTAATGTCCGCTAATAGCTGTCCGGATACTTTTGGTCAAGGTGGTTCAGATGGCTCTAAGCACTATGGGACTTAACATCTGAGGTCATCAGTCCCCTAGACTTAGAACTACTTAAACGTAACTAACCTAAGGACATCACACACATCCATGCCCGAGGCAGGATTTGAACCTGTGACCGTAGCAGCAGCTCGGTTCCGGACTGAAATTACTAAAATCGCTCGCCCACTGCGGCCGGCATATATTGGTCAGGTAGAGGAACGGCGTTTATTATGGATGGCGAGAAGTTGATATCTCTCGGGTTTGCAGCTACACAGCGAATGCTTGTAGTGCTTGGAATGAAGCGGAGACATTGCTCTTCCGTTTGCTAAGGCTTGAATAATGTAACTGCTGAGGTTATGTCAAGAATAAATTTTCTTTTTGATCTTCGAAGCTGATGAACGGTGTAACTTTCAGCGTTAGTTGAAGGCAAGAAGTAATGTTATCACTATAGTATTAACATTTAAGAACTCCATTGCAGAGTGTATTCTAATTATGAAATCCTGCTCACTCAAATCGGTTTCTGTTTCTGCCATGTTCATGTGCAATGTCAGTCGGTTAGTGTGAGCCATATCAAAATCTGGTGGTAAGGGTCACGTAAGTAAATCTTTACTTTGATTTCATGGCACTTTGCCAAGCTTCTTGAATAAACTAGCAGCGAGGATCGAAGAGAGTGGTCTAACACTGCAGTGAAGTAAGCAGTTTTGATGTTTTGGAAACGCGAAATTGTTGTTTTAGAACATTTTAATGTTCCTGGACCTACGCTGCAAAGGAGATCAAAATAAGTTTTCGGGAATAAGTAGACATCTAAGACACCTCAAAGAGGTTTTACAAACCAAAACTGTTTGTGGAGAATTTTTTGAAGAAAAGTGAATGCAGTGTGACAGAGGGCAGGCAACAAGAACTTGCAGACACTGAGGATTCGTAGTTTACATTGTAAACAGATTTTTTTTTATCTTTGAACTCAGAAAATTAGGCAAATATTCCTTAGCCAACTTGCTTCGTGTGAGAGAACCTAAGTATTATTTTCTGTAGTAAAATCTATGTTTCTGTTTTTACTTTACTGTTTTAATTATGTTGTGCTATTTGATAGACAGACAGACTAAATTATTTGCGAATCACAAAAACGCCTTTGTTATTTAAAAACTCGTATTTTGTTGTAAGGCCCATGCTGCCCGATACTCTAATTTCAAGCCTTAGAAAATCTTTTCTTGCTGTGTTTCATTTTGGTAAGAATACCATTTTTACGTCATTTAGAGTAAAAGCGTTCAAATAAAGATTTTCAGGAGTATATCTCATTTCAAAACAACAACAAAAGTTTTATACCAATATGAGTTAAAGTGGCCCACACTAGCTACCGTTCCCCTAACGTGTATAGATTTTGTCAAAAGTATGCTGTGCTTAATGAATATTTTGTTTGTATCTTCTGTTTCCTCTCTTCTATGACACCATACATCAGATCTTAGACTACCTCATACGATGAATATAATTTAAAATAGCTGCATGGTTTCCATTCTGTGTTTGATTATGAATTTGTTCCACATATATGTACAATAAATGAAGAATTGTTAAAACTTATCTTTGAGACTCACCTGATACCTTTGTGGACCATTAACGATGTATGATCATCATTAAGAAAAGACAAAATTTTGTTGATGTCACCATCCTTATGTCTCTAGCCACATGTACCACTCGGTTTTAGGTGTTGCAGTTAATTTCACTGATAACGTTTTACAGTAAGGATGTTCTAGACTTTTCTCTTGATTTCTTCTCAGGATTTTTGCTTTCCTGATTTCCGTTATGAAGTTATGTCCAGTTGGGCGTCTAATTAATCTTCTTGGATGATATTAATCAATGTCCCTCTCTAATTTACACTACTGGCCATTAAAATTGCTACACCAAGAAGAAATGCAGATGATAAACGGGTATTCATTGGACAAATATATTATACTAGAACTGACATGTGATTACATTTTTACACAATTTGGGTGCATAGATCCTGAGAAATCAGTACCCAGAACAGTCATCTCTGGCCGTAATAACGACCCTGATAAGCCTGGGCATTGAGTCAAACAGAGCTCGGATGGCGTGTATAGGTACAGCCGCCCATGCAGCTTCAACACGATACCACAGTTCATCAAGAGTAGTGACTGGCGTATTGTGACGAGCCCGTTGCATGGCCACTACTGGCCAACTGACCAGACGTTTTCAATTGGTGAGAGATCTGGAGAATGTGCTGGCCAGGGCAGCAGTGGAACATTTTCTGTATCCAGAAAGGCCCGTACAGGACCTGCAAAATGCGGTCGTACATTATCCTGCTGAAATGTAGAGTTTCACAGGGATCGAATAAAGGGTAGTGCCACGGGTCGTAACACATCTGAAATTTAACGTCCACTGTTCAAAGTGACGTCAATGCGAACAAGAGGTGACCGAGACGTGTAACCAATGGCACCCCATACCATCACGCCGGGTGATACGCCAGTATGGCGATGACGAATACACGCTTCCAATGTGCGTTCACCGCGATGTCGCCAAACACGAGTGCGACCATCATGATGCTGTAAACAGAACCTGGATTCATCCGAAAAAATGACGTTTTGCCATTCGTGCACCTAGGTTCGTCGTTGAGTACACCATCGCACACCCTCCTGTCTGTGATGTAGCGTCAAGGGTAACCGCAGCCATGGTCTCCGAGCTGATAGTCCATGCTGCTGTAAACGTCGTCGAACTGTTCGTGCAGATGGTTGTCGTCTTGCTAACGTCCCCATCTGTTGACTCAGGGATCGAGACGTGGCTGCACGATCCGTTACAGCCATGCGGATAAGATACATGTGATCTCGACTGCTAGTGATACGAGGCCGTTGGGACCCAGCACGGCGTTCCGTATTACCCTCCTGAACCCACAGATTCCATATTCTGCTAACAGTCATTGGATCTCGACCAACGCGAGCAGCAATGTCGCGATACGATAAACCGCAAACGCGATAAGCTAAAATCCGACCTTTATCAAAGTCGGAAACGTGATGGTATGCATTTCTCCTCCTTACACGAGGCATCACAACAACGTTTCACAGGCAACGCCGGTCAACTGCTGTTTGTGTATGAGAAATCGGTTGGAAACTTCCCTCATGTCAGTACGTTGTAGGTGTCGCCACCGGCGCCAACCTTGTGTGAATGCTCTGTAAAGCTAATCATTTGCATATCACAGCATCTTCTTCCTGTCGGTTAAATTTCGCGTCTGTAGCACGTCATCTTCGTGGTGTAGCATTTTTAATAGCCAGTAGTGTACTTCAAATGGTTCAAATGGCTCTGAGCACTATGGGACTCAACTGCTGAGGTCGTAAGTCCCCTAGAACTTAGAACTACTTAAACCTAACTAACCTAAGGACAACACACACATCCATGCCCAAGGCAGGATTCGAACCTGCGACCGTAGCGGTCGCGCGGTTCCAGACTGTAGCGCCAGAACCGCTCGGCCACCAGCGGCCGGCTAGTGTACTTCTTTTACTACCTGTTCATTAGATTTACTTTCAATATAATATCGTTGCGATCCTTTCACGGCAAATCTGTGTTGCTTCTAATATTTCCCTTTCCTGTTTCCCTTGAGTCCACTCTTCACAACCGCAGCTTAATGCACTCCATATAAACATGATGTAACGTATCGTGCAACTCTTCTTATAATATTCTTTGAGTCTCCCTTTAATACGGCTTGGTAATAGCCCCAGACCGACGAGAAATATTCGCAAAAAGGGAGTTGGATGGAATTAGCGTTTTATCTGCTTAGGGTTTTCCTGAAATATCTCATTCTGGCGTATGTTTTATCTATATCTAGATGTATGTACTCATCCCAATTTAATCGTTCCACACAGATTCTCCTAGATATTGGACTGTTGTCGCTGACACAACTGATAGATCGCCATAGTGCAACCTAACTGTAGTGGCCTTTTTGTCTTCAGAATCAGTTGCCAGTCCTCGTTCCAGGCGCTGATCTTCTGAAAGTCACTTGACGATTCGTAATAACTTTCTGTGGGTTTGATCTTACGTTACAAAGCGGCATCGTTTGTGAAGTGCTTTAGATGGCCGTCCACGTTATCTGACACATCGTTTACAAGAACCTTTAATCATATGAGCAGTGTTAAAAGTTACAAGTCTACGTTTATAATGGCGAGTAACTACAGCGTCAAATCGCTACGGTCGATAAATATTTCATACACTTATTGTTGACCTTTTCGGCGGACAGGCTGTCAGGATCCGGGATTTGAATTCGGACCGCAAAGGACCGGAAAAAGTGGTATGGCAGGAATGTGGGTTAGCAGGGTCGGCGCCCGCGCCTGTCAGAGCCCGACTCCGGAAATTCTTCCACGCGGCTGACGGGTTTTCTCCGTCTGTGCCTGTGACCAAGTACGCAGTCTCAATTTAGCTTTGTCTTAGGGCTACATCGTGCTCAGTGGCGCGTGGTCCATTTCTAGCTGCTAGCGACGTCAGCCGCTTTACAAGACATAGTCGTGCATTCGAAACAAATATCACAATGTGGTCACAGTCAGACTGTATTATAAATATATGTTCATTTAGTTGGCTTCCGAAATGGCTACCACTAGAATTAGTTCTTCGCAAATTATGATTTCTATCCCATGTAAATCATTTAGTATCTACATTTACGTGAGTAGTCTGCAAATCACATTCAAATACATGGTAGAGGATTCACAGAACCATTTGCAGACCGTTTTTCAACTGTTCCACTCTCGAGTAGCACTTGGGAGAAATGAACATCTATATTCTACCGTGTCATCTGTGATTTCTCTCATTTTATTACGACGGTCATTCCTTCCTAGGTAGGAGGCAAGCAACAAAATATTTTTCTCATCCCCAGAGGGGGGGGAGGGGGGAGGGAGAGGGGGATGTTGGGAGGGGGGAAGTTGATGATTGATGATTGAAATTTCATGAGCAAATCTCGCCGCTACAAAAGGTCTTTGTTTTAATGATTAAGGTCCTAACTCGCGTTTCACGTCACTGACTCTTTTCCATACTTCTCCATAGTACAAGACAAGCTGCCCCTCTCCGAAATTTTCGACATCCTCTATCAATCCTCCATACTCCATATACCAGAAGAGAACGGACAAGCGTAGTGTAGGCACTTCCTTTAGGAGGTTTTTTGCATCTTTTCCTGCTTACCAATAAAACGCAATCTTTGGTTCACCTTCCTCATGATATTTCTTAAGTGATGGTTCCAAATTTAGTTGGTCGTAACTTTAATCCATAGGTACTTACGTGAATAGAAACCCGTGACTTATCGTGTAACTGAAAGTTAACATGTTTATTTTTTATATTCATTTGGAGGACCTTACTCTTCTTATTATTTAGAGGCAGTTTTCACTTGTCGTGAAACACAAATATCGCGTCTAAATAATTTTGCAGTTGGTTTTCACCTTCTGATTACTTTACGAGACGATAAAGGATAGGATCATCTGCAAACAGTCTAAGAAGGTTGCTGGTATTGCTTCCTATATCGTTTATATAGATAAATAACAGCATAGAGTTTCTAACATCCCTTTTGGAACCCCAGATATCATTGCTGTTTTACTCGATGACATCTCGTCAATTACCACGAAGTGTGACCTTTCTAACAGAAAGTCCAGACTGAATTTCGAGCTTCCGTAAAACATCACCATTCTTTTGCGTTCTTTTAAATCTAGGATGCTATGCTCGTTGCTTTTTCAATACTGTCCTGACCTGTTTTGTGTACCATGGGAAATCTGTTCCGTCTCTTACCAATTTATTTGGCAAGCAACTCCTGGTTACAATCAATGCAATATTTTTGAATTCAAGCCTTATCTCATCTTCAGCTATATATTTAGTTGGAAGCCATGGAGACTGTTTTAGGAAGGCGTCACATAAAATTGAAGGCGTTGGTGCAATAACCAGATATGTCAGCGTTAGGCCGAAAATAAGATTTTACTATCACCGCATAGTTTCAGAATTGTTTGATAGTATGCTACAACAATGAAACCTGTCCATGGAACCAATTCAGAATAACATAGGGACTGGACTCTTGTTAGTGTTAGGTGTTTGGGGCAGGAACCAGACATTTTCGAGACCTGCTTTGTCATTGCTCCAAATAATATCCGGATTCTGGCCTGTGAAATATACCCAAGAAGTTCACTATTGTTGATGTTACACAAGATCTCTTTTTAGAGTTCTCGTCATACCTAAAAAAGCTGCTTCAGTCTCATGCTAAGAGTGCTGAAAATGAGAAGTTTAGCATTTCAAAGTATATGTTCTTTGAATACTCCTCTGGACATAAGTATATAGTTCGTTGTAGTACATCATTATCACCATTAATCTGACATGATTTAGTCATTCAGAAAGCAACATTTGTCTTCCCTCAGGATAAACTTTATGCAGTACCTGTGCCAAGAAAAATAAAGCTGCCATGTAGCTTTTGAAGAAGTATGTGCCAGCCTCAGACATGGATTTTTATGATAAGTTGGTCTGTGACAACTGTTACGGATGATACATATAGTTCATCGGAAGAAGAAGCACAATGAACTTATTATTTTCCGACACTTATGACTTGTTAGGGTATCCATTTGTGGTTGTAATTCTCAGACACCTCATAATATTCAGTAATTTGTAAAGTGCTAATAGTTGTTGTTTCTGTAGTTACTTCTTTATTTGTTTGACAACATGTTAAAAAAAGCTGTTTGGTGCAAGAGCTAGGCACAGTCAATTTTTTAAAATTCAGCAAATATCATTATAAATCTTTGTTTTCTTATATAATAAGGTGATATGGTATGCTGGTGGGCTAAATAAAGGTTGGAAAAAGACAATACCAATTCAGTATTTTTGCAATCTGTGGACATTTTTTTGTGTTTTGCTCGAAGCTATGGTAACAGGACTTGCTTGGTTATTGCACCAATGCCTTCAATTATTATTTGATCTTGTGTGCTATGTTTATTTTTTCAGTCTCACTATGTCGACCTTGTGATCACTAATCCCTGTATCCCTCATGAGGCTCTCCATTTGCTCAGGTTTGTTGCTAAGAGGTCTGGTGTGTTATCGCAATCATTTACATTTCATGTGGTCTCCTAAACTAACTTCTCTTTTCGGAGAAAGAGTTTCGTACAATATTAGAAGACGTTTGAAGCCTACAACAGACGTTTAACATGTATTTTCGCTAACACATCGAGGGCAGAGCGAAGTCACCACCAACTATAACTGTAAGAGACTGCTACCTATTCGAAACGAGATTCTGAACGTTTCAGCAACTACACGGTCCATTCACATTAATGTGACCACCAGCGTCCAATAACAGCTCACAGACGGCAGGTGGCATTACTAGCAATGGAGGGTTTATAATTCGTGTCGGGGTGTGTGGGTGTGTGTGTGTGTGTGTGGGGGGGGGGAAGCTAAAACACTACGGTCGTTGTCGTGATGCGGAAACTGAACGATATATCTAACGTCCAAAAGGACATGATCATTAGCTTTCGGGTTTCGGGGGAAACATTTCCGAAAGTCTGTAAACCGTTCACGTGCCACCATGGTTAAAGTATACCTTGCATGGCAAAATGGCGCTATCTAGAACCAGCGCTGAGGCAACTGTGGTGAACCACGGGCTTCAGACGACAGGGGTGAAGTCTACATGGATACCCTGAAAATCACATTCAAGTGCCTGGCAGAGGGTTCATCGAACCACCTTCACAATTCTCTATTTTTCCAATCTCGTATGGCGCGCGAAAAGAATGAACGCCTAT
Organism: Schistocerca nitens; assembly: GCF_023898315.1. Taxonomy (NCBI): domain Eukaryota; kingdom Metazoa; phylum Arthropoda; class Insecta; order Orthoptera; family Acrididae; genus Schistocerca; species Schistocerca nitens. Next base: position 552,370,481 of record NC_064614.1, read on the forward strand.
ATCTTTCCGTACGAGCTCTGATTTCCCTTATTTTGTCGTGGTGATTGTTCCTCCCTATGTAGGTCGATGTCAACAAAATATTTTCGCATTCGGAGGAGAAAGTTGGTGACTGGAATTTCGTGAGAAGATTCCGTCGCAACGAAAAACAGCCCAAATCCTGTATCATTTCTGTGTCAGTCTCTCCCATATTCCGAGATAATGCAAAATGTGCTGCCTCTCTTTGAACTTTTTCGGTGTATTCTGTCAGTCCTATATGGTAAGGGTCGCACACCGCGCAACAGTATTCTAAAATAGGACGGACAAGCGTAGTGTAGGCAGTCTCCTTAGTAGGTCTGTTAGATTTTCTAAGTGTCTTGCCAATAAAACGCAGCCTTTGGTTAGCCTTCCCCACAACATTTTCTATGTGCTCTTTCCAATTTAAGTTGTTCGTAATTGTAGTGCCTAGGTATTTAGTTTAATTTACGGCTTTTAGATTTGGACTGATATATCGTGTAACCGAAGTTTAACGAGTTCCTTTTAACACTCATGTGGATGACCTCACATTTTTCGTTATTTAGGGTCAACTGCCACTTTTCGCACCGTTCAGATATTTTTTTCTAACGGCGGAGATGTGTACAAGCGAGTAGACGTGCAACTGTTGAGCAACTGACCGCCCAGACGAGCCAAGGGGCTATGTACGATGTCTTCCAACGATTGTTCAAAGAACGTTGCTGCGTATGGACCTCGGCAGCAGGTACCTTATACATGTGCCCATGCTGACTGCTGTTCATCGGTGACGAAGACTGGAATCTGCACACCTTTATCGCAACTGGACAGCCACGGACAGTGAGTGGCAACAGCTGGCCTTTTCAGATGAATCGCGTTTTATGCTCAATTGGACATATGGCTGTTGGCGTGTACAGCGTGAAACGTCTGAAAAGCAAACAAGGAGTGAGCGTTATGGTCTGGGGAATGTTTTCGTGGCATTCCCTAGCTGATATCGTCATTTTGGAAGGTACAATGTATCAAGACAAGTATGCATCTGTCCTTGGTGGCCGTTTCCATCCCTATATGCACTTTGTTTTTCCTCGGCACGATCGCATCGACCAGCAGGACAAAGCAACTTGTCACACGGCTTGCAGTGCACGTGCGTGATTCGGAGAACACCAAACTGTCCGGGTTTAAACCCAGTCGAGAATCTGTGGGACCGAATCGATCGGGCTGTTCGCCATGGATACTCAGCCGACAGACTAGAGCAGCTGTCCACGGCACTGGAGTCGGCAGGGCTCCACATCCCTGTCAGTAGCTTCCAGAACCTTATTGACTCTCTCCCTGCACGTACCGCAGCGGTCCGCTCTGTGAAAGATGGTTATTCAGACTTCTGACAGATGCTCACACATATATGGCTGGTGTATATGATCTGAGTGAGGAGGTCGGTAAAAGCAGGTACGAAATCCGTGTTAACTACAGTCAAATGACTGGCTATACAATCTAAAAGAAACGTCGGACATATCTAATACGTATAATCTACTGCTACAACTTCGCATCTCTTTCACTCGATATTTTTCTCCCTCCTAATGCGATGTGTCGTCGCCAGGCAGTTTGCAGATGAAGTGTAGCATATTTACACACAGCAGGATCGAAATTAACTACGTGTAACACACGAAAATTTATGCATTTAAATTGCAGATAAGTAGGTACGTTTAAAGAATAATGTCGTTGTAGCACTCACTCATGAAGCAATCCTTAAGGAAATTTTACATATGGCACAGTCTGTTTCATGTTATGAGCGCTTTGAACACCAACTCTAGCAATATGTTAACCAAATAAACTACTGACCTCTGTCAGCATGATGGCGGCCAGGGAAATGTGAATTATTGAATTAAATACTGAAATTTTTTCTCCCTGTACTAACTGAACAAACCAGCAATATCGGCGTAATCAATTTATTCCTCCAGTTTCCATAATAGCAGCTACCCTTTTCTGCCTACACTTTGAAAAGTGGCTGTTCTATTTGCTATGATGATTCTATGTCATGGGCCACGCAAATGACTAAATTTGCGAATCTGATAAATGTTCTTAAGCCTTGTAATATCGCTTTAACATGGCCTTTACAATTATACACTTTGTAAGTAAGTTCGAGACCAGAGATGGTGTTGGTCAGAGAGATTATCTTTACTTTGTCAGAGTAGAGTCAGAGTGTGCTAGTAGCAACTGTGTGGTAATGTACTTGGTTTGAAATGGGTGGAAGCTGGCCTGCCTTGAGGTGGAGCCTGCATTATTTGGAGCAAATTTTATAGTGTGATGTTTTACGAGAGATTTGAAGCAGAAGGATTATAATACTGGATGAATAATTACTGGACGAATAAAGGTAATGTGGTCCGTTATATTTTTATAATTAATTAGTATGCTTCTTGTTATAACAGTGCTTACGGTTTAGATTTTCTGTAAGCCTTTTTTTAGTGGCGTTATATTGTTCTGTGATAAATGCTAAAGAAGCACTTTGACAATTATAAAGGACAAGATTGCACAGCACACGACCGGTCCATTACTCTCGACAAGCGTCAAGAAATAAATGATTTTGACAACCGAATGTAATGTGTTTTAACGTGTGTGAACTCTTCTTCCTCCAATAGACAGATTAACTTCTGCCTCGGTAAACAGTTTTATCGATATCAGTGTTGTAGAACAAGCAGGGTGCTGCGTGTCATATTCATACAGTACCGTTTTTATTGAAATTATAAAAAAGACAACAGCTTATTCTAAGGGAGCATAGAGGAAAATAAATAAAATTTTTATTCAGAAAATGCGAGTATTAAAATGTATGTAGAGTAGATATCCGCACATATCACAGAGGCATCTTTGAAGATCGTGGTATTCTTACACCCACCACCCACATATTAAACCTCTGTGGTATTCGTTGCTAATAATCAAAATCAGTTGCAAATGAATGACTTACACAGTTACAACGAAAACCACATAGACTTCAGATGTCTTTTAGGATTTAGAATGGTCCCAAACAGGCTATTACGTGGCATAAATCAATAAATTGAAAATATCATGTAAATGTTAAACTAGGAGCAGGAGACCAATAATCACTAAAGAAGCAACCGTTTTTTCCCCAAAGTGACAAATTTCCTGTTAAGTTTACTGCGTCACTTTTAGCTGAGTAGGCGCAAATAATTTTCAACAGTTAGTTAATTGTTAATGCAGTAAACAGAATTAGTTCTTAACACCTGTTTATCTTTATTAATGTATGTATCAGCTGATTCAGCTTTCATAAAGGTTATGCAGGAATATCATGAATGAATGTGGGTCACGCACAACATAAGGAAATTGTAGCGAGATGCTTATTAACCTGCAGGATGTCGACGTTGCTACCGCGACTGGCTGGCTGTTGCCCCCCCAGCGTAACGAATGAGCTGCATTGTAGCCTACATATGAACACATACATGTAGTAAGACCAACTGAAGTGTGGAAATGGTGAAGTTCTAACAGCCATACCAGGAAACTAACTGGTTCTTATTGCCAATTAGAAAGTTTTTTATCTCAGCTGTCATTAGTACTGAGGCATTACGTTTTATTTGCGCTTTCCGTCTATTTATACGCAATGTATTACATTTATTTATGTTGAAGGTTATCTGCCAATCCCCGTACCGAGCGTCAATTCGCTGCATGTTAGCCTGCATTTCGCTACAGTTTTGTAGCGTTGCGACTTCACTGTATACAACAGCATCATCTGCCAACAACCTCATTTAGCTTTCAACATTAGTTCCTTCTCAATACTTGATCATTAATGGTCCTAAACTATTCCTTTTTGACAAGCTGGATGCTACTTTTACATCGGAAAATTTCTCTCCATGGGGAACGACATACTTTTTCTATTTCAAAGAAACTCTTTAGTCCAATCACAAAGCGGACTTGATTTTAAGCAAGTTCATACTTTTTTTTCACTAAATATCAGTGCAATATTGGTTCGAACGCATTCCTGAGGCCATTGTATCAGCCGTGGCGTCTGTATCTACCACTTTATAGTTACTTCACGATAAAGGATGACAGCCAAAAACAGTTGGAGGATAAAAATTTATTAAAATTCTTTTGTGTTTCTCACTTCCGATGCTAAGGCTTTTCTAATGAAAGTGTCTTCCTGTTCAGGAATTTTTACTTCTGATGAAGGTATATCTATATGTACCGAAACCTTGGTCAAGAATTTTAATAAATTTTTATCCTGCAACTGTTTTTGGCTGTCATCCTTTATCGTGAAGAATTTCAACAGTTGCTGTTGCAGCCATGTTTAAAATCTTGACTTTATAGTTAGGTTTAGTAAAGGAGACATAGATTATTAAAAGACGAAAACTGCATTTCGTCGCGGGGTCGCTCAGGGAACAAAAGTACGACAGGAATCAAGGAACATACACCCACCACAAGGTGGTGTGTGCCCTCCTCCTCACACCATGAGATGGTTTACCAAGTACTGATGTAATTATATTTGTAACACAGCAAGATTTACCTTCAAGTGGCTCCTAAAAAGTTTTAAGAGAATCCTATTGCTTCTCTAATCTACATATTTGCCTGACATGTCGCACATCGAACAGGTGTGTGGTCTGATTCACCGGTAACTTCTTCGTGACGATTCACCAACCACCACAATTGCGGCTTTGAGTGGCTGCGTTGGCACCACGTGGGTGAAGATTCCACATGAACATATTTAGGCCATGTTTGATCCATGTAAAAGCGTTTAAAGGATATGAATTCAGTACGAGTGGACTTGACACCATAGTCAGTTATCAACATCTGAGTTTAGTCACAGTTTTATAATCGTAATGGTTTGTGTATTATCTAATCTGTGCTACGAAGCTATTGTGGACACTCGTCTCGTTCTTGGTGCTGCATTTTCATGTACGTCAGTGCTCCATAGGATCGTTCAATTGCATCACTTTACGGATTTCTGGCAACATTATACTAACACAATGTTTCCGTTATTCATTAACTTCGTCACCAGGCTCTCAGGACAAAAGGTTACACTTAAGAGACACCTGGATTTCGCAAGACTGTCCGAAAAGCCAAACAGGTTCGGTCAAAATGAAACGTTTGATTCGCTTAGGAAGTATTGTCCCGTTAACAGAGTGACTGAAAGCGGACGGCCGTGCCGATCTCCATACGATTATGAAATGGCTCTGAGCATTGTGGGACTTAACGTCTGAGGTCATCAGTCCCCTAGAACGTAGAGCTACTTAAACCTAACTAACCTAAGGACATCACACACATCCATGCCCGAGGCAGGATTCGAACCTGCGACCGTAAAGGGTCGCGCGGTTCCAGACTGTAGCGGCTAGAACCGCTCGGCCAATCCGGCCGGCGATTATGAAATCATGAAGGACGAAATACTTACTCTTGGGAACTAACAAGCAAAAGAGTAATGGCAAATGACCTGTGAATTTTTCGACGATAATCGCGAAGAAAAAGAAAGTGTTGCACAAAGTAGTAGTTGCACTTTCCGACTACGAGGGTTGGGACTTTAATAGTGGCAACTATTTATTTACAGCTCATAAAATATAGACATGTGTTTCAAAGTTTTACTGACCATCAAAGTAGTCACCAGCATTGTGTATAACCCGCTGCCAGCGATGTAGAAGTCATAGGATACTCTAAGCAGTGCCAGTTGTGTTGACAGTTCGAGCGGCGCGGTCTATTGCCCGAGGAATTTGTAGCAGTTCTGAAGCAAATGCCGTGAACTGTTTCCTTCAGTTTATAAATCGAGCATAACTTACGAGTCGGTGAAGTGCAGTAGGTGGTATAGCACTTAGCAGCCCCATCAGTCAAACAAATCAGTAACAGCTTGCACTGTACGTGCTTGAGCATTGTCTTGCAAAATGATGATCAGTTCCTGCAGAAAGTGTCATCACTTCTGTCTCTATGCTGTTCATTTTTCGAACACAACCTACGACCAGCTTAGAGACAGAAGTGATGACTCTTTCCGCAGGACCTGACCATCATTGTGCAGGACAATGCTCAAGCACGTACAGTGCAGGCTGTTACTGATTTGTTTGACGGATGGGCCTGTTAAGTGCTATACCACCTGCTGCATTCCCCTAAGTGAAGCCTTCGTGAGTTCAACTAGATTTCTAAACTGAAGGAAACACTTCACGGCATTCACATCAGAACTGCTACAAATTCGTCTGGCAACAGACCGCGCCGCTCGAACTGACAACACAACTGGCACTGCTAAGAGAGTATCCTACGACTTCCACATTGCTGGCAACGGGTTATACAGAATGCTGGTGACTACTTTGAAAGTCAGTAAAACTTTGAAACACATGTCTATATTTTATGAGCTGTAAATAAATAGTTGCCACTACTAAAGTCCCAACCCCCGTATAGACAACGCAGCAGTCTCACGGCGCCAATGCCATTTCGATAACTGGCTTTGCAGACAGCGCATACTCAGGCGCTGATCATTTTTCTTAAATAAACGTTTATTACTCTTACAAATTTACATAGTTAATTCAACACTATACATTGGAAATTATTTGATACTTGATACGGTTCACTGTGGTTAGGTGTTTGTGGTAGGCCGAATCCGTGTAGAGGAATGCCTCGTTCGTTCGACTGTTGTTGCGTCTTGATGTTGATGGGAGCCCGCCGGTTCGTTGTTGTTAAACAGTTTGTTGAACAGCCTGGTGACATTCACCACAATTGTTTTGAAGGCTGTGTGTAAAGCAATAAAAACAATCAATAAAAGTTTCTTCATACTTCAGCATTTTTTCTGTTTTCTCATGTGCATCCTGTAACCTCCCCCTCACTTATCGACCTTAATGACAGTGAAAAATTAAACCGCGTGTACCTAATGGAAATTTGGGAAAAGCAATCGTCACCGAGGTTAATTTGTCGGTAAAGAGGGAGGAAAGGGTTACATCTAAATGAAAGGAAAAATGCTAATGAAACTGGTGGAAATTAATTTTGAAACAGGGGTAAAGTTAATAAAGAAAATAAATGTGCGGCCGTTACGTTAACAATCAAGTAGCGGTAATTAGATATTTGAGATTTGGGGGAAATTACGGCCGCCAGTCCTAAGGTCAATTACTATAGTAACTGAAAAAGAAAGATTATTACACATATAATTAGCACTAGAAGCGTGGCAACTGAAGGTTGACAAGTGTAGTGTGAAAACTGAAAGTTTGTCAGAAGTAATAAATTTCGCTACACTTAATTTAGCAAAAGAATTAATAAAACCGGAAAATTTAAAGTTAATTTAGTGACTGAAATTAATAAGAAGCTTTCTTTCTTAAGCACATCGAAATTCAGTAAAATACGGTTAGTCTTGGACTACCTCAACAATCATTTCAAAAGCTACTTGAATCTACGCAATTTAGAAATAAGAGATTTAGCTTTGAACTTGAATTAAATGATTCTGAACAATTAACAATAGTAAAATTTAGTACGTACCAAGCTGAGCTGCAGTCACAGGTAAGCTAAAATACGGTAACAAAACTCGCACTCTTAATTTGTGCTTGTGTAATCTAAATATTGTAGCCAGCTATGAATACTTAAACTGAACTTTGGAATTAAAGCAGTGAAATTGAATGATTGTACTTTAATGCTGGCGTCTGAATTTCAACGACACTCGGGTTCATTTCGGAAAAGGAAGGGACCCTGCTTGGTAATGCAATTGGGACAATGAGCAACAAAGGTTCATGCTAAGTAGCTGTAATTTTGTGATGCAACAATTTTAAAAGTTTGAAAAGCTGAGGTCTGCCATACAGTTCTAAAACTTTACGTGCTTCCAGTCTTCCTTGTTGGTTGATTGAAGGTTTGAAGCCGTCGATCGAGGATGTGGCGACAGTCACTCATTGTCGGGCGTCGCTGTTGCAGAAGCTGGATGTTGGCGCGCCTTCTTCTCGACACGGTCACCAGACGAAACGGGCTCTTGATGTGCGCCAGCTAATGCTTCCCGTCCGCGACACCATGTCAGAAACTATCATAGCAAGTCGAGCGCAATTACACGCTGCCAAACCCCGAAAGCGCGGCAACTCGCGGGAGCTTCACACCACATACCTGCTCCACTCGCTACTCCAGCCAGACTCCCCTTCGCTGCCCGCGCTCCACGCGGCAGAGTTAACACTACCCAAGATCCTACACACTTTGATTCTTCACACGACCTATCGATGTATTCGTTCGATAGCATAGTTTTCCCTAGGCCAGACCCAGCGTATAAATACAAATAATATTCACAAAACAAACCAACATAAATGCATATATATATATATATATATATATATATATATATATATATATATATATATATATATACAAACAGTAAAACAATTACAATATATAAAGAGACAGAAATGTCATATCTTGAGGTAACAAACCAAGGAAAAAAAATTATAGTACAATAGATGGAAATAGGAGGATATGCATTTCCGGCGTTACAATCCCATAGATAAGTTAGAATTTGTAATTTTTCCATGTGTCGCAGGTGACAGGTGGAATACGCCGTGTGCACGACCGTGTTATGGCCGATCTCTTGCAGGTAGAGAATGGCTTGAAGTCTGGTGCCACGACTGTTGTCGCGGTGAAATGTTTTGACGTGTTTCTGTTTCTCAGGCTGTTTTCCAAAAGTCTGCAATCGTTCAGCACAAAATCCTGAGCTCGATAATGTTTGGTTCACTGCAAATGTCGCAAGATTCTGTCCTGATCAGCTGTACACCTGCTAGTTTTTCATTGGTTGGTATCGTCCTGCTAACAACCTTGTAACACGTGCTGTGGACTTCTGGTGATAAAAAACGCGCTGAAGCATTTTGCTAGTGGTATTCTTTAGTGGATTGCCTCTGTCAGCGTCATTTATTTCCGTTATAGTCTTCTCTATGGATTGAGGGTTCTCCCTATTATGTAGCTCTTCTTCATGTAGTATTGTCGCTTGGAGTCGAATGTAAATGGAATCTGTGAGTAGTCTTTGGCTGCTGTTTCGGACTCTGGCTACATTTATCGAACAAGACCGTTGTCAGTCTGGTCCGGCCAAGGAGTTTTCTATGATGAATGTCCTGTGGATAAGCAGAGCAGCGCACTTGGACATGAAATGATTTAGGAGTGCATGTGATGTACGCAGCATTAAATATTTCTCCACATCACAGTAGCCAGGAAACCATTTGCAATATAGCTCGACCCACTTCTTTGCTAGTGGTATTCTTTAGTGGTATTCTTTAGAACTTGAGCGTAAAACAAGATTTTGTTTTAGCTTTTTTGTCAGTGTCAGATGTCTTCTGTTTGCTTTAGTTAGAGTTTTGGTAGAACGCAGTATTGTTCGCCAGTTGTAAGGTGTCATCTGTTAAATATTAACTTACATATGTACTTCGAGGATTTTATGCATCTATTTTATTGCGTACCAAGGCCTCTGGTACAGTCTCATGATTGTCCCTAGGGGTATGAGCATCGCTTCCTTAGGATTTATGGCTGCACCTAATGGTATTTCGTATAGATTTAAATTTTCCTTTAGCTCGTTCACGTCTTGAACATCTGTAATAAATACCCTTAGATAATCTGCGTAGTATTAAAAATTGTGCATGACTTTTCCATGCTCAGACCTGAGCAGGATGAGGAAATTTTGGGTTGAGCGATATAGCGAATAGTGCCACATATAATGGATATTCTTGTTTTGCTGAGAATTTGATAGCAAGTGCATATGTTGCATCTCCGCAGAAGATCAATCGAGAGTAGGAATATGTCAACAGATTAAGGATTACAGTTCTAAATCTATGTTCAAATCGTGGAGCATCCATGACTGTCATGAAATTATCATCGCTGAACCTGTTCAACGCATTTTTGAAGTCTACTGGTATTATTGCCGTGGGAATGTGGATGACCGTTGCATATTCAGTGCAGTCGTGGTACGTCAGAACTGGTGCAAATACTGCTCTGCCTGGCACGGCAGTAAATTGTCTCATACCAACAGTTTTGTTCATGACCGTCTTGCGGAGTCCGGGGAAGCATCGGGCCGCGGTTTTATAGTCGCAGTTTACAACTATGATGAGTCGAGGACTGTCGTTTTCGCACTCCTTTGACATTTTGGCACTGCGACAATTTGATGTTTGAAGACGTGTGCTTGGACTTATGTTCCATTTGTTAGTGATTTTTAGTGCAAGCTGTCGCTTGCTTTAATCATAAATATCTGTCAGAGTGATGCTAAATGTTATTATCTTTAAAAAAGTATTATTCTGTCAACAACCTTCAAATCGTGAGCTACGTCATTAATATTTATGAAGTAGTGAATTTACTCATGGCACTCTGGTTGCCTATGTCTACGGTCACTTTCAGAGCTCAAATCAAATTAACTAATTTGATAAGATTGAACCCTGAATTACTGGTGTACCCATGTATCACCACAATAAAATGAAAACAGTGAATAGTTGAGGGAGTATGAATGAGAACAGTGGCGTATTTAAGTTTACAAAAACGACGAGTTTTATTAATCCTCTTATAACTACAACGAGCTGTTAAATCTTACTAAAACAAGACAAACACAAAATCAAAAAAAGGATAGTGCTTGATTGGCAAAGCATTCATTGGGGTGAAAGCTTCACAGAATCTCCCCTCAATTAATCCCTATTACAACGCAATGTGACTTCGTTTACATGAATCCACTGTATGGCCCAATTCTATTGGAATGGGATCAACTATGACCAAGTACAACACAAACTATTGTTCACGGAGAACAGGTAGCTGTGAATATCATTTAGCAACCCTACGCCGCAATGCTTTACCCTTCCATCTCGACTCAGGCGCCAGCAGCAATCGGCGCTCTATGGGCGAGTAGCGGCGCGCTGCGGCAGCTGTAATGTTCTGACGCGTCCACGAAAACTTGCAAGCTACTGTACCTGGCGTTCTGATAATTAGAAGGCGGGAAACTTACCTATCACAGCCATGAAATCCCGGCAAATTTCAGTGTGAGGTGCACCGGTTCACTGGTCTGGCCAAACCAATTTGACTCACAGGCACGACGGTGCGCGCTGGAATTGTCAAACGTCAGACGACCGACGCAGGACGAATAAGTTCACCATCGTGACATACGATATGTCTGAGATGGTATGCAGTTCCAGTGTTGGTGCACTTGCAAGCTGCCACTGGCTCTTAGTCAACCATAAGATACAGACCGCAAGTCTCACCAGCTAGGAAAAGACCTGAAGTTCCCGGCCAGGAGAGGACCAGAAAACGAAACAGAATCAGCATAACAACCACGTTCCATCGAGCCTCGGTACGGCAGCCAAATTAGCGGAAACGAAACCGCCCTCACGATGCAAAAACCAAATCCACTATACTCTGCTCATTGAATCTCTCCTCTGGACTGTTCTGTTGGCCTGATAGCCAATCCAGACACAGCACTGGGATTCCCATGCTGGGGAAGCAAGCCTAGACTTTGCATGTCCTGAGACGACCCAATCAGAACTCAAAAACTCTCTTGTTTCAAAAAGGAAGATTTTAGACGAGGGAGGCGTCGTTTTCATGGTAAGCATGGCCATGTTTCGGTAAAAAACGGCAACCTAGACGGGACCACAATCCCTCATTTGTGGAGAGATCTAATCTTTCCAGTTTCTGAAAGAAGGTTGTTAAGCTTCTCAGACAGTCATTCCTGTGAAATATATATTTCTGCCCTTCGCTAAAAGAACCTGACAACTTCCTGGCGTCAGGGGAGTTACAGTCTTGCCTCCACTAAATACACGCAAGCCACTCTGTCCGTAACGTCCCAGCTTCTAACTCGAGAATACTCAGAGTTTTATGACCTGCCCACCGTTAGCACAAAAGTTCAGATTGCAGCAAATCTCTTTAAAATGGTTTGCTCCATCCACTTTCCGCCAACTGGCGACCTCTTCAATGGACTGTCGCTACGACCCTAAGTAGAAAGAGGGGAGTACCACGGTCTGAAGCGCCTCTGCAGCTACAATCCACAGACCACTGCTTCTCAGAATCACTCGCACAGCTTTCCTGGACTCAGCATTTGTGCCCCGCAATCCATCTCTCCCCCTGTTATCCGTCGCCTCTTCTATAGCCCCTCGGGTAAGAGTTCTCTACAGGCTTTACAGCCGGTCACGGTGGTCTAGCGGTTCTAGGCGCTCAGTCCGGAACCGCGCGACTGCTACGGTCGCAGGTTCGAATCCTGCCTCGGGCATGGATGTGTGTGATGTCCTTAGGTTAGTTAGGTTTAACTAGTTCTAAGTTTTAGGGGACTGATGACCACAGATGCTAAGTCCCATAGTGCTCAGAGCCATTTGAACCATTTGAACCAGATTTTACATTCCGTTATACCAACATTCTTCCCGCAATTTCCTCATGTAAAAACTCATAAACCACACGTACCAAATGTAGTACTGGGTAACACCGAGATTACGACCTAAAATATGAATATTCATCTGAGTGACAGAGTTGTTTAAGTGAGAGTGGCGTGCCATCTCTCAGTAGAAAGGCATCTTTCAGGACGTCACCGAATTCTAGGTAAAGTTCTACAGGCAGGCCGTCAGTTCTAGGTGACTTTCGTCTTGGACTCGCCTGCTCTGCTTCGTGGAGATCTCTTCGGTGAAATGTTTGTTGAATTGGAGTTTGTCAGTGTCCGTGGCACTTCCAGCAGGAGATAATTAATGGCATTCTTTTCAGAGATTTTCGTCTGGGAGAGATCTGTAAAATATTGCTGATGTCGTATTTAATGCCGTGCAGTGTCTTGATACGTTCTGCTTAGGTATGCATAGCTCGGTGATTTTCTCTTGACGTTGCCTGGTTCTGTTGCCACCTAAGTAGTGTGCCGATCGATTTATTCATCAAAAGCGGCTAGCGGTTCACTTCAAAGTCTGATCTTTCGTGTTTCTGGTTTTTTTATGTATAAAATTTTCGCCCTGATCTTCTTTATTTCCAGCAGCAAACTGTGCTTGCTCCTGATGGGATCTTCAGTGTGTCTGATGGGCATTGCATGTAGAATTCCGAAGCGCATCTAGGCCAACAGGAGTTGACAACAGTTTGTCGTATGGCCGGTTTCACACAAAAATTTCGCCACATCAGAGTGCTGCCATACTTCACATTTTCCCCAAAACCCTATTTTCCCTTTTCTTACATGAACGGATAATCATACTGCGGATACTAGTATCTTGCAGATGTTGATATCTAGCTTCCAGATTCCCTGGTCGCGGTAGTTGACTATGTTAGGAAGGTGTACGCGGCAGAAGTGTGAATCCGAACAAGGGATGGCCGGTCTGCACTTCATGATTCCCAAAGAACCTTTCCAGTAGAAATGTTTGTTTTTACGTATATTCATTTCGAAATTTCTCAGCTAACTTCCGGGAATAGAGTAGGATGAAAACCGAGTCTCTAAACTGACAAGGAATTCTAGAAATTACGGATTATGTGTAACACAGACAAGTTCAATTTTTTAACTAAGAATTTACTTATTTCGGTAAGTTTGCGACCTAGCCGGCTGCAGAAAATACTCCAGCACCTGGCGTCAACAACAAATGTCGTGAGGTTTGTGACTCTACAGGTAAAACCAGCGGACCATGGGATCTTGAATAAGGCTTGATAGAAAGAAGAAGATCCTGCACTGATAATAACAATAATAAAACAGATAAACTGTCTTCACGAACTTTCGCGGAAATGAGTGAAACAGCAATGCCCTGGTGTAGGCATAATGTGCAGATCTGTATTCACAATCGTAGTGCCAACTGAAATATTGTTAATGATGTATGTAGAATTTAGTTTTATACCGCGTCAATGACGACAAAGTCGAAATTGCGAGTGTTTGCTGCTATTATATTTCTTAAAATCAATTTGACGAAACATATACCTCACAAATTTTTCAACAAATGCTTTCCAGATGCCGTAATCCTATTCTAAGGAAATAATTATTATTATCATTATCATACAAAATTATTTTATGCATTATAATTAAACAATTTGTTATTATCATATTAACACATGCTGTATATTTTATTATTATTATTATTATCAAAATCGTAGGCATATGTGGCACATTAAGCGTGGCTGACGCCAGATTGTATTTCGAGCTTGATTTCCAAAATGTACACATCTTTTTTTGGATGTGACATACATCTAAGATATTTGTTTTATATAAAGACGTGACACAAATACTGCTGGTTAGTATGAATAACAATTTTTTATTAATAGAACTTAAAACTATCGAAATTGATCACCACCTAAGAGTCTCTCAGGACGCCAAAGGCCAGCTTTTTACGCCCGATAAGGTTCTTGATTTCCAACCGGCACGTCTACACTAGAAAATGCTTGACATTTCAGTGTTGGCCGGTCGGAGTGGCCGAGCGGTTCTAGGCGCTACAGTTTGGAACCGCGCGACCGCTGCGGTCGCAGGTTCGAATCCTGCCTCGGGCATGGATGTATGTGATGTCCTTAGGTTAGTTGGGTTTAAGTAGTTCTAAGTTCTAGGGGACTGATGACCTCAGAAGTTAAGTCCCATAGTGCTCAGAGCCATTTGAACCACTTCATTGTTATTTCTTTTTAATATATGGTATTTGAATACACAAGATACATTACAGAGTACAGGATGAATACTAGCAAAACACCAGAGACGGAACACAAGGCATGTTAAAGTAGAACTAGCAGGCTGTGTGAATGTAATACGATATATACACGTCCCTAATATATACGCTAGTATGTTACTATCATCCTGCATAATATGTAGCTACCTGTGTCTCCGCAGGATGAAAATGACGACAAGAATGAAATACTATGAATATATAATACAAGTAATTACAGCCTATGGGATTTTTCTGTCGAAATTTATTGCTGCTTTTTACGTTGCAGTTCCCCCAGTCCTGCGCCTCATTCTCACCAGTTGTGACACACTATGACTCTAACTATTGTATTATACATGATACGAGAAATATGCAGTCGATTAGGCATTTCCTACCTAACGTCATGAAGAAAGATTCTGTTTGTTGGTGGTATTTTAATTGTCAATGTCTTGTTTCTTTAACGCTAGTGTTACTTGTGGGTGCTAGTCAGTTGTATGTTGCAACCTAAGGAGCCGGAAATAGGTTTGTAATAAATATCAGTGGAACAGAATCCAGTTTGTAGGCTTTCAAACCTTACATATGTTTAACACAGATCTACAAACGCATTCAGGCACGCAAAGCCCTTCTTTCTGGCATTGTCGCTCACGCTTGTAACAAGAGATACCTGCCATGTAACACGAAGTCCTCTGACATATACTGTTTCTTGGTTAGTTGTTTAATCTCAATTTTTGTTGTGACTTACAGGTACAAGGTCTTCTTGTATCGAGAACTTATATGACACCAGATTAACGCTAATTTTATTTTGTGGTACAATTTTCAAAAAAATGGTTCAAATGGCTCTGAGCACTATGGGACTCAACTGCTGTGGTCATTAGTCCCCTAGAACTTAGAACTACTTAAACCTAACTAACCTAAGGACATCACACACATCCATGCCCGAGGCAGGATTCGAACCTGCGACCGTAGCAGTCGCACGGTTCCGGACTGCGCGCCTAGAACCGCGAGACCACCGCAGCCGGCGGTACAATTTTCGTAAGGAAGTTGGCCACATTTGCTCATGGAAGGAGTAGTCAGGGCGATTTTTTTGCGATCGTCGCTTTAGACAGTTGTGAGCGTACCTTGTCGCTACACTTAAGAAGATGGCTGTTGCGAAGAGAATACTGCAGCATGCCCCCATTTCCTGGTTTGGAAATGTTTAGAGAAGCTTCCTTGACATCATGAGAGGACTTCTGCTCGGTTAAGAAAACCTCAAAAACTTTAGGGAGAGTGCTCTTTGAGCCCTGTAAACCTCCCGAAACCAAATACAGTCAAGGCAGAGCAAGTATGAAGAATAAGCATCCCACAGAAGCAGTAACAAGAAGCATCTCGTTCACTACCTCTTAACGTATGTATAAGTGCCGAATTAATAAGGTTGATCCGTACCTAAAGGCCGGGCTAGGTGGGTGTAAGTATAATTTTGTCTGGTACTTGTAGCGACAACTACACGAGCCATGGACCTTGCCGTTGACTTGCGCTGCTCAGAGATACGGATAGCGTACTGTCCGTGCAACCACAACGGAGGGATATCTGTTGAGACGCCAGATAAATGACTAGTTCCTGAAGAGCGGCAGCAGCCTTTTCAGAAGTTGCAGGGGCAACGGTTTGGATGATTGACTGATTTGGCGTTGTAACATCAACCAAATTGGCCTTGCTGTGCCGATACTGCGAAATGCTGAAAGTAAAGGAAAAGTACAGCCGTAATTTTTCCCCAGGGCTTACAGCTCTACTGTATAGTTACATGATGATGGTGTTCTATTGGGTAAAATAATCCAGAGATAAAATATTCCACCCATTCAGATCTTCGGGTGGGGATGACTCAAGAGGATGTCATCAGGAGAAACAAAACTGGCGCTCTACGGCTCCTGCCGTGGAATGTTAGATCTCTTAAACAAGCAAATAGGTTAGAAAATTTAAAAATGGAAATGGACGTTAGATTCAGGTGAATACAGGATTATAAGTAAGAAATCAAGTAGGGGTAATGGGTGAGTGGGCTTAATACTGAATAAGAAAATAGGAATACGGGTAACCTACTTCGAACAGTATATTGAACGTATTATCGTAGCGAAAATAGACACGAAGCCCATACCTATCACAGGCGTACAAGTCCACATGCCAACTAGCTTTGCAGATGATAAAGAGATTGAAGAAATGTACGTCCGCAGCTCGTGGTCGTGCGGTAACGTTCTCGCTTCCCGCGCCCGCGTTCCCGGGTTCGATTCCCGGCGGGGTCAAGGATTTTCTCTGCCTCGTGGTGACTGGGTGTTGTGTGATGTCCTTAGGTTAGTTAGGTTTAAGTAGTTATAAGTTCTAGGGAACTGATGACCATAGAAAAAAAATGGTTCAAATGGCTCTGAGCACTATGGGACTCAACTTCTGAGGTCATTAGTCCCCTAGAACTTAGAACTAGTTAAACCTAACTAACCTAAGGACATCACATACATCCATGCCCGAGGCAGGATTCGAACCTGCGACCGTAGCAGTCGCGCGGTTCCGGACTGAGCGCCTAGAACCGCTAGACCGATGACCATAGATGTTAAGTCCTATAGTGCTCAGAGCCATAGTGCTCAGAGCCAAGAAATGTACAATGAGATAATAGAAATTATTCAGGTAGTTAAGGACGAAAATTTAATTGTGATGGGGGCTGGTATTTGATAGAAAAAAAATAATAGAAGGATAACGAGTAGGTACATATGGAGCGGGAGAAAGGAATGAAACAGGAAGCCTCCTGGTAGAATTTTGCACAAAGCTTAATTTAATCACCGCTAACACTTGATTTAAGAATCATGAAAGGAGGTTGTTGTGGTGTCACCGCTAGACACCACACTTGCTAGGTGGTAGCTTAAATCGGCCGCGGTCCATTAGTACATGTCGGACCCGCGTGTCGCCACTGTGTGATCGCAGACCTAGCGCCACCACACGGCAGGTCTCGAGAGACGTACGAGAACTCGCCCCAGTTGTACGACGACGTTGCTAGCGACTATACTGACGAAGCCTTTGCTCTCATTTGCCGAGAGACAGTTAGAATAGCCTTCAGCTAAGTTAATGGCTACGACTTAGCAAGGCGCCAATTGTATCAGTGCATGTATCTTACGAGTCTCATTTGTATAGTCAAGAGTGATGTACCAAAGGAAGCATTAAAAGTTAAGTATATTCCAAAGCTACGTATTTTCTTTATAGCAGTCATAACGTATCCTGTTCCAGACTTGACGCCAGTCGGCGTGTGTGTACGCGTGCCTTTCGGCTTCCTTCTCAGTGTGGCGTGACTAGCTTGTTACGCCACAACAGTTGTATACCCGGCTGAGAGCTGAAGACACTGGCATGTTTGAGACTGAGTATATAATGATAACACAGAGACTTCGGAAGCAGATTTTAAATTGTAAGATATTTTCAGGAGCAGAAGTGGCTCTGACGGCAATTTATTGGTTACGAACTGTAGATTAAGACTGAAGGAACTGCAAAAAGATAGAAAATTAAGGAGATGGGACCTGGATTCAGCTGAAACATTAGGCATCGACTGACTAGAGCGAAGAAAGGAATACAGTAGAAGATGACAGGGTAGCTTTAAGAGATGAAATAGTGAAGGCAGCAGAGGATCAAATAGGGAAAAAGCAAGGCCTAGAATAAATCCTTTGATAACACAGGAGATATTGAATTTACTTAATGAAAGGGGAAAATATAAAAAATGCAGAAGATGAAGCAGGGGAAAGGGATACGAATGTCTAAAAAATGAGACTGAGGGAAAGTGGAAAATGGCTAAGAAGGAATGGCCAGAGGACAAATGTAAGGATTTAGAAGTACTTTACACTAGAGGGAAGATAGATACCACCTACAGTAAAATTATAGAGGACTTGGAGAAATGAGAAGCAACCGAATGAATGTCAAGAGTTCAGATGGAAAGTCAGTCGTAGGCAAAGAAGGGAAGGCTGAAAGGTGGGAGGAGTATATATGGGGTCTATACAAGTAAAATGAACTTGAAGGCAATATTATGGAAATCGAAAGGGACTTAGATGAACATGAGATGGAAGATATGATTCTGCGGGAAGAATATGACAGAGAACTTAAATACCTAAGTCGAAACAAGCCATGGGAGTAGACGACATTTCGTCCGAGGTATTGATAGCCTTTTCAGAACCAGCCCCGACACAGCTTTTCCATCTTGTTTGTAAGTGTGTGAGACACGCGAAATAATCTCATAATTCAAGAAGAATATAATAATTCCAATCCCACAGAAAGCAGGTGTTAACAGGTGTGAAAATTACTGAACTATCAGCTTAATAAGTCAAGACTGAAAAATCTTAAGATGAATTCTTTACAGAAGAATGGAAAAACTAGTAAAAGACGACCTCGGGAAAGATCAGTTTCGAATCCGGATGAATGTGAAACACGTGAGGCAATACTGACCTTATGACATCTTAGAAGACAGGTTAAGGAAAGGAAACCAACGTTTATAGGATGTGTAGACTTGCAGAAAGCTTTTGACAATGTTGGCTGGAGTACTCTCTTTGAAATGCTCATGATAGCAGCGGTGAAATACAGGGAGAAAAGGCTGTTCACAACTTGTACAGAAACCAGACGGCATTTATAAGAGGTGAGACCATGAAAGGGAAGCAGTGGTTGACAAAGGAGGGAGGTAGGATTGTGGCCTATTCCCATTGTTACACAGTCCGTAAATCTGTACATTGCGCAGGTAGTAAAGAAAATCAAAGAAAAATTTGGTGTGCGAATTAAAGTTCAGGGACAAGAAATAAAAACTTCGATGACAATGTAATTCTGTTAGATACAGTAAAAGACGTGGAAGAGCAGTTGAACGGAATGGACAGTGTCTTGAAAGATGGGTGTAAGACGAAGCAACAAAAGCAAAAAGAGAATAATGGAATCAGTCGAATCATATCAGATAATGAAATGTCGTGTGGCTAGGGCCTGCCGGTCGCCAGGTGCAAGTCTTTTGAGGTAACACCACTACGACGACTTGCGCCTTGGTGAGGATAAAATGATGAGGAAGACAACACAACACCTAGTCCCTGAGCGGAGAAAATCCGCGACCCAGCCGACAATCGAACCCGGGCTCCTTCGCATGGCAGTCAGCGCGCTGACCCCCTCCCTTTTTTGTTTTTAAATCTCATTTTTCTCTATATTGGTCGATGAATTTGTTCGTGGCGGACGTCCGATGACGGCCGTACAGGTTCTTTGTTGATCCGTTCACTCAGTTTTTTATTACAGAGGATAGCTAACCCTCTGACCAAGCACGCTGAGCTACCGTGCCGGCGACCATCAGCTATGGAGGTGGACATCACATCACGTGATCGTGAGGGAATTAAAGTAGTAAACGAGACACTCTGGAAGTAGATGAGTTTAATTGGATAGCAAAATAACTGATGACGACCGAAACAGAGAAGATATAAGATGTAGACAGGCAGTGGCAAGAAAAGCGCTTCTTTAGGGGAGAAATTTTTTGATATCGAATGGAAGGTTAAGGGTTAGGAAGTATTTCGTGAAGGTATTTGTCTGAAGTGTAGCCATGTACATGAGTGAAACATGAACGCTGAATAGTTTAGACAAGAAGAAAATAGTTGTTGTTGTTGTTGTGGTCTTCAGTGCAGAGACTGGTTAGATGCGGCTCTCCATGCTACTCTATCCTGTGCAAGCTTCTTCATCTCCCCGTACCTACTGCAACCTACATCCTTGTGAATCTGCTTAGTGTATTCATCTCTTGGTCCCCCTCTACGATTTCTACACTCCATGCTGCCCTCCAATGCTAAACTGGAGATCCCTTGATGCCTCAGAACATGTCCTACCATCCGATCCCTTCTTCTAATCAAGATGTGCCACAAATTTCTCTTCTCCCTAATTGTATTCAATACCTCCTCATTAGTTATGTGATTTACCCATCTAATCTTCAGCATTCTACTGTAGCACCACATTTCGAAAGCTTCTATTCTCTTCTTGTCCAAACTATTTATCGTCCACGTTTCACTTCCATACATGGGCACACTCCACACAAATACTTTCAGAAACGATTTCCTGACACTTAAATCTATACTCGATGTTAACTAATTTCTCTTCTTCAGAAACGCTTTCCTTGCCATTGCAAGTCCACATTTTATATCCTCTCTACTTCGACCATCATCACTTATTTTGCTCCCCAAGTAGCAAAACTCATTTACTACTTTAAGCGTCTCATTTCCTAATCTAATTCCCGCAGCATCACCTGATTTAATTCGACTACATTCCATTACCCTCGTTTTGCTTTTGTTGATGTTCATCTGATATCCTCCTTTCAGGACTCTGTCCATTCCGTTCAGCTGCTCTTCCTGGTTTTTTGCTGTCTCTGACAGAATTACAGTCATCGGCGAACCTCAAAGTTTTAATTTCTTCTCCATGGATTTTAATTCCTATTCCGAATTTCTCTTTTGTTTCCTTTGCTCAATATCCAGATTGAATAACATCGGGGATAGGCTACAACCCTGTCTCACTCTCTTCCCAACCACTGCTTCAATTTCGTGCCCCTCGACTCTTATAACTGCCATCTCGTTTCTGTACAAATTGTAAATAGCCTTTCGCTTCCTGTATTTTACCCCTGCCACCTTCAGAAATTGAAAGAGAGTATGCCAGTTAACATTTTCAAAAGCTTTCTCTAAGTCTACATATGCTAGAAACGTAGGTTTGCCTTTCCTTAATCTATTTTCTAAGATAAGTCGTAGGGTCAGTATTGCCTCACGTGTTCCAACATTTCTACGGAATCCAAACTGCTCTTCCCAGAGATTGGCTTCTACCAGTTTTTGCATAGAAAATAGAAACATTTGAAATTAGGTGCTATAGAATAATGCTGAAGTTTAGATGGGTAGATCACGTAACTAATGAGGTACGGAACAGAACTGGGGAGAAAAGAAGTTTGCGGCACAACCTGACTAGAAGAAGGGATCTGATGATAGGACACATTCTGAGACATCAAGGGATCACTAACTTAGTGCTGAAAGGAAGTGTCGGTAGGGGGGGAGGGGGGGGGGGAATCGTAGAGGGATACCAAGAGATAAATAAGATTAATGCAGTAAGCAGATTCAGAAGGTAGTAGGGATTACAGTAGTTATT
The DNA here is from genome assembly GCF_023898315.1 of Schistocerca nitens. Classification (NCBI taxonomy): domain Eukaryota; kingdom Metazoa; phylum Arthropoda; class Insecta; order Orthoptera; family Acrididae; genus Schistocerca; species Schistocerca nitens. Next base: position 552,392,116 of record NC_064614.1, read on the forward strand.
CAGAGTTGAAGAGGCTTACGCACGATGGAATAGTATGGAGAACTACAACCAGTCTTCGGAGTGAAGACGGCAACGACAACAACGTGTAGGTAGAAATATGAACAAGGCGACACTCTGCGCCGTCCTTGCGACGCGGCAAGGACGAGGTGGCGCCCTGCGCCCTGGCCGCGACGCGCCGTTCCGTTACCGGGCTGGAGCAAAGCGAGGGCTGACGTCAGGAGCCGCTCTGCTCCACTTGGCCGGGATTCATTGACGGGGCGGCCGGGTAAGCCACCTCCCGCCCCCCGCCACTGATTAATACAAATTACGCTCGCTGGCCTGGCCTCGGCACGCCGCGCCTGCCGGTTTTAACGGTCTGGCCTGCCGGAGAGGGGTGCCCGAGCATACTAAATTAAGTCGCATCTCTGCCTCGGCGGATCTAGGACGGCTCACCAGTTCATCACATCCTCTATAAGAATCGGGAGCGGAGGCCCCTCAGGCTTTTTTGGAATGCTCTGCCACATAAGCCTGTTTGGCGTCCAGCAGTATTTGCTAATAAAATGTAGAATATTCTACTCAGCCGTCTTTATTTACACTACTAGCCATTAAAATTGCTATACTACGAAGATGACGTGCTACAGACGCGAAATTTAACCGACAGGAAGAAGCTGCTGTGATATGATTAGCTTTTCCGAGCATTCACACAAGGGTGGCGCCGGTGGCGACACATACAACGTGCTGACATGAGGAAAGTTTGCAACCGATTCCTCATACACAAACGGCAGTTGACCGGCGTTGCCTGGTGAAACGTTGTTGTGATGCCTCGTGTAAGGAGGAGAAATGCGTACCATCACGTTTCCGACTTCGATAAAGGTCGGATTGTAGCCTATCGCGATTGCGGTTTATCGTATCGAGACATTGCGCATTGGTCGAGATCCATTGACAGGAGCGCCTGAGATGGTGTACTCAACGACGAACCTGGGTGCACGAATGGTAAAACGTCATTTTTTCGGATGAATCCAGGTTCTATTTACAGCATCATGATTGGCGCAACCGTGTTTGGCGACATCGCGGTGAACGCACATTGGAAGCGTGTATTCGTCATCGAAATACTGACTTATCACCCGGCGTGATGGTATGGGTTGCCATTGGTTACACGTCTCGGTCACCTCTTGTTCGCATTGACGGCACTTTGAACAGTGGACGTTACATTTCATATGTGTTACGACCCTTGGCTCTACCCTTCATTCGATCCCTGCGAAACCCTACATTTCAACAGGATAATGCACGACCGCATGTTTCAGGTCCTGTACGGACCTTTCTGGATACAGGAAATGTTCCACTGCTGCCCTGGCCAGCACATTCTCCAGATCTCTCACCAATTGAAAACGTCTGGTCAATGGTGGCCGAGCAACTGGCTCGTCACAATACGCCAGTCACTACTCTTGATGAACTGTGGTATCGTGTTGAAGCTGCATGGGCAGCTGTACCTATACACGCCATTCAAGTTCTGTTTGACTCAAGACCCAGGCGTATCAAGGCCGTTATTACGGCTAGAGGTGGTCGTTCTAGGTATTGATTTCTCAGGATGTATACACCCAAATTGCGTGAAAATGTAATCACATGTCAGTTCTAGTATAATATATTTGTCCAATGAATACCCGTTTATCATCTGCATTTCTTCCTGGTGTAGCAATTTTAGTGGCCAGTAGTGTATTTAATTTTCTTCACAACGTTTGTTCTGAAACACGAGAAGGGAATGGAAAACAGCACAGTGACGATGAGGAATTAAGTTTTCCTATCGTAACTTCTTGGTAGAATAACTACACGTTTAAGATTGAAAAACTGTCAGTTACGTCAACCGACGGTTCGTTGTCGGGACATTCACTATACCAAATCAAATTTTTATTCAAGGCTCATTCAAAGTCCAATCTATTGTAATAATAAAATAAGGCTCCAGCAGTATGGAACGTACATGAAAGGTTGAAGGCTGTGAGATACTTAAAATGTAAAGCCTCATTTTGAATCTCACAAATTTCTCACGTACGTGACTACTTTCTCATTAGGGGAGTAATTCTCGCCGCATCCATGGCATTCGATAAGCCACACGTGCGTCGTGGATTGCGCAAAATGCGGAACTTATCAGGAAGCTCAGTCTTCGTTAGTTGGCTACTGACATGGCGAACCCGCCTCTCCTGAGCTGGAGACTGGAGTGCGCCACCAGTTCTGTGTAGCCTTGCCCTGCTGTGAGGTTACGGCTGAGCGATCGATATTTCCACGTTGATGTCAGAAAGACATTACTTTACTCTTAACCAGACTACTTCTCATAGGATAACATGAATTTAATTACTAGTATTGAACACCAAGCAGCCGGCCGGTGTGGCCGAGCGGTTCTAGGCGCTTCAGTCTGGAACCGCGCGACCGCTACGGCCGCAGGTTCGAATCCTGCCACGGGCATGGATGTGTGTGATGTCCTTAGGTTAGTTAGGTTAAACTAGTTCTAAGTTCTAGGGGACTAATGACCACAGCAGTTGAGTCCCATAGTGCTCAGAGCCATTTGAACCATTTGAACTAATGACCTCAGAAGTTGAGTCCCATAGTGCTCAGAGCCATTTGAACCAATTTTGAACACCAGGCAGCGTGTGTTGGTGTTGTTGTGGTCTTCAGTCCAAAGACTGGTTTGATGCAGCTCTCCATGCTACTCTATCCTGTGCAAGCCTCTCCATCGCCGAGTAACTACTGCAACCTACATCGTTCTGAATTTGCTTATTGTATCCATGTCCTGATCACCCTTTGCGATTTTTACCTTCCACGCTGCCCGCCAGTACTAAACTGGTGATCCCTTGATGCCTCAGAATGTGTCCTACCAGCCGATCCCTTCTTCTAATCAAGTTGTGCCAAAGATTCCTCTTCTCCCCAATCCTATTCAGCACCTCCTCGTTACTTACGCGATCGACTATCTAATCTTCAACATTCTTCTGTAGCACCACATTTCGAAAGTTCTATTCTCTTCTTGTCTAAACTATTTATCGCCCATGTTTCACTTCCATTCATGGCTACACTCCATACAAATACTTTCAAAACAGACTTTCTGATACTTAAATCTATACTTGATGTTAACAAATTTCTCTTCTCCAGAAACGCTTACCCTGCCATTGCCAGTCTACGTTTTATATCCTCTCTACTTCGACCATCATCAGTTATTTTGCTTCCCAAATAGCAAAACTCATCTACTACTTTAAGTGTCTCATTTCCTAATCGAATTCCCTCAGCACCACCTAATTTAATTCGACTACATTCCATTATCCTCGTTTTATTTTACTGATGTTCATCTTATATCTTCCTTTCAAGATACTTTGCATTCCGTTCAACTGCTCTTCCAAGTCCTTTGCTGTCTCTGACAGACTTACAATGTCATCGGCAAACTTCAAGGTTTTTATTTCTTCCCCCTGGATTTTAATTCATACTACAAATTTTTCTTTTGTTTCTTTTAATGCTTCCTCATGGTACAGGCTCAATAACATCTGGGATAAGCTATAGCCCGATCTCACTCCCTTCTCACTCAATGCTTCCCTTTCGTGCCCTTCGACTCTTATAACTCCCACCTGATTTCTGTACAGACTGTAAATAGCCTTTCGCCCCCTGTATTTTACTCCTGCCACCCTTAGAATTTGAAAGAAAGTATTCCAATGAACATTGTCAAAAGCTTTCTCTATGTCTACAAATACTATTAACGTAGGTTTGCCTTTCCTTAACGCATCTTCTAAGAAGTTCCTACATTTCCAAACTGAACTTCCCCGAGGTCGACTTCTACCTGTTTTTCCATTCGTCTGTAAAAAGTTCGTGTTAGTATTTGGCAGCCGTGACTTATTAAACTGATAGTTCAGTAATTTTCATACCTGTCAGCAACTACTTCTTTTGGAATTAGAATAAATCGCATATGCAGATTCAAGGAGCTCAAATTTAAGTGCCAGTTCCTCAACCCTGTGCTGCATACTTACATTGGATTGCAGTAATTATGATTATTTCTGTAGTTTTTTTCTTCCTTCTTCGTTAACAATTGGCAATGACTGCACAAATTCTGCGAACTTAATCGTTTCCCCAAATGTCGTGTAGACTTCAACGCATTCACGTCAGACTCATTATTCGATTTTTTTCAATGTTTTGATATTTTAATTCCATTGTAACCTATACTAACAGTTGCTGACAGTAACAGCGTACTCTCCTTGTGCACTTGTGTTTAATTTTAAGCCTACAGGAATTTGTAGTAAATACGGTTTTGTAGTGGCCATTGTTTCATTCATCAGTTTGATGAATCCCCATATTTTATCATCTTGTGAGTTACGACACCTCTTTCACATATTCTAGGGCAACCCCTGCTAATACGAGGGTTGGAACTTGAATAGTGGCAATTATTTATTCACAACCTATGGAAAAGAGTTACATGTTTGCACCTGTTACTGTCCTTCAAAGTAGTCACCAGCGTTGTGTAGAACCCGTTGCCAGTGATGTGGAAGGCGTAGTATACCGTTAACAGAGCCTGTTCTGTTGATGGTGCAAATGGAGCGTTCTACTGCCTGTCGAATCTCTGGAACTGTTCTTAAACGAATGCCACGAAGTGGTTCCTTCATCCTCGGAATCAAATCAGAGTCATGAGAACGTAAGTCCGGGGAGTATGGGCGATGGCACAGTACTTCCCAGTCCCATCGACCGAAAACAGCAGCCATGGCTTGCGCTGTATGCGCCCGTTCATTGTCATGCAAAATGATGGGTGAGCTGCGGCAGAAAGTGTCGCCGCTTCTTTCGAAAAGCTGGTCGCAGGTGATGCTCCAGAAACGAACAGTAACACTGTGCATTGACGGTCTGCCGTGGAGGAACGTAATGCTTTAGGACAGGGGCGGGCAAACGTTGCACGCGGCTCATGAGCGCACAGCGCTGCACGTGTGCTGCTCGCGTGCAGGCGTCGACCGGGGCTGTGGCGACAGCCGGCAGGTTGCGGCAGTGTAGTGCCAGGCTAAGCTGCGGACGTTGATGCGAAGCGAGCACTATGTAGTGAACGTTGTATTTCAAAAACGGAGAAGTGGAGATTTGCTATCTTTTAAAAAGTAATGGGAGAATCATTTTTTCTTTGTGCAAAAACGTGAAAATTCGAAATGTTTAATATGTGGCAGTATTCTCGCTGGTCACGGAAGTTTAGTATTGAAGGCCATTATAATAAATTTCACAAGTACGAGTACAATTTATTGTCGGATTCTGAGCGGATGGGGAATTGACTGAGCTTAAGAAGACCGATCTGACGATACCAGATGAATCTGTCGTAGTTGGCCGGCCGGAGTGGCCGAGCGGTTCTAGGCACTACAGTCTGGAACCGCGTGACCGCTATGGTCCCAGGTTCGAATCCTGCCTCGGACATGGATGTGCGTGATGTCCTTAGGTTAGTTAGGGTTAAGTAGTTCTAAGTTATAGGGGACTGATGACCACAGCAGTTAAGTCCCATAGTGCTCAGAGCCATTTGAATTTGTCGTAGTTGCTGTTGTCACGAGAGATCTGCGACTTTCTCTCGTCATGTCTCTCATCTAACTGATCTAACATTTTATGGAGCACTGTTTTCAAGTTTTCAGGACGACAACAATAATAGCCCAGCGGTATGTGCAAGTTATAAGACTGCGCTTAATATAGCGAGAGCTGGAAAACCATTTGCTGAATTAATAAGTCTCGGTTAAGAGCAAACATCAGTGATGAAAATTTACGTAACTGTTTGTGTTTTTCTGTATGTAGAAATTTTGTTCCAGATATTAAACGTATTGTAAACTCCACCTGTGATAATTAAATAAAACTTATCGTAGGTAATAGGTACTCTTTCAAACCATGATTTCTTTCAAGCACTCCTACTAACCTTATTGATTCACTCAATAAAGCAAGCTAGGAAACAAAACGCATTACAGAGGAAGGAACGGGCAGAAGGTATGGTGGGGATGGGAGATAAGCGGGTGGTCAGCTTGCCCCTGTGTGCACGCAGAACACCTGTTAACTGCACGCGTGCAAGTGCACCGCACATGTGCAAGATTCCTGCCCGCCCCTGCTTTAGGATAACACCATCACAGTCGTACACGAGAATCACTGTAACTTTAGACACTCCATTCGCACCATTAACAGAACAGACTCTGCTAACTGTATACTACGCCCTCCACATCGCTGGCAACGGGTTCTACCCTATGCTAATTACTGCTTTGAACGACAGTAACAGGTGCAAACATGTAACTCTTTTGTATCGGTTGTGAATAAATAGTTGCCATTATTAAGTTCCAACACACGTATGATTCCTGTTGCTGGAAATGCGGAAGCGAAATATGATAACAGCAGTGATATAACACGTGCTTCTGAGATTCCGTTACAGTTTCCTTGATTATGCTCATCTTGAAGGCATCCATGCCTTTGAGGTCATATTCATTGGAAATGTGGAAAAGAAATAGTATGCACATGTTGGCAAGAAAGCACTTACCAATTTTTTGCTCCTCAGAACATGCCTGGAAATTGGTGGGAATTTGTGTAGGAGAACCACATGAGACAAAAAATTCTGGGGAGTTCTCTCCCCACCGGTTACTGATTTGAAAGAAACCAACATAGGATAAGATATTTTATGAAATCCGTCCCCATTGTAATATATCATTTCTATAACGTGTGTTTGTTACTAAAAAATGTGTAGCGAGAGTGGGAAGCACAGACATTACTCGGTGACTGTGCTCACAATAGTGGAAATGATTAAACATTATCTCTGAGACAGTATGATCTCTGTACATAGTAATCAAGACGATGGCAGCACGGGCAGCACGGGCCATTAATTAAATAAAGGATGTGTTCATCGTCATAGTATTAGTTCAAAATTATTGTTTTCATAACAACAGAACATAATACCTGTCAGAAAATTTCAGATTATATGTAAGGTCGACGCGACGCTGAGGAGAATCCAACAAAGCTGCAACGAATGAGACGATGAAAACTTCGGTCAATAAGTCATACGTTATTATTATTATTATTACACATTTTCTCCTTTAGACAGTGGCTGAACTTGAATATTACATGATCATTCAATTTTCCCCCTTTTATGTTTTCTTCTTCTTTTTCTCTTCCCAAAACCTCTTCATTCTTTGACTGTGTTCGTGTTTCCTGTGTTCTGTCCATATTTTCCCCTGTCTCTTCCTTTGTTTTACTTCAAATTTCGTGTTCATAAGTTTGTTTTGTGAATTTGTGTCATTGGTTTTTTTTTATTGAGCTGTTGACTGCATCAAAAATCCTCTTTGTGGATCTGGTGTTGTTCATTCTGTGTATGTGCCCATAGAATGTTAACCGACGTTTTCTGATTATGTCTGTGAGTCTGTCTGTATGCTCGTACAGTTCTTTGGTTGGCCTCTTCATCCATACACCATTTCTACGTACTGATCCAAAAATTTTTCGAAGAATTTTACGTTCTATCTTTACTGCCTCTGTGATGCCTGATGCGCCGATTGCGGTTGTTTCTGATGCATAGAGGGCTTGTGGTACTACAATAGTATTGTAGTGCCTGTTTCGCCTGTCTTGGGGTGCTTCTTTTACTGTAGTGCGTCCATGTAAGTTTGTTCGTTTTATGAAGTTTTTCTGTTCGTTCTGTATTGGATGCATTGTTTGACCCTCCTATTTGTATGTATTCTCCAAGATACTTGAATTTTTCCACTCTGTTAACCAATCCGTATTTTGTATGCATAACATGTGTATTGTTATTCTTTCTTTCCATACATTGTGTTTTCTCGTCTGATATCTGTAACCCCGTTTTAGCAGAGACTTCATGTAAATATTCCAGGGATTCTTGCGCTTCTTCTCTGATGTTGATGAGTACTGCATCCACTAGTAATTCCAGTCTGTTCAGTAACACCTTGGACAGAATTTTTTAAGTGACCGGTAATAATGAGATCCCTCTGTAATTATTAGGGTCCGTCCTGTCTCCCTTTTTGTGGAGTGAGTGAATCAGTGCGCATTTCCATTCCCGTGGAATTTTCTCTGTACTCCATATTTCCAATAGAATTTTATGACTTTTCTTTGGTATATTTTGGTCTGCGAGTTTCCAGATCCCATCTTCCCCTGGGGCTCTGTTGTTCTTTAGTTGATTGTAGGCGGCTTCGAGTCTGGGTTTGGTAATTTTTCGGCAAGTGTAATTTTTCTTTGGGCTTCTCACAGTGGAGGAATGTATCAAAGTATCCTTTAAGAACACTGCAATTTTCTTTAGTGTATGTTTCTAGAGATTCATTTGTTCTTCTGAAACAGATATTTGGAGTCTGATAACCCATTATATTTTCCCTGAATATTCTGTAGAAATTTCTCGTTTTATTTTTCTTAAAGTTATCCTTGATTTCAGTTAGTCTGTTTTTGTCGTATGCCCTTTTCACTGCTCTAATATCTTTCGTGGATTGCTTTTGGACTTTATGAAAATCCTGCCATGTTTCTATTGTTCTGTTGCTGCTTAACTTCTCCCACGCCTTAACTCTTCGTTCAACTGCCTGATCACAAGTTTCATTCCACCATCTATGTTTGCGTTTCAAGGGAGGCTGACTCCAGCGCATTGACTTCTGAATTGTCTTCACCAGGTCTGCCCAATTCTCCGTTGTATTCCGATTAATTTCTTCAATAATTTTGTCTTTGTTTATTTTTATGTATTACGGATCTGGTCTTATTATTTTGTTGTGCGTTGTCTTTCTATTCCTTGAAATCGGCCTAATCTTTACTTATAGCAAGTGATGGTCAGGCTCGAAGAGTCCTTTGCGAGTTCTCGCATTCAGAATTTCACTTGTATTTTTACTTGTTACGGTTACGCGGTCTATTTGGAATTCTCCCCACATGATTTCGGGCGTTTTCCACGTTGTGAGTTTTCGTCTTGGTTTCTGACATTGTGTCGACATACCTTAGTCAAAATTTTGTCAGTATTTTATGAAATGCTCCCCATTGTTGTTTCTGCGTTTGTATGCTGTAAGTGGGCCTGTGATCTGCGTGTACTTCTTCTCTTTGCCTAGTTGTGAACTGAAATCTTCTAGTATACTTTTGACGTGTCTTTCTGGGATTTTGTTTGTCATTTCTTCCATGTCTTCCAAGTCTTCGACTTCTTGTGGTCTCTTCCTGTTGTGACCATTTGTAGGTGTATGTGCGTTGATGATTGTGTATCTTTTGTTTCATGATTTGAAGGTTATTGTGGAGATTCTTTCTGATACTGAATTGAAATTAATAATGCTGTCTATGACAGATTTGTGTACTGCAAATCCTGTGCCAAACATTGTTGGTTTTCCCCACCTGACAGCAGGTTTTCCTTTGTATTCCTCTAGTTTTCCGTGTTGGAATGATTCTCGTCAGTAAAATGCGTCTCTTGCATTGCGAGGATTTTGATGTGAAATTTTTCTAGTACGCCAGTAAGCTGTTTAACTTTTGCCTATCTTAATCAGTGTTGGTGTTGAGTGTGGCAATAAAACGTTTGCGAAAAGGTTCTAGAAGCTCCGACTCTTCTCTGTTTCATGATGTTCCTGGTCCTCCAGAATCCGATGACCTGGAAAAACCATTAAATTCACTGGGACCTGGGGTAGTGGGTCTCTTTCCCGTTGTTCCATCATGAATTTACAAGTTGAAGGTGGTTGTGGTGACCTCTGTTGGAGGTCACAATTGTTAAAGACTTGATTGTTGAGACCAAGACGCACCAGCTAGGAAGACTCTTCAAAAAAGCGTAGATGGAAGTTATTAGTAGCAGAAGGGCATTTTTTTCCGTAGATTAGTGTGGTTATTAAAAATAATTTTTTTTGTGAAATACGTGTGGAACATAGTCTAGCCATAGTCGACGTTAGATTGTTTTTCATTTTTTGTTTTTTGCTATTGTAGACTAAAATATTAGTACATTAATTGTTCAAAACATTCAAAACCATTCAGAATCAATTAATATAATTATTTTCTAGAAAGTAAAACAATCTTGAAGAGTGGCTTATATTTTTGTAGTATTAACTAGAAGTCAGTGCAAAATGGCTCAACAGGAGGAACAAAATGTTCAACAGCCAACTAATGTACATCATGATGGGTATTTTAGGGATTTAATACTGGCATGCATTAAAAAACTTTCACTTGAGTTTAAAACTTAACTGCAGATTTCCAAAACTGCTCTGCAAAACGAAATTAGAAACCAATTGCACACTAATCAAACCGCTTTGCAAAGCGATTTACAGACTACTAAAACCACATTGCAAAATGAGACACCCAAACTGCAGACTGACCTTGCCAGTGCCATACAACAAATTACTGTGGCCGAACTTAGTTAGAACACAGAATTCTCAGTCTTCCGCAATCAACACAAACATCTGTCACATCTAGTTTTTAACTTTTAATCCGGAAAAGAAGACTGCTCACCCCGTTGTCTTTATAAAAGCATTTAAAGGCGCTCTGCCAAAAATAAGGACAGCATGCCAAAAAATGCAGATGTCAGTGGATAGGTTTTAGGTGACGGAGCTTTGTGGGCAATCGAAGCAGCCGCATCGTGTGACACTTAAGCACAATTTAAAAGTGCATTCATAGAAAAATACTGGGCAGTTGCCAAACAACAGATTGCACAAAAAGGTTTATAATTCCAAACCATATATTCTACAGTAATGTACGCTGTAAAGGTATTTCTAGCGCTACCACAACAAGACAAAAAATTTAACTGAACCTATATCCGCAAAAGACCTTATGCAGACATTAACAGTGAAACTGACTCTAGACAAACAAGAGAAGTTACTGCATGTCAGTGACATCAATTCTGAGGATTTCGTAAGTGCAGTCAATGCTGTGGACATGTTGATAGAGGATACAAAAACCAGAGGTACCAAATTAAAAGGAAATAACAGTAATACCAGGCAAAACTATACAGAGATGCACAAAACCATCTGCAGTTGTCGAATAAGAATAGAAACCAACAAGCAGGTCCTAGTAACATTCATAATAACAACAATGGCCCATATAATGGCATCTAGGATGAAAATAACAGTCAGAATTGCAGATACAAGAGAAGTGATATTAGATACAACCGAAGATTTTGGGAAAATCCTGGACCTTCTTATTGGCAAGGAAACCAAAACCTATCAAACCTGAATGACAGTAGTAATGATGGAGTAATCATTTGCCAGTTATTAGAGAGGTTACTGAAAAGCAAGGTTCACTTCTAAACCAAGGACAGAAAAACTGGATACGCCTAACTTTACCCCTGAGTGCCTGGTCTGTAGTAGTGAAAGGCGCTGTGATTGTAACGTTATGATGATATATTTTAATGAAGGTACTGTATTTGGGGAAAACTGATGCAGCGTGAGTGACCAACCTTGCAGTTCTTCCTCAAGGTATTCCACAAGCAGCCATCAATGTTAATATTGCAGGAATAAATATTTTGGCTATTCTGAACTCTGGTGCCATTGTGAACGGAATCTGTGTTTTAAAGGGATTACAGGAACGAGCAGAACTGCTGACCTAACCTGTGGGGAACTGCAAAACATTAGATGCTGTAGGAGCCCCGTGGTATAGCCGGCACGGTAGCTCAGCGTGTTCGGTCAGGGGGTTAGCTGCCCTCTGTAATAAAAAAACTGAGTCAATCGACCAACAACGAACATAAAAGGATGTCTTACGACGTCCGCCCCGAGCAGAGGCAACGAACTGAAGCGAACAAAATGAGATAAAAAAAGTGGTCTAGGGGTAGCGTCTTTGATTCATAATCAAAAACGTCTTCGGTCCCGGGTTCAATCCCCACCACTGCCTAAATTTTGATAAATAATCAGCATTGGCGGCCGAAGACTTCCGGCATAAGAAGTCAGCCTCATTCTGCCAACGGCCTTGTCAAAGAGGGAGGAGGAGCGGATAGAGGTTCAGGGCGCTCTCTTGTCCTAGGGGTGGAAAATTGCCCCTAAAGGCGGAAGAATCACCAATGATCAACGACATGAGGATGCAGAAGGCAATGGAAACCACTGCATTAAAGACACGTAACGTGTATCCACAGGACATGTGGCCTGTAATTGAAGAAGTATCATGATGATCTCTCCATTGGCAAAAGATTCCGGAATAGTCCCCCATTCGGATCTCCGGGAGGGGACTGCCAAGGGGGAGGTTACCATGAGAAAAAGATTGAATAATCAACGAAAGGATAACGTTCTACGAGTCGGGGCGTGGAATGTCGGAAGCTTGAACGTGGTAGGGAAACTAGAAAGTCTGAAAAGGGAAATGCAAAGGCTCAATCTAGATATAGTAGGGGTCAGTGAAGTGGAAGGAAGACAAGGATTTCTGGTCAGATGAGTATCGGGTAATATCAACAGCAGCAGAAAATGGTATAACAGGTGTAGGATTCGTTATGAATAGGAAGGTAGGGCAGAGGGTGTGTTACTGTGAACAGTTCAGTGACCGGGTTGTTCTAATCAGAATCGACAGCAGACCAACATCGACAACGATAGTTCAGGTATACATGCCGACGTCGCAAGCTGAAGATGAACAGATAGAGAAAGTGTATGAGGATATTGAAAGGGTAATGCAGTATGTAAAGGGGGGCGGAAATCTAATAGTCATGGGTGACTGGAATGCAGTTGTAGGGGAAGGAGTAGAAGAAAAGGTTTCAGGAGAATATGGGCTTGGGACAAGGAATGAAAGAGGAGAAAGACTAATTGAGTTCTGCAACAAGTTTCAGCTAGTAATAGCGAATACCCTGTTCAAGAATCAAAAGAGAAGGGGGTATACTTGGAATAGGCCGGGAGATACGTGAAGATTTCAATTAGATTACATCATGGTCAGACAGAGATTCCGAAATCAGATACTGGATTGTAAGGCGTACCCAGGAGCAGATATAGATTCAGATCACAATATAGTAGTGATGAAGATTAGGGTGAAGTTCGACACATTAGTCAGGGAGAATCAATACGCAAAGAAGTGGGATACGGAAGTACTAAGGAATGACGAGATACGTTTGAAGTTCTCTAACGCTATAGATACAGCAATAAGGAATAACGCAGTAGGCAGTACAGTTGAAGAGGAATGGATATCTCTAAAAAGGGCCATCACAGAAGTTGGGAAGGAAAACATAGGCACAAAGAAGGTAGCTGCGAAGAAACCATGGGTAACAGAAGAAATACTTCAGTTGATTGATGAAAGGAGGAGGTACAAACATGTTCCGGGAAATCAGGAATACAGAAATACAAGTCGCTGAGGAATGAAATAAATAGGAAGTGCAGGGAAGCTAAGACGAAATGGCTGCAGGAAAAATGTGAAGACATCGAAAAAGATATGATAGTCGGAAGGACAGACTCAGCATACAGGAAAGTCAAAACAACCTTTGGTGACATTAAAAGCAACGGTGGTAACATTAAGAGTGCAACGGGAATTCCACTGTTAAATGCAGAGGAGAGAGCAGATAGGTGGGGAGAATACATTGAAAGCCTCTATGAGGGTGAAGATTTGTCTGATGTGATAGAAGAAGAAACAGGAGTCGATTTAGAAGATATAGGGGATCCAGTATTAGAATCGGAATTTAAAAGAGCTTTGGAGGACTTACTGTCAAATAAGGCAGAAGGGATAGATAACATTCCATCAGAATTTCTAAAATCATTGGGGGAAGTGGCAACAAAAAGACTATTCACGTTGGTGTGTAGAATATATGAGTCTGGCGACATACCATCTGACTTTCGGAAAAGCATCGTCCACACAATTCCGAAGACGGCAAGAGCTGACAAAAGCGAGAATTATCGCACAGTCAGCTTAACAGCTCATGCATCGAAGCTGCTTACAAGAATAATATACAGAAGAATGGAAAAGAAAATTGAGAATGCGCTACGTGACGATCAGTTTGGCTTTAGGAAAAGTAAAGGGACGAGAGAGGCAATTCTGACGTTACGGCTAATAATGGAAGCAAGGCTAAAGAAAAATCAAGACACTCTCATTGGATTTGTCGACCTGGAAAAAGCGTTCGACAATATAAAATGGTGCAAGCTGTTCGAGATTTTGAAAAAAGTAGGGGTAAGCTATAGGGAGAGACGGGTCATATACAATATGTACTACAACCAAGAGGGAATAATAAGAGTGGACGATCAAGAACGAAGTGCTCGTATTAAGAAGGGTGTAAGACAAGGCTGTAGCCTTTCGCCCCTACTCTTCAATCTCTACATCGAGGAAGCAATGATAGAAATAAAAGAAAGGTTCAGGAGTGGAATTAAATACAAGGTGAAAGGATATCAATGATACGATTCGCTGATGACATTGCTATCCTGAGTGAAAGTGAAGAAGAATTGAATGATCTGCTGAATTGAATGAACAGTCTAATGAGTACACAGTATGGTTTGAGAGTAAATCGGAGAAAGACGAAGGTAATGAGAAGTAGTAGAAATGAGAACAGCGAGAAACTTAACATCAGGATTCATGGTCACGAAGTCAATGAAGTTAAGGAATTCTGCTACCTAGGCAGTAAAATAACCAATGACGGACGGCCTTAATTTGAGGAAGAAATTTCTGAGGATGCACGTCTGGAGTACAGCATTGTATGGTAGTGAAACATGGACTGTGGGAAAACCGGAACAGAAGAGAATCGAAGCATTTGAGATGTGGTGCTACAGACGAATGTTGAAAATTAGATGGACTGATAAGGTAAGGAATGAGGAGGTTCTACGCAGAATCGGAGATGAAAGGAATATGTGGAAAACACTGATAAGGAGAAGGGACAGGATGATAGGACATCTGCTAAGACATGAGGGAATGACTTCCATGGTACTAGAGGGAGCTGTAGAGGGCAAAAACTGTAGAGGAAGACAGAGATTGGAATACGTCAAGCAAATAATTGAGGACGTAGGTTGCAAGTGCTACTCTGAGATTAAGAGGTTAGCACAGGAAAGGAATTCGTGGCGGGCCGCATCAAACCAGTCAGTAGACTGATGACCAAAAAACACTCTCATTATATAAATCTGCAAACAGGAATAATTACGGACCATGGTAATGGAGCTATAGAATGCATGTGCCTAGTGATTCCCAGTCTTGTTGTAGATTTGATTATTGGGCATGGGCTACTGAGAGTGATGAATGGTATAATAGGTTTCACCTCATGTGGACTTGTGTGGAACACAGAGCGCTCCGATAACTGTTAATTTAGTGTAGAAGCAGGAGTTCCGTTCATGCTATCACCAATCTACTGCTATAAAAATACTAATAAGAGAAGCAGCTACTCATCTGCGAGTCTTTTGAGTCTCAGTGTATCTGAGCAAATCAAACAAAAGGTAAATGAAGCAAGTGGCCTAATGCCTCTACAGACTGAACAATTACCAGAGTTACTTTAACATTATGTCACGGTATTTGATGAGAAGCCAGATATTATCAGAGGATACCTTTACCACATTAATGTTACTGCTCATAGAGCATACTGTCACAAGCATTACTCCATTCCCTGCACACTAAAAGTTGCCGCTGGCTGAGAAATAAAGTGTGTGCTTACCTGGGGAAGTTTTGACCCATCAGACGGCCAGTATTGTAACTCATTGCTGGTAGTACCAAAATCTGATGGGCGTCTTTGTCTTGTTCTCGATGCCAGAGAAATCAACAAAATTATTCTTCCTATAAGGATAAGACCTTCAAACAAAGAAGAGTTAATTCAATAGTTTCCTGGTATCCAGATTTTTATCACAGTTGATCTAAGAACATCATTTCGGCAAGTAACATTTGATTTCGAATCACAGAAGTATACTGCATTTCTTTACCCACGATGCAGTTACCAGTTGACTGTATTGCCATTTTGTCTTAAGGGGGCACGCCCCTGAACGGGCTGCATTTTTGCATTATCTTCACCATCATAGTGCAACTGATCTATAAATGAAAGATAGCTCAAAACTCTTACCCACAATTAGGGTCATTAGTCAAAGCATTTCCCAAAAAAGTCATTGAGATATTAAGAATATTTTGGTACTGACAACAATATTTATAATATTATAAAAAACGGAACACTATTTCACTGTGGTACCCTTTCCTTTGGAACCACTGACTGCACAGCTTCGAAAAAGAATCAGAGTACAGACAACATTCACATAAGTGTTTTATGCCTCCAGTTTCCTTCCCTGAAGCTGATCTCTGAAAAAGACAAGTAATTTTACTACAGCAAAAATATTTAAAAATGTAACTCAAATATCACTGACATCATCATCATATAATAAATGTTTCAGGAAATAATAGTCAAGAGAGGTAGAGGAGGTCATACTAAATATCTGTACCATTTCTTGTGAGTTTAACTTCAGTCACTTAGGAGAAAAGTGTACCTGAATGTTGAAAATTCAATTTTTTGGTAAATCACAAAAAAAGACTTACAGATTTATTAACTTACCACTATGCTCGTTTAGAACATTCCAGCTGCATACTCCACTTATCCTCCTGTTTCCTCATCCTCCATACTCTTGAAATTGCACCATCATTGAATGTTGTTATTGCATCCATTACGCCAATCTTCAGCACTGTCAACCCAACAAATAAAGTTTTGGGTATTCTCTTCCATATACAGCTGTTGAAGCTTTCATTTGCAGTCTGAGAGAGACCATGCACACATTTCCTAAGTAGATTTTTATTTGCCAGATCCCTATATATAGGCCTAATTGCCTCCATTTTAGCAAGTGGTAAGGACTGCTTGTGGGTATATTCTATGCCTATTGCATTGCTCAAGCATTACTCGCACCACGACTCTTACCCTTTTGGACACAAACCATGCTGTGGGGTTTCATCTGTTGAAACTCTGTGAAACCATGTTGCCCAAACAGCTCGTCTCATGTTCTCCAAATCTCCTACATTTATCCTTATTGCTAGTCCATAATATTGAGTCAAAGAATCATTTTCACTTTTTGTAAGACGTCCTGGACCACTTTTGTGTTTTCTGTCTGACATTTTTTTTCCTCTGAAGTCTTTGCATAATTTTCTCAGCCGAGTTCCCATTCTGTTTTGTACATACCCAACGCATTCAAGTTTTCTATCAGAAAGTCCCCATATGGTTTGTCATTAACAACAGTAGTGTGTCCTTTACAGTCTCCATCCCCATGGTAGCCTACATACCTCACACCACGACTGAACTCTGATCTTCTAAAAATGTTTAGAACTCATTTCGTTTCCAAGTTTCCATTTGGGCCATCCAAGTTCTGTACACAAACATGAGTGCCAATAAATTTACTTGAACAACCCTGGCAGAGTTCTTTAGACATTCATAATCTAGTCTCTTCCCAGTTTCAATAAATGTGGCAGTTACAACCCCATTCAGAGAAGTATGACCTCTCTTCTGCCAAGATCCATCAAATGTTGAATGTTCACTTACACCACATAAAGCATTATAATTTATTGTATCTGTCAAACCTCAGTGGAGATGGAGGCAAATCCATCATTACACAAGAAGTCTGGGCAGCTTCCCCTCCCAATACATCGCATTGCATAAGCAAGCTGAATATTTACACTGTAATGTCGATTATCTGTTACTGGCGATGTCACAGTATCACTGTGCATCTTACACGAGTTACAGGCAATCACTAACCGACTTGAAAGACCCTTCCTTGCTGAAATGTCCTCAGAAACGTCAATACTATCATCACAATTGCAGTATTTACATTTCACAGCGCTCTTCAAAGTCTTGAGAGCATCTTTAGGTTCACAATAACATTTACGTCGTTATTGCTGCTCGCAACACTACTAGGCTTGTTCTTGTTACATTCAGAAAGCGAAAGCTTACGTCTAGAAGCACTGCCTGGAGACACAATTTCTGCAGGCGACTTTTGAAGCATTTAATGTGTATTATTCGGTTGTGTGTGGAACTGGTTCCGCGAAACTTTCGCTTGGTGCTAAATTTCTCTACTGACAGCATTTGTAGCACGGGAAACATACACACAGAAACAAAACAACACACAATAACTGCAAAAACACACACATATGAAATTCCGAAATCTTATATTCTCAGATCTTTGTTTACATTCGAACCATAGCCTTCTAGACATGTCTGTACTTTGGTTCTGGGAGTCAGTGCCTTCTAGAATACACCTGTGTTAACGATCCCTAACTAACAATGGAAGAAATGGAATAACAAAGTAATGCCTCGCATGTTCTGATGCACTTCAAATTGGCAGATGGCTGTGGCATCTATGCAACATTACGTTCAACTTCAATTTTAGAATGAATGGAAAATGATAATGCCCATAAACTATACATTTTTGAAATCAGCATGAAATCCTCTTTTCTATAGACCAAGAATTTGTTTTCAAATTTTTGGTCATTTTCTCGAGCAAGCCCTCTTAATCTAAGGGCAGGCATTTTAATTTCAGCATTAGACATAGTGTTGGAACCTGTGTATGCAATGTTGTTACACCATTCGTTGATGGCCTGCTAATTGCGACGAAAACATGGGAGCAACACAAGGAAATTTTGCGGTGCATACTACAGCTGTATTCAGGGGTCTCCACAAACTTAAGAAAATCAAAATTTTCTCTCACAGATATCAACTTTTTGGGACATTTGATTTCTATGTATGGTATTTTACTGCAGGTAATAAAATCGTGCCCTGGAGAACGGACCACCACCATGAAATAGGGCAAAACTGATTTTTAGGATTGGCTTCGTTCTAGCGAAGATTCGTGCCAAACCAAGTCTGAAACTCAGAGACATTGTTAACACTTTTAAAAGAGAACATTTCTTGGCCACGGACTCAGGATTGTCAAATAGTATTCAACAAAATCAAGCCTACTCTTGTCAATGCAGCGATATTACAACATCCAGATGGGGCATTAGGTTTTGGTTTAATGACTAATGCTTCATCATATGGTCTTGAATCTTGACTATTTCAAGATCAGATAGTTAAATAATCACCTACATTATGTGCAACAGCCTTTGTGAGCAGAACACTTATTACCTGTCAACGTGCATATATCAGCTTAGAATTGGAAGCACTGGTAGAAGGGTGGTCATTCCACAAATTCCACTATAATCAGACAGGTGCATACATGAAGCTGTATTGTGATAACCAAGCACTCAGCTTTCTTAATAATTATAAGTTACTAAATCTTCAATTAGCCAAGTGGATACTGATTCTAGAAGAATATTGTTTTGAAACTATTTATGTACACAACAAGGAGAATAGTAATGTGGATGCTCAGCAGACACCCTTGACAATGAAGAATATACTACAGAGTTTGAAGTCTTCCTTATGAACGATGTTGGAAACTGACGAGTATATCTGAGAATGTGCAGAAAAATGGCTCTTTTGCGCTTGAAGACCCTAATTGGAGTTCTGTTATACAGCTGAAGCAGAAAAAAGAATAAAGGAGCTTTATCAGTTCCACAATGATGTTTTATTTGGCAAGAGATATACCAAGTCAAGTATACGGTGTATTTGCATTTCGCAGGAATATGTCAAGGGAGTAATCTGGTATTCACACATAGTATGGGGTTACTGTGGAGTATATGAATGTTTGGAAAAGAGAGGAAAATATTGTCATGTACAAAATCTCTGAAGACGTGTACAGCGAATTCTGAAAAGATGTCAGATTTATGAAAAAGCGAAACCTTCCAACCTTCTGCGCAAGTAGATATCAACAAACTCGCAGGTAATACGTTCTGCATGTTGGCAAGCCACATGCATTGTTATCAGATAACACTATCAACTTTACAGGTTATAAACAGAGGAAGTTCCAGCAGAATAACAGAACAGAACAGATTTTGATTTCTAGATTTCATCCTGAAGGAAACCTCATTGCAATTCGTTCAGGAATTAAACAGATTTATCCAAACGTACTGCCATCACAAGCAGACACTGTGGGTGGAATACCTGAAGTCATTCTAAGAAGCTTACAAGAATTTATGTCACACTTTGAAAAAAGCTACAGCAGCATAATTGTTGTGTAACAAGATGGAAAATAATGAATTGCTAAATTGTTTGCCAAAGATAACAACTACTGAAGGATCTAGGGAAGCGAAAGTTTGAATAATGTTAGTTGCGATTATAGTCAAGGCCAGCAAAGAAAAAGATATTATGACTGACAATTGAGGAGGGTGCACATGTTACCTGTTGGGACGAAAATGCTATTAAGTCACCAGTAAAGAAGAGGATGAACAAGAGATTGCAGCTAATGTACTCAGGACCTTTTCAGATAATGGCTCTACCAAGCCCAAGTGCATACACACTGTGTTATCCCATCAGTGTGAAAGTGAAGAAAATGTACCCACACCATGACATAGAACCTTATTATCCCAGAGACAGTTTCAGTTAGAGAAAGAATTTTTATTTTTCATAGTTAGTAATAAGTTTTCTTTTGTCATCTTTTCCTGTGTGATTTCAATTTTTCTCAACTGACAAATGCAAAACATATGGAACTTGAGCTGCAGTTTTGTTGAGATTTATTACTGTTATTACTATTATAATTATGTTATGTATAATGCCGTATGTAGTTTTTAAGTACAACTTACAGGGCAACAACAAATATTTCACTGTAAATAATTATATAATTTTGTTTTATTTTTAATTTAAGGATAGCAGCCTTAAATTTACTCACTAAAGGCAATGAGACAACTGCTTCTACACAGCAGTACACACACATGTCTTACACACTTAACCAGATTACAGTATATGCTAATTTAGGCAGTATGTCAGCTTACTACTAACATAAATAGATTCCAAGGGGAGCTGATTTTCCACATTCTTTGGCCTAGTCATTGTCTTAGTAAAATTCATTTGTGATTAGAAAAACCCATCCTTTTAGGTTGAGTCAGTAGATGTAGATATGAGAATGTATGAATTAAAGTACAGCCCAACCAAAAGCAAGTATCTATAGTAAACAAATGCATTATAGGTTATTTAAAATACATGAATGATAGGAAATTCGTGTGCACAAAATGAATGAGGGGCTATCTGTAATGTGAAAACATTTTGACTCAGAGTTTTAGCATTAACAATATTGTGCTACAAACTGTGTGTGCAAAGATGCATTATCATGTGTGTAACTCCGTTTGAAGACATTAGAACTTTTGTGTAAATATTAGTGTCACAATTTAAGGACTTAGTTTTTTTTTAATTTTGTGTAAAGTATTACACAACATGATGTAATGTGATCCATCATGAATGGTCAGTAATTGTCATTCCACTTGATCAAGTCTATTCCTACGAACAGCACTGTGATGTCATGACGCCATATACTGTTACATTTTTGAAAGTGGTGTATGTTCCAGTTTGTGGGCTTTAGCTCTGACCAACATTTTGTACTGCTGAACTGTTGAAAGGATCTTATGGTCTAAAACTTTCACTGAATTGTGTGGACCAGATGCAACATACCGATTTATTTTGACTTTACTTCAAGACCAGGAACACAAACTGAATCCGAATTTTTAAAGAACACAGCTTCGTCATGTGAAAATGGAGCACATGTATAAAAAAAAACTAATCCAATTCTTACAGGAAGAGCTCAGAAAAGTGTCTTTTACGAATTTCTAATGTCCTATTACGATTGTTTCATGTCCCATCTTTGGGCTATCGGGGCATCAAATATTCCAATTTCTTGTGTCAACCTGGGGGAAGGTGACTCCAAAAAGCCAATGCCATTCCTGTACCTCCCAAGCCAATGCAGTTTCCGGCCATCATCTTCATACCATCTCTGTGGCAGTTTATCGTCCGTTGAGTGCGGACTACGTATTGTATTTATTTATCAACATATTTGGAAAATAATATACTGTAGTTCGAGAATTTACAATTGCGAGAGATACTTCCAAAACTTTTGTCAATTTTCGTTCACTAAAACAGACTGATTCACTTGAACCGTATCAAAATACCTGTATTTGATTGAAAGTTTTCTTTGTTTAGCGTCATGAAAAGTCAGTGACGCATGTTAGAAAAAAAAACATTGAAAAACGCTGCAGTTCTCATTGCTGATGGTCCCAATGCAGCTTTTCCTAGTTTTCCCATTCATCCATGCTCGAATGAGGAGGAAAGTTATAATCCAGACAGTTTTTTTCCACCATTGAGAACTGTAGTGTAACGTAGTTGTTGTACACCACACAACACAATAAAAACCTTCATTTTCGTAGTAAAAACGTAGATGCAGATAACTGTACTTGTTGTTCTTTTTGTCAAACCAAAATACTGCTCATGCCAGTGATTAATGTCATATTCTTGAAAATGTATGGTAATTACTAATTAACAGAGATTTGATGATTAAACAAACTAAAGAAAGAAATGAAAAAAGACTTCATGACTTTTCTAGTGATAAACAAACAAAATTATTTTGCAATATTCAGTTGAAACATGAAAGTATGACCGTGAATGCATGAGTTCAACGTCTATTTGAGGTCTCATTATGCTGTACTCCTGGGGAGGCTCAGTTAATGTATCATTTCTATACTGTACGTTCGTGCATAAAATTGTATAGCAGGAGTGGGAAGCAAAGAATTGAAATGGTCCACTGAAAAGCTTGTGAAGTAACGGGCGAGTTGTGGTGCTCTGAAAATATTTCTGAGTTCAGAGTTGGCGCGGCCACACGGGCTGCTCGACAGGCCGGGGCTCCTCATCGACCGTGTGGTGCTGGACATGGGCCGGAGCGAGAGGGGTGGCCCCAGCACGTGGTCCAGGCCGACCAAGTGGCTGGGAATGCCGTGTTGACGCTGTGTTGAGGACTGTGCTTTGTGTCGGTGAAGGAGACTTGTATGCCGGGAGTGCCAAAGATGGCGGACTTTGTGAAACCATAGTGGCAGACATGTCACAGTTCATGTAGAAATTAAAAATAGCCAGAGGAATCATGATACCTCAAAAAGAAACACGTATATTACCATTATTTGCACGACGATTCTAATGGTGTAATCAGGTTTTCAATATCTTTATTAGTTTAAAGTGTAGTATCTGACTGTAAATTATACAAGTAACACCCAGCAACGAATTTCCAATATCAAAATGGTTCATCCGATTTTGTCGATCGACATGTCTTTAGAAAGCTATTAGTGTAAACCTAATTTGGTATGAATTACAGGCATGTAACTTGAATCGTACATGAGTTATTGAAGGTCAAAGTGGCCCATTACTATTGATCGCGTCAGACCATAAGTATTACACAGTTACACGAAAAAACGGTAGCAGCATGCTTATAAGTATATTTATTCATGTATATCTTTGTTTATATCCGATATCTACTATTCATGAAGAAATTGGCCAAATATTTACTGTTTTTCAGAAAGCAGAGAGACATTTGGCTATTGGCCTGCTTTTGTTTCTGTTCCTTTGCTATATGTTTATTTAATTTGTTTATGTATTTAATAATATGTGTTAGAGCGTGGTAACGTACGAGTTGTGGCGCCCTGAAAATATATCTAAGTTCAGAGTTGGTGTGGCCCCACCGCCATAGGAATATTTATTTAATTTTGAAGTTATTTAACTGTAAATCCAGTATTTTGTATGGGTTTCAATATGTTTGTGAGTGTGTGTTGGCTTGGAGACATGGCGGGAACGCTCTAGCCAGTCACAGCCCTCGTTACTCCGGTAGGCGACTACCGAACAATGGAGAGACTGTATGAAAGTGGCGTAGGAGCATCGTTTCCACAAAGGATACGTGGAGTGCGGAAGAGGACGGCGTGACGGACAGTCGCACAGGACAAGTTGAGTGCTGGATGGGAAGGCACGACAGGCGGTCACAGGAAAGACTCGGAGAGTGTAGAGCAGTTTGCGCGTGGTCGCGGGATATGGAATTATTTCGTAGTGCTGACTAGTGCACTTAAGAGATTTCCGTGGCTTCTGCAGTGAAGACGTAGTATGCGCTTAGATGTGAATATCTCACGAGCTATAATGTTGCTCATACGTAATTTCACGAAGTGGGAATCTATTGCTTCCATGTTATTCAGCTTATATTTTATTTAATTGCTGGACCATCGACACAAATAAGTGTTTTGCAGTAATAAACGGCATTCTTAAAGGTACTTCTGCTATACACATCATTTACAGTCGTTAGAAATAGTCCCTGCAGATTTTATTAAATTGCAATCTTTCATTTATAAATTTCTATGTTACGTTCAAAATTCGCAATTGCCGAGTGATAGGAACCTTCGACCATTCCATTCATGCGTATATTCATATTGTATACTGTAGACACAGCAGTATTTAGCTTGTAATGCGGCAACTACTTATCCTAGCCCCTAGACAACGAAGCCAGACAAAACCTTTAATTTTAATAATTCAACTCTGAGTCTGAGGGTACGTAGATGAGGGCCACCAACATCACAGTTTTTTGAAAGCCCGCAAGCTGTATGCAATTGCTGACAGTGTGAATGACTTTTCATGCAAAATAGAGAGACAGAAATTAGCCCCAAAGAAGAACCAGTGTTCTGATCGGCAAAGAACTGCCGTATTTGCTGGGGACTGTTTGAAGAAGGGAGCATTAAACACAGACAAAATTTTCAGTTTATTGATTCACTAAATTTGTTGACGCGCCCATTCAAAAATTTTGCATCGTACCTGAAATAAGACAAACCCAAGACAATGAAGACATATTTTACTAGTGGATAAGACTTTAATCAGAAGGGAATTTTTACAAATGCGTGTGTGATAAATGAATAATTTTGATACTTCTTATTTCCCTACAAATTATAGATATTATATTGCACTGGCAGATAGGAAAGAGGTTGGACTGACAAAAGGTGAATTGAACGGTGAACCTATTAGCGATAAGACAATCTATGAGCAAAAACGTATATACTTGAGATCGAATCTGAGTGCATAATGGGCAGAGAAATCTTCTGTTAATACGTTAACCACCGAAGATTACACGTAATGTTAAATCAACCATGCTGTATATAATTCAATAAAACCACCATGTTAAACAACACAAGCTTGGTGTATCAGCACAGGATGGTAACTGCTCTGTAATTCCATATATGGTGAATACATTGACTTGGAGTCACTACTACATGACAAATGATGATAATGATGACTGATTTTATAGTAAATACCCCAAAAATGTAAATAATGTAAAATGTGTGTGTTTTAAAAACGGCAACAATGTAAATAACTGAAAACTGTGTGCGTGTGTGTGTGTGTGTGTGTGTGTGTGTGTGAGAGAGAGAGAGAGAGAGAGAGAGAGAGAGAGAGAGAGAAAAGTAAACTGTGGATTTAACTGATGTTAATTCACATATTCCTTTCTGACTGACTAGATTAACCTTGTAATTGGCAGGAAAACATGTTCTTATTATCTGGAGTTCGTCTGATTTCAAGTATGATTTATACTCTCCGATAGATCGGAAATTTATAGAATTTAGTTTGTTTGTACATGTTTGTGTTCAAGAAATGTTGGTTGTAATTGCTGAGATTGTAAATTTAATAAAAAAGCTTATGAAATCACTGTACAGTCTAAACTCTAGATATGACTTGTCACAGGTAGAGTGTATGCTATAGGCTATGCTCTAAAGTAAAAATAGTGAGTGTTAGAGCATTGCAAGTAATGTAAAAAACACAGTATAATTTAAACTCTTGAAAAATGTAATAAGTACAATAACTTTTGTATCTAGAATATTTTTGTTTGCGTTTGTTTTTCCTCCAATTTCCTCTGTATTACGCTGTTTGTACAGCATGTAAGAGAGGTAGCTGGAATTTGACGTAAGATTAGCGGAGTTGACGTGCACCACGTGAGACCGGCTGGTGTGTTATCACACACCAAAACTATCTTTCTCTTGCACTAACCTCTCGGTCTCTCTCTCTCCTCTCTCTCTCTCTACCATCCAGCAAGCGGCTGCATATGTGTGAGGAGTACAGTAATCAGAGAGGTGATATATGGTGTCTTTAAGTAAATCTCCAGTTTCAAAATACTGTAGAAAGAGACGAGCTGCTGAGAATGACGTCAAATTTGAACAGAATGTTATTGACGCAGGGGTAAATGTCATGGAACAAAAGAAATGTTTACGAAAATTTGACCAATAGATGGCTCTTTAAGCCTCAGAATATGCAGACCAACAGATGCGCAGCACGTGCCTGTTCCTCAGTTTGCGTTCGAGACGCCCAACATGGCTTTCTCCATAACGAATCGCGCGCTGCTGGTAAAGCTGTTTTATCAGAACGTTGACTGGTAGCCCTGCAGAAGTTGCGGACACTCAGTGGTATGAAAAAATGCATTGTTTCGATGTCTGCTAAGTCTGGGGAAAATGAGTACACAATTCTAAAAGATAGGGTCTTTTGATGTATAGTGTGGCAGAGGGAGGAAAGCAGTTGATGCGACGTCTGTCGAAGATGTGGCCACAGCATTCCGGGAGTGGTCAAGCGATTATGTGCAAACATGCGTTTCACGGGGAACTGTCCAAACGTTGGACATGCCTGCGAGCACCGTGCATAAAATTCTACGAAACATCTTGCATTGCTGACCACACAAAATCACACATGTTCATCTGCTGCTTCCTGGTGACATGGCAGCAAGACAAATGGTAGCTCTCGAATTTCTTGCTCGCATGAAAGTGGACAATAATGTCCCTGAAACATTCTGTGAACGACGAAAACCTTTTTCCAAGGACAGTACTGCAGAATATGGGAAGACGAAAAATCCAGAAGTAAATCAGTCTGAAGTAAATCAATTCTGCAAAGGTGACTGTGTGGTGCGCGTCTGTGTATTTTCGAGGAGATGACTCCTGCAGTCCTGTCACCTGTACCGTCACTGGTAAACGCTATGAGAGTCTCTTGCGCACCATCGTCATTTCAGCCCTTCAACAGCGTGAAACTGCGGGTAGTATCATTTTTGTGCAAGATGGGGCTCCTCCACATACTGCACAGCTGGTGAAGTGGATGCTGCAGAGACATTTAAAAAATGCTAGAATTACCAGCCATCATTTCCCTACAGCCTGGTCGCCCATATCACCAGTTCTTAATCCGTGTGGCTTCTAGCTGTGGGGTTATATGAAAGGCGTTGTGTTCAGTGTTCCAATTACTAACGTACCTGAATTGAAAGCATGCATCGCGTAATGCATTCTGAAGATGACCCCCGAGACTCTCCGATCTGTTGTCAATCATGCTGTTTCTCGATTTCAGCTTGTGGCAGAAAACGGTGGGCAGTATACTGAAGGTATATCGCGCCATTGTCACAACAATCAGAAATCGATGTCATTTTTCTTTTATGTAGTTTTAGGCCTCAGTACAGCTAAAAATCGATCAGATATGATACGACCTAGCCGTGGTGGACGGGCTTATGTAACTAATAGTGCCACAATTGTTGACTGCCGAACTTGTGCAGACAAAAACATTGAACAGTGCGGGTGGTGTAATGTGGAAATCAAACCATAGCCGTCGTATCGCGGCTCATCCGTCATTTGCAGCCGACCCCACTAACGTTAAGACATTTTCCGGTGACATCTAATGATAAAAATCATATTTTTTTGTTCCAGGAGGTTTCCCCTTGCATGAATAATATGCTGTTCAAATTTGACAACATTCGTAGCACTGGTTCTCTTTGTACAGCATTTTGAAACTAGAATTTAATTATGGGCACCCTATATGCAGAGGGAGTTTCACAATTCCTATTACAGGTTTAGTAAATAAAGTACACACAAACACATACACTTGTTACTAACAACAAAGTTGTGTATTTATACTTTTTGGAACATGTAGCAAATAGTTACTACTTATCAAGTCAATATTTGTGCCCACAGATGGATGGGTGCAGCTACTGGGGTGGTGTGAGCTGCTGGCGGTGTCAGCTAGTCTTGATGTGGTGTGTCAGTTAAGTAGGAGGCTGTCAGCTATATAGATGAGGATGGTGCAGCTAACCGGCATGTTGGAATGTCGCGTTATTGCCCTTGCATGTAGGCAACCCGCCCCAGTACTTATATTTGAAGTCAGTGGTGTCATAAGGTTCAGTACCGCATTTGAGTGCAACGTGTATCCGGATCGCTATAGATATACAACTTAGACTAAATAAACGTTTAAAAAGTTATTCAATTTAGATTTAATAGTGAGAAATATTAAGCTATATGTTGAAGTACTTGGAACAGAAGTAACTAGGTTATACTTCTAATCAGTCGAAGCTTATAATCCATTAACTCTGCTAGTCCTAGTAACTAATGTGTGATAACAGTTTTCGTGAACTAGGAACTTCTTATGAGTACATCTTTCTTTTGGCACTTTTTTCTCAAGTGAGAACGAACATCAGTGTAATGCAATTAATATATTCAGGGAAGAACAGTGTTAACATCACTGAACTGAGACAGTCTGATACTTCAACGATTACGAAGTCTGTAAATTCGCAGAAGATTAAGTGCAAATGAAGGCTAAATCCTATATGTAAAGGGTGTAGGGTTTTCATATATTTTCTGCTATTGTAAATAATCAATGAACGCATGCAGTGAGTAATAAGTAAGATCCTTGACTCTGTGTTTCGATATATCCGTGGCTCATTTGCTAGTCAGTCAGTTGTGCAGCGCCTGGGCGTTCTTATTCGAGGGATAGTAACGAGCAGTTGAGTTTTTCAGAGAATAAGGTCTGTTATTAGTGAATCTTGGGGAAACTATCTGGAATACTTTACTATAGAGATGAAAACTTGTTTGTAAAGATATTTCATTCTTTGTATTGATGGAGAAGATTTCTGAAGGAATTTTTGAAGGTAACCCATGCATGCGCAAGAAAAAGATGTTTGTTTGGCAGGAGTATTAATTGAAGTAAATATTTACCCCTCAGATAACTAATAATATTTGTGATTAATGTTAATTTGTCAGGAGATCAGACATATAGGACCCTGAGCAGGAGGTAAATCACTTTAAAAGCTATGAGCACTACTTCATGTTTGCTACGATGGAACAAACCTCTTCTATCGCAAACTCTTTGCTTTCCATTATTTGAGAGGTGATAATATGAAGCAAAACAGCACGAAATTCTCCGTTAAATATGGACTCTAAAGAACATATCTCAATAACCACGACCATTTGTTCACTGGAAGAAATATGTTTCTGTGATGGGGACGAAGAAATGCTCACAGCTCTTAAGGTATGGATTTCAGAGCCCATGCTTAATAGACCTTTTTACTTCGAATGATCGTTCCCGTAAAATCCCTGAATACTGACCGTTTCTCCTGGAACACCGTGTATTTTACCACATGTTTAAGATCTCGGTTCACCCCTGTTGTATTTTGACTTGAAAATATCTGCTCGCTCGTCGGTCGAACTTGAATGCCAAAATACCGTTAGATTTGAACCACTAATAACTACTAGTACTACATTAATATTGCGCAAACAATAGTTGGGCCCACTACGGACAAATCATGTCTGTACGTTGTCCCGCAGTATTCGTTCCGCCCTTGGCGTAATGGTACCAATGCAGGCGCATGGGTGATTGTCACTAATTAGCTGTGTATAAAGTTACAAATTGGTGTGCCTTGGAAATGCGTTTAGCTAGCACATTCATTCGGGTGACATTGTGAACAGGTTGTGGAACATTACTACGATTCAAAGTCACACAGTATAAACATTCGCTGGAATATAAGTGCATATAAGTGCACATCACAGGAGATGTTGACTCATATAGCTAGTAAATGTGCTCGGAATTATAGAAAAAAGGCCGGCCGTGGTGGCCAAGCGGTTAAAGGCGCTACAGTCTGGAACCGCGAGGCCGCTACGGTCGCAGGTTCGAATCCTGCCTCGGGCATGGATGTGTGTGATGTCCTTAGGTTAGTTAGGTTTAAGTAGTTCTAAGTTCTAGGGGACTGATGACCTTAGAAGTTAAGTCCCATAGTGCTCAGAGCCATTGAACAGAAAAAAGCAAGTCAGAGAAAAGCTCGCCTCGAAATAAATCCAAAAAGTCTAGAAAGTTCAAAGCGGAGTGAATGCGAGAGCAACCGCAGTGTGGAAAAGAAGATGAAAACAACACTCAAGCCGGCCAATGTGGCCGAGTGGTTCTAGGCGCTTCAGTCCGGAACCGCGCTGCCGCTGCAGTCGCAGGTTCTAATCCTGCCTCGGGCATGGATGTGTGTGATGTCCTTAGGTTAGTTAGGTTTAAGTAGTTCTAAGTCTAGGGGTCTGATGACCTCAGATGTTAAGTCCCATAGTGCTTAGAGCCATTTGAACAACATCCAAAGCCATTGTGTAGCTGGTCCATCAGGCATATAGCGGCCAACGACAGTCCAAACTTGTGATTCATCTGTTCTGTAACTATTATACTACTCAGAGTGAAGATTGTATTAAAATATAGATTGATGATTAAATTACATGTTAACTCTTACTTGACACACTTCTGTGGAGCGACATGTTCGGTACACTGTGGTGGATCACACACCAGTGACAATAATTGTTATAACAAATAATATACTGAATATTTTTTCTCGAAAATTTATTATAGCTTCTCAAAAGCTTACTTGAAGTTACGTGGGTCAAGCAGCCAAAAAAGATCAAAAAATTCAAATACCATAAAATTGAATGACATTACAGTTTTCTTATAAAAAATCACAACTTTTTTAAGTTTCCGTATAAATGGCTAAAAATTTAACCGTTTGCTCAAGACATAATATTACAAGAATAAAAAAACAGTGTAGAACTGAACTGTCTGGAAAGGATATTTATTCTGGAAAATAAAAGGAAGGAATATCGTGAAAAAGTAAAAACTCTGTTATCAACAAAATAAGCAAAGTCTTTATTGTTAAAACATAATTTTTATACGATTTTGATTAAAAAATACACCGACGGAAGAAGATCGCAACACTTAAAAATAATCAATGCAGAGTAACGAAATTTCGGGAATATGTTTGTCTAGGTGACATATCAACCTTGCAAGATCACAGATTAATGTATGCGCGAGATAACTCAGTGGAAATGTGAAATTCTGGTACATCAGTTATCGTCC
The DNA here is from genome assembly GCF_023898315.1 of Schistocerca nitens. NCBI lineage: Eukaryota > Metazoa > Arthropoda > Insecta > Orthoptera > Acrididae > Schistocerca > Schistocerca nitens. The sequence continues at coordinate 552,422,930 of NC_064614.1, forward strand.
GATGATATCCCATATCGACTGGAGACACATGTTGTGACCTACCAGGCCAAGGAAACATGTCGACACTCTGTAGAGCATGTTGAGTTACAACAGCGGTATGTAGGCGAGCGTTATCCTGTTGGAAAGCACGCCATGGGTTGCTGTTCATGAATGGCAGCACAACAGATCGAATCCCCAGATTGACGTACAAATTCAAGTCGTGGTGCATGGCTGGCTCTGAGCACTATGCGACTTAACTTCTGAGGTCATCAGTCGCCTAGAACTTAGAACTAATTAAACCTAACTAACCTAAGGACATCCCACACATCCATGCCCGAGGCAATGGTGCATGGAATAACCACGAGAGTGCTCCTGCTGTCGCACGAAATCGCACCCCAGACTAAAAATCGAGATGTAGATCCAGCGTGTGTGGCACGCAGACAGGTTGCTTACAGGCCCTCAACCGGTCTCCTTCTAACCAGCACGTGGTCATCGTTGGCAACGAGGCAGAACTAGCTTTAATCAGGAAACATTCACCCTCCCCTCCAAAGAGCTTTTTCTGGATACCACTGAAGTTGCAAACGACGCTGGTTTGAGGTTAGTGGAATGCACGCTGCAGGGCGCCTGGCTTGGAGCTATTCTTGAAGTAACCGATTTGTAACAGTTCGTTATGTCGCTGTGGTACCACTGTTGCTCAAATTGCTGCTGCAGATGCAGTACGGTGCATCACAGCCATACGCCGAACATGACGGTCTTCCTCTCAGTAGTGCCACGTAGCCGACCGTACCTTTTTACATTTTCATGACCGCCGCTGCCAGCAATCGCATACAGTGGCTACATTCCTGCCAAGTCTTTTTTCAGTGTCGCAGAAGGAACATCCTGCTTCTCGTACACGACCTCATTCAAAGTCAGTGAGGCGTTGATAATGACGTCTCCGCCCTGTTAAAGGCATTCTTCACCAACATCAACTCACCACTTCTAATTTCAGTGGTAAATAACGCTTACACCCCTCTCCCCCCCCCCCCCCCCCCCGGCTAGTCGCGCAGTCTAATGCGCTGCTTCCCTAGCGGGAAGGCGTGCCGGCCCCCGGCACGAATCCGTCCGGCGGATTAGTGTCGTGATCCGTTGTGTCGGCCACCCTGTGGATGGTTTTTAAGGCAGTTTTCCATCCGCCTCGGTGAATGCGGGCTGGTTCCCCTTATTACGCCTCAGTTACACTATGTCGGCGATTGCTGCGCGAACACTGTCTCCACGTACGCGTACACCATAATTACTCTACCAAGCAAACATTGGCGTTACACTCGTCTGGTATGATTCGTTCCCGGAGCGGTGATTCTACTGGGGGGCGGGGGGGGGGGGGGGCGAACCGCACAATAACTCTTGTTTGGTATGGGGCGGCGGTGAGATGGGTGGACTGCTGTGGCCTGTTGTGAGGTTGAGAACCACTGAGGGCTACGGCGGGACGAAGCCTCTCCGTCGTTTCTAGGCTTCAAATGGCTCTGAGCACTATGGGACTTAACTTCTAAGGTCATCTGTCCCCTAGAGCTTAGAACTACTTAAACCTAACTAACCTAAGGACATCACACACATCCATGCCCGTGGCAGGATTCGAACCTGTGACCGTAGTGGTCGTACGGTTGCAGACTGTAGCGCCTAGAACCGCTCGGCCACCGCGGCCATCGTCGTTTCTAGATCCCCGGTTCGATTGACAACGATTACGACTGTTACAACGAGTATTTAAAACAACCCTAATTTGCATCCTCATATCAGTGCTACTAGCTCCACTCTTACGTGACTGGAACGAAATTTGAATAATCATCTTTCAGATGTAGAAACACGCCTACCGACTTTCGTTATGTCGCACAAGTCCATTTCCGTCAGTGTAGAAGAAACATGTTCATAGAAACGAAAGAATTTCCGTCAAATCGTAAAGTGTACGTAAAATTTTCTTTTTAATTCTTAAAATTCTTGTCCAAGAACTTCTCACGAATTTTGTCCGCTTCAAGCAACTCCTCGCACATACGTTGAGTTCACAGATTATACACCATCTAATTATTTGAATAAAATATTATCTCATCATCATCATCATCATCATTTAAGACCGATTATGCCTTTCAGCGTTCAGTCTGGAGCATAGCCCCCTTATAAAATTCCTCCATGCTCCCCTATTCAGTGCTAACATTGGTGCCTCTTCTGATGTTAAACCTATTACTTCAAAATCATTCTTAACCGAATCCAGGTACCTTCTCCTTGGTCTGCCCCGACTCCTCCTACCCTCTACTGCTGAACCCATAAGTCTCTTGGGTAACCTTGCTTCTCCCATGCGTGTAACATGACCCCACCATCTAAGCCTGTTTGCCCTGACTGCTACATCTATAGAGTTCATTCCCAGTTTTTCTTTGATTTCCTCATTGTGGACACCCTCCTGCCATTGTTCCCATCTACCAGTACATGCAATCATCCTTGCTACTTTCATATCCGTAACCTCAACCTTGTTGATAAGGTAACCTGAATCCACCCATCTTTCGCTCCCATACAACAAAGTTGGTCGAAAGATTGAGCGGTGCACAGATAACTTAGTCTTGGTACTGACTTCCTTCTTGCAGAAGAGAGTAGATCGTAGCTGAGCACTCACTGCATTAGCTTTGCTACACCTCGCTTCCAGTTCTTTCACTATGTTGCCATCCTGTGAGAATATGCATCCTGAGTACTTGAAACCGTCCAACTGTTCTAACTTTGTTCGTCCTATTTGGCACTCAATCCGTTTATATTTCTTTCCCACTGACATTACTTTCGTTTTGGAGATGCTAATCTTCATACCATAGTCCTTACATTTCTGATCTAGCTCTGAAATATTACTTTGCAAACTTTCAATCGAATCTGCCATCACAACTAAGTCATCCGCATATGCAAGACTGCTTACTTTGTGTTCACATATCTTAATCTCACCCCGCCAGTCTATTGTTTTCAACATATGATCCATAAATAATATGAACAACAGTGGAGACAGGTTGCAACCTTGTCTTACCCCTGAAACTATTCTGAACCATGAACTCAATTTACCGTCAACTCTAACTGCTGCCTGACTATCCATGTAGAGACCTTTAATTGCTTGCAAAAGTTTGCCTCCTATTCCATAATCTCGTAGAACAGACAATAACTTCCTCCTAGGAACCCGGTCATATGCCTTTTCTAGATCTATAAAGCATAGATACAATTCCCTGTTCCACTCATAACACTTCTCCATTATTTGCCGTAAGCTAAAGATCTGGTCCTGACAACCTCTAAGAGGCCTAAACCCACACTGATTTTCATCCAACTGGTCCTCAACTAATACTCTCACTTTCCTTTCAACAATACCTGAGAAGATTTTACCCACAAAGCTGATTAAAGAGATACCTCTGTAGTTGTTACAATCTGTTCTGTTTCCATGTTTAAAGATTGGTGTGATTACTGCTTTTGTCCAGTCTGATGGAACCTGTCCCGACTCCCAGGCCATTTCAATTATCCTGTGTAGCCATTTAAGACCTGTCATTCCACTGTATTTGATGAGTTCCGACTTAATTTCATCCACCCCAGCTGCTTTATTGCACTGCAATCTATTGACCATTTTCTCCACTTCCTCAGATGTGATGCTATTTCCACCATCATTCCTATCCCATTCTACCTCGAAATCTGAAACATTACTGATCGTATTTTCACCTACATTGAGCAACTCTTCAAAATATTCCCTCCATCTGCCCAAGGCATCCCCAGGATTCACCAGCAGTTTTCCTGACCTGTCCAAAATACTTGTCATTTCCTTCTTACCTCCCTTTCGAAGACTGCTAATTACACTCCAGAATGGTTTTCCAGCAGCTTGACCCATAGTCTCCAACCTGTTTCCAAAGTCTTCCCAAGATTTCTTCTTGGATGCTGCAATTATCTGTTTGGCTTTGTTTCTTTCTTCAACACAACTTTCTCTGTCTACCTGAGTTCTAGTATGTAGCCATTTTTGATACGCCTTCTTTTTCCTTTTACAGGCTGCCTTGACTGTGTCATTCCACCAAGCTGTTTGCTGCATCCTACTTTTACACACTACTGTTCCAAGACATTCTTTAGCAACTTCTAGTACTGTGTCCCTGTACCTTGTCCATTCCTTTTCCAATGACTGTAATTGACTGCATTCAACTAACTGGTACCTTTCTGAGATCGCTGTAATGTGCCTGATTTCCTTATCCTGAAGTTTCTCCACTCTTATCCTCCTACATATGGACCTGACCTCCTGCACTTTCGGACTCACAATCCCAATTTCACTGCAGATTAAATCATGATCAGTGTCATCAAAGAATCCCCTAAATACACGTGTGTCCCTCACAACCTTCCTGAATTCCTGATCTGTTATATAGTCAATGACAGATCTGGTTCCCCTGCCTTCCCAAGTATACCGGTGAATGTTCTTATGTTTAAAAAAGGAGTTTGTGATTACTAAGCCCATACTGGCACAGAAATCCAAGAGTTGTTTCCCGTTCCTGTTGGCCTCCATATCCTCTCCAAATTTACCCATAACCTTTTCATACCCTTCTGCTCGATTTCCAATCCTGGCGTTAAAATCACCCATGAGCAGAACACTGTCCTTGTCCTTTACTCTAACAACTACATCACTGAGTGCCTCATAAAAACTATCCATCTTATCTTGATCTGTCCCTTCACAATGCGAATATACTGACACAATCCTAATTTTCTTGCTAGACACTGTCAAATCTATCCACATCAGTCGTTCGTTTACATACCTCATTGCAACTACGCTGGGTTCCATTTCTTTCCTGATGTAAAGCCCTACACCCCATTGTGCTATTCCTGCTTTGACTCCTGACAGGTAGACCTTGTATTCTCCCACTTCCTCTTCTTTCTCACCCCTTACTAGAATGTCACTAACAGCTAAAACGTCCAGCCCCATCTTACTTGCAGCCTCTGCCAGCTCTACCTTCTTCCCAGAGTAGCCCCCATTGATATTAATAGCTCTCCATCTCATTACCATTTGTTTGCCAAGTCGTATCTTAGGAGTTCCTGGTTTGTCAGTTAGAGGTGGGACTCCGTCACCTCCAAAGGTCCGAGGCATTTTGCTCTGATTGTTGCCAGCATCATATTTAAAGTACCAGGGAAGCAGGTTGCTAGCCTTACTTGCCCCGAGTCCCATTGGGTTTTACCCCTACCGGTTGAGGGACTAACCGGTGGATTTGGTAGTCTTTGCCGTATGAGCACAAAGGTGACCACGACTCGGAATATGTCCGAGATGCCCAGCCTTATTCCAAAGTAACTGGTATCCCGACTGTAGGGGCCACTTACTTGGCCACTCATACGTTGCCCGTGGTTCATGAACTAGGACATGACTACAGGAACCCACACCATGAACCATTATCTATGGTACAAAAAAATTAGACGTGGTAAAACATAAAATACTTTATTTTTTACTCTGATGCCAAAAATACTTGAAATAAAATGTACTTAAATTTCATAAACTCGATCTTATTCGACACACTGGGGTGTAGGCAACCCCAGTTGTTTGTTGATGGACTGGCGCTTCCTGTGTCATGTACTGACTTTAGTGGAACTAGTACTGTAAAACTCAAACCAGGTGACATACTGACCCGATTTCGTCAAGTTTACCTGCTTAAAATTAACGAATGGTGTACTATACCGCAGTGTGACAAACAAGGGTTAATACGAAACAATTGTTATGATTTCATTCCGAAGTTTTCACGAACTGCGCATATAGAAATTTTTGTTTTTATCTAATACTGTAACAGTAAAAGCTCTTCAATTTTGACAATGTATTCGAACATTAAGAAGTACCTCGAAGAAAACGATTTATTGACATACCGGGTGATCAAAAAGTCAGTATAAATTTGAAAACTTCATAAACCACGGAAGTAGAGAGAGAGGTAAAAATTGACACACATGCTTAGAATGACATGGGGTTTTAATAGAACAAAAAAAAGTATTGCTAGACGCGTGAAAGAGCTCTTGCGCGCGTCGTTTGGTGATGATCGTGTGCTCAGCCGCCACTTTCGTCATGCTTGGCCTCCCAGGTCCCCAGACCGCAGTCCGTGCGATTATTGGCTTTGGGGTTACCTGAAGTCGCAAGTGTATCGTGATCGACCGACATCTCTAGGGATGCTGAAAGACAACATCCGACGCCAATGCCTCACCATAACTCCGGACATGCTTTATAGTGCTGTTCACTACATTATTCCTCGACTACAGCTATTGTTGAGGAATGATGGTGGACATATTGAGCATTTCCTGTAAAGAATATCATTTTTGCTTTGTCTTACTTTGTTATGCTAATTATTGCTATTCTGATCAGATGAAGCGCCATCTGTCGGACATTTTTTTGAATTTTTCTATTTTTTTGGTTCTAGTAAAACCCCATGTCATTACAAGCATGTGTGTCAGTTTGTACCTCTCTATCTACATTATTCCGTGATTTATTCAGTTTTCAAATTTATACTGACTTTTTGATCACCCGGCATAGTCAGCACGGATTCAGAAAATATCGTTCTTGTGAAACACAACTAGCTCTTTATGCTCATTAAGTAATAAGTGCTATCGACAGGATATGTCAAATTGATTCCATATTTTTAGATTTCCAGAAGGCTTTCGACACCGTTGATCACAAGCGTCTTCTAATCAAAGTGTGTGCCTACGGAGTATCGCCTCAGTTGTGCGACTGGATTCGTGATTTCCTGTCAGAAAGGTCACAGTTCGTATTAATAGACGGAAAGTCATCGAGTAAATCAGAAGTAATATCCGGCGTTCCCCAAGGAAGTGTTATAGGCCCTCTATTGTTCCTGATCTATATTAACGACATAGGAGACAATTTGAGTATCCGTCTTACATTGTTTGCAGATGATGCTGTCATTTACCGTCTTGTAAAGTCATCAGACGATCAAAACGACTTGCAAAATGATTGAGATAAGATATCTGTATGGCTCGAAAAGTGGCAGTTGACTCTGAATAAAGAAAAGTGCGAAGTTATTCACATGAGTACTGAAAGAAATCCGCTAAGTTTCGATTACGCGATAAGTCACACAAATCTGTGGGCTGTAAATTCAACTAAATACAATTACAAATAACCTAAATTGGAACGATCACATAAATAATATTGTGGGTAGAGCAAACCAAAGAATGCGATTCATTGGCAGAACAGTTAGAAGGTGCATCCGCCCTATTCTGGAGTACTGCTGTGTGGTGTGAGATTCGTATCAGGTGGGACTGACTGATGACATCGAAAAAGTACAAAGAAGGGCAGCCCGTTTTGTATTATCGCGAAATAGGGGAGATAGTGTCACAGACATGATACGTGAATTGGAGTGGCAATCATTAAAACAAAGGGGTTTTTCGTTGCGACGGGATCTTCTCATAAAATTTGAATCACCAGTTTTCTCCTCCGATTGCGAAAACATTCTGTTGGCACCCACCTACATAGGGAGAAATGATCATCACGATAAAATAAGAGAAATCAGGACTCGCACGGAAAAATTGAAGTCCTCTTTTTTTCCTGCGTGCCTTTCGAGAGTGGAACGGTAGAGAGACAGCATGAAGGTGGTTCATTGAACCCTCTGCCAGGCACTTTATTGTGAATAGCAGAGTAATCACGTAGATGTAGATGTACACTGATCTGAACATGTCCTTCGGGGTAAATAAAACGAGTCATATGTGAAGCATAGGATCCCCTTGTCTATTAATACATGTACGAGATGGGCTTCTCACTTGATTTCGGGACCCCGTGCTGGATGTGGAACGCCGCTTTCCTCCCCCATCCCTACCCGGAATCCTCATCGGGCCTTCCGCCCTTGAGCGCGAGGCGCAACTCCACGTGGAAAGGCCAGCCTCTCAGAGCGGTCTCGAGCGCCTGCGCGAGATGACAGCGGCAGCCCGCACGTCAAAACACAGGCCAGCAGTGGGTCAGCAGGCGCAGTGCGGACGCCGCCGGCCAGCCAGGCAGCCTCTCTGCCTGCTAATCGCCAGCGGGTCACGCAGCCCGCACACCCAGCCGTCCGTGCGCGCCACCGCGGCTCCGGCTCGCGGGCACTACTATATGCCCAGACTCTGCTCTGCCGTGCTCACGCTTATTCCTCTGCAAGGTCTCCAACGGTTGTCCTGTGACTAGTTATTCCGATCCAGTTATCTGATACAAACTAGACGAAATAATTGTAGCCTCGCGGGATTAGCCGAGCGGTCTTAGGCGCTGCAGTCATGGACTGTGCGGCCGGTCCCTACCTCGGGCATGGGTGTGCGTGTTTGTCCTTAGGGTAATTTAGGTTAAGTAGTGTGTAAGCTTAGGGACTGATGACCTTTGCAGTTGAGTCCCATCAGATTTCACACTCATTTGAACATTTCTTTTCAGATAATTGTATCGTGTTGTCGTTAATTGCCGTCGCCTCTATCGAGCACTCAGTTAATCATCATATTTATTTATTTATTTAATTATTTGAGTCGTCACTGACTGTTTTCATGTTGCCCTCCACGAATTCTTCTCATGTGCCATCCTCACCATCTTCGAGGATAACTTACAATCAACTTCCACAATTATTTGTTGAATATTTTCCAATCTCTGTCTTCGCCTACAGTTTTTACCCTATACAGCTCACAAGGACCAGTACCAAGGAAGTAATTTCTCGATCTTTCAACGCCCGTCATCCTATTATGTTCCTGCTTCACGTTATTATTTTCCACACGTCTCTGTCCTTGGCGGTTCTTCGGGAAACCTGATTTCTTATCAGTCCACCTAATTTTCAATATCCTGTAGCACCATATCTCAAACTCATCGATCCTCTTCTTTTCCGGTTTATCTGCTGGTCATGATTCAATACCATTCATTGCTGTGCTCCAAACGTACATAATCAAAAATTTGCTCCTCAAATTAGAGCTTATCTTTGATACTAGTAGACTTCTTTTAGTGAGAAATGCCCTCTTTACCTGTGCTAGTCTGCTTTTTAAGACCTCCTTGTTTCGCCCGTCATGTGTTACTTTGCTTCCAACGCAGCAGAATTTTTTCACTTCTTGGTCCCCAATTTGATGTTAAGATTGTCGAAATTTCTGCTACTCCACACTGCTTTCGTCTTCTTTCCGTTTGCTCTCAATCCATAGTGCCTGCTTATTAGATTATACATTCCATTCAACACATCTTATAATTCTTCATCTCGTTCACTGACGATAGTAATGTCATCTGCGAATATTAATATCGACTCACCCTCAATTTTAATTTATTTTCATTGTTGCTTCTTCGATGTACATACTGAACAATAAGGGCGAAAGACTACATGCCTACCTTATACCCTTTGTAATCAGAACACTTTGCTCTTGGGCTTCTTATTTTTGCCTCTTAGTTTCTGTAAGTATTGTATACTACCCAAAAAAAAAAAAATGGTTCAAATGGCTCTGAGCACTATGGGACTCAACTGCTGTGGTCATCAGTCCCCTAGAACTTAGAACTACTTAAACCTAACTAACCTAAGGACGTCACACAGATCCATGCCCGAGGCAGGATTCGAACCTGCGACCGTAGCAGTCGCACGGTTCCTGACTGCGCGCCTAGAACCGCGAGACCACCGCGGCCGGCTGTATACTACCCCTCTTTCCCTATAGCTTAGCCTATTTTCATGACAATTTCGAACATCTCGCACCATTTTAGTTTCTGAAACGCTGTTTATAAGTCAACAGTTCCTCTGAACGTGTCCTGATTATTCTTAAATCTTGTTTCCATGGACCCATTTTGATGAAGGTTATACTCAATACGTGAATACACATTCGTATTTAGGTACCATGAAGCCCCTATTACTCTCAACATGTCAGCTCCAGACCAAGTAGTGGAAACACGTATTTTACAGTGAGACGGAATGTCTAAGCCAAGATAATTTAACATCTGTTGTCGCCAGTCTATGCATAACAAACTGGGCGAGGGACTGATGTTATTCATCCCTCAAAATTTGTTTTTTATTCATTTTTATTTTTTGAGGAAGGGTTTTAACACTGTATATTTCTAAGTAATTCATTGTACAATCAAAAACGACGCTGAGAAAGAATGGTGCATATCAGGCGAGGGAGATCCTGAAACTGCATACGGGCTGAGGAAGTGTGATTGGGTGGAAAAAGCAGTTTTCAATTTCGTGAAAAGTTACTACTAGTTACATACAAGTCTCCAGAAGGCTATATAAAATGAATTTTCTCATTTACAAGAAAAAATTCAAGTGGCTCACTATAATGTTGACGTAGTCCACAGCTGTCACGGTGCCACCTATTACTACTAAAGGTCCGATGGAAGCCCTGGTAAATGCCCTCGTAGCATAATACTGCGTAGCAGCGCGTGTCTCGAGCAGCCATTTGCCTGGACGACAGCGCAACCGAGAACGACCGTCGACCTGGTGTAACTAGAAACTTGCAGCTGCGCGAGCGTTGCGCACTGTCGTCAAATCTGCCACAGTTCGCCGGCTACCCTGCTTTACAGAGCTGGCAAACCTCCGTACGATCTCCACGTTGTGTGAAGAGGCTTGGACGCCCGACACCTTCTCATGTACTTGTGCCTTCAGCGTGCTTCAATCACTTTCAGTAGACTTCCACGCAGTACCAGACGAACAGCCAACCAGCCTATCCTTATCCGAATGCTCCTTCCCATAACAATGTGGCCTTCGTTAAAGTCCCTTACGTTAGTGTATTTCCCCGTTTGCGATCCGTATCGTCGCTGGCATGGTTCTCCCTTTGGTTCCTACTCCGCTGAGACACTTTCTTTGCCGCGTCAGGTGCTTACAGCCCCACCAGGCTGCACTGAAGCTCACAGTGGTCAGTGTTCCTAAAGTTTCGGCTCCCCAATGAGTTTATCTCACATAGCTTAAATGCAATGCTGTGATAGTAAAAAGTAAACTTTCACGACCGGAAAAGTCTTAGATAATACAATAGTCCGGGCTATTATGCTGTGGTCGGATATATATCCAATTAAAATCCAACGTTTGGATATTAGCAAAAAAAAAAAAAAAAAATGGCTCTGAGCACTATGGGACTTTGTGGTCATCAGTCCCCTAGAACTTAGAGCTACTTAAACCTAACTAACCTAAGGACATTACACACATCCATGCCCGAGGCAGGATTCGAACCTGCGACCGTAGCGGTCACGCGGTTCCAGACTGAAGCGCCTAGAACCGCACGGGCACAACGGCCGGCGGATATTCGCAGATTGCTGAAAAATAAAAACAGGAAATTTAAAGGATTCCGTGCAGTTGTGGGGAGGTGTACGTGGGTACTACAAAAAGAACGATCAAAAAACAAGTACAAGAGCACAAAAGCAACTGTAAGAGGGGGGAGGCTGACAGATCAGCTGTTGCGGAACATGCTTTGCAACCAGGAGTCCACCATATTCTTTTTGATAGAACTCAAGTACTGGCAGCTACAAAGGGGCACCATGAAAGGCTAAACAACCCAGGCTAAACACCCCAGAATTTCAATAGGAACGAGGAAGGCGTGATATTTGAATTATATCTGGATCCCCATGCTGAAGAAGATGTGTACGAGTCTTCCACCGTGGGGTGATGGTAGCAGTGGACAACGGCAACTGACAACGGCCAGTTGCGCCCGGGTATTCAAAGCATGTTACGTCTCGCCACTGCGCAGGAGGATGGGTAAACGGAATTTTTCTGCAGTCAGTAGCGAGCTTGTGAGTGAATCGGACGTTCAAAGAAGGTACGATCCCCATTGAAAATGTCCTCCGCAGATGAGTACCAAACGTTGGGTTTTAATCGGAAATCCATCCGACCACGGCATAATAACTCGGAATATTTTATTAATTGTGAATGCTATGACATCATCTGGCGTCTTTGGGTTTTCATTGATTTAGTGCTGACTGCTGTATTCTCTTCATTTTAGCGTACGTAATTTATTTCACAACAATATTTATGTTTGCCGGTCGTGATTGGATAGACTGAACCTGGGAGCAAATAAAGATTTGTGTCTAAGTACCGTAGTGGTTTTATATTAAAATGAATTTCCCCATCCCTCCATTCCGGCCGGGGTGACCGATCGGTTCTAGGCGCTGCAGTCTGGAACCGCACGACCGCAGGTTCGAATCCTGCCTCGGGCATGGGTGTGTGTGATGTCCTTAGGTTAGTTAGGTTTAAGTAGTTCTACGTTCTAGGGGACTGATGACCTCAGATGTTAAGTCCCATAGTTCTCAGAGCCACTTGAACCACTTTTTTGAATTTCCCCAAAACAATGTGGCACACCTAAGTTCGATACTGGATCCGTACGAAATGTCAAATCAAAACAACCTTAACTGTCTAAATTTCCAATTTTATCTTATTTGTGTTAACAGTTGCAGCGTTACGTTAGACCATGAGGGTCCAAGAGATCGCTATCTTAAGAAAAAATAAAACGATACTAGTAACTGAATGCTGACGCCCATTTGACTGTACGGGAGGTGGGATTCTATCTACACGTCGATCAGGGGGCCTGATGATTGCGGGACGTAACTCTAACTCGTTGCACAAATGAAATAAAACTGGAAATTTAGACGAAAAAACTGTTCAAATGTGTGTGAAATCTTATGGGACTTAACTGCTAAGGTCATCAGTCCCTAAGTTTACACACTACGTAACCTAAATTATCCTAAGGACAGACACAAACACACATGCCCGAGGGAGGACTCGAACCTCCGCCGGGACCAGCCGCACAATCCATGACTGCAGCGCCTTAGACCGCTCTGCTAATCCCGCGCGGCGGAAATTTAGACAGCTGAAAGTGTTTTGATTTGACATTTACATTGAACAGCCGATGTCCCGCAACCATCTTGTATAAAGAGGACTTGCTCGAATCCCGTACCGCTCTGCTAATCCCGCGCGGCGGAAATTTAGACAGCTGAAAGTGTTTTGATTTGACATTTACATTGAACAGCCGATGTCCCGCAACCATCTTGTATAAAGAGGACTTGCTCGAATCCCGTACCTTTCCTTGGCACAGCTCTGCCATTTGTACCGTCCAATTCAGAACATTTCACTTGTCATCCAAAGTGGAAGCCGCGGGGACAACCCGTGACAGGTTGAGGGTGCGAGTTGACTCCTGAGATGTCCTCGGGTAGCACTACTCGAAAATATGTATGCAAATAACGCGCAGGAAGCACGACATTCGGGAACACGTTTTCGGAAAACAAGGGAAAAAAATGCACGAGGAGCCATTTGGCAAAAAACTTTGACCTCTGAGCAGGAATGAACCTCTAAGAAGGACGCTCGAGGAATTTGGCAGTGACCGTGGCCCAATTACACGGGGCTGCCGGCCGACTGGCGGGCGGGGCCACGCGGTGGGCGGGGATGTGACGCGCTCATAACTGCCGGGCTAAGGGGTGGGGAAGGGGGGGTAGGGAGGGGGTGGTCACACACAGCACAGCCGGCACCTGCTTTCACTGAGGCGGGCGGGCCGCCGCGAGCGGCTAACTGTATCACCGAGCCGGGCCTGTGTCTGGGTCAGGAGGCGGGCTAGCGCCAGCGGGGGAAGGGGGGAGCCTAGCGGACGTCGCGCAGCGTCGAGCCATCCGCAGCAGGTGCACCAGTGATCCGCCGGCTCGCTTCGTCTCCACCACCAGCCACGCACCACGCCACAGCACGCGACACCTCGCAACACAGCCGCCGCGCCGCGCGCCGCCGCTCCAGCTCCAGCTGACGCACTCCAGCTCGCTCTCTTCCGGGCTCCTCCCGCGCTTCCAGGTCCGACGCTCGCTTCACCGACACAGGTACGTGTCGCTGTTAACCACTCTCGTCTCTGGATCGCACTGCTACCGTTGGTCGTAGAAGAACTACCACCTTCCCTCATCTCACTGTAACAGTAGGCCTGCCTATCAAAGCGACACCGACGCGGCCCGTCAGACCTCGCGGAGGACAGCGATCTTCTTTGAGTAGTGATAAAAGGAATTTTCAGCCTCCGTGACGGTGAATAATTTATTCACAACAGTACTTGTTTTAGAAGGCCCGTTTTTAACATCAGGTGAGGTAAGGTGAATAATCAAACTATCACCTTAAACGCAGAACGAAGGTAGGTCACCAGTAATTTTCCAGTCACCCAACGAAAATTATTCATTGTTGACCTACCTAGGTTATGCATTTACGGGACTAGTGAAGTTGTTCACCTTCACACATCTGGCCTTTCATCGACGATGGCTTTTTTAGTCAACTGATTTACAGTGGCATTGGTTGAGATTTCCTTTTATCATTGGATATTATCACGCTGCCACGGTCGTCAACATTCCCCTTTTCGAAATGGTCAAGTTTCCTCTCTCTCTGCCATCAGCCGACAATAGCATCAGTTCTTCGCACTCAGACAGGCGAAGAGCGAAGAATAAGTGAACCGAAATATACAACCGTGGCCCTGGTTATGGCACGTTCTTCTTGTTATAATTGTTTATTTAACAGTCGTGAACGCTTCGAGTATTTAGGTTTACCACTGATTAACCATTACATTCGCCATCGTCACCCCTAGAGATTAACGGCCATATACGAACGAAGCCGGCCAAAAACCTAGTATATGGTGCTTTCAGAATTGTTAATTTAATTGCTATAGAATTTAAATCACTTGAAGTATACTCACAAATGACATTTTGGATGTTGGAGCTCTTATCTATAAAGACAGAATCCTGTTTCATCTCAATTAATTAGCGGATCCCCTCGCTTTGTTGTAGCGTGAGTCTTTACTATTCCTTCACCAAAAATAAAAAAATAAAAAATGAAAAACCGAATCGTGGCGTCAGTTTCCCTGAACACCATCCCTGTGCTCATTCAATGCACCACTGTTCTTTCTGTCAACACTGCCTTCAGGACGCCTAGATTACGACTGAGACATCGTCTCTACCATGAAACTTATTCACCTACTCTCTTAGTCAAGAATTTTCTTGGGCCCTTGTATTTCAAGCCATCTCGGAGGGTCATGTTTGATGTTCAACTGCGCCAAGAATCGACTGGTGTCATATTACTTTATAAACGGTGAGCGAACTGAGAATACTCGCTGCACTAGGGCAATATCACATGTTGTAATTCGTGTGACTTCATTTGTACACAGTCCCACCAAAACTATAGTATTTCCATAGGAATTTATTCAGATAACGTAAAAATTATCTTATATTTATTACTGTCTGCATCGGTCATTATCATTTATCTTATGACTGCGTGTAAACAAGAAGGATATCCAAATGGCCCAAATAACTATTGAGGACGACCGGCAGGAGGTGCAGTGTTAAACTGCTACATAAGTTAGATCACTAAAAGTATACCTCAAAACTCATTTCAGATGCTACAGTCAGTTCTGTCGCCATATGACTGAAAAACTTCTGTAAAAGAAGAACGAAGAGTTGAGAAGATTATCTGCAGTAACTTGTATGAATATGCCATTTCGATTTTGACAAATAAAACAGAATCTTCCACAAATGTTTTAGTCATTGTGTTTGCTTTTGTGAGGTATGACGAGAAGATGTTTCAGTCTCCACATATCTGCACTTGCTTTCACTCTTTCACGATGAGGCATAAGAAAAATGCTACGGTGTTGTTCTAAACGATTTGAAGTCTTTATGAGTTAACAAATGTGTAATATGTTGAAATGTGAGTTGGCTGAACGTATCGTAGCTAATGCATAGCAAATGTCAAAAACTGACCCAATAGAGCGAAACGTCCTCTAAATATCTAAGGGGATTAGTCATTCTGAGAACCCTGTCGTACAATAGCTAACATAATGGACTTGAATTGGGGAGCAATTTGGTTCAAATCTCTATAGGGTCATCCGGTTTTCTAAACCACTTCAGGCGAGTGCCAGTAAGGTCTGTTCAAGATTTCCAATTCCCACCGCCTCCCCCTCCTCGGTATCACTATACTGAGCTAGACGTCAATGAAGCCGACCGAAGTGGCCGAGCGGTTCTCGGCGCTACAGTCTAGCACCGCGCGACCGCTACGGTCGCAGGTTCGAATCCTGCTTCGGGCATGGATGTGTGTGATGTCCTTAGGTTAGTTAGGTTTAAGTAGTTCTAAGTTCTATGGGACTGATGACCATAGCAGTTAAGTCCCATAGTGCTCAGAGCCACGTCAATGAAATGTTATTATTAGACTCTATCCTTCCATAAAAATCTCTTTATCATGAGAAATAAGTTGATTTTAACGTTTTTAATATTCTTGATGTGTCACTCATCAGTTGCTATTATATTTATACAAAAGATTCAGGTCACTCACGATGTTTTGGGAAACTGAGCGAAGAGCGCCAGGCAAAATAAGTGTTTCCTTTATTCATCTGCAGAAATACGGTACTAATATTAGTGTAATATGTCGATTTTAATTGACGGAGTCGTTGCGTGTAAGGAAAACAGAATTGCTGTCATATCTGCACAAATAAAGGGTGAGAAGTGAGGGAGCTATGTTGGTGGAGCATGAATTTTGTGTGATTTAATAACTAGTGATGATCATACCTAGTATCCACTCAGCACGAACAAATGCGAAGAAACAAACTAAAATCCCTATAAGTATTTATCTTATTGTCATATCACAAATGCAATAATTGAAAGTTAATGATAATTTCCTCGTGTGTTACAAAACAACATTTTCTCATTCTTCTCATCCTGAAGGTCATTGTAAACACCACTCACCCAAATCAGAGAACAAGGTTTTTCCTAAAGATGAGAATTTCAGTCACACTAAACACGTAAAGAGAGTAGTTGCATACAAAATGGAGGTACTGAATATTTTGATGACTTTACCTGATAAATAAAATCTTGTGTAACTCATATGCTGCAAGATTACTTGTGCGATTTGGGTTTCTCGTTACCCTGTCCTTAATTCGAGCAGTTTGTAAGATGAATTCACGAGGACGAAAAGAGCCCGCCGGGAAATGTGATACGTATCGAACACTAGAAGCCTGTAGTAGCTATTAATGATGCTCGCCGTCAATACAGCAAGAGAGTGCGTGACAGCGTGCGCGTCATCAGAGAGGCATTCTGGCGAGCCCCGCAGGCAGCGACCGGAGAGGACGCCACTGGGTTACGTCCGCGCCAGGATGGGAACTGGGCCTCCAGAGTCAAGGTCACCCGGGCGCCGGCCGGCCACCAGGATATCGACCAGTGCTGCCGCCCGCACCCACGCATTCCAGGCTCGAACCAGGGACGGCGCTCCTCGCACCAGCTCTGACTTCCAGAGCATATCGTCATCACTGAAGCACAGAACAACCTCCGTTCCTCTTCCCTGCAAGTACGTCGGGGTGGCAAGACGGCGGCCACCATGATTCGCAGAATTGTGACTGACTTTCTGACGTTTCCTGCTTTTGAAGCGGTGGTCCTGCCTGTATGTAGCTTGTAACTGATCTCGCCATTGCTAAAACATAATAAATAAGGCACTAACATTTGTGAAAACTAAAAGTTACACCACGAAGAAGGATATATTGTATAGAAATTTGAAGCAGATATCGGGTGTCTAACCATCAGTCGCGTAACTAAACTATATAGACACTGTCGTCTGCCCCTCCCCCTCCCCCTCCCAGGCCGCATTAATTCGTTTATTGAAATCAGCACGACTTTACAACGAAAGGCACGCTTTACAGTAATTCATTTTCGCATAGTACATCAAAGAACAAAGAAAACACATAGTCCAAAGACATATTGTTTGCAACAATAGCACGATTTCCTTTTCATTGTTCCATTACCGATAAATGCGAAGCCATAAAAACGAAATAATAAATGCAAGTTGTATTCCTTACACTTTCGTTGCTTTGGCTCACTTGGCATACCGAGAGTAGTTCCATAAAGAAGTCTAAAGACACAAGAGTCTTCGTACTAAGGAGGAGTAGGTCATGTGGCACTTTTGTTCAACACACACCAATCCAAGTCATTTTCCTTTCATACATCTTCACCTCTTTCCCATTTTAGTGCCTTCAGTCCTTTTCCCTCGTTTTCTTTTACTTCCTCTTCTTCTCCTGGTAATAATACTACTTCCTCTGTCCCCCTCCAACTGCTCCTTCGCTCCTCCCGTTTCTCTTTCTTTTTCGCGTCACACAAGAAAGCACCCTTGTAGAAATGGTGTCCTGGGTACACACCGCGGCCACCATACCATAGTTACGCCGCTGATGACATTCCACTGATGATTTTGACTAAAGAAATGTAAATGATCGCTGACTTTGCGAATAAAATTATCTGGTTATAAGCTCCCAGGTGTTGCAAATCGATCGCCTAAACGTATGTATGGAGTCAAAGCAGCCGTGCATATTTTTCTGGAGGATTTTCTTTCACGAGTTTCGTAAGCAAAATGTTCCTGGAAAACAGTAGCGAAAACCTTGCCGAGCAGCCATTAACTCTATATCTACATCTACATCCGTACTCCGCAAGCCACCTGACGGTGTGTGGCGGAGGATAGGCGAAGCGAGATAGTGGTGACTATAGTGATGGAAGTCCTGAACAGTAAATGCTTCTCCCATGGGTCAGCTTCTGTTTTGGAATTTTCGATATCCTTTTTGTTTTTAAAATGGTTCAAATGGCTCTGAGCACTATGGGACTCAACTGCTGCGGTCATAAGTCCCCTAGAACTTAGAACTACTTAAACCTAACTAACCTAAGGACATCACACACATCCATGCCCGAGGCAGGATTCGAACCTGCGACCGTAGCAGTCGCACGGTTCCGGACTGCGCGCCTAGAACCGCGAGACCACTGCGGCCGGCTTTTTGTTTTTAGTCATAAATTATGATCATTCTTTGTCATGCCAATTAACAGCTCAAAAAGATACTCACAAACAAATATCGGCATCGAACCACAAGTAGAAGAAAACTCTGCTTCAGAAGTCTTGTTAGCTAAGAGCTTCCACAGTCTCTGATTGTAGCTTCCTGAGCCCAATGGTGAATCGCGTTGAAAACTGAAGTAAGTGCTAATGCTCGCGGGCGCACGTAAAAGTGCTTCAGTAGGGTCTTTTGCTCTCTCTGTCGTTCCTAGTGATCTTCGTTTTCACTGCCTGTCGTTAGAGAGTCGCAGGAACTAGTTCCTGTTCTAAGCCGCTGAGAGGGAAATCGAACCGCATAGATCCGGAAGGGAGAGCTGGAACGATTACGTGGCCATCGCCTCTCCTACGTGTTTCTATGACACTGTATAACCGTGATTGGTTTAAACGTTATGAACATTAATTTAATGTTCAGCGAGCTCTTAACGTTAATCTCTGTCATAGGCTGTACTATAAGCGGCATATTGCCATATTTCTGTTTACCCTAATCCTCGAAGCACTTTCATTCTGCGCGAGCACACTACCATTTCTTTATGACTCAATGATTCGGTGATAAATGGATGAATTAAGAAAGCATCTTGAAACATAGGAAATATGCGTGCAGTTAAATGACATGAATAGAAAAGGGCTGTGCACCACGTTCTTCAGACTATGGCCAGTTTCGTGTTTTTGACGCAACTGACATTCAAATCAGTTATCGTGAAACGTACAAATTCGTGGAACAAACGGTAGACACAAGGTTTTCCGCTAATCTCAGATGATTCTGTTTTATATGCTTTACAGACTACTCTCTCATATGCACTGATAATCAGGTCATCGTTATTGCTATCATTGTGTTGGACATCATTGCCAGAACAAAAATCCATTGTAACTTGACCAATGTCGAACACAAGTTGTATATGTTTGTCGTTTATTTGTCAGAACAGTTCATCAGTAATATACACAAAAGACTGTTTTAATTTGATACTCCAAGAGGAGTACATGTCACTGTAATGAGCTTTTATGGCAGTTAAAGTAGATGACAATAAACGAGTGTATTATTTTGTATTCAGCTGTGGTATAAACATGAACACTGGCAGTCGGCCCATTAATCTCATGTTTTGTATACACAGTTATTTTAATTACGACCTGCCGACACCCGTTTTGTTCCACGATCCTTATACATAAATTTGTGATATGACACGATTCAAAGCGCAGGTGGCGGAGACTGTATGAATTGTAACGTTTAAGATCCGTAGATGGTAACGTAGTCTTACCGAAACAGATCTTCTAAAATAAAATCTTGTCTCCTTGGATTTTACCGAAGTTCATTTAACTTGTCGGTGGAGTTCTGGGCTTTAAAGTCTTTTAATTTTGTTAAATTACGTCTGCATAACCAACGACAAGCTCCTAGATGCAGTACTTCCATGCATACGGTGCAAATAACAAGACAAAGAGTACTTCGACAAGCGTAGTACTAAAAGCGTCCACCAGAGTGAGCAACATTCCTATCCGGATGCGATGCAGTTTGATTGTGCCATATTCATTTCGTAATTAACATGGCACACTCATACACTATGACGAAGTTGACTACCGCTATCAAAATGGCGTCCAGATATACATCACATGCAGATATTGGTAGCTATATGCGTTTGTAAATAGTGTCACAATCTTATACACAACTTTCCTAGTTCTCTGACTTGTATCCGTAATATGAGCTAACAAATTCCGTGTTTGGTTGAGAATGAACCCAGATATTGGGATGTTTCACTTCTTCGAATGAAGACACCGTATAGCTTTAAAGTGAGATTTTTCACCAGTTTAAGTAGAATATATGTCATTTTATTCACAGTTAAAGTGAGATTTTTCACCAGCTTAAGTAGAATATATGTCGTATTATTCGCAGCTACTGTACAGTTTTGCTGTGAATACCATGTTTGAATCAAATGGAGTACCTCAGAGGTTCGTCTCGACAGCTTTTCTCTGGAATTAAGAGATACAGTCACCATAATGGCATCAGGATGTGGTATGACATAGTTAGTGAATGAAATCTCTTGAAATATCTCTAATAGCTGTTCGATTATGAGATTCCAAAAAAATGGGGCTACTCACTGAGACTCGCGGGCATCATTTCGTAATTGTCCTTGTAATTCTGCTCCTTTTCTATTGCTTTACTCATGCTTGACAGTAGTTCATAAAACTACAGCTGAGTGCCCTAGGACGATTCATTTCTCTTAGCCAACAGAGCAGGCCATCTTAATTTATACAAAGCTCCGGCTATTTCACTATCCCAATCATATATTTTGCTTATCAATAGCAGTTACGGCATAATTAATCTTATCATCTACGGTCTTGCCTATCCTAAAACCAAATTGGCATGCACAAAGTTCATACAATTCTCCAAGGCTTTGTAATGCCACATAAAAGCTTTTCCTGACGTTTTCTTACAGTAATCAACAAACAAATTGGCGGGTGTGCTTCTGCAGTAGCGTGATCACAATCGGCACGGTTTTTTACTATCTCAACACGAGAACGTTTCCAGATGTTAGGTATCCGCCCACATAAGAGACAATAATTTAACGTAATTGTAAAATATGAAACAATTTGCAGCTTTATTTGGTGGAACACATCGGCGTAAATGTTGTTTGGACCAGGTGCCTTGCCCTTCTTGAGTTGGAAATTGCTGCAGCCATCTGTTCGTGCGCAAACAGAATGGCTACTCCGTTTTCGGTTTAGGTTATGTCAGTATTGCCTTTCAAATTTGTGTGGGTTCATGTTCCTAGTGTGAGATATCTTCTGGTAGTATCTCAAGGAGATATTCGGCAGTATTCTTCCAGATAGGAGTTACCACCCTAAAGGTTGATAAAATCAAAGGTCATTTAACTTTTTCACTTACAGTCTTGTGGGAAACGTCCCATATGTTTAGTTGTTCTTGATTTTGTACATACTGACTGTAGTGCTCAGTTTCTGTCTAGTAGATTAAATCCATGCATTTTTTATTATATTTTCAAATTTTATTTTTATTTATTTGCAGCGAGATATTCTTCTAGTTCACTCTGTTCTTCCAGCGAGCCCACAGACTTTTTATAGTGCCTTTGCAGCCGTCGCACTTTCTTCCTTGTACATTGTACATTTTGAATACTGTTAACATTGAGAATTTGATGTTCATCCTCTTCACAATAAACTGAATGTCCTCACAACAAGCTTCGAGGTCTCCATTCACTATCTCAAAAATAATCATATTTTGAGAATATCTCGTTATGCTACAGCCGACGCTGTGATTTTGGTGAGTCTCGGCGGTTTGCGAGAATGACGTCATTGTTTTTGCCCCTGCCCTTTTTTGATAAGACGTTGGCTCTCAATTACGATTCAGTACTTTCAGGCCTTACTCTTAAAAATCTCGTAATTCCAAAACAAGACTGTCCGTTACGTTACTATGCCAGAGAACCGATTTGGCATTAACTTCACTCGTTATGGTGCGTGCGTTCCGCTGGACAAACAGAACGACGCACTGAGCTTCTCCGTATATGGCTGTATTCCATGTAAAAACTGCACGTCTACGGGGCGATTCAGCTGCTCCCGCCACTGGGTTTTATGCAACCCACAAAGCCTTCAAATACCAAGCACGAGATTTTCATATTCTCTCATTCACTATGCGTAAACTGTTAGTCCTACAGAAAAAGTGAAAGCCGGCTGCTGTGGCCGAGCGGTTCTAGACGCTTCAGTCCGGAACCGCGATGCTGCTACGGTCGCAGGTTCGAATCCTGCCTCGGGCGTGGATGTATGTGATGTCCTTAGGTTATTTAGGTTTAAGTAGTTCTAAGTCTAGGGGACTGATGACCTCGGATGTTAAGTCCCATAGTGCTTACAGCCATTTGAAGAAGTGAACAGCTCTTTTTGGAGGAAATTTAAAGTATTTAAATTTTGTACTGACAAGGGAACCTCCCAATCGCACCCCCCTCAGATTTATTTATAAATTGACACAGTGGATAGGCCTTGAAAAACTGAACACAGATCAATCGAGAAAACAGGAAGAAGTTGTGTGGAACTATGAAAAAATAAGCAAATTATAGAAACTGAGTAGTTCATGTGCAAGATAGGCAACATCAAGGACAATCTGAGCTGATGAACGCCGTGGTCGCGTGGTTAGAGTGAGCAACTGCGGAACGAGAGGTCCTTGGTTCGAGCCCTCCCTCGAGTGAAAATTTTACTTTCTTTATTTTCGCAAAGTTACGATCTGTCCGTTCATTCATTGACGTCTCTATTCACTGCAATAAGTTTAGTGTCTGTGTTTTGCGACCGCACCGCAAAACCGTGCGATTAGTAGACGAAAGGACGTGCCTCTCCAATAGGAAGCGAAAACATTTGATCGCAAGGTCGTAGGTCAACCGATTCCTCCACAGGAAAACACGTCTGATATATTCTTTACGACACTGGTGACGGCATGTGCGTCACATGACAGGAATATGTTTTCGATCCACCTAACTTGCACACTTGGCGAGTGGGTAAAAAGATTCTACTACCTTGCCCGATTTAGGTTTTCTTGTGGATGTGATAATCACTCCCAAAAAAGTGATGGAAACATAAGAGTTTGTCACATAAACTGCAACAAATGAATGCAACAGTTTCACAGTCGCACAGTTTTCCCTGTGCTCTGTCAAAACTTATGTTTTTTACGTTTTCAAATTTTTCCGTGCGTAGACCGTCAAATCCTGTATATGTCCAAGCAAATCTGAACATGTCCTGGAATTTTGGAGAGCGAAGTTGATTATGTATGAGTGACTGAACTTTGATAATTATCTGAAAATAAAAAATTAAACTTTTTACTCGAGAGAAGATTTGAACCAAGGACCTCTCGTTCCGCAGCTGCTCACGCTAACCACGGGACCACGGCGCTCGTAACCTGACGCTCTCCTACATGTTGCTTACCTTGCACATGGACTATTCAGTTTGTATATTTTGCTTATTTTTTTCATGGTTCCACACAACTTCTTCCTGTTTTCTCGATTGATCTGTGTTCAGTTTTTCAAGGCCTATCCCTGTGCCAACTTATAACTAAATCTGAGGGGGGTGCGATGGGGAGGTTCCCTTGTGAGCTGCGTTTTCGGTATAGGCCATAGTTTTCGAATTATTCAAAAGAAACCGACAAAAATGACCTTCAAATTCGTTTTTCTTGAATGATTCAAAAACCGTGACTTCCAGCAAAAATGTATCCCATTACAAAATTTAACATCACAGATTCTACAAAAAGCAGCTATTAATTTTTTCTGTAGGACCAACAGTTTATGCATAGCCGCGCGGTAACCGCCTTTCCAGTCCGCGGTGCTGGCCTGTGCTGCTTGCCTGTTTGCTTGTTTGGTGCTCCTACACTAGTATGACAAAGTATTCTTAACTTCCCCTACTGGACGCCGTGGTTGAATGTGCGTGCTAATATTTCGTGTGAGTGCGATCCTGATTTTTAGCTATTGATAAAACACTACTGTACGCAACGGATCGGATAACAAGACACACCCACAAAACCAACGCACTCAGTAAAGGGGACGGTATCCGCTAGGATTTTTTTTCTCAGGCCTACGTCCATATTGCTACTGCGTTATCAATAGAGGGAAATGCTAGTTGACTAAGGTAATAAGGAGATTCTTACTCTTATAATTAAGAATTTGAGTTTTGGAAGACCAGAGGTAACTGTCTGAAAATTCCAACTCTGTTGTTCCATTTTTTTCTTTTTTTTTTAGTGACTGAAATTCTATTACAAATTTAGATGTTGTGTAATTGAACATAACCTGGAGATTTAGATGTTGTGTAATTGAACATAACCTGGAATTATTGGTCCATACTATTACAGGGGAGGCCGAAGGGAATTCATTGTCGCACAGCAGGGCGCAACCCTTCCATGCGTCGTCACGTTGAAGCACACCCAGAAGCACTACACGGAATGCCGCTACTACATAAATTCATGCAAAACCGCAACAGCACAGAGCTGGGAAGCTACCCGCAGAGATGCTTGTGCACATAATTTTCAAGTGCACCCGTGAGACCGGCCAGAGAGGTGAAGTTGGTTCGCAAACTGTATCTACTATGATACGTTGCATTTCATGTCTTTCCATCTTCCAGAAGGGGCTTTCCACCCTTTACACTTCTCAGAATCGATATTTCCGGTGTCTCAAGCAATCCTTGTGTTCAGGTTCCCTAGTTTCTCTTTTGAGAGGCCTACCGCATCTACTGACAATCTTTCAAACGGCCTTTCACCTTTCTAAGCCAAACACATTCACGCAACATGCCGTCATACATACTGGAACGGTACAGAGAAGACGAGGAAGTGTGGCACATTGAAAAAGTAATAGAAATAAAATAAAAATTTGTTGCCTTCTACATGTCCACTAGTTGGATTTTTCAAGAAGCGTACTCGCAGTACCGTTTCATAGTGAATAAGATGAAACTCTTGCATATTGACGGCATTGCTGGCTTCAGAAAATCCAGCCTCAGCTGTATGATCCCGTATGTAGGTGATAGGGACAAGCCCTTTAAGGATCCATAAATGTACAGTGATGGTGTGCTTATCACGCTAATTTTGGTATATTGCTTGTTGACTATCATTCTAGCTGCATGTATAATTTCGCCGTGTGTAAGCACAGCGATTACCAACAGGAAGTGAAGTATAAAAAATACAAATGTTTGTATTCTAGAAAGAGGAACATGCGGTGTTGCTCCGGCTCTCTCGGGGTCAGCCGAAATACGAGGGCCTGCAAGCCCAGGGCTTGACTGGCTAGTAGGAAAATATTACCGAAGAAATTCCAGTATTCACGACAGTTTGAGGCGAGCAGCAGCGCGTCTCATCACATTAGAACCGTTGCTCATGCTAATAATAATAATGGCGTGTGACGAGGGCCTCCCGTCGGCTAGACCGCTCGCCTGGTGCAAGTCTTTCGATTTGACGCCACTTCGGCGGCTTGCGCGTCGATGAAATGATGATGGTTAGGACAAGACAACACCCTGTCCCTGAGCGGAGAAAATCTCCGACCCAGCCGGGAATCGAACCCGGGCCCTTAGGAGCGACAGTCTGTCGCACTGACCACTCAGCTACCGGGGGTGGACGTTGCTCATGCTGACAGGATCCAATGCTGCAAAGAGAAGCAGGCAAGCGCCGCTGACGGCTCTGAATGAGATGACCAGCGCCCGAGCAGCGTCCGCAGTCTGCCGAATCTCCTTAGGACGGGGGTTGTGGTGTCACCACCAGACACCACACTTGCTAGGTGGTAGCCTTTAAATCGGCCGCTTTCCGTTAGTATACGTCGGACCCGCGTGTCGCCAGAATCAGTGATTGCAGACCGAGCACCGCCACACGGCAGGTCTAGAGAGACTCCCTAGCACTCGCCCCAGTTGTACAGCCGACTTTGCTAGCGATGGTTCACTGTCTACATACGCTCTCATTTGCAGAGACGACAGTTTAGCATAGCCTTCCGCTACGTCATTTGCTACGACCTAGCAAGGCGCCATATTCAGTTACTATGAATGTATTCTGAACAGATAATATTTTGAATCATGTACCATCATGAGCGACGTCCATCATTAATGGATTAAAGTTAAGTATCAAACTAATGACGTCCGCTTTCTGAATTCTAATTCCTTGTCATGTTCCGGATCTCACGTCAGTATAGTTCTGCGTGAGCTAAAACGCGTGCATTTCGGCCTCGAGTTGTAACACGGTGTTGGCTCTTCAGTCAACACAACAGGGGTACCACTCTTGTGATCCTCCACATCAGGGCAGCGTCAGCGGCTCGGGCTCGTTCGCTCGGGACGCGCGCCTGTCACACGTAACAGTAAATAACTGGGCAAAAAGCCGGTCGACAGCCGTCAGATTAAAGCGCGCCGCTCGCGTCCGCCCTGATTACCGGGAAATTAGCGCTGCAGACGCCTTATCGGCCGTGCCCATCTGGTAGCAGTCAGTTTGCGCATGCGCGGGGCCGTCCGGATAGGCCGTCTGCCCTCGGGCGGCACATGTCGCGGCGCAGCGCGCAGAATCGGCCTAACGGGATTCCTGCGGCCGGCCGATTAATTTGCTGCAGGGAGCCAGCCGGCGATGCCGCAGGGCGCGCCGCGGGCGTCACGCGGAGGACGCGACTGCGCATGTGCTCGCCGTCTGCCCGACACTCCTTCCGGACCAACGCGCTTCGCAGCGCTGCGCTAACGAGCAGCCAGTGGCCGCCTCCGCCGATTCCTGTGAAGTCCGCGCCGACCGAGTGCGGCTGCTGTTGGCCCACTTTCTGTCGTTTGGGCTGTCTGCGGGTGGTGTCGCTACGCATGCGACAACATGTGAACGTGTGCTATCAATATGTTCCAAAACGTCGCGCATAAAGACGGAATTTTCCGGTCTCATACGTCGGATTATTTTGAAGAAAAAAAAAAAATAGTGTCAAGTGTTTTGGATAACCCTTGGGCAAGGAACCATTTGTATACGCAACAGAAGGATCGCCTTAGTGTTATTATTCTACACTACAGGGTCAAAGTATGAAATTTACACACTACCTCGTGCTTGGGTAAATGGAGAAAATCATTTGGTTCTTATTGCATTTGATGTGGTCTACGGTGCGCCTTAAGAGGCTTGGTTCATGAACGATTCCTCGGAAAACCTCACAAAAAGAATGTGTTTTTAACCTCACAAAAATAATGTTTTTACTATATTTCCGTTGTCACCGTCTGACCAAAACCCAGTCGAGGATTCCAAAACGACTATATACAGCGAATGGCTGAAATTTTTACGATATGTTCCCAAGAACCCAATCTCCAACAAACTTGAACATTTTCTAGATATCTTTATTCGTTTCCAAGATACATAGGTTCAAATTTACCGTATTTCTAAACGTAAAATATGGTATGGGTCGAAATTTAAATAATAAACAGCCGCAGCAAATTGGTAAAATTTAAACGGTATATTCTCTAGGTATTTATCTAGAAGAGCTATCTCCCTGATTTCAAAAATCTTTATCCATTATGCACGCAAAACCCAGCCCTGGATTCCGAGACGACTACGCAGACCAAATGGTTATAATTTTACGATGTTTTTCTCAGATCCCAATCTCGAACAGCCATGAAAATTTTCTTCACATTTTTATCAGTTTCCGAGGTACAGAGTCTCAAAGTTACCCTTCTTGTACACGTAAAATATGCACGTAAAATCCGCCGTGAGGGTAAAACGTAATTTATAAAGTCACATAGCACGGAGAAATACGGTTTAGGGTGTCTTCTTTATCATTTGGGTACCCCTTGTTGCAGTACTGCACAGCACATGCACACCACTCTGAGGTGTCAAATGAGTTTTGTGTTATTTCGGTTTCACATAAGTACACTATTTAAATTTTACTAACTAATGCATTTATTTTGACGTGAATTTACATGCCTCGCTGCTGATCGGAAAAGAAGGGAGATAGAGGAAAAATTCTCGTATCGGAGCATAAAAATTGTTAATATGTTCATATTTATTTAAAACCAATTTTTAAATGTGCTGAGTAAGGTAGAATGAGGCAGCTGGTACACCACTTTCAGTCAGAATCTTTAAATTACCAGGAACATATTAGCAGTTTTGTTCTCTGAAGGAGCATTTTTCCAGTCGTATTACAATTCCATGTGCCCAGGCCTTAGGAGGAAGGAAAGTTACATCACAATGTCCCTTGAATGATGTCATAACATGTGGCCTAGAAATTAGACAAGCATTGATCAAGCAGTTGGCCATGCAATATGATATGATGGTTACGATTTTAGGGCTCTAAACTGCTGTATGATCATCGCTCTCATGTAAAAATCAGACGAGTGTCATTAAAATCGATTAAAACAACGATAAGCCCCAAAACGAAATGGGAACAACGCTAGGAACAGGATGTAAAATACACTGTTTGCCACAAATATTCCAACCTATGAGGGAAGCATGCAAAATGTTAGACTGGCCGCTAAGTGTTTTTTGTGGTTGTGGGACAATCGTGTTATGCCTCGTGTAAATATGGGAAATGTCTACCATTGCGTGTCGGAACTGACAGCGACGGAATTAAGTTTTATCGAGACTGCGGCTTATCGTTCAACGATATTCCTACTCACTTGGTTCAAGATGTCACACCGTTCTCCAAAGTCCCACACGACTAAAGCCTGACAGGAAACACAGTTGTTCGCTAGGCCGTGGAAGACCGTACAGCCACGTCACATTTGGTGTGTCTTGAAACGGGCGTGTCCCAGAATGACACATATACACATGTCTAAAGCACTCTGGACTGTCAACACAGCGATCACTGTTGTGGCTTACTTCGACGCGCCAGCAGAGAGAGTAGTGGTGACAGTGGTGCGACCGACGTCAACACGAGACGCAGGGGTGGCATCACGTCGTATTTTCAGACGAGTCCCGGCTCTGCAGCAGGTTACATGTATCCTAGGGTGGAGGCTCCGATCAGAGTAATCGTTGTGAGATTGTAATCGTTGTTGTGAAACGGGCTCAGTACATGGTGTGATGACATGGGCATCGTTGGATAAAAGACTATGTGAACTCCGATTCAGATATCCGGTACTTTTGACAGAAGCCATTAGATTTACGATATGTTAACGCCAGAGACCGTGTCCCATCTTCAGTGTTTCCGCGACGTTACCTCTAAACAAGATAACACAAGACCACGTGTTACCTGTGCTATCCTGACCTACCTCTAAACAGTTGTACAGGTCTCTCACTCTCTGAAAACATTTGGTTACGGGTTTCCGAGAGACTGGCACACAGCCAGTTGCCAGCCACTACGACTTATGATCTCTGGCATTAAGCTGACGCACTGTGGAATGATGTAACTGAGTCATCTAAGCTCATTTCGACTCGATGGCAAACCGGGCTAAAGCCGCTGTTACTCAATATACTCCGTCCGATGAGGCCTCGGAAGGCGCAACGGTATTGACCGAGCGCCGTGTCGCCCACAGCCGACAGGCGTCAATGGATGCGGATATGGAGGGGCATGTCGGCACACACCACTCTCCTGGCCGCTGTCAATTTTCGTGCCCGAGACGCTACTTTTTAATCAAGAGCTCCTCAGTTGGGTCTACAAGGGCTGAGTGCACCCCACTTGCACCCCATCTAAGTACTACCCAACTCCGACAGTACTTACTTCGGTGATCTGATGGCAAGGCCGTTGGCAGAGCCGTTATTGCTGAGTATTTAATTTCGAACTCTACATATCCCCTAGTCACCTACAATCACCTTTCCCTACCAATAATTCTGGTAATTCTACCATTTACTAAGTCGTTTGTAAACTACAGCAAAACTACCAAACCGTAGTTTTAGTAGAGCGCAGCTCTAATGATTTGTCCAACCAGATGTAATCACAGCAGCGGAACACTTGTAACTGGCCCCTGATGGTACTACCAGACGGCCACCCTGGGTGATTCCGTGGTAAAGAGAATGACACAAACGGAAACGGTAGTTCACTGACGGAAAAGAATCTTCCGCACCGTCGGCTGCAGGGCTGCTAGGACCCTGGACAGTGGTGACGGCGTATGAGCGTTGGACTTCGTATCGAACTGTTACCTGCTTGCTGTGGACGAAATTGGCTAGTGATTACGAGCTTCAGTCCAGTTTTGTGCTAGCCTGCGCCGGTAAGGCCGTTCCGCCGACTTTGCGTTCGTATGAACTATTCCTGTCCCGTGTCAACAAACGCTACTCACTGCTGTGCTCAGCAAGAAAATTTACGGTTTTCTGACAGGAAAGTTGAGTGTTACAGATTTTGTTGTTTTCCAAAAACGTCATACGTTCTTTGATTCTACTGCAGACTGCTCTCACCAATACATCGATCTGCAGGGAGATTCCTGCTGTTTTGGATGTTGCAGGTGGCAATCCACGGTATTAGCCGAGAGTTCCTATAATTTCAGAATTTGGAAAGAAATTCTACATTTATATCTACATATATATTCCGAAAACCACCGTATGGTGATTGGCGGAGGGTACCCTGTACCACTACTAGATGTTTCGTTTCCCGTTGCATTCGCAGGTAGAGCGAGGGAAAAAGGGCTATCTATATGCCTCCGTATGAGTCTTAATTTTCCGTATCTTCGCGGTACTTGCGTGAAATGTATGTTGGAGAGAGGCAATCGTTCTGCACTCGCCTTCAAATGCCGAGTCTATAAATTTTCTCAATAGTGTTCCTCGAAGAGAATGTTGCCTTCGTTCCACCGATTCCCATTTGAGTTCCCGAAGAATCTCCGTAAAACTTGAGTGTTATTTGAACGTAACGGTAGCAGACCACCTCCGAATTGCTTCGATGTCTTCCCTTAATCTGACCTGGTGGAGATCCCAAACACTGGAGCAGTACTCAAGAAGAGGTTGCTCCAGCGGTCTCTTTTACAGATAAATCACACTTTTATAAAATTCTCCCGATGAACTGAAGTCGACCATTCGTCTTCGCTACCACAATCCTCACATTGCTCGTTCCATTTCAAATCGCTTTGCAACGTTCCGCTCACATTGACATAACTTTGTCAAGCAGGACACTTACTTACAAACCGAGCGAGGTGGTGCAGTGGCTAGCACACTGGACTCGGATTCGGGAGTACGACGGTTCAATCCCGAGTCCGGCCATCCTGATTTAGGTTTTCCTTGATTACCCTAAATCGCTCCAGGCAAATGCCAGGATGGTTCTTTCGAAATGGCACCGCCGACTTCCTGTCGTAATGCGATGAGACCGATGATCTCGCTGTCTGGTCTCCTCCCCCAAAATCACCCAACCCAACATACTTACAATGTATCCGAACATCTACATTTAGAGCCTGCTGCCATTCATTACACCAACTAGAAAATTTATTGAATTATCTTGTATGTTGTATCATGCAACAACTTCAACACCTTTCCATACACCACAAAATCATCAGCAAACAACCGCACATTGCTGCTCGCTGTCTCTGTCAGATCATTTACGAATACAGAAAATAATGGCTGTCCTCTCACTCTTCCCTGAGGCACTCCTGACGATAACCTTGTCTCTGAAGAACTCTCGCCGTCGAAGATAACAAATTAGTTACTGTTACTTAAGAGACATTCGAAACACTCACATGTCTGCCAACCTACACTACTGGCCATTAAAATTGCTACACCAAGAAGAGATGCAGATGATAAACGGGTATTCATTCGACATATATATTATGCTAGAACTGACATGTGATTACATTTTCATGTAATTTGGGTGCATAGATCCTGAGAAATCAATACCCAGAACAACCACCTCTTGACGTAATAACGACCTTCATTCGCCTGGGCATTGAGTCAAACAGAGCTTGGATGGCATGTACAGGCACAGCTGCCCATGCAGCTTCAACACGATACCACAGTTCATCAACAGTAGTGACTGGCGTATTGTCACGAGCCAGTTGCTCGGCCACCACTGACTAGACGTTTTCAGTTGGTGAGAGATCTGGAGAATGTGCTGGCCAGGGCAGCAGTCGAACATTTTCTGTATCCAGAAAGGCCCGTACAGGACCTGCAACATGCGATCGTGCAATATCCTGCTGACATGTAGGGTTTCGCAGGGATCGAATGAAGGGTAGAGCAACGGGTCGTAACACATCTGAAATGTAATGTGCACTGTTCAAAGTGCCGTGAATGCGAACAAGAGGTGACCGAGACGTGTAACGAAAGGCACCTCGTACCATCACGCCTGGTGATACGCCAGTATGGAGTTGATGAATACACGCTTCCAATGTGGGTTCATTACGATGTCGCCAAACACAGATGCGACCATCATGATGCTGTAAAGATAACCTGGATTCATCCGAAATAATGACGTTTTGCCATTCGTGCACCCTGGTTCGTCGTTGAGTACACCATCGCAGGGGCTCCTGTCTGTGATGCAGCGTCAAGAGTAACTGCAGCCATGGACTCCGAGCTGATAGTCCATGCTGCTGCAAACGTTGTCCAACTGTTCGTGGAGATGGTTGTTGTCTTGCAGACGTCCCCATCTGTTGCCTCAGGGATCGAGACGTGGCTGCACGATCCGTTACAGTCATGCGGATAAGATGCCTGTCATCTCGACTGCTAGTGATGCGAGGCCTTTGAGATCCAGCACGGCGTTCCGTATTACCCTCCTGAACCCACCGATTCCATGTTCTGCTAACAGTCATTGGATCTCGACCAACGCGAGCTGCAATGTCGCGATACGATAAACAGCAATCGCGATAGGCTACAATCAGATAGTTATCAAAGTCGGAAACGTGATGGTACGCATTTCTCCTCCTTACACGAAGCATCGCAACAACGTTTCGCCAGGCAACGCCGGTCAACTGCTGTTTGTGTATGAGAAATCGGTAGGAAACTTTCCTCATGTCAGCACGTTGTAGTTGTCGCCACCGGTGCCAACCTTGTGTGAATGCTCTGAAAAGCTAACCATTTGAATATCACAGCATCTTCTTCCTGTCGGTTAATTTTCGCGTCTGTAGGACAACCTCGTGGTGTAGCAATTTTAATGACCAGTAGTGTATTCCTATGCCCGTGCCTTCGTGATCAGTCTGCAATGGGGCATCGCGTCAAATGCTTTCCGGAAACCTAGAAATACGTAATCTGCCTGTTGCCTTCATCCGTAGTTCGCAGTATATCATGTGATAGTAGGGCAGGCTGAGTTTCACACGAGCGATGCTTTCTACAACGATTCGTGGACATAAGCGAGACACAGTTTATTCCAACACCTTGGCATATTTTCGCCGGCCTAGTGGTTTGCCTGCACAGCAGAGCGCCCGCCCTCGACCCTGGCGACCTATTTTGGCGCGCCACGCCCCTCCCGATAGCAACTACCGGCGCGGCGCGGCGCGGCGCTGTGCTCAATGGGCCGTCCCGAGCCAGCGGCTGCGGCCGCGGCGACGGCGTCGGAGCGTGACGCGCCCACATCCCCGAGTGCGCTACCGCCGGCCGCCCGACACGGTCCGAGGGCCGTCAGCTTTTGTTTCTTTCCCTTTGTCAGCCCCCACCACCACGCGCGCTCGGCGCGGCTGCCGAAAACCGCCGATGGCGTTACGGATATAGTGCAGATATTTCTTTTGCTTTCTAGACCCGTACACATTTCAGTCAGGACCCGGTGATGTATTGAAAACGTCTGGTTGTGCGCGTCCTATCCGGAAAGCAGCCTCCGTTTTCCCGTACCATGAGAAGTAATGGCGGTGCAGGGAAGTTGGTTGGGGGAGGGGAGGGGTGCGGAGAGGGGGGGTGGGGTGAAGGCCGCAATAGCTATAGTAGGTCGGTATGTTCAACACTGCGAGAAAGCGTCATGAATAATATCAATAGGGATAGAGCGGCCCCAAACGCAAGTAAATATATAAATAATTTCGAATTGACAATGTTGACTGGGCCGGCTGGAATGGCCGAGCGGTTCTGGGTGCTACAGTCTGGAACCGCACGACCGCTACAGTCGCAACATCGAATGCTGCCTCGGGCATGGATGTGTGTGATGTCCTTAGGTTAGTTAGCTTTAAGTAGTTCTAAGTTCTAGGGGACTTATGACCTCAGCAGTTGTGTCCGATAGTGCTGAGAACCATTTTCAACAATGTTGACTGGAATAGTCTCTTTCAAATTCTGAAGGTGGCAGGGGTAAAACACAGGGAGCGAAAGGCTATTTACAATTTGTACAGAAACCAGATGGCAATTATAAGAGTCGAGGGACATGAAAGGGAAGCAGTGGTTGGGAAGGGAGTGAGACAGGGTTGTAGCCTATCCACGATGTTATTCAATCTGTATATTGAGCAAGCAGTAAAGGAAACAAAAGAAAAATTCGGAGTAGGAATTAAAATCCGTGGAGAAGAAATAAAAACTTTGAGTTTCGCCGATGACATCGTAATTCTGTCAGAGACAGCAAAGGACTTGGAAGAGCAGCTGAACGGAATGGACACTGTCTTGAAAGGAGGATATAAGATGAACATCAACAAAAACGAAACGAGGATAATGAAATGCAGTCGAATTAGATCGCGTGATGCTGCCGGAATTAGATTAGGAAATGAGACACTTAAAGTAGTAAAGGAGTTTTGCTATTTGGGGAGCAAAATAACTGATGATGGCCGAAGTAGAGAGGAAATAAAATGTAGATTGGCAATGGCAAGGAAAGCGTTTCTGAAGAAGAGAAATTGGTTAACATCGAGTATAGATCTAAGTGTCAGGAAGTAGTTTCTGAAAGTATTTGTGTGGAGTGTAGCCATGTATGGAAGTGAAACATGGACGATAACCAGTTTGGACAAGAAGAGAATAGAAGCTTTCGAAATGTGGTGCTACAGAAGAATGCTGAAGATAAGGTGGGTAGATCACGTAACTAATGAGGAGGTATTGAATAGGATTGGGGAGAAGAGAAGTTTGTGGCACAACTTGACTTGAAGAAGGTATCGGTTGGTAGGACATATTCTGAGACATCAAGGGATCACCAATTTAGTATAGGAGGGAAGCGTGGAGGGTAAAAATCGTAGAGGGAGACCAAGAGGTGAATACACTAAACAGACTCAGAAGGATGCAGGTTGCAGTAGGTACTGGGAGAAGAAGAAGCTTGCACAGGATAGAGTGGAATGGAGAGCTGCATCAAACCAGTCCCTGGACTGAAGAGTACAACAACAACATCGAATATTGCAGACCATTCTCCTGTTACTTGAATACCACTATCTGTTACAAACGGAGGACGAGAACCTACTTTTTCCTCCGACATGATAACGCCATATCGCTAACCACAAGATCACGCCGTTCACATCTAAACCTTGTCATAAATATTTATGTATCTCCTAAAGGCTTTTTAACACTGATTTGTCGTTAATTGGCATTTAATTATAACAAATCGTACCAAGAATGAGTTATGTGATAAATTCTCAATACGACATTGCCTTGAAGCGGCACACTGTAATAAAACACAAGTCAGAAACAACGATGAAATCCAATACGCAGTCGCCTAAGTCGTAAGCGAGCGACGTTACGTGACCCGACAGGAATTTCGTGAAATGCCATTGGTTATTCTTCTTTGAGGCCGAAATTCGCACGATATAAGTTCCTTCTACGGAATGGATGTAATGAGTGAAGGTGCTGTGGGTCAATGGTGCCCTTTTGTATCTTAATAAAAATTTATCAGAAAAATTGTGAAAATATTTAGTAGACAACTTTCCTCCGATTTCTAGGAGTGTTTCGTGTAACTAAAGGGAAAAAATAGTATACGACAAGTCATGTGCCCGTTGCCTTTAAATACTCGTTTCTGAGTACTACAGGAACTCAACGGATGTCTCCTTCTCTGGACTTTCCGTTTCGTTTCTACGCGGAAGCAGAAGGCTTACGATTAGTGAACAGAATCGTGACGGGTGACAACGTGTGGATTTCCCATGCTAACGTGGACAAAAGACATCAGTAAACACTGCCGCGCCCAACAAATCAAAACTAGCACGACAAACTCTGTCAGCTACAAAGGCTATCACTTTTAAGGTCCCGTTCGTCAGCCAGTAGATACGGAACTTTCGCAGGATCACTTTGTTGTCCGTTTGTCAGCCTATGTGTCTCCCTGTGCGACCGACTGTTAAAATCACTTTTTCTCAGGAATTGTTAGGCGTATGAAGTTGAAAAGTATGTCAAGTACTGAAGTCTACGGTTCCTTGACGGTATTTCTAGGTCAATGCAATCAAAATATACGGACATATATGACACACATTTTGATGCAAACCCGCGCATCAAAACCTATAGATGAACTACCTACACTGAAGCGGCAAAAGTCATGGAGTACCTCCTAAAATCGTGTCGGACCTCCTTTTTCCCGGCGTAGTACATCATCTCGACGTGCCATCGACTCAACAAGTCATTGGAAGTCTTCTTCAGAAATATCCAGCCAGGTGGCTCTATAGCCGTCCATAAATGCGAAGGTGTTGAAGGCGCAGAATTTTGTGTACGAACTGACTTCTCGATTATATAGGACTAATGTTCGATGGGATTCACGTCGGGCTATCTGGGTGGTCAAACCCTTAGCTCGAATCGTCCAGAATGTTCTGCAAACCAATCGCTAGCAATTGTTGCCCGCCGGCCGGAGTGGCCGAGCGGTTAAAGGCGCTACAGTCTGGAACCGCACGACCGCTACGGTCGCAGGTTCGAATCCTGCCTCGGGCATGGATGTGTGTGATGTCCTTAGGTTAGTTAGGTTTAAGTAGTTCTAAGTTCTAAGGAACTTATGACCACAGCAGTTGAGTCCCATAGAGCTCAGAGCCACTTGAACCATTTTGAATTGTTGCCCGGTGACGTGGCTTATTGTCATCCATCAAAATTCCATCGTTCTATGGGAATATGAAGTCCATGAATGGCCAAAACTGGTCTCCAGGTAGCCGAATATAACCGTTTTCAGTCAATGATCGGTTCAGTTAGACCAGAGAACACGGTCCATTCAACGTAAACACAGACCACACCATTATGCAGCCACCACCTGCTTGCACAGTGCCTTGCCGACTACTTGGGTCCATGGCTTCGTGGGATCTGAGACACACTCGAACCCTACCATCAGCTGTTACCAACTGAAGTCTGGACCCATGTGACCAGATTTTAGACTGGGGTTTTCAGTGCGTTTCTTGGTGGTTGGCTTTTCCTTTTTTGTTTCTATGGTCGGCCAAACACTGTCACACTTGGTACGATTTTTATTCCTTTTTTCTGGTCTTCGTCTGTGTTCCTATCCTATGTCGTCTCTTGTCTTCTCCATTGTTTGTTCTTATTTTTTGAGGGTGTTTCAAGTTCGTGGAAAAAGGGACCGATGGTCCCAGTAGTCTGGTCCCTTCAGTCCCACAAACCAATCAACCATCTGACCAGACCACGGATTTCGAGTCGTCTAGGGTCAAACCGATATGGTCACGAGCCTAGGAGAGGCGCTGTAGGCGATATCTTGCTGTTAGCAAAGGCACTAGTGTCGGCCGTCTTCTGATATAGCCCACTATCGTCAAATTTTGCCACTCTGTCCTAACGGATACGTTCATCGTGCGTTCCACATAGATTTGCGTGTTTCTTTCACGCAGTGCTGTTGTCTTTTAACACTGACAACTCTACGCAAACGCCGCTGCCCTCGTTGTTAAGTGGTGAGAGGTAGTGCGTCTAATGTGGTATTCTCGGCACAGGCTTGACACCGTGGATCACGGAATATTGAATTCCCTAATGATTTCAGAAATGAAGTATCTCATGCGTCTAGGTCCAATTGCCATTCCGTGTTCAAATTGGGTTAATTCCTGTCGGGCGGCCATAATCACGCTGGGAACTTTTTCACAAGAGTACAAATAATAGCTCCGCCGATGCAATGTCCTTTTATATCTTGTATTCGCGATACTACCGCCTTCAGTATATTATGTAGATATCGCTGTCTCATGACTTTTGTCACTCATGTAGAGTGTGATGGTCCAGCAGCTGTACTGGGTGTGCCTCGAAAGGGAACAGTTGCGAGATCTATCACACCAGGGACTTTTCAATCTCCGTGTTAACCTAGTGTGTCCCCTCAACGACGTGAGAAGTCGCCAGAAACGACATGTCGTTCAGATTCAACGTTAAACTGTAGGTCCACTTTCTCTGGTCGAATGACGGGATAGATTAGGGATCCGCAAGTTACGGAAGTGGCGTGTAATAAAGAGACTTGCACCAGCCCATTGCCCACACGAAATTATTACTTATATTATCATCTACACTCCTGGAAATGGAAAAAAGAACACATTGACACCGGTGTGTCAGACCCACCATACTTGCTCCGGACACTGCGAGAGGGCTGTACAAGCAATGATCACACGCACGGCACAGCGGACACACCAGGAACCGCGGTGTTGGCCGTCGAATGGCGCTAGCTGCGCAGCATTTGTGCACCGCCGCCGTCAGTGTCAGCCAGTTTGCCGTGGCATATGGAGCTCCATCGCAGTCTTTAACACTGGTAGCATGCCGCGACAGCGTGGACGTGAACCGTATGTGCAGTTGACGGACTTTGAGCGAGGGCGTATAGTGGGCATGCGGGAGGCCGGGTGGACGTACCGCCGAATTGCTCAACACGTGGGGCGTGAGGTCTCCACAGTACATCGATGTTGTCGCCAGTGGTCGGCGGAAGGTGCACGTGCCCGTCGACCTGGGACCGGACCGCAGCGACGCACGGATGTACGCCAAGACCGTAGGATCCTGCGCAGTGGCGTAGGGGACCGCACCGCCGCTTCCCAGCAAATTAGGGACACTGTTGCTCCTGGGGTATCGGCGAGGACCATTCGCAACCGTCTCCATGAAGCTGGGCTACGGTCCCGCACACCGTTAGGCCGTCTTCCGCTCACGCCCCAACATCGTGTAGCCCGCCTCCAGTGGTGTCGCGACAGGCGTGAATGGAGGGACGAATGGAGACGTGTCGTCTTCAGCGATGAGAGTCGCTTCTGCCTTGGTGCCAATGATGGTCGTATGCGTGTTTGGCGCCGTGCAGGTGAGCGCCACAATCAGGACTGCATACGACCGAGGCACACAGGGCCAACACCCGGCATCATGGTGTGGGGAGCGATCTCCTACACTGGCCGTACACCACTGGTGATCGTCGAGGGGACACTGAATAGTGCACGGTACATCCAAACCGTCATCGAACCCATCGTTCTACCATTCCTAGACCGGCAAGGGAACTTGCTGTTCCAACAGGACAATGCACGTCCGCATGTATCCCGTGCCACCCAACGTGCTCTAGAAGGTGTAAGTCAACTACCCTGGCCAGCAAGATGTCCGGATCTGTCCCCCATTGAGCATGTTTGGGACTGGATGAAGCGTCGTCTCACGCGGTCTGCACGTCCAGCACGAACGCTGGTCCAACTGAGGCGCCAGGTGGAAATGGCATGGCAAGCCGTTCCACAGGACTACATCCAGCATCTCTACGATCGTCTCCATGGGAGAATAGCAGCCTGCATTGCTGCGAAAGGTGGATATACACTGTACTAGTGCCGACATTGTGCATGCTCTGTTGCCTGTGTCTATGTGCCTGTGATTCTGTCAGTGTGATCATGTGATGTATCTGACCCCAGGAATGTGTCAATAAAGTTTCCCCTTCCTGGGACAATGAATTCACGGTGTTCTTATTTCAATTTCCAGGAGTGTATATAAATAATTAAGCTTTTACATGACCCTCAGTACGCGAGACCTGCTCGCACTCGTCCGGTTTTTTTGATATGTTACAGGAATCTTATTTGTGGATGTTACGGAAGGTGGAAGGAAAACCAGTTATGACCATTCAGAAAACCAAGACAAGTCATTCAGACGATGGTGCCGTGTTGTTTTCACCACAATGCTCAGCCACACTCTGCCCTTGCAAACACAAGTGTTACGTCAGCTCAAATGGGACGTTTCTGAACAGACGTCCATCTCTACATGGTGATGAAAAACTAACTAGGTTCACTAACGCTCTGAATCCGAAAAGGAGCTTGTAGACGCTGATATGGATTCGCTGCAAACACTGGCAGCAGAATTGTATGCAGGGAGAACTTGACAACTCATTAAGAGATACGATAAATGCTTAAGTCTTAGAGGTGTTTAAATAGGGAAATAATACAAAGGCGTAGTTTTAACCCTTTGTTTCCTGACATAAGAAAAAATTTACTTTTTAACATTTTCTTTGCAGAATTTATGCTATTGTGGCCTCAAATGACGGTAGGATTTTTTTGTAAAATTTTATTTTATTTTTCACAACGTTTTTCTCTCCTGGTACTCAGAAGTACCGTCAGACTCCATGGACAGAATCACAGCATGCGCAGAAAAATGCTCCAATTTTTATAACTTGTACTTTATTCCACATAAATATTAAATATTTTTACATTAGGAAATTAATTAACAGAAATATGATATTTCTGAATTTTTTTTAAATTTCGCATAAATTTATTCTAGAGCAACTTCACAATACATAGTAACTTAGCTATACATTTTTGACAGTATATACATATCACATATTTAGTGATACCTCATGAAATTGTAGGAAACAGTTCTTTTTCTCATTGCAGCACAAATACACTTTACATGTACTACACTGTGAATGTGGTCTCGACTGAATTTTATTTTTCACACACATTTCGCATCGTCCTCTTTTACAACTGAACAATACAAAGTGGTTTCCTCGGTTGCCAAGACGTAAATCCTTCGGAACAGAAAAGTTATCCTTCCTTCTCTTTGGGAGAGTTATTTCATCTTTACCAGAGTTTCTCTTTTTGAGATTTGGCACTTGCTGTTCATTCATTAGTCCTAGTGCCACAGCACGCCTGAATTCCAGCAGTGGCAGTGCCCGATATAGATCACTGAAAATGACGTAAGCATTGACAAAAACAATTTGTATTGCTCCCCAGAAGAGACGGTGTCACCATTTCTTTGATCGCTTGTCAAGACCATAAGTTGAACGTAATCTGTCTGCATGATCACACCACCCATGTTTTTATTGTAATCACATGCAATAACTGGGCATGGTATAGTCATACTAGTTCCATCTTTCTGTTTTCTTGTCACTGCGCTCTGTTCAGTGCCATGGAAGTTTAACGCAAAATACACTACTTTATTTTCCTTCCATTGAAATACTGTTAGGTCTAAAGATGACTCTCTGTGATTTGATTTAGACATTTTTCTTTAGGTAAATTCCCTGGCAAACCTTTCCTGTTTGTTCTAATTGTTCCACAGGCAAATGTATTTACGGATTTCTGTGTGAGAAAAAGTGAACAGAACAACTAGTGAGAGGTAACGCATTGTTGCTACAATAAAGTGTTCGCACACCCTGACGGTACTAATAAGTCCGCCTTATATTTTCCGCTTTATCTCATTCACTTGTAACGTAATGCTTCAAACTATTATAAAAAAACAAAGAAGGTAAGTACGTACAATGGAAAACTCAACGGAAGTTTCAATAAACTGCGCACAAATTCAGGCAACACCATGGACACCATGGAAACAAGCACATACAATCTTCTGTTTTCACAGCAGCGCGCGAAAAACAATTTCAAGCTCTGACCGCCAGAGAGGTCTATGTATTGCACATTAACATCTATGAAACAGTAGAGCAGAGTTACTGTTACGTACCGACAGGCTCTCAGATCACGAAACTGCACCATGAGAAAATTAGAGTCAAAACTTACTGGTACTTTTAAGTACCGTCAGGCAACAAAGGGTTAATATTTTGCTGATTAATTTTCTTTGAGCATTTCAATATTTCACTTTACGATTGGCCCCCTTTTTGAAGGAAGATTTCACGTTGTGATCATTCTATATATTTTATGTTCCTCAATTCTTTTAACGATATTTGTTAATTTTGAAGCTCTTATTTTCACCCCTGTATTCGAAATAAATTTTTTATAAGTCAGTACACAGAATGTTTATATACTCTCATTTCCTTTACTCAGACGTCCTTCCGCACTCATGTGACATTTTTTCCGGATCTCGCCTTATCCTTAATTTGTGTCATTCAGGCACTATGATTGTGGAGTTCTTTGATGCATTTTACCGACTGACATTACGCTATGTTTTACTGTCAAATCATTTGTTGGGTATGATTTATTTGTGGATGCGCCTTTAAAACTTCACTCACTATTGGAGCAGCAGTAGATAAATATTTCTTTCTGAGTGGCCTAACAGCTCTTTCATTCGTTTTTTTATTCTTGTGCTGATGAAACAAGGTATTAGACAAGTCGTTATAGATGCAGAAAAATGGTGTTCACAAATACATCACCCACAACACTTCAAGAGAGCGTAATGTGTCAATATAGAGCGTTTCAGAAGTCCGGGAATACTTTACAAATTTTTTGTAACCGAAAGAGAAGCATTACAATGTAACACTGTACCTGATTTGAAAGAGTAAATTTGTAAGTTTTTTCCAAAAAAAAAAAAAAAAAAAAAATCCACTTCACATACACTCCATGTGGGAACCATTTGTGATCCTACAGAAGTCGAGACAATAATTGAACTCTTGCAACAACGAGGGCCAGAATGTCTTCCGAGGCTGTGGCCGCTGCTTGTTTAGGTCCACAGTTCCACGTCACCTGGAAGAGCAGGGTCATATACAAGGTCCTTTTCATAACCCCATAAAAAGAACTCACAAGGGGTAATATCTGTGGTCCTAGCAGGCCATTTTAGGGTACACCGGTCTGTTGCTACACCCCGACCAATCCAAAGATTGGGTAGCACTGTGCTCAGATACGCCCTAAGATCACGGTGAAAATGTGCGGATGCACTAGCTAACTGAAGGACGAAGTTCTCTGATTCTGTTCGCAAAAAAGGCATTAACCAGTTCTGCAACATCTGAAGGAAGGACTCTGCAATAACAGTTTGTTCTTCAGAGACAAAAGACCCATTAAGTTTCCTGTGGCACAAAAATCATTACCTTCGGAGATCTCGCTCATGTTCAACAGTGTTAAACGGGTTTTCTGTTCCCCATGTCCTACAACTGTGCCTGTTTGCTTTCTCATTTGTATGAAATGTTTGGTCGTCCGAAAAAATTATCGAATTTACAGAACCATCATTTTCGACCTGCAATGCACAGCATAACTCGGATCTCTGGTCTTTGTCTTTAAGATGTAACGTTTGCATTAACTGTAGTATCTAGGCTTTCACGTTCAACTTTTTGTACAAAACACGCCACACAGTCGCCGGCCGCGGTGGTCTCGCGGTTCTAGGCGCGCAGTCCGGAACCGCGTGACTGCTACGGTCGCAGGTTCGAATCCTGCCTCGGGCATGGATGTGTGTGATGTCCTTAGGTTAGTTAGGTTTAAGTAGTTCTAAGTTCTAGGGGACTGATGACCGCAGATGTTAAGTCCCATAGTGCTCAGAGCCATTTGAACCACGCCACACAGTCATTGTTGACATTTCCAACTCACGTGAAGCTCTTGGTAGAGATTTTGCCGGACACCTTGTGAAAGCTTCTCTCACTTGTTCAGTATCATTCGCATTCACACCTGGTCGACCAATTCACTTCACAAACAAACACTCAGTTCAAACGAACTGTACATGCCAACTGCATTTTGGTTGGTGTTGCTTTCCCGCATTTCATCCTAAATATTCGTTGGACAAAGCATTGTACTCTTTGCTTCGTGAAGTTGTAGCACGCAGAAAACATTCTTAGCCTCAGAAAGCACCATTTTGACTATATCACCTATCGGCCATACATGGAACCACATGTCACATCTGCAAAGAGAAAAAATACTTTCAAGTTTACTCTTTCAGATTATATATATTGTTACTTTGTAATGCCACTCATTTGGCTACAATTAAGTTAAAAGTGTTTCAGACTTTTGAAATACGCTGTATAATGTGACATAATGTCAGTCCATCAAGAGCACCAAAGAACGTCACAGGGGTATAACACTAATGTGACACTTTATAAGAAATAAAGAGAAACCTACATAAGACGGAACATATGAGCCAAATATATTCAAATGTTTTTTATTCCAGTCTTTGATCACAATATCAATTCTTTAGACGATGACCGGTTTCAGTCAGTAATGACCGTCCTCAGATCTTTTCTACACCATGTCCTGTGTAACAGAAATCCTGATAAGTGCGACTATGATTCGTGCACCGAGGGTTCCATACATACTTAATTATGTATGTAGACAGTTCATCCACCCTGGGAATCGAGAATCTTGACGATTTCTGCCGTTATCGATATCGGTAACGATAAAGATATACGTCCACCCATTCCTGAGAAAAAGGGGTCTTAATAGAAAGACAAATAGTAGGATAAGGAAGGAGAAAATTTAAAAAAATAACAGTTTTCGGATTTTTTCCTTTACTTGCACTGTGAAACCTTACTACTTGCCTGATTTCGTGATTCTTGATCAATGAGAATATTCTATAAGTTTTGATG
This sequence comes from Schistocerca nitens, assembly GCF_023898315.1. Lineage (NCBI taxonomy): Eukaryota > Metazoa > Arthropoda > Insecta > Orthoptera > Acrididae > Schistocerca > Schistocerca nitens. The sequence goes on from NC_064614.1 coordinate 552,467,457, forward strand.
AGTGAGTTTGGGAGTACAATATATGCGATTGAAATGGCCTGTCTTTTTATTACATTGACTTAAAATCTTAAAGTTTTTACACTGGCCAAAGGACCATAGACCTTAGTATGTCACATAAATTTCAAACCTTTGCTGACAAAAAACAGGCGGGTAGTTGGATTATAAAGGAAAAAATATTGACGTAATATAATTACTAATTAACAGTCCTCGGATTTTTTCCTATAGTTGTACTACGAAACCTTGTTTCTTCCCAAATTTCGTGATTCTAGTTGAACGGAAAGTACGCTACAAATTGTGATGAGTGAGTTTGCGAATATCATAATATGTAAGATAAATAGCCGTATCTTTTGATTTAATTGGCATAGATGCTTCAATTTTGTACACCACCAAGGGACTGTAGACTAAAGTATGCGGCATAAATTTAAGCTTGATTCATCTACCCGTTCGTGCAAACAAGAGGTCTTGCAAAACGGACTGGTAGACAGTCGGATAACAAACGACCAAAAATATCTTTTCATGTAATATAATTACAAATTAGGAATTTTCGGATTTTTTCCTTTAGTTAGAGAAAAATTGCTTCTTGCATAATTTCAGATTAAGGGTCAACGGAAAATACACTATAGCTTTTGATGAGTGAGTTTAAATCAGAATATGTCATATAAATGGCCATATCTTTTGACTGCATTTACTTAGAAGCTTTATGCCACCAAGGGACTGTAGACCTTAATATGGGACATAAATTTCAATTTGATCTCGTTCCTGAGAAAACTCTAAAAGCAAACAAAATATATCTTACAGTAGATTGTGTCATAATAACAAGCAGTAACATAACGTCGATTATTTTGTAAGGAGTTGTTCTGTAAGCATATTTTCACAGAAGTTTATTGGAGGCGACATATTTTTTCTCAAACGTATGTGTCTAGCAATGTATGTGTACCACTACGTAGTGACATGACCATTTTTGTCCCAATAGCGTGAGTTTCATTACATTCACAATGTTCAGTTTACGACTGGTTTGTGAATCTTCTCGTTTGGCGTACACAATGTGATTCGTTGTATACTCGCTTCTGCACTATATTACGCATGTACTTTGTAATGTACACCTCCGAATGGTGTGGTAAGTGCGTGCGCGAAGTGTTCCACATCTCCCTCGCTTCCGGAGTTCTCAATTTCGCTCCGGAAAAGTGTGCACAGACTCCCCGGCTGGGCAAGAAGTGTGTCTCCAGAGCCCGTGGAATGACGTGCAAGCAACTGTTTTACTGCTGGAGAAAGGCGCGTGCGGTGCGCTACATGGGCAGGAGCCACGCCGCGTCCTTGCGCTTCCGCTGGCCTTGCTGCTCGTCACTTCCGGCGGCACGCGATCCGCCCCCACAGTGGCTAGAGTACCAGCAGCAGACCAGCAAAGCATTGCCGCTGCCTGAGCAGCGTCCCGTAAGGCATATCGCTACTTATGAAACTGGTGATTTACTCAGCCTCTGTAAGCTTTCATTCCATTTCACACTGGTCTTTTGTCGATGCCCACTCATTGGTAATTGCGAACAAACTCTGTTCTGGAAACAAAAAAAGGTTTGGAACGACAAGTCGCAGCTTTCCACATCTATTTACGAAATATATAAATCAATAGTTCTAGTGAAAAGCTCTGTCACTGGAAACGTTTACATTATTTTCGTTCTTATTCTTGACAAACAACGTTTCTTGCAAAAACTAGTATAAACTTTCGTTTTTAACCTTCTTCGCTAACAATGAAACAAGTGAAGAAACTCTAGGATATCGACAGCTACCGAAATTTTCACAATCGTGTCGCAGGCAGCTTAGAATTCGACATATATAGTTAATGCGGTCGTTTGTTGCAGTGTGAGGAGTCAGAATTTATTACTGTCGACAGTAAATCTAGATTATAGGTAAGATTAATTACGTTATCTTCATTGTTACCACTTAACGAAAAGGTTTGCCGAAGCCCATCGCAGAAGAGTAGCTACTTTAAATCACTTGTTGTGGTGGTGGTGGTTAGTGTTTAACGTCCCGTCGACAACGAGGTCATTAGAGACGGAGCGCAAGCTCGGGTTAGGGAAGGATTGGGAAGGAAATCGGCCGTGCCCTTTCAAAGGAACCATCCCGGCATTTGCCTGAAACGATTTAGGGAAATCACGGAAAACCTAAATCAGGATGGCCGGAGACGGGAAAATCACTTGTTGTGTCTGGATTTTAATACACAACTAAACTTGCCATAAGTGCAAGTCTATCGTCGGGAGTGCGACGGGGATGTGTGATAGGACCGTTATTTTTTTAAATATATACATAAATGGCCTGGCGGACAGGGTGGGCAGCAATCTGCGTTTGTTTGCTGATGATGCTACGGTGTACGAGGAGGTGTCGAAGTTGGGTGACTCTAGGAGCGTACAAAATGACTTACACAAAATTTCTAGTTGGTATGATGAGTGGCAGCTAGCTCTAAATGTAGGTAAATGTAAGTTAAAGAGGATGAGTAGGAGAAACAAGCCCGCAATGTTCGGATTCAGTTTTACTAGTGCCCTACTTGACGTAATCACGTCGTTTAAATATCTGGGCATAACGTTCCAAAGCGATACAAAATAGAATGAGCATGTGAGGATTGTGGTAGGGAAAGCGAATGGTCGACTTTGGTTCATTAGGAGAATTCTTGGAAAGTGTGGTTCATCTGTAAAGGAGACCACATATAGGACGCTAGTGTGACCTATTCTTGAGTACTGCTTGAGTGTTTGGGATCCGTAATAGATCGGATTAAAGGAGACATCGAAGCAATTCAGAGGCGGGCTGCTAGATTTGTTACTGGTAGGTTCGAACAACACGCAAGTGTTATGGAGATGCTGCGGGAACTCAAATGAGACTCCCTGGAAGAAAGACGACATTCTCCTCGAGGTACACTACTGAGAAATTTCAGACAACTGGCATTTGAAGGTGACTGCAGAACGATTGTACTGCCTCCAACCGCCTGATAAACAAAGTGAAACGCTAAACATATTTACTTACTGTTAAGTGACTACTGGGGAATACGTCGAGAAGGGAGAATTTGGTGATGCTAGTGTACTAGTTTGTAAGTGATCATGCTGTAGGGAACCAAAGGAAGTGCACTGGATTAAACGTAGGAAGCAACGGTATAAATTAATCTCGATACATAATATGGAACATTTCATCAGCTGCATTCAAATGGTTCAAACGGCTCTAAGCACCATGGGACTATGGGACTTAACATCTGAGGTCATCAGTCCCCTAGAACTTAGAACTACTTAAGCCTAACTAACCTAAGGACATCACACACATCCATGCCCGAGGCAGGATTTGAACCTGCGACCGTAGCAGCAGCGCGTTTCCGGACTGAAGCGCCTAGAACCGCTCGGCCACAGCGGCCGGCATCAGCAGCATTGTACGATCTGTAATGTCTCACAAGCTGTGACAGGGGCACTTCTCATATACTGAGTCAGTTGCGTGTTTTTCCGAACTTTGGAACACTTGCACTGTAAGTACGCAACACTGAAGTGAAGACTACTGCTTTAGCCAATTAATCAACTGCGTCTGACGTTTCTGTGTGAATGATCAGCCAAATTTCTTTGACGCGGGTCTTTCTAATGATTTATTATGGTAGCACCCATTACTTCGACTTTGTTTACTGCGATTCGGTGGTTATTATCAGTATATTTACCAGTTCATTTCCATCATAGAGCACAGTTTGTACTTACAAGTAGTCTTATAACATTTAGTTACGTGATGCCCATGTCACATGAACCACTTTAGTGAGCCCCACACTCGACTGCCTTCTGAGAGCAGCGGTCTCTCGCCGTTCTGCGCTTCGTGCAGTATGTATGTGTCAGGGCGCTAACGATGGACACATTTATGGCCGAGGAAAAGAAAGAAAGTAGAAGATGGCCCAAACCTCCGTCGCGAGAGTAACGAGCGGTACCACGGGTGTGTTGCCAGTGCGGAGGCACCATCTGTGGGGACACGCTCCAGAGTGCCCAAGTAGCAGAGGCAAACGTAATGCTCGAGTCCTGAGAAAATTTCCGGCTGATGCGTATGTTTTGTGTTCGACGACTGTTTATTCACTTAATGTTGTGCCACATTTTAGGGTTTCATATCATTCCATTAGCGTAAGCAGTGCACGAGGAATGACTGTGTAAATGCCGCTGTACCACGATCTGGCCCCAGATGGCCCAATCGGGCCCGACCGACAGCCGTGTGATCCTCTGCCAACGTCATGATCGAATGCGACATGGAGAGGAATGTGATCGGCAGAGCTCTCTAGAGCGGTCGTTGTCGTAATACTTGACCTTGGGTCCGCTACTAATCGGTTGAGTAGCTCGTCAGTTGGCTTCAGAAGGCTGAAGTGTACAATGTACCAGTCCTCCCAATAAGAAAAAATCCCTGGCAGGACCGAAAATCGCACCCGGGTTCCTTGGATGGCAGTCAGTCTTGCTGATCACTTAGCTACGGAGGGGGGAAAATGCCTCTGATCGCTCTGCAATCAGCTTAATGTAGTCTTCACGGACCTCGTGGTAGCGATACGTAGAGGACTCTAATATACTTCCAGGTTCCTCAGCTATTGCTGGTTCTTGAAACAGTTTTCTGGGAATAATTCACGTCTATCCTCAAGCGACTGCCAATTACGGTTTCTCATCATTTCCGTGACGCTCTTCCGTCAGTCAGTCAAGCCTGTGACCAAGTGGTCTGTCCTTCTTTGAGTAGTCATAATTGGTGTGGATTTTACTTGAGAAATATTCTAGGATGGATCGCACAGCACCATTAGTCCGTCACTTGTTATTAACAACGTAGATACGTATTAAATGTGACAGGCTGTCTAAGCATATTTCGTTCAGTGCTGTCATTGCTAAAGGAGACAAGTTAATCAAGGTATGAAAACTAACTTTCGGTTATTGGTGTGATGATGATATTTGGTTTGTGGGGCACTCAACTGCCTGGTTATCAGCTCCCGTACAAATTCCCGATCTTCTCACTGTCCAGTCTCGCCACTTTCCCGAATGATGATAAAATGTTGAGGACAACACAAACACCCAGGCCCTGGGCGGAGATTGGTGTGTGTGTGTGTGTGTGTGTTTTGGTGGAGGGAGGGGGATATTTAATGCAACGACAGTATCGATGAACTGCGGAGCCTCTGTGGTGGAATTGTGATATTGTTGTCAATAAGTTGAATGGAAACTACGCTGACGGAAAAAAGTCGCAACACCAAACAATAATTAATACAGAGTAATGAAATTTCGGGATACATTAGCCTAGGTGACAGGTTTAAGAGGTTAATGCAAGCTTGAGATAAGCCATTACAAATGTGAAATGCTGGTACATTAATAACTAGTGTAACCGCCAGAATGTTGAATGGAAGCATGCAAACTTGTAGGGTGTCAGTTCGTAGGATGAAGTTGCTTGCCTGGTGCACTTGGTCGGTCAATACAGGAACTGTTAATGCTGTTTGTGGATGACGTTAGAGCTGTTGTCCCAAGATGTTTCATATATACTCGATTGGAGAAAGATCTGGTGATCGAGTAGACCAATGCAACATGTTGACAGTCTGTAGAGCATGTTGGGTTGCAACAGCGGTATGTGGGTGAGCTTTATCTCTTTGGATGCTGTTCATAAATAGCAGCACAACAGGTCGAATCACCAGATGGACGTTCAATTTTGAAGTCAGGGTACGCGGGATAACCACTAGAGTGCTCCTGCGGTCATACGAAATCGCACCCCAGGCCACAACTAATAGGTGAGGTCCAGTGTGTCTAGCACGCAGACAGGTTGGTTGCAAGCCCTCAACTGACCTCCTCCTAACCAACACACGGCCATCACTAGCACCGAGGCAGAACCAACTTTCATCGGAAAACACAAAGAGCTCTCTCTTGACACCAATGAAATCGCAAATGGCGGTGGTTTTGGGTCAGTGGAATGCACGCTGCAGGGCGTCTGGATCGGAGCTGTCCTTGAAGTAATTGATTTGAAACAGTTCATGTGCCACTGTCGCGCCAACTGCTACTCAATTGCTGTTGCACTTGCAGTACGATGCATCAGAGCTGTACGGCTAACACGATGGTCTTCCTTCTCGATAGTGCCCGTTGGCCATCCGGAGCCCGTTCGTCTTGCTAGCGTACACTCTTGTGACCACCACTGCCAGCAATCACATACAGTGGCTACATTCCTGCCATGTCTGTCTGCAGTATCGCAGAAGGAACATCCAGCTACTCATAGCCCTTTTACATGACTTCGTTCAAGCTGACTGAGGCATTGATAACAGCATCTTTGTCACCTTAAAGACATTCGTGACTAACGTTAACGCCCCACGTCCGAGCTCAAAGGTAACTTACGCTCACGATCGTTATACCGTGTATTTGAAGTGAACCTGATTTGCAGCCTCATAGTGGAGCGAAACTGGAATAGAAATGAACTTTCAGATATAGAAACACGCCTACCAACTTTCGTATATGTCACACAACTCCTTCTTGAAGTTGCGATTTGTTTTGCGTTATTGTGTACATACAACGTATACAAGATTTTAGAGTGTTTGATAAAAACAAATACTTTTTGTGACAAAACTGTCACAGGTGCATCTTCTCCCCATGATGGGTCAGTGAAGGTTTTGACGCTAAAGCGTTTCAGAGACGCGACGTGTGATGAATATTGTTTTGGAAACGTTGCTGAAAATGTCTTGAGTTTGCATTTATGTAAACCTATAATTGCGTACTAACGATTGTCTAATACGCTAAAAAATCATGTGTTTCATGAATAACGCATGAAGCTTCAGCCAAAAGAGCAACCAGATTTCCTGGGGTGTCTATAGGTGTCTCGTGTCCCGAACATTCTCTCTCCCTCCAGACAAAAAACAAATCCGTAGGAGTGAGATCGGGAGAACGTCATGGCTGCAGTTCTGGCCCATCCCTCTGAATCCACCTAAATGATGTCTGACGTCAACGCCAAGATGTGACGCTTCGCTAACTCGTTGCAGTGTCATAAGTCATCAAGAACTTTAAGTACCAGTAATGAAATTGTTTATCCAGTGAAGTGAACGCTGCTAGCAATAAAGAAAGACTACATTCGCTATCAGTACCATGTAATCAAAATTGCTGATTAGGTTCCACTGATGATGTGTTGAATACGAAACGCATTAAACAACTGTGAACACTGGCCTAAGAGAAGCATATAATTTTTTTTTTTGCGTGCACTGAGAAGTTTATGTAATTGTCCATGATGCCAGTGCCGCCGAAACAATAGGTATGTAATGTTTACGTTACTCTCGACGAAGACGGGAGCAAGGTTCCTAGGAGCGGGTCATACAAACGGCCGTATAATACTAAATTCGCATTATTGACTGTATTTTTGCTACCTATTTTCTTATGAGACCTACAAAGAGTTATTTCACTGAAATTATCTCATACGGTCCGCCTGCTTAGTTGAGTGGTAACGTGTTTGCCTCCCATGCAGCGGTCCGGGTTCGATTCCCGGCCGGGTTGGAGGTTTTTCTTCGCTCATGGACTGAGTGTTGTGTTGTCATCATCATATCATCCTCAACACCGGCATGCAAGTCGCCCAATGTGGCGTCGACTGAAATAAGACTTGCACTCGGTGGCCGAACATTTCCGGATGGGACCTCCCGGCCAACTATGCCATACGCTCATCATCATCATTATCTCGTACAGATCTGCTATTCTGGCAAAAATGTACAATAGTCTGGTTAAAAAACCTCAGTGATAACTGAAGTTGTGAAAACCTATTGGTCTTTGTTTCACAAGCCCCCAGTCACTGTCTAAGTGAAAAGAGATTTCAAATACTATTAACGAGTGAAAAGGCGAGAAATGTCACTCTGTATTCACACAGCGCAGTGCTTTACTAGATAGGTGATATATTTTTGTTTTCTACGACGTACTCGCATCTAACCAGTTCTCATGGGTACGGGTACCGGTACCGAGAACCTTAATGTACAATTCTTCATTTATGGTCAGCACAAACCAACTGCCAGGAAAGGGAATCGTGCATTACGTGCCAGAAAAAGTCCCAGGACTGTCCTGGAAGCGACGTGTTTGGTTCCGACAACCGCGCTGTTATCAGGCTGAAATGAGGGGCTCGGTGGAATACGGGAGTCGCGGTGTCCGCTTTTAGAGAGACGTGTGGGCAGCGACGCATGCTGCGGCAGTGGCGGGGCGAGTGAGCATCCGGCGGCTAGCGGAGCGGCGCGGCTGTACCGTTCCGGTGACCGCTGCTGCCGGCTCGGCCACGTGCCTCGTGTCAAGCCCTGGAGCTGGCTGGAGCCGCGCCGCCGCTGGAATCGGCGCGTCACCTCGGGACACCGCACGCTGCCCATCCGGCACAAGTGCTATGCAGGAGTGGCTACCAAGCGGACTCATCTTCCTCCGACCGTCCATTCCTCGATCGCGTCTGATTTACTTAAAATGTTACGTCCGTCATCCGAATTTTTGTAATTGATTATTCAAACGTTGTCTTTTTCTCTTGTCACACTCCACGTTCGTTGTACGTGGCAGGCATTAGTAGCTTTGGCGTGGCAGCAAGGCAGGTGCCCAGGGCGCCGTTTCGTTGCGAGCGCAGGACAGTGACAGATGACAAAAATGAAGTGAGGCAAAAAGGAAAGAGAAGAACGGCGGGGGGGAGAGGGGGGGGGAGCGGATCAGGAAGGAAAAGGAGCAAGGGAAATGAATGAAGGGCGCTAAAATGAAAAATAGACAGAGATGTATGGAAGAAATTCATGAGGTAATTCGAAATGGATGTTTAGCATCAGTTCCATATGACGTACCTTTCTTTGGTTCGGAGACGCTAGTTTCTTGCTGCTATATGGAGTCACTTGTGCTATGCTAAGACAACCAACGCTACTACAATGTAAAGAGCATACTTTGAGTTTGTTTTGTTTGCACTGCCGGGATATCCGAGCGGTTCTAGGCGCTACAGTCTGGAACTGCGCGACCGCTACGGTCGCAGGTTCGAATCCTGCCTCTGGCATGGATGTGTATGATGTCCTTAGGTTAGTTAGGTTTAAGTAGTTCCAAGTTACAGCGGACTGATGACCTCAGAAATTAAGTCCCATAGTGCTCAGAGACATTTGAACCATTTTTGTTTTGTTTGCTCGAGCTTTGCGTTAATCGGAAAAGGAACAGTGAAAAAGTAATCGGATCATCATTGCGATCAGTATCACTTTGGACAGCGTGTTGTTCCCTGTTTTGAACGCAATAGTACGAACAAGAATTATGTAAATGTGTTCATGATGATCTTCTTAAACGAGTACACTGGCTAAGCAGCGATGTGGGTTGTCTTGGGCCCCGGTTACCATAGTTGTGCCACTGATCACGGCGTTCTTATCGCTGTCTAGAGAATTCTGCGAGTTGTTCTCATGTATTCAACTGGGAGACCTATTTAACTACCTGTTTCCAGTGAGGCGAATGGCTTATAGCCATGTCACGAAACTGAAAGTGGTATCATCTGGAAAATATGCTTATCTGAAGTGATCAGGCTGCGTTTCCGCATTACCATGAGTATAATTTCCAGGCATTGTGGAATTAATGCTCCCCATACTGTCCTTACTTTCTCTTCGTGCTACAGCGAAAATAGCAGTAACTAAGAATTACTGGCCGCGTATGAAGCACTGACGCAGGAAAGATGGAGACGATTTTCTTTCTCACGATTCACTGGAGGAAAGTACAGTTTTTTTTAAGGTTGGTCCTAAACAGTAATCCAGCCAAATGCAACAAATGCGACAAAGTACTGACAAACGTAAGGTGAACACAAAATAATCAAAACTGTGCACTGAGACCAAGAAAATGTGCACCCGGTCGATTTAAAAGAGCCAAGAACTTCTGGAACAACGTTCAGAACCGGCAATGTGAAAGCCTGAAATTATAAAACCCCTCATCGAACAATAAGTAACTATTAAATGTCTAGTTTCCAAATTTATGGAAGTATTGGAAAGCTCAGTTGTTTACTCTTAAAAAAATAGGCAGTGGAATTAAAACACTGGATTGAAAATGTTTACACATTAACAAGTGTGATTTCAGAATAATGGTGACTATTAAAAATGAACATAAAGTGCAAGGTTGTGGTAATGCAGGTTTTTTATTTCAATATTTTGTAACATTTTCTGTCCAGTCTCTCCTTACTTCTGAGACATTTTTAGTATACATTAACATCCGACCAGATATCCGTGGGTGTTAAAATGCCACTTCCGGGGCGGGTAAGTTGTAACATCACAATTTATTACGGAAATAGCTGTATCAGATACTGTGTTGTGTGTAGGAACCAAAGACGTTACTCCTTGCGTAAGAAAAGCGAACATTATCATTTCATTGTCTTTAATTTTTATTGTCTCTGTTGTTGAATGTAATGTTAATGACTTCGGTTTTGTTCTTGAAAACTCGATAGTAAAAAGTGTATTCAGGAAAGAAATACACGAGTTCTGATCGCTGATAAATAATTAGGTGAGAATCGAACGTAAATATTACTTTTTCTAGGCAATGTAATTACTATAAAAGTTTCAACTACAGTAAGTCGACGTGGAGTTGGAGAGACGCTGGGGAGATTGACGAATGAACCTTGAAATAAACACGGCGACTTTCAACGGACTCAAGAGCACTCACCAAGAAATCTGCCACAGCTCTTTACCAACATACGAGTAGCACAGGACAAAACGCACACAAGGCGAATTTAGTTTCAATGGACATTTGAAAACCAAGGATACATGCTAATATGATCTATAAAAACATAAAATACGATACAAAGAGCAATATAAGTTGCGCCGGCCCCGGATCGAATCCGTTTCGCCGGCCGCGGTGGCCGAGCGGTTCTAGGCGTTTGAGTCCAGAACCGCGCTGCAGCTACGGTCGCAGGTTAGAATCCTGCCTCGGGCATGGATGTGTGTGATGTCCTTGGGTTATTTAGGTTTAAGTAGTTCTAAGTTCTAGGGGACTGATGACCTCAGGTGTTATGTCCCGTAGTGCTCAGAGCCATTTGAACCATTTCGAATCCGTTCGGCGTAATAACTCGAAGGTCGGGGTACCCGTCAGCCTGAATGTGGTTTTTGGACGGTCTCCCACATCCTATCAGGTAAATACTGGGCTGGTACCCAATTACGATTACACGATTAGGTACAAGATTATCAGACATTTAGAAAACTTTCGCTCAGTTTCATATAACACTATTCGCAGAGAGTTGGGGTGCGCATTTTCCGCCCGAGTGGTTAACAGGTTAGCGACGGTAAGGGTACTGGGCGGCTGCCCTGGCGCATGCATAGCCCGCTGCCCGTGGCGGCTGGCAGAAAGCGCACAGGCTCCAGGTCGGACCCAGGACCCTTGGACTATCAGGCGATGGCTACCACTGGGCGTCCTCCCGTCGGGGGTTACAGTTCGAAGACAGGAGCCATCAGGGATGGTTGACGGCTCGTAGATCGCCTAGTTGTTGAAACTGCTGGGGGAGAATGAAGTAGCTTAGTCGTACATCTGACCGGTGAGTGGCGAGTGACTGTGCTGGTCGGTTGCACGGATGCCGCTACCGGTTGACCTGGAGTGTTTATACATACCCGGCAGGGCGCGTTATGGCAGGAGGTAGGCTCCGGTCACGTAGTCGGCTGTGGAAACGGCACGTTCTGCTACAGCATGTAGTAACCTAGTCACTCACTGATGGGAGGAACTCCTGTTGCTGAGTGCAGCACCCAGCTGCAGAACCACGTCGTGGCTGATCTGCATGTTCCTTGGGTGGTTGTGTAGGCCGCATGAAGCTCATGTCGCACACAAGTACACACTAGCAGTAATTTCCCCTTGTGTTATGAGAAATTTACTATGAGAATGTTCTTACATCTGGCTGATCAGCATTGATATTTTATCCTGCCAGTCGAATTATTTGGTAACAGCTGCTGCTGCTGTTCTGTAACGTCGTCCTTTCCCACGCTAAACGAAACACTCTTGGCAAAAAAGATAATTCCTGAATTGACCTACGTTTATTTTCTCTCACATATGTGAGCTCTGCGACATTTTGAGAAACCAGTTCGTTAGCTGTCTTTTACTGAGCCAATGTCGTTCTCGCTGTGGACCAATAATATATGCTGGGTGCACACTCGACACTTGTGAACACCACAATAGCTCTTGGAGCCCTCCTGTGGAGGCTGCTAGAGATACCCCCTTGATCTACACTTTACACCCTATTCCTACATCTAAGAAACTTGTCGATGGTGAATTTTTAGATCAATAGAAAATGGTAGAACCGCAGCAGCTGGGTCCTTTTCAGGCCATCCACAATCCCACCACAAGTTTGGAATTTATCTTTGGAAATAGGTTGTACAATATGAGTTGAATCGGTCTGTTGGTAAGTGTCAGTAAACCTGAAAACCTCAATTTCCTACTTCACTTTCCGCTTACCTCTGCCTACGGGGTATCAGTGGCCAACGGGTAGGGTATTTATTTATTTTTTATTTATTTATTTAGCCTGCGGAATCTAATGGGCACTTAGCGAGCTAAATGGTAAATAACTAACGTACAATACCAAAGCATAAAGTGATGACTATCTTAGAAAATAGATTAAGGAAAGGAAAACCTACGTTTCTAGCATTTGTAGACTTACAGAAAGCTTTTGACAATGTTGAATGGAATACTCTCTTTCAAATTCTGAAGGTGGCAGGGATAAAATACAGGGAGCGAAAGGCTATTTACAATTTGTACAGAAACCAGATGGCAGTTATAAGAGTCGAGGGGTATGAAAGGGAAGGAAACAAAAGAAAAATTCGGAATAGGAATTAAAATTCATGGAGAAGAAGTAAAAACCTTAAGGTTCGCCGATGACATTGTAATTCTGTCAGAGACAGCAAAGGACCTGGAAGAGCAGTTGAACGGAATAGAGAGTGTCTTGAAAGGAGGATATAAGAGGAACATCAACAAACTCAAAACGAGGATAATGTAATGTAGTCGAATCAAGTCGGGTGATGCTGAGGGAATTAGATTAGGAAATGAGACACTTAAAGTAGTAAAGGACTTTTGCTATTTGGGGAGTAAAATAACTGATGATGGTCGAAGTAGAGAGGATATAAAATGTAGACTGGCAATGGCAAGGAAAGGGTTTCTGAAGAAGAGAAATTTGTTAACATCGAGTATAGATTTAAGTGTCAGGAAGTCATTTCTGAAAGTATTTGTATGGAGTGTAGCCATGTATGGAAGTGAAACGTGGACGATAAATAGTTTGGACAAGAAGTGAATAGAAGCTTTCGAAATGTGGTGCTACAGAAGAATGCTGAAGATTAGATGGGTAGATCACATAACTAATGAGGAGGTATTGAATCGAATTGGGGAGAAGAGAAGTTTGTGGCACAACTTGACTAGAAGAAGGGATCGGTTGGTAGGACATATTCTGCGGCATCAAGGGATCACCAATTTAGTATTGGAGGGCAGCGTGGAGGGCAAAAATCGTAGAGGGAGACCAAGAGATGAATACACTAAGCAGATTCAGAAGGATTTAGGTTGCTGTACGTACTGGGAGATGAACCAGCTTGCACGGGATAGAGCAGCATGCAGAGCTGCATCAAACCAGTCTCTGGACTGGAGAGAACAACAACAACAACAACAACAACAACCACAAAGCGATGACATAGTGTGAGAAAATACAGATGTAACTGTAACAAAGGGCTTTTTTGATAAATATGTAAAATATTTATTACGCTGCAAATAAATTACTGGGCATGGCTGTGTAAAATTGAGACATCTTCCACGGCTAATGCAAGAGGCTGCGGAAACGAGTTACTGTTTGCGGCGAGGTGAAGTTAACCGGGGCTACCTGCCAATGTGACAAGTACTACCTCCGAGGTACCGATCAATTACCATGTAGCCCGGCACAGCACAGGGACCAGAGTAGTGATATGGTCGACTCAGCGGAAAAGCAGAGCTGCTGTAGTGTAAGGTGACCTGATTACATCACGTACGATTCATGTTCCTGTTATGACTTACAGAAACCGATGCCTTATCAAAACAATGTCGGCCAAGCCTGTATAAATACTACCTATTTCTAGTCAGAGGTATTGCAGTCTAGTAGCCACCAACAGTGAGAAGGAACTGTACGGCGGACCGCGAGACCACGAGTCTACATGGATCAAAGAGACTCCACCCCTGGACTCTGCCGCTACTAACTGCCGCCCTGCGATTCGCGCTGAATCCAATGTTGTGCACTCAGCGCTCTTCAGCCGGTGGACCTACAACATAAGCAGCCAGCCTCCTACCCTGGAGGTTTAACTTGCGAGTCTGGAGCCGTGCAGCCGTGCAGCAGCCATCGGCCGTGCAGGCAAACACTTTGCTGCCTGACTCTGGTGTTTGGTAGTTGGTTGGTGCTTATGGACGCTCAACGGCGAGGTTATCAAATGATCCAAATGGCTCTGAGCACTATGGTACTTAACATCTGAGGTCATGAGTCCCTTAGACTTAGAACTACTTAAACCTAACTAACCTAAGGACATCACACACATCCGTGCCCGAGGCAGGATTCGAACCTGCGATCGTAGTGGTCGCGCGGTTCCAGACTGAAGCGCTTAGAACCGCTCGGCCACCCCGGCCGGCGAAGGACTTCGGATTTAGAAGTTCCATTACTAATAGTGGATACAATTTTACAATAGTTTTCCACATGAGGTAAAAACAATTTCAACATTTTCACTTATTAGTAAAACCATACGGTCATTCTTACTTGATGACTGTGTGACAAGGGTAGTTGTTCTGGAACCACAAATTTAAGAAACAAAACGGAAAAGAATAGGAACAACAGCGACACAGACGTTCGATGCCTAGGCTGAAGTAACTTTGCATACACTGAGAGAAAAAAATCGCAAGACCAAGAAATAATTACTGTGGAGTAATGAAATTCCGGGAGTACATTTGTGTAGGTAACACATTTAAGTCATTCACATTGCAAGACCATAGATTAACGTAAGCGCGAGATAAGGTATTGAAAATGAGAAATTCTGGTTGATTTCTAACTGGTGTAACTGCCAGATTGTTGAACTAAAGGGTGCAAACGTGCACGCGTTGTTTTGTATGGATGCCGGATGTCAAATTATAGGATGGAGTTTTATGCCTGTTGCACTTGATCGGTCAGTACAGGGACGGTTAATGATGGTTGTGCAGGACGCTGCAGTTGTCGTTCGATGTTGTTCCATATGTGCTCGACTGGAAAAAGCTTATGCGACCGAGCAGGCCAAGGCAACATGTCGACACTCCGTAGAGCAAGTTGGGTTACAACAGCTGTTTCTGGGCGAGCGTTACTCTGTTGGTAAACTCCTCATGGAATGGTGTTCATGAACGGCAGCACAACAGATCGAACCACCATAATGACAACCAAATTTGAAATCAGAGTGCGTGGGAAAACCATTAGAGTGCTACTGCTGTCATACGAAATCGCATCCCAGACCATAACTCCAGGAGTATGTCCGGTGTGTCTAGTACGCAGACAGGTTGGTTGCAGGTCCTCAATTGGCCTCCTTCCAACCAACACACGGACATCACAGCCACCGACGCAGAACCAGCTTTCATCAGAAAACACAACGGACCTCCACCCTAGCCTCCAATGAGCTCTCGCTTTACACCACTGAAGTCGCAAATGGCGTTGGTTTGGACCCGGTGGAATGCACGCTACAGGGAATCTGGCTCGGAGCTGACTAAGACGTGACAGATTTGTAACAGTTCGTTGTGTCACTGTGGTGCTAACTGCTTGCTCATAATGCTACTGCAGATAAAGTACGATGCGCCAGAGCCATACGCTGAATACAATGGCCTTCCCTCTCGGCAGTGCCACGTGGCCGTCCGGAGCCCAGTATTCTTACCACCATACATTCTCCTGACCACCGCTGCCAGCAATCACGTACAGTGGTTACACTCCTGCCATGTCTTTCTGCAATATCACGGAAAAAACATCTGGCTTTTCACAGCCCTGTTACACTACCTCGTTCAACAGTGTGGTGTTGATAACTTCGTCTTTGTTGCCTTAAAGGCATTCTTGACCGACATCAACTCATGACGTCCGGTTTCAGAGGCAACTTAAGCTCACGACCGTTACAGCTTGTATTTAAAGCGAATCTAATTTGCAGCCTCATGTGACTGCCGCGAAATTTGAAGAGACGTCATCTTTGATACGTAGAAACACTTTCTTTTATGTCGCACGACTCCTTCTTGGTGTTGTTTTTTTCGTCAATGTGTAAAAATGATATTAACATGACACACGTGTTAACATAGGTCCCAGGGCTACGTTACACAAAAAATATCTTGTAAACATTCGGAAATCTGTTTATTATTTGCGGACCCTTACAAAGAAAGTACACTACTGGCTATTAAAATTGCTACACCACGAAGATGACGTGCTACAGAGGCGAAATTTGACCGACAGGAAGAAGATGCTGTGATACGCAAATGATTAGCTTTTCAGAGCATTCACAAGGTTGGCGCCGGTGGCGACACCTACAACGTGCTAACATGAGGAAAGTTTCCAACCGATTTCTCATACACAAACAGCAGTTGACCGGCGTTGCCTGGCGAAACGTTGTTGCGATGCTTCGTGTAAGGAGGAGAAATGCGTACCATCACGTTTACGACTTTGATAAAGGTCGGATTGTAGCCTATCGCGATTGCGGTTTATCGTATCGTGACATTGCTGCTCGCATTGGTCGAGATCCAATGACTGTTAGCAGAATATGGAATCGGTGTGTTCAGGTGGATAATATTGAACGCCGTGCTGGATCCCAACGGCCTCGTATGAATAGCAGTCGAGATGACAGGCATCTTATCCGCATGGCTGTAACGGATCGTGCAGCCACGTCTCGATCCCTGAGTCAACAGATGGGGACGTTTGCAAGACAACAACCATCTGCACGAACAGTTCGACGACGTATGCAGCAGCATGGACTATCAGCTCGGAGATCATTGCTGCGGTTACCCTTGACGCTGCATCACAGACAGGAGCGCCTGCGATGGTGTACTCAACGACGAACCTGGGTGCACGAATAGCAAAACATTTTTTCGGATGAATCCAGGTTCTGTTCACATCCGTGTTTGGCGACATCGCGGTGAATGCACATTGGAAGCGTGTATTCGTCATCGCACTACTATCGTATCATCTGGCGTGTAGGTATGGGGTGCCATTGGTTACACGTCTCGGTCACCTGTAGTTCGCATTGACGGTACTTTGAACAGTGGACGTTACATTTCAGATGTGTTACGACACGTGGCTCTACGCTTCATTCGACGCCTGCGAAACCATATATTTCAGCAGGATAATGCACGACCGCATGTTGCAGGACCTGTACGGGCCTTTCTGGATACAGAAAATGTTCGACTGCTGCCCTGGCCAGCACATTCTCCAGATCTCTCACCAACTGAAAACGTCTGGTCAATGGTGGCCGAGCAACTGGCTCGTGACAATACGCCAGTCACTACTCTTGATGAACTGTGGTATCGCGTTGAAGCTGCATGGGCAGCTGTACCTGTACACGCCATCCAAGCTCTGTTTGACTCAATGCCCTGGCGTATCAGGCCGTTATTACGGCCAGAGGTCTTTGTTCTGGGTACAGATCTCTCAGGATCTATACACCCAAATTGCGTGAAAATGTAATCACATGTCAGTTCTAGTATAATATATGTGTCCAATGAATACCCGTTAACCATCTGCATTTCTTCTTGGTGTTGCAATTTTAATGGCCAGTAGTGTAGAATGGTGGCTCTCGTGGAATACGGTGTTACCAGAAGACCTAATTGTTGCAGAACTGATTATCTCTTCCTCTCTCATTTTGCACGTGCAAAGAGGATTGATTGGTGTCAGCTTCTATAAGTGCACAGACAAAGAGATGAAGTTGCATCGGAAAACTGCCATTGTCTAAGACGGAGCCCTTAGCAGCGGCACGATGATAGGCTGAGGAGGTGGCGCAGCGCCTCTTGTGACGCACGGAGCGGGGCGCTGCTGCGGTGCGCCCCGACACGCCGTGGGAGGCCAGCGGTCTGGCTTTTTGTGCTCTGGGAGCGCCGGCCTCGTTACTCTTACCTCGGCCGCATGCGCAGATCTCGCCGCGCTGCCCCCCAGCCAAGGGTTCTGGCAACAGCTCACTGTTGGCTCGACAACAGTCCTGTCCGCCCATTCTTAGCTACATTTTCTGTCGTATCCCAAAATCGTCTCCGACGAATGTCACGATGTTTATGTCAGCAGCAAAGCCTGTATATACAGGCAGTTGTCTTGACCACCCCAAATAACTTTCAAGTAACCAATCAGATAATCTAACCCAGCACACTGAAGACACAGAACTGATTTTAGAATTTGGTTTTATCGATCTCTGTTTAGGACACCCTGAATCACAAGGAACTAACGAAGAAGCTGTACACAACCTAGGACTACCGTCTGACGCAATTTTCCTCAGTGTCTGCTACAAAACAAACGAAATTTTGTCGCTTTAAAAAAGAAGCCGTCAGAGAATGAAGGGCAATGGCCTTCCCAAAGGAAGTATGCTGGCTCCAATATTATAAAAAGTACGTCCAGTGATCATCCACTCAAGACTGCAACCCGATCCTTCATCTAAGCAGCTGCCGTTGCAAAAGGAAGGGCGTCTACTGAAATAGAATCCAAGCTAACATCTACTCTCGAAGAACTTTCTGTTATGGCGACAACCACTTCAGTCTTCCGGATAAAACTGTACTGTATGCATCCCACCTACGGAAATTTGGAGATTTGTGCTACGTTCCATGGGACCAAACTGCTGAGGTCGTCGGTCCCTAAGCTTACTAACTACTTAATCTAACTTAAACTAACTTACGCAAATAACAACACACACGTCCATTCCAGAGAGAGGATTCGAACTTCCGACGGGGGGAGCCGCGCGAACCATTACAAGGCGCCGAAGACCGGGCAACTAGCCCGCGTGGCCTTCGCCTACGGAATAGAAAGCAAGAAGAAAGATGAACATCGCCTTCAAAGGGTGTGATTTATATCATCGTGTCACTCCAAAGCTGACTGGTCAGCGCGTCTGACTGATGTGCAGCGGTCCCCGATTCGATTTCCGGCCGGATCGGAGATTTTATCCTCTCGGGGACTGGATGTTCTCCTCATCATCATTTCGTCATAATCGACACGCAAGCCGCCCAATGTGCCGTAAACTGAATAGACCTGCAGCTCGGCCCGGCCTTCAACGCTTTACTCTCATCTAATTTCACCTGGGGTTAAAACTGGTTCGTTCTTTAACTTACAAACAACAGGCACCAGGCAATAGGCATGCACCAGGAACAGTCCTGTACGCAAACTGACAAACACAATGTAGAGAGCGCCCAGCGTCCTCTGCATATCCGCTCTAGCTTTGTGTTTCTCTGCTCCAGAACACGCCGCTCCCATCTGGGAGAACACTGCACAAGCACAAGTTGATACGGGTACCTAGACAGGCCCTAGACACAGAGGGTGCCTAAGACCAACTCCAGACCTATCCACTCGTGGGCAGTTTCAGCTCCAGATGTGCGAAGATAACTGAGATTGAAAAGAAGAAGCAAGAAACAAATCCAAAGCATCCACTGTTTGTAACTCAGGCACCACAAGCCCCCCCCCCCCCCCCGAACCGAGATATCGAGAACATAGTCTCTGGAGGATTATGGATACCAAAACAGGAGCTACTATGTCCAATATGGGACATGGAATATCCTCTACAGTTTGAGATCGGAAGTACCAAGATGCAAAATTAATTTTGAACAGGTGGGATATCAGTGATAGCTTTGTGAGTGTGCGGCGATGCAGGACTCTGAACACTTGTTGATTTGCAGTAATCTGAGACTTGTGATATCTGACTTGTTTGGAATGGCTCTGAGCACTATGGGACTCAACTGCTGAGGTCATTAGTCCCCTAGAACTTAGAACTACTTAAACCTAACTAACCTAAGGACATCACAAACATCCATGCCCGAGGCAGGATTCGAACCTGCGACCGTAGCGGTCTTGCGGTTCCAGACTGCAGCGCCTTTAACCGCACGGCCACTTCGGCCGGCCCCTGACTTGTTTGGAGCGGAAGACGGTGCCATTCAGACTGCTGAACATTGGACTCACAAAGCGTGAAACACTCTCAACCACTAATATTGAATTATAGATTTAAGATTATGTTCTGTTTTAGTGTTTTTTGGACTCGAATAAATAAATAAATCCAGAAGCAAAATACAAAATGTATCAGTTAAATGTTTAACTACCAGCACGATTGCCTTTTTCGTAACTGTGTTCACCGCGAATGTATCAACAGCAGTACCTCTTAGTTAAAAAGCAGCCTGTATATTTTTACTTTGTAATCCACTAAATATCTTCAAGGGCTGCTAAAAGCTTATCACGGTTAACCAGACACATGAACAGCACTTTCACTCTTCTGGAGTTGGAGCTGGTACTTGCTGGGGCTGACAATAAACAAATGAGATTCACTCTACATATTCACTGTTTTCAAGTTCGGCCTTAAAAGGAACTGCTCTTCGAATCTTACATTCGGTGAAAGTATCGATTCTGTACTTCCAATAAGCAGTTGCTGCCAAAACGTTCGCGGCACACAATTAAATGAAAACCGAATGGCAAGGTTCCCGTGACACACTCGAAAAATGGTAGTGCATCGCCGTTTCGCCAGGAATTGTACACAGAATTTACTTTGCGGATTTACTCCGTTTATATATTAAGCTATTTTTTATGTGTCCGGCATGCGTCGCGGGTCTATGACTCTGTAAGGAGTGAACTAGCACAGCAATATATTGTACTATTGACTGAAACCGGTTTCGCTTTGTCTTTCTCTTGTGAGATATCTCTAAGATGTGTCAGCCCTGTGTCACGGCTGTTGGAAAAGGCTGGAAAGACATGTAAAATAGAAATTTTAGTAAATATTATTCAACTGGATTATGAAACTGAACGTTTTAAAGGACTGATTTGCAATAATATAGTACAATGCGATGCTTCTAAAGTAACTTACTTTACTGGGATGTAATTCAAATAATCAATCATTCTAAGTACCGGTTTCGACTTGTTTCCCTTCCACAGCATAGATTTTAACCAGCAGAAGGATGAGGAAGGCTGACCTCTTGAAAAAATAAGTTATATAAGCGATCTTTCGGATGCCGCTTGACTCTGGATGGCTTCTTTCAGTTTGCTGAGGACTAAAGCACAACTTCGCTTGGTGACGTCGCTACCCATATGAGCACTGCAGCTTGAGAATCTCAGAAAATTATGGGTATGATTATTCATGCAGAAGGAACTGTTTTACTTTCATTAGCCCAATTTCACCTTTTATTAGCTATTTTTGGTACGCCTTTGGATCGTAATGATGAATCTGCTTCGTATTCTTTACGAAATATCGAAGAAACTACTGGAGTTCATGTTTAACGAATCTAAATAAAATGATAATTAAATGGACACCCTAGCTGCAAACAGGCGTTGATGTACTTCATTGGGGACATGTTGAAAAGTGGTGTGGACATGTTGGGAATGTGGATCTCACGGAGAGCGTGCAAGGGATAAGTCCCTGCAGACGCATTATCCTCTGTGCCCGCGGTGGCTCAGATGGATAGAGCGTCTGCCATGTAAGCAGGAGATCCCGGGTTCGAGTCCCGGTCGGGGCACACATTTTCAACACGTCCCCAATGAAGTACATCAACGCCTGTTTGCAGCTAGGGTGTCCATTTAATTATCATTTCATTTCTAGCAAAGCTGCATGGTCATCCACAGTAACTGTTCTTTCGGGAACAGATACTACCGTCATATATAGTTAGAATCTAAATGAACTTGAGCAATGATGATTCGAATGTGTTTTTGCTTGATAATTAACATCAGCAGTACTCATCAAGTGAAAACGTTTATGGTACCCACTATTATGAGTAAGATGTACGGTAGACGACCCATAAAAATCTTTGCTTACGTAGCGATCTCGTGTGTTTCAATTGCTGATCACTGAGTGAGGCATTGTAAATCTCTGTGGGCGCATAGGCTTTGTTAATGTCCTGATAGCTCATCCCCTTCATTGGATGAGTAACTACACTTGAATTCGTCAGAGCACATCATAAGTGTTAAAAGCTAACAGATAGTAGAATTGAATGTCGAAAATAATTCTTCTTGTATTGGTTGGTGTCAGACCTTTTAATTCTGCTCGTAATTAAGTTTTTTTGGTTTTCATATAAATATCAACTTGTCAATGTTCTCACGATCTTTGAACCTTCGGAGCGCGTCACGTGAAGACAGGGACATTCACAACACCGTAGTGTCTCTGCCATATTCGTGACTTTTCATGTGTTAGGTAGGAAATTAGAATGTAGACGCAGAGTGAAATTTTCATTCAGCAAACGTAGTGTGTGCTGACATGAAACTTCCTGTCAGATTAAAACCGTGTGCCAAACCGAGGCTCGAACCCGACAACTTTGCCTTTCGCTGGCTCTACTGACTGAAATGTCCGAGCCGACTCACGGCCCGTCCTGGCGGAAGTAAAGCTGTGTGGCCGTCGTCTCGGGTAGCCCAGTTGCTAGAACACTTGACCGCGGGAGGCGAAGTTGCTGGGTTCGAGCCCCGACACACTGTTTTAATCTGCCAGGAAGTTTAGTATACAAATGTTTATGGAAAGGAGTGATTTTAAGAGGGGTAGGACGTGAAACGGCCCGACTTGGAGCAGGAGAGGCACAACAGGACATTTTAATTTCCACTGTCTATACTTTTACAAGTAAATTCATAAAACTTTGTCAGCATGACCAGGAAGGATTCAGGATTCACACTCGTGACAGCGGAAGTTCAAAAACATAATAAAATAATTTTTTTTACATGTGAAATTTCATCATTTTTTCACTTACTATTGGCTGCATTTGTTGCTATAGGTACACTTTTCTTCATAAGTAAGAGAGACTGTTCGATGAATTTTGCACAGCATACAAACCATACTTACAGGTGTCTGACTCTAGAATCTATTTAATTTATGAAAAAATGAATGATCTGTTACGTTTTAAACTTTTGTAGTTAATTATCTCAATTTTTACCACAGTTTTTAATAGATTTGAAAAATTCTGGAGTTTCATTCACCTGTAAGTATGCTTTGTATGCTGTGCAAAATTCATCAAAGAATCTCTCTTACTTATGAAGAGAAATGTACCTATAGCAACAAATGCAGCCAATAGTAAGCGAAAAAATGATGAAATTTCACATGTAAAAAAAGTTTACTTTGTTATATTTTTGAACTTCCACTGCTATGAGTGTGAATCCCGAATCTTTCGTGGTCGTGCTGACAAAGTTTTATGAATTTATTTGTAAAAGTATAGCCAGTAGAAAATAAAATGTCCTGTGGTGCCTCTCCTGCTGCAAGTCGGCCCGTTTGACGTCCTACCCCCCCTTAATTTGCATGAACTTAATTTGTCCTACAATGTTTGCCCAGCGAGCCGTTGCCCAGTACCGTCACCCGCGACACAGGGCCGTAAAAAGTGTTGCATACCGTACAGGCGTTTGACCGCTGGCCTGGCGCGCAAATGTGTAAGATACTAGCCGGAAGGTACGTCGCTGGAGAGTACCTGCTGGGGCGGTGGATGGTCAATACTAGAGGTCGTTTGCTCATTCGCGCGGCCACTGTAAAAGGCTCTGCTGAGGCGGACCATTCGGAAACGTTAGCGGGAAACCGCACGTCGATTTACGTAATGAGCAGGTCTGGTTTGAGAGTGTGAGCGCGGCATAAGCGGCGGAGACTTCCGGGCGCGACGGCGGCTGATTGCGCGCGGATCGGCGCAGCCCGGCGACCTATATCGGCGTAACGGGCCGCCCAACTGGGCCACGCACGCGCTTTTTGCGCCGCCGCGCTGTCCGGCTCTGCCGCCGCGAGGCGCCGCGCAATTCGCGAACCCGGGCCGCCGCCGCCGCTGTCGGCTTCCGCCTGCGGTGAGCCCGGCGCGGGCCGCGCTCCGGGCGCCGCACTGCAGCGCTTGTCACAAAAAAAGGGAAACACCGCAAGGAACTGTAAGGCGCGATCAGAAAGTTTCCGTTTGAGAGCGTTGCTGCTGACAAGGGAACCTCCCCATCGCACACCCCTCAGATTTAGTTATAAGTTGGCACAGTGGATAGGCCTTGAAAATCTGAACACACATCAACTGAGAAAACAGGAAGAAGTTGTGTGGGACTATGAAAAAATAAGCAAAATATACAAACTGAGTAGTTCATGGGAAGATAAGCAACTTTAAGGAGAATGGAAACGCAGGAGCGCCGTGGTCTCGTGATAACGTGAGCAGCTGCGGAACGAAAGGTCCTGGGTTCAAATCTTCCATCGAGTGAAAAGTTTACTTTTTTATTTTCAGTTTATGTGACAAACTCTTATGTTTTCATCACTTTTTCGGGAGTGATTATCACATCCACAAGAAAACCTAAATCGGGCAAGGTAGAAGAATCTTTTTACCCTTTCACCAAGTGTACAAGTTAGGTGGGTCGACAACATATTCATGTCATGTGACGCACATGCCGTCACCAGTGTCGTATAGAATATATCAGATGTGTTTTCCTGTGGAGGAATCGGTTGACCTATGACCTTGCGATCAAATGTTTTCGGTTCCCATTGGAGAGGCACGTCCTTTCGTCTGCTAATCGCACGGTTTTGCGATGCGGTCGCAAAACACAGACACTAAACTTATTACAGTGAACAGAGACGTCAATGAACGAACGGACAGATAATAACTATGCAAAAATAAAGAAAGTAAAATTTTCACTCCAGAGAAGACTTGAACCAAGGACCTCTCGTTCTGCAGCTGCTCACGCTACCACGGGACCACGGCGCTCCTGAGCTTACATATTCCATGATGTTGCTTATGTGGCCCATGGACTACTCAGTTTGTATATTTTGCTTATTTTTTCACAGTTCCACACAACTTCTTCCTGTTTTCTCAATTGATCTGTGTTCAGTTTATCAAGGCCTATCCACTGTGCTAACTTATAACTAAATCTGAGGGGGGTGCGATGGGGAGGTTCCCTTGTGAGTATATGCACTGTAGCGCGACTCCGTTTCGGCTATTTAAGCACCGACATGCAGGCGAGGGAATAGTGTGCCATTCGTGTCTTTCCGACGTGCGTAGGGTAAACGCGGAAACGTGAAATGTGGCGACGTTATTACCAAATACGTCAGTACAGAACCAACATGCTGTTAGTTGTTGCGCGGGATTAGCCGAGCGGTCTTAGGCGCTGCAGTCATGGAATGTGCGGCTGGTCCCGGCGGAGGATCGACTCCTCCCTCGGGCATGGGTGTGTGTGTGTGTGTGTTTGTCCTTAGGATAATTTAGGCTAAGTAGTGTGTAAGCTTAGGGACTGATGACCTTAGCAGTTAAGTCCCATAAGATTTCACACACTTTTTTTTTTTCTTTTGTTAGTTGTGTTTTGCTTGGGGAACGACAAACACTGCTAGACATTTGCTGGAGGATGAAGAATGTCTAAGGTGCAGCAAGTCTGTCAGAAACCACCATTGTGGAACGGTGCGCCAAGTTCCGTGCTGTTCGCCATTCGACACGAGACACCGGTCGATATGGAAGGGCAGTCTCATCCGTTACGCCAACTCAAAGAGGGCGACACGCCAGCACCCGCCCTATAGTCTCGATCTCTCCCTTTGCGATTATCTCGCCTTTAACCCGTTAAAAAAAACATCCTTGCATTGTCCATGATTCCTACCGGACGAGGATCTGCAGCAGGTAGTTAGGGACTTCATCTCGCAGCAGGACACGACATTTTACCAAAAAAACCTTGGAGCGTTTGTGGGATGATTGCCTCAAAGCTCAGGCTGATTTTGCCTGATTTGCACTGTAGGGCCTTCGAGCGAAAACTATTTAATCGCCTCTTGTGCAACATTGGCCATTAAGACTGCAACACCACGAAGCCAGCGTGCAACAAACATCAAACTGGCATGCAGTGTATGACATCCTAGGCTATGCAAATGATGAAGATTTCAGCCTAACCGCAAAAAAATAGGAATAATGTCATATACATTACTGGCCATTAGAATTGCTACACCACGAAGATGACGTGCTACAGACGCGAAATTTAACCGACAGGAAGAAGATGCTGTGATATGCAAATTATTAGCTTTTCAGAGCATTCACAAAAGGTTGGCGCCGGTGCCGACACCTACAACGTGCTGACATGAGGAAAGTTTCCAACCTATTTCTCAACAACAGACAGCAGTTGACCGGTGTTGCTTGGTGAAACGTTGTTGTGATGCCTCGTGTAAGGAGGAGAAATGCGTACCATCACGTTTCCGACTTTGATAAAGGTCGGATTGTAGCCTATCGCTATTGCGGTTTATCGTATCGCGACATTGCTGCTCGCATGGTCGAGATCCAATGACTGTTAGCAGAATATGGAATCGGTGGGTTCAGGACGGTAATACTGAACGCCGTGCTGGATCCCAACGGCCTCGTATCGCTAGCAGTCGAGAAGACAGGCATCTTATCCGCATGACTGTAACGGATCGTGCAGCCACGTCTCGATCCCTGAGGCAACAGATGGTGCGTCTGCAAGACAACAACCATCTGTACGAACAGTTCGACGACATTTGCAGCAGCATGGACTATCAGCTCGGAGACCATGGCTGCGGTTACCCTCGACGCTGCATCACAGACAGGAGCGCCTGCGATGGTGTACTCAATGACGAACCTGGGTGCACGAATTACAAAACGTCATTTTTTCGGATGAATCCAGGTCCTGTTTACAGCATCATGATGGTCGCATCCGTGTTTGGCGACATCGCGGTGAACGCACATTGGAAGCGTGTATTCGCCATCGCCATACTGGCGTATCACCCGGCGTGATGGTATGGCGTGCCATTGGTTACACGTCTCGGCTACCTCTTGTTCACATTGACGGCACTTTGAACAGTGGATTTTACATTTCAGATGTGTTACGACCCGTGGCTCTAACCTTCATTCTATCACTGGGAAACCCCACATTTCAGCAGGATAATACACGATCGCATGTTGCAAGTCCTGTACGGGCCTTTCGGGATACAGAAAATGTTTGGCTGCTGCCCTGGCCAGCACATTCTCCAGATCTCTCACCAACTGAAAACGTCTAGTCAGTGGTGGCCGAGTAACTGGCTCGTCACAATACGCCAGTCACTACTGTAGATGAACTGTGGTATCGTGTTGAAGCTGCATGGGCAGCTGTACCTGTACACGCCATCCAAGCTCTGTTTGACTCATTGCCAGGCGTATCAAGGCCGTTATTAAGGCCAGAGGTGGTTGTTCTGGGTAGTGATTTCTCAGGATCTCTGCACCCAAATTGCGTGAAAATGTAATGACATGTCAGTTCTAGTATAATATATTTGTTCAATAAATAGCCGTTTATCATTTGCATTTCTTCTTGGTGTAGCAATTTTAATGGCCAGTCGCGTACTTTCTGCATTTACTGGAAGGGCACGAAACGAATTTCTCATTCAGAAATCGCATTTAAATATTATTTGTTTCTGAGAAGATTGTGTTCTTCCTCTGGGAAGAGGGAGGTACATCTATCAGCATGTGTCGGAATTCGACAGCAGCAGAATCGTAAGCTATGGAGACTGCTACTGACATTGGTCGGGATCCCACGACTGTCGTGCGAATTTGGAATCGATGGGTTGAGGACAGCCGCACGCAGAGCCGTGCAGGGTTCTCAGTGGCTCCACGCGAGTAGCAACCAACAGGACAGAGATATAGTTTGAACGGCCGTGCCGCCCGGGGTGGTCGAGCGGTTCTAGGCGCTACAGTCTGGAACCGCGCGACTGCTGTGGTCGCAGGTTCGACTCCTGCCTCGGGCATGGCTGTGTGTGATGTCCTTAGATTAGTTAGGTTTAAGTAGTTCTAAGTTCTAGGGGACTGATGACCTCAGAAAAGTCCCATAGTGCTCAGAGCCATTTGAACCATTTTTGAACGGCCGTGCAGGATCGTACAGCCACATCACGCCGTTTGAGTCAGCTAATGCGCTTGTCTTGGCTGTCCGTACGGAAAGTGCGACGTGTGGAGCACCGCGGACTGCTAGCAGGGCAATGTCTGTTCAGATGTTCAAATGTGTGTGGATTCCTAAGGGACCAGACTGCTTAGGTCATAAGTCCCTAGACTTCCACACACTACTTTAACTAACTTATGCCGAGAACAACCCACACACACACACACACACACACACACATACCCATGCCCCAGGGAGGACTCGAGCCTCCGGCGGGAGGGTCGCGCAGTCTCTGACATGACGCCTGAAACTGTGTGGCCACTCCGCTCAGCGCGATCTCTGTTGTGGCCTCCGTTGACGCATCAGCAGAGAGGGGCGAGTCTCGTTTATAAAGGATCTTTTTAAAAAAATGGCTCTAAGCACTATGGGACTTAACATCTGAGGTCATCAGTCCCCTAGACTTAGAACTACTTAAACCTAACTAACCTAAGGACATCACACACATCCATGCCCGAGGGAGGATTCGAACCTGCGACCGCAGCAGCCGCATAGTTCCGGACAAGGACCTTTTTAATCACATAATGTGTACAATTCACAATTACCGGTTTCAGATCATAAAATATTCTGATACTAGTATCGACGTCAGTGTCCTTACACCTTGGTACGTTGTAAGTTAGTCAAGAAAATGATAAACCGACTGACAGGTTCAGCCGACAAAGCGGAATGTCAGTTTTTCTCCGCACACAGTGCCCTTTTTCCATACTGTTTGTGGGAATTTTGTGTTACATGTATCTATTGAGTGTTAAGTCATCATACAGGTGTGTGTTTGTGTTTGTGTGTGTGTGTGTGTGTGTGTGTGTGTGTGTGTGTGTGTGCGCGCGCGCTAGGTGGATGGGTGCGTAGCCTATTCCACCTGAACAGCAAGGAGGGTCACCGAGCATTACCGTACTATTATACGAATATATCACCATCCACAGCGTCGCATGCCTTCACTCGATGAGGCAGTGAGCAGGAACTCCACACTACCACCTGTCCTCGAACCGGTCGAGACCTACCACATACGCAACCTTGGCAATGGAAGTGTATTGCGGCAGCATAGAGGCATGCTGTGACTTCTGGGTGAGTCCGGCAAACGCCTGCAACAAGCAAATCTATTGCAGGCAGGCGCAATAAATAGGGACGGTGTGTGTGTGTGTGGGGAGGGGGGGGGGGTGTAGGGGGGAGGGGGGAAGAAAACGACACGCCGCACCGCAAATGGCGAAGAACCATCTGTTGGTTCAAATTCCTTAATTCGTAACATAAGACAAGTTCAAGTGATTATCCAGTCACCCTCAGACGATGAACGCAGAATTTCGTCTACATATGTTACACATTTATGGTGAACTTTTATAAGCATAAGCTTGAGAGATGAGAGACGGACGCGGCTAGATGCGCCCTAGTTTTACAGATGGAGCAATGACTCTCGATACATGCGAGCATAGCTCGTGAGGAAGGGCCATGTGGAGCTGTCTCTCTGACCAGCAGTTGACACTCGAACTTCTGCTATTGGCGGAATATGTGGGCCACGATGTGAGCCGACTGTCGTAAGGACAGCTGGTTGCCTAAAAGGTTACTGCGAGTGGTTTTCTCTGGGGGACTGGAGTTTTCCCGGGGGACTGGCCGTTTCTGGACCGTGCCTGGTGTGGATGTTCCACCAAAATGCAAACCAGAAGCCGTATATCATTTTATGACTACCGCATCCACACAGTCAGATAAATACAGAACAGGCAATGACACCCAGTCTGTAGATGTAATGGTACTTTAGGTACCGACGCTGGGTGGTAAGAATGTACCCACTACCCTTACAGATTAATAATTTCTAAACGCATTAAGCGAGCCAAACGAAGTAAATTTCAAATGATAGCGAGTAAAGAGCGCTGTCGGCAAAATAACTTCAGAATACCTATAAGAGCAGTAACGTAGTACCTACAAACCAGATCGCTTATTCTGAGGGTTAAAAATGCATTTTAATGCAAAATTCTCGTAAATTGCTAAACAATTAATGTAGCGGAAGTAGTAGATAGTGTAATAAAATAAGTATTTGCAGACGTTTAACTGTCATTAGATTTAATAATGCTAATGTTGACTATTTTGCTGAATAAGATAACAGCCCAGAAACCAGAGACTCCAAAATAAAGACCTAACCCTACCACAGAAAAACAGGTGAAATTCTAGCCAAAATCTATGTGTTGTACTTACGGCAGAGATAAGTTTAATAGAGTTTTTATTCGTTATAAGATTCCTGATAAAAAGACAATGAAACGAGTATCTTAAGATCGCAAAGAAATAGTGCGGAAGTACAAGTCATGTAAAGTATTTAATTGTAACATTTACAGTGTTTAATTTTCTTTAGGTATAATAACGTTAATGTTAGCTATTTTATCGAATAAGACGATAGCCCAGAAACCAGGGACTCAAGCAAAAACTCCTGACCCCACCACGAAAAAACAGGTGAAACTCTATAGAGTGACTGTTGGCCAACGTCCGTTAGCTTTGAGAGTCCGGCACGTAAGGACGCGTGCTGATGAACGACTTAAGTGTTTTAAATTTTTGACGTGATATCTTCAGTGACCTGTAGTAATTACGCTAGAATTCTGGAACTTCGAGTTTTCGAAAGTTGGCCTCTTGGTCTTGACTTCTGAAAAGCGGAGCAATGTTAGTCCTGTTAAATTTCTGAATAGGTTCGTGGACTTTGAAAAATTATCGAAAACCGCTTTTACAAACTTAAACTTTGAGAGCAGTATAGTGTGCCGGAATTAATGCGTTTGTATCGAGCTAGTGATACAGTTTGTCATTGCTCTCACGGTTATAAGCAATGGTTGAATAAACATTTACACTACTGAACGATACCCAGGTTATGTTAACGAAATATATTCATTTCGCTAACTGTAGTCCTGCCTGCAATTTAATCAGGTTATAAGAAGCTAATAGAATTATTATAGGATAGAGCGACAGGTGGGGGGGGGGGGGGGAGGGAGAGAACGAGACAGGAAGAGAGAGAGAGAGAGAGAAAGAGAGAGACATAGGAAGCCGATGAACTATAGCAATCAGTCACGCACTTAGACAACTCCTGTAAGACACAGAGACAACATGGAGAAAGACTTTATTAAATCGCAGCCTCCATTCCTGAAAAAGAATCAGCCCCTTGCGCGGCGCTTCAAAACAGCGTGAACAAACGGCACAACGTACTACTACGAGAGGTGCACAAATTTTACTGAATCGAAACGGGAGTCGAAGGTTTCGGGCTGTAATTTTCCTCTCTCTCTCCGCTCGTCACCGCCGCCGGTCCGCGCGAGGTCTCTTTACCTGTGCGGGAGGCAGTAATGACAGGGTAAGGCGGTGAGCCATCTCCGAGGGCCGGAGGAAAGCAGCGGCGCGCACACAGGTAATCCCGGCGTCTGGAGTTCGCAAACTCTCTGCACTCCGTAACGAGCCCACTCTCAGGCAATACGCGCTGCGAAGCCCGCTCCCAGAAAAGCTCTCTTGCCCTAGGGCGTGGCTGGACCGATATACTGAAATCCGACAGGGGGCGTAGCGTTTAACGGCGCTTGCCTTTCTCGTAGGCCACGGCGGGCGTAAACGTCACGGGCCGTGCAATTAGTGCTGCGTCGATCCACGGCCAGGTCGTAGGCCGGTAATTTACGCGCAGCGGTTCGACGTTTATCGGGCCGTAACCGCGAGCGCCGGCCTGTGCGCGAGATGAAGGAGCGGCCCGTGGCGCGAGCTGAGTCTCCCAGGGCCGTCCACCTGATTCTGTGAGCTATTGCCGAGGGGCAGAGGACGCTGTGCATCCGACCTGAACCCTGAGACGAATCCGAAATGCGGATTTCACATTCTCTGACCAAGCCAAATGCGACTAAGCCAGTACCGTCGCAGGACTTCAATGTAAACTGCTCGTAAGAAGTTTTGCACCTTCTGAATATCTAAATGCCTTCGTAAACGAACAGACTTGTTCGTCAAACTCTCCCCTGTCTAGCTGCAGATTTGTCAAACAAGTCCGCACACGTACAAAGTTTGTCAGTTTAACCTCACTTCCAAAATGGCTCTGAGCACTATGCGACTTAACAGCTGAGGTCATCAGTCCCCTAGAACTTAGAACTACTTAAACCTAACTAAGCTAAGGACATCACACACATCCATGCCCGAGGCAGGATTCGAACCTGCGACCGTAGCGGTCGCACGGTTCCAGACTGTAGCGCCTAGAACCGCTCGGCCACTCCGGCCGGCGGAATGGTTTACAATGGTAAATACACACACGTAGGCCTGTTAATGGAAATGTTACGTTCCGAATCTGATGATTACATCAACTCTCTGCGGACTGACAGCGAAACTTCTAATAACTTATTTAGAGTTACTTCACTCTCATATTGAAAAAGAAGACACAACTATGCGAAAATTTATTCCTTTCTACTTGGTCCTCTAATGACAGTTCGTTAAAATACTACGTCTTGGAAACATAGCCCACATCTTTCGTGGAAGAACGACATAAATTCGATTTCTTTTATTTAATTGCACTTCCGTTTGTATGTTATGCGTAGAATATTGGTTTTGTTCATAACTTCTTCCTGCGTAATGTATGGTCGGCAAAAATGTGACACCTCGACCATTTTCATAAATGACAGTGCTATTTACTTTTTATCGTAGATCGTGGCTTCCATAGTTGTGGAAACTCACAATGCAGTTAGATAAATTGTAATAAAACTATTTTCACGAAACATATGCAGCGAAACATAGACACAAACAACGTCCGCAATCTTCTCTAACTTCTCGTTAATCAAAGTTTCTTTCAAACACGTCGAACACGATCCATACTTGACAAACAAGTCAAACAGCACGGTGCTGTGTTTGACAGAGTACCGTTTATTGTCAAGTGTCTGTCAAATACAGTAAAGTTTGTCAACTTCTTTCACTGTGTCCGGTGACCTTAAGTAAATAAGTGGGCTTATTAATACAAAAGATTCATGAAACTAAAAAATAATATACTTTGAAAAAAAGAAGAAACAGAAACAAAAACAAAAATCAAAATAAAAACAGTTTGTAAGGATGTAGTATATTTTCACACACCCTTGATCTCAAAGCTTGCTGCTGGGTAACATTAGACACCGTGTTTCTTCACCCTGTGCATTGTAAAAAGATTCCATCATCCTTGGCGTGTTGTCCACAAGGCTGGCTAGACGTTGCCTGTCCCACTATTTGCAGTGGCCCCTTTGAGGTTATCCAGTGAGTGGGGAGCGTTCGTGCGTCCTCACGTTGCAAGTTTCAACTGGTCCCAAGCAATCGGGCTGTTGTCAGTAGAAATAGTAAGGCCACTCTCTTGTGTTGGTTCCTGCCTATTTGAGAAAGATGTTCACGTGGGGTAGCGCTGTGTTGAAGTGTTGAAAGAAAAACCCATCACTCGTCTGTTGACTCTAGAGTTAGATGATCCTCTCCCGGTACGGCTCAGCCTTCAAATTCCCTTTCATGGCGATAAGAGACGTCCAACAACCGTGCACGTACCAGTGCTGCTGCATTCGTGAGACTACATTCCTGACACATGGCCTCGTGCCTATCAACCTTCACATTCTTCTAAGGCGATCATCGTGTGTGAGACAAATCCTGCACTTGTCAGTGGAGAGAACTCAACGTCTTTTCTTCGGTTCCATTGCAAGTGCTCGCATGAAATCCTTCTTCACTCACGACACTGCTGGTCAGTCTTTAGTGTTCTTCCTAGTGCTCGTACGAAAGTGGTCATGCAGGTGTGCTTGCGTACTGTCGGGGTCGACACATCCCTCCCAGTTTCCCCCTAAAAGGCTGCGTATAGTTCTGTTGCATTTCATAGTGGTACGTTCAGGTCGTAGTTTGTAGGTACTGTTGCTGACTACGAGCGTCAACTACGAGACTGAACTTCAATTTGTGCCTCCTGATTGCGGGAGAAAGTTCAAATAACTTCGATGAGGTGGACGCCAATTCGGCTGACAACTTCCCATGCTGCCGTAAAGTGATAAAGTGGACACAGTTTACACTTTAAAAGACATTTCCAGACATGTTGGCGAATTGAACAGATTTTCACACGCCACACTGACGCCGGCCCTCTAACTGGAAAAGCAGAATCACTTTAATCTCCATTACGCAGATGACAGTACGTAGCAATTTCATGTGATCAAAAGGATGTTGGGAAAGAGTTTTCAGTAACAGATACATAAACTATAATGACATGAAGGCAGTGCAAAATGTTTGTGCAAACAATTAAAAAACCACTCTCGACCGTATGAAATAAACATTTAAAAAACAACATTTAAAGAAAACTATTCAAGAAGCTCCCAGAGAAATTGAATTATTTAGGAAAGTTGCTGTGAATTCTAAAAATGAAACAGTAATATTTTTAAAAAGTAGTCATTTGTAAGATCATTATAGATAGGGGACTGTCTCAGTTGCATAACATAGACCATATAAATGTTTCTTGACCATGTCGAACGTTTTGTTTTAATGGGAGAAAAACACTATATATTTCATAAAGCCGATGTAATATAATGAAATGAGACTTTCTACAAAAAGCTCGCCCGTACTTTTTGTCATGCCTCAATAACAGTAAAAGCGAATCTTCCGAACTTGCAGCTACCATTGAATAGCAAGAGATTAGACTGAGATACAAATTAGTTTGGATGCTTTCCATGAGTGAAGAAGTTTGTGGGGTACCTCTGTACGTGACTCTTGACGATAGTAAGTACAGAGTACACTTGCAAACATACATACCGTCTATAACACGTGGACGTTAACCACTGCTTAAAGGATTTGACGTATTTACCTTCTTCTTACATGAACAATTTCCTCACAGATAACAATTGTGCACCATCTTCAGTGAAACTACAAATGTCTAAGAAATACTCATAACAGATTTTTAAATGATGAACGTGACATCATGAACTGCGAGTTACAGTGAAGAACATACTTTTTATACATTTTTTATGTTTGGTTATCTGTGGCAGACCTATGATATGGCGATATGATCCCAAGCAACCACATGTCTTGATACCATTAGCGTCACTGTATGAACTCAAATTCCTGTATAAACTATGCCGTAGCTTTCAGTCTCTCCAGTCTATTTCCGTTTTGTTCTCCAATAAATACCTTTTAGTTCCTTCTGCCAACATCTTTCTCTAAGACAATGGGTCCCATGAATGTTTTTATGTTCATTTCTAGTTTTGTTGTCACAAAAAAGTAGTATTGTTATAGCTTGTCCTGCCCGCTTTACTTCCCTCACTATAGATTCATCTCCTTTAAGAAATTGTTTGATATTAACTTTTAGTCTGTCTTCAGCAATTTTTAGTATTTTAAAGCATAAAAATATAAAAATATTAATATAAAATTCTCTATGGAAATTGGTTAAGAGAAGGACGGACGGCATTCCGAGTCGGTGTGTGTATAAAACACCCACGTATGCTGAGTATCTGCACGCCACGTGCCTTCACCATCCTTCATAAATACAGGTAGACAACAACTATCCATCCGAGACAGATGTGAAATATTTTATTTGGAGTACTAGAAAGCTCGTAGTACCAGAGTGTCCTACGAAGAGTGTCCGAGTGCAAATTAATGTCTAGGAATATATCTATAAAGAGGCTAATAAAATAATTTCCCTTCATATGTGGTGACAGGACGTCAAAAACTAAACAGGCGACAAGCAAAAGAACGACATGTGACCTCTCAAGTTTTCTAGCCCTGACTGATTAATGGCATGCTATCGGCTGTTCAGTCGAGTCGTTCATTTTATGCACAATATTTTTTCAGGTGGTGCGGGTTCGTTGTCTGGACTTAAACGACACTGAAGTATTGTTGGTGTTGGACCGCTATTTATAGTCGAGTTCGACTCCCAGCGTACACTATACCCTCATTTGTTTTGTGAGCCTACATTGATATTTCGTGAAACTTCCATTTTTCAGTGTTTTAGGACTGTGGTGGATGAGATAGTTCGCAAGAAATTAATAAATTATGCTGGACCCAAAGACTTCTTTAAACTGAAACTGCTTCCATATAATATAAACTTCACTATGGAACTTGGTTAACAGAAGAACGGACGGCTTCGCGAAACGATGTGTATATAGAAAATCCCCGTACACTGTCTGCAGGCCACGAGCCATCACCATCCGCCACAAAGAAATTTCGTGCTGAAGTCTGACTGGTCCATAGAGCTCTAACGCTGTCAGACGAGGAGTGTTTCGCCGAAGGATTACACCAACGAACAATGTTGCGAAATAGGCCTACTGGAAACGCAGACCGATAAACTAAGTGAAAATTACAGTAAAAATCAATAACGCACGAGGAAGAGGTTGAGAAAGATGTGCCGGGACTCGCCTAACTTCCTGATGCTGGCCCAGTCTCCGGGAAGAGCGGTATACTTCTCTGGAAACATGGAATGCTAAAAAGTCTTCTTTGTTATGTTGAAGACAATCTGGGCCTCCGAAAGCCAATGCGTACCGCATTCCATGTGAATGTGGCACTGCTTACGTGGGACAGACTATTAGAGCAGTAGAGGAGATGCACAAGGAACATCAGCGGCAAAGAGCCAAGCGATTCAACTGTCGCCGATCATTTTGGAATAAAGCAGCGTAATTAAGAAGTCTGTTGCAATAAAGATGTTGGGAAACCTAGCATACGGGAACCGAGATTTCAATTAAAAAAGTCCTGGGGTCCGGTAGTCAATTTATTAATGTCTCGCCGGCCATTCCGCCCACTACCTCTGTGGAAAGCTGACAGATTGTGTTGAACAGAATATCGGTGCGGGTTCTAAAAACAAATGAGCATAAAACGGGGTAGCGGGCGTTTGGAATCGATTTAGCCTATAAATAATGGCGCGACACCAACAAGTCCTAGGTTTGTGCTTAAGTTCCGTAGCGTTTTTCTATAAGTTTAACAAGCACAACAGATACACATATCAGAGACTTTAGTCGTCGATAATGTATACTCCTTCTCTATTTACAAGTCTGCCAACGTTGGGACAATGTTTCGATTCCGCGACTGTAGAAATCATTTGATTCTGAGGCGAAAATCTAGTCGAGCTATGTTAGGAGCACATTTTCATCCGGAAAGGAAGTTTCTTGAAGGTTCTTCGACAGGGAGCGGAGAAGGTGAATACCAGAGGGCGCAAGATCAGACGAGTAAGGTGGGTGCGGAATGACTTCCCAACTCAACTCCTGTATAATGTATTTTGTCAGTCTAGCAGAATGCGGGCGGGTGTTATCGTGGAGTAGCACCACTACACGCAGTCTTTCTGATCGTCGTTGTTGTACTGCGCCTGCAAAACGCCTCAGTTGTTGACAAAAATGACAGCAGTGATGGTTACACTTCGGAGAAGCAATTCGTAGTACACTATGGCGTCGCTGTTCCACCAGATGCATAATGTTACCTTTCGTGGATGCGCGCAAATCTTTGTACGGGGAATTGC
Organism: Schistocerca nitens; assembly: GCF_023898315.1. Classification (NCBI taxonomy): domain Eukaryota; kingdom Metazoa; phylum Arthropoda; class Insecta; order Orthoptera; family Acrididae; genus Schistocerca; species Schistocerca nitens. The sequence continues at coordinate 552,504,811 of NC_064614.1, forward strand.
TGCTTTGTTTGCGCTCAACCATTCCTTTCTTTGCCTTGTGTTAGCATAAAGACAACATTTATCGTCACCATTAACTATTCGGGATAGGAATGGTGGTGTCGTTCACGAGCCAATAATTGACGGCCAGCAAGCAGAGACGCTTGTGTCACCCCTCTACTGAACTCAAATAGAAAAAAAAAGTCGGAAATATTCCAATTTCTCCACTTGGCACCCCATTTTCAAGCGTTCACAGCTCCTCACTATTTCCAAATGCAGAATGACAATATGTAATCACAAAAAGCAACAGTGAACTACAAATAAAAAATGACAATCGATAAATGAACTTGTAGCAACCGGAATACCAACATTCAAAATGAAAACTCCATGAACTCGTGCACCAAGCTAATACTTCATAGGCTGTTTATAGTCGAGGCAGCGAGTACGCAAAACAACAGTCCCAGTACCAGAAGAGGACGAGTGGGCCGCTCATCGAAATATTGTGCATAAAAGGGAATTCTCAACTAGGCTGAACACCCGAATGCAGTTCGTAAAACAAGGAAACGTTCGATTATACCAGAAGTCTTGTCAGCTGTAACTGCTGACACTGACAGTGACAGTGGCGCGGTGCCGTCGGCCGCTGGATAACAGTCTGCTAAGTGGCACCCGGCTGCTGCGGCCCGGCGGGCCGGTAATGGACTCCAGGCTGAGTTTTTGCGGCCGCCTCGTGTTCCGATTGGTTCCGGGAGTCGCTGCCGTCAATCGGTGTGCCCTGACGCGCCCTCCTGTAGTCGCAAAAACCGACGACGGCTTCATCGTCCGTGCCTACCGCTCTCTACCAGGCGCCACCTTCTTTGTTGCTGTTAGGAGATGATGGGCATTCAGGTCTCAGAGGCAAACCGCAGAACCCGTACTCGGGAGCAGCCGAGTTCAGATTCCGTTCGATGCACCGTAGCTATGGATCTCCGCAGTTTCCTTAACAATTACAGGCATAATTCCTCGGGCAGTTCGCCGTGCGGGGTAGCCGATCGGTCTCAGGTGTCTTGTCACGGTCCGCGCGGCTTCCCCGTCGCAGGTTCGAGTCCCCCCTCGGAGATGTGTGTGTGTGTGTGTCGTCCTTAGCGTAAGTTAGTTTAAGTTATATTAATTAGTGTGTAAGCTTAGGGACCGATGACCTCAGCAGTTTGGTCCCATAAGACCTTACCACAAATTTTCAGATTTTTCTTGGGCAGTTCATATAAGTGGGCTACTTAATCTCTCAAACAAACTTGTCTTCAAATGCGATATCATTTGACATCAAGATCGGCGCTCACTCCCTAGGATCTGTCATATCCGACACGTGTCTAGGTGTATCAGAAGAACATAAGAAAGTGAACTTACTCGTGAAAAAGACGTCTTCTAAATCTTCAGTCCAGCTATTGAATATTGATCGCCAGTCTACATCTCCTCTCCTCTACGCCTACATCTATATACATACCCTACAAGCCACGGTACTGTGCGTGGCGAACTATGCCCTGACCACTACAAATTATTTGCTTTCCTGTTCCACTCGCAAACAGAGCGAGGAGAGAAACGACTGTCTATATGCCTCCGTATGAGCCCTAATTTCTTGTATCTTATCTTCGTGGTCCTTGCGCGAAATATATGTTCGAGACAATACAATCGTTTTGCAGTCAGCTTCAAATTCCTCACTCTAAATTTTCTCAACGGTGGTCCTCGAAAAGAACGTCACCTTCCCTCCAGGGACTTCCTATTTGATTTACCGAACCATCTCCGTAACACTTGCGTGTCGCTTTTTTAACCTACCGGTAAGAAATCTAGCAGCCCGCCTCTGAACTGCTTCGATGTCTTACTTTGATCCGACTTGGTATGGATCTCAAACGCTCGAGCAATACACAAAAGCAGACCACACTAGGGTCCTATATGCAGTCTGCTTTACAGATGAACCAATCATTTTTGAAATTCTCCCAATAAACCGACCATTCGCCTTCTCTACCACAGTCCTCACATGCGTTTTCCATTTCGTATAGCTTTGCAACGTTGCGTCCAGATATTCAAACGGCATGACTTTGTGGAGCAGGAAAATGCAAATGCAATGCTCTAACGTTGCTGATTTGTTTTCCCTACTCATCTGCATTAATTTAAATTTTCCTACAGTTAGAGCTAGATGGAATTCATAACATCAATTACAAATTCGGTCTAAGTCACCTTGTATCCTCCAACAGCCACTCAACGGCGGTAACCTGCTCCACAACACAGCATCATCAGCAAACAACCGGAGATTGCAACCACCCTGTCCAACTCATTTATGAATATAGAAAATAATAGCACCCCTGGCTATACGCTAGAACACTCGCCGTCGAGCACAACGTACTGCATTCTATTACTTAAGGAGTCTTCGAGCTAGTTACATATCTGGGAACCTATTCCATGTACTCGCTCCTTCGTTAGCAATCTGTAGTCGGGCACTGTATCAAATGCTTTTACAAATCTGCCCATTGCCCTTCTGCGACAGTTCGCAGTGTGTCATCTGAGAATGGGGCACGCTAAGTTTTGCACTACCGATGCTTTCCAGAACCGTGCTGATTCGTGAACAGGAGCTTCTCGGTCTCTAGGAAATTTTTTATATTCGTACTTAGAATATTAGGTTAACAAAAGTTATGTGGAGACTTCAAAGACGACCTGTGTTCTCATTACAAGTTACTTTAGTCGACGCAAAGGCATACCAGCAATCTCTAATGGGAGAGCCTACACGAAATCCGTTAGGGATGGTAGACTATTTAATCTGAAAATTTCATGACGTCAGATGTGATACGAGCCAACGGCCTTGCCGCAGTGGTAACACCGGTTCCCGTCATATCACCGAAGTTAAGCGCTGTTGGGCTGGGCTAGCACTTGGATGGGTGACAATCCGGTCTGCCGAGCGTAGTCGGCAGGCGGGGTGCACTCAGCCCTTGTGAGGCAAACTGTGGGAGCTACTTGATTGAGAAGTAGCGGCTCCGGTCTCGAAACTGACATACGGCCGGGAGAGCGGTGTGCTGACCACATGCCCCTCCATATCCGTATCCAGTGACGCATGTAGGTTGAGGATGACACGGCGGGCAGTCGGTACCTTTGGGTCTATATGGACTGTGCGGGAGGAGAGATGTGATACAAATTAAGAAATGTACTATTTCCTTCAAGTTACCAAGGACGTGAAATTAGATAAATTTGGGCTTGCACACAAGGCTTCAGCCAGGTTGTTTTCCTGTGTACCGTCCACCATTGGATCAAGTTTGGAGAATGTGATTCATATAGACTATTTGATCAAAAGTATCTGGACATCTATGAGTCGACATTAATACGGGGTGTGTCGATACTTCGTATTTATTACGGCTTGAACTGTGCTCGGGACACTTTCAATGACTACAGAAATGCCTGTGGAGCAATGGCACCCATTCTTCCTCAAGAGCCGAAACCGGAGAAGGTAGTGAGGACGGAGACTGGGGCAGCAGCGAAGACGATGCTCTAACTGATCCCTATGGTGTGTTACTGGTTTATTGTCGGGACTCTGACTGGCCAGTCCATTCCAGAAATGTTGTTCACGAGCCACAGATGCTGCTATAAGACAGGATATATTGTCATGCTGTCACAGTCATCATACACGAACTGTTTCTCTACTGTACACAGAATAGAAAGCTGTCGAAGCTCAAATCCCACCGAATTTCTTAAGCGCAAAACGACGACCACACCCTAACCGTAAAAAACAGTCCCAGAGCGTTAACACAATCTCGTCTGTACGTCACTGTTGGCGCTGCACGTGACGATAGGTAACGTTGTTCAGCCGTTCACGAAACTCAAACCCTTCCATCGTTTTGTCACAGGGTATAGCGTGATTCATCATTTCAAATTACTCGTTCCAGTCATCCACTGTCCAGTGTCATCGCTCTTTACTCGACTTCAAGAATCGCTTAGCTCTGACTACAGAAATGTATGGCGTATGAGGAGCTGCTCGACCGTCGTGCCCCATTATTTTTAACTCATTACGCACAGTAATTACGTTACGTGAACTGCTGGCAACACTTTCTAACTCACGAATGATCCCTTCTGTTGATTCCACGCGGTTTCTTACAACCAATTTCCGGAATTCTCGACGGCGCCATTCCGTCAGTACATGAAGTCTCCGTTTTTGTCGTTCAGGTGACATTCGGTGACTAAAATACATTCGAACTTTCAGAGCTCTTCTGACCGACCCATTGTGCTTTACTGCTTCTGTGTTGGCAACACAATACTCTCCGCCTTCTTTTATACTGGCGGTGCACCTCGCCATGCATCTAGTGGGCGATTCCGCATAACGTAGTATCGTCCGTCACACACCGCACGTTGCTTAGCAGAGAACAAATGTGAATATATGTTGCGTCGTAACAAAAAATGAATATTAATGGCGGCAGGCAAAGTGCCCGGATTCTTACTGCCTAGCGCTAGTCTCTCACTTGCGCAGAGTCCTCTTTTTATGCTGCCTATGTCGTTCTTTTATCCCTATGCCAAGGCCCTAGTCGTGTGCTGCCACGTTGTTACTGAAACTAAGATGGGAAAGTAAGCAGTGTGTACCATCCCTCGGCGAAATGTGAACTCAGTTCTTCCTGTTCTTACAGTTTATGCAAAGATTCTGATATGGAAATGGGTAACCAGTGTAGCAGCCCCCAAATGAGTTCCAAGGCCATCGAGCAAATGCACGAAATGTGGCAAACTAAGGGTCAGCAGACCGACACGCTGGTTCACTCACGGTCTGGCCACCTCTCTCCTCTGTCCACTGTGCTTCGTGAGCTGGTCAGTTGAGACTAGAGAACAATGGTGGATACAAGCAAAAAACACACAATTCTAGTGTTCCGATAAGCGTATTTTATAATAAAACAGTTTAATGTATAAAAATTGCTAACCTCAAGTTGTGTCATGTGGTCATTGTCACTGAACCTGTACGAGAAGTAGTGCAGCTCAAGTACCTCAGCTCGAGCTGGAACTATAGAGTCTACATAAAATCTCGGAACAGTGCCGAATATTGTGCTCGGACGACATACTTCATGGGAAATTTACTCGGAAGGGCGGAAGGACAACGAGGTCATTAGAGACGGACCACAAGCTCGAATCAGGAATTGGTAACATTATCAATAGACTGTTAATCTATTGGACTTCGCAACCATCTGTTCTCAGTTGACTTAGCCTGTTGACTAACGTCGGTAACTGTGGACTGCAGTGAAGTCGATCTTCTAACTGATCCCATAGGTATTTCTTAAGTGTGGTGACAGAGCAGAATGTCGTAGATTAGGTGGATACATGTGACAACTAACGAGAAAGCAATGAATCGATTTGGGGAAAAGACAAATTTATGGCACAGTCTGATCAAAAGAAGGGATCGATTGGTAGGAAACATCCCGTGCCATAGAGTCAATATGAATAAACGTGAGCACATAGTATGTACCTTACTACGTACCTACATATACAGATTTTCAAGTATCAGAATATTTTAGGATCTGAAAATGGCAGTGGCCGAAACCGGTAATTGTGAAATGTACAATTTTTGTGATCAATTCCGACTTTATAAATAATGTGGCAGAATGACTGAAGTGGTATCCATGTTGTTGTTGACTGTTGCGCCGTGTCGTGCCTGAAACAGGAGAACGCGCCAGTGTTTACTAATCCCCGCCGCCCCAACGTTCTAGTGTCACGGCAGCCGTCCACTGCTACGGGAGGGTACGGCAGTTCGACGGCCGCCACATAGACGTGGAATCCGCCACATGGCTGACCCTACCACGTCTATGTACACGCTGCCACACAGATGCCTGCCGAACAAGAATGAAATGGACCGGGTGACAGCAAAGAGCCCAAATTTCAGGCAACTAACAGCCTTTCTTGTGGTTCCCACACGTGTGGTAGCACCAGAGGACCTGCTCGAGGGCCCCGTCGGGTTGTTTTGGAGTACCGTATCGTAAACTGGCGGCGCGGCTGCAGCTGGATCGTGGCCGTGGCCTACATCGCGTCACATCGGGCCGGGTACCGCTCGCCGGCGGTCAGCGCCGCCCCGCGTGACGCGACTGCGCAGGCGCGCGCGCGCGCTTCGTGTCCCGGACGAGTATCCAGCGGGCAGCGGGCAGCGGACCGCGGCCAGCGGCTACAGCCGGCCCCGCGTCCGGTTTCGTACCGGGCGGCTCTCCTCCGCGGCAGCCGCGCAGCTGTCAGCTCTCCGCCAACACTGTGGCGAAGAGACAAACTGCGAACCTGCAGCATCGTTCCAGTAATTTGAGGCGACACCCACGTGACAAAAATCGACAAAGAGCTCTTGTGCTCCTCAGTCCGTAGACCTGATTGATGCAGCTCTCCATGCAAGTCTATCATGTGCAAACCTACATCGCCCCATAACTTCTGCAACCTACTTCAATTTGAGCATGTTTACCGCAAATGCTTGAAATGGCTCTGAGCACTATGGGACTTAACATCTGAGGTCATTAGTTCCCTAGAACTTAAAACTACTTAAACCTAACTAACCTAAGGACATCACACACATCCATGTCCGAGGCAGGATTCGAACGTGCGACCGTAGCGGTCGCGCGGTTCCAGACTGTAGCTCCTAGAACCGCTCGGCCACTTTAGCCGGCTTTCCCGGTTATCGCGAGCGGTCGCCCTAACACCTTCGGCTATCCCAGAACGTCTCCAGGACCGATCCAGATTTCCATATAACACGGACCCCACAACCCCTATGTTCGCACATCTCGTGATTCCCGAACATTGAGACACATATTTTATCGTCTTTTTAAGGGGCTCCGGAACGCCCTATACTTGCAATGTTAAAATAACGCTTATAAATTACATCTTTCCTCACAAAGTATTTGAGGTAGGAAGTTGAAATTTTTACAGATTATTTATTGGAATATGGGCTACAACTTAACACAGGGATTTTACAAAATTTAAGTTCAGTTATTAAAGATGATTTTTTTCAATTGTAATGAAAATTCACAACATTTTTTTGCAATTTTTTATTTATATATTCAAAAATATACAGTTTTTTGGAAAAAGGCTGTGTTAAATTATGCACAAGGTACTGTGTAACATTTACTGAAAGTTTGAAACAAATATGTTTGGAAGATCCTTAGAAAACATGTAATTAGTAAGAGAAAATAAAAGTTTTGGGAATCGAGCGACAAAGATTGGATTAACTTCTTAGTGCATTCCAGGTCCATAGGATGGATTATCTTCATCCTCTGCAAACTCCTCCTCCAGCTTCCTCTTGTTCCTCCTCCTGTTTACTCTTGCTTGTATTTCTAGACTCTTTACAGCCCTGTCTCCAGCCCGAAGGTGTTCCTTGTCTAAAGCAAGCATCGCTCGTACCATGTTAGAACCTATCTTCATTCCCATATTTCTAAATACCTTTGGCTTTCCAACATCTCTCCTTTTCTTAAAGGCTTCAGAGGATTTCTAATAACTTTACTTTTACTCATTATTATACTTCAACAAAACAGAGACTCAAGAAACAGAATTAATTACGAATATTTTCGAGATAACTACAGAGTAAATAAACATGAAACAATCGACAATCACACCAGCGATATATATTGAACCATCAAAGGTTAGCCACAACACATACTTTATCTCACATCACTAAAATGTACCTGATGAACACGGACGTTAATAATAACACCATTTGACAGCAGATTAACAGCGCCACAGTGGGTCACGCCCATGTAGAACACATTTCAAAAAAAATTTAAAAATAGTTGTAGTCTTCGGAATTGAATAAATTATATATCTATTAAAAGGTAATAGTCTGCAGATTCAGAAAATGCAAAAAAGTAAAAATTGAACTTTTCATGATTTTGAGCCTTTCCGGAGCCCCTTAACCCATCGACGCACTGATACATCACTTATGGTTACGATGTCTACGTTTGTACAGGATCTGTATCTACACATTACAATGCCCTTCAGAAAAGTGGGAGTTTAAGGGTTGTGGACTCCATGACGTAAGGAAACTGGGGTAGGTCCTGAAGGCGCGCTCGGATAGCCTAAGTGGTTAAGGTGGTCACTCGTGATTAGCGGGAAATCCGGGTTCGAGTCCCGGTCCGGCAGAAGCATTCGCATGTCACGAACAGCTGAGTCAATCCGGATTCACAAAAATGCGAATCCATTCCGTAATAGAAATGAATGCCGTTATCGCCTAATGTCCCCCTCACTGGCCTCAGCAGCTAAAGACTTGCTGAATTAGATAGTAATGACGTGTAGATAATGCTCTGGCAACACATTCACGATCTAGTTACTCTGATGACGTATAAAAGCTCTTATTTCCGCTGTGCAACCTTCGAATCATTAAGTAACGATATCTGTTAATATTGCTTGTTTTTCGCAGTTGTAAGTATTACAAGTACTACTATTACTACTCAAATGCTCCGCCATTTTATAATTTACTCTTAAGCATATGGGGACGTTTTACCTCGCTACCCATGAAGTGTGACACGCTAAAGACGAGCAAGGACATCGCCGTAGGTGAAACGCAGACGCGAGTTACGTTCCTCTCGACTCGCAACAAGGTGAAAGCCACGTTCGCCGATGCGTTTTCGCTGGAAGCTACAGCACTCGTTCAGTTTCACTGACCCCTAGCAGCTGTGTGTGATAATCGGAATACACTACGCACTTTCTTTTGCGCTGCTGCGATTATTCAATCAAAGCCCTTACATCACTGTAGTCGATTGCAGAACACATCTCACGGAACAGACGAGTTTTTTCGCACAGATCATTTACAGTACTGAACTGTGCCCGTAGCCTTTCTTCCTTGCAGTGACATGTTGTTCTCGTTTATTATGGAATAAATGTATGGCTTTGTCGTTTGGCACCCTGTTCATATTGACATTCCAGACTGACTTCGTCTTCCGTAAAAGGGCAAATCGTAACTTCTATTTCTTTTTTTTGATAGAAACTGAACACTTCAATACTTGCTATTCTGTGAAATCACGGGACACTGTACGTAATCAAGAAATGAATGGAAACAACAGCAATATTTACTTTGTTTATCTGAGGTACAAACATGGAACCAATCCATCTTTCTGCTGACTCCCTGGAAATAGGCTCTCTTTTGTCAAAATACAATGCTTACCGATTCGGAAGGAATTGATTTCCTTAAAATGGGAACACAACACAGCTTATGTCTTTTGGCACTTCGGCTTCCCGATAGATATGAAGCTAATCTGTATTTCTGTATACTTGACGAATAACTTTTTTTATATTTATTGGCTTTCGAGTCGCGCCCATGCAGCCATCTCAGTGGTGGAATATCATTTATGACGATATGAATGTAAGGACAACACAACACCCAGTCCTCGAGCGGATAAAATTACAGACCCAGCCGGCACTCCAACCCGAATCGCTTCGCTTAGCAATGCGCCGCGCTGACCACGCAGCTACTGAGGCGGACTGCGAATAACTTATTCCAGTATCAAAATAGCTTCTAATATTTATAAAGTAACCATTTACGTAGTATGAAATAATACAATTTCGAACTATATGCGTGAAGAAATTTATTCAGTAACAAAATAAGACAGCTTTTGAATTCAATGGCTCATTTCTTATTCGTTAAAATGTGTAAACGTTCACCAACTCTGGATGAATGTTCGTTTGATTAACCGTCGAACGCGTAGAATTTTATGACGGCACAGTATTCAAGTTTATCTATTAGTAACCCACGAGACAAAACATTCCGTAGCCGGCCGTTGTGGCCGAGCGGCTCTAGGCGCTTCAGTCCATAACCGCGCTGCTGCTACGGTCGCAGGTTCGAATCCTGCCTCGGGCATGGATGTGTGTGATGTCCTTAGGTTAGTTAGGTTTAAGTAGTTCTAAGTCTAGGTGACTGATGACCTCAGAAGTTAAGTCCCATAGTGCTCAGAGCCATTTGAACCATTTGAACAAAACATTCCGTGTTTTGGCACTTCACTTGCGGTATGACGCGACATGCACCACGATGACGAAACCGGGGTTTCATTATCATCAACGCCCTGTCTGACCGTGTAAGAAAAATTCACACACTGATCTCGTACTGGTCAAACTGCAAAGCAATCCCCCCTTTATGTATTATTCTTGTCCAACCCTTGTTTTGATAACTTGAAGTACTCATTAAATGTCAAATCTGTTCCGGTTATCAGGCATCTTTATATCAAGACGTTAGTGACCTGACCTCAGCAGCCGGCCGAGGTTGCCGAGCGGTTCTAGGCGCTACAGTCTGGAACCGTGCGACCGCTACGGTTGCAGGTTCGAATCCTGCCTCGGGCATGGATGTGTGTGATGTCCTTAGGTTAGTTAGGTTTCAGTAGTTCTAAGTTCTATGGGACTGAGGACCTTAGAAGTTAAGTCCCGTAGTGCTCAGAGCCATTTGAACCATTTTTTCACCTCAGGAAATCATCAGATCGCAATATCGACCTCTACGTAGGATTGTAATACTGACACAACGGCGTCTTATTAGCTTGACAAACTCCAACAGCCGGCCGCGGTGGCCGTTCGGTTCTAGGCACTTCAGTCCGGAACCGCGTGACTGCTACGGTCGCAGGTTCGAATCCTGCCTCGGGCATGGATGTGTGTGATGTCCTTAGGTTAGTTAGGTTTAAGTAGTTCTAAGTCTAGGTGACTGATGACCTCAGAAGTTAAGTCCCATAGTGCTCAGAGCCATTTGAACCATTTGAACAAAACATTCCGTGTTTTGGCACTTCACTTGCGGTATGACGCGACATGCACCACGATGACGAAACCGGGGTTTCATTATCATCAACGCCCTGTCTGACCGTGTAAGAAAAATTCACACACTGATCTCGTACTGGTCAAACTGCAAAGCAATCCCCCCTTTATGTATTATTCTTGTCCAACCCTTGTTTTGATAACTTGAAGTACTCATTAAATGTCAAATCTGTTCCGGTTATCAGGCATCTTTATATCAAGACGTTAGTGACCTGACCTCAGCAGCCGGCCGAGGTTGCCGAGCGGTTCTAGGCGCTACAGTCTGGAACCGTGCGACCGCTACGGTTGCAGGTTCGAATCCTGCCTCGGGCATGGATGTGTGTGATGTCCTTAGGTTAGTTAGGTTTCAGTAGTTCTAAGTTCTATGGGACTGAGGACCTTAGAAGTTAAGTCCCGTAGTGCTCAGAGCCATTTGAACCATTTTTTCACCTCAGGAAATCATCAGATCGCAATATCGACCTCTACGTAGGATTGTAATACTGACACAACGGCGTCTTATTAGCTTGACAAACTCCAACAGCCGGCCGCGGTGGCCGTTCGGTTCTAGGCACTTCAGTCCGGAACCGCGTGACTGCTACGGTCGCAGGTTCGAATCCTGCCTCGGGCATGGATGTGTGTCATGTCCTTAGGTTAGTTAGGTTTAAGTAGTTCTAAGTTCTATGGGACTGATGACCTCAGATGTTGAGTCCCATAGTGCTCAGAGCCATTTGAACCAAACTCCAACTGTTTGGTAATCTTCCGCTACAAAAAATGGTTCAAATGGCTCTGCGCACTATGCGACTTAACTTCTGAGGTCATCAGTCACCTAGAACTTAGAAATAATTAAACCTAACTAACCTAAGGACATCACACACATCCATGCCCGAGGCAGGATTCGAACCTGCGACCGTAGCGGACCCTCGGTTCCAGACTGTAGCGCCTAGAACCGCACGGCCACTCCGGCCGGCTCTTCCACTACAGATATGCGATAATTGACCTTTGTATCTAGTCATCTTCGGTTACCTCATCATCAGAAAACCATTGTATTTACACATTTCAACACAGGAAGCTTAAATTTCATATCATATTTGTAATTTTTACTTTATTAAAAGCTATTTCGATACTGGATTAAGTTACTTGCAAAGTCCATAGATAAACTGCTCAGTTTCATGTCTGTGTGGTGGCCGAAGTGCCAATATGCGTAAGCTGTTTTTCGTTCGCATGTTAAGGAATTCTATTTTTTTTATTCTCAGAAAGGCAGCTACACGATGATTTGTTTCCTGGTTTGTCGCTCAGATATACAAGGGTTACATTTTGTAACGTTCCTAATTTAAATATCCACATTATAGCAAAATGCCAACTACGTCACTTGCATCGAAAAGCATTGCCAGCAGGCCAGCAGTACTTGCTGCCACAGCAGCTGGTCTTATATTTTTGTCTGGTTATTTTCTTCTCCGCCACGCGGTCTGGGGTTCGCGATTGGTAGGGTGGCCCCACTGCGCCGACACCTGCTGTCCGTGTAGCCCGTCGCCCGCACAACTTGTCTCTCTGCTCGGGAACTGGTTCCCCATTACTGATGGCGCTATTATGACGCGCTGCCTTCAAGGGCTCATTCTAAATATACATGTTTGGCGATTGTAAAATATCCTCGACAATTCGTTCGCTGTCATATTCAATGCGTAGAGATGCAAGGATCTATAAACTCTTCTGCGATGGTTGTAAATCATTTGTAGAGCAAATCCATTCTGTCTATTAATTACAGATTATACATTTCCTGTGGTCAGTTTAGGACCTATTTCTTTTTAATCGCGCATTCACAGTTCTTGTTTGTACAGCTTATTTCAGAGACATCACTCCTTAACTTGTGTTTCACGTAAAACTGTGAAGACCTATGAGTGATACGTCAAAAAACTTTACGTTAACAAAGCTACGTGAGGCCAATTTTGTTTCAGTGAGCTGATGTGGTATTAATGAGCAGTTATTTTAGGTGTATATGTGGTGGTAATGAAAACTTCAGTGCCGGCCGGAGTGGACGAGCGGTTCTAGGTGCTACAGTCTGGAACCGCGCGACCGCAAAGGTCTCAGGTTCGAATCCTGCCTCGAGCATGGATGTGTGTGACATCCTTAGGTTAGTTAGGTTTAAGTAGTTCTAAGTTCTAGGGGACTGATGACCTCATAAGTTAAGTCCCATAGTGCTCAGAGCCATTTTGAAAACCTGAGTCGGGTCTACAGGCGTTATCAGATAGCCTAATGCTTGAGACGACTTCTTGCATTAGCAGGAAATCCGGCTTCGAATCACGGTCAGGCACAGATTTTCAGTTGCCACTGCATATTCATTCATTACATATCAGCATATCTGAACGGTTTACACTGACCTCTCTCCCTGTTATAACTTCTTCAAGCATTTTATTTCCATCGACACGTTTATTTCATTTCAGCGCACAAGTTCTTTACAGCCGTTTTTCTTATTTTGAGCTCGGTAGTCATGCCCTGTATTTATTTATTTGTTCTATGCTGTCAATAAACGACCTTGTTGCAGTGGTCACACCGGTTCTTGTCAGTCACCGAAGTTCAGCAATGTCGGGCTGGGCTAGCACTTGGATGGGTGACAGTCCGGACTACCGAGCGCTGTAGGCAGGCGGGATGCATTCAACCCTTGTGAGCCAAAATGAGGAGCTATTTGATTGAGAAGTAGCGACTCCAGCCTCGTAAACTGATATAGGGCCGGAAGAGTGATGTGCTGACCATATGTCCTTCCGAATCCGTATCCAGTGACTCCTGTGGGCTGAGGATGACATGGCGGCCAGTCGGTACCGTTGAGCCTTCACGTCCTGTTCGGAAGGAGTTTAGTTTAGTTTATGGTGACAACAGCAAATATTAAGAAAAGCTTAGCTTTTAATCAACATTTAACGTTTTAGATACAAAGCTAATGTGTTTAAATTCCGAAAATTAATAATTTCTTAATACCAACAATGAGAACATTTAAACTATAAAATTAGGGCTGTTCTTTAAAACAGACACATTTAATCAGAGTTTAACATCTAGTTCATGTAGCTAGTTGATGGCAGAGGGTTGGTTCAAATGGTTCAAATGGCTCTGAGCACTATGCGACTTAACTTCTGAGGTCATCAGTCGCCTAGAACTTAGAACTAATTAAATCTAACTAACCTAAGGACATCACACACATCCATGCCCGAGGCAGGATTCGAACCTGCGACCGTAGTGGTCGCTTGGTTCCAGAATGTAGCGCCTATAACCGCACGGCCACAACGGCCGGCGATGGCAGAGGGAAAAGCAATAATAAAGTGGTAGCGTCTCTGATTAGTAATCAAAACGTCATCAGTCCTGGGTTCGAAACCCACCACCGCTTAGATTTGGATTGATACAGCATCGGCGGCCGGCATATGAAGTCACCCTCATTCTGCCAACGGCCTTGTCAAAGAGGGCAGAGGAGCGGATAGAGGTTCAGGGCACTCTCCTGTGGTTGTGGTGGGAAACTCCCCCTAAAGGCGAAAGAATCAGCAATGACCAACGGAATGAGGATGCAGAAGTCAATGGAAACCACTACATTAAAGAAACATAACGTGTATCCACGAGACATGTCCTAGTGATCTCTCTATTGGTAAAAAATTCCGGAATAGTCCCCCATTCTGATCTCCTGGAGGGGATTGCCAAAGAGGAGGTGACCATGAGAAATAGATTGAATAACAAACGATGTGATAATGTTCTGCAAGTCGGGGGGGGGGGGGGGGGATATCAGAAGCTTGAACGTGGTAGGGAAGCTAGAAAATGGAAATGGAAAGGCTCAGTCTAGATATAGTATGGGTCAGTGAAGTGAAACGGAAAGATGACAAGGGTTTCTGGTCAGATGAGTATAGGGTAATATCAACAGCAGCAGAAAATGGTATAACTGGAGTACGATTCGTTATGAATAGGAAGGTAGGGCAGAGAGTGTGTTACTGTGAACAGTTCAGTGTTAGGGTTATTGTTATGAGAATCGACAGCAAACCAACACCGACAACGATAGTCGAGGTACAATTGCCGACGTCGCAGGCTGAAGATGAATAGATGGAGAAAGTGTATGAGGATATTAAAAGGATAACAGAGTACGTAAAGGGAGATGAAAATCTAATAACCATGGGGGACTGGAATGCAGTTTTAGGGGAACTAGTAGAAGAAAAGAGTACAGGAGAACAAGGGCTGGGGACAAAGAATGAGGGAAGAGAAAGACTAATTGAGTTATGTAATAAATTTCATTTCGCAATAGCGAATACCCTGTTCAAGAATCACAAGAGGAGGAGGTACATTTGGAAAAGGCTTGGTGATACGGGAAGATTTGAGTTGGATTTCATGGACACACAGAGATTCCGAAATCAGATACTGTACTGCAAGACGTACCCAGGAGCACATACAGACTCACATCACAATGCAGTGGTGATGAAGAGGAGGCTGAATTTGAATACGTTAGTCAGGAAGAATCAATACACAAAGGAGTGGGATACGGAAGCGCTAAGGAATGATGAGGTACGCTTGAAGTTCTCTAAAGCTACAGATACTCTAGAAAGGGCAACCACAGAAATTAGAATGAAAAACATAGGTACAAAGAACGTAAGTTCGAAGAAAACATGGGTAACAGAAGAAATACTTCAGTTGACCGATGAATGAATGAAGTACAAAAATGTTCAGGGAAGTTCAGGAATACAGAAATACAAGTCGCTTAGGAATGAAATAAATAGGAAGTGCAAGGAAGCTAAAACGAAATGGCTGCATGAAAAATGTGAAGAAATCAGAGAATAAATGATTGTTTGCAGGACTGCCTCAGCAGACAGGAAAATGAAAACAACGTTCCCTGAAATTAAAATCAAGGGTGGTAACAATAAGAGTTCAAAGGGAATTCCACTGTCAAATGTGGAGGAGAGAGTGGATAGGTTTAAAGAGTACCTCGAAGGCCTGTATAAGGGGGAAAGATTTGTCTGATGTGAAGAAGAAACAGGACTCGATTTAGAAGAGAGAGGGAATCCAGTATTAAAATAGCAATTTACGAAAGCTTTGGAGGACTTAAGATCAAATAAGACAGAATTTCTGAAATCATTGGGGAAAGTGGCTACAAAATGACTATTCACGTTGGTGTCTAGAACGTATGAGTCTATCGACATACCATCTGACTTTCGCAGAAACATCATCCACTCACGCCCCGTCCTCACAGCTTTGCTTCTGCCAGTATCTCGTCACCTACCTTCCAAACTTCACAGAAGATCTCCTGCGAACCTTGCAGAACTAGCACTCCTGGAAGAAAGGATATTGCGGAGACATGGCTTAGCCACAGCCTGGGGGATGTTTCCAGAATGCAAAGCAAAGGAAGTTTCATATCACCGCACACTACGCTGCAGAGTGAAAATCTCATTCTGGAAACATCCCCTGGGCTGTGGCTAAGCCATGTCTCCGCAATATCCTTTCTTCCAGGAGTGCTAGTTCTACATGGTTCGCAGGAGAGCTTCTATGAAGTTTGGAGGGTAGGAGACGAGGTACTGGCAGAAGTAAAGCTGTGAGGACGGGGCATGAGTCGTGCTTGGGTAGCTCAGATGGTAGAGCACTTGCCCGTGAAAGGCAAAGGTCCCGAGTTCGACTCTCGGTCCGGCACATAGATTTAATCTGCCGGGAAGTTTCATATCAGCGCACACTCCACTGCAAAGTGAAAATCTCATTCTGGGACCATCCACACAATTCCGAAGACTGCAAGAGCTGACAAGTGCGAGAATTATCGCACAATCAGTTTAACAGCCCATGCATCAAAGTTACTGACAAGAATAATACACAGAAGAATGGAAAAGAAAATTGAGGATGCGCTAGATGACGATCAGTTTGGCTTTAGTGAAGGTAAACGCCCGAGAGAGGGAATTCTGACGTTGTGGTTAATAATGGAAGCAAGACTAAAGAAAAATCAAGACACGTTCATATGCTCTGTCGACCTGGAGAAAGCATTCGACAATGTAAAATGATTGAAGATGTTCGAAATTCTGAGAAAAATAGGGGTAAGCTATAGGGAGAGACGGGTGATGTACAACATGTAAAAGAGCCAAGAGGGTATAATGAGGGTGAACGGCCAAGAGTGAAGTGCTCGGATGGAAAAGGGTGTAAGATAGGGATGTAGTCTTTCGCCCAAGCAGAAGCAGTGATGGAAATAAAAGAAAGGTTCAGGAGGAGGATTAAAATTCAGAGTTAAAGAATATTAATGCTGCAATTCGCCGATGGCATTGCTATCCTGAGTGAAAGTGAAGAAGAATTACATGATCTGCTAAATGGAATGAACAGTATAATGAGTACAAAATATGGATTGAAAGTAAATCGAAGAAAGATGAAAGTAATACGAAGTAGCAGAAATGAGAACAGCGAGAAAGTTAACATCAGGGTTGATGGTCGCGAAGTGGATGAAGCTAAGGAATTTTACTAGCTAGGCAGCGAAATAACCAATGACGGGCGGAGCAATGAGATCAAAAGCAGACTAGCAATGGCAAAAAGGGCATTTCTGGACTAGAGAAGTCTACTAGTATCAAACATAGGCCTCAGTTTGAGGAAGAAATTTCTGGGAATGTACGTTTGGAGCACAGCATTGTATGGTAGTGAAACATGGACTGAGCGAAAACTGGAACAGAAGAGAATCGAAGCATTTGAGATGCGGTGCTACAGGCGAATGTTGAAAATTAGATGGACTAATAAGGTAAGGAACGAGGAGTTTCACCGCAGAATCGGAGAGGAAAGGAATTTGTGGAAAACTCTGACAAGGATAAGGGACAGGATGATAGGATATCTGTTAAGACATCAGGGAATGCCTTCCGTGGTACTAGAGGGAGCTGTAGAGGGCTAACGCTGTAGAGGAAGACCGAGATTGGAATACATGCAGTAAATAATTGAGGACGTAGGTTGCAAGTGCTACTCTGAAGAGTTTGGCACAGGTGTGGAATTCGTGGCGGACCGCTGGGGACAAACCAGTCAGAAGACTGATGACTTAAAAAAAATGTATTATATAACATGCATCCATATCTACTTATAAAATGTGCAAGGTACTGTGAAGTGCATGCCAGAGAGTACTATGCATTGTACCACATGGTAAGATTTCTTCCCATTCCAAACACATATGGAACGTGGGCACAACGACTAATTCCTCTGCACGTCCCGTAATTAGTCTAATATTTTCTTCAAGATGCCTAGAAAGCGATTAACACTGGTCCTCGAAACATTCAAACTAGGCTTCCGATGGATCAGCGGTCTCTGTTTTCTAGGGTTCGCCAATTTAGGTTTTTTGACATTTCCGTGTTGCTCTCCCATGAGTCAAGAAACTTTGTGACCATTTGTGCCGCCCGTCATTTCATGCGTGCTAATCATGTTAAAAATGATCTTTTGCCAAGTGATGATATAATGTACAGTCACTGAAATATTTTTGTTGATGTATGACGTTCGACGTGTCTAACCGTTGTGTGAGTGTTCGAACCTTTATAGTGGATTTTTCCATATCTGAAGATGGCAGTTATTTGCCGAAACCAGAAACGTGAATATACCAGCCACTCCGTACTGCCGGCCGCCGTGGTCGAGCGGTTCTAGTCGCTTCGGTCCGGAACCGAGCGACTGCTACGGTCGCAGGTTCAAATCCTGCCTCGAGCATGGATGTGTGTGATGTCCTTAGGTTAGTTAGGTTTAAGTAGTTCTAAGTTCTAGGGGACTGATGACCTGAGATGTTAAGTCCCATAGTGCTCAGAGCCATTTGAACCATTTTTGAACTCGGTACTTCATATGAAAACCATCTGGTGATGTTACAGATTACTCTTTACGCTACATCATTTATATTATTTTTTATGCCTTTGCCAACAACACTTGTCATCCACAAAGGAAAAATTTTTTGTCAGCTGTTCTGTTTTCCGATATACACTCTAACACAAAAAAAGACGCACCACGAAGGATTTATCCGAAGGGGACGGAAATAGGTAGTTGTGATGCATACATATAGACAAATAAACAATTACATCAGAAAAATTTGATAATTTAGTCAAGAGAAGGAACTTTACAAATTGAGCAAGTCACTAACGCGTTGTTCCGTCCCTGGCCGGTACCCAAGTAGTTATTCGACTTTGCATTGATTGATAGATTTGTTAAATGTCCTGCTGAGATACATCTTGCCAAATTCTGTCCTGTTGGAGCATTAGTCAAAATCCGAGATGGTTGGAGGACCCTGCTCCATACGTTTCAAAATGGAGAGAGATCCGGTGGCCTTGTTGGCCAAGGTAGGGTTTGGCAAGTACGAAAACAAGCAGCAGGAACTCTCGCAGCGTGCGTGCGGCCATTATCTTGCTAAAATGTAAGCCCAGGATAGCTTGCCACGAACGGCAACAAAATGGTGCAGAGAATATCGTTTACGTACCGCTGTGCTGTTAGGGTGCCACGGAAGACAACCAAAGAGGTCCTGCTATAGCAAGAAATGGTACACCAGACCATCAAAAAATGGCTCTGAGCACTATGGGACTCAACTTCTGAGGTCATTAGTCCCCTAGAACTTAGAACTAGTTAAACCAAACTAACCTACGGACATCACAAACATCCATGCCCGAGGCAGGATTCGAACCTGCGACCGTAGCGGTCTTGCGGTTCCAGACTGCAGCGCCTTTAACCGCACGGCCACTTCGGCCGGCCCAGACCATCACTCTTGGTTGGTGAGCAGTACGGTGGGTGACAGTCAGATTGGTATCCCACCGCTGTCTGGGACATATCCAGAGACATCTTCGGCCTGGAAACTCACCGAGTGAAGTACAGTTGTCTTCAGCGAAGGGCTCTGCTTCGAACTGAGCCCCGATGACTATTTGTTTTTCTGCACCTGTGGATTGTATCTACCGATTTTTAAGGTGTGTATTACCTTCTACGTCTTTCACAATAATACTTGTCATCCGCAAAGATCGAATTTTATACTCGTGTGTTAGATTCAATGGCATGTCATTGATATATGTTGATTTTCAAAATCCTCATCAGTGAAGCAGGAATCGGAGATCGTAGGGGTATCAATTTTAACAACTGTTTTGATTTATTCATACTCCTCTGGCAAACCATTAGTCTTCTAATAGTTACAATTCCTTTTCTTGTAGGCTTCGAGTTGAGGAAAGAAGTTTGGCCTCGGAATCTGTTGCCGAATAGCCCGATAACACGTGCCTTTGATGTTACGCTCCACGTCAACTGTGCTGTGAAAATGAAGACAGCCCCCCTGGACGGGTAGCGGACCGGTGGCCAGCTGAGCGGCTGTGCTGGGTCGCAGTGGTGGCCGGCCGCGGCAGGGCGCGTTAACGGTAGCCGCGACCCAGTGCCCCGCGCGCCGTCCATTTCGCCGCCATTACGCCTAAAACGGCCGTATCAATATTCATAACCGCGACACGCGAAAAACCGCCCTCCGTTGGGCCGGCCAGCGCGGCCTACTTGGCCGCGAGCCGCGCGCCTTGAGCCGTCATAATCGCACCGCCGTAATTGCCGCCAGAGCCGCGCAGTGCCGGGTTGTAATTTCATTAACGGTCGCAGAACGCCTCCCGGCTGACGTGCGTGCCTGCATCAGTTGCGTGCGAAGCCGCCGACACCGCAGACCTGTCGTGCTCCCAAGCCCTCCCTCCTCTAGGCCTTTTTTATTTTTTTACTGTGCGTCGCTCCCGTGTGTGTGACGAATTCGCTGCAAATGCTTTGATTAATTGTGCCAAATTACACGTTACATCGGAGCGCAGCTTCCTTCGAAATTTTCGCATTAATGTGCGCAATGGTTCAGCTGCGCAGTACGGACTTGTTTCACGAGGAGGGTGGTTAGGATACAAAATTCACCGTCGATGAGCTCGTCAGAGACAGAATACAAGCTCAGATTGTGAAAGGACGGAGAAGCAGGTCGACCGTGCCCTTTCCAAGGAACTATCCCAGCATTCGCTACCAAATAGTGTCTAACCTCTGCGCCACTTCGCTCGTAGGACTTGTTTCACTCAGTCCCAATTTTTCTAATATTTACATGAATGCGTGGTTTATGTTGTCCGAAGGAACAAACACTACGCATTCACGTAACTGATTCGCCGCGATGTACTATGAATACACAACCTTCAGTGTGGATGCACATGTACATTCGACCTGCAGCTGGAATCTAAAATTTGCGAGCATGAACGACATGGGCGGGGACTGCAGATAGGTGGCGTTATGTGGGAATATGGGTCGGCCGGGGAGCCTACCGTGATAGTCTGGGAATTTTCGATAAACATTGTCGAGGTGCCCAGTTTTTAACGCGATTGTCTAATAAGCAGAAGATCCCGAGTTTGAGTCCCCTACATTTTAACTTGTCGCAAATGATACCGCATGTAGTCCCGATGCAGCTGATATCATTAGTCCCCTCCCTTTCTTTCTTATCTCCCCCCCCCCCCGACCTCCACCTCCAATTTACATGATATTTTGCATTATTATCACTGGAAAGATCACCACGAAGTGATGCATCACTTAAACAATGAATCTTTCCTGGCGAGACTGCACATAGCCTTGCAATTGTCTTTTCCTATTGCGGGTCAAACCCCCGACAAAAGCACGTAATCAGAGAGAAAAGGTCCTCTCAATTAACAAAGAAATAAGCCATATAAATATCGAAGTTCTGAGGAAGCAAAAGAAAGTTGTATTTTCAAGTGAAGGTTTAAGTACGAGGGTCGTTCAGTAAGTAATACCACACATTTTTTTAAACATATTTATTGATAAGACTCAGAATTTATGGACAATATATACAAATATGTCTAGTCCATGTCCTGTTTTTCTACATAGTCTCCATCACGTTCTATGGCCGTACGCCAACGTTGTGGAAGAGCGTGTATTCCCTGCTGGTAAAAGCCCTTGTCATTTAGGCGAGACTCTCGATCATTCCAAAGCTGACAGACAATTGTAGAGCAATTGTCGCGTTGTGATGCGCTGGTCAGCACGAATAATGGCGTCCGCACTATTCACCATGTCTGGAGCAGAGGCTGTTATAGGACCTCCAGAGCGCGGCTGATCATGGAGCTCTGTTTCTGCATTTCCTGAGGCTGTAACTTTCTTTACCCATCGCCCAACAGTACTCCTATAACTCCAGCATCATCATATACTGCACACAAAAGTTTATGGACGTTCACCAACGTTTCTTTTTCTGCACATAAGAATCCAATAGCCACACGCTGCTCGTAACGGGAGTCATATGTAGACGCCATTTTGGCGCTGTACTACGGCTCTGCCATCTGCCGGAACGGTTCGAAACTCCACCGGGTCACAGAGCAAACATAAAATGTGAAGCATCAACAAGGACGTTTGTCTATGTATATTAGTGGCTTTAAAAAAAAAGTGGGGCATTACTTGTCGAACGATCCTCGTATTTGCCAGAACAGCTGAGTATTTTGGAGTTATCCTTGTAAAAATTGCGTCTCCGTACCTTCCTGAAGGCAACGTGAAATCCGAAGCCGGTATGACTTAGCATTTTTATCAGCAAAATCAACTAATCCAGCGGGCCGCTGTGGCCGAGCGGTTCTAGGTACTTCAGTTCGGAGCCGCGGTGCTGCTACGGTCGCAGGTTCGAATCCTGCCTCGGGCCTGGATGCGTATGATGTCCTTAGGTCGGTTAGGCTTAAGTAGTTCTAAGTCTAGGGGACTGATGACCTCAGATGTTAAGTCCCATAGTGCTTAGAGACAACTAATCCACCTCTTTCATTGGCTATTCACGCCGAGAAAAAATCGCTGTAGTAACGCCCGGTAACCATGGTCCTCATGTTCATGGCCAGTGCGTACGATGACTCAGGGAATTCTGAATGTAGATGATGAGTAGAATGTGCTAGTCCTTCATTCGCAAAATCAACTGATCTGTCTCTTCCACTGACTATCCATTTGGAGAAAAATCTACTGGAGTAACGTTTGGTGATCTTGGTATTCACGTTCATGGCCAGTGTGGATAATGACTCAGGGTTTTATGGATTTATATGATGGATAGAATGTGAAAGTCCTCTTTCTTGATGAAAGAACATGGTCGATACCGTCGTCAAAGGAAACTATTCTGACAGTCGAAACTCACCGAACGTCAAACCTTTACACGTCAGTCTTGTAAGACAATTTGGTAAGTGAAAGGGCATAATTAATCGATTTGTATTTCACATGACACGCTTACAGAGATATTATCAAAAAATCTGTTTCCTTAATGCGAGGTGGATTTTCATCGTATAGCCGATAGATGTTGCCGCAGCTAAGAAGTGCGATCGTTTGTAGGTCAAATTCCTAAAACTGGTCTCGGAAACCTGTACCTCACTGGCCTCAAACTTGACAGCTAAACGAGGTTGCGCCACTACGTCGTCGATATCCCGTGTCAGGGCCCCAGAATATGAAAGAAAGGCCTTCGAGATTACAGCTCTAAAGTTTACAAAGATGTCTCACGTTGCTAGGTCGCCAATACTGCCAGTTTCCTAATTACATGGAAATGAATAGCCGGATCACGTTTCGTTTTCCAGAGTGTTGTCTCTCATAAGTCCCCATGTCTCGTTCAGTTCAGAACCTTCTTTAGCGATGCAGCTATGAATATATTCTGGCTACTGAAATTAATTTGTGTTGTATATGCTGAATTTAGTATCATCATCTTGAAACATCCCCTTTGAAAAATTAGTGAACTATTGTGCTGATAAACCTCTACGATTTTTAAACAGCTGATCAAAACTGAACATACTCAGACATTACTCTCTTTACTTATTCTGATCAACACTAAACTGACACACAATATTCTAGCGCAACGAAATCTGACTTTCTAAAATCCCTACAAAAGAATGGCCCTGGCTAACAATAACATACACCTTTCATGAATCACTTACCTCACAAAAATCTTCGTTACTCGAACTACTGCAATACAGTGAGCGCCACGACTGCCAGCTAAATAAAAGATTCTAACTACTGATAGGCATAGTTAGCAAATGAAAGATTTTGATAGAGAACAAACAACGTATTTACCTTAATAATATTCAAAAGTCATCATATATCAGTTCATGATATACGGTATTACAAATTTACTCTTTCTGGCGGACACATGTCCAGATCGTCCACTCTTAAAATTCTGCCATCTCTCTCTCCACATCCACCACTGCTGGCGGCTCACCTCCAACTGCCCAACGCTACGCGCTGTTCACATCCAACTGCCCAACACTACAATAGCGAATATTTCAACAATGCAAACCAGCCACAGACTGCACACAGCACAGTCAGTGATTTTCATACAGAGCGCTACGTGACGTTACCAATATAAAAACCTTAACAGCCTACTTACAATCTTCTTTTTCCTTTCAAGGATTCTGCTGTTGCCTGTTCCGAATTCACAAAAAAAATCATTCCTATCTTTTTCGAGGTCTTGCAATATCTCTTTTCCCATTCGGCTTGTAATTCGGGATGATCCGGGGAATTCTGTGACCTGGCATTTTCACGAGGTCTTGTCTCCAATCTTCACGATATTTCTGAATTCTTTACTCATGTTGAAAATGTTTAATTCTGTTCTAATATCTTCATTTCTAGACATGTCTCTTCTTATGCAGCCCTTTGCTTTTCTTAGGAATTTCATATGTACTGTTTGAACTTTATTTTTTTATTCTTTTGTGGTAACCCAGTTTTCGCTTCCATAGGATAACAAGAGAACCGCCATCACTTGATAGAACTTCATGGTCGTTTCTTTTTGTACTTTATATACAATTATCGACCGAAAAAGATTCGAAAGATCCAAGAAGGAATATTGAGTTTTACCATCTCATCGTCGACGAGATCTCTCTCTCTCTCTCTCTCTCACACACACACACACATATATATATATATATATATATATATATATATATATATATATATATATATATATAGGGCTATTACAAATGATTGAAGCGATTTCATAAATTCACTGTAGCTCCATTCATTGACATATGGTCACAACACACTACAGATACGTAGAAAAACTCATAAAGTTTTGTTCGGCTGAAGCCGCACTTCAGGTTTCTGCCGCCAGAGCGCTCGAGAGCGCTGTGAGACAAAATGGCGACAGGGGCCGAGAAAGCGTATGTCGTGCTTGAAATGCACTCACATCAGTCAGTCATAACAGTGCAACGACACTTCAGGACGAAGTTCAACAAAGATCCACCAACTGCTAACTCCATTCGGCGATGGTACGCGCAGTTTAAAGCTTCTGGATGCCTCTGTAAGGGGAAATCAACGGGTCGGCCTGCAGTGAGCGAAGAAACGATTGAACGCGTGCGGGCAAGTTTCACGCGTAGCCCACGGAAGTCGACGAATAAAGCAAGCACGGAGCTAAACGTACCACAGCCGACGGTTTGGAAAATCTTACGGAAAAGGTTAAAGCAGAAGCCTTACCGTTTACAATTGCTACAAGCCCTGACACCCGATGACAAAGTCAAACGCTTTGAATTTTCGGCGCGGTTGCAGCAGCTCATGGAAGAGGATGCGTTCAGTGCGAAACTTGTTTTCAGTGATGAAGCAACATTTTTTCTTAATGGTGAGGTGAACAGACACAATGTGCGAATCTGGGCGGTAGAGAATCCTCACTCGTTCGTGCAGCAAATTCGCAATTCACCAAAAGTTAACGTGTTTTGTGCAATCTCACGGTTTAAAGTTTACGGCCCCTTTTTCTTCTGCGAAAAAAACGTTACAGGGCACGTGTATCTGGACATGCTGGAAAATTGGCTCATGCCACAACTGGAGACCGACAGCGCCGACTTCATCTTTCAACAGGATGGTGCTCCACCGCACTTCCATCATGATGTTCGGCATTTCTTAAACAGGAGATTGGAAAACCGATGGATCGGTCGTGGTGGAGATCATGATCAGCAATTCATGTCATGGCCTCCACGCTCTCCCGACTTAACCCCATGCGATTTCTTTCTGGGGGTTATGTGAAAGATTCAGTGTTTAAACCTCCTCTACCAAGAAACGTGCCAGAACTGCGAGCTCGCATCAACGATGCTTCCGAACTGATTGATGAGGACATACTGCGCCGAGAGTGGGAGGAACTTGATTATCGGCTTGATGTCTGCCAAATCACTAAAGGGGCACATATCGAACATTTGTGAATGCCTAAAAAAACTTTTTGAGTTTTTGTATGTGTGTGCAAAGCATTGTGAAAATATCTCAAATAATAAAGTTATTGTAGAGCTGTGAAATCGTTTCAATCATTTGTAATAACACTATATATATATATATATATATATATATATATATATATATATATATATATATATATATATATATATATATAAAACGGGTATTGCGCGAGTGATGGTCCATTCGTTCATTCGCACATAGTATTCCGTCGATCACACCACGAAGGAGACCCTTCAGGAACGTGGAACAAGTTATAAATTAACAGGCAGAAGGAACCACTACTGTAAATATACTAACAACAAATTAGAACTAGCGTAGTCTGCTTAAATTAGTAATTGTAGTAGGCTAATAACTTCTAGATTACTTTATATACGAACGTTATCAGAAAAACAGCTATTATGAAAAAAATAGAACCACTGCTCCTCCCCTCTAGAACACTCAGGTGCTTTTATCGTCTAATGCCTCAAACAAAGCATTTTAACTTTTCACCGGCCATAATGATAAAATCAGGATCTATCTGATACAGATATTACAATTAGGCATAATTCGCTTTTCTGAGTGCAAGTATCCAAACATGTTGTAGCAGGAGTGTCTGCCTTTATTTTGTGTTTAAATATTTTGGGATTTTCAACTTCCTGCGTTATCTCCACTGGCTACCTGTTGTATACTTTTGCACCAGAATATAAAACTCCATTTTGAACCCCAAAGAGGGATTCATAATCGACCTAGAAATTATTTCTACTTCTAGTACTGTGGTCGCGAATTACTGAGTTGATCGACAATTCGGTCTTGTTATGAACTACAAATACTAATAGGGAGTATATGTATTAGCAAGTTAGCAAGTGAGTGTAAGTCCCTAGGTCCCTGACGAGGGTTCTGCAAGATGTTCGGTTATCAACTTCGTACAATATTCTTATTGCACTCTTCCGGAGAATACACATTTTTTTTTCAATTTGCCGCAGTATCCCAGTAGATTATACCATGTAGGAGTACTGGAGCGAGAACGAACTCGGAAAACAACAAAAAAGGACTTTGAGTCACTTGTCTAAATAGTCAGCTTTCTTATTAAGTAAAAAGGAATAAAACAGATCACACCGACTCTTATAAAATCTTTACAGTGAAATTTGACAAATAGTAACGTAAATTTCATATTTGTTTCGTTGGTAGAAACGTCGGGACTCAGTTTTACAAAATAATTACCTTTAGAAAACACCAAACATCAACATCTATATGATATTATGCAAGCCAATGTATGGTGCATGACGGAGGGTACCTTGTACCAGTCATTTTCTTTCCCGTTCCACTTTCAAATAGAGCGAGGGAAAACGATCGTCTATATGCCTTTGAACGAGCTCCAGTTTCTCTTATCTTGTCTTTATGAGCCAGACACGAAATATGCGCTGTCGTCAGCAAAAGCTTCTGCGGTCAGCTTCAAATGCCGGTTTTTCTCAGGAGTACCTGACGAAAAGAACGTCGCCTTTCTTACAAGAATTCCCATTCGAGTTTACTGAGCATCTCCATAATGCGTTCGCGTTGATCGAACCTACCAATAACAAAATGTAACAGCGGCCCCTCATTTACTTCGATTCCTTCCTTCATCCCGACCTGGTGGGGATCCTTAACACTCGAGCAGAAGGTCGCGTTAGTGTTTTAGAGGCGACCTCCAAAAATGACCCAAAACTCCCCAAAATTCTCCCATTACATCGAACTCGACCATTCGTCTTCCCTACTAACGTCCTTCTGTGCTCCTTCTATTCCATATCGCTTTGCAACGCTGCGCCTAGATATTAAATTGACGGCCTATGTCAAGCAGCAGACTACTAATTTGTGTTCGAAAGCCACAGCATGCTTTTCCTACTCATCTACATGAACTTACATTTTCCTACATTCAGAGCATGCTGCCACTCATTACAAGAACTATAAATTTTGGCTAAATTGTATTGTATCCTCCTACACTCATTCAACGATGACACCTTTACGAACACCACAGCGTAGTATATCAAATTTTTCGAAGAAGAGATTTCCGTATGACTTTGCTTCCGCCCTAAATCTCAGTAATGCAAAAGATATACATGCCAAATTTCAAGGAGGCTGGATAATATTTAGGTGTTACATATGTTGATTATACTGTTATTTCAAACTAGAGAAATTTCTAACATTGAAGAGCTTTGTACTAATGGGCTTCTCACGTAATTATTTTATCTTTTGCAGGTACCTGAACTTTAAAATGCAAGCCAAAAGAGGAATCTTGCTGCTATAAAAGGTGCCTGGTGGTGAGTTTTTAGGAGCTTGACTCCCTTAAAAACAACAAATCGTTGCGACAAAGAACGAAACTCGTCTAGCTTGAAGGGGGAAACCAGATGGCGCTATGGTTCCTATTTAAAAAAAAAAAAAACGCAGTTGATATCCGTTTGACCTATGGTAGCGCCATCTAGCGGGCCAACCATAGCGCCCTCTGGTTTCCCCCTTCAAACTAGACAAGTTACATTCTTTGTAGTTTTTTCGTTTGACGCTTATTTCGTGAGATATTTGGCCCGGTCAGTGGATCAATGGACCACCCTATATAAAATCAGACAAGCGCATTCAAATACGGAGATATGTAAACAGGCAGATTGCGGCGCTGCGGTCGGCAACACCTATATAAGTCAAAAAATGTCTGGCGCCGTTGATAGATCGGTTACAGCTGCTACAGTGGAGGTTCTCAAGATTTAAGTGAGGTTGAACGTGGTGTTATAGTCGGCGCACGAGCAGTGGGCACAGGATCGCCTGGGCCCGTCAATACCGACATTGGACTGTTGATGACAGGAAACATGTTGTCTGGTCGGACGAGTTTCGCTTCAGATTGTATCGAGTGGATGGACGTATACGGGTATAGAGAGAACCTCATGAATCAGTGGACTCTGCATACCAGTATGGGAGTCTTCAAGTTGGTGGATGCTCCGTAATTGTGTGGGGCGTGTGGAGTTGAATTGATATGGTACCCCTGATTCGTCTAGATGCGACTCTGACAGGTGACACGTACATAAGCATCCTGTCTGACCATCTGCATCCATTCATGTCCATTGTGCATTCCGACGGACTTGGGCAATTTCAGCAGGACAGTGCGACACCCCATACATCCAGAATTGCTACGGAGTGGCTCCAGGAGCAGTCCTCTAAGTTTAAACACTTCCACTGGCCACCAAACTCCCCAGACATGAACAGTACTGACTATATCTGGTATGCTTTGCAACGTGCTGTTCAGAAGAGATCTCCACCCCCTCGTACTCTTACGGATTTATGGAGAGCCCTGCAGGATTCATGGTGTCAATTCCCTCCAGTACGGTCACGGTCACGGGTTCGAATCCTTCCTCGGGCATGGATGTGTGTGATGTCCTTAGGTTAGTTAGGTTTAAGTAGTTCTAAGTTCTAGGGGACTGATGACCTCAGAAGTTAAGTCCCATAGTGCTCAGAGCCATTTGAACCATTTGAACCCTCCAGCACTACTTCAGATAGTCGTGTCCATGCCACGTCGTGTTGCGGCACTTCTGCGTGCTCGCGGGGCCCCTACAAGATATTGGCTCCCTAGGCGACACATTTGTTCATTTGGCCAATATATATTTTGTGTTAGCAGAAGAGCCAACACCGTGTTACGAGTGGAGGCCGAAATGCACGCGTTTTAGCTCACGCAGACTGGCGTGAGGAGGGAAGAATTGTACTGATGTGAGATCTGGAACATGACAAGGAATGAGAATTCAGAAAGCAGATGTAATTAGTTTGATAGCTTTAATCCATTAATGATGAACGTCGCTGTTGACGGTACATGATTCACAATATCAGTATCAATAGTAACTGAGTATGGCGCCTTGCTAGGTCGTAGCAAATGACGTAGCTGAAGGCTATGCTAAACTGTCGTCTCTGCTAATGAGAGCGTATGTAGACAGTGAACCATCGCTAGCAAAGTCGACTGTGCAACTGGGGCGATTGCTAGGAAGTCTCTCTAGACCTGCCGTGTGGCGGCGCTCGGCCTGCAATCACTGATAGTGACGACACGCGGGTCCGACGTATACTAACAGACCGCGGCCGATTTAAAGGCTATCACCTAGCAAGTCTGGTGTCTAGCGGTGACACCACAATATATATATATATATATATATATATATATATATATATATATATATATATATATATATATTGCATTTGCCATTATGAAACATATGTTTTTAGGTTGGTTAGTACCTCCTTGTACATGTGGCAAGAGCAAGCCATTAAAGTTTATTTACCCCTGGACAGCAGGCGATGTGTGGAACATGGGCGGAAAATGGTTAGCCACAATGACAGGTGTAATGGTGCAGTTAAGACCGTGCAGAAAACATGAGGTCGCAAAGTTTGTGACGTGTTTGTGGGAAGATTATTTGACAAAGAGAAAAAAACAATCAACTCACTGATATGCGTATGAAGCAAGTTACCACATATAAAAATATGTACACTTGTACCCGTTACTCTCTGCATATCTTTTATATCAGTGAGACTCGAGCTATAAGCAAAAAATTATATTTGATTTTTAGCATTATGACGTGAA
This sequence comes from Schistocerca nitens, assembly GCF_023898315.1. Classification (NCBI taxonomy): domain Eukaryota; kingdom Metazoa; phylum Arthropoda; class Insecta; order Orthoptera; family Acrididae; genus Schistocerca; species Schistocerca nitens. The sequence goes on from NC_064614.1 coordinate 552,535,214, forward strand.
ACACCTTACTGCAGCGTCATCACACTGATGAATTCCATTTTACTCTGTAAGAAAGACGCAGGATCGTCGAAAAATGCACTAGTAGTAGCGTAAAGTAAGAGATTCGGTTCCCAAGTCTCGTAAATTCTGCTCGGTTTCGGTGAAAGTACTAAGGGCGGTAATTAGTCTCAGGAAAAATTACGAGACTGTATCTCGACGGAGCGGGACGGTGACACTAGCGATAGGCTCAGCGCCAGGTGCGAGGTTTTAATTCGGCTGCTCTGGGCTGCCGGCCTGCTGGCGAACTGAGAGCGCCCGGCTAATGGGGGCCATACGTCTGGCGGATTCGGGCGGCTCTGCTAATGGGCGCCGGCGGCGGCGTCAGGGCGCGGCGTCGGGCCACCAATCACGCCAGCGAGGCGCGGAGGAGGCTGCAGTGGCCGGCCAGGCTGAGGCACCACCTTAAAGGCCGGTTCACACCCAGCGCCACGGGACGTCAAAACGTGTAACAGTGCATTTCAATCTGCAGCGTCTGCACAGGCAGTCAACGCAACAGAGCGGGACGTAAACGTCAGCGGTTTCGCAGGAGGAAAATTTTGTCGTTGATTTTTGTGGCCGGCCGCGGTGGCCGAGCGGTTCTAGGCGCTTCAGTCCGGAACCGCGTGACTGCTACGGTCGCAGGTTCGAATCCTGCCTCGGGCATGGTTGTGTGTGATGTCCTTTGGTTAGTTAGGTTTAAGTAGCTCTAAGTTCTAGGGGACTGATGACCTCAGATGTTAAGTCCCATAGCGCTCAGTGCCATTTTGAACCATTTTGACTTTTGTGTAACAGTAATGGATTTCGTGCTTTTGTTTTGTCATAGTCTTCATTTTTATTACACCGAGGTAACAAAAGTCATGCGACAGCGGTGTGCAAATCTACAGATGGCGGTAGTATCGCGTATACAATGTATAAAAGGGCAGGGCATTGGCAAAGCCGACTTACGTACAAAGTCGTGTGATCAGTGCCTCCCGTCGGGTAGAGCGTTCGCCGGCTGCAAGTCTTTCGATTTGACGCCACTTCGGAGACTTGCGCGTCGATGGGGATGAAATGATGATGATTAGGACAACACAACACCCAGTCCTTGAGCGGAGCTGGCAATCGAACCCCGGCACTTAGGACTGACATTCTGTCGCGCTGACCACTCAGCTGCCGGGGGCAGGCGTGTACTCAAGTGATTCATGTGAAAAGGTTTGCGAATGTATTATGGACGAACGATGGGAATGAGTACTCGTTGAACGCGGAATGGTACTTCGAGCTTGATACGTGGTCATCCCATTTCGCAAATAGTTAGGGAATTCAGTATTCTGAGATCTACAGTGTCAAGAGTATGCGAGAATACGACGAATGTATCAGTTAGGACAGTGTCACGAAATTTAGCTTGAATGGGCCATGGCAGCAGACGACCGACATGAGTGCCTTTGCTGACAGCACGACATCGCCTGCAGCGCCCTCTCCTGGGCTCGTGTCCGTATCAGTTAGGCCCTAGACCACGGGAAAAGTGTGGCGCCGACCCCATGCAGCCATGCACCCAAGTTGTCAACATGGCACTGTGCAGGCAGGTGGTGGCTCCATAGTGGTGTGGGCTGTGTTTACATGGAATGCACTGACTCCTCAGGTCCAACCGGACCGATCACTGAGTGCAGATGGTTACGTTTGACTACTTGGAAACCACACACGATGAAATTTTTATGGATGAGAAAGCGTCATGTCACTGGGCAACAACTTTTACGACTGATTTGAAGAACATTTTGGGTAGTTTGAGCGAATGATTTGGCCACATCGAACATTCATGGTACATAATCGAGAGGTCAGTTCGTTCACAAAATCCTGCCCGGTAACACTTTCGCAATTACGAACGGCTGTAAAGGCAGCAAGGGCTCAGTATTTCTCCAGGGGACTTCAAACGACTTGTTGAGCCCATGGTACGTCGAGTTGCTGGCAACTCCTTTTGGTACCGGGCAAAAGGAGGTCCGACACGGTACTAGGAGCTATCCCACGAATTTTGTTACCGCAGCGTATTTTGCTTTGTTTCCGACTCCCACGGCAGATTTTCCATGATAACTTGAATACGTTTTTCACGAATTTTGCTCCACAGGAGAGGCCAGATACCTAAAAGTGAAAAAAGATTTATATTTTACAATACAAGGACACAGACAAAGCGTAAACTGTGCATAAATAAGAACATAATGAAACAATTTTAATTAAATCACCATTTTTAATAGTGAGTTAGTTGTCCTGAATGAAAAGTATAGTTGTTTCTGACAGTATTTGATACATAGAAAGAAGAAAAAAACAACGGATAAAGCAAACAGCCTGTGTATTAATTGACGACTCCATGGAGTGATGAGTGCACAACGACCATAAAAGTGAAATTAGAAGGCAGGTCAGCGTTGGCCGTAATATAGATGGTGAAGATAACTATGTGATTGAAAATCGATTTTGCTATCAATAAACCATCAATATTACAGCCAAGACTATGTATTGCTTTATAAACATTATTTCATGTGCTTGTAACCATATTTCTTCGACAGATGATAAATGTCAATGTTTGGAACTGTTTGAATGACAGTACTCCTGCTGTTTCACTTCTGCGCAGTTTACCATACAGACTTTGTAAACAACACCCTTTATGAATTTTGCTTTGGCCATTACTAAACTATATCATTGCTAAGTCCTGATATCTGATACTATATCCCGACTTTTTGCATCATAGATGGGACTTCATAACCTCACTTACACCGTTCGCTACAGGGAAAACTGAACTGACCTCATGTTGGCGTTCCGTCTGGTGTGAACACACCAACATTTGATGCTGACGTCGATCGCAGTTCCATTCCGATTCGTTGACGTCTTGATGCCAACGGAACGCAAGACGACGCAAATGTAAATCGGTGATGTGTTCACACTACGCGGAACGCCAACATGACGTCAATTCGCTTGGCCCCATAGCAAAAGGTACAAATGAGGTTATGGGGTATCATCCACGACGCAAAACGCCTCAATATAGTATCATATTATAGTTAAGGAATTACGATCATATAGTTTATTAAGGGCAGAAGCAAAATCGCAACGAATATTCTTCACTAAATTTATATGGCAAACTGCTACTAAGTGAGTTAATAGGAAAAGAGTCGCCCAAACATTTAAAAACATTTAATCCGCTGTAGAAAATTTATACACAAAAACATCCAACGATTTTTGGGAGCTGTACATAGAACCCTTCTAGCTTGTCCAACGTGGTTTTTATCTTTTTAAGTATTAAACAACGTCAAAACAACTGCATTTATCTCCTCCAAAAAGACGTCCTCTAAACAAAATTGTTTCATCAGTTAGTGTTCTTATTTCACCAGGTCGTATAGCGTAACGCGTAGAGCGCTATCTTGCGGATGTAAGTCAGACCCTAATCGAATCCATCTACATCTACACAGGCACTCCGTAAGCCACCTTCATTTTCTGTCCTACTTACGAATAGAGGGAGGGAAGAACGACTGACTATATGCCTCCGTATGAGCCCTTATTTGTCGTATCTTATCCTCGTCGTACATATGCACAATGTATGCTGGTGGCGGTTGAATCGTTGACAGTCAGCTTCAAATGGCGGTTCTCTAAATTATGTGAGACAGACCCTAATCGAATTGACCTACATCTACATAGATGACAAGATTTAAAAATGGTGGAGAGATTGGTAGGCTAAATATTGCACATCACATACTGCTGAAACGTAGTATTCTGAATCGACATTCAGCAACTTAGCCGTGGCCGCAATACACACCACAGTTTGTGTGAGCTGAAACCTTCAGAAAGAATGAGCCGAACAATGGAAGAACATGTAAAACACTGTGAGCTGGGTTTTAGGTGGCTTCCCATGCTCGTTTAGGCAAATGCTGGGCTGGTCCCCAAATTCTCCGACAGAAAATACGATACACAAGCAGTTAAAATAAGATAACATACACAACAAGTTCACGCAAACAGATGGTGCAAATGATTCTCTTCCTTAGTTTAACTTGACAACTGTGGCGTCGGGAACGCCACCCGGCCACAAAATTAAGTAATGAAATAAAAGATTACCAAAGCCTGAAGAAGCGGATCCCGTAAAGAAGGGATAAGCGCTAGGGGATGAATTTGTGTTCTTATCAGTGCACAGTGTAGACTTTTTTCTTTGTCCAGGTATTGTAAAACCTAAATCATTTTTCGCTGTCAGAAATTTGCTTTCTTTTTTGGAAGAACACTCATACAAAGAACATGAGAATTCTTATGGACACTTTGCACTGTGCTACGAAAACATACAAGACAGTAAAATATAAACTGAGAAGATACAATCGTGTAAATCCGACTTCTATAACACACTTATGTTCGACTAGAAAGGGTTAACTTTCGATGATGGTAGAGACGTCACCGTCCTCCCAACAATGTCAACGTCAAAATTTTCTTTCCGAACAACTTTGACGCTGACGCACCGTTCCATTGGCAGCCTGTACGAATGCGATTGTTTGGAATGAACTGCGGGAATTTTTTAAGCTCCATTTTGTTCCAAGTATGAATCGACCTTTAGCCACAGTTTGTGTGAACTGGGCCGAGCAAATAAAAAATAGAAGAACATGTTAAACGCTATTTCCCTCTTTATCCCATAATCTTATTACCTAAAGACGATCATGTGGGGTATGAAATGAATTTGTGATAGGACTGAGAATTTCCAGTTTGGGAAGATGCAGTTTGCTGTCTTGGATCGAGCGCCTTCGTCAGAAGTATAACTAACTTCAGGTATGCCTCAGGTTTGTGTGCTGCGATCCTTGCTCTTCATTTTGTGTATTAATGAACTGGTTGACAGTATAAGTGGTACTCTTCGCAGATGAACTCGACCAGCTTTCATAGTGGTGGAATCATTGGTGAGCTGTTTTAAATGTTCAGAAACGTAAAATATGGTACATCACATATTACTAAAATATAGTATCCTGTTAATAATCAGGGAGTCGTAGTTCGAAACATTTGTTTTGTAATAAATCTAGTCATGGATCACAAAAATTTTTATTAACTAGGTGATTAATTTCAGTCAGCTACGACCATCTTCAGACCTGAGTGTATCCAGTACATTACACGATTCGTGTCATTGCATGTAGAAGGTAATCCGCCAAAGAAGCTTCGTCATAAAATCTGACTCTGTAAAGTACGTAATTTAAAGAAACTTTTATAAGTGTTAAACTGAGTTAAAATATCAAATGGACTGCAGAGAATAGACAGCGACATGAAGAACAAAATGTGCCGTTAATGCATATGCTTTTGTTGTAAGCATTTTCATCTGACATTTACTTCTTGTTTGAAGTAAGTTAAAGAGAAATGCACTGGTGATGGCGTAATAACACGTGAACATGTATGTGTTAAGAGAAACAGGATTTTTTTTTTTTTTTTGCTGAAGACAGAACCTTCAAAACTTATTTATTGTTGAAGCACATGTGGAAATAAATTTTCAGCTTTCTTAAAGAAAAACGAATACTTTTCTCAAACAGTTTCCAAAAAGCCCGTAATTTGAAAACAAATGATATGCACTATGTTCTTTCAGCATCCGCCTCCGTAGCGGGTTCGAAAAAGAAGTTTTTACGTAATGGATTGCCACTTGTGACGATGGTAGTTGTTGTATCAATTGGTTCAAAAGCTATCACTGCGTAATAAGTTTTCAAAAGAAAGGAAGATTATGTGTTATATTCATGTTGTTTATAGACACACGTTCTCAAAGTTCATGTCCTTAAAATCTGTAGAGTTCCAAAAGGCCAACATAAAAATGAAGAACCCTTGCAAAGTGATTTTAGAAAGCGAACACGAAAAATTGAAATAGATCGACAACTGGCAAAGTGTAAGAGGCCAAGATCGTGGGAAGAAGATACTCTTCCCGAGAAAGCTTAAAAAAATCGTAAAATATCCTCAGATGCAAACGAATTTCAGCCCATGTACTTGTGTGATGATCGTAAGAGTTAATGTCATGCAAGAATTGTGAAACAGACACCATTCTTAACTTCCACGAAATGAATTATAATCGTTACGTTGTAAAACGGCGGATGTTGTTGTCTAAAAATGTAGTAACAAATTTTTAAAAAGAAAATAGCTGAGCGGTCAGCGCGGCTAATTGGCCTGCGGGGGACCCGGCTTCGATTCCCAGCCGGCTCCGAGATTTTATCCGCCCGCGAGGTGGGTGTTGTGTTGTCCTCATCATTATTTCATCGTCATCGATGCGCAAGTCACCGAAGTGACGTCAAATAGAAAGACTTGTAGTATGAGGCCGAATAACTCCAGATGGGTTGTCCCGGCCAAAAATGCCATACGATCATTTCATTTTACTTACGTGACCAGGAGTAGAGCAGACGGGACATAAACATAGACGGGACATAAACATATCAGAATTTCTTGTAACTTGATTTATAAAAGAGGGGAACGTGTTCCCGTTTACAATTATCTAACAAGAACGTCTTGTTTCCGAAAGCGTTACACAGTTGTTTACTAGTGATTAAAAGGAGCAACACTTCGTCTATAAAGAGACATCGAGGCACAAACAAGAAATAATTGACACTTATTCGCCGGCCGAAGTGGCCGTGCGGTTAAAGGCGCTGCAGTCTGGAACCGCAAGACCGCTACGATCGCAGGTTCGAATCCTGCCTCGGGCATGGATGTTTGTGATGTCCTTAGGTTAGTTAGGTTTAACTAGTTCTAAGTTCTAGGGGACTAATGACCTCAGCAGTTGAGTCCCATAGTGCTCAGAGCCATTTGAACCATTTGACACTTATTCAATAAATATTGTTAGTATCATGAATACTGAGTTCTCACTTAGCAAGTAACACAAATATAAGGTAGTAATATAATACATGCAAAGCAACATAGCTAATTATCAACTCGTAACGACTTGTCAGAAGGTACATGGTAGATGTATCAGTGTATCAGGCATTTTTTTTACATTTATTCACCTTTGGCTAAAGGTCTGCTTAAACAACTCGTATAATAATGAAAAAGATCGTTTCAGTTGTATGATATTTATTTATGATCCAACTAGTTTCATGGCGATAGAGCCACATCTTCAGGATGCATCTATATTAAAGAGGTGCAAAACGCATGAAGATCCTACTTCGGTGGAAATGTAATTGACCTGTACACGAAACTAAATAGGAAAATTATGCACTCGCATTTGTTTTTAAACTTAGTTCAATCGATAACCGATAGACGACCGAACATTCTCTCTCCAGTTGTAATACAAATTTTCAATCTCCAAGAGGTCGGTAGTCAAGTTAAAATATGGCAGGAGTCAGGAAACATTATTCCTATAGCGGAAGACAGAAGAAGGAAAAAGTGGTATACTAAATGGATGTAAAACTATAAAACAAATGATATGTTAATCTGGTAAGGTAAATCAAATCTCAAACACAGCTTGTACTATTATAATTATTGTACGATAGGTAACGTAGGTGAAATCTAGATAAAATGCTGCTTACGAAATAGAATGTTATCGAAATAAAAGAAGATCCGGGGAAGGACAAATTAAAATGTTGTATAGTCATACCAACGACGTATCAACGTCGTGACGACGTGAAGCACGATGTGACCAGCAAGTGTGTCTGTCTAGGGTTGACATTCTTATCTATCACACAATTATGATTTCTCCGTTTTTGAGATCTATTTTACCTTACCAGGTTAGCGTAGGCTTTCATCACCCACATATATCATTTGGAAATTAAAACACAGTGCGGCAAGAGAAGGGGATTTTCATTTACAAAACAAACATTTCATTTGTTTTATAGTTTTACGTGCACTCAGTTTACAGCTTTTTCCTTATCCTAGGCTCCTCTCATGGGAATGAGGGAATGTCGTATTTTAATTCTGTCGTATTTTAACTTGACTACTGACCTCTTGGACGGCTGAACATTTTTATTACACTTGGACACATAATGCTAGATCGTTTAACTAAGTTATGAAATAAATGTGAGTTCATAATTTTCCTATACAGTTTCGTATACGGTTTAACTATGTTTTAACAGGAACAGTGTCTTTGTAGTTTTACTCTTGTTTGTATACAGATGTATCCCTTAAGAAGTGGCTACAACGCCATGAAACTAGTTGGATCATAGATAAATGTTTGTGGTACAGCTGAAGCTGTCTTTTTCTTCATGATACAATTCTACAGCCGTGGACGCCCACAATACAAAATTTTCTTAAACTACTCGATACGTGCTGCGATTAGTGCACTCTGGCACACTGGATCATGAGAGTGCGCCATTGAGGCGTCAGCAGAATATCTCCAGTTACATCAGCGAAAATTCACGGCCTGACTCACGTCGTCAAAGTAGTACGGATTAAGTCGTATACCAGCAGCCAGGTAGAGCGAGATATTCTCGTACTTGGATCGAGCAACTGTCAGTTTGCTTTTACTTGCAATCAAAATGCAATAAACGGAATTATCAACAGTTCATGGCAGCGTCGAGCATCTTGCAAAACAAGCTAAGGCTATAAACTTTGAGAACGGTTACTTTATGTGTTTCTGGCACTCTAAATAGTCTGCGATATGCGAAAACGACTGCTCGGCAGTTTCACACTTCTTATAAAACCACCGCTTTCATCTACGCCTATGAGCTCTTTCAGCGACGGTTTCTCCAGTGAAGGATGGGCGGTCGAACAAGCTGGATCAGCATCGAGTCAGTTGCGTGTTGCTTGTGTTTAACATCTAATATGCAGTGACTTTAAAAATCTCTCACTATATTTCGGGTAACATTATGTGGATATCTGGAGTTCTGTTAAATCCAATTTCGAATGTCGGTGAGGTATATAATAAATACTACATGAGAACTCATTACAATGACTGGGGGAATTAACTCAATACAATCAGGCTTTGTATTAATATGCTGACCTCAACTGAGGGGTCTATTGGGAACAATAATCGTCTTCCTCTTGCGTCCAGGGAGTGAATGCACTTAAATCACACTGATGATGGAAATCAGTTTGCCAAAATATGTTTAGGCAGTCAGATGTAAGACCATGTTTTTGAATTCAAGGAAGTCCCGTTCTTCAGGTATGTTTTTTCAACCACGGAAGGGAATAATTTTTAGCGTCTCTAATGAATAGTTCAGGCAATGAATGTGTGCTAAAAATAGGGTGGTCCAATAATTTTCGGGGTTATCGGTACCCACCAATGCTAATGCCATATTCATGTATTACAAGTCCCGTTCTTCAGGTATTTTTTTTTCAACTACGGAAGGGAATAATTGTTAGCGTCTATAATGAATAGTTCAGGCAATGAATGTGTGCTAAAAATAGGGTGGTCCAATAATTTTCGGGGTTATCGGTACCCACCAATGCTAATACCATATTCATGTATTACAGATGTTTAAGATATTTTCCTACATTTTAGGTTAAAATAGTTTTTCTTCGTTTACATTTTGATATTTTAGGCTAAATCAACAACATTTGAAATTTCTTCAATATCTGTTTGTTATAGTAAACAAACGCAATTTTTTCAAGATTGCTACGTTTTTATGCTATTATTTTGCTATGAATAAAAACAGTTGCAGTATTTTGTAATTTATAAATGAAACGAAGCACAAAAGTTAGTACCTTTCCTCATTGAAGGCCACAAGACATATTTTTGTCATGCCGTCTTGGTTTACGATCCTCTGTAATACGAACGGTGCCCAGACAGCGTTAAAGTATCGTTTGGAATATTTCGAGAATTGAGGCCAGTATAATGAAAAGATGGAGAAAGAGGGAGTGGAAGAGAAAATAGCGAGGAAAAGAAGAGGAAAGAAATCTTCGTTTCTAATGCTGCTCGACCGGTGCGTAACATTACGAGCATCGTTACTGTGCCTGTTATAATTCAACGTTACAAACGATGGAGTAAGGGGGTAAATAGATAGGCCTACAGTGCGTAAATATCTTTGTACTTTTTGCTGACTAGAATTAATTTGAAAGAGGCAATAGATGTGCGTACAGCTACACTGAATATAAACGTAAGTGCAATAAACATGAACGTAGCTACACTATATGGAAAGGTCACTCATAACATGCAAGACGTAATTACAAATTGCTCGCTTTAGAAAGCAAAACGCGTCCTGCAGATAGAGTGTTGAGATAATCAATGCATTATCATTTTGATGGCGAAGACTATATTACAAACCTAGCGGCATCGAATAGTACACCCACTTTTGGAAAAACCTGGGTAATTCTTTGGCGAAGACAGTTGGCTGTTTCATATGAATACATATGAACTGCACTCCATTTCAGTGCGTGCGGAGCCTACTTACTCACATCTGCATACTTGCTACACACCACTTACTCGACAGTGCGTACAATGCTGCATAGTGCGTGCTGCAGTCGTTGTTCCCCTGTGAAGAAGACGACGCACCGATGCCTTGGCCACTCAACCTACCGATTTGCCTCATTTTCTCGTGGTTTTCCTGCAGCTATCTCTTCCCGTCTATGATTTCTACAAGATGTTCATAATATTAGTTTGCAGGACTTCAAGTGATTACTGTCTCATCGTTTTCGATTCATATTGTTTAGGATTCATACTGACAGGGTATCATATTCCAGGCATACAGTTTCGGGATGTTCTGATTCAGTTGTACATAAAGCTCCAATAGCAACAGATTTATGTTGTCGAAGAAAACTTGCTTCGTCCATGCGAAAGTGCAACAAATGGTTGTTTACCTGTGATCATTTTATGCGAATTTAGCTCCTAACAACAGTATTCTTCATTTTTTCCCCTTTTGTATTTTCTAGTTCTGGTTCTCAACCACATGATATTTCTTGTTTATGGTGCTCATAGATTTTTCATGTTTGCTGAGTACGGGCTTAACAAAAGTCTAGATTAAGCAGCCTGAGAGTTTGGTTTACGTGTTCTTCACGTGTCACACCTAGCTTGGTGGAGCATTGTATGAGCCACCATACTAGTATTTAGGAAGACAAGGACTCGAGCTCCCCCTCCCTCTCTTGCTCGCCCCCCTCCCCCCTTTCCGTTATCGTGATTACATTTCATGCCGTTTTCTGGAATTGTGAAACAGTTCTTCCAAATCAACTACCGCCTGTTTCGTGCCCCATTCTTGTTCACCACAAGAACTCTTTTTTCTAATGTAAAAGGCACTCTTCCCATGCTTTCTTTATTGTCATCTTGTGTCATTTATGTTCTAAAACGTTTATGTATAGTAAGTGTTTCTGTAGACAGCTTTACTTAAGTTGTGAAGTTCATTGGTCTTTGTTAAGCTGCCTGTTATGAGAATACTGTACCACAGATAATGCCATGGATGCTTCTAAAATGCATTGACATGTCTAAGATAGCGGCTACTAAAATGCTGCGGCAGGGTACAAGAACTAAAGACTAAGGACAACTGAAAACGGAAATCACAATCTTATTGTACAAAAATTGATTGAAAAGTGTATTAAGAACAGTTAACATATAAAAATAATCCCCCTTTTTAAACGGCGAGAAAGTTATGTAACCTTACCGGCTGTACGTTCTTCCTCAATTTTCTGGCCTTTGTGAGAGGTCGACATTTGCCAGGGTCAGCTGTGAAGGGGTAGTTTGCATGTGAATTAGTTTAAGAGCGCTAATTATTACTGTCCTATGTTACTCTTAGCCCATAGTACCACAGACATCTTACTTCGTTTACGGTAACTATAGTTTTCACTTACATCAACTCTTAAGTATGGAAGGTTGGAGGTATACGTGCCTCTTATCCGATGTCTGAAGTGTAGTTCCAGTATGTATTCACGTCGTCTATCAGTGAAACGCAACAGGGAATCTAAAGCTGTATACATGTATGATAGCCCACAGCCGGCATGAGTTATGAAACGAGTGTAGCCCGTTTTTAAATGCCTCTTTATTGTCTGGCGAAGTGATGAGTGGTCTGGCGTTTAAATTATTTCCCACGGAGGTACGGGCATCGAAAATTTATACCCCGAACTTGACAAGATTTGTTACATGTGCAAATTATTAGCGCACCTGCCAACCAGACATTCAGATTCACTAGCATCAGTCCTTAGAGGCGTCCTAATGTATCGCTCGTAGTAGTCGAGTTTCGGCCGTAGCTCATGGTAGCTCTCTGAATGCCCCATAATTCCGTCTCTTCGCCTCAGTGCACATTTGATAAAAGCGGTGCTGCACGCCTATAAATCTGCCACCAATCCCAGTTTTCCAAACCTTCAATATCTCAAGAGCAGAGGATGACTCGTCATTGTTAACATCAAAAATTGTAACGTTGAAACAACTGAAACAAATATTTAGGAGCAAGGAAATTTTAAGAGTGTCTTGTACAGTGGGAAAAAGAACTCGAAAAATAGTCTCTTGAAGCTGGTCGTTACTGAATTCACGTCTCATCACTGTCCACTTAATTACTATGAACACTCTCACTAAAGGTAACACGATTAAAATGCTGCTGTCAACTACGTAATCCAAGGAATAATTCTGTATTCTAATTACAGGCAATCTATCTTCTATTCAGAGAAAATATTACTGAACTTAGCAGAAACCTTATTTTACTGGCGTATAAGGAGACGAAGTTGGGTTTGAAGCGTAAGGTTGCTGTTCAACGAAAGGAAGCTGTCGTCCGAGAAACGACGAAGAAATTAACAGAAGACAAGAAAATGATTAAAAAAGAAAAGGATGAAAGAATTGTCTGGGAGAAAAATGAAGTTGCAGATTATGAGGCTACAACATTCTCCATGTTTTATAAAAAATGCACTATTCTGGTTTCTAGTAATGTTTTCCAGATTTTATATACTGAAGACATTTGTGGATAAGTAAGAATTTTTGCAGTCAAGATCACATGTTTAAATATTTATATTTCCTCAATGACCAGTTTCGACAGGTCCTAGCGGTCGTCTTCCGCTCTTCTGGAAATAATATCACAGTGCATGGTTCGAACAGCAATAAGAAGTAATATTACAGTAATACAATAATACAGTTGCAGTGCACGAATCTTACAAGCACAATGAGTAATATTGCAATAATACAGTATACAGTAATATTATTTTCAGAAGATCCGAAGATGACAGCTAGACCTGTTGAAACCTGTCAGTGAGGAAGTAAAAATACTATTTCAACGCGCGAGCATGGCTGCAAATAGTCTTATTAATTAAAGTTCTGACTGCACCCAGAAACAGGTGCAACCTACTTAAAAATATTGATGCCTGCAGTTAACTGTGTGTTGCTTTTTCTCCAATTGTGGTAGCAGATGGTTTGTTGGCATTGCTATCGACTGACTCTCACACTGTGCAGTATTTCACGTGTGAACAGTGCTGTTATCGGTGTAAATTTTCATTACATGTACTTTCTACAAAGTATGAAAACGAGAAAAAATGGTTAGTGTAGCTGCCTTTGTTCAAATGGATCTAAGCACTATGGGACTTAACATCTGAGGTTAACAGTCCCCTAGACTTAGAACTACTTAAACCTAACTAACCTAAGGACAACACACATATCCATGCCTGAGGCAGGATTCGGACCTGCGACCGTAGCAACAGCGCGGTTCCGGACTGAAGCGCCTAGAACCGCTCGGTCACAGCGGCCGGCGCTGCCTTTGTTGCGGTAGGACCTGGGTTCTATTCCCTGTACCTTCTGAATATTTTTTGAGGTAGGGATTTCTGGTACGGGGTTCACTCAGCCTCGTGAGGGCAAATGAATAAAGATGCACCAGCATCACTAGGAGTCACGTACTGACAATAACGGTTGGACGGACTAGCCACATACCAATCATGTGTCTCATCATTATCGATCGCTTCCCGCACTGCTTTCTAGGTATACAGTCGACCTGTCGGGACACCTCAAAGGCCTAATCGTAAGTTTCATCTAATAATACAATTATGATTTTACTTATTCCTTTAACGAATACCTCACAATCGTTCTGCAATATTCAGCCTACAATGAGATCTTGATCTTATCTCAGATAGTACATCATCATAATGGTTAATAATTTTACAAATAGAGAAGGAGAAAAGAAAAACATATAGAGTATGTGTGAGATTCGAACTAACAGACTTATCCGACAGCGTTTATTGTAGTGAAATATCGAGTTTTAATGCCAAAAGCGCGCAGAAAGAGAAGACTGCAGAGTGAGCAATGAATAGCTGCCTGTTGAGGATTACTACGAGGCTCAGGAACACAAAAAAATGGATATGGATACATGCTAAAGAGAAAGGCGGAATAACAACAATAATAAACATGAAACGAACTTGAGTGAGACATATAGCTGGGCGAACAGATAACAGGGTCACTAAGGAAATTCCTTGCTCGGCTCTGAGAGATAAGAAAAGACCGAAACAACGAGTTAACCGAAAACGACGACAGAAAACATGAGGCAACACCGGTCCGCAGGCTTCGAGATTGTGAGGCACGGGGAAATACAAAGAAGGCCTTTATGAAGCAGTGAATATCAAATGGCTAGTAATGATGACGCCAAATGTTACATTGTCTACAGACAATATGAAGAGTTGCCGATTTGTGCAGCAAAGGTAAATACCATGGATACAGGGAGGCTGTTCACATTCTGTCGTCTGCATGAATTCGTTATGCAACTACTAGGAGCGGTCGACTGTTACATTAGCGAAGACCGTCCGCCACAAACACAATAACATGGCCATCGAACGAGTCCTAGTTTTGCAAGTCGCTCTCCGTGACGCAGCTAAGAGTGAAGTGCAATACAGGGGAAGGCGTAAGTATTTCAGAGTGTGTTGTTCATTACTCATTGTGGAACTGGGCTTATTCACCAAACATATCGTCAATTATGGACGTGTTAGGTACAGGGACTTCAAAATTGGGCTGCAGGACGATGGAATTGAGTCGCACATCGTGAATTAAGGATTTATCGGGTACGGGACTTCTACGTTGGACAGTAGGACGATGAAATGAGTATCCCAGTCACAAGAATCAGGATTCCTGTTGCTCCACGTCCATCATTTCGCCAATACAAGCCACCCTCCTGGACTGTACCTTCTTCAAACACCTTCTGTGGGACTTAGTAGTTCGTGATGGTAATATTATGGCATGGAGCGATATTCACCAGCGCGTTAACGGATTCTAGAACCGCCAAAGAAGCTTTAAGTGCTATTGACTATTTCAATATTATTATCTATCATTGAACTCCCATCATGGTTAATGTATTGCATACCAGTTTCGGTAGTCAATAGTGTATTTCAAAATCGTGCTACAATGGTTTTAAGGATCACGGTAGCTATTTTCAGGTTATTTTATGAACATCAAATTCGTCAGGTATCGTTCTGTTGGACACAGTTTTCGTGAAATCAAGCAAATGAATGAATAAGTATAGGGAAGAAAATCGGCTGTCTCCTTTTCTAACAACTAATCCCAGCATTTGCCTTCAGCGATTTAAGTAACCGCTAGGGCTGGACGGCCGTACAGGGAACCGACCCTCTCTCTTCCCAAAGGTGAGTCCAAAGTCATAATTACACTGACACCACTGTCGGTATGCAGTCAGATAGTATCTCGGTGTTTACACTCCTGTACTTTATACTCTACATCTACGCAGTAAACTGTGCGCGAACACTTCTGCCATCTTCCTGTGACCACGTACCAAGAATTTGTATCATCCACATCACGAAGAATTGCTGCTCTTGTCCGTATCTAACTATATACCAACACCCGTTTCGTGTCTGAAAATGTTCTGGTTTCTAGTGAATCTATAGAGGTAATTTACACAATTTATCGCAAAATTTTGCTGAAATGTTTTTCAGTAATAAATGCTTGGCATTGACGATTTCAGCGAGTAGACGGCGCAACGTAATCTGTGGGCGAACAAGTTTGGCTCCCGAAATCGGTCCCCAGGTCGGCATTTGTGCATAATCATCACATCTCGTCCAGCGAGATCACAAAACAAGGGGTAAAAAAGAAGGAAGAAACGAGCGCCGGGCCAGCCTTACATGGCAGTCTCGTATCGGGTCGTACGGTACTCGGTAGCAATTGGCTGCTCTACATGGCGATAGCAGGGCGAAAATTCCCGCGCAGTGGCCGACATTAAATTTGCATAGGCATCTGGCGGTGGCGCCTCGACGCGTCGTCCCGTTTAGCGCTAGTCGGCCAAGGTCACGGACTGCCGGAACGAGCTGCCCCCCCCCCCCTTCCTGCCCCCTGCTTCATCCCTCTTAAGTCTTCGCACGATCTGCGGGAATGAGGTCCCTCGAGTTCAGAAGTAACCGGTGCCCTACCTAATACCGGGACAGATAAGGTGATTTTGGCGGGAAGCCGTTTCGCGACACAATTAGACTCCCGACCGATGAGTGAGGTAAGAAACTCTGAATAAATTTTTCTCATCCTAAGCTTCTTTTGTGTTACACGCAACTAAAATTTCAAGGGCGCTGCAGCAACTTCGTTCTCCGGACTTGTGAGGTACTAGCACGAGTGCTCTTGTCTGGGGGCCGTTTAGAGTGAACGATGGTATCTCTTAACGCTAGGTTGGATCTAAGTCGAAGAAGAGGAAAAAATAAACAGACAGGTGCGGGCAGGACTCCCGCTATGAGGATTCCGTACACAATTACGTATACAGATAATAATAATACTAATAATAATAACAATAACAACTTCGTGTGGCTCAGTCGCCAGGTGCACGGCTTTCTGCTGGACGCCACTTCGGAGATTTAAGGGTCCTTAGCCGGCCGCTGTGGCCGAGCGGTTCTAGGCGCTTCAGTCCGGAACTGTGCTGCTATTACGGTAGCAGGTTCGAATCCTGCCTCGGGCATGGATGTGTGTGCTGTCCTTAGGTTTAAGTAGTTCTAAGTCTAGGGGGCTGATGACCTCAGGTGTCGAGTCCCATAGTGCTTAGACCCATTTGAACCATTCAAGGGTCCCTAACCTACCCCAGTTGTTCAGTCGGGGAAAGTAGACCTATAGTTTAACGTGGAATCCGAACCACGTGTTGTTCCTGGCGACTCATGACATCTTTGTGAGGTGAAGGCTAGTTTTTGTTTAAACAAAAAATAAATCCGTGGTACGGAAGACATTCGATCCCACTATCTCTGTGTTTTTAGGTACACGCTTTACCGCTTGACCACCAGGACCGATATCTATGTGGATATTTCATCTATAACTTTTCATAAGTGAGTTTGGGCGTACCAAAATCTGTGACATATATGGCCGTATCTTTTGATTACATTGATACGGACGCTTAAATCAAGTACAAAGCAGCCGCGCCGGGTAGCCGAGCGGTCTTGGGCGCCTTGTCACGGTTCGCACGGCTTACCCCGTAGGAGGTTCGAGTCCTCCGTCGGGCATGGGTGTGCGTGTTGTCCTTAGCGTAGGTTAGTTTAAGTTATATTAAGTAGTGCGTAAGCTTAGGGACCGATGACCTCAGCAGTTTGGTCCCATTAGACCTTACCACAAATTTCCAAAAAAAACTTACTAAGTCAAGAGGCGGTAGACCTTAGTATTTGACGTAAACTTTAACATGATACCTCTACCTTTTCTTAAGAGAAAGAGGTCTTAACAGATGGACAACAAGTGGTAAAAAAGTATTTTTTAAGAGACATAATTTTAAATTATCAGTTTTAGGATTTTTTGTCTTACTTTTTCTGTGAAACCTTGCATCTTGTGAAATTTCATGATTGTAGGTCATCGGGAATTATCCTACAGGTTTTGTCTGAGGTTTCGAGTATTTTTATTGCGTTGGCTTAGGACCTTGATTTTCCCACGCGACAAAGGGCCCATAGACCTTAGTACCTGACGTAAATTTCAACTTGGTACTTCTACACGTTCTTCAGAAAAAGGGGTTTTTACAAAAATGCGATGCTATAAGGTTTCCGTTTTTACCGACTGAGTTACGAAACCCTAAAACTAACTCATTATTATAATGGTCCTTGAGGAACTATCTTGTTTAATATCTGTCTTTCCAAGCATATATCACATCATGCGGGATGCTCTGTTTTCATGATTTGGCCAATACATGTTATTTTAACTCTGTGGTTGGATGTTCTTGCTTTCATCACAATCATCAATTAACGAAAGGAAGAGAGAGTAGTGAACGTCATCTGCTTCCGAAATGCGTAAACTTCGCTTTGTGTGTGAATGTATTTCAATTGTTTCTCTACCGCACATTCTGAGATGGAAATTAGCGACCAGCCCTTCATTTGTGTAAACAGTCGTGGAAAGTAGCCTGAAACCACACTCAGTCTGGCCGGTGTAGCAGACCAACGGCGGTCAATTAGTCGCGCTGACTCGATCCGCGTCTATTCCCTCCCTGTCTCGCCTGCTATCTCGCTGCGCCTTAACCTGCACGAACATGTCCGTTATTTCGTTTGTTGTGCATTTTTGTAATGTCAGATTTAACGAGACCTGACCCGTACTATTGGTCTGTAAAAGCACAATACAAATATTATTTTCACGTGCACTGTTATCCACTCACTATCTCATCTGGACCTTCCACACAGTATTGTTTACTATTTGTGCTACTCTTTCTGGTTATTTTATTACTTTTTTTTGTTCTCGCTGATGCCTCCGTATTTTTATTGATAGCTATACGATACATTACTACATGTCCTGTCGAACGGCTCTTCCCCATATAGAAGATGTTCTATACATGCCTTTCTATTACGTGCCTTCGCTTCACATAACATTTTAAATGTACATTTACATCATCTGTAGCTCTACGCTTGAAGTTCAAAATGTTCAAATGTGTGTGAAATCTTTTGGCACTTAACTGCTAAGGTCATCAGTCCCTACAACGCTTGAAGTATTTTCAGTTTTAGTTTCTCCACTGTCAACATTTTTCGTTCACATATCATTCAATTCTCATGTACGGTTTCAAAACCTTTAGTTATTTATGTGAAACGTTTAATGACAATATATTACTTTTGCAGATTTTTTGTTCGTTTACCGCTAATCTACATTTTGTCCTTGCTTCAGCCACATTGTCTGATTGTTGCTGAATCTTCCTTTGCTTTCATCGCCTTAAATAGTATCCTAGAAAATGGAATTTCATAGGAAGAATGAATCCCTTAGTAGTAAAATTCAGTAAAATATTCTCGCCCTTCAGCCGCATCAAGTGGTTAAGAAGAGATTTGTCGAGAGCCCGTGGTATATTAATTACCTGACGCAACTGGAGGCCCGGTGGCGTTTTTTAAACAGACTTTTTTCGCTTCTTCTACGATGAGAATGAAGTTGGAAAAGTATTTGGATGTACTGTTCTGTAGACACTGAATATGTGTCGCATCTTTTGGTTTCATTGCGTGATTACCATCTTCAACCAGATTTTCGAAGCATTTATACAATTTGTTAAACAGCACAGAAATGCAGAAAGTAGTTAATGCATTCCAACTTTTCCCATCGAAGCTTCAGTGTCTACAGTGCAGACTGGAAATTAGCTCTGAACTGCTGGGAGAACGAATGGACACCGGATTGCTAGAGGTGGGCCGAAGGGGGCCACGCACTCTCGCTGCATAAAACAGTGGGAAGTCTGCCGCGTTAGGTACTCGCGTCTGTCCTTAACATGCTGTCTGTTGGCGACACCAGCTATAGATTTATTGGTCTGTTCTGCATGGCCGTAAACTACGGCTGTGGGACTGTAGGCGCGGCGCCGTAGTCACACAATGCACAAGCAATCATCTCAATGATAGGCTTCGACAGACTTAAAGAAAAATCAACGCATAAAAAAGAACACTCGAAAATGACTGTTACGTTGCCTGACAGTTAAAGTGTCACATTAACAATTCAGAGGAGAAGAACTTTATTCATATTTGACCATACGTCTTTTTCTTGCAATCAGTGCGACTTCCACCAAAGGGAAAAAAAAAATCTATGTGTGTGAAAACAGCGGCAAGCTGCATTTAGTCTCATCCTAAATTGCACCGTATCTCCTCCTCATAACCTGTTTCTCATATCGGAGGTCGTCATGGCTTTCCTCTCGATCGTGGTTATGCCTACGACAAATTCTGTGATGTTCTTGCCATTCTTGCGACTGGTCATAACTTATCATCTGCTTCTGGCAGTAATAAATGAGAGTTTGATAATTAAATTTTACTTGGTCGTTACAACTAGCTATGTCCGAGTTGGTCATCGTTTGCCACCTCAAATTAGCACCTCGGATATTAAATATTTAAGTTTGTCTATGATTAAAAACCAACTGTTAGAATTTCGTTAACGTAACATGAACGGGGATCCGATATGAGTCGTGTATCTTTGTCATAAATTCCTGTCATTATAATCTCTTGACTTTCCCAGCGATTGTCCGCAGCTCGTGGTCGTGCGGTAGCGTTCTCGCTTCCCACGCCCGGGTTCCCGGGTTCGATTCCCGGCGGGGTCGGGGATTTTCTCTGCCTCGTGATGACTGGGTGTTGTGTGATGTCCTTAGGTTAGTTAGGTTTAAGTAGTTCTAAGTTCTAGGGGACTGATGACCATTTCCCAGCGATTCGTTGTCATGTTGTTGAGATCAGATGTTCTGCCGGTGGTCAGCCTCTTCCCAAAACGATATTTCGACGCCGTAGCTCGACTTCTTCATCTGGTGTACCCTGAGACCTTGATTAGGGCACGACGTTCAGAGGCTGCTTTTTTATGTGGTAGAGGATCTGCTTCAACCAAAGCAGTGCGGATGATTATTTTCGTTTTATTTCAATGATACTTTCTTTTTTCAAAGGACATATAAGAAATGTAAGAAGCATTCATGAGACTGAAATCGGACGTTGCCTCCTATAGAGTGAGGACTGGTGATGCCATTCTCCCTCAAACTATTTCTTTCATGAGTACTCGTCCTTCATGCTTCGCAGGAGAGCTAATAGCAGGAGGAAGAAGCTATTGAAAGCGTAGTCTTAAGCCGTCGGCACACGGACCGTGCTGTCGAACGGTAACGCTGAGCGTGCCAAGTTCAACGTGCTGCTGAACGCTCAGGAACGATGCGCCTTGTGCATACGGTACGTGGGCCCCAACGTGATATACGCGATCGCAACGCACTCCAGCGGCAGTTAAGGGATATTTCTAATTCGTAAATCACACTGTTTACTCAGCGGGCGAGCGTAAAATTCCCACGTTAGCGCTATTAAAACGCACATTTCCTCCATCGTCCACGAAAAGGAAAGTACCATGTCCAATCAATAAGGACACATGCTTACAAAAGTTCCATTACGAACAGTGCATTACAAATTTGGAATACTTATCCGCTTAAGATAAACATTATTTCATCATTCCCACATTTTAGTAAAACACCAAGGTCAGTCTTACTTGATCACTGTTCCTACGCGGTAGCAGAATCTTTGCAACATGTGAATTACGAAGCGTAAAAGAAAAAGGAGCGAAATATCTTTTATAAAGTAGCGCAAGCTGTCCTGTAGCTTAAGCCAATCGAACAAAGTCACCCCTCGAAAAAGGTGAACTTATATATACATAACATCAAATATTATAGTATATACTTATATTTAACTAATAATAAAGAATCAGAACCTAATTAAAACGCGAATGTTAGAAACAAAAATTTAGAAGTGTCAAGACGCGAACCACCGCCCCAGCTAACAACACAGGCCAGTGACGCTACTAATTACGCTAATTCAACAGCACACCACTTACATCTAATCATATTATGTTACCCCTTGTTGAAAACCTTAATCGTAGATATGATACTAATTGAAATTTAATTATAACAAATTATACCAAGAACAATGCGTTCTGGGTGGATCTTCAGTGTGTCGCTGCCTTCAAATAGCCTACTCTCATAATACACAAGTTATAATAATTCTTTTGCCACGAATATGATGTTTCTCATTACTTTATTGCAACGGATCACACAGTTAACAACGGGTTTTCCAGTGATTCTCAATTTGCTGGTGCTCACAAGGGAACCTCCCCATCGCAACCCCCTCAGATTTAGTTATAAGTTGGCACAGTGGATAGGCCTTGAAAAACTGAACACAGATCAATTGAGAAAACAGGAAGAAGTTGTGTAGAACTGTGAAAAAATAAGCAAAATATACAAACTGAGTAGTTCAAGGGAAGATAAGCAACAATAAGGACGATAGTAACACAGCAGCGCCGTGGTCTCGTGGTAACGTGAGCAGCTGCGGAACGAAAGGTCCTAGGTTCAACTCTTCCATCAAGTGTAAATTTTAATTTTTTATTTTCAGTTTATGTGACAAACTCTTATGTTTTCATCACTTTTTTGGGAGTGATTATCACATCCACAAGAAAACCTAAATCGGGCAAGGTAGAAGAATCTTTTTACCCATTCGCCAAGTGTACAAGTTAGGTGGGTCGACAACATATTCCTGTCATGTGACGCACATGCCGTCACCAGTGTCGTATAGAATATATCAGATGTGTTTTCCTGTGGAGGAATCGGTTGACCTATGACCTTACGATCAAATGTTTTCTGTTCCCATTGGAGAGGCACGTCCTTTCGTCTACTAATCGCACGGTTTTGCAGTGCGGTCGCAAAACACAGACACTAAACTTATTACAGTGAACAGTGATGTCAATGAACGAACGGACAGATAATAACTATGCAAAAATAAAGAAAGTAAAATTTTCAGTCGAGGGAAGACTTGAATCAAGGATCTCTCATTCAGCAGCTGCTCACGGTACCACGGGACCACGGCGCTTCTAAGCACACTGCGTCCATGATGTTGCTTATGTGGCCCATGGACTACTCAGTTTGTATATTTTGCTTATTTTTTCACAGTTCCACACAAATTCTTCCTGTTTTCTCAATTGATCTGTGTTCAGCTTATCAAGGCCTATCCACTGTGCTAACTTATAACTAAATCTGAGGGGGGTGCGATGGGGAGGTTCCCTTGTCAGAAACGGCATATATACATATAGGCTTGAAATGAATGCCAATATGGCGCCTCACGACTCTGTACTGAAGGGAGACGGCGTGCTTGTGACGTAGGTGACGTTGTGCCATCTCATTGCTCAACGCTCAGACGCACGCTCAGAATATCTGACATACCAGATATTGCTCTGCACGTTCGGAAAGACTCCCTAGCTTGCTATTCCACGCTATGACGTCAGAAACTCGGCACGCTCAACGCTCAGCGTTCGGATGCACGGTCCGTGTGCCGACGGCTTTAGATTCTGCCAGACGTTTGTCCGCGAGACTGAAAGAATCATGCATGCGTTCTGGTATCGCTTAAAGTTTTAGCTCTCGTAAAGAGTCATTTCGTGAAGACTGTGCTGTGATTCATGAGTTACATTACATATTATTTAAACTTTTAGTAATAAGACAGCGAAACTTCACTGACGCCGATAACTAGACAGACTTCAAACAGGGCTCTAAATGGTTCACATGGCTCTGAGCACTATGGGACTCAACTGCTGAGGTCATTAGTCCCCTAGAACTTAGAACTAGTTAAACCTAACTAACCTAAGGACATCACAAACATCCATGCCCGAGGCAGGCTTCGAACCTGCGACCGTAGCGGTCTTGCGGTTCCAGACTGCAGCGCCTTTAACCGCACGGCCACTTCGGCCGGCAGACTTCAAACAGTCTTTGAGAGACTTTCCTTTCAGGCAGAGCACTGTGTCATGTGGACAAGCATGGGAAAGAGATCGGACGTGATCATTTAAGGAAACAACCCAACATTTGCTTGCAGCTCATTTAGGAAACTGTGGGGAACTCACTTCACGATGGGTGGACAGTGGACAGTGCCTCCCGAATGCGAGTCAGTCGCTTAACCACTGTGTCACCTAGCACGGTACAGACATAAAATTTCCTCCAAAATTTACCTAATGAGAATCTTCCTTTTCTCTAACTTAAATATGTGATACGACTGAGTGTATAGGATTTTCGGAATTAGAAGACTCCCAAACACAATGGATGCAGCCGGCCGCGGTGGTCTCGCGGTTCTAGGCGCGCTGTCCGGAACCGTGCGACTGATACGGCCGCAGGTTCGAATCCTGCCTCGGGCATGGATGTTTGTGATGTCCTTAGGTTAGTTAGGTTTAAGTAGTTCTAAGTTCTAGGGGACTAATGACCACAGCAGTTGAGTCCCATAGTGCTCAGAGCCATTTGAACCATTTTTGAATGGATGCAAATTTCAATACAGCTCTTAAAGCAGCGATGTCATTGGCCTATCTGTACAGCTGGCCCCAGCATTCTTACGAAATACGGTACCGGCACATAAAACACGCATTTCGGGCCAGACACTAATGTATTCCTTTGAATATCGGCCTTGTGCAATATATCATTTGGGTTATTTCACCTCGCGGGTTGCCGGCTTTCAGCGCCGAAAAGACCGCTAAAAGTATAATTTATGAGACTGGCTGCATAAAGTATCTCCAGCCTGTGATTATCGCTGCAAATATTTGTGGGGATGAGTGCTGCGAGCGGCCATCGTAACGCCGAGAGAGCCGTTACCTGTGCAAGAAGCACGCAGGCCAGCGCGAGGCAAGAACTGGAGAACGCTGGAAGGGCGTCCGCGGCTGGCCTCTGCGAGACCTCGTTATGGCCGCAGACATTCCGGCCTCCCAGTGCGAACGCTTCCTATTGGCGAAGGGATGCCGACGACATTATAGACCTTTCCACGCACGGTGCAATCTTCATTTTGGTGATTTCTCCCCTCATTAGAATACGAACGCCAACTCGATTCTTGGAGACATCGGACCGAATTTTGTAGTTAGTAAAGGAATTCGTCGTCTCATTCTTAACGTGTCGAAATCGACATACGCAAATTTAATTTTAATAGTTAGATGATAGTGTTATAAGAATTATGGCTTATACGTCCACACAGTTTATAACTAGTTCTGAAAACACTTACAGTTTTGATGTTGTTGAGACAGCAACCAGCCACAAATTTATTTTAAGTTCCTTTATTCAAAAGGCCCCCACCATGAACCATGGACCTTGCCGTTGGTGTGGAGGCTTGCGTGCCTCAACGATACAAATAGCCGTACCGTAGGTGCAACCACAACGGTGGGGTATCTGTTGAGAAGCCAGACAAAGGCGTGGTTCCTGAAGAGGGGCAGCAGCCTTTTCAGTAGTTGCAGGGGCAACAGTCTGGATGATTGATCTGGCCTTGTAACACTAACCAAAATGGGCTTGCTGTTCTGGTACTGCGAAAGCAAGGGGAAACCACAGCCGTAATTTTTTCCGAGGGCATGCAGCTTTACTGTATGATTAAATGATGATGGCGTCCTCTTGGGTAAAATATTCCGGAGGTAAAACAGTCCCCCATTCGGGTCTCCGGGCGGGGACTACTAAAGAGGACGTTGTTATCAGGAGAAAAAAAAATATTCAAAAGGTACCGTTACCGGTTTCGAATCCTTACGATTCATCGTCATACAACTTTAATGGTTTCATTACAAGATGTGCTGCGTTTTTCACTGATTTTATCCTAAAATATAAATAATACATAATTATAAGCACGTCACAAAGATGCTTGAGTTACAGGTTTGCATTGGGATGTGTCTCACGTGAAATGTCGGTTTGTAGTACTTTGTTTTCATAGTTTCCGTCCAGCAGACAACGTTTGTAGTTTTTGCCGCATTCATATCATTGCAGACATAAACTTGCATAATTGAGCGCTTCAGATTAGTCACTGATTGCATATCCACCATATTTCTATCGTTAAACACGTAAATTTGTATCACTGAGCACTTCAACTTAGTCACAGAACAGACTTCTAACATGCACCGCATGTCGGGGCTACAACCGACTGGTTTTAACAATCGCTCGGCCAGTCGATCGTTGAGTCAATTTCTTCAGTCGAATGATGCAACAGAATGAAATTAGTATCTGTGACCATGTCAGCTATGTGCATGTTTTTAGTCACTTATGCTGATTCGAGTCGCTTCACTTATGTGAGGCAATCGACTGACAAAAATCTCTGATGATTACGGCAGTTACATGAATGTTTGACTTCGTCTCGAGGTTTTAGTGATTTCATTCGCATAAATTTTCAGTCATTGACTAGGGTCGCCGTCTCTTTTAAGGACAAATAATGTAGCTTATTTCAGGGACACACGAATAAAAACAGTTTTATTAAAAATGAAGTATTTTCACAATTTATGTATTCATTTACTTGTACGGGAATTTTTCATACTTCTGGCGTTAGATGTGGGCCTTTAGTTGGCTTTAAAAGGTTAATAACTGGTGCTACATTACAAATTTATGTTTAAGTAAATGAACAGTTACTTTTTATTTAAATTTATTGAAGTTTATTTCTCTCTTCCCGTTGGTCTGCAACCACCACCGGCAATTCTATTTCGGTAAATGCTGAGGTGACGTGAACGGAAAGCACATATGCGCAATTTTTGTAATTGTTCGCTCATTTACTCAATTGATTTTTAAGCTTTTACTGTTACTTGTACTTGCCGCAAAAAATTTTTTTTGGGACGGTACAGTGACGACAGAGGATAACAGGGAGCACTCGACAGTAACGTTTAACAGTGGCAAAACGATCGAGTGTTCCCGTTCCGAGCTAAATGATGCGGAATGCGTCGGAAGTTTTCATTTAGTTGCCGCCACAAACTAGATTCACTCGACAGAAATATATGAATTATAATAACCTTACGAATATGTAAATCTACAAGCGACCGAATCGATTGTTTTCATTCGGTTGCTCTAAGAGACTGGTTTGACTCAAAAGAATGAATGAATAATTCAAGCGATACGTAAAGCTAAAGCCAAATGAGTCGATTTATTTATTAATTTTTTTTTTTGTGGCAACAGTTAACTGAATCGATTGTTTTCGTTCGGTTTTTTCCGTCACTAAGACTGAGAGAGAGAGAGGGGTTTGAATGCCGCCAACATTTCATTCTCGGAGGCACGCTTTCGGGAAGTGCGTTGACATTTACGGCGGCGCGTCGCGCACATCTGCGGATGTAGGTCTGGGGACAGGGGCGACAGGGCCACGGGGTCGCGACCCGCCGGCGCATCCGGCTGGCCGTGGCCGGCCACGTCACCGCTGGCCGCTTCCCGCTGCCGCCGCGCGCACCTGTCACCTCGGGGCTGGACGAGGCCTGTCGGCTCGCCACTGCAAGCGCTCTCCTTTCCTGTTACCCCAGTGTCTCTTTGCAAAACTGCTAAGCGCTAAAAAAACTGCTACGGGGAAAAACAATAGGCAAAACACAATTGTTGTTGTTGTGATGGTCTTCAGTCCTGAGACTGGTTTGATGCGGCTCTCGATACTACTCCATCCTGTGCAAGCTTCTTCATCTCCCAGTACCTACTGCAACCTACATCCTTCTGAATCTGTTTAGCGTATTCATCTCTTGGTCTCCCTCTACGATTTTTACCCTCCACGCTGCCCTCCAATACTAAATTGGTGATCCCTTGATGCCTCAGAACATGTCCTACCAACCGGTCCCTTCTTCTTGTCAAGTTGTGCCACAAGCTCCTCTTCTCCCCAATTCTATTCAATACCTCCTCATTAGTTATGTGATCTACCCATCTAATCTTCAGCGTTCTTCTGTAGCACCACATTTCGAAAGGTTCTATTCTTGTCCAAACTATTTATCGTCCACGTTTCACTTCCATACATGGGTACACTCCATACAAATACTTTCAGAAACGACTTGCTGACACGTAAATCTATACTCGATGATAACAAATTTCTCTTCTTCAGAAACGATTTCCTTGCCATTGCCAGTCTACATTTTATATCCTCTCTACTTCGACTATCATCAGTCATTTTGCTCCCCAAATAGCAAAACTCCTTTACTACTTTAAATGTCGCATTTCCTAATCTAATTCCCTCAGCATCACCCGACTTAATTCGACTGCATCCCATTATCCTCGTTCTGCTTTTGTTGATGTTCATCTTATATCCTCCTTTCAAGACACTGTCCATTCCGTTCAGCTGCTCTTCCAGGTCCTTTACTGTCTCTGACGGAATTGCAATGTCATCGGCTAACCTCAAAGTTTTTATTTCTTCTCCATGGATTTTAATTCATACTCCGAATTATTCTTTTGTTTCCTTTACAACACAATTATGTTCATCGTTTCCTTTGTCGAGCCTTTCGAAAATAACGTGATAGTTGTCCCAATCGCTGTTTGCAGCCAATCACAGGCCCGTACTATCGGCTGGTGCAGGACGTTGGTGGTGTACAGCGCTCAGCCAGCCACAATTATGTTGGGTCTTACCTTGTGGTTCAAAGGTGCTTGTCACAAACACATATGCTGCCTCAAAATATTGGGTTTTAGCGATGCAAACCACTTAACTTGGTCGGCCGGAGTGACCGAGTGGTTCTAGGCGCTACAGTGTGGAACCGTGGGACCGCTACGGTCGCAGGTTCGAATCCTGTCTCGGGACTGGATGTGTGTGTGTGTTAGCTTAGTTTGGTTTAAGTAGTTCTGAGTTCTAGCGGACTCATGATCTTAGAAGTTAAGTACCATAGTGCTCAGAGCCATTTGAACCACGTAACTGGTTGGTAGGATACGGCTGCAAACATCGCAAAGTGCTACTACGAGGGTAGTTTGTGCATGATTGTTCGTTCCTAATTCACTGTTTTCCTGCCACAGTCGTGAATGGTGCGCAGGAAGAACGACCGTTGCTAAGCACTTTGAGGGCTGGGATCTCTCTCATGCCGTTTTCGCGAGACGTACGTACGGAAACCTATATTAGCTGATCCAGTCACCACTTGACAATAGCCAATAAGATCGCGACTGGAAGCTCGTGGGTGTTTAACCACTTGATGCAGCTGGAGAACCTAACCTAACCTAACCTAACCTAACCTAACCTAACCTAACCTCACTGTCAAATAATACACTTGTACAATTAGTGTGGTCATACACCAAGCGGATATACTTGAAGTTTCACATCTGGTCAGAGGAGACAATTTCAAATTAGGTCGTCTGCCGCCATACGCAGCACAGCAGTGCCATATGAAAAAAAAATGAAAAAAGCCAACTCTCAGCTATAACTTTACCTCAAATTTATTTTATAGGTCATATACTGCTGCGATATAATACGCCATCATCAGATCCTCTACCTAGATAGTTGTTGAATTTTCAATGACAAAACGTTTGTACGACATGCATGGAAAATTGCTAGTCTTCGAACCATACTGAAGTCGTGCGTACACAAGCTGGAGTGAAGACTGGTTGTTTTTGTATATGACTTACATTAGTTTTGTCGCTGAAAAGTTGATGAGGGAGTATCATATCGCCGAAACCGGTACTCTGTAAAATAAATTGAAGGTGAATGTACAGCTGACGTCTTTTTTTGTATTTATAACATACATATCGGCTGGCGTCACACTATCCAACGTAGCAAGAATGGATGAAACTGAGTTAGCAGAACGATGTTCCGGCATTGTTGCCTGTTATCAGTGCCTGAGTGTGGTACTCACCTGACCTTCGATACAAGTACTTCATTTTTCTCTATTTAGAGAGCAATCGCTGGCGTCGTCTTTTTCTTGGCATTATCTTCCTTTTGCTGATGTTATTTTTCAGTTCAAGAAGTACAGAGGAAAATTTACGTTTTGAAGGTGCTGTGCACATAAAAGTTCTAAAGGGGTAGGAGGGTGGTGGATATTGCTGAAAAGAAAAGCGAGATGGCCGAATAATTGGTCTGTCAGAGGAGCCTCACTGTGTACTAGTCAGTTACTGAGGAAATACAGGTAGGAACACAAGGACTAATCGATTGAGGGTCTCATATTTTAGAATCCTGGTCTCATCTTCTAGAGACTGAAGTGTGTCCTGATTTCTGTGAATCACTTCGGGTGTTGCATTGTAGGCTTTATTGAAGAGGCGACAACGCCTTCTTCCGTCATTCGTGAGTCCACTAGTGGTCTTCTGACTATCAGCTTCGACGGGGTTTTGAGCTCTAATCTTCTTCGATTGAAATGCCTAGAGGCTTAGACCCAGGGAGGGGTGTGTGTGGTTTGGGGATCTTATGGGCGCCCAACGGCGAGGTTATCAGCATCCTAACAATGATTAAAATAAACGAATGTGGATAAGAACGAAAACTGTCGTACACGCATGCACACGAAATGACCACACAATTACTCTTTCGCACAGGCACTCCCACGTGCACTAAAACCAATGGGGAGTCAAGATAGCTAATCAAGAAATTAAAACAGAGGGAAAACAAAACACAGAAGAGCTGAAAGAACAGCACAGGGAAATGTAACTGGCTGACCACTTACAAAAAACTTGGGTGAGCCAGCCACCCTGTTGACACATTAAAAACATCTCCGCAAAATCTTGTTAAAAACGTGGGACAATTCACTAAACTTTAAAACGCTAACCACATTCGTTTGATCGTTGCATAAAATAGACTGCAGATCGGCCGGCAAATCCGCTGCAACCCGCTGGTCAGCAAATAAAATGCAGTCCAATAATATGTGGTGCACCGTGATGTGCAAAGCCACAAGCACCACACATCGGAGGGTCCTCTCGCCGGAGTAAAAATCCATGCGTCATAGGGCTGTGTCCGATGCGAAGACGAGTAAGGAGGACCTCGTCCCGTCGATGTGGCCGGAGTGAAGTCCGGCACTGCCGAGTTTTGGGCTTGACGACACGGAGCTTGTTGTCGGTCACTGCTAGCCACTCATGTTCCCAGCTACACAGGACTTTATACCGCAACAGCGTGGTGAGGGCATATAGGGGGAGAGCACACTGAAAGACCTCACGGTCACGACACGCCTCCTTGGCTGCTCGATCAGCCCTTTCATTCCCCAGAATTCCCGCGTGTCCTGGTACCCAGCAGAAAGACACCTGCTTCCCCAGTCGCTGTAGTTGGAGGTGGGCGTCCTGGATAGTCTGGGTTACTTTGTCTGCCGGGTACAAACGCTGGAGAGGGTAAAGGGCGCTCAGAGAATCTGAACAGACGAGAAATCTAACACTGGGAGAATGTCTCATCTGCTCCAGCGTTCACAAGATTGCAGATAATTACCGGAGACGTAGCCGCTCACCTGCATAGCTGAGAATCAGATGAGTCAAATTCCCGGATGGCCTTGCCTTGCGCGGCCAATCCTAAAAAATTGTACGCCGTCGACGCGAGTTCGCACCGTGGTGTGGCGACCGGCCGGTGTTCCGAGCCGCTCCCAACCTTAACGGCCGCCGTGGACGCCGTCCAAAGGAGCCGCCCTTGCGTCCGCATTTGGGATTCAGGCGCAGCTCGGCGCCGCGCCTTAGTTCCCCTGGCCGCCAGCGGGGCGCCGCAGTCGTGACGGAATCTCCGACCGCCCGTTGTCCGGCTGCCCCTGCTGACCCGCATAACGTGACACGCAATGAAATATGCTTCCCGAGTGTATTGCGGCGAACGGGATGATTGCTTTGTGAATACAGGCGCATGCTGTTCACACGTAGCTTTCGGTGGCTATCGTCTACATCTGCCTCCACGAAAATATACGTTGTGTCCCAGTTCTGTTAGGACTGCTTTATGAAATTACAAACTGCAATGCTATCTCGTTGCGAATGCGGCGTTACGATCCTTAAAGTTTCAAAAATGGCTGCGTAGAAAGTCAAAGCGCTAGAATTGCTGCAGCAGGCATCCTGGCCGTGAGTATAACACTTTATGTCTGACACTCGTCGGAAAATGGAAATAGAGCAGTGTCCTACGGCGTTGGGGAGCGAGAATTCGTTGAACTCGAACCCAATACCGAAAGTCGGGTTCCTGGTTGCTCCTCCAAGACGACAACTCAGCCCACAAAGCGAAGACTACGCACCAGGTTTTGGCCAGCAAACAGATCATATTCCTGGATCACCCGTCATATTCGCCGAATTGGGCCCCAACCGACTTCTGGTTGTTTCCTAAATTGAAATTCGCAATGAAAGTACTGCAGTACTAAATGCAATACAGTGACTCTTTCCAAACACTTTTAAAACGATTTCAGCTGTGGTTTGATTCAGGGGAGGACTATTTTGAATAAATCCACTGAATTTGTGAAAATGTTCCATGGCTTTTATTTTTCATAGGCACAGTAACAACTACACCGGGACACACTGTGTACTCTGCAAATCACTGAGAAGTTGATGGCAGTAGATACTTCCTATTGTCGGCCGTGGTGGCCGAGCGGTTCTACGCGCTACAGTCTGGAACCGCGCGACCGCTACTGTCGCAGCTTCGAATCCTGCCTCGGGCATGGATGTGTGTGATGTCCTTAGGTTGGTTAGGTTTAAGTAGTTCTAAGTTCTAGGGGACTGATGACCTCAGAAGTTAAGTCCCATAGTGCTCAGAGCCATTTTAACCATTTGATACTTCCTATTGTAGGGTTTCTTATCTTCCCATTCGCGTATGGTATGCGGAAAGATGACTGTTTGAATCTACCTGAACTCGCAGTAATTAGGTGATATCGAAAAGTTCACCAAATCAGAATTTTTCGATAGGTGTCTCCACGTACATCCTTCCCAAATCAGTGTCAACCGGCATCACACCAGAAAACGTTCAGAACGTAAGGGATCTGACTCTACAAGACTGTAGACAAAAAGTACAATAAATCTGAAAGCCTTTAGAGTACGTGATGGTACATATAAACGTACTCTGCCAGAGTTATTGACCATGAGGAGGATTGCGATAAAATTTGTGACATGACTGCTTCGAGACGGTCAGAAGGAATGTTGTGTTAAAGTCTACAGCGAACTTAGCTGCTTCAAGACGATCTAAACTTTCTTCCAAGGTTTTGTGAAAACTGCGGCCTTGAAACCAAGCAGCAATCGCCGCAATTGAAGAGTCCTTCTGCACCTCGGCCAATAAAATCTTGGCCAGTCCAGAGTATCATTTAGTCCTTGTTCCCTTTTTTGAATGGGTTGCTCATACGGGTTCGTCCCCCTTCGTCAGACGTTCAGTGAAAGTTCTGTTACGAAGGTTAAGACGTTTGAAGGAGGACATGGACTTGAGACGCTGTTGGTAATCTCTTGGTTCATCGCGGCGGTCAGATGCTCAACAGCTGCACGTCTACTCGCCCGTATACATATCCTCAGCCGTCAATCATGGCTGTCATCTATTTCCCGTGGTGCACGACAGTTCCCTCGGCGCCAGTTTTGGAGAACGCCATTTTGCCATGCACGATATGTTTTAACTACGACTGTACGCGAACGGGTTATAAAGTTAGCCGTTTCGGAAATCCTTCCATCCTTGGTCGGAAAGCCCCAGTGATCTTCCCATTTTGAACGTCGGTTAAATCGTTCCGTTTCCGCATTACGACAACGACTGCACTGTTTTCCTCGTCTCACCAGCACGCTTTACACTCCCTCCACTTCTAGTGTGCAAAATGTTCAAATGTGTGTGAAATCTTATGGCACTTAACTGCTAAGGTCATCAGTCCGTAAGCTTACACACTACTTAACCTAAATTATCCTAAGGACAACCACACACACCCATGGCCGAGGGAGGACTCGAACCTCCACCAGGACCAGACGCACAGTCCATGACTGCAGCGCCTCAGACCGCTCGGCTAATCTCACGCGGCTCCTAGTGTGTCACGTGCCGTCTGTTGAGTAGTTATTGCACGGTGACACCGAAGAAAGGCGGTGGTCACTCTAATGTGACTGGACTGCCTATTTCGTTCGGTCAAATAATGCCTCCAGCTTGAGCCAGGTATGACGTATTTCAGCTTTACCGTGGTAAAGCTGTACATTCGATAAAAGCTACGACTCAGGAGCTTTACATTGAACGTCTACGGACTAACGTCATAAATCGTTTTCAGTGTTGTGTTCGTTCACTAATAGAGCACTAATGAAAATTATATAAGTTTTTTAAAGTGGAAAACACACATACGTCAACATTGCAGCCGCGCGGGATTAGCCGAGCGGTCTAGGGCGCTGCAGTCATGGACTGTGCGGCTGGTCCCGGTGGAGGTTCGAGTCCTCCCTCAGCCATGGGTGTGTGTGTTTGTCCTTAGGATAATTTAGGATAAGTAGTGTGTAAGTTTAGGGAGTGATGATCTTAGCATTTAAGTCTCATAAATTTTCACACACATTTGAACATTTTTTCAACATTGTAAGACTCTATCAGAAGAATGCTGAAGATTAGATGGGTAGATCACATAACAAATGAGGAGGTATTGAATGAAATTGGGGAGAAGAGGAGTTTGTGGCAAAACTTGACGAGAAGACGGGATCGGTTGGTAGGACATGTTCTGAGGCATCAAGGGATCACCAATTTAGTATTGGAGGGCAGCATGGAGGGTAAAAATCGTAGAGGGAGACCAAGAGATGAATACACTAAGCAGATTCAGAAGGATGTAAGTTGCAGTAGGTACTGGGAGATGAAGAAGCTTGTACAGGATAGAGTAGCATGGAGAGCTGCATCAAACCAGTCTCAGGACTGAAGACCATAACAACAACAAGACTCGATCATAAACAGTGTTTCCACCTGTGAGGAAAATTAAAGTAGGTCATAAGGGGAAAGCACATCATTTGATGAAAATTAAAGTATGTGGTTTTAAGTAAGCATGTCACACGGTGCGGAAAAATGGATTTGTGAATGGAGAAACAGTGGAAAACATTGGAAGCGCAAGGACCTACATAAATTGCAAGAAGGATAGGAGGTATCAGAGATAACAATACAAGACTATTGTTGGAACGATTTTTTAATGGCTTGGAGTTCAGTTGGATCAGATCGCAAAACACGCACTGACCGGGTGCAAAGGAATGCAGCGGGGTTGTAATGAGTTGCGTCGCTGGCAGTAAAACTCTTCGTACGAGGCACGACACATGGCTGGTGTTAATTATGCGAGCTGTCATCTGGCTAACTAGTGTTACGTAGTAGCTGCCGGTACCGGTTCCCTCGACGCCAGTCTTTGCTGCCAAGTGCGGCGGCTTACATTCGCTTGTCTCTGATGTGCGTACGTGAGTGTATGTGTGTGTGCTCATATATGTGCGTATGTGTGTGCATGTGTGTGTGTGTGTGTGTGTGTGTGTGTGTGTGTGTGTGTGTGCACGTGTGTGTGCGTGCACGTGTGTGTGTGTGCTCGTGTGTGTGCGTGCCAAGTCTTTTTTTTCTGGTGACATTTATCGTCCGTCAAGGGAAATGCGGCACTGCTGCTAACGGGAAAACAGGCCGACGCTCACTCGTAGGCTGTAAACCGCTCCAGGTTAAACAAATCTCTTGCTTGAGAGCCCTAATATGGCACTTAATCCGCTACAAACATGTACACTTTAAAATAAAACTAAAAGTACTTGGAACGTGGCAGTACAGGAAATCCTGTGAATATCACCAGCAGTATTTTCTACATTTTAGAACAAATTTGAAGACACCCGTGGAAAACTTAAAATGAAGGCCGCATAGAAACACCTTATACGTATGGGTCAATGATAGACGGAACTGAAAGCTACTATTCAAAATGTCGTACTGTGTACAGGATAGGAGCCACGTACTCAGCATAACAACACTAATCCGTAACATCTTGATTCGACTTGCTAAAAGAATGGTCCTTTGCTGCAAGCATAGCACGGGGCTGGTAAAGATCGTTTACAGAAAAATGTTCAAATGTGTGTGAAATCTTATGGGACTTAACTGCTAAGGTCATCAGTCCCTAAGCTTACACACTACTTAACCTAAATTATCCTAAGGACAAACACACACACCCATGCCCGAGGGAAGACTCGAACCTCCGCCGGGACCAGCCGGATCGTTTTCATATTTCGGAGGCTGTCGATGGCACAGTTCGAGAAATCAACTACATCTCATCCGAATAATATTTCTTGCCTACTGGAGGCTGTGTGGTCCTTACTAAGAACTGTCAATACTTTACACTGAGCACGTTGTATTCTATGACGAATCCTTAACAGAAGTGTGCCCCAAGGACGTGTAATAGGAAGGAGGTAACATTAAGGTTTAACGTTCCGTCGATAACGAGATCATAAGAGACGGAACACAAGCTCTGATTGTACCAAGGATGGAGAAGGAAAGCGGCCGTGCTCTTTCCAAGGAACCATTCCGGCAACTACCTGGAACGATTTAGGGAAATCGCGGAAAACCTAAATGAGGATGGCCGGACGCCGGTTTGAACCGTCGTGCTCCCGAATGCTGGTCCAGTGTACTAACCACTGCTGCACCTCGCTCGGTTTGTTGGTTGGCTATGCCGTTGTCTGCAGAACAAGATTTGGCGAAGGCTAAGAAACGGAGGAAAAATTGGAAAAATCACCACTTGATGGGTATTTTCAAAATTCGATGAACTCAAGATAATGCCTATAACAAACTACGCGATTACAAGATTAATAGCAAACTTGGGCACGTCAGATCATATTAAGCATTTAGCACTCCGTCTTCAAGCCACGAGTGGCCTACCGGGACCATCCGACCGCCGTGTCATCCTCGGTGAAGGATGCGGATAGGAGGGGCGTGGGGTCAGTACACCGCTCTCCCGGTCGTAAGATGGTATTCTTGATCGAAGCCGCTACTATTCGGTCGAGTAGCTCCTCAATTGGCATCACGAGGCTGAGTGCACCCCGAAAAATGGCAACAGCGCATGGTGGCCTGGATGGTCACCCATCCAAGTACCGACCACGCCCGACAGCGCTTAACTTCGGTGATCTAACGGGAACCGGTGTAACCACTGCGGCAAGGCCGTTGCCATATTAAGCATTTAGAGGTAATAATATAAAGCGATATGAATTTCTCACGTGCGTCTTTTCAGGGGCGCATTCGCCCCTGACACTATTTTTATGGATGACAACGCGCGACCGCTACCAGCAGTGCAGACGAAGGAGCTGCTGAACGAGAAAATATTCGGTGAATGGACCGGCCTGTCTGTGCCCCCGACTTAAATCCCATCGACAGCGCGTGGGATCTGTCTGCTGGACGTATTGTAGCAAGTCCACATGCACCAACGAGCATCCAGCAGTTAACCGCCCTGATGGAGGACTGAAACGCCCTGCCACAAGGACTCCTTACCAGCTTTGTGGCCAGCGAAGTTGTACGTTGCGGGTCATACATTTCTGTCTGCGGCAATCAAGCATGTTATTAAGAACCATTACCCGCCTTTTGTAAATCGCTGTGGCTTCAGTATAATTACTGTCTTTGAAAAAAAAAGTGGTGTTTCTGTTAGTCATCCAGCTACCCACTACACTGTACTGAAGCAGTTCTTTCTAAGTATGGTTGAAGTTTCATCCAGCTATATCAATTGTCAGTGACACATCATACGAACGCTACTTTCGTCCTTAAGTTTTGCACTTCCGTGTATTTGTACTAAACTGCTAGACCACGAGTTGTCCCTGGATGGGGAAAACAAAAGTTTCTCGAGCAAGAGGTGGATCCACATCTCATCAATACTGTGCACAAAAATAATCAAATGAACCGATCAGGTCACGCGTATTGATGGCGAAGTCTTGCACGTCTGTTGTTCACTATTGCCCAGTACGAAGTGTGTTTTTCGAGAGGCACCGTCATCAAAGTGGCTAGCGCGACGAATGTTTCTCCCTGCCCATCAACGGTCGTTACTTCCCTTCAAATGGTTCAAATGGCTCTGAGCACTATGGGACTTAACATCTGAGGTCATCAGTCCCCTAGACTTAGAACTACTTAAACCTAAATAACCTAAGGACATCACCCACATCCATGCCCGAGGCAGGATTCGAACCTGCGACAGTAGCAGCAGCGCGGTTCTGCACTCAAGCACCTAGAACCGCTCGCCACCGCGGCCGGCGGGTACCTCCCTTCACCCAGGTCTTTGAAAAAAGTCTAGGGGTAGCGTCTTTAATTCATAATCAAAACGTCTTCGGTCCTGGGTTCGATCCCCGCCACTACCTTAATTTTGATAAATAATCAGCATTGGCGGCCGAAGACTTCCGGCATAAGAAGTCAGCCTCATTCTGCCAACGGCCTTGTCAAAGAGGGCGGAGGATCGGATAGAGGTTCATGGCACTCTCTTGTCCTAGGGGTGGCAAATTGCCCCTAAAGGCGGAAGAATCAGCAATGATCAACGACATGTGGATGCAGAAGGCAATGGAAACCACTGCATTAAAGACACGTAACGTGTATCCACAGGACATGTGGCCTGTAATTGAAGAAGTGTCATGATGATCGCTCCATTGGCAAAAGATTCCGGAATAGTCCCCCATTCGGATCTCCGGGAGGGGACTGCCAAGGGGGAGGTTACCATGAGAAAAAGATTGAATAATCAACGAAAGGATAACGTTCTACGAGTCGGGGCGTGGAATGTCAGAAGCTTGAACGTGGTAGGGAAACTAGAAAATCTGAAAAGGGAAATGCAAAGCTCAATCTAGATATAGTAGGGGTCAGTGAAGTGAAGTGGAAGGAAGACAAGGATTTCTGGTCAGATGAATATCGGGTAATATCAACAGCAGCAGAAAATGGTATAACAGGTGTAGGATTCGTTATGAATAGGAAGGTAGGGCAGAGGGTGTGTTACTGTGAACAGTTCAGTGACCGGGTTGTTCTAATCAGAATCAACAGCAGACCAACACCGACAACGATAGTTCGCGTATACATGCCGACGTCGCAAGCTGAAGATGAACAGATAGAGAAAGTGTATGAGGATATTGAAAGGGTAATGCAGTATGTAAAGGGGGACGAAACTCTAATAGTCATGGGCGACTGGAATGCAGTTGTAGGGGAAGGAGTAGAAGAAAAGGTTAGAGGAGAATATGGGCTTGGGACAAGGAATGAAAGAGGAGAAAGACTAATTGAGTTCTGTAACAAGTTTCAGCTAGTAATAGCGAATACCCTGTTCAAGAATCACAAGAGGAGGAAGTATACTTGGAAAAGGCCGGGAGATACGGGAAGATTTCAATTAGATTACATCATGGTCAGACAGAGATTCCGAAATCAGATACTGGATTGTAAGGCGTACCCAGGAGCAGATATAGACCCAGATCACAATATAGTAGTGATGAAGAGTAGGCTGAAGTTCAAGACATTAGTCAGGAAGAATCAATACGCAAAGAAGTGGGATACGGAAGTACTAAGGAATGACGAGATACGTTTGAAGTTCTCTAACGCTATAGATATAGCAATAAGGAATAGCGCAGTAGGCAGTACAGTTGAAGAGGAATGGATATCTCTAAAAAGGGCCATCACAGAAGTTGGGAAGGAAAACATAGGCACAAAGAAGGTAGCTGCGAAGAAACCATGGATAACAGAGGAAATACTTCAGTTGATTGATGAAAGGAGGAAGTACAAACACGTTCCGGGAAAATCAGGAATACAGAAATACAAGTTGCTGAGGAATGAAATAAATAGGAAGTGTAGGGAAGCTAAGACGAAATGGCTGCAGGAAAAATGTGAAGACATCGAAAAAGATATGATAGTCGGAAGGACAGACTCAGCATACAGGAAAGTCAAAACAACCTTTGGTGACATTAAAAGCAACGGTGGTAACATTAAGAGTGCAACGGGAATTGCATTGTTAAATGCAGAGGAGAGAGCAGATAGGTGGAAAGAATACATTGAAAGCCTCTATGAGGGTGAAGATTTGTCTGATGTGATAGAAGAAGAAACAGGAGTCGATTTAGAAGAGATAGGGGATCCAGTATTAGAATCGGAATTTAAAAGAGCTTTGGAGGACTTACGGTCGAATAAGGCAGAAGGGATAGATAACATTCCATCAGAATTTCTAAAATCATGGGGGGAAGTGGCAACAAAACTACTATTCACGTTGGTGTGTAGAATATATGAGTCTGGCGTCATACCATCTGCCTTTCGGAAAAGCATCATCCACACAATTCCGAAGACGGCAAGAGCTGACAAGAGCGAGAATTATCGCACAATCAGCTTAACAGCCCCTGCACCCAAGTTGCTGACAAGAATAATATACAGAAGAATGGAAAAGAAAATTGAGCATGCGCTAAATGACGATCAGTTTGGC
This sequence comes from Schistocerca nitens, assembly GCF_023898315.1. Lineage (NCBI taxonomy): Eukaryota > Metazoa > Arthropoda > Insecta > Orthoptera > Acrididae > Schistocerca > Schistocerca nitens. The sequence continues at coordinate 552,574,902 of NC_064614.1, forward strand.
TTTAGGGAAGGTAAAGGCACGTGAGAGGCAATTCTGACGTTGCGGTTAATAATGGAAGCAAGACTAAAGAAAAATCAAGACACTTTCATAGGATTTGTCGACCTGGAAAAAGCGTTCGACAATATAAAATGGTGCAAGCTGTTCGAGATTCTGAAAAAAGTAGGGGTAAGCTATAGGAAGAGACGGGTCATATACAATATGTACTACAACCAAGAGGGAATAATAAGAGTGGACGATCAAGATCGAAGTGCTCGTATTAAGAAGGGTATAAGACAAGGCTGTAGCCTTTCGCCCCTACTCTTCAATCTGTACATCGAGGAAGCAATGATGGAAATAAAAGAAAGGTTCAGGAGTGGAATTAAAATACAAGGTGAAAGGATATCAATGATACGATTCGCTGATGACATTGCTATCCTGAGTGAAAGTGAAGAAGAATTAAATGATCTGCTGAACGGAATGAACAGTCTAATGAGTACACAGTATGGTTTGAGAGTAAATCGGAGAAAGACGAAGGTAATGAGAACAACGAGAAACTTAACATCAGGATTGGTGGTCACGAAGTCAATGAAGTTAAGGAATTCTGCTACCTAGGCAGTAAAATAACCAATGACGGACGGAGCAAGGAGGACAACAAAAGCAGACTCGCTATGGCAAAAGAGGCATTTCTGGCCAAGAGAAGTCTACTAATATCAAATACCGGCCTTAATTTGAGGATGTACGTCTGGAGTACAGCATTGTATGGTAGTGAAACATGGACTGTGGGAAAACCGGAACAGAAGAGAATCGAAGCATTTGAGATGTGGTGCTATAGACGAATGTTGAAAATTAGGTGGATTGATAAGGTAAGGAATGAGGAGGTTCTACGCAGAATCGGAGAGGAAAGGAATATGTGGAAAACACTGATAAGGAGAAGGGACAGGATGATAGGACATCTGCTAAGGCATGAGGGAATGACTTCCATGGTACTAGAGGGAGCTGTAGAGGGCAAAAACTGTAGAGGAAGACAGAGATTGGAATACGTCAAGCAAATAATTGAGGACGTAGGTTGCTACTCTGAGATGAAGAGGTTAGCCCAGGAAAGGAATTCGTGGAGGGCCGCATCAAACCAGTCAATAGACTGATGACCAAACAAAAAAAAAAAATATCCTCTCCGATGACTTGATGGGAGATAGACCCTCTTTGTATATACGTCTTGGATTTATGAATTATTTTTTAAACACGACATGCAAAATTTAAATGCAGCGTTGTCACTCGTCGGCTGTTTTTGTCGGACTTCAGTATTTTTTACGCAGAAAAGGATGAACTGACCGCTGCCTCGTGCTCCCTGGGTCGTCAACAGTTTTTGGCCTGGTGCCACCCTGTCGGTGGAGACCGAGGTGTCACAGACAATATTAACTGTAACCCCATACATTTCAGTGATTACGTACCTATCTATAACGAAGTACTGTCCGAAAAAAGCTGCACAAATATTCAGTCTGATCTTGATAAGATTTTAAAGTGACGTAAAATTTGGTAACTGGCTTTAAAAGATCAGCAATGGAAAAGTGTGACTTCGCAAAACGGAAAACAACCGTAGGATCCTATGACTATAATTCCAATGAGTCACAATTGGTATTGGTCAACTAACATGAATATCTGAGTGTAATGACTTCAGTGTATAGGCCTACACAATGGAATGATGACACGGACCCAATCGTACGAAAATCAGGTGACAGTAGGATGCTAGGAAAACACCATCTGTCTTCGAAGACCGTCTGCGAAGGAGACATTCTTACAATGCTACAGCATATTGCTGAAATGTGTGTAGGAGCCAGACCATATAGGATCGATAACGAATGTTGAACGTGTACTCAGTAAGGCAGCACGAATGATTACAGGTTTTTCTGGCAAATGGAAGAGCGTCACGAAGATGGTTGAAAACCTGGACGGGCAGACGCTTGAAGATGGGTGCAAATTGTTCAAAAATGGCTCTGAGCACTATGGGACTTAACTTCTGAGGTCATCAGTCCCCTAGAACTTAGAACTACTTAAACCTAACTAACCTAAGGACATCACACACATCTATGCCCGAGGGAGGATTCGAACCTGCGACCGTAGCGATCGCGCGGTTCCAGACTGAAGCGCCTAGAACCGCTTCGCCACAACTGCCGGCGAAACGCCAGTCCAACGAATGGCGTCATTATGGGTTGCCGCGAAAGTGAAAAGTGCGTCAGAGTTCCAGTATGGGAAAGTTATGGTGATTCTCGTGTACGACTGTGATGGTGTTATCCTAACGCATTACGTTCCTCCAAGGTAGACCGTTATTGCACAGTATCACTGTTCGTTTTTGACTAGGCGCAAATCTTCCGCGAAAACCTACATACGAAGTTTCAAGAAGTTTTAACTGAGGAATTTAGGAATGTTCTACAACTCTCTACATATCACTCCCATAAGGATCGCGAGGTCAAGGATTGCACTGGTCACGGCAACCAATCTTTCCGTGCTCCATACGTGAAGAAACCGTAAGAACTGGTGCAATGAGAAGTATCATCTGCAGAGTATAGATGTAGATAATTTTGTACTTCTATACGACTGATAATAGAAGTTGGACGGAAACTATGTTGCCCGTCTGGACGTTCGCTTGGCTGCGACTTGGAGGGCGCGTGACATCTTTCTGGGAAGCTGGACGTAGCGAGTCCCAACTGGGAGCGCCGGTTACGGGAGCAGGTGCGTGACGTCACGGCTAGCGGTGGCTTCATTCATGGCTGACACACTTGGCCGGCGCGCGCTGGGTGGCCACTGGCCGGGGGTCACAGCCGCGGTTATCGGAGGAAGCCGGGCCACGCCCCAGCGCCCAGGGCGACAACCCAGGGGACCTTTGCGCTCCTCACTGCGCATGTGGCACGCCGGGCCTTGCTTTCCTCCACTCTCTCTGCTGACGCGGTGGACACCGGGCAGTGATCAGCCTCATCTCACTACGTGCAGAGGTAACCTCAATGCACAAGTCGCCTCCTGTTCCGCGTGTCCGAGAGATCTGCAGTAAAACTCTGCAGGTCTTTTCTTCCTTTTACACAGTTTTATTCGTGCTGATATTCAACTTTCTTACAACGGTCCAGCTTTAGTGAAACAAATTCCTGAGATCCTGAAAAAGGCCTATATTGACGACGTCCAGCAATTAACATTCAAAATCAGATATTGTCACATCAGCAGTTACGAAACTTTCTTTCTTCACATACAAGGAGGAACTTAAGACTAATTGGATGTCATTTCCTGTGAGTGGAATTAACCACCAGTCACCTGTAGGGAGTTTCTTTTTTTGAATGGTTAATAATTTTTCTTTCGCTTCTTCTACTCTGTCTGCCCGGAGAGATGCAAGACGTGCAGGGGGAGACTCAGTGAGGTTCTGGAAGGTATCGACAAGGATGTGAAGCCATGCCGACCCCAATGTCGTAGCCGTAAAACCGGCAGTGGCGCTAACTCGTGCCACTGAAATTTAAGGTACTAGACCGGGGCACAAGGTGGTATACAATGAGGTTGCCTTAGTGCGATACTGCACTCCAAAATATTAATTCAAATGACCAATTCAAAATTAAGTACATATAAACCAGCATTAATTAACGAGGAGTGACACCCGGTAGCTCGAAGGGATGACAACACTTAATTGAAAAGACGAATGCCGGAGGCGACAGTAACATCAAACACCTTCTCCGAGTTTTTACCAGGTGTCACTTCCCACTATACAAGTAAACATTTAACCAAGCACAAGGAAGGGACCCCAAAGAGAAAATTCAAATAAAACCCCCAAAAGATTATAAAGGACAGGGAACCCCAACTATTTAAATTTAAAAGAATTAGCTCTCCCCAAAGGCAGTGTAAACCTTAAGGCCACACTTAAGAGGCCACCAAAATTGGTTACAAAAAGTCTTATACATTTGCTCCTTTTCTTTAAAAGAAACACAAGGCTGCTTAACTTCTGCTGGACGTCCGGTATGACTCGTGTACGATACACCAGGCAGCAACCCAAGCTAGGCGGTCGCAAGGCACGGCGAGCAAAATCAGGAGAGCAGACAGGCAGGCAGCAAACACATATCCTCCATCCTGAACCGGCAGACCGTGTACAACCAACTCCACATATACGTGGTTGCTTCCCATCTCGTACCTCGCGGCGTCTCAGCAGGTAACCCGAGCAAACGTCAACTGCCCCTCGCCCCGCGAATGCGGAAAAAAACAAGGCAAGCAAAGATAAGAAACATCGAAGGATCGATAATGGACATCTAAGAGACTGGCGCGCCAGTAACGAGCGCCACGGCTCAAACACACTGCATTTAGTGGTGGACATGGTCCCCAGGAATCGATGCGTACTTCATCGATTGTGCCTTCCAGAATGAAGAGATCACCCACGGAATCCCACGATAACATTACCTAAACCATAATACTCTCTCCTTCCGTCTCGAGCATTCCGACAATCTATCGGCCATCTGTCCGATGGAGCATGAAACGTGAATCATCTGAAACGGTCACCTGTCGCTACTCGGTGGACGTCTAAATGCGGCACTGACGTACAAATTCCAGCCTTCGCGGCCGATGAACGGCGGTCAGCATGTGTGCATGTACAACGCGCCTGTTGCGGAGTTCCATACGCAGCAACGTTCGTCGAACAATCGTCAAGACACGCCGTTGGCCTCTTGGCTCCTCTGGGCGGTCAGTCGCTAAACAGTTGCGTGTCTATTAACTCGTACACTTCTCCACAGCGGTTGTTCAATCCTGCTGTCCGTGGCCCGTCTTGTACCACAGCTGCCTCCGCTCCGGTTTTGGATAGCGCCATTTTGTCATGCACGGTATACTTTAACCACTGTGTCACGCGAAGTTTACAGAATTCACGGTTTCGGAAATGCTTCTGTCCTTGGTCCGGAAGGGAAAGATCAAGCCCTTTTGGACTTAAGATAAATCGCTCCGTATTACGACAAAGACTGCACCATTTTCGTGTTCTGCCTTATATACCACCACTGCTAGTGCTGCCACCTGCCCTTTGTGAGAGGTTATTGCACGATGACGTCGAACATGGCGGTGGTCACATCAATGTGACTGTACCATGTATGTCCCTGTGCATTGGACGGAACAGAAATAAGTCTCAGGGGGCAGTCGTCCAAAACAGCGAATAATGTTTTATTTATGAAATAAGCATATTTATCAAATATAGGGTGTTACAAAAAGGTACGGCCAAACTTTCAGGAAACATTCCTCACACACAAAGAAAGAAAATATGTTATGTGGACATGTGTCCGGAAACGCTTACTTTCCATGTTAGAGCTCATTTTATTACTTCTCTTCAAATCACATTAATTATGGAATGGAAACACACAGCAACAGAACTTACCAGCGTGACTTCAAACACTTTGTTACAGGAAATGTTCAAAATGTCCTCCGTTAGCGAGGATACATGCATCCACCCTCCGTCGCATGGAATCCCTGATGCGCTGATGCAGCACTGCAGAATGGCGTATTGTATCACAGCCGTCCACAATACGAGCACGAAGAGTCTCTACATTTGGTACCGGGGTTGCGTAGACAAGAGCTTTCAAATGCCCGCATAAATGAAAGCCAAGAGGGTTGAGGTCAGGAGAACATGGAGGCCATGGAATTGGTCCGCCTCTACCAATCCATCGGTCACCGAATCTGTTGTTCAGAAGCGTACGAACACTTCGACTGAAATGTGCAGGAGCTCCATCGCGCATGAACCACATGTTGTGTCGTACTTGTAAAGGCACATGTTCTAGCAGCACAGGTGGAGTATCCCGTATGAAATCATGATAACGTGCTCCATTGAGCTTAGGTGGACGAAACTAAAATGAGCTCTAAAATGGAAATTAAGCGTTTCTGGACACATGTCCACATAACATCTTTTCTTTATTTGTGTCTGAGGCATGTTTCCGGAAAGTTTGGCCGTACCTTTTTGTAACACCCTGTATACACGAAGTTCAATCCGTTTCTTTGATAAAAATAAAACCATTTCTATTACCTCTGGAAATAAATTAGTTTTAAGCTCTTTGAAATGTTTATAATCACGTATTCCTCCATTAGATGAAAAATTCTTCCTTCAAAAAGATTTTTTGGTATTAAAGTACACAATACGTAATATACGGACAAATATAGGAAATTGGGTGTATGAGGGAACTGGAGCCAACCTCGTATGCTTTTACGTTATCTGCGGCCGATATGTATGCAGGCACATTATGCAGATGTATAAGCACGTTCTAAGGAACGCTACGTAACGGCCGAACAGAATTGCAAATGCGATTGGTTGTTTTACCATCTTCCGAACAGTCTGTCATAAGGATACTCTGTGAATCTTAGCTAACGGCGATCTTCAGTTTACAGCATTACTTATTAACCACAGGCTCAGATATATAACAGAATTATTCTTTTTTGCATAAGCGATATTTAAAATAAAACTTTAATCACTCGTTTGTCCGCCTCCGATAGCTGAGTGGCGCGACAGAATGTCAGTCCTAAACGGCCCGGGTTCGATTCCCGGCTGGGTCGGAGATTTTCTCCGCTCAGGGACTGGGTGTTGTGATATCCTAATCATCATCATTTCATCCCCATCGACGTGCAAGTCGCTGAAGTGGCGTCAAATCGAAAGACTTGCACTCGGCGAACGGTCTACCCGACGGGAGGCCCTAGTCACACGACATTTACATTTAATCACTCGTTCTCTGACCACGAATATATATATCCCTAAGAAGATGAGCCTGTGAAGCTAGCCATAGGCTACATCATGGTTTATCAAGCTTATACTTTAACTTCAGTTATCACTTCCGTACTTACTGTTCTAAGTTCTAGGGGACTGATAACCACAGCAGTTGAGTCCCATAGTGCTCAGAGCCATTTGAACCATTTGAACTTACTTACTCTTTCTCTGTCTTGTCGTTGCGGAAGCAACACGTAAGTGTCGTGTACTGCCTGACTGTTGAATAATAATTTGACATTAATTCTAGTGCCAGATAAAAAAAACTTATCTGAATAATATTTTTGGATTACATATGTTATTTATGATTTTCAAGGGCCTTCTTCAAAAGCTCGGAGCCTGATTGCCCAGTGACCAGTTATTCTCGTAATAGGGAAAGAACCTGTCTTCATCTTCGAAGTCCGATTACTTTAATTTCTACAGTGTAAGAATTGTACTAAACTTTCACAGTAGAGAGTCATTGAACAATGACGGCAGACAACCAAAAAACATTGGCCAGAGCCGGCCGGAGTGGCCGAGCGGTTCCAGGCGCTACAGTCTGGAGCCGCGCAACAGCTACGGTCGCAGGTTCGAATCCTGCCTCGGGCATGGGTGTGTGTGATGTCCTTAGGTTAGTTAGGTTTAAGTAGTTCTAAGTTCTAGGACTGATGACCTCAGAAGTTAAGTCCCATAGTGCTCAGAGCCGAGCCGAGCCACTTGCCAGAAATACAGAAATATTGTTTTTTTTTTTTGGCGATGGGGATAATGATTACTGACTTTTTTATTTTTTTCAGATCATAATAAGCTTCTCACAAAAAGCAAAAAGCATTCATGCAGTTCGTGAGCATAAAAGTTAATTCCACCGTCGCTTGACGCGACAAGATACGCACGTGGAACTTTTAAATCAGTCGCATTTTTTAGTGCTTAGCTCGAGGATTGTTGCTCTGAAGAGCTTCCTCAATCGAGAGGGTACGTTTCAACCGATTGTTTTAGAGTAGTAGTGCTGCACAGGTATAATATTTGATCTACATTTCTCCTAAAGTCACATAACGACGATCTAATGCCTGTTTGCGGAATCAACCTTTCGCTCTGTAGTAACGCGTTCACTGTTATGAAATGTCCAGTCAGATTAAAAGCAAATTCCACTTCGGGGCATTTATCTGGATAGCTCAGAAGGTAGAAATACTACCGTGCAAGGAAGCCGTATCGCAAAGAAAGGGGGAGTGTGGTTCTTAATTCAGCTGGCGAGACGGTCTGCACGGGCAGCTTTGCCAAATTTGCCACATATTCAATACTAATTTCACAAACTGAGTAAACATAACAGCTACTGCATGTACACGATAAGGCTCACCGACATATGGAGGGTTACACATGGCGCGCCCAAACGTAGATTTTGCACATAGGTTATTGTCTGTATTGTCACACGATACGGATGGTATCAAAGTAGACATAGGTATCCGAAACTAGTCACCATCAACAAATAAAAAAGGTACTTTTTGATGCAACTTTTGCCGGAGTGACAACCATTTATTTCGACTATTAAAGAGATTGCCTACGCTAAGCTTGTCCATTCCTGTTTCTGAATTATTGCTGTGCGGTGTGTTATCCTTACAGATGAGATTGACTGAGGTCATCTAAAAGGTTCAAAGAAAGTAATTTTGTTTCGTGTTATCGCGAGATAGGACATAAATGTGGTGCATCTAATAAGTGTATTGGGGTGGCAGTCATTAAAAACTAAACTTCATCGGAACAGGGCTTGAAGGCAGAACGGTACCGACAGACCGCCGTGTCATCCTTAATCCACATGCATGTATGCGGATATGGAGGAGCATGTGGTCAGCACACAGCTCTACAGGGCATTGTGAGGTTTCGTGAACAGAGCCGCTACATCTCAATCAAGTAGCTCAGCCTCACAAGTGCTGAGCAGAGCTGCTTGCCAATAGCGTTTGGCAATCACTGACGGCCACCCATCCAGTGCTCAGTGCTAGCCAAGCCTGATGAAGTTTAACCTCGGTGATCTGACGGGAACCGGTCTTACCACTGCGGCAAGAACGTGGGCGACAATCATTAAAGGCAAGGCGTTGCAACGCGATCTTTTCACTAAATTTCAGTCACAGTCTTTCTCCTTCGCCATATATTGTCGACTCACATCTACATAGGGATAAATGCCAAACAAATACGTGTGAACTGCAGAGTAATCACGTAACTATAAATTCAGATTTCCTCATTCGCCAGTTTCATGATTCCTGTTAGAGGTAGAAACTGTTGGACGTTGAGACAATCGTTTAATCGTTTCACGTCGTTCCAGCACTTTAGCCCTAAACAGAAATGTGTTGCCAGTTATGTTTTCGTCGTTCTCTGTGTGCTATTGTGCAGGCAGGTAATCCAATCAAGGCATTGGCCGCTCTTTGTCTTTCAGCCTTCGCACGTGGGTTCCTCACGCCACGTCGCACCGCGCAAGACGCGCGACTGCGGACTCTCGACACGCGAAGCAGGGATCAGTCACGCCGCCTCATGTGTGACGGCGGCGCCGGTCAGCGAGTCTCGATAACAAAGCGTGCGTCTGAATGCACAATTCTCTCGTTCGTCACGGTTTTTGCTACGGATTAGTCCTCCAAACGGTTTGACGAGGTGCTTTAAGCCGAACACGTACAATACTGCTTTAGCACGTTACGTGTTACAATTTACTGTACTGTGGCACCTGTTAAAGGAGGTGTTCCACGTGTCGTTCTCGCATTTGGATGAAATACCGTAATGCTTTCGTCTCTGCAGTGAGTTAAGAATTATTTCAAACACCCCAGGGATAGTCTCGAAAATTCTGACAGTTCGTTAACCTTAACCAACTTGAGTGATGTAGACTTTATTTTTGCCAACTGCCTTGCCTCATTGAACGCACCGTTTCCTGTCAGATCACCGAAGTTAAGCAACGTCGGGCTTGGCCAGTACTTCTGGCTGCCATGTGCTTCTGGCTGCTTCCCTTATGCCTTTACGGTAAAAGGCAGGAGGATGGTTGCGTAAAGTAACTAATCACAAGACTTTGGGCCAATATCCTGGGTTAAATTCCAAACCTCTCCTCAGACGTTAAGCTCCGTGCACCCTTGGTGCTAATCGAAAGGAACAAGCAATGTGTCGGCGCCAGGTTTCGCCCTCTCCCGTCTGTCATCATCATCTTCACATACAAGACAACTTAGTACACGCCTTCATTACAGCCTCCTACGCTTACCACATACACTTAAACACACAACTCTCATATTTCGTTGAGGAAGGATGCCACTGTGCGCAAAGGACAGAAAATGCTTTTCGAATTAGGAAAGTGAGCCTACCCGTCGGGGTCTACCAGCCAACAATGCCTTACGTATTTAATTTACTTTTGAGATGATTCCAGGCAGAAACATGGAAGTCATTTGATCTTGGAGAACAAGATACAGGCCTCGATAAACCTCTCCATCGTTTACCACATTGGCGCTTTGGATGTCTTACATGAGCAACAAAAAGTGCTGGTGCTCCATCAGACATGTACTTCATCCCCAATGGACCGTGGATGAAACTGGAGCCAATTAGATGGGGACTTAATCGAAAAGTTTACATTTGAAATAAATTTGCACCATTTTGGGCTGTATTTCATACTGAAGCAATAATCACGCCAACGACTGGTTTGCGGACACAAGTATATTAGATAATTTTTGCTGTGATTGTCGTATATTTCGCCAGTGATCGGAAATCTTCTAAAGCACTTTCAAACACTGGCTCTAATAGTGCCGATTTATGTTGTGCAAATGGACCATCCATTTCATCTTCCGTCACTTTAGCAACCAACCATTTAGTCCATTAGCGTTCAGGTACATGACAATTGGTTTTATCTCATTAAATGGTTTTCTGTTTCATAGTGCCCTTTCTTCTACTAACTGTCCTTCTCTACTATGAGCTGTCTACTGGGAGACCTTCATTAGCTTTTTTCGCCATGTTATTAGACCCAGAGGAAATTCTACGACATCAGAGGAACCTCTCTGGAAACGTATGCCAGCTCATAAAGCTCTAGAAAGAGTACTATGCGAATGTGTGCAGTCTTTCTGGAGACTCAAACATTCGTAACTTAGGGTAGCCAAGCTCAAACTTTGAATGTAACTTTCGGCGTGTCAATATTGGCGCTCAGAAGCCACCATCTATCACCTAAAACTCACCGCAAGATCTGCTGTTCGTCTCTTTGGCAGGAAATATCACACTTCAGCTACAGCGACCACAAGTGCTACACTTCATTTTGAATCTAGAACTGATAATTTAATTTCTGAAACTACGCCCGACACGCTCACTGATGACGTTACGAAGTGTACTGGTGGGCTGAATCATCCAGTAATGTAGTACTGGCCATTAAAATTGCTACACCACCAAGATGTGCTACAGACGCGAAAATTAACCGACAGGAAGGAGATGCTGTGATATGCAAATGATTAGCTTTTCAGAGCATTCACACAAGGTTGGCTCCGGTGGCGACACCTACAACGTGCTGACATGAGGAAAGTTTCCAACCGATTTCTCATAAACATACATCAGTTGACCGGCGTTACCTGGTGAAACGTTGTTGCGATGCCTCGTGTAAGGAGGAGAAATGCGTACCATCACGTTTCCGATGTTGATAAAGGTCGGATTGTAGCCTACTGCGATTGCGGTTTATCGTATCGCAACATTGCTGATCGCGTTGGTCGAGACCCAACGACTGTTAGCAGAATATGGAATCGGTGGGTTCAGGAGGGTAATACTGAACGCCGTGCTGGATCCCAACAGTCTCGTATCACTATCAGTCGAGATAACAGGCATCTTATCCGCTTGGCTGTAACAGATCGTGCAGCCACGTCTCGATCCTTGAGTCAACAGATGGGGACGTTTGCAAGACAAGAACCATCTGCTCGAACAGTTCGACGACATTTGCACCAGCATGGACTATCAGCTCGGAGACCATGGCTGCGGTTACCCTTGACGCTGCATCAGACAGGAGCGCCTGCGATGGTGTACTCAACGACGAATCTGGATGCACGAATGGCAAAACGGCGTATTGGTATGGGGTGCCATTTGTTATACGTCTCGGTCAACTCTTGTTCGCATTGACGGCACTTTGAACAGTGGACGCTTCATTTCAGATACGACCCGTGGCTCTACCCTTCACTCGATCCCTGCGAAACCCTACATTTCAGCAGGATAATGCACGACCGTATGTTGCAGGTCCTGTACGGGCCTTTCTGGATAAAGAAAATGTTCGACTGCTGCCCTGGCCAACACATTCTCCAGATCTCTCACCAATTGAAAACGTCTGGTCAATGGTGGTCGAACAACTGGCTCGTCGCAATAAGCCAGTCACTACTCTTGACGAACTGTGATATCGTGTTGAAGCTGCATGGGCAGCTGTACCTGTACACGCCATCCAAGCTCTGTTTGACTCAACGTCCAGGCGTATGAAGGCCGTTATTACGGCCAGAGGTGGTTGTTCTGAGTACTGATTGCGTAGTATCTATGAACCCAAATTGCGTGAATGTGTAATGGTTCAAATGGCTCTGAGCACTATGGGACTTAACTTCTGAGGTCATCAGTCCCCTAGAACTTAGAACTACTTAAACCTAACTAACCTAAGGCAAGCACACACATCGATGCCCGAAGCAGGATTCGAACCTGCGACCGTAGCGGTCGCGCGGTTCCAGACTGTAGCGCCTAGAACAACTCGGCCACTCCGGCCGGCGAAAATGTAATCACATGGCAGTTGTAGTATAATATATTTGTCCAATGAATACCCGTTTATCATCTGCATTTCTCCTTGGTGTAGCAACTTTAATGGCCAGTAGACTACTCGAGTCTTTACAAGGTGACTCAGCTGGTAAGTTCTCCGCGGTTGGCGTCTGGGTACAGTTTAATTAATAGCAGGTAGCTTTAACCTGCCAGGAAGGTTTGGTAAGTGAAGTGTGGAGCACACTGGTTCTCGTATAGCTCCTCGTCCCGAAGCATGCCGCCGCTCTGACACGCTACGCTGCCTGCAGGTGCTGGCGCATGCTAAGGAGACGCGTCGCGGCGCTGCCGGCGGGACGCCATGCCGGCACGCGACTGCGTCTGCCTGGCCCGGACACCGCGGATCGGGGCAGCTACTTGGCCTTCTACGAACGCGCGGCCTTTAACGGCTGTTTATCTAACTGGAATCTAACTGTGCGCGCCGGCCGCGTCTAGCCTGTGCCAGGGAGCGGTCCGCGACGGCCTCGACCGGACGATCGCCGCTGCCAGCGCACGCGTGCCGACTGCTGTACTGTAGGCCTCGCATAAGAGGCGCAGAGTGGCTGAAAGTGTTCCGGACTGGAATTAAATCCCAGACGTTGGCGTCCGCCAATATAGCTCTTTCAGTCTCAAGGAAATTAGAGCTGTAAAACTACCGTAAGCTACAGTGGACTATCAGAAGTAATCATAGACTACGTTAGTACCCATAGTCAGTTAATATCGTAACAGCGTTACTTGTATGTTATGTGTGTTGCATAACTGTCGGGCGTTACTTCATTTCGATCGCTTTGTTTGCGTTTGCGATGAACGTCTTAGTAGAAACCCCTAGAAATCAGAAATGATGAACTGTCTAGAAACTGAGTCAGGATATATAAAAGGCTGTGTAACCTAAGGAACAGCCCGCCCGGCTGGCCGTGCGGTCTCACGCACGGATTTCTGGGCGGGAAGGAGGGCCTGGTCCCCGGCACGAATCCTCCCGGCCAATCTGTGGATGGTTTTTAGGCGGTTTTCGATCTGCCTCGGCGAATGCGGGCTGGTCCCCCTTATTCCGCCTCAGTTACACTATGTCGGCGATTGCTGCACAAACAAGTTCTCCACGTACGCGTACACCACCATTACTCTACCACGCAAACATAGGGGTTACACTCGTCTGGTGTGAGACGTTCCCTGGGGGGCCACCTGGGGCCGAACCGCACAATAACCCTGCGTTCGAAGTGGGGCGGCGGAGGGGTGAAGTGGACTGCGGTAGTCGTGGGGTTGTGGACCACTGCGACTGCGGGGGGGACGGAGCGTCTCCGTTGTTTCTAGGTGCCCGGTTAATATACAATACAATACAACCTAAGGAACATCTTTTTTCTACATAGTTACCTCCTGTCTGTTTCTTAAAAATAGGTAGTGTTTACAGAAAAATCGAAATTGTCAATGTTTAACTTAGGTTTTATTCGAAAATTGTTGATCTGTGATGTGAAGCAGAGGATGCTGCAGCAAAAATAAAAAATGTAATACAGACTTACCATGTTGCGCAGGAAAACGCGATTTTCCCTGAAAAAAGTAAAAAAGTTTAAAAATGTAAAATTTAAAAAAGGAAAAGAAAAGAAAAAAACATCAACATCGCTTCAATACTTCGTCTAGCTTGTACACAATATGTTTGTGTTACTTACAAAAAACTTTCGCACTTATCACTAGTAACAGGAAACTCTTGCCTTTGATCATAAGAAACAACGTTGTACTGAATACAAAACAACAACAACTACTGTACAGATATTTTTCTGTTTGTACACTACTATAGTTGGATCAAACGTAACTGACTAATCTGTCATTGTATGTTACATATACATCTAATAACGCTAGTGTCCTGTGACCCTTTGCGCAATTGGCTATTTATTCATAACCGATACAAAAGAGTTACATGTTTGCACCTGTTACTGTCCTTCAAAGTAGTCACTAGTGTGGTGTAGAACCTGTTGCCAGCAATGAGGAAGGCGTAGTATACCGTTAGCAGAGCGTGTTTTATTGATGGTGCGAATGGAGCTGTCTACTGCCTGTCGAATCTTCACCGTATCGTAACACTGGATGAGATGTGGGCCACAAAAAAAGGTTCAAATGGCTCTGAGCACTATGGGACTCAACATCTGTGGTCGTAAGTCCCCGAGAACTTAGAACTACTTAAACCTAACTAACCTAAGGACATCACACACATCCATGCCCGAGGCAGGATTCGAACCTGCGACCGTAGCAGTCGCGCGGTTTCTGACTGAGCGCCTAGAACCGCTAGACCACCGCGGCCGGCTGTGGGCCACATCGCACGAGCCAAAACTGAAACGCCAGTCCAACAAATGGGGTCATTATGGGTCGCCGCGAAAGTGGAAAGTGCGTCAGAGCCGCAGTATGTTGAAAGTTATGGTGATTCTCGTGTACGACTGTGATGCTGTTATCCTAAAGCATTACGTTCCTCCAAGGCAGACCATCAATGCACAGTATTACTGTTCGCTTTTGGGGCATCACCTGCGACCAGCTTTGAGAAAGAAGTGGCGACACTTTCTGCGCAACCCACCCATCATTTTGCACGACAATGCGCGGGCGCATACAGCGCAAGGCGTTGCTGCTCTGTTCGGTCGCTGGGACTGGGAAGTACTGTACCGCCCACCATACTCCCCGGACGTAAGTCCTTGTGACTTTGATTTGATTCCGAAGATGAAGGAACCACTTTGGGGCATTTGCTTCAGAACTGTTCCAGAGATTCAACAGGCAGTAGACCGCTCCATTCGCACCATCAACAGAACAGGCCCTGCTAGCGGTATAGTACGCCTTCCACATTGCTGGCTGTAACTTCAGGAGTTCTGGGAACCGGGGCGATGCAAAACCTTTTTGATATGTGTACATTATTTAATTCACAGTTTCTCGGCAGGGCTGCGACATTTGTTATCTAGATCTCATTTTTTCTGGAGGGGGGAGGGGAAGCACCACAGCCTCAATAAATTTGAAGAACGATGCCATTCCACAGAACCGTATTTTAAATTTGTGTTCCATTCAGCACATAGTGGTTGGTTGGTTGGTTGGTTTGGGGAAGGAGACCAGACAGCGTGGTCATCGGTCTCATCGGATTAGGGAAGGATTGGGAAGGAAGTCGGCCGTGCCCTTTCAGAGGAACCATCCCGGCATTTGCCTGGAGTGATTTAGGGAAATCACGGAAAACCTAAATCAGGATGGCCGGACGCGGGATTGAACCGTCGTCCTCCCGAATGCGAGTCCAGTGTCAGCACATAGTGTACCGAAAGAAAAGAGTTGAAACTGTTGCCGGAGTTTTTCCTTTCTTAAAACAAAATGTTACACAGATACTTGGTTAATAACGATTAATCAAGGAAACGTGTTCATCGTTTCAGTCCTGAAAATTAACGAAGTCCATGCTGATTGTATTGATCTTTTGTGATGACCACAAATACAGGGCATTCGGAAATTCCCGTTACGAACTTCCAGGACTTGTAGAGGGGAGTAAGTACATAGTATTTTGAACTGAAACCAATGTCTGTAAACTTGCAGTTCCGTGTTACAGCCGTTTGAAAACATGTTTGCTAGGTAGGTATGCAAGACGATAGTCATGGTGGGGGGTGGTTACGTCGGATCGGCTGATGCCATTTGGCTATCGTACCTCTATGACTTGATTCGAGCCTCATTCACGTGTCTGTGAGTGTTAGAGCAACATGATTTAGTACACGTTTGCAGAATACACCGACCTGTTCCTTTTCAATGGTGAAGCCTTTGGTAACGGAAGAGCTGCTCGTCGCATTTATCAGGACCGTTCTTCAAAACTTCCGACTCCATCGCATACCCACTTCGTCGCAATTAGGCAACGGCTTCGAGAAATGGTACCTTCATCGTCAGCACGTGTGATTGGGGTGCTCCAAGGAGACGCGGCACTCCGGAAATGGAAGATTCCATTCTGCATCAGGCTGAAGAGAGCCCATCAACGAGTACACGAGCAATTTCTTTGGCTGTTTATGAGTGAAATTGTAAAGCAACTGATGTACTGGGTCGTGATTAATCAATTACTTATAAAAGTGGTCGCATTACCAACATGTTTTCAAATGGTCGTGCCGGCCGGTGTGGCCTTGCGGTTCTAGGCGCTTCAGTCTGGAACCGCGTGACCTTTACGGTCGCAGGTTCGAATCCTCCCTCGGGCATGGATGTGTGTGATGTCCTTAGGTTAGTTAGGTTTAAGTAGTTCTAAGTTCTAGGGGACTGATGACCACAGATGTTAAGTCCCATAGTGCTCAGAGCCATTTGAACCATCAAATGGTCGTAGAACGAAAACGGTACGTTTCCAGACAAGGGTTACAATTGAAAATATTATCTACTCACTCCCCTTTACAAGTCTTAGAAGTTTGTAACGGGAATTTCCGAACACCCTATATAGATACCTTTCAGCCTAACTACCACGCAGCCGGCCGGAGTGGCCGAGCGGTTCTAGGCGCTACAGTCTGGAACCGCGCGACCGCTACCGTGGCAGGTTCGAATCCTGCCTCGGGCACGGATGTGTGTGTTGTCCTTAGGTTAGTTAGGTTTAAGTAGTTCTAAGTTCTAGGGGACTGATGATCTCAGAAGTTAAGTCCCATAGTGCTCAGAGCCATTTGACCCATTTTGAACTACCACGCACTGTTACTATTACGCTAATTTATTAACTTTTCTTACCGACGTTAGGAGGTTCATAATTAGGTGTTACATTTGCTTTCCTTTAAATTTCTGAGGACTACAACAATAAATAATATCTGTGTAACGGATCATCGTTCTGTAGATGGTTTTGTGTGGATTTATTTCGAATATTTGATCTGAGTTTGTTTCTGTGCGTTCTTTTATATACTATCTATTTTCTTCCTTGAGCACCGAGGAACAATATATTTATGTTTTCTAGTGTACTTTGTGGGTTCCATGTTGCATTCCATCACCCTATTCCAATTTCACACCAGTTGTTCGCACACTTGTCGTCACGTGTCGATGCAACAGGCAGTGTCAAGGAAGGAAGGAAGATTAGGAGTTGACGAAGCGTCGACGACGGAAACATTAAGAGACGAAGGACAAACTCTGACTGGATAGGGTTGGAGAATGAATACGACACTGTCCTTTCCAAAGGAACCATCCCGGACTTTGTCTTAATCGACCGAGGGAAACATAAATCCGGATGGCCAGACAAGGAATTGAACCTCGTTCATACCGACTGCTAGTTTAGCGTCTTAGCAAATGTTCTAGTTGCCATTTTTCACCGAGAAAGTCTGTAAAACATTCATTAGTAAACGGCGCATGGCGTCTGTGCCAACAGTGCTTCGCACTGGTGTTCCAAGTGCGTTCCTTCAAGGTATCCTGCATCGGCGTGATGCACATTTTATGTGGTAAGCATACTGAATGTAAGCTTTTATTTATATCAATAAAACATCTTTATAATGGGAAGTGACAGTTTGAGTTTCAAAAATAATAAAATTTGTCGGAAAAGTGAACAGACAAAACAACGGTTGTCTGAAAATATTATGAAAAGTAATTTCTTCCTCGACAGCACAGGGAGTTCTACAATAAACTTAGCAACATCTGATCCCAAGAAGCAGAAGTCAATATTGAAAGACTTTTTCTTACTTTAATTTTGTTATTAAAAAGATATGAGTAATGGTTTATCTCGACTATTGTTCTACTACTTAAACATTACCGATGTATTTATATATTGGTATTATCGCAAATGCTTCCGTATTAATGGCACTTGGAACAAATACCTTCTTCAGTTCCCCATATGGAACACAGAATTTTCTTAACAGTTTTTTCTAGCCTGTCATTATTTCTTGCAATGATGAGGAGAACATTATAATTCTGTGGTATCAGACCACCTTCTCAATTTTTTGGGTACAAATAAGTTATGTGTATATTGTTTTTTGATTCTTCTGGCAAATGTGATGTCTGGCACCGAGAACGTTTAACACTTCCACTCTTCAAATATTATCTGCCTCTTGGAACTGAATGTGCGCTCGAAATTGGACTATGGAAGCATAGTCTACTCCTCTGCTCGGCCGTCTATTCTTCGGCGTCTCGACTCTATCCACCACCGTGGATTACGTTTAGTGTCTGGAGCTTTTTACACCAGCCCTGTGGAAAGCCTTTATGCTGAGACTGCTGAACCTCCGCTTTCCAATCGGCGAGCAGTTCTTCTGAGTCGTTATGCTAGCCATCTGTCTTCCATGCCTGCTAATCCAGCCCATGACCTTTTTTTCGACGCCTCCTTTGATGTAGGGTATGCAGGCCGCCCCTCCTCCCTACTACCACCGTGAATCCGCTTCCGTCAACTACTCCATTCTCTTTCCTTCCGCTTTCCTAAAACCTTCTTGACAACTTGGGGTACAGCACCGCCTTGGCCCCGTCCCCGGATCTGCCTGCTGCTCCGTGACCTTTGTCGATTTCCCAAGGATGGTACCCCTTCACTTGTTTATCGTCGGGCATTTGCTGCTCTATGTGCACAAATGACGGACGCCACATTTATTTACACCGACGGCTCGAAAACACCGTTAGGTGTAGGGAGTGCCTATATTGTTGGCGACACCCCAAATCAATTTCGGCTTCCCGACCAGTGTTCGGTTTATACTGCGGAGCTTTACGCTGTTCTCCTGGCTGTCCACTACATCCGCCGCCATCAGCGGATACAGTACGTAATCTGTTCAGATTCTCTCAGCTCTCTCCTCAGTCTCCACGCTCTTTATCCTGTGCACCCTCTGGTCCACCGGATTCAGGACTCTCTGCGCTTGCTCCACCTGGGGGGCGTCTCGGTGGCGTTCCTCTGGCTCCCGGGACACGTTGGTATCTGTGGAAATGAGGCGGCCGATATTGCAGCCAAGGCTGCAGTCTCACTTCCTCGGCCAGCTATTCAATCGCTTCCCTTCGCCGATCTACGGAGCGTTCTATGTCGTCGTGTTGTTCATTTATGGGACACGCATTGGCCCATAATAAATTGCGGGACGTGAAAGCTCTTCCTTGTGCTTGGACCTCTTCCTCCCGAACGCGTCGTCGGGAGGAGGTAATTTTAACTAGACTCCGGATAGGGCACTGTCTTTTTAGCCACCGACATCTTTTAAGCGGCGATCCTCCCCCACTATGTCCCCACTGCTCTCAGCTGTGGACGGTAAGACACCTTTTAATTGAGTGCCCCTATTTTAATCCGTTACGCTCCCGTCTACAGCTATCGCCTGATATATCGTCGATTTTAGCAGATGACACGCGCTCCGCCGACCGCGTTCTCAAGTTTATTAGTGCCAGTGAAATGACGTCAGTCATTTGAAGCTTTTTTTGGGGACAACCAACCCCTTTCTGTAGTGGATTTTTAAGCCTTCCTTCTGCTTTTAGTTTCTCCAATTTTATGACTTTCGTTCTCATTGCTGCTGGTTTTAAATTTCGGTTTTCTACTGTTTCCTAAGTCACGGACCGGGCGCTAATGACCATAGAAGTTTTGCGCCCCAAAACCAAAACAAAAAAAAATCATTAGTGGTTTTTAGTTTATACTATTCTTTTCGTGTGACCGTCGGTTCTTCTATAGGCATTAGAAGCACACAGTACAGGTTTATCAATGAGAGTATGTAACACTTATGAATTTCACTGTAGACAACCTTTCCTGCTGCGCACTGCACGTGATCTTTATACATGTTAACAGTTGGTGCACTTTTTAAAATTCTGAATTTTTGAGAGACTTCATTGTGACATTCCCGAGTTCATGGTGCTTAGATAACACGCACAGTAACCTAAAACTAAATAGTATTGGCAGATAAAGCATAAAATGTTGAAATATAAATCTAAAGATGATTAGAATCATCATAGTCTTACATGTGTCTTTACAAATAAAACTTCACATACTTAGACTGAAGTCATATATAGTGAATATCTCTAAAAACAGCATGCAGGTCTCATGTTACTAGTTTGCATATTTAGTTGCTGAAAATACGTTTAAAACGTTTCTAGAACCCTTCTATTTGTACAGCTGTCTGTAGAGTCTCATGTTACTAGTTTGCATACTTAGTTGCTGAAAATACGTTTAAAACGTTTCTAGAACCCTTCCATTTGTACAACTGTCTGTACATCTTATGGCAGTAAGCGCCTCGTCGAGTTTCTTCCTAGTAAAATGTGGTACGGCTGTTTATCGCTCGCGGACCGTAGGAAGGGTGGGGTGAGTACAAAAAAGCGCGTCCATTACCAGCGCTCATGCAGTCGGCTCTAGAGCGGCTGCTGGAGTAATAAAAAAAGGCACGGCCTTCCAAGACGAACGGCTCCAGACGCTGCTAAGGTGCCGCATGCTGGCCACGTAGAGACTTAAGCAGTTCAGTGTCAAATATCTCAGGCCCCGCGACGCACTTAATCTCACGGGTGTGACGCGTTTGCTTATCGCGTTGCTCGGCAACGGCAGCATGCTGACTGCTCCGAAAATACACTGCGCAGATGGGCGGACGTCTTCTGCAGATAAACGGAATTAATAAGTGGCAATAATATCTCGAGACTCCGGTTGTTCACAGGGGATAGACGGGGGTACTCTGAGCGAGCCGATTGTGTGTCGTACAACAAACAAGGAAATGCCATCTGCGGCCAGCAACAAGATTTAGCGACTGTGAAGGATGAACGAAGTGTTGTAGCTGTAATGGGGTCTAGTGAAGCAGGGGATACAACCCGTCGCCTTTGACCAAAGACGTCATACATTAGTCATAGATAGTAATGTCTTCACTTCGAGGCATAGATAATAAAACAGTTCTGTGTTCCGCATAAGCGCCATCATTGTACATTAAAATAATTATTCGTAATGATATTGAGGTAATTTGGAGTATTTGTTTGTTATTGTAGAACAATTTTTAGTGTCTTATTTTCGTTTATAGGAATGGATTTGTCTGTTCGTAGCTACGTATTTTTCGTTACTGTCGGTCTAGGCGAGCTTCGGTTATTCCTCGATATTTCCGTGTGGGAAGTTCACTTTTCCATTTGCTTCTTTCACTGTTTTGACATATTTCACTGTTTTATTCCACCAAAATGTGTATTTTCGTGTTGCGAAGTACGTAATAGAAATTTCTCAGCTGTCGATCTTCTTTCGTTTCCCAGCACTAGTATCAGTACGACATTTTCGAATGTGTACTTGCTGTATTACAGGCGAAATCCCCGACACAACTAAAATTTGTATCCCGTCCTTCAATTCGCCTTTACACTGACACTATATATGTCAATTGGCGAGCAAGATACAAATGTTGCGTACAGCTATATAGCTCAAGTAACGAATGGGATACTATTAGCGTCCAAGGCAACAAGAAAACTGTACCCCATAGTGAAGTACGGGATACCAATTTATATATGTGTCGTCTTCTTGTCTCTGTGTAGTTCAATTGAGGTACAAGTTGCAAATGTAACGTACGTCTATTTCCAACTTTTCGTTACCAGTGTACATATATAGAGGTCAACGGAAGTCTGGCATACATACATGACATACGTAGGTCCTTCTGTCGTCAGTAGTACTGATATGTACGTAAGAAAAGACTGTTAGTAACAGCGGAGACGAAATAAACAACACATCTACAATTTGTATCCCGTGTTCCATTTAGGATTTACTGAAGCGGAGGATACATCGTTCAAGTGAAGAACAGGACAGTAATTCTAGTGAAAACGAAGAACTCGACTTACGACAAACTAGTATTCCGTACTGTACTTAAGCAACACACTTCGAATGAGCTTTTAATTTGTATCCGGTGTTTCATTTACGGTTTAGTGAAGCAGGGTATACATAGTTCAAGTGAACAACACGACAGCAATGCTAGTTGAAACTAAGAAATCGACGTACGCTGAACTTGTATCCCGTACTGCACTTAAGCAATACACTTCGAAAGAGTTTCGAGATACAACTGACATACATGTAACATGATGTATTCTTTGCTAGTAATATATTTTATTCATTTCCATTGTATTTTGTGGAGAAATACTAAGATACACACACGCGATATCGTTAACATGAAAATACTACTGGCCCTTATATATGTGAAGTATAGTCTTTCTCTCTTCTATTCCTTTGTTTCTGAACATTCTTCTCAGCTCTTTCATCTTTGTAATACATGCTCTCTGGCCAATTCTGACGTCATTGGTCAAAGCTGACGGGTTGTATCCCCTGCTAAACTAGACCCCTGTAATGTACTGCTACCGTGGTGTTACCATATGATAAATGATAGCTATGTTTTCACAGTTCACTTTACTTATCTGCATCGATTTCATTCACGTTGACGACTTTCCGAATTGCAGAAGCGCCTTTTTGGAAGTGAGTGAACTACCACGGATACAACACGAAACTACGCGTGCTTGCGGTATCTAGCAATCTGCCACTGAAATATAGGTGAATACCGTACTGAGCTCTCTGTCACACTTAATTTGTCTGTTAATTGTAATTCAACAGTTGCTGCATGTTAACGCTTCCTTATGGGCACCAATTTATTTCTCGCGTCGAAGACAACACAGTAACTACGAGACGTAGTTATTAACGATTTGGCCGGCTGGGGTGGCCGAGCGGTTCTAGGCGCTACAGTCTGGAACCGCGCGACCGCAACGGTCGCAGGTTCGAATCCTGCCTCGGGCATGGATGTGTGTGATGTCCTTAGGTTAGTTAGGTTTAAGTAGTTCTAAGTTCTAGGGGACTGATGACCTTAGAAGTTAAGTCCCATAGTGCTCAGAGCCATTTGAACCATTTTTTTTATTAACGATAACTACTGATAATTTAAGATAATCACGACATTATTGCTGCAGTTGAGTGAATAAAACGCTGACACAATTCCTCAAGTGATGGTGGTGTATTTGAAATCGAGGTAGCGATGTTCTTTCTCGTGCGGAGTCATCTGTGTTATGT
The DNA here is from genome assembly GCF_023898315.1 of Schistocerca nitens. Taxonomy (NCBI): domain Eukaryota; kingdom Metazoa; phylum Arthropoda; class Insecta; order Orthoptera; family Acrididae; genus Schistocerca; species Schistocerca nitens. Next base: position 552,598,241 of record NC_064614.1, read on the forward strand.
TGCTAGCTGTGATGAGTAATGGTCCACTGTAGTGTGCACTTTGTGTTGTTACGGCTGATTACGGGAAGCAATGGGTAGGATGAAAATAGTGAGGCGCTACGTAACCGGATTCTCTAGAGTACTGCTGATATTATCATTGATCATATCATTCCTGTCCGACGGTTGGATCGCCATTATTGTGCTGCATGATCACTCTTCACGAAACCGAAGGAACTCCGTCTTCACTCAGAAGGCGTTTTCTACTGCACAGTGCGTCTCTTCAAGTGTAACTCAACGACAAATCTCTTACGTTTTAATTGTGTTTTGAGAGAGAAAATACGTGAAATAGTCGCTGTAAATGTTTACAGGAAGTGTACTTTCAACTTTATACAAAAATATCTTCGAAGATACGTTTTAAATTGATGAAATAAAGTAGAAATACGTAGTCATTTAAAAATAAAATTGTTACGGGTACAGAAATGACGAAAAAGTAATGTAAGAACTATAATAGGCATTTGAAAATGAACCCAAGGTGTGTAAAATGCACTGTACAGGAACACAAATTTTGTGACTTATGTTGTGCACTGCAGCAGTATCAATATAGTCAAGGTCGAAAGCATTTTAGTAATGGAGGAAAAAAAAGGAAAGAAATAAGGTTCGTGTGTAACATCGTGTCGACCTTAAGACTGAAAGGAGAAATTACTCATTCGACAAGAATAGGGAAGGCTGTGACCCTGAATCTCAATATTTCTTGGAAGTGGTTTAGGGAAACCAAGGTAGCCTCATCCAGAATAGTCGAAAGAGATGTGAACCTTGGTCCTCTTCCATTCGAGTCCAGTATTTTAGGTTTCATGCACCTCGCGTTCCTCCGGAGAGACTCCTAAGAAGACTGAAGCTTCAGCATGCACTTTGGTGATCAGACGGTGTTGTTGTTGTTGTTGTTGTTGTCTGGTTTGATGCAGCTCCCCACCCTACTCCGTCCTGGGTAAGCCTCTTCATCTCTCCTTTTGCACCTGATTCCTACAATGAAGTTCTCGGTCTCCCTTCAGCATGTGTCTCATTAACCGACCGTTCCTTTCAATCAAGCTGTGACATAATTTTCCTTTCTGACCAGTTTGATTCAATATTTCCTCACTAGTTATTCGATATATCCATCTAATCCTCAACATACTCCCATAGCACCACATTTCTGTTCTCTCCTTGTATGAACTGTTTACCGTCCACGTTTCACTTCTACCCACCCAGGTTCGATTCCCGGCTGGGTTTGAGATTTTCTCCGCTCAGGGACTGGGTGTTGTGTTGTCCTTAATCATAATCATTTGATCCCCATCGACGCGCAACTCGCCGAAGTGCCGTCCAATCGAAAGACTTGCACCCGGCGAACGGTCTACCCGACGAGAGGCCATAGTCACACGACATTTACATTTACTTCTACCAAAAGCTGCACTCCAGCTTCAGGTAAGACTTTCTAACACTTAAATTTATATTCGATGTTATCAAATTTCTCATTTTCAAAAACACTCTTCTTGTTATTGCCAATATACATTTTACATTCCCTTTAATAGGCTATCATGAGTTATTTTGCAGTCTAAACAGCGAAAATTATCTACTACTTTCAGTGCCTCATTTCTTAACCCTAGGAATACCAACATTTTCCATAACTCTCACTATGAAGGGGGTGGGGGGTGCACTTTACGCCATCCCTAAAAAGCATTACTTGTTGGAGGCTTGTTAGCAACTGTGTTTTTAAAGTCAAACTGATGTGTAAATAAGGTCCTGAACTTGAAAAAAATGAATAGGAGATTCATTAAAGAAAGTGACATTACTAATAAGGCTTCAATTTTTCGGTTAAGTTTCACTGATAAATTTAAAACGATTATGGAATCTGGTAGAAGAATTCATTAAAAAAACTGTTTTTCAAAATTTTAAAATGAAAAGTAACTGGTCAGATTGCAATATTTTCTAAAGGTGGCCATAAAGCACAGCAACTTCTGCCCTCTCGCTATTGCGACGGTTAATGTAATTCCTTTAGCATCACCTGATTTAATTCGACTACACTCTATTATCCTTCTTTTACTTTCGTTGATATTCATCTTACAATCTCTTCCCAAGACATAAAACATTCCGTTCAACTTCCCTTGCAAGCCATTTTCCGACTCTGATAGAATTAGTGTCGTCGGCAAACTTTAAAATTTTTATTTCTTCTCCAAGAAATTTAATTATCTTTCCGGATTTCTCCTTGACTTTCTTTTTTGCTTATTCAGTAACATATTGAGTAACATTGGGTAGAGGCCTCAACCCTGTCTCCGTCCCATCTCGACCACTCCTCCCATTCGTGTCCTATGATGAGAATTTGGTGAGCATATTCGGCGCAATAGCTTTAGTAAAGGTGCCAGTTTTACGCTATTAGAAAAACATTATAATCAAATACGCTGTGTTCTGTAATTTTCATGGAGTTAGTGTATAGCGTTGATTATGACTGGACGCATGCTCTGTAATTCATGTCATATTTTTATACTTGAGAATGGTTTGTTATTTAAACGAAACTGGTAGTTTCAATAACGTGACATAAAGCTAATGTGTCCAGATAAGATTATTCAAAAATGTTTAAAAGCTATAAAGCATTCCTTTTTAAATCGTTTCACCGCCATTGTGACGGATGTGTCGCACGATTGGTTATCAGAGAACCAGTGGGAATTTGTTGCATGTTATTGTTGTGTGTCAATATCCCACTGGTAAAGAGGAGCCTGCTAGTGGTGTGCAGTTTAAAATAGCCGGCTCTACGCCAACCAGTACGTACTATGAAAATAACGATCATGAAAACCGAACTCACACTTTCCTCGTGTGACATACTGAAAACCATGGATCAAGGCAGTCAGGTAGATGCAGTACTTCTCGATTTCAGAAATGCGTTTGACTCAGAACCATATTTACGCTTATTATGAAATGTACGATCTTATGGGGTGTAAAGCGAAACTGGTGGCTTGACTAAGGATTTTTGGCACTGAGGACGCTGCAAATGTAGAAGTAACTTCAGGTGCGTCGCAGGGAAGTATTTTGGGTCTCTTGCTTTTCATGTTATATGTTAATGATTTCACGGGCAACAATAATATTAGCTTGACATTTTTCACGGATGATGCAGTTGTCTGTATTGAAGTACTACACAAATATTCAGTCAGATCTTGATCAGATTTTAAAGTGATGCAAAGATCTCCAACGTGCTTTAAATGATCTGAAATGTAAGGTTGTGCACTACACAAAACGAAAAAAAAAAACATAGTATTCTATGAGTGTAATATCATTGAGTCACGGTTGGAATCGGTCAACTCATAAGATCCCTGGGTGGAACAATTTGTAAGAATATGAAATTGAAGGACCTCATAGGCTCAGTCGTAGGTAAAGCACGTGGCAGACAGCAGTTCATTAGTAGAATACTAAGGTAGTGCAGTTAGTCTACAAAGAAGACTTCATACAAAACAGTCGTAGTCCTAGAATATTGCTCAAGTTCATTGTCCGCTGTCAGTCCTATTTGGGACCCGTACCAAATAGGACGGAGAGTGGATATTGAACGGATAAAGAGAAGGGCAACACGAATAGTCACAGGTTCGTTGGACGCATGGGAGAATGTCATGAACATGCTGAAAGAACTGAACTGGCAGACGCTTGAAGACACCCCGTGTAAAATCTACTTAGAAAGTTTCTAGAGCCAACTTTAGGTGATAAATCTAGCAATAAATTTAAGAATTACAAATCTAGCATTACATTACAACCGCGTACGCATCGCTCCCATAGGTATCGCCAAAACAAGAGTAGGCTACATAATTTATTACAGTATGCACAGAATCATTTAAGCAGCCATGCTTCCCCCGCTCCATACCTGAATACAACAAGAAGTCCTAATAACTGATGCAGTGGGATGTAATATTAGTCATGCGCATCACAGTTGTTTACAGAGCACAGATGTAGACGCACATGCAGGAACACAGCACAGCTAAAGTATGGGTTTTTGGGGTGGCCGTAACAGGTGATTATAAATATAATTCATCTTCGTTAGCTTATACGTTTTTATTTCTTCGTTAGTTCTAGGGTAATCTACCATAGTAATAAATAGCTACACCTCATGCCATCTTGATTTTAATTGTGTCTCTGACACAAATTTGGTGAATAGAACTTGAAGCGTTAGGTGAACAGGAAAAGATGGTGGAGGAGAAGGACGAAGTGGGATGTATGTTGGGGAGAGCACAGAAAAGAATGGTCTGCCACGTCCTATATTGCGGGGTCGCAATCTGGCGTGACCCCACGTGTTCAACCAGCACTTTAACTAATGTTGTCGGCACGCGAAATAACAGATGCTGCTTCGCAAGAGGTGTTGCGAGAAAAGTACTCGGCAGCAGGAGGCGCCTTGAAAAGCAGAGAAAGAGAGGAGGCGAGAATGGGGGGACGCCGCGAATGGCGGCAGCAGCGGGAAGAGGAACGCGCTTTCCTTATCTCGCGACACATGTCCCGCGCGACAGTCGGGAACGCGCAGCACTGCCACAGGATATGCAAGGGCGTTGCGCAGCAACAGGGTCGACGAACACCTGTTCGGCGCGGCCCTCACACCTGCGAAAGCCGTGCGACCCCCTAACGTCACAGAACTGCGCAGCTGCGCACATCGGCTCACTCTTTAATGAAGATGCTCGTAACGGGACCTGCTCAGCCGTCAGCAGAATTGTCGTTGAGCTGAAAGACGAATGCAGTCGTGAAGATCAAGCACTTGCTACTACGTACCCGTTATTCAGAAATTCCCTCTTCTCGTGACGCATTATGTGACACTTAACGCTGGAAGAATTCTGCCATTCTGGAGCTTACGAGCTTACGCAGTCCCATATCTTATAACTTCTAGCAATCTAGTTAGAATTAATCGGAGCTTCATTGTGCATAAGGTCCTATTCTTCTTCTTGGCCAATGCCGCCAGTATGTATGTATGTGTGTGTGGATAATAAAGTTTAATATTTATTGACGTCTGTGGCAGATAAACACAGAGGACACTTGCAGTGGCTTGGGGGGGGGGGGGGGGGAGCAGCGGCAATGTCATAAAACCCGACAAAACGTTACGGCTTAACCACCATTACGTTCAACAATTTGGCGTCACCTTCTGGATAAAAGCCTCCTTCATACTACTTTACACACTACTGTCATCGGTGACAAACACATCATGTAGATACCAAACCTTCCATTACATCATATTAGTCTTATCTTATCTGTTGAAGCCCAACATAGACATTTCTTGGTACATCTACATACCATCGGCCTAACTACATGTCCTACCCCCCACCCCCCTCCATTTCCTTTTTACTACAGTCATTCCAATCCAGTTTATTGCATGATCCATTTGTTAGTTTTCCTGTGTTCTTACTAATTACCAACGAACATCTCCTCATTGCTCACTGAGCAATCTTCAGTTCTTGAATTGGTCTTACGTTAAAAATCCTTTCTCGCTACCATCAGTCAAAATGGTAATACCTGTTGACGGTAAATTTTTCGTTTCAGACGGAGTGGAATTTTCACTTCAAAAATCTATCTAGTTGCCAAAAGCATTACAGCCACTTTTAATTTTCTGTTTATTTCTTTCAATCTCATACAGTCACTCTTAAACTGCCCTAAATACAAAGTAAGTCCGCAACAATTTATATGAATTCATTGTTAATGTACTCTATTTTCTTTTCGACGTGCTTATTGCACATTATTTTATAGTCTGTTTGAGGCTTAATTTCAAATTTATCATTTTAAGATCTTCCAGTCCTTATCGAAGCTTATCTGCACTAGAGACAAGTAGTAAAAACTCATCAGCAATACGACATTGGTTCCAATATGTTCTTTCTCTGCTCTCTCAATTTAAAGAACTGAAAATTTCCTCTAGGTCTGTTGACAATGGTTGCGGAGTTTCCAGTTCTGCATTTCTAAATATCCTTATAAAATCTAATGAAAGCTGTAGCAATGAAGTGTATATTCTTCACCACGCAAAGGCAGCTTGAATTCTCCAAAGCTGCTACCAGTCAGAAGCTTCATTCGAAATTGGTGGTTTCCAGACACACTAATAGCTGATACTCGCTGTCCTGTTCCATGATTTCCTTTACAACTTCATTGTGCTGTGTTCGCATATTTGCCTAATTGAAAGCTAGTATATGCCCCAAAGGGACTGCAGTGCAGTACAAATTAGCAAGTGACATATTTATAAGGAGTGTCCAGACTCGCTATTTGATATTAATTTCTGTATTTTCACTTTCACTATAGATCTGTTATGGCTAAATTGCCATTATCGAGTGCCCTGCGGTAAAATATGGGTGGCATTATTTTCATTATGCCTTTTTATGTTAGAATACTAAGCATGGATTGCTACTTACATATATGTTGTCTAGATGGAATGACATACATATAACATCGTGAAAACTGTATTTTGACTGTCTTTTTATATTTGCTGAATTAAGGTAGTAATACATTTGTTATGACACTAATGTGACAGTTTTGCAGGTACCATGTCATATCGTTACATAGTATAAACACTGTTATACAGATGATATACAGATTATATGGTTGTGAGGATATCTATGGTTGCTTTATGTTTGCAGAAGTCTGTCTTTATAGAAATCGTAGTTGCTGTTAATTGATAGGTATGTGTTTTTTATTTGACTTGTATGCTATTGTTAACTTCTATTTTCGATACTTTTTCGTAAATTATGACATTCTCGTACGTTCTGTATTGATGCTCTGAGGTATGTTTCCAGAGTAAGAGCACGTACGATCGCCATAAATATATATTACTACTAACATACAACAACCACAGATATACGTGCAAGCAAATATTCTATATATGATCTCTATAACAGTGTTTATATTTTGTATGACTTAGTAGCTGCAAAACTGTCAAATTAAGTACTACTTTAGTTCAGCAAATATAGAACGGCAGTCAAAATACAATTGGCACGATGTTATACGTATGTCAATCGATCTAGATAATATATACGTAAGAAGCAATCCGTGCTCAGTGTTCTACATCCGTCCGTGGTGGCCGAGCGGTTCTAGGCGCTTCAATCCAGAACCGCGCTGCTGCTACGGTCGCAGGTTCGAATTCTGCCTCGGGCATGGATGTGTGTGATGTCCTTAGGTTAGCTCAAAGTTTAGGGGACTGATGACCTCAGATGTTAAGTCCCATAGTGCTTAGAGCCATTTGAACCATTTTACAGTGTTCTACTATAACATAAATATGTATAGTGAAAATAATGTCACCCACATTGTACCGCAAGTCACACGATAATGGCGATTTAGATGATACAGATCTGTAGTGAAAGAGAAAGAAATAAAAATTAATATCAAACACCAGCGAGTCTGGACATTCTTTGTAAAATCTAGTATTTTTCCTGTGCGGCTGGTAATAATTTTAGTGAATATCTTGTACATTACAAAACGAGACTGGAACATCTGTAGTGTTTTGTGTCTTTTCTGTCTCCTTTCTAAATACAATTACTCTCCTTCTTAAGTGAGTGCATTTGCGAAGAAAGGAATAGCCAAAGTTCAATTAAATGGCGCTCTGGGTGGACAAGGTATCCTGTACCAATATATTTAATTGTGGGACGATCTCTGGTGCCCGGCATTCGGGACTCTCCATTGTGGTGCAGGCATTAGCTTTTAGTTGTCACCGTGTCCACGGTGGACTGTGACTATCTTGTTTTGGGAGAAAACTTGCCAAACGCTATGGACAACAGCATGTTGATGACTGGGTTACTAAAAAATGTATCAGCAGGTACACAGAGGTCAGCAAATCACCGTCCGTAGCTGGACAACAACTACTGGGCAGCCATATTATTCATAACCACTGTTTCACTATGGGGTACAGCAGCCACCGAGCTACATACACTAACTTCATTCGTCATAGGGCTCGGAACTAGCGCATCTGCAGGAACATGTCTATGGAAATTTGAAACATGGAAGCACATCAACTGGACTAATAAGTGCTGGTACATGTCGCTAAATGACGATATCAGCAGACAGCTACGTCAACAGTCATCATTGAAGCAAATGGTGGAGTTATTCCCATGTGGTGGTGGCTGCATGGAATAAAATGATGTACCTGATATGTCATTCATTATATCCGATCGATCATTATAATAATAGATAATGTGCATTTGTTTGTATGCTTTTGTATGGCACTCCACCTTTAACTTATGTTTGTTTTAATGTTTCTAGATTGTCTTTGTGTGGTATAACTTCTCTGTCTAATTTTTGTTCAAAAGATTTAATTCTCGGAATAGTTTGTTTAAGGTGCAATAGTTATTAAATCTCTTTTTTATATTCCTTTATCAAATGGATAAATGAGGTGAAAACTGATCAGTGTAAGGTCCAATTAAAAAACTGATTAAAAGTAATCATGGTAATTAAGGAAATAGTAGATTACTGATCAATATTTAAATATAATTAATGATTTTTGAGCAAAACTTGAAATTAAACACAAAAAATTTAAAACAAATACGGTCATATATTTTGAGAAATGATTTGTCGAAAAGTAAGAAATAACATTGATTAGAGAAATATTTGACATGCTGAATGATGTTCGAATCATGCACACCAAAAATCCTCTAGTACTCTTTAAAATTCTAAGATTCTAAGTTAAACGTCGATCTTTTAACTCTCAATTGACATTTACTGTACATAATTTCAAGCGCCGTTCAATGGCGCTAAAATTGTCCTAACTTCTTCTTTACTTTGACTGATTCCGATTTACTACTGCTGTTCGGTTAAAACTGTTTATGTAAAAACTGCACGGACTGTCGTTCTGCTACGTGTTCTGTAATGACTTACACACTGTCCGACAAGTGAATAGGCAGCTGATACATTCCTCCCGCCTTGTCTATTAACTTGTACGTAACACATAAAGGTTCTGTAGCAAAACGTTCGCCAAGACACCTTGTAAACTAATGGGATTAAAGCACCACACATCTGTCCATTTAATCCAACCCCTAGACAGTCTTTTTATATCTTAAATGCCGGCCGGAGTGGCCGAGCGGTTCTAGGCGCTAAAGTCTGGAACCCCGCGACCGCTACTGTCGCAGGTTCGAATCCTGCCTCGGGCGTGGATGTGTGTGATGTCCTTAGGTTGGTTAGGTTTAAGTAGTTCTAAGTTCTAGGGGACTGATGACCTCAGATGTTTAGTCCCATAGTGCTCAGAGCCATTTGAACCATTTTTATATCTAAAATTGATATGTTTCTGGTATTGTTTGATAGATAGCGTTTATCTCTAAGAAAGACTGGATGAGATCGCAGACGTAGGATACGAGCGCACTTCAATCATACACGAAAAAATTACATATAAGTGAGACATATAACCAAATACATTATCTACAAATATTATTCAGCAAATACAGCTGTAGCAATAAATACCTCTGGGTTACAGTCTGCTACTGAAAATGGGTGTGTGGGTAGACAGTGCAGACGTGTTATACGACAGATTTGATACGTATTGGCTTATTACTGATAGCAATTTAGATCTGTCAGAATTCAGAATGACTTGGTGGGAAACTTTAATTATTAAGCAGTACAATCAACAAACAAGTAAATGATCCCTGACTGGAATAAAATTAATGTCAGCAGTCGTTGTTAACTGATTAGCGTTTGGAGATTATAGGAGCTCGACGGCGAGTTTATCAGCGTCCTTACGCATATTAAAAGAAACGAATGTTGATAAGGTGACGAAAATTTTCACGCCGTGAGGAGGAGACCTATAAAGCAACACTCATGCACTCACTCCCACTTTACTCGCATTCACTTACACAGTCTGTCAACCGATTATAAATGCCTCTATTGTCACGACCACAATCTTTAATAATGTGATTTCACTGTAAGGACAGAATAAGACTGTTGGTAATTTCCAAAAATGATTGTCTGTCGAAGTCGCAGGGTCCAAACGATACATACCGAACGAGTGATCGTAAATCGATCAAGCGACTACGGTGGCGGGTGTTGTGAATATGTTTGCGGTGGTCATTGCAGCAACGATAAAAGAAGAGCGTTACAAAAATACTTGTAATTGCAAAGGAGACGACTTACATTACTCGTCATCGCTGTTGTAATCATGTGAAATTCCATTACGGTGGTCTGGATGGATAATTTGGAAAAGTCGAATCATGTATTCTTCCTGATACTCGTTCGTTTTCCGCACTGTCCGCAATGAAACTGTAAACGGTGTTTCAGCATCGAAACTATTCTCACGAAGTTTTACACACTTCACACCACCACAGTCTACACAGTCCCTTCTTTCCTCGTCCGGTGGTACTCCATATTTGCGACAAAAAGTCGAACAGTTTTCTACGCTGGATAAACATGGAATTAGATTTTTCCATGTGAGAGAATCCGCCGAAGAAACGCCAAGAACACCAGACATCCCACTCACCAACGACATAAATTGTCTGGAATTCCCTAGAAACTCACAAATAATTAGCGGAGGTATGTAATTTAGAGCAACTAAGGGAACGACAGAAAACAGATAAAAATGACGATCACAAATAATTGATCACAACGCCCGCCACAAGGGACGCATGATCGATTTACGATCACACGTTCGATATGTATCGTTTGGACCCCGCGACTTCCATGGGCACTCATTCTTGGAAATTACCAAACTGTTCAATATTTATCCCTAGTGTCTTCAAAATATCGTTAGTTAAATTACAGCCGTTAGGTCAATTTACTTTGTTATGTGACGATTACGTCAATATCTGAATTCAAATTACCCTTAACAGCACAAATGTAATTTTAATTTGAAGTTTTACTGATGGAGGACTGTTAAAAGGGGAATTGAAAATTGATTTGAACCTCTGCAACACATTTTACTAATATTTTTCTGTAGGAGTTTATTTGTTTTGATGCTCCGCAGCAATGAAATGTCGGTTGAAAATCGGCAGTGTGATCGCAGAGATATGCGTTCCACAGCTTCCTACCTGAGTCGACTGCTGCGAGATCTCTAGTGCCGACGGTCCTTTGTCTCGCCAATCGCCAGTCCGTCAGGTACACCATAAATAAAATCTCACCGGTCCAAAAGCAAAACGGGACAAGGCCAGTCGAGGTCATTTAATATTAAGAACGCAGATCCAGAAACAACAGCGGGCGGACGGACGAACATCAACCCCGACGTGCAATTGGCCCGCTTATTTTTCACTTCACGAAAATAAAACCGTTCTTGAGTTCTTCCCTCCCACAGATTCCCATAGAGTATTGAGTATACAGAATGAATCCATCAGTCCATAGACGGTCCACCGCTCCAAACGCAGACAATCCTTTTCACTCGTAAAATTCAGCTTAACTCGTAGTCGCAACGCAGTATAGTTCGCCACGCTCTTCTGCTGTCTCTTAGAACCATTATTCACAGATATTATTTTTCCTAAGGAGCCGAAGCTTCTAAAATTTCAACGAAATTACGTACATGGAATTAACATCATGCAACAAATAACAATATTGGTTCTGCGTAATACATCACATTACATCTGCACACACAAAATTATTACTATCCTAGGCAAGCAACTTTAACATAGAAAAGATAAAAAACACAAAAAAGGAAGGTAGATAGTGACTTCATTAATATTTTATAGAACTCCAAACTATTAGTAACAGTAGATGTACCATACACTAACATCAGCCAAATAAACCCTTTACAGCCCGTCAACTTTTCCTCTAATCTATTTTATCTCTTATTTTTCGACAAATCGTTTCACAAATCATTTGACCGTTTTTTGTCTCAAAAATTTTTCGTTGAGTTTTTTGAAAAACAGCTATTTATTATCTTAAAAGTACATGAGTATTCGTAAAATCACAGCGCACTGAACTCATACAGTTTACCCAAAAACCATAAATAAATATATTAGCACTAAAACTCTGACCATCTCTTACTGACACTAGCCCTACTAGTGCGAGTGCCCATTAGAATTATCATCTTTGATGCTTTACTGCCCTGCTGTGTTTGCGTCTTCACTTTCTTTCTCAGCAGTCTCTTCTAGTTTTTCCCGGTTCGGCATGCAGTGGTTCAAAATGGTTCAAATGGCTCTGAGCACTATGGGTCTTAACTTCTAAGGTCATCAGTCCCCTAGAACTTAGAACTACTTAAACCTAACTAACCTAAGGACATCACACACGTCCATGCCCGAGGCAGGATTCGAACCTGCGACCGTAGCGGTCGCACGGTTCCAGACTGTAGCGCCTAGAACCGCTCGGCCACCACGGCCGGCGGCATGCAGTGATTTAAAAACGTGGTCACTTGTCCCCTTCCCATTTTCAGCGAATGGCTGCTCAGAACTATCAGTGCCATTGTGTATGCGATAAAACACATCATCTTAGGAAAATGACCAAGCACGGCTATGTGTTCAGTAACGACATGGCGTCAGTTGTGAAGATGTCTGTTACTTCACGCAGTAAGCTTTCTGGTTATACAGGCGTGCAAGTTTCTTGCAGCTCCAACTTCACCCGCTCACCATATTGTTGCTCATCCGCCCCTGGACCGCCTTTCTCCCCCCCGTCCCCGAACCACGATGCCGTTTGGGATGCGCGAGCAACGCGTGCTTCAGTTCCTCGGTGTGGAGGCCGTACGGCCCCAAATCCAGGGTTTTAACCGCCTGCCACCGTGGTTACTGGAGAACCCCAGAGTGATTTTTGATTTGGTGCGGTACAAGAGAGGTTGCACTCCTGCTTCCGTTTTTAATGCAACATTTTCTGCCATTTTATCTGAGCACCACGACTATGTAGCTGTTTTCCGAATGGAAACAGGGGGATTCCATTGGTTGCTCTGTTGTTTTTCGGATCGTGTCCTCGAGGTCCAACTGCCTCAAGCGTTTACTGTCTTTGATGCAGAATTGTCTGCGATCTTGCGGGCATTGGAGCAGATGAGACGCTCTTCCCGTTCTAAATTTCTGGTCTTTTCCGATTCACTACGTGACCTTCACTCATTGCAACGTTTGTATCCAGCAGATAAAATAGTCCAAACCATCCAGGATGCCCTCCTCCAACTACAATGACTGGGGAAGGGCACGTCGCCATTGTTGGGAACGAAATGGCAGATCTCGCAGCCAAGGAGGCAGGTCTCGATCCGCAAGTATTTCAGTGTGCCATCCCCCTGCACGCACTCACCTCGAGTCATGCGCCGGTGGGAGGATGAGTGGCTGGAAATGACTGCAATAAGCTCCGTTTAGTCAAGACCACAACGCGTGTGTGGTGTACGTCCTTCCAGCCACGTAGACGGGACGAGGTTCTCCTCACTCGGCTTCGGATAGGCCACAGTCCCATGACGCATGGCTTCCTGCTCTGGCGAGAGGATCCTCCAATGTGTGGTACTTGTGGCGTCGAGGTCACTGTGCGCCACGTTTTATTGGATTGAGTTTATTTTTTGACCAGCGGGCCGCGGCTGACTTGCCGGCGGATCTGCCATCTCTTTCAGGAAATACTCAAACGAATGTGGTTAAAGTTTTAAAATTCTGTGACTTGTCCAATGTTTTTACCAAGATTTTAGGGAGAGGGTCTTAATTTATTCGCAGGGTGACTGACTCGCCCATATTTTTCATAAGTGGCCAGCCAAGAGACAATTTTATTTGACATCCTTCACGCTCCTTTCTCGTTTTCCTTACGTTTTATTTTCTTATACAGCATTTTTCATCTTTCCCCTGTGCAGAAGTGGTACAAAGCTGTATCACTTTTCAACATAATCTGCCCCACGTTCAATGCAAGTCCTCCAGCGCTTACAAAGTGCATAAATTCCTTTAGAAAAAAATTCTTTTGGTAGTCCGCGCAACCACTCATGCACCGCGTGTCGTACCTCTTCATCAGAACGGAACTTTTTGTCTCCCAATGCGTCTCTGAGTGGTCCAAACACATGGAAATCACTTGGGGCAAGGTATGGTGAGTATGGTGGATGAGGAAGACACTTAAAATGCAGGTCTGTGATTGTTGCAGCTATTGTACGGGCAGTGTGGGGCCTTGCATTGTCATGTTGCAAAAGGACAGCAATCCACGTAGCTTTGATTTGATTGCAGGCTGCAGTTGATTTTTTAGGAGATCTGTGTATGATGCCCTGGTGACAGTGGTCCCTCTAGCCATGTAATGCTCCAAATGACGCCTTTTTTGTCCCAAAAGAGAGTCTGCATAACCTTCCCTACTGATGGTTCTGTTTGAAACTTCTTTGGTTTTGGTGATGAGGAATGGCGCCATTCCTTGCTCGCTCTCTTCGTTTCCGGTTGGTGGAAGTGAACCCAGGTTTCGTCCCCAGTAACGATTCTTGCAAGGAAGCCAGCACCTTCTCGTTCAAAGCACCCAAGAAGTTCTTCACAAGCACAGCACGTCGTTCTCTCATTTCAGGAGTCAGATGCCGTGGCACCCATCTTGCAGACACTTTGTGAAACTGGAGCACGTCATGCACAATGCGGTGTGCTGACCCATGACTGATCTGTGAACATGCTGAAATGTCATTCAGTGTCACTCCGCGGTTTTCCTTCACTATGGCTTCAACTGCTGCAGTGATCTGTGGAGTCACAACTCGTTGTGCCTGACCTGGACGAGGAGCAACTTCCACTGAAGTCACACCATTTGCTAACTTCCTACTCCATTCGTACACTTGCTGTTGTTACAAACATGTATCATCGTACTGAACCTTCATTCGTCGATGAATTTCAATAGGTTTCACACCTTCACTACGCAAAAACCGAATAACAGAACGCTGTTCTTCCCTGGTGCAAGTCGCAAGTGGGGCGGCCATCTTTATACTGATACTGCGACGGTATGTGAGCATCTGCACTATGCTACCACCTACAGGCTATTCTGCACGCTGTTTGTAGAGCGCTTACCAACTTATAGGATAACGGGGCGAAATTTCTATTTGTTATTACTAATTTAAGATTTTCATTTGACTCACCCTCATATAATTTTCCAATCGTACGAGACGTAATGATGTGAATAATTGTCAAAAAAAGCCAAGGCGAAAAACTTGAAAATGTATTTTGACAGTTATACGGTTGTAGTACCGCACATGAAGAAATGATGTGTGGTCCACCGTAGATGTATCATTTGTTTTCCCATGCATATGTACTTCGAGATATTGTGCCCTTTAACGAGGAGAAGAAGACGAAATTCATTGGAAGATGTCCCCAACAGCAACCAACTAGAGAGAAACTGCAATAGTAACGTTCTTCTTTCTAACGCTTTTTTCTCCTACTTTTCTTTCTTTATTCCTTTTTTTTTTTGACCTCATATTTTCATTAATTCCAGAGATGAAATATGTAAGAACAGTCAAATCAAAACGAGGTAGATGGGAAAAGTAAGCAAACTGGTTATTATTTCAAAAGTAATCGCCATAACTATTAATACACGAATATCGCGGCTCCAGAAATATGGAAATCGCTTGGGGAGAGATCGCGACTGCGTGGGCGACTCCCAAGCGAAATTTTTGCAGTGTAGACGAAGCAACCCTGACTATGTAAGGACGGGCAATATCCTGCAACAGAATGATGACGTCTGTCGACTCGCTAATCACTGACTTTCTGGAACACAGCGCCATTATTACCGCACGGCGGTAAGTGGACACTTTGTAAAAACTGAAGGGCGCTATCACGACTAGACTTCCAGACTATGTAGTTGTGACTGGATTGCGATGTATATTCTATGGTCCGGATTTGATCGATATTCCTGGTCACTAGTTAAGTAATGCAGAGCATGTCCTGCCAGCTATGTCCATGAAGTTTTCTTGGTTGCGGGACAGTATTTTTCGTCTGATTGTAGCAACGATCTGTCCTGTCTTATTCTTTAGCAAATCAAAACCAGGTTCTTGTCCTATACATATTCTCTCCACAATCGTATCTGTGTGGCAATACGTCGCTAAGACTAACTTTCTATATTTATCAGTTTCAACAAACGTATTTTGGGAAGTTTTACTTTCTTCGGTATTCCTTCATTAGCTGTTTTATACCAAGCTGATCTGAAGTCGGTTGCTAAGACTTTATTTTGGGCTCCCTTGTCGATTAGAGGGATACCTCACTTCTATAGGCCTGACTTTTCCGTTGTTGTTCACTAACCAGTATAATTGGGCGGTGGTTCGATCCCGCAGTTGCCTATTTCCGCCCGGAGGCAGCTAGTTTTTCAATAGAAACGTCCTGATGTTGTTTCCCTTGTGATGCATTTCGCTCAAATTCACTGGTACTTGGATACTGTCCAGCTTCCTCTTTCTCAGAGGAAGATAAAGAAATACATCATACGAACGTTACGTGGCACCTCAGGATTAAATGTTCCTACATCACTTATCCTCTACACGAACACTGCTGGAATCTGCATAGGTTGGAGTCCGTTTCAAAACTGAAAGGCAGACGACCTTAATTCGCACCAATATTTCGCTGACTAGAAAATATTACAAATAAATAAGGAATTTTTCGAACAAAAAATAGTAGTCCTCTGCAGTTTTTCAGACGAAAAACACGAGTATTACATGAAGGCTTTCACGGAAGGTATTTATTTCAGTCAAAGCCTCCAGACTGACAGGTCGTGTTTGATACATCAAACCATTTACTAACGTATCGTCTCCATCTACAGGTGAAATCTTCAGAGAAAAACTGGCAAATGCATCAAAATCTCAAGTAGCCCCACTGCTATTCTATCTAAATTGCTAGAAAATATTCCATGGTAGATAAGGCAAGGCAGGTATTTACAGACTAAAATTTAGAGTTCCAACTTATCCTACTGACATCACATCCCTCCAAAATGTCTCCCTACGGAGTGTTATTCAATGACAGCTTTATATGTACTACTTAAAAGAGAAAAAACATTCCTATGTCTGAAGCAGACTCTCCGACGAGGTGAATTTCCCTTCTTGTAGAGGCGACAGAGCGCGTTTTTAATTACTGAGAAGAATGATGGGCCACTCGTTATTTCCGTACTGTTGCTATTCCTACTGCCATGTGTGCGAGCAACTTTGACTCTACGCCGTCTGTGGTCCCGTGTTAGCTTGTATTATTTAGCGACCACGTCCTTGTTAAACAGCGCCGCCGAGTCGGGAGCTGACAGCAATCTTTATTCACGGCGCGTAGCTAATGCAGTCGCTCGTACGATAAAAAAGCAACCGCCAGTTACCTTTGTAAAAGGACCACCAGTCCCGTGCGTGATGACGGATTTTTACGATCGGCAATTAATATTCCTTTGGCCGCTGAACATACTTTTTTTTTCCCCTTTACTATACAGAACTTACGTTTAACACGAAGCAGGTCCTGAATCAGCATATCCAGATCAGCCAATATCCAATATTCTTTATTGTCATCTGCGCAACAGGAGAGTCAAAAATAAATGACTTCATCGCAGAACAAGATATTTAGGTATTGAGAACACGCATAGCGCAATGAAACCACTGCTCCTTTCTGGTCCATTAGGTCTATAGAAAGTGTATGGTTCCAAATTCCCTTCAGTCTACCATGAGTTTGGTTTTCTTTGTCCGCCGAAAACAGTCGTGGTAAATGTCGAGACGCTGGTAACTCTATCGCCCTGCTCCAAATGAAATAATGCCCCGTATTTGCAGTTTTTAAGTGACGTATTATGTAAAAAAGCTCAAGAGCTGGAGCTGTAAACTGTCTGCCACACTGAAGAGCCCGTCCCAATTGTAACATACTGTCAATATGTATTCGACTATGTCGATTTCATTGTCTCGGCTATCACTACCTGGAATACTTCACACAATAAGAGAGATGTCAAATGCATCACCCCAGCCACCTATCTCTCAACATCTGAAGAGACCCAGAGGCTTGAATTTCATCCCTGTACAACACAGGTAGGTCACTTAGGTGTTACAGAACTTAAGATACTTCAATACAAGTCAGCATGCACTATACATCTACATCTACATCTACATCTATACTCCGCGAGCCACCTTACGGTGTGTGGCGGAGGGTACTTATTGTACCACTATCTGATCCCCCCTTCCCTGTTCCATTCACGAATTGTGCGTGGGAAGAACGACTGCTTGTAAGTCTCCGTATTTGCTCTAATTTCTCGGATCTTTTCGTTGTGATCATTACGCGAGATATATGTGGGCGGTAGTAATATGTTGCCCATCTCTTCCCGGAATGTGCTCTCTCGTAATTTCGATAATAAACCTCTCCGTATTGCGTAACGCCTTTCTTGAAGTGTCCGCCACTGGAGCTTGTTCAGCATCTCCGTAACGCTCTCGCGCTGACTAAATGTCCCCATGACGAATCGCGCTGCTTTTCGCTGGATCATGTCTATCTCTTCTATTAATCCAACCTGGTAAGGGTCCCATACTGATGAGCAATACTCAAGAATATAGAAGACTACTGTTCTTGACTTGAACGTGATCAGTCCCATTCCATCAGACATATTCACACACCTATCTCGGAAGATATACTGCGGCTGTGAGGCAAGAGGCCTCACTCAGTGCGGCTCATGGCTCATCACACAAATGCCAGGACTTCCTCAATGGAAGGGAATTATGCACTCTACCAGTAACACAATTAATTGTGAGAGAAGTGCAGTAACTTTCTGGCCGTTCATTCACCAAGTGACTTCAACAATAGTTAGGCGAAATGGTTGAGTAAATAAACAATAATATCAACATACAACCAAGACTGTTTTCTCCTCCTCATTCTACATACTGGTTGCTGTGTTACCACGCAATGGAGTGGGAAACCTTCATACATTGTGTTTTGAATACATTCTTTGATTGACATAAACTTATAAGTTTAATTAACAAAATCATTGAATCACAATGAGTGGCATTCTACGCTGTACACCCTTATGATGCGTTCCATGTATATAAATCTTTCTTAAATGAGTCACGTAGATACGAAAGGAAAACGACACAAACTCTTTCCTGTTAACATGTTGACGTACGGTTCTCTGGGCTACGAGACGTTCCTTTGTAATCTGTGTGTTGCTCTGCAGCGAAATTTCTAACTAATAAAATGGATACAGATTTCGAGAAAAGAGGGAACACGTTTCAGTCGTAAACAAATTATTAAAAAACTCGTAGTTTTCGGAGTAAGCTTGCTGGACTGACAGTATCATACATAATCACAGGGTACGAAGTTGCTTTCGTACACACAGTCGCAGGCATAGTGTATGTGTTCCAGTCTCGTTTTTAGCATAGCGTTTCAGTAGACAAAATCCTTTTTATCCTCTAGGTATTTTTTTGTGGCTTATAAAAGGCCCAGATTTTAAATATGTCGGTCCTGACAAGTGACTCGATGAGTAAACGATCGTACTCTCGGAACATGTCAAAAGAAGCAGACTGTGTCCGTCAGGAGATACTGATCCGAAACTTCGTCTACAGCGCGGAGAAACAGTCCCAGACAGAGGTGCGGGCTGCCTCGCCATTAATGCTTTTAACTGGTTGCCACAATTTAGGATCAACTGGCAGAAAATAGTGTTAATAGCAATTCAAAACAGGCCTCATTACCATTTCATGAGACGAAATCAATGACTGTAACCAATAGACATATGCTGTGTTTATGCCTAAGTAAAGTACGACCACCGTGTCGCTAATAACAAAATATATGTATTTAAATAAATCCACATTTGCTTTTCCGCAGCTAACAAACGACGTTCATATAGATGAGGTTACTGTTTTCTATAAGTGTTCTTTCTCTCTGTTACGTTCCACCTTATTGTAACGTATCGCAGCTAGCTCATGAGAATCGTGCCAGAAATTCAAACAGTTATATTGTTGTGGTATTCAGTCCGAATACTGTTTTGATGCAGTTCTCCGCGCTAGTCTGCTAGACTATCCTATGAAAGCCTCTTCATCTCGGCATAACTACTGCAGCTTACATCCATTTGCACCTGATTCATACCTTGGTCTCGCTCTACTAGCTGTACCACTTCGCTCCCCCCCCTTCCCCTCCCCCCTCCTCATACACACACTTTCCTTCATTAACAAACTGATGATTCCTTGACGCCTCAGGACGTGTCCTATCAATTCAGCCCTTTTTTTAGTCAAATTGTGCCATAAATTTATTTTTCTTCAGTTCAGTTTAATACCACTTCATTAGTTATTCTTTCTACCCATCCAGTCTTCAGCATTGTTCTGTAGCGCCACATTTCAAAAGCTTCTGTTCTCTTCTTGTCTGAACTGCTTCCTGCTCACTTTTCACTTCCGTACAAGGCTACACTTCAGCAGTTACTTTCTGAAAAGACTACCTAACACTTACATTTATGTTAGGTGTTAAAAATTTCTTTTTTCTTTTTCAAAAATTATTTTCGTGCCATAACCAGTCTGCATTTTGTATTCTCTCTACTTCAACCCTCATCACTTATTTTTCTGCCAAATGGCAATATTCAGCTACTACTTTTAGTGTCTAATTTCCTATTCTAATTCCTTCAGTATTGTCAAATTTAATTCAGCTATATTCAGTTACTATTATTTTACTATTGTTGATTATCTTGTAACCATTTTTCAGCTGCTCTTCCAGATCGTCTGACTGTGCGGTTTTACATATTATGTAGGCACGCTCAGTCTTCTCGACTGTATTTCGTCTTTTTCTATTTTTCACTTAATCAGAAGATGGTATGAACGGAAATATACGATCAGTGAAGAGCAACAAATTTATTTTGAGATCTAGGTGGGGAGTAAAGACAGAGGACAAAATAGTCCGTCAGTCCAGGAGGCATCGCGGTAATACTGCGTAACACAGTCTCTGTCATTGACAATGGTTTCAATTCAGCGAAGACCAGAGTTCACTAGTTTCTTCAGGTATGCTATATCCAGCTGAAGCCAATCATTGATGGGATGCTGAATGCTCCATCTCATCCGGTTTTCCAGACAGTCACAGGCGCTTTCTGCCTGATTAAGGTCGCGTTATTTGGCGGGCCAGTGAGGTGCGACAGCCGGCCGACGTGGCCGAGCGGTTCTAGGCGCTTCAGTCCGGAACGGCGCTGCTGCTACGGTCGCAGGTGCGAATCCTGCCTCGGGCATGGAAGTGTGTGATGTCCTTAGGTTAGTTAGGTTTAAGTAATTTCTAAGTCTTGGGGACTGATGACCTCAGATGTTAACTCCCATAGTATTCAGAGCCATTGGAACCATTTTGATTGACACGCTGGGTATTGTTTGGTTTGAGTGCAGTTGCTGGATGTCCAGTGCATATGCGCTTTTCAGCATAGTCCCTGCGTCTCTGAACTGTGATACCCAACGAACCACAAAAGATTCACCGAATCCAGGTATTGATGGTTTCAGTTTTGCATGCATTTTCTATACGTGAAGTGCACAGGGACGTAATGAGGGCGTTAATGAGAGACCGAAACTGGTCGTGTAAATAAAATAACAACTTCTGGAAACATAAGGCTGTTTTGTGATTTTTCTTTCATATATATCTGACCAGTCACTGCCCCGTATCAACGATGGATCAGCAGATACAGAATGAGTCAACAGAGATCTGCGAGTTGCTGCTGTTTCTCCACATACGGCCACTAGCCTCTTGTGGATGTCTCAAGCGGTCACTCCTTCCCTCCAGAGAAGCCACAGTGTTCACCGTAGCCCGTACTTATCTGCTTCCATGTTGTCCGATCGATGTCCACCAGCTGCTCGCAAGCCAGAACAAGTGCACCATCAGTTAGCGCTAGACAGTACTGCAGCCGCTCTTGCGCACGGATCGACACACATTTCAAACTACTACTGTGTAGGAGTTGTATGGGGAGTACCAGTCAGTACCAAATGAACTAAATAAATGGGTGTGACTGGTGGTGCATTCGTTGCAGATAAATTGGATAGCCTACGACCATACACCCAAAAGTAGGCGGTGTAGTCATGGGCATGTCGTTTCCACCACTCATGTCACCACGTCGTACCACCCCAACTGCGCTACGATACCAAGTGATCACTATGACGTGTGTCAACGGTGTAGGATCACATCACCAGTTCTGTTCCATCTACGGCACTCAAAAATGCTCTTTTAGGGGGATGCCTAACGTATTGTCTTGTGAGCTCGTATTTCTAATAAAGCGCTCAACTAGTCAAGAGATCATAGCAGTTCTGGAAACACGGAGCGCAGCTGGCCAGCGAGTTGGCCATCTGAAGATGTAGGAGCGTGTGGTGGCGGAGCGGCGCTGGCGGGTGCAGGCCCGCTTGCTGCCGGCGCCGGTAGGCCGCTGGTGATGACGGCTATTGTGGCGCGCGCCACGGATAGCAATCTGGCGGCTGGCCCGGCGTGCAGTGCGCGCGGCACGGACAGCTCAATTGGCCCCCCGGCGCGCCGCGACCTGTTCCAGCGCTCCGGCCCTCACGCAGTGCGCGAAGGGAGACGGCGTGCCGCCCTGGGCACCAGCCGGGTTCAAGCAGTTCCACTGCCATTGTGCGCAGTGCGCCCTCCGGAGCGTGTGCGTTTCATTCACTGACCCTCACCAACTACCTTGTCAGTCCGCCCACGGTAGCTGAGTGGTCAGAACAATCCTAAGGGCTCGGGTTCGATTCCCGGTTGGGTCGGAGATTTTCTCCGCTCAGGGTGTTGTGTTGTCCTAATCATCATCATTTCATTCCCATCGACGCACAAGTCACCGAAGTGGCGTCAAATCGAAAGACTTGCATCCGGAGAACGGTCTACCCAACGGAAGGCCCTAGTCGAACGACATTTATTTTTACCACCTTGTCAGATTGCAATGGTCACTGTTCATCCTAACGAGGGCCCGTGGCAGTGGGTCTTAATGGTGTCCTACGATAAATGCCTGTTCGGTTACTGGGCTTCCTGAATACTAGGCTATTGTGACTAAAATGTTGCCGTAGCACCAGTACAATTTTTAAGTTTGTGGACATGTTCGTAATAAATTATCAAATTTTCATTTATCAAAGGGAGGTCAGAATCCCACGGGCACATGTACTCTCGTGTTCGTTGTGACATGGAAGCAAACAGCATCCAATTGCACCCTGAATGTGTTCGTAGTGTAACACTTCCCGTTTCAATAGTGGATGATATATTATCACGACTGGCTGCGTGGTAGTTTAAATCTTCTTAAAATATTTATTATAACTGTCTCAGTTCAAATTCAAATGGCTCTGAGCACTATGGCACTTAACTTCTGTGGTCATCAGTCCCCTAGAACTTAGAACTACTTAAACCTAACTAACTTAAGGACATCACAAACATCCATGCCCGAAGCAGGATTCGAACCTGCGACCGTAGCGGTCGCGCGGTTCCAGACTGTAGCGCCTAGAACCGCTCGGCCACTATGGCCGGCTGTCTCAGTTGCAAATAGTCTCACTAGATTACTAGTTTCTACGACAATTAGCGATCATTTTCAGATGTTATTAATCACGAGCTATGAAAAGTCGAAATTCTTTAAAAAGAGCATAATCAAAGCTCTAAAATTGTATTCCCATGCCAACAGTGTAAAAAGCGGAGTGTTGGGTGATGCACAGTAGAAAAGCGCTTTGTATCACCTAACGCATCAGCCAGTATCGTCTTTCTGCCACATCACCCTTTAGCATGAGCTTCAGCGAGCTCTGAAGATACTATTTAACCGTTATAATGTTCATTAAGTGTTATGTAAAGCCGGCTGCGGTGGTCTAGCGGTTCTGGCGCTGCAGTCCGGAACCGCGGGACTGCTGCGGTCGCAGGTTCGAATCCTGCCTCGGGCATGGGTGTGTGTGATGTCCTTAGGTTAGTTAGGTTTAAGTAGTTCTAAGTTCTAGGGGACTTATGACCTAAGATGTTGAGTCCCATAGTGCTCAGAGCCATTTGAGCCATTTTGTTATGTAAAGCAAACACAGGAAATATCATGTCAACAAGAGAGGGCTGTAATATTACCAGTATCTTTTTCCGAGAGAGGAACAGAAAGAAATGCCTCCACGTGCAGCATAACCAGCATTGCCAGGCGCCACACCGGGTGGTGTGGCGTTGAGAGAAAGAGAGGGAGGGAGAGAGAGAGAGAGAGAGAGAGAGAGAGAGAGAGAGACAGAGAGAGTGAGACCACACTGTTGGCGCTGCCAAATGTTCTCTGTCTCTGTGTATCAGTGCACACCAGCTGCTTTCTGACTTGTCCACTTTACTTGGCGTAGGAGAAAAATAAACGCGTTACTCTGCCCAAAACCGACTGGATATTACAACTGCAGTGGACGCGGAGTAATGCTCTGGGCGGGTACCGTGACCAACCCACTAACAATGCTACTGTCTTTTGCTTAGTAGAGTGGAGATGACGGGCCCAGCTATTTGTTTCCATAAATACACACATACCCCGCTAGTCATTGTACGATATGTCACGTATGCACCAAGTATAAATTGACTATCCACAAGTTGATTCAGATGAGCCAACCTGCTCCAAATACATTCAGAACGGGTGAATATGTAGAGCAGCAGCAGGGGACTACGTGGCTAACTTTATGATGTACGCAAGTAATTATGACACCAGTCTTTTTAAATCGAACTCTATTACTTTTTTTGTATCATAGGAAACAGCCTTCTATGGGGACTTGATCTAACAGTAACACGATAATATCACGAACTATAGCCCAGCCGCCAGAAGACGGGGTCTCATAAAGTCTTCCTTTTCAAAGGAATTGTACACAAACACATAACTCAGCTAGAATTCGTGTCTTTATTGTTTTGACGGTCATATATAGCTCTAAACTATTGAATTTCTGCACTGATACGTGATCCGATTCCGGACAGACCATATTGCACGACGAACTTCATACGGACTTGTAATACAGATTCATGTTATGTAGCATCTCATGTCTACCGAAGTCGCCCTTGTGCTTGTTATTTCGTTCTTGTTCATGTTGTGAGCGAAAGTAATGCTCACTTTCTTTTTATAGGCTCCTCCACCCTTCAGCATTTGCTTTGTATTCCCATTCGCTTAGCATTCACGAGCATGGTAATCTTCCACTTTCAGACCTCTCTTCCTCGACATTGTAATTACTCCCACTCTCCGTGTTATTGTCGGCCGTCCACGCTTCCTCCTTCTCGGCGGCAACCATTCCAGGGTTACTTTTCGCCATTCGCCGCACGTAGCCTTACCATTGAAGAGCGTTTTCCTCATATCTTTGGATGACTGGTTCTTCCATATCTATTAACGCTCTACCATTTCTCCTCCTCTCTGTTCTGCATATCCTGGCTATCCTCCTTATTCCATCCATCTCTACTGCCTTTGCTCTGCTCCTCTGCCGGTCCCCCCAGGGTCCAGCCTTCTGCACCGTATGTTACTATACTTTCGACTACTATTTCGTAGCATACTCTTCTTTTTTTCCGTCGATATTGCCCTGCGCCACAGAACTCCATTTAGCCTCTTAGTTGCTCCTTTTTCCTGCTGGATTCTGCCTTTCGCATCTGCTTCACAGCTTCCCCTTGGCATGGATAACCAGACTTCAGTATTTTAAAAATGTCTTACTGCTTTAATAGTTCCTTTCGGCAGTGCCATATCCCTTCCATCTTCCCCCACTACGTCTTTTATCATCATATTGACTTCCTCCCTACTTTCTCCTATAATAATATCGCAAATAATAATGAGTGGTACTTCCAGGATGGAAAGGAGTTAATACTACATTTCCGCACAATTGATTCAACTGTTTGTTTTGGATGTATATCTTAAACAGGGCCAGGGACATACTGTAGTCCTGTCTAAGTCCTTTCGATGTTTGCAGTGGCTCACTCAATTTTCTCCCTACTTTAACTATTGCTTACGTTTGCTGATATATCCTCCAAAAAAGGGATATTTTCTGTGTTTCTGTAGCTATGTATTCCATCGCTGTCAGTAGTACGAAGATTCTTACAGAATCATATGCTTTTTCTAAATCCGAAAATATTAGGTGTATTTCCTGACCTTTAGGATACGCCTTCTCAGTTATTTATCTAAGGGTAAAAATATAGTCCATAGAAGATCGTCCAACCGTAAAACCTACTTCGATCTCTCGCATCTTTCCTTCAGTCTCACTCTTCAACCCGTTTTTCAGTATAGAGCTAAAAAGTCTGCTGATAGATGCCATAACACTAATCCCTCTATAATTGATTGGGTGTTTCTTGTTTCCTTTTTTATAGATAGTAGATTTATATGATACGCACCAATCTTTTGGTAAATACTCTCCTTTCACAATCTCATAGAAGAATTTACATGTAAGTCCCGCCATCTAAAGTTCTATGCCGACTCCTTCCGGCCCACTTGCCTTTCCATTTCTTGTATTTTTCAGCATCTGTATCAGTTCTCCCTCTAGTATGGGTTTTGTACTGCTTTTGTTGTAGACTCCTATCACCTCGTCTCTACTTTTTTCCACCAGAAGTTCTTCAGAGTGTTTTTCCATTGTGCAGGCTGTATTGTGGGTGTGGGATTGCTAGTCATTTTTATTTTCCTTATCGTTCTTCGTGCCTCAGCCGATCTCCTAAATTCAAGCGAATACTGCATTTCCACACATACTCTCCCGATTTCGCTTTCTAAAACTTTCTTGATTATTTCCTGGGCCTCCTTTTATATACCTTATTTCTATTCCAATCCTCTTAACTCCTAGAGCTTAACCATACGTGGTATAATTTCTTCTTTTCCTTAACCACCTCCAACAACTCCATGGTCACCGATTTCAGTTCTTACTTTTCTTTCCCTTACCTTCCTAAAACCTCCTACGCTGATACTTTAATCGACTGTTTCAGGAAACCGTTTAGTTAACTTGCACTCCAGTCCTCCTCCATTGCATCCAATCCTAGATTCCAGCTTTGCTGGTAAGAAGTTTTCACACTTTCTTCTTGTAGTGGATGTATGCTATATTTGGGATCCTCTATTGCTGTACTTCCAACATGCTCGTTCTTCTCCTCCGGCTTTGTTTTAGTCTTAATCGGAAAAGCAGTTTTTGAGGTACCTGTCTAAAGGTCGGGGACACACCCTGTCACTGTTTTTATCCTTTCATTTTGTACCTTAATCATCCGCTGTCTTCGCACTATTACCTAGTATGGAATTGAATTTAGGTTCCTTGATGGATTAGCCCAGGCGTATTTTTGAATTTATTTTTGTTGGAATTGGTCATCCATAACAGTACACTCTTGAATCTTACATAAATTATTCATCTTCCAACAGGTATCATTTTCTATATCATCTTCCCGTGGTCCTACAACCTCATCATTTACTCTTTTTCCAGTTCGTCCATTAAACTCCCCGATTATTAACAATTTCTTCTCATCTGTACAATCGTCAACCGGTTCTTGTAAGTCATCGAACAAGTCTATGTTCTCCTCCTTCCTCGTTAGGGTCATACATAAAAGTTAATTCCAATTTTATTCCATGATTTATTTTGTTGTTACACTGATTATTCTTCCATTCACTTCCTTCCATTTTCTTCTGATAAGAATTGCTGCCTCTGATATTGCTCTTTCAGTTTTTTCCAATCCAGTCCAAAACAGAATAGTCTCCAATCACATCTTATCCACCTCCTTTCCTTTTTCCTTTCTGTGATTATGAGGCTACCAACTTCCAGTACTTCAGTTTCCTTAACTATATTCTCAATTTCTCCATGGCAACGTCCGCACATTTCGTGTTCCACAAATAGAGTCCTGGATGTTAACTGGAGTCGATGCCTACTGATACATCCAGCTTCTATAATTTCTTTAGAAACGTAGCAAAGCCTGTTTTTACCGGTGTGGTATACCAACACCTTGCTGAACTCGCCCCCCCCCCCCCCTCCCCACAACGTGAAGGACCAGGATTTTTCCTGAAGGTTTACTCCCATAGAGAGCTTCACTACTGGTAAGAGTCCCTTATGTTGCTATGTCAAGAATGGACAACTCAGGATCGGATAAAGGATAATAAGGGACGTTGTGAGACGCTCTTTGTGTGGCTCCCCTGCTAGAGGCCTGTATGGCATGGGAGACCCTGCCAGTAGCTACGTTACGGTGGTATAGCACTCTACTTCACTGAAACAGGCAAATCCTCTCGCCCGCAAGGATAGTACTACGCCGTATTCTCGAGAAGGAGTGAAAGTAATTTAAAATTTAAACGTGGTCCTCCCTATATCGTCAAATCTCACGAAGAGAGTCGCACTGGTTCTCATCAAAGTGTTATCCAAATTGTGATTTTATGTGCTCAATCTCGGTTCTCATCAAAGTGTTATCCAAATTGTGATTTTATGTGCTCAATCTCCAGTTACATTACAAAGTAGTCCGACGGGGCTATAAAGATAGTACAGTGTAGCACAGTAGGTTGCATCTGATACGTCTCACACAACGAAATGACTCGTACCTGTATCTGCTGCTTTTAAATGAAACTCCATAACTTAATTAAGTGGACACAGTGAATCTGGTAACAAGTGTAGCAAAAGCAGCATTGAATTGCTTGGTTTATGGCCGAGACGGAATGATTATTAAGAGAAGTGAGTTAAGTTTCGGTGTAACGACGCAATCATTTCGAGGCGGCGCGTATTACGTGAAGATTTGAGGTCGGGCGAGGCGACAAGTCATTAGGGACGGCGCGGTTTAATTTGGGAAGGCCGTGGCGTGCTATTACAGCACGGAGGGCACGAGCGGGGGACCGCTAAGTGGCCGGCATTCCTGCAGCAGGCCGCGTAACGAGGATGCACCGCCCCGTATCCGGGAGCTGGTCCAGCGACCACGACCCCTGGCACCGCACTCGCTTGCTGGCCTTCCTCAGACAGCTCCCAAGTGCGGGCCACACACCTGGCCACACACGCCAAGGAAGACGTTCCATATTGCTTTGTGAATGGATTAAATAGTTGCTAACAAATAGACACAGCACCACATCCTTAACAGAGAAAATTCCTGAAATTTAAAAATAATTTGTGACGCAACATTGTAACACATTTCCTACCCTCCCCCCTGTTCGCTATTGTCGTCACTTGGTCAGTATCCGGCTGCTGGCAGAAGGAAACTTTCTTCAGCCTCGGGCTGGTCGACGGGTTTTTCCCTAATCTTCCTAAACCGTTCGTGGCTGGAGCTTACATGCGTGGTCTGGAGGAAGAGTAATTTTCTGCACGACCGCCGGTATTTCCAGCAAACTTCCAGAAAACATTCTTAAAGTCCTGGCAAAAAGCACCGTCTTATGTAAGCGCTCTAAGCAGGAGTGGGGAATGGGTGCTTCTGATTCTGATTGGTGGAAAGCCCTAATTGCAGTTTGGAGCTCGCGAAATCGAGGAGTCCGTCTGTAACCCTCCGGCGGTTGAGGTGTCACGTAGTGGGACCTCGGGACTGGAGAGAGGGGCAGGGGGAGGGGCAATCTTTTCGTCTCAGAGCATCGCTTGCATCCTATGTTCCCAATTATTTTTTTGGTGTATTTCAATCTCTATCGTCCCCTTTAGTTTTTACCCTCTACAACTCCGCCTAGTACCATGGCGGCTATTTCCTGATGCCGTAACGTTACCTTTATTTCCGCGACTGCTTCTTCGAGGTATAGATTTGACAGTACGGGTGAAAGGCTGCATCGCTCTTACACCCGTTCTAATTCGAGCACTTCGTTCTTAGGCTTCCTATCTGATAGTTTCCTCTTGGTTCTTGTACATACCGCATACTATTTGTTTCTCTCTATAGGTTGCCCCTATTTTCCTCAAAATTTCGAACATCTTGCACTAATTTACATTGTCCAACGCTTTTACCAGGTGGGCAAATCCTATGAACGTGCCTAGATTTTTTTCTGTATTGTTTTCATAATCAAACACAGTGCCAGGACTGCCTCTCTGCTGACTTTGCTTTTCTTAAAGCCGAACTGATCTTCATCTAACAACCCTCAGTTTTCAAGTAACTTTTGGGAATCCAACCGGGTGACTCCGACAACCGCGGTTCTTGGTGACGTCATCCGGCAGCATCCCTGCAAGTTATTTGAACATTGTGTACGCCAGAAGAAACTCAGGTTTCAGATTATTACTTTTGTTTTCCTTTCTTCTGTATATTATTCTCGTCAGCAGCTTGGATGCAAGGACTGTTAAGCTGATTGTACTGTAGTTCAGGCACTTGTCTGCCCTTGCTATCTTCGGAATTGTGTGGATGACATTTTTCTGAAAGTCTTATGGTACGTCGTTTGGTTACCATTTCTCCGAATTATTTTACAAATTTAGATGGAATACTATCAGTCCTTTCTGCCTTATTTGAACTCATGTCTTCCAGAGGTTATCTTTTCGGAAATTCGGTGTTACTGATCCTTCATGATCAACGAGGTTACATTTCAAGCACGGAAAGCCCACAAAGCATTCGAAAGTGCGTTCCCATGCGCGGGTGACGAATTACGCTCAGGCATCTTTCTGTTTTCCCCGACGAGTGTTGCGGTTTAGTAAAGGTGGGCTTGTTCGTTAAAAAGATGTGTCAGAGCAGAGCATGAAGCCATCAGCTAACTAGAGAGCGTGGGCTAAATTCCGCGCAAATTTGATTTTTTATGTGACCCTTTCCCTATTGACTTTGAACTTCCTTCCTGTTTACCGTTGAGGTGCCTATCGGCGAGACTTACTAGTAGTCAATTGGAGGCGGTTTATAGAAGTATTAGCGGTGGAAATATTCCAGTCCAGTGGTTAGATCACGTAATCTTTCTCGGATTTGACGGTTACAGAGTTTTTAATTAGTAACTTTGCAGTTGCCCTGCCTCGCTTGTCAAAGTGATGCTGGCCAACCTTATTGAGAATGTTTGGTAGTGTAGCAGAGCAGATAATTAATGCGGGTACGACCGTAAATGTTTCCGATCAATCCGTGGACCAGTACCTCAAGTTTTGTCGCGCGCCGCACATCAACAAAACTGCCTGAATTCGGGCCACGGCCTCGAGTGTGGGTTGGTATAACGTTACGGAAGCTCCTAGGTGAGAACGAAAGGAACGTTTCACCTCAAGGAACCACTAAAACTTAAACTGAACTCCATGATCACGCCCAGAAGGCACGACGATGCCGACCGGCCGCCGTGTCATCAACAACATCCTCTACCATATGACACCATAAGGACGCCGTGTGGATGGGCAAGCGTTCAGCATAGCTCTCTTCCGCCCATTGTTGGCTTTCCACATCTTGGAGCCGCTACTTCTCATTCAAATAGTCCCTCAGTTGGTACACGAGGCTGAATGGACCCCGTTCCAGTTCACGCAAAAGAAAAATACCTGGCAGTACAGGTGATCTGTAAGGCAGTAAAACGCACTGACGCTCAGCTCCAGACGCGGACGTTGTAGGACCATTGCTATTAGTAAAATTGACAAATTATCTAGTTGTTGACATTGTAAGATACATGACGCTGTTCCAAAATGATGCTGTTGTACATAGAGAAGTTACAATGCTAGAAAATAGTAGCAGAATGCACGAAGACATGCAAAGGAACGACGCTTGTCGCAGGGAATAGCAATTGACCCTCAACAAAACAAACGTAAAGTACAGTAAGGTGGATAAATTTACAGCAAGACCTATTATAGTATGACTAACATTTGCCCCATAGCTTTACCTGTGTATGTGTTCGACACAATACTTCCCACACCTCCTCCTCCATCTCTGTTTCCACCTCTTCTTCCATTACGCTGCCCACCCCATCGCCCACCTCTGTCTATCTCCTCCTCCCCACTCTCTCTGCCTCTTCATATCCTTCTCCTCTCTCTATCTCTCCTTCCCCCTGTACATCTCCTCTCCCCCTCCCTCTGTCCAACCTGTCCTCACCCATCTTTCTGTCCATCCTACTTGCCACCATTCTGTGATATCCACCTTCTCCTCCTCCATACTCTGTCTCCTCCTCCTTCCAGCTGCCCTTCTTCTTCTCTCTCCCTCTCTCCCTATCCACCCCTACATCCTGCCTGAGACTACTTCAACACTGCCATACAGAGCAGCCTACATGCTGGGGGCTGGTAAACTGTTTCTTACCCCTGACATGTAGGCTGCCGTGCAGTGCAGGTTCATTGAGTAGCAAACATTCTTCTTATACAATATAACTGTCATGCAGAGCATCGTACATGCCGAGGGCTAGAGAGAACACTTATAAACCTCACAGTGCTGATACTTGTGACGCCTGCTATTTCCAACTAGGAGTATGTGATTTAGAGTGGAACGACCACTTAACACTAATAGAGGCCTAGCCAGGAGGCAGACTGAGATGCATTGCAACAAATTGGAAGAAATTTAGTCCACCCAGATTGTAGTTTACAAAGTCTTCCTTCGATGAACACTCGAGTTTTGTTCCTCTGTATGGGGACCTTGTCAAGTGGATTTTATAGAGGAAACAGAGAAGGTAAAAGAAAAGAGAGTGATAGCATAGTAGGGATGCTCATCCAACTCCAATGGAAGATGCCAGACAAGAGAGACGCTGTACATCACGGTGTGATTTACTGTCAAAGTTGAAAGCATATGTTCCTAGAAGCGTCAAACAATATATTAATTTGTCCTACGAGTATCTCGCTAAAAGACAACTAGGTAGAATTAGTAAGTGATTTCTGATTGTTAAAACGATTTTTAATGTTTAGTCTAGCCTGTTAGAAACGTTTTTTCGCACACATCATAAATTTCACGGCTGTTCAGAGGTCAGAGGTATGTAATATATGATGCAGTAAAGATCATCTGTATGTGAAAAAAGTTCTGGTAGCTTTGGTAAACATTTAAGATGGTAGAGGCCGTGGACCCACACATGAAGAAACAGGTGAATGATTAGTGAGTTTCGAGGTCCCACAGGCGTTTAGCAACCGTCGCTCCTTTCGCGCATCATTCGTGGCTGGACCAGGAAAGGTGAAAGTGATCATGCTACAGAAAGTATCCTCTGCCACACAGCATAAGGTGGCATTCGGACTATAGATGTAGATCTATTAATTTGGTTTTGCAACACCACTGTATGTGTGAGCGTGTGTGGCGTTAAAGATGGCCAGCTGATTAAGGAATATTTCGTCAAATAAATAAATAATTAAAACTAAAAAAATAAAAAATGTAACATTACTGAGGACTAAAAACGAAAAGTAATCAAAATCAAGGTAGTATGTTCCAAGACGCTCACCTTTGATCGTTTGTGAAATCAAACTCTTCACTTGGGTAACGTTCAACCCGTGTCGCTCCATCCTATATGGCTGGAAGCTCCTCGGCTTGCTGTCCACACGGTGTCAGAGACGATGCAGCTCAATACTGTTCCACTCTTCTACCTTACTGAAGGTGTTCAATGTGTGTGGGGGATTCCGCAACAACGCAATGCGCTTTTCAACTGACGCCCCCGCATGCTCACTCGAGTTTAAGTGATTAGGTACTGCTGGCATTTCCATTTGGCTGGTTTCTGTTTCCTGGAGAAAGGTGTCCACTCACGCGTTTTATCGTCTTAAAAAACGTTTCCGTTACCGACATGCTGATTGCAGGGCTAAATCGTACGTTGAAGGGCTACCGTATCTTGAAAATTTGCAACTGAATGTTGAAGAAAATATCTGAACATGCTTATGTCCTGAACATTACTCCAAAATTATTGAACACGAACCTCTGGAAACGGAATCTGACTAGATAATATTTCAGGAAGGATTTTTGCTATCTCAATTAGGCTCTACTCTGAAATATTTCTCAAATATTCAGTTTTAAACACCACAAACTGCGTAATTAGCTACCAGCGTGTGTTAAGCTTTGCCTTATAGGTTCAGCTTGTGTAGACCAAATACGCTTGTCGTCTGTATAATTTCTAGTATGAAAAATCTAAAACCCATGAACTGATTTTGTCGCGGAACTGAATTTTAGTGCCGCTGCCTCTGCAGCTGTATGCCTCGGAAAATTGCGTCTAGAGTAGATTTACCTGTATGCCGTAAAATTCTAAGGATGAGAATAGCAAAAGCTTTGCATGATCGAATGTTACTACTTATGAGAATAGCACAACGCAGGAAAAGGACAGACGGGAAACAGGTGGTCATTAGAGTATAGACAAAAGAAAATCCATAACGCAATGAATCCACAGACGCCAGGAATGCAAGTTCAACATTACAGTGATCGAAATAATTATACCGAAAGGTTCATTCCGTCATAGCTGAGTACAGTACATGGGTACGCTGATGTGAAAAGTCGATAATTTTCCTAATCATTCACGAAACACTCAAAAGTATATTACAGAGATGTTTACCGAACTTTTACGAGAGAGACAGAAAGAGATAGATACTGCAAATCATTAATATCCGTGTGTGAATGAACTATTACCGAATCCTGGCCTCCATATCTACAGGAGAAATAGGATGGACCAGAAAAGCATTTTGAGTCAGCTCAGCAAATCGAATGAATATTCAACACGAGAGCTTAGATTGATTGAGCTTAGCTTTGAAGCATACAAAACTGCAGCAGCGTAAGTGACACGCGGGTTCACTCAACAGGCCGTCATCTCAGAAGGTCCAAGGAAAAGGCATGTTGAAAGCGGCCGTCTCGATTCACACAAAAGAAGCGACTACTTTAGATTCTTTTTAAGAAGAACCAGCAGTAAGGGTGAGGCTTTGTTCATAGGAAGGTGGTCAGAATATAGGGTGACAACCTAATGCCTAAAAAGTAAAGCCTGCCTCCGCTATATTGGTGAGCCTTGATTAAGTGATCGTATTGCAATGCAATTTAATTTAAAACAGGAATAAAACGTTAGGCTGTTTTGGCGCGATGTGCATCATGCTCGACGAGTAACAATTGGCGTTAAAAAACTATGTCTTCAACCGCCTGATGATGGGTATTCATCCACGAAAGTATACTTTTTTCAAAGTAGATACTCAGAACTAATAGTCGATTCTACGCACTAACGCTAAAAGGGTGAATTCCGCACAAGGCTTTAATGTACAAAGAGTCTTACAAGACTTACAAGACAGCATGGTGGACAGGCTTCAGCTGACGTCCGTGCTCACTAGAGATAACGCCATCTCCCTTTTGTTTCCCGGAACTGAATATTGGCAACGAGAGGCGTACAGGATATGGAACCAATACACGACTGGCCCGCGTTCCTTCTGAACACTTACGTTCCACAATGGTACCTCGCCAACGACTCTTCAATGACTATCGTCAGCCGTCAGACAGATGCTTCATTCGTTAGTGAAGGAAAACCGACACAGTTGATCACGGTTCCATTCCAATTGTTCCACAGACCACTTTCTAGGGGTGGGAAAACTGACTTGTTATACCAATATCGATATTTTAGTTCTCCATGAGAGGTATTTTTAGGTACTTGTTTGGTCTTGGTTATAATATGTTTTCTACAAAAGCATGTCAATTTGCCACAGATATGCTGATTAATATTTGGTTTTTAAATAAATCTCTTTTTATAAACGAGTTATGTACATTCGTAAAATTTCTGTTGTTTGAAATATTGGTTTACAATAAAAAATGGGAAAAGCATCACTGCTATTTTAATAACAAAGTCGACAGTTAGAAACGAGCAACAAACGGATGTCATTAGGATTGGCACAGCAGTGCTGAGACAA
Source organism: Schistocerca nitens (assembly GCF_023898315.1). Taxonomy (NCBI): domain Eukaryota; kingdom Metazoa; phylum Arthropoda; class Insecta; order Orthoptera; family Acrididae; genus Schistocerca; species Schistocerca nitens. The sequence goes on from NC_064614.1 coordinate 552,633,549, forward strand.
TAGCGTACCTGTTGCCATCGGGTGTGGCCTATTAGATGACGTGCGCGCATGTCCAATTTTGCAAGATTTGCCCACAACAGGTCTATCATTGCTGAGCAATAATGTACCCGTTGCCATGTAGCGTGTCATAACAAACGGTACTGGTATGCGTCTAAGTGCTGTGTGCAAGACCTGCCACGAGCTGCTCTGTTCAGTAGTTTCTGGCTGTCGTTGTATTGCAAAATGGCAATATCCCTAATTTGGAATTATCTTCCGAAGGGTGCAGGCAATGAAGTACAATACCCCATTTGCTTCAAAAGATTATAAATGGGAGGAGGCAAGACGAACTTGCGACACAGTACTATAACGAGAAAACTTCCACAGTGTTTCTCGGAAGAGAATTTGAGTGAAATACGTCTAATTTTGTTGTTTCGTTGTTGCATCAAGGTAAACAAATTGACAGCATCCAAAAGTGGCGATGCAAGAAAGTCACCAACTTGTGACGCGTCCATATCCATCAACTTTGCCATCATTACACAAAAGCTTATTATTTGTTTCTCCTTTCGATGAAATAATAAAGGACAGAGAAAATTATGGCTACAGTAGTAAATTAAAAATGTAACAATTCATTCATAGTTTATAATAAAAATGGGAAATACCTGATCTGCTGCCTACTACTATGCAATATGTCTATATTCGATTGTAGCCCTTGTAAACGGACAGCTTGACATGAAAAAGTCTCCAATCTCAGATTTCACGTTTTGGCACTTACTATTCGTAATGCCATAATAGTGGAACGATCCACTATTAAAACGTGATATGCGAGCAGAGCTGTAAAAAGTTAGAATCATTAGAAGAATACTGATGATTTTTTACAGTATTGAGCCCCTCATTACTTTTCGAGGAAAGCTGCAAACGGTGGACAGATTACGTTTTCTTTTATTTACCTCCTTTATTTGATATTCTGGTTCAACATGTGTAGAAAAGTACAATGAAAAAGTCTGATGAGCTCTTAGAGCTTTTCAATCTTTGTTCGACGTCTGCGTTTATTACCAGAAATGATAGCAATAAAAATCCGAAAATCGGTTATTTTAGAACCGGCTATTTTGAGCGTTTCTAACAGTCTGGTTAAACTGGAGGTGAAAAAAAAAACAACAGTTTAAGCGCAAACCGGCTGCTTCAGCGATAACCGCCATCCCTACAGCACACTACGTTCGCGAAGAGGTTCAAAAAATGGTTCAAATGGCTCTGAGCACTATGGAACTCAACTGATGAGGTCGTAAGTCCCCTAGAACTTAGAACTACTTAAACCTAACCAACCTAAGGACAACACACACATCCATGCCCGAGGCAGGATTCGAACCTGCGACCGTAGCGGTCGCGCGCTTCCAGACTGTAGCGCCAGAACCGCTCGGCCACCAGCGGCCGGCTCGCGAAGAGGCAGAGAGTTTTGTATTACTGTTCGTAATGGACGCCAAAGGGCCAAACTGATGGGTCTGCGTTCTAACCCCCTCCTTGTCTGAAAGACTATGGCACGCACTTTCATTACGTTCTCCTCCTGCCAGCCACAATTTGTGGGAGACGGCCAACAGCTGTGTTGTTGACAGCGGCGGCCACTGAAATGAAATGAAATAATCGTATGGCACTGTCGGTGCGGAACGCCACACCGTCGGGGGTTGTTCGGCCACCTGGCACTATGAAACAAATCTTCTAAGTGTAATATGTGTGTGGTGTCCGCTCTATCGGACATATCCGAACAGAAAGGCGGTACGGCCAATAAACTCTTCAGTGCAGATGCGCACCAGGCTCGAACTCACGGGAATCGGTGAATTGCCGCGAGTGATGAGGATAATGGACAAGGGACACTACGTTATTAGTGTATTAATAAGCTGAGAATTTGGGTCTGACGGGAGCTGTCCTAGGGCAGTCTACCCAGCTGCAATGACCACTGTGTCCTGGTGGCGGAGTGGTTGCGCATCTGCCTAGTTAATAGGAAACTCGGGTTCGAATCCCGGCTCGACAAAAGTGTTCAACTTTCCCCATTGAGTTAAACGATTGCTGCTCGCAGCCAATTCCTTTGTGTCTTCCAAGCTTAAGTTTCATGGTAGAGACCGAATGACGTCGCTGCTGTGTACGATGACCGTGCGGACGACGTCGCGTGCTGACAGTCTTCCCGCCTCAAAGCGACAATGCGTGCACGTACTGAGCTTGATATGACCATCAGAGGCACGCCGACAGGCAGAACTACTGTCCACTCAAGCTGCATTGTGCATTTCTGATTTGGAGACTCGCTGCGTTCTATTGAATTGCTCTGACAATACAGGGTTACTTTTATCTCCGCTAAACAGAGAGCTGTACCTAGTGATTTATGGTGGTCAAAACTTATTGAAAACGGGTTTCCGATTAAATAAAAAAATTGCAAGTCATGAATGTAGTGCAAAGTGTCTTTTTGAGCACTTGGGACTTTGAAAGATGTAACTTTGTTAAAGCGCGCTGGAAATCAGCACAGTAATACATACAATGCATACCGGAATAGTTGTAAATGGAAAAGGAATCCCAGAGAAAGTTCAAGGGTTCGCACTAATTCATGCGTTGATCTGAGACATTTTTCTAGAAGGAGGCAAAACTAATCCATGCCTTTGGTTGATGTCGCCATTTTTATTGTTGTTGTTGTCTCCAGTCCAGAGACTGGTTTGGTGCAGCTCTCCATGCTACTCTATCCTGTGCAAGCTGCTGTAACCTACGTCCTGAATCTGCTTAGTGTATTCATCTATAGGTCTCCCTCTACGATTTTAACCCTCGACGCTGCTCTTCAATACTAAATTGGTAATCCCTTGGTGCGTCAAAACATGCCCTACCAATAGATCCCTTCTTCTAGTCAAGTTGTGCCTCAAATTCCTCTACTTCGACCATCATCCGTTATTTTGCTCCCCAAATAGCAAAACTCCTTTCTTACTTTAAGTGCCTAATTTCCTAATCTAATTCCCTCAGCATCACCTGATTTAATTCGACCACATTCCATTATCCTAGTTTTATTTTAGTTGGTGTTCATCTTATATCCTCCTTTCAAGACACTGTCCATTCCGTTCAACTGCGCATCCAGGTCCTTTTCTGTCTCTGACAGGATTATAATGTCATCGAGACAAACCTCAAAATTTTCAATTCGTCTCCATGGATTATAATTCAAAATTTTCCTTTAATTTCCTTTAGTGCTTGCTCAGTATACAGACTGAATAACATCGGGGATAGGCTACAACCCTGTCTCACTCCCTTCCCAACCACTGCTTCCCTTTCATGCCTCTTGACTCTTACAACTGCCATCTGGTTTCTGTACAAATTGTAAATAGCCTTTCGCTCCCTGTATTTTACCCCTGCCGCCTTCAGAATATGAAAGAGAGTATTCCAGTCAACATTGTCAAAAGCTTTTTCTAAGCTTACAATTGCTAGAAACGTAGGTTTGCCTTCCCTTAATCTATCTTCTAAGATAAGTCGTAGGGTCAATATTACCACATGTGTTCCAACATTTCTACGGAATCCAAACTGATCTTCTCCGAGGCCTGCTTCTACCAGTTTTTCCATTCGTCTGTAAAGACTACGTGTTAGTATTTTGCAGCCGCGACTTATTAAACTGACAGTTTGGTTATTTTCACACCTTTGAATACCTGCTTTCTTTGGGATTGGAATTATGATATTCTTCTTGGAGTCTGAAGGTATGTCGCTTGTCTGATACATCTTGCTCACCAGATGTAGTGTTTTGTCAGCGCTGAATCTCCCAAGGCTATCAGTAGTTCTGATGGAATGTTGTCTACTCCCGAGGCCTTGTTTCGACTTAGGTCTTTCAGTGCTCTGTCAAACTCTTCACGCAGTATCATATCTCCCATTTCATTTTCATCTACATACTCTTCCATTTTCATAATATTGTCCTAAAAAACATCGCCCTTGTATAAACCCTCTATATACTCCTTCCACCTTCCTGCTTTCTCTTCTATGCTTGGAACTGGGTTGCCATCTGAACTCTTGATATTCACGCAAGTGGTTCCCTTTTCTCCAAAGGTCTCTTTAATTTTCCTGTAGGCAGTATCTATCTTACCCATAGTGATATATTCTTCTACAACCTTACATTTGTCCTCTAGCCATACTTGCTTAGCCCTTTTGCACTTCCTATCGATATTATTTTTGAGACGTTCGTATTCCTTTTCACCTGCTTCATTTACTGCATTTTTATATTTTCTCCTTTCATCAATTACATTCAATATGTATTTTGTTACCCAAAGATTTCTACTATCTCTTGTCTTATTACCTACGTGATCCTCTGCTGCCTTTACCTTGTCATTTCTCAGAGCTACCCAGTCACTTTCTACTGTACTTCTTTCCCCCAATCTTGTCAATTTCTCACTAATGCTTACTCTGAAAATCTCTACAACCTCTGCTTCTTTCAGTTTGTCCGGGTCCCATCTCCTTAAATTCCCACCTTTTTGCAGTTTCTTCAGTTTTAATCTACAGTTCATAACCAATTGATCGTCGTCAGAGTCCTCATCTGCCCCTGGAAATGCCTTACAGTTTAAAACCTGGTTCCTAAGTCTCTGTCTTACCATTATATAATCTATCTGCAATCTTCAAGTGTCTCCAGGCCTCTTCCATGTATACAATCTTCTTTCATGATTCTTTAACCAAGGCTTAGCTGTGATTAAGTTTGTGCAAAATTCTACCAGGTGGCTTCCTCTTTCATTCCCTACCCCCATTCCATATTCACCTACTACATTTCCTTCTCTTCCTTTTACTACTATCGAATTCCAGCCCCCCATGACTATTAAATTTTCATCTCCCTTCACTATCTGAATAATTTCTTTTATCTAATCTTACATTCTTCAATCCCTTCGTCATCTACGGAGCTAGTTGTCATATAAACTTGTACTACTGTAGTAGGCTTGTGATTCGTTTCTATATTGGCTACAATTATGCGTTCAATATGCTGTTCGTAGTAGTTTACGCGAGCTCCTATTTTTTAATTCATTATTAAACCTACTCCCGCATTGCCCCTATTTGATTTTGTCTTTAAAACCCTATATTCACCTGACCAGAAGTCTTGTTCCTCCTGCCACCGAACTTCACTAATTTCCACTATATCTAACTTCAACGTATCCATTTCCCTTTTTAAATTTTCTACCCTACCTGCCCGATTAAGGGATCTGACATTCCACGCTCCGATCCGTAGAACGCCAGTTTTGTTTCTCCTGATAACATCGTCCTCCTGAGAAGTCCCTACCCGGAGATCCGAATGGGGGACTATTTTACCGCCGGAATATTTTACCCAAGAGGACACTATCATCACTTAACCACACAGTAAAGCTGCATGCCCTCGGGAAAAATTGCGGCTGTAGTTTCCGCTTGCTTTCAGCAGTTCGCAGTGCCAGCACAGCAAGGCCGTTCTGGTTAGTGTCACAAGGCCAGATCAGTCAATCATCCAGACTGTTGCTCCAGCAGCTACTGAAGACGCAGCTGCCCCTCTTCGCCGTAATCCACGAATATTCTGGCTTCTTTTGCGAAGTACCTTTTTCCTCAAAAACTATTTTAGTTCGCACCAAACGCAGATGTCTCTGAGATTCTTTCGGCGGAAAACCAGAGCGTCGCAGATATTCATAGGCGCTTGCAGAACGTCAATGGAGACCTGTTAGTGAACATAACCACGTTGAGGCGTCTGTTGTAATCGCAACAAAGGCGCATTGAACGGAGCTGAAGTTGAAAAGTAGGGTTTTGTAGTCAAAAGAGTGGGGAATAACATGGTGTGTGGGAATCCTGAATAAAACCAAGATGCTTTCAGAAAAAGAAATGTTTTGATACTTATTGAACGCGCAAGCAGGAAAACTTACGTGGTTTTCGATATATTATTATACTGCCATGGATATGTACCAGTCTGTACCATGGTTCATCTGTCGAGGGCACCGTTCCATGCGCCAATGATGAACTCTACGCCCTACGACATGAGATCAGGTGAGCTGTGGTCGGCTGATGGCTTCTATACTGCGTAAAGAAGGGGTGGTTTCTGTGATACAATTGTTCGCTGGTTGTCGTTGTTCAGCATTGAATAGATAAGCGACTTGCTGCTAGTTGACCCTTGTAGCTGCTGTTACAAAACGTGAAAGCAGACTACGACCTATGCCATCAACATGTTGTTCTCCTTGGCAGCTGACTACAGCGTCGGCGGTTTTTGCCGTACCGATATACTGTCGACACACACTTGACGCGGCAGCACGTGACGAGCGTAATAGCTGCTCAATCGAAAAGGTGGAACCGTCAAGCGTCGGGTTTCCACGATCAGTCCACGATAAAATGCACTGAATCGCCAGTCATGTCAGTCTTCTGGTCGAAACTCACTACGAAGTCCATAAAAAGGTTTGGCGACATAAGTCACATGACCTGCCGAACTATTGCATTCGTCACCGTTGCATGAGCGCTTTCTCTCCAGATCAGTGAACTAAACAAGTTAACTCATTAAGACTCGTACAGTGAATCAGGAATGAGACGTGTACAAAGTACCAGCACACATTTTCATATGATTTACGTGTTGCATATGACGCTTCCAACTTTGAAAAAAAAAATGGTTCAAATGGTTCTGAGCACTATGTGACTTAACAGCTGAGGTCATCAGTCCCCTAGAACTTAGAACTACCTAAACCTAACTAACCTAAGGACATCACACACGTCCATGCCCGAGGCAGGATTCGAACCTGTGACAGTAGCGGTCGCGCGGTTCCAGACTGAAGCGCCTAGAACCGCTCGGCCACTCTGGCCGGCCCCAACTTTGAATGTATATTGATTTATCCTTCGTCCAACGCCATCGAGCTAGCGAACACAGTATTTGATAAGGCAGAGACAACAGTTGTCGATTCTACTTCCGTAGGAGTGGATGAAAGTTATCTTCGAAATACCGATTTATAATTTGCAATGAACGTTGGTTCAACGCTAGCAGCCATTTACACAAGACTGCTGTCGTACAGACGTTTGTGAGCCTGTGTAACTAATGGATTTTTCACACTTTGTATGGTAATTTTTTCTTGTTTAGAGTGTCCGTCTTCTGTATTGAGTGTTTTTAACGCCACAAAAGAATTTGACACAAAACAGTCACTAACGTGAATCTTACACCCAATGTTTTAATGTTGTCTTTAGCTTCCTATCGTACATGGCGATGGCTCAGAGAGAGGTAGCATAGCTAAGCACTCACATACAGACCTGCGAGTGCAATACAACGAAGAGGGGTTAGCCACACGGTTTTTGTCTGCCAACTCCGCGGGACACAACCTGTAAGCTGAGCGCAGCGGAGGGTTAAGGTATTTTCCCAATACCACGCATTACAGCCCATTGCTTTCGCTGGCCTCGTGCCGTAATAAACTGTCAGGCCGGCCCTGACTGATGACGGCGGGTTTCTTCCGGCAGTGCGTGGCTTTTTGCCCTGCTGGCCGCTCACTTTGAGGCTCTGCCGCCGCCGCCTCGTCTGAACTCGATCCTTCACGGAGGCGCCCGGCAAACGGTCCGCTGCTAGACAGCCAGCGGCCGGCGAGTCACGTTACACCCGCTTCCACGCCGCGTTCGTCACGCTGGTGCCCGCCCAGAGACTCTGTCAATGAGTGACCCGCACGTGGTGTTGTCGGTAGCCTAGTGAAGAGATTAAGCAGTTACATATTTTCTGCAGAAAACAAAATAAAAAGCTATATTTATTGAGATTTGACCCATCTGCTCACTCACAATTCATTCAATACATTAGCATTGAAATAACGCTACCTGGCTAAATGTATTCAAAAAATGGCTACAATACCCCCCTCCCCTCTCTCTCTCTCTATTTTTCTCTCCCTCCATGTGTGTGTGTGTGTGTGTGTGTGTGTGTGTGTGTGTGTACGCGCGCGCGCGTATTTGTGTGACTATTATTCTGAAATATGCTCAACGTGCAACTTGATTACTGGATGTTGCCTGATGCTTTGATTCTCCCTCCCCCCCCCCCCCCACCTAAATGGAAACCACAGTGAAAATCAGAAATATTTTATCTGCAAGAGTTAGCTACACTTTCCAGATACTTCTCTACATAGTCGCCGCTGCGACTTAGACATATGACGGAGCGTTATTCCAAATTTCCAACACCATCGTCAGAGAATGCAGCCTCCTATGCTTTCCGATAATTCTCTACGCTGGTCTGTAGCGTGTAGCCTGCACCCAAGTGTTGTCTCTGTATCCAGCGTTTCATGTGAACAGAGATGATACTCAGGACGAGCCGATTAGGGCTGTGTTGTGGGTGATCGAACACTTCCAAATGAAAACGATGCAGGAGCATCTTCACTGCCCCTGCAGAGTGCAGTTAAGTATTGCCTTGAAGAATGAAGTGCGTGGCAGTTGTGTTAGGTGGGCTGTATTCATTAAGGCGAAGCCTCTCAGCGGGCCCTCCATCTTTGCGGGAGACATCGTTGTTCTAGGCACCTTTGCTCGCTCACACTGCGTTCAAAACTGAAAAGAGCGTCTTGATGCGATCGACGGTCATACTAGAGACACTGGACAACACATCTGTGCAAAGCTTCATCGGGTTTTCAGTCTGGTGTCCATTTCGCGACCGATCGGAACATACGTTCTGGACAACCCTCGTATATACGAGCAGGCTGAGGTGTCGGGTGGGGTGTATCTTGTATGTAAAGAGAGGAACTTTGATAATTACACATAGAAGAAATTTATTCAAGCATCTGCGCAATACGTGATTTGAACGATCAAGTGGTGTAACACACTCCAGCATTCTATAAGGTCTTTGTTATTAAAAGACGAATTATTGCCTGACGTAACCATTCACCACATTACAATAACCACAGATCATTTGTGTATAATTGTTTTAAGTATGAAACTTGAACTTGGGAGAATGTAAGGATATCCTCAAACGATCGCTAGCATCACCTCACGAATGGCTGGTTCCAGTGCGTCTGGCCCTGCCAAATAGCCACTGACCCACCAGTCTTAATGGAGCCATTCACTGCCAAAAGTCCTTCAGAAAGATCAAGAACGTATATCCGGGTCTTTTGCGTCAGTGATCATACCGGTCTTCCGTGGCACGGATTCGTGATACTGTGACCAGGCTGTGGAACGTGTCCTAAACGCTACACAAAACGGAAACAGCAGTATGTACGCCGACAAGGATGTCTTTCAGTCAACAGCGTGACTGACTGGTATATAAGAGACTAGATTAGAGCCTGCTGCCCCGTTCGCGTAGATTGTATGGCCCATAGAGATTTATTTTGTTTTTATTTAATCGAATTTTTAAGTTGTTCCCAAATTGCAACAGCTCTAAGCTTTTCACCCTAATTAAGGCCACGTAAGCATGGTATTTTCCGAATGTACTTCTGACCAAAAAGCGATTCTGGAAGCTGGAGTCCAAAATTTTCATTAATCATGCCTTTTGTGTTCTTGTGGAGATATTTTCATAGCAACTTTCATCCCCTAACAAATATTTCTCTGTATCTAACCGAGAATTGGAACGCCAATTTTTATAAATTTAGCTTAAAAATTATTTTAATGTAACGAGATATTTCGTTAAACATTTTCAGGCCCTATTGCACTCTCTATGGGATCAAATATACAGAAACAATGAAACACTTTTCTTTTGTAACCGAGAAGTCAAATACCAATTGTTGTAGATGTAGCCTTCAAACTCCTTTAGTAGTTCTTCAGTAACTATTTGTTTTCAAAAAACTTTCACCCATTACTTTACTCCCTTAGTGGTTGAATTTTCGAAAACGCTGAAACACTTATTTTTTTTATTTTCTGACTGAGAAACCCAATGCCAGTTTTCGTAGTTCTAGCTTCAAACTTCCTGTAATAGGGACGAACTTTGAAAAAGCCTCTCATTCTCTTTTTCATCCCCTTAGGTGTGGAATTTCGGACAATCCCTTCTTAAACGATGCCTACAGTTTAAGGTCCACACCGTCTCCAAGCAAAAAGTTTCCATCCTTAGCGGATTGGGTTGGGCGATGATGAGTCAGTGAATCAGTGTGACCCTATTTCACCCCCTTAGTGATTGAATTATCAAAAACAATCAAACACCTATTTTTTTCATCTCTAACCGAAAAGCCAAACACAAATTTTCAAAGATTTAGCTTTAAAAATGTTTTCGCAGTGAAATATTTTCATAAAACGTTTCACCCCCTATTTCATCCCCTTAGTGGTTCGTTACCCAAAAACACTGAAACACGTATTTTTTTTCGTTTGTAACCGAGACGTCAAATACCAATGTTCATAGATGTTGCCTTAAAAATAATGTAATAGTTCTTTAGTAACGATATATTTTCAACGTAAGGTTCCATCCACTATTTCACCCCCATAAGGTTAAATTTACAAACATGGTGAAAGATGCATTTCTTTATTTTTGACCGAGAAACCAGCCATCAATTTTCGCTGGTCAAGCTTCAAAATTACCTTAAGAGCGACGTTTAAAAAAATCCTTCAGCCCCTATTTTACCCCTTAAGGCTAGAATTTTGTAAATCCCTTCTGAAACGATGTCTGCAGTGTAAGATTCACACCTTCTCCAAATTTCAAGCTTCTGTCAGCGATTTGGGCTCGGTGATGATGAGTGAGTCAGTCAGGAAATTGCCTTTTATATGTAGAGATTGGACAAAAATATGGAAACACCAAAAACACGACACATTAACACGTTTAATATTATGTAGACATTGTCGGCATTCAGAACAGGCTAAAGTCGTCTCGGAATGGATAAATAGAGGTCATGTATGTTTTTCAAGGAAATCTTAAGCTGTTCTTCCTGCAAAATAATGGCTAGTTCAAGTAACGATAATGGAGGTGGATAGCAGGTCTGATGACTGTGGTGACCGTGAGATGTGTGACAATACATCCTCGTGGTCACAAAACTAATCCTGGACCATGCGAGCTATGTGAACAGGGGCCCTGTTGTCTTAGAACATGGCATCACCACTGGGGAACGAACATTGTAGCTGCCATGAGATGGATCTGATCAGCCAAGATAGTCCTGAGCAGTAATGTGACCTTGCAGAATAGCAATGAGCCCCATGCAATACTACGATATGGGTGCCCAAATCATCACCAAAACACCACCGAGTAAACGTCCCACAAAATGATTTTCTTCCATTTCTCCATCGCCCAGGTTATATGGCTTCGCCACCACATTTTCCTGTTATTGGTATTTGAATCACTACTGAGTGGTTTTGGAATTCCAATTCGCCCGACAATTCCGTGCTTATGGAGTGTTGACGGGGTTCGCGATTGGGACTTCCAGTTTTGTATTTTTCGTCACAATCTCCTTCCACAAGCACTTTCGTCCGCGTTGTGACTTAGCTGATGCTGTTTCTCCGCTTCCTCTTTATGTGGTATAAATCTTGGATACGTGCCTGTTGAAACTACAAAATCTTTGGCGGCTGCCTTGGTTGCGGAAGAACCCGCTGTAAATAGCACCCATAATTTGCCCGTCTTAGAATTGACTTAGCTCCGACGTGATGCACTCATAACTTTTACAGGACACTGTTCCGACCACTATTGCCACTTGGACCGTATTAAGCATGATGCACAGGTGCCAATCGTGTTACAATACAAAGCGCAACCTGTACTTTTTTGTTCAAGGATGCTTTTCTCCCGGTGTTTCCATATTTTTATCTAAACCCTTTATGCGACTGAAAACTGTTACAGGTGTTATGAGGTACTTCTTGGCTTTGCTTGCTATATACTACTGTGTGCGCTGCATAGTCTGCCTAGAAACGAGCTAATGAATGATCCAGTCGCTGTACACTGTTATGACGAGAACCGTCGGACATCCACGACAGCATTAACGACTAAGTGCTTCTCATTATGGGCACGTGCAATTAACGAACTTTATTACCTGATGATGCACATTTAGTCTCATAAACGCTCCGTAGAAATTAATATGTTATGTAAATTACTAAACAGTGTATATAACCAGTGCTAACACAGTTGCATTAAGTCACATTTCTCTTAACACATTGGTTATTTTGTGAATTATGAGAAAGAGAAAAAGACAATGAAAATGGAAACCTGAAGATAAACTGAAGCAGCCAGAAGACATGATAGGATGTCTCTGAAAGCTCTTACACATACACACCATCGGCAGGTGTGAAAAGTGACAAGTAAAACGGCCGCCATATGGAATAAGTGTTCTTTGTGTTTAGTGTTGTTGCCAGACCTGGTAGCGGCTATAAGGGACGTGAACGGTATGAGATGGTGAGTAATCACTGGACACGGAGGGGCATGATGCATCGTTATCACCGCCTGAGAAGTTTGGAAGCGGCGTCATTGTGGGTCTCGGTTTGGTCGGCTGGTCGAATAGTAAAATATCCTGATTTGTAGGCCACTGCGATGTCACAGATGCCGGTGGCCAGATGCTGGACTGCATGGGAACCTGAGGAGAGGCGTACTCTTCGTCAAGGCTCTGGTCGAGCGCGCCTGACCACCACCAGGATGGATCGCCGTATTTCGCACCAAGCACGTCGTTACTCCGATATCTGCGCCTGCAATCCGAGAACAAGATTCTGTGTCATCCCACACTAATGTCGGAGACCAGCAGCAGCCAGACTACCACTCCATGCGCAGACTGCCGTTCACACCGCTAACACAAACGGCTGCCTTTGCAGGGATCTCTGTGACCAGGATACATGGACTGCTGACGTAACGCGTCGCATTGTGTTCAACGATGAATCGCGGTTCTGCGGTACGCGGTACCCTGGATGTCCCCCCCCCCCCCCCCCCCCCCGGTAGCTGAGTGGTCAGCACGGCAGACTGTCAATTCTAATGGCCCGGGTTCGATTCCCGGCTGGGGTCGGAGATTTTCTCCGCTCAGGGACTGGGTGTTGTGTTGTCGTAATCATCATCATTTCATCCCTATCGACGCGCAAGTCGCTGAAGTGGCGTCAAATCGAAAGACTTGCACCAGGCGAACGGTCTACCCGACGTACCCGACGGGAGGCCCTCATCACACGACATTATTATTATAGTACCCTGGATGACCGTCACCGACGATCACGGCGGGATCCTGGGAAGAGGACCCCTTCCTCCAGTGTTTTGGAGTGGCACAGTGTTACTCCTGGCGTCATGGTCTGTGGAGCAATCGGGTAAGGCTTCGGGTCAGGGGTGGTAGCGACTGAAGGATCTCAGACAGCACGACGGTGCATCACGAACATTCTGTGACCTCAGGCGCTACCTCTGATGCGACAGTACCTTGGAGCTGTAGTTCAACTGGATCATGGTCGTCCACACATGGAACGTCTCTCTACGAACTGTGTGCGTGATGTTGAAGCACTGTCGTGGTCAACATGACCGCCAAATCTGTCACTGAAAGAAAATCTGTGAGTTCACCCTGGACGTCAACGCCGACCCATTGACAGTTTCCATGATATCAAGGACTGTTTACAGCTTTTGTGGGCCAGCTTGCCTCATGACGTAATGACACAGTTGTGTGAAGATAGTAACAGACATTTAAATACACTCACAGCTGAGTTCCGTTACTCACTTACCACTGTAACAGCCATCTAGCGGCAGTTTGAAAACTGGGCAGGTCAGACTGTCTGGTGTAATCTGCTCCCTTTCGGGAAACATTGTAACTGTGATCGCAGAAGTGGGCTTCCCAGGTCCTTTGTCCACGCAGGTAAGCTGGTTGGCTGTTGTAAGCGGCCAACAGGTAGCCCGGAGACTTCGCAGCGAGCAGCCGTCTTGTCCACCCAAGGACCGCAGCTCGCGGGCACCTTGTGCACTTGTTAGTTAATGTTGAACAGCACCTGTAAAGTAATACGGAGTAAGGTGTTCATATATCAGAAAGGTTGTCTTCGGTCTAATTATAGTGAGTGGAAACAAGGGGAGGACAGTGAGTCCTCTTGCACTACACTCTCAAAATTTGAATGTACTAACGTAGGACCAGAAGCCTTCGAGTCAGCTCCGTGCACTCACTTCTAGAACATGAAAGCGCAGTGTAAATTTTATTAGTATGTCTGTAAATTTCAGTTCATAGCGGAGTTTGAGATATTTGAAAATAGGTGCCAGTTTACTGTAAATGAAACTAGAAAAGCCAATTGTTAGAAGCATAAAATACTGTATTCACAAACGTTATCTTTCTCCCATATGAAGAAAGTCGTAAACGCTGATGTTATTATTTTCGTCGTTAATTCTTTCAAAAGATTAATTGTGTAGAAACCATTAAATAAGTAATGAAAGCAAGTAGCTGTGAGAGAGCTGCACTCGCAAGGGAGGGACTTTATTTTTGAAATAGCTTTGAGTACAGTCGCTGACAGCCTTGTCACAGTGGTAACACTGTTTCAGATCACATCATCAGAGCTAAGCCCTGTCGGGCTAGTAGCCTACTTGGATGGGTGACAATACGGGACTACCGAGCGCTGTTGGCAAGCGGGGTGCACTCAGCCCTTGTGAGGCCAATTCAGTTGCTACTTGACTGAGGAATAGCGGCTCCGGTCACGGAAACTGGCAACAGTCGGGAGAGCAGTATGCTGACCACTTGCCCCTCCATATCCACATCCAACGATGCCTATCGATTAAGGATGACATGGCGGTCGGTTGGCACCGATGGACCTTCCGAGGTCTATTCGGACGGAGAGAGTTTGAGTACAGTATAGTCTGTGGCAGTTGGTTGTTGTGTGATGTGCTCGGAATACAGCAGAAGCACGTCTTTGTGATGAAAACTGATGTGATGTATGTGAAATTTTATGGGACTTAACTGCTAAGGTCATCAGTCCGTAAGCTTACACACTACTTAACCTAAATTATCCTAAGGACAAACACATACACCCATGCCCGAGGGAGGACTCGAACCTCCGCTGGGACCAGCCGCACAGTCCATGACTGTAGCGCTTCAGACCGCTCGGCTAATCCCGCGAGGCAGATGAAAACTAAATGCTTGTCAACAGCACTCGGTAGACCTGGTTGGTCACTCATCCAAATACGTAGGCTACTAGACCGACAACTTTTAACTTCGGTGATGTGATGGGAATCAGTGCAATGAACGGGAATATTAGAAGAAGAGGAAGGACACTACGGATTCATTGATGTGATATTGCAATAAAATGAACGACGGAGGACGTGAACTGCCACTAAAACACGACCACTACGACAACAACCCAGCTAAATGACCCTTCTCTTTGTAAAGTGCAGTTTTCCAATAAATAAGAATCTTTTTATTTATATACGAAGAGGGTATCTGTTCTTTCGGACATGTCCGAAGAATCTTTTTATTTATAAGAATCTTTTTATTTATATACGAAGAGGGTATCTGTTCTTTCGGACATGTCCGAAAGAACAGATACCATCTTGATATATATTTAGTTAAGGCTCATCAGCCATTTGACCATCTTCTTCTGTGTGGATGCACAAACAGTGCCCGAACTGTTACGGTAATCGGCAGTAAAGCCGCGAGTAATGAGTATAATGGGCAGGGGCACTATGAATATAGTGCAGTACAACAAGTTGCGAATGTGAGCCTCACGGGAGGCGTGCCAGAGATAAATCTGTGCAGTCGCACTATCTTCCGTGTCCTCGGTGGCTCAGATGGAGCCGGCACGGCAGCTCAGCGTGTTCGGTCAGGGGGCTGCGTGTTCTCTGTAATTAAAAAACTGAGTCAAGGTATCAATGATCAAATTGAACGGGTGTCTTGTGACGTCCGCCCAGACCAAACGCAACGAACTATATCGAACAAAATGAAAAAAAAAAAGATGGATAGAGCGTCTGCCATGTAAGCAGGATTTCCCGGGTTCGAGTCCCAGTCGGGGCACACATTTTCACCTCTCCCCGTTGATATATATCAACACCCGTCAGCAGCTGAACCTATAAATATAAATCTAATTTCGTTGCATCCATTCATGTCCGTTGTGCATTCCGACGAAATTGGGCAATTCCAGCAGGAAAATGAGACACCCCAAACGTCCAGAGCTGCTACAGAGTGGCTCGAGGAACACTGTCCCCCTTGACTTATACCAACGCCTGTATGCAGCTGAGCCTATTCATTTCATTGTAATTTCAATCTTTTTATTATCAATGTAGGCAGCACCGTTCATTAAACTCAGTAAAGCGGATCCGTGTGTTACTTGACTCTTTTTCTAACTAACTTTTAGAAGAAGGAGAGGAGAAAATGGCTTTATGACACGGCTGAAATGAATGGCTCTGGATACTATGGGGCTTAACTACTGAGGTCATCAGTCCCCTAGAACGTAGAAGTACTTAAACCTAACTAACCCAAGGACATCACACACATCCATGCCCGACGCAGAATTCGAACCTGCGGTTGCAGACTGTAGCGCCTAGAACCGATCGGCCACACCGGCCGGCGCTGAAACGACTGTTGTACTGTGTCTTAGCATTGCGCCATCTCGCTCGGCGGTGAAATATGAACCTGGATGTGTAGCTTTGGTATACGCGGACACTTATCACTGGCTTGTGATTCTGTTTTGGTTAATGGTAAGCTGTGTACCGAGGCGGGCCGCAGTGCCTGCAAGTGTAGCCGTCGCCCCGGTAACGGTGCGTGCCCTGCGCCACGTGCTGCGTGCGCACAGCTCTGGGCGTCGCTAATGCGATCTGAGCGCAGGGCGCGGCGGCGCGCTTAGGCAGTAATGAGGTCGGGAAACTGTGCCGGCCGCCGGCCGCCGGCCTATCTGATGGAGGCGGCGCGGGGTTATCTGCGGCGCATCGCCGGCGCGCGGCCGCCTCCAGAGGACCGATCGTTCACACGGCGCGGCGTTCCTACACTGGCACAATGGCCGCCTTGACGCCGACAAAGCCGCTCTGTGTCCGCGCCTCGCCTGCCTCGCGTACGCAAGCTGTTAACTGCTCGTTTATGGTTATTGTTTCACTTAATGGTCCTCACGTACGGTTCCGAAGCCGTCTTCTCCCCTTACCCGACAACTCCCGGTCAACTTTTTACTGTCCTAGGCGAAGCTTTCTCCGGGCAGTTTTCTTTGTTTGATTTTATTTAGCAAAGAGATGTTGTTGAGCGCCTCACGGTTTTGCAAGTTCGTTTACACGACCTTCTTGCGTGCTTATGGAATATCGTCTCAGTTATGTGACTGGATTTGTGATTTCCTGTCAGAGAGGTCACAGTTCGTAGTAACTGACGGAAAGTCATCGAGTAAAACAGAAGTGATTTCTGTCGTTCCTCAAGGTAGTGTTATAGGCCCTTTGGTGTTCCTTATCTATATAAACGATTTGGGAGACAATCTGAGCTGCCGTCTTCGGTTGTTTGCAGATGACGCTGTCGTTTATCGACTAATAAAGTCATCAGAAGATCAAAACAAACTGCAGAACGATTTAGAAAAAGTATCTGAATGGTACGAAAAGTGGCAGTCTACCCTAAATAACGATAAGTGTGAGGTCATCCACATGAGTGCTCAAAGGAATTCGTTAAACTTCGGTTACACGATAAATCAGTCTAATCTAATAGCCATAAATTCAACTAAATACCTAGGTATTACAGTTACGAACAACTTAAATTGGAAGGAACACACAGAAAATGTTGGGGGGAAGGCTAACCAAAGACTGCGTTTCATTGACAGGACACTTAGAAAATGTAACAGACCTACTAAGGAGATTGCCTACACTACACTTGTCCGTCGTCTTCTAGAATACTGCTGCGCAGTGTGGGATCCTTACCAGAAAGGACTGATGAAGTACGTCGAAAAAGTTCAAAGAAAGGCAGCACGTTTTGTATTATCGCGAAATATGGGAGAGAGTGTCACAGAAATGAAACAGGATTTGGGCTGGAAATCGTTAAAAGAAAGGCGTTTCTCGTTGCGACGGAAACTTCTCACGAAATTCCAATCACCAACTTTCTCCTCTGAATGCGAAAATATTTTGTTGACACCGACCTACATAGGGAGGAATGATCACCACGATAAAATAAGGGAAATCAGAGCTTGTACGGAAATATACAACTGTTCATTCTTTCCGCTCGCTATACGAGATTAGAATAATAGTGAATTGTGAAGGTGGTTAGATGAACCCTCTGCCAGGCACTTAAATGTGATTTGCCGAGTATCCATGTACATGTAGATGCAGACGCTCATATCGCATTCGTAGTGGTTGAGCATCAAAACAGGCCACATACCACCTTACGAGAGGATCAGCGGGGCCCACGACAAATGCGAGCCTCGCAACGAACTTGTGACTTCACACTAGTTCAAATGGTTCAAATGGCTCTGAGCACTATGGGACTTAACATCTATGGTCATCAGTCCCCTAGAACTTAGAACTACTTAAACCTAACTAACCTAAGGACAGCACACAACACCCAGCCATCACGAGGCAGAGAAAATCCCTGACCCCGCCGGGAATCGAACCCGGGAACCCGGGCGTGGGAAGCGAGAACGCTACCGCACGACTCACACTAGTGGTCTTGTCCGCGAACTCTCGGCTCCATGCGGGGCTCACGGGAAATCAATACGTAGTTGAAAAGACCCTTTAAAAGTCTTAACTTTGTTGCGTGCTCTCTAGAGATTGCATACATTTAAACGCGCAGCCGAGAATTAAGAGACTCGTCTGAAATAGTTACTCGCTCCCCGCCACAGATAGCTGCTGCCGCTCGTAAGTCCTTCAGGTTCATGTGCTGTGACGTACGTGCAACGGACTGTCCTTCTTGTGGGTCTCGTAGATGAGTAATGGCAACATTCAACTGATGCACAGATCTGAAATTCTTAGTATGATGAAAACTACACATAGGCAGGAGCAAAGTACAGTCGCTCGTCTGCTAAATTGTAACCAATTACCACTGCACTCACTTATAGCACTACAGAAATATTCGTAAGTACCTACGGGACTTCAGAAGATGAAACGGTAAAAACTTCAAGACATACAGAACAATTACACACAAAGCATCTCTCCAAGTTTCGATTCGTAACACGCGTCGTTGCGCAGTTGTAGAGCGCGCCACTAGGGAGCAGGGGTCTCAGAACATGTAATCAGGGATGACCAACCTTTTAGCTTACCTGGTCCAACAGGAAGAAGACTAGTATTTTAAGGGCGCCACATAATATACTTAACACTAACAATAACCGTTGGGAAAAAAAGAACTGGGATGGGCCAATGAGAGAATAGTATCGTGTTATGGGAGTTTGAGACTGAAATATCCAATTATTACTTACATAGAGGGATTTTTTTAATACCGATCATGCGACAGATGCTCAACTTTTGAGCCGCTTTCACACTTGCTTTGGACCGCTGGCGGTCCGCGGATCGCGTGTTGGACATCCCTGATGTATAAAAAACATCCTCTCCACATTCTCGCATCGAATTCGTTCGCGCCTGCAGAAAGGGAATGCAAGAAACAGATTTCTAACGCTGGCTGCTGCCATTGCGCCTTCCCGGCAGCAGCAGCTGCGATTTCAGTGAATTTCACACACGTATTAAAGTGTTGCTGCCCGATAACTGGTGCCTGTATAGAGCACCTGTAATGGAAGTTAAAATCTCGGAGAGATGCTCTATCCATTGACTTGTGACTATTTTCTAAAGTTTTATGTCGTCATCTGAAACCACAGAGACTCTTACGAATAACCGTGTAGAATATGTGATTTTGTGTCTGTGTTAACCTTTATTTTATTGTTAACTTAGTACTTTCTCTATGAGTCTTCTCCCCCAAGACAAATTATATATCTATAAACCAAAAGTTATAAAGGATAATCGAATGAAAACAAGACAGATTAAAAAAAGTAAGGAAACTATTTCAAAACTCATCATCATGACTGTTTGGACATTTATTCCACTGTGAAATAAGACGGTCAGTGTCTTCATGGAAAATTGTTTGCGTTTTCATACAGAAACATAACCGTATCCACACGTTCACCTCTTCGTCCGAAACAAATCGACTTCCACGAATGCCTTGTTCTTCAGAGCTACAAAAATATGTAAATATCATGAGGAGAGTTACGGATTGTATGGAGGATACGTAAGGTCTTTCAAGCGAAACTTCTGAGCGTAGTTGTAAGGCCAAGGTTGTTTCGACACGCTACAAAAGTTTCGCTGGGAAGCCCTACTCTAGCGTATTCCATTGCAACAGTACTGCGTCATCTATACAAATAATAAACATGGATGTACGTATGCATGTACGTAGGAACATGTGTATATATGTATGTACGTAAGTATGTATTCACATTTCCTGCTAAACTTCTGGATCGCTTTCAACCAAACTTGGTACACTGAAAAGAACCACTGTGGGGGTAATAACTACCCTCGTATCAAAGGTGTGGGAGTGAGCGTGAAAAAGCAGTGTAGTCCACGACTCTAGAATACCCAAATACCCATACATTAGCCATCGAGTGTCTAAGAGTGAGAGCGCTTAGAGACTCCCAGCAAACTTTACACGTAATTTCAAACCTTTACAAAACTTTTTCTTGCTGAAGACCACCGCAAAATGACAAAAAGAAGTTTATCGCTTACACATTTTCGCAGTTCATGCTGTAAAACTGCCACATGAACCATAGCGTTTTAATTTATTACTTCGTTAGTACTTGATGTATTCGTAACACATTTTCCAAACAGTTTTCACATATACCACTGAATGTACGAGAAAAATTACATCGTTGTATGACACTTAGTTCAGGAGATATTACGTCAAATACTGGGACACGTCACAAACAGTCGCATCGTGCATAACGTTTTAACTTATTACTTCTTTGCTACTAACTCTATTCGCAACACCTTTCGCAGACATTATTCACGTATGCCGAGAAATATACGTAGAAAAGTACATCATTGTACGCCACAAGTTCGTGCGATATGACGTTATAAACACTGAGGCGCGTAAGAAACTGACGCATGATGCATGACCTTTTAATTTATTAATTCTTTACTACTCACTCTATTCACGACATATTTCCCAGACAATAGACACATAGACCACTGGTTGAACTTACTCAATTACGTACTTCTACAGAACATAGTTTAGGAGATACAACGTCATAAACATTGAGCTGCTTGAAAATTAAACTGCACGGCGAAATTCCCTAGACGCAGATGTGAAATATCTGAACAAATACGCGTGAAATATGTTACATATGAGTGAAATGTATCTGACGTGTGCGTATGCCGGTGAAGCCAGGGGTAAATATCCCCTGGAAACGATTTCAATCAAAGTTGGTACACATATCAATTACAGCCTGGAAAGAAATACAGCCTCATATTGGGGTGAGAGGAGATCGGCACAGCAGGAGGAGGTGGAGATGGACAGAGATAGGGAAGAGGATGAGGTGGACGGGGATAGAGGAGGAGATGGACAGAGAAAGGAAAGAGGAGAAGATGGACAGAGAAAAGAAAGAGGAGGAGATGGATAGGGACGTGGGGAGGAAGAGAGAGGAAGAGATAGGCAGCGAGATGGGGGAGGAAGAAGGGCAGGGGGGGAGGAGAAAATGTACAGATAAAGGGGAGGAGATGGACAGAGAGAGGGGAGAGGATGAGGTGGACACAGAAAGGAAAGGAGAGGAGATAAACAGGGAGATGGCGAGGAGCAGATGGACAGAGAATGAGGGATGAGAAGATGGATAGAGATAGCGGGAGGAGGTAATGGCTAGAGAGAGGGGAGGAGACGGACATAAATATGTATCCGGGCAACGCCTGGTACGCAGCTAGTCATTAATAAAGTTGTCCTTGTGTGTGTGTCTGTATGTGTGTTCCTAATTTTACGTGCCCATTTGGTGAATTTTTTCCAACGCAATACTTTTTTCGCCTCTCTGTCATCTTTTACCAGAACAGCGTATAACCATCATACCTTGAGTTTTGTGAGTTGTGACAACAATTTGCTTTTACTACGTATTTCAATTTGTCTGTGTTCAATTTTATTCCTGTTTTGTGCGTAACGAAACTTTAAACCGTACACTAAATGCGTTTTGCACAACAAATGGACCGCTAGACTGTCGATAATTTAAAATATTCTTTCCCTCTGATGATATTTCACGTCTGAGATGTCATGTTAAGCAATTTTTGCTACAAAAATCGTCGTCTCCTAGGATAACCACTGTACAAATTTTTAGACATCCTCTTTATACAGTGTTTTAAGCTCTAATGAGTATAGGTTGTTGTTCCATTTAAATTGCAGCAATCTACTACAACGCCTGTTCTTGTCTGGAATATATCTATATTCTTTTATTTTGCCTTCTTCGCTAATGTAGAGTTGCAGCTGTACAACCAATTTTAGGTGTATGGTGTAGCCCGTCAAATGGACATAAACATGTTCATTCGTTATTATATTTATAAGTAGTATGTTACGCCACAGCTATTCAAAAGACGCTCGGTCTAATGTTGTACATTTTAAATCCCGGCCACTAAAGTGCATTCTGATGTATGATGAATGTAAGTTTATGTCCGTTTGACAGGTTATAGCACATACTTGAAAATGGCTATACAGACGACGCTTTGCACAAATGAAGAATATAAAATAAAAGGATAGTCTAATCAGTGCAATGACGTCTATTGCAGTAGATTACTAACATTTATACGAAGGCGTGCTGAAAAGTAATGGTTCCGAATTTTTCGTACGAATGCTCTTAAGGCTTTTTAAATCAACAACCTTTATTAATATTTTTCATCTTTATTCTTCATATCTACAGATTTATTTCTTAAAATAGTCACCCTGGCGACGAAGACATTTCTCTCGACGAGAGATCACTTTATTGATATTACAGCTGTAGAACGTTTCACTTTTTTGACGCAGCCTCGATGTCATCTCTGCTTGCACTGCTTCATCGCTGTCATAGTGAATTCCTCGAAGGTGTTCTTTACGTTCTGAATACAGATGGAAATTGGATGGGGCCGAGTCGGGACTATATGGATGATGATCTACGACAGTGAACCAAGGGCGCTGGATTGTTACAGATTTGTCAGCGATCGTGTGTGGTCTGACGTTGTCATGCTGAAAGAGGGTGTGCTCCATGTGTGGAGGAACTCTTCGAATTCGTGCTTTCAGTTTCTCAAGCTCAGAGCTCAGATATAGTTACGTTACACACCGCCATGTTATACGCTACAATTCGGAGCCCTTTTGCGGCAGAGGGCTGCAACTTACGTCAGCAAAGCGGGAAAGTCGACCGTGTGATATGCAGGACATGCAATACCTCAACCGATATTGAGAACAGAATAAAAAAATTGGGAGATATTACTTTTCAGCATGCCCTGATAATTAAAATATTACATATTTGCTCATATATTACTCCCTACGGAACGGAGCACAAGCTTATGTGGAAAAGGCTGTGAGAGGAAATCGGCGTGATTTGTTGGAATTGTCTGTTCCACGAGCCGCGAAGGGACCGAGAGAAACCGTAGAAAACCTAAATCAGGGTTACGAGTGGGGACTTGAACCGCGTTTAGTTCAGAACACCAGTCCAATGTGTCACCTGCAACGGCACCTCGCTGGCTTTTAGTTCTCAAACGACGGAAGTAGCTCACAGATTGTGAGGAGACAAATCTCACGAAGAGTGACATCTAAAACCTTAGCAAGCAGAAGGATAATTATTTTATTTGATTTTCCGTGGCCGAATCAATCAGTGTACATTCAGCATTTGGCAACGTTAACAGCATGGTCATTTGCCACTGAAACGTCTTCTTCTGAGCAGGATTGCCACATACCCATCGGCCAAAACTTGACCCCTGCTTTATAGCGTGTTTATCCATCTTCACAGCGCAATACAACAGCGATTCTGATAGACATGTATTTGACAAGTCTTTGGCAGGCCTTCGGGGATATCTGACACCGGATGTCTCTGCACAGGTCACGGTATTCTCGCAAATTACGGTCTGGTGCTTTGTGGGCGTGGAGATGGTGCACGATACAGGTGTTCCTCAATAATATTCGTGTACTTTTTTTAATATATCAGCTACTAGTTTCAGCTACGCAAGAGCCATCTTCAGATAAAAAAAAAATCAGTCTTTATTAGTGTAATAGCCATAACTGCTTATAAAATTTTTGAGTGACAACATTCATACAGCATGTATATCGTTAAAACTTAGTCACTGACACATGTAATCAGTATTTGTGTTGAAACTTCCTGTCAGATTAAAATTTTGTGCCGGACCGAGACTCGAACTCGGGACCTTTTCCTTTCGCGGGCAAAGGTCCTGAGTTCGAGTCTCGGTCCAGCACACAGTTTTAATCTGCCAGGAAGTTTCATATCAGCGCACACTCCGCTGCAGAGTGAAAATCTCATTCTGGAAGTATTTGTGTTGTCTCGTAGCAGAGATAATCGAGAGTACTGTTACAACACAGAATAGTAAGGGGCAGGAAATTAGAAATTTTTATTGAAACTCGTTAACGTTGCCACAGGCAAAACCAACTCATGCCAGAGACAAAGGCGGCAGCATGAAGTGAGCCAGTATGTCGCAAGTGGTCAGGTCTTTCACACATCATGCACTGTCTGCCAAGACTGTGTCAGAAAATAAAAGGAAGCGTGTCAAGCATATTCGTTAGCTCGTAAGACATGGTGCAAGAACATCTACTTCTCACACAAGGGTACATAGCGAGCAACTGACATAGCAATTAACAGCCTATTAAATGAATATAGCAGAATAAGAATGAAACTTACTGTCATTATGAACCAAGCCCCATATCATATCCTTACAAGATCTTCATTTAGATCAGGCTCGCCCAAACTGTGCCCCTGGGGCGCTAGCGCCCGCGATCGCCCGCGGCCAGCGCCCTGGGCGAATTCGTATGTTGTTGCAGTGGCCGAACCGTGTCGCGGACCACCCGACCGCCCGCCGCACCTCTCGACCTTATACCATTATAAGGCACAACCACGGGTTTGGATATTTTTCTAGCCGTGGAAAACGTGTTCGAGTCAATGGGTTTAAAATGGGAACGCCTGACCAGTGTAACAACGGATGGAGCCCCCTGCGCTACGAGGGATACGCCCTGGGTTCCTGGGTTACGTCAGTTCAAAAATGGCTGAAGTCGGCTGTTCCTTATTCGCGGCAGTGCATTGTCTGATATACCAGGAAGCACTTTGTGCGAAAATTGTCAACATAAAAAATGTTATGGACACAGTTCTTCGAACGGTTAATTATCTTCGATCGCATGGACTCACACATCTCCAATTTAAAGAATTTCTGCCTGATATCGAAGCGGAATACCCGGACATCCCGTACCACACCGAAGTAAGATGGCTGAGCAGAGGAAAGGTGCTTCATCGGTTTATCTCCTTGAGGGGTGAAATAAATACCTTTTTGAAATGAAAGGACGTCGAGAAGAATTACTTTGTGATCCTAAGTGGGTGGCGAATTTGGCTTTTTGAGTGACCTTACTGGTCATTTAAATACTTTGAATATTTCACTCCAAGGCGAAAATCACTCTGTTGCTGATTTAGTGCAGACGATTCAAGCATTAAAAAAAACTTATTTGTGGGGAAAACAGTTGCGCGAGAAGAATTGTGGACGCTTTCTTGCAGTAGACAGTGTTAAAGAAGATGTGTGGATTTTTCAGATTATGTTCAAATCATTTGCGAATTACAAGAACAGTTTGAAAACAGATTTTTGAAGATAAGTGAGCTTTAACCGGCCTTATATGTATTTGTTCGCCCGTTTCCCCTTCGGGCAGAGGACGTCTCACAAGTGCTTCAACTAGAGCTGATTGAGCTGCAGTGCGATATCCGCTGAAGAATCGCTTTCTTAAGTGTAAATCTTTGGATGACTTTTACAGATGTCTTCCACGAGAGAAATATCCTCTTTTGCACATGCACGCGGGCAAAGTTCTGTCAATGTTCGGTTCTACGTGTATTTGTGAGCGCTTTTTCTCTCTTTTAAAGCTTGCTAAAACTAAGAACCGTTCATTACTTGGCAAAAAAAATTTGACTAATTCTTTGAGGTTATCAGTCTCACGGAATATTGTACCAAACCTAGACAAAATCGTTTCCTCGAAAAAGAAAAACGTGTAAAATGTTAATTGTCTTCTTTAAGAATGTTGACTAAGAATTAAAGAGCTTCATAACCTTAATTCTATTTTTAATAAGTTTTCAAACACGGTCAGGTAAAATTATTACGCACAAAACAGCAAACTAAGGATCCGATTTCTAAACTCTGAAAAGGGATACAAACAGCTGTAACACCAAGTATAACAAAAAATATTGTAACTACTAACAGTTACAATGAGACACTATATCCCTTACATAAAATTATTTCCAAAATAGAATATTTTGTTTACGTTGGATCAGACCGCGGGACAGTCCAGCGCAGAGCAGTGCTGTGCGGTCTCACTCGCTCCGCAGCTATCTCTCTGTCTTTCTCTCTCTCTCTCTCTCTCTCTCTCTCTCTCTCTCTCTCTCCTATGCCGACACTAGCGACACACGGTCGCGGACGGGGCGCTCAACTACACTCCTGGAAATTGAAATAAGAACACCGTGAATTCATTGTCCCAGGAAGGGGAAACTTTATTGACACATTCCTGGGGTCAGATACATCACATGATCACACTGACAGAACCACAGGCACATAGACACAGGCAACAGAGCATGCACAATGTCGGCACTAGTACAGTGTATATCCACCTTTCGCAGCAATGCAGGCTGCTATTCTCCCATGGAGACGATCGTAGAGATGCTGGATGTAGTCCTGTGGAACGGCTTGCCATGCCATTTCCACCTGGCGCCTCAGTTGGACCAGCGTTCGTGCTGGACGTGCAGACCGCGTGAGACGACGCTTCATCCAGTCCCAAACATGCTCAATGGGGGACAGATCCGGAGATCTTGCTGGCCAGGGTAGTTGACTTACACCTTCTAGAGCACGTTGGGTGGCACGGGATACATGCGGACGTGCATTGTCCTGTTGGTACAGCAAGTTCCCTTGCCGGTCTAGGAATGGTAGAACGATGGGTTCGATGACGGTTTGGATGTACCGTGCACTATTCAGTGTCCCCTCGACGATCACCAGTGGTGTACGGCCAGTGTAGGAGATCGCTCCCCACACCATGATGCCGGGTGTTGGCCCTGTGTGCCTCGGTCGTATGCAGTCCTGATTGTGGCGCTCACCTGCACGGCGCCAAACACGCATACGACCATCATTGGCACCAAGGCAGAAGCGACTCTCATCGCTGAAGACGACACGTCTCCATTCGTCCCTCCATTCACGCCTGTCGCGACACCACTGGAGGCGGGCTGCACGATGTTGGGGCGTGAGCGGAAGACGGCCTAACGGTATGCGGGACCGTAGCCCAGCTTCATGGAGACGGTTGCGAATGGTCCTCGCCGATACCCCAGGAGCAACAGTGTCCCTAATTTGCTGGGAAGTGGCGGTGCGGTCCCCTACGGCACTGCGTAGGATCCTACGGTCTTGTCGTGCATCCGTGCGTCGCTGCGGTCCGGTCCCAGGTCGACGGGCACGTGCACCTTCCGCCGACCACTGGCGACAACATCGATGTACTGTGGAGACCTCACGCCCCACGTGTTGAGCAATTCGGCGGTACGTCCACCCGGCCTCCCGCATGCCCACTATACGCCCTCGCTCAAAGTCCGTCAACTGCACATACGGTTCAGGTCCACGCTGTCGCGGCATGCTACCAGTGTTAAAGACTGCGATGGAGCTCCGTATGCCACGGCAAACTGGCTGACACTGACGGCGGCGGTGCACAAATGCTGCGCAGCTAGCGCCATTCGACGGCCAACACCGCGGTTCCTGGTGTGTCCGCTGTGCCGTGCGTGTGATCATTGCTTGTACAGCCCTCTCGCAGTGTCCGGAGCAAGTATGGTGGGTCTGACACACCGGTGTCAATGTGTTCTTTTTTCCATTTCCAGGAGTGTACATTGCCTTGCGCCCGCGGGGCGCAATTCATGGATGAGCCTGATTTAGATGCTCCAACGTTGCAGCTCTCATCCTGAGTTCATCATTGGGATTGATGGCATTCACAATAATAGCATTCGATCCCATGCTTATGATACTATAGTGAAACTATGTCCTAGATGTTTCAGCACAATCTATGAACCAACCCAAATGTATTCAAGATTATGGTCTTCATCTTATGACTGTTCACCACAGTACTGGCCATGCATATTTACATGATTTGTATTACAAACGTTATATTACTTGTCCCATGTAATGATCATCAATTGCAATACTATCTTCAGATACCACTTTGTAATGGCTTATTCACGATGATCTCTGCCATAAAACAACATAAATACTGATTAAATGTGTCAGTTACTAAGATTTAAAGATATAATGATTTAGTTTTATGACCTCTGGTCTAACTGATTGTACATGAATGACATGTCAAATTATTCCACCTATACTGAAAAAAATTATGACGATATATTAAGCAGTTATTGCAATTACACTAAACAAAACTGTTTTATTGATCTGAAGATGGCCTGTGTGTAGCTGAAACTAGTAATCACAATAAAATTTGTTTACGACCTTATACATCAGATCGCTCATCTCCAATGTTGACAATGTCAACAAACATAATGTTCGTGTAGTCTACAGTTGTAATGATGCCTTCGGTTGTTACCACAGATCCTATCAAAAGCCAGTAGACTGTTCTCCATAGCATAATTCTGCCCCCCCCCCCCCCCCCCCCCGACCTGGCTTGCAGCTATGGCACATGAATTCTTCTAACAGCTGTTTGCCTGGATGACGTCTTACCCAGGCACGTCCACCGATCTGGTCTAACAAGAAAAGTGATTCATTTGATCGGGCGTCACATTCTCATGGGTCATGGTCCAACTCGACGATCCTGTGCTCACTGACATCGTAATTGACGATGTCATTGATCAACTTGCGAACACATGGGGTCGTCTGCTGTGGAATTCCATATTCGACTATGTGAGTTGAGTGGTGTGTTCTGAAACACTTGTGCCTACACCAGTATTAACTCTGTTGTCTGATTTGCCACAGATGACCACCAGTCCTGCGCTATAGCCTCCGACCTCTACGTTCTATAAATGAGGCGTGGACATCCAACTCCTTGTCACCGAATCGTGATTTAACCATCCTTAAACCACTTTGTACGGATGCTGACGATAGTACACAGTCGACTGACGTCGCCGTTTCCGAGATGCTATTTCCCAGGCGTTACAATCTTCCACTGTTAAAGTCCTTGTGACAATGAATTTCCTTATTTGCTGCCCATATTGCCAACAGAATGATTTCCTATTCGTCTCTGCTCCGTTTACACTTTTCTTGCCGCGTCACGTGCCTGAAGCGCACATCATCAAGCGACATTCACTCTCTTGGTGGGCAGTGGTCATAGTGTGTTCGCTTATCAATGTCTGTACGCATCAACACGCATTGCATATTCTGAGGTTCTGAGCAGGAATATAGTTTTCTCCATCACTACATGAGGTAGCATATGTTACCATTCCATCCTGCACTTTGAGACTACAGTGCAAGATCCTTTCACTGTTTTTCACACAAGAAAGCCATATGGTGGTTCGGCAGTAGTTATCCATTTATGGCATAATGGGATGGTTTTACCATGTCTACATTTCTGAAATTCTTTGCCTCTTCGTCTCCTTTCAGAGCCTAGTGTCATTGCTAGTAAGCTATAGAATGAAAAAGTCTCGGTGTAACAAGCTGATGTTCACGTAATGGGTTCCTTGGGTTCTGCCGAATGTGCATTTCTTTCTGTCTCCCGGGCAGTTTCATCCCTTATTATAGGTGATGTGATGCCAGACAGACAGTATGGCTAATTGAGTCAGTTTGATGCACGGTTTGATGAAGATAAACAGGCGTTGTCTGGAATGATGCATTCCAAGCAGCAACATCACACTTGACAGTAGAAAAGCAGAATGTGAAAGCTGATATCATAAGCAATAAGGGTTGATCTGCCCCGGAAACCCACCACACATCACCTCAGATATTTATAGTTAACATTTTTAGAAAGTTTCTTCTGTTATTCATCTTGCTCCTTGTCTAAGAAAGCGTTGCGTGAATCTCAAAGATTTATCTAAAACTTTTCGGGGAGAATATGTGATTTAGTTCGTGACCACTTATGGTCATATTCAGTGTCCTGTTTACTACGTCACTGCGAATGTGAAATTACAGATAATGCAAATTTGAAGCAACGATTTTTGATCGGCTAATGGCAGTAATAATTCGTATAATAAAGGGGCTGCCTACCAAACATTTGTCCACGTCGTAGTGGAATATGGTCAATACGCCAATAACATCTGTGTTTAGCATCCTAAATACACATACATAAAACACACACTTTTACGCATGTTGTGTTTGGGTTCTGTATCAGGTGTGACTAATAGAGATTTCGAGCCTACAGAAAAAAAAAAAAAAATGCCGGAGCAAAAGCTCACATAATTCTTCGAAAGGAAAGAGAGTATAACAAACTTGCTGAAACATCTTATCTGCCAGACGACCAAAGACGTCACTCATCTTGTGATAACCCATTTGGAAAATTCCAGCAATGGATTTCAGGGCGGAAACAATGAATATTTTTGTCCCTATTTCAATGCGTTAGCGTGAAGAGAAAGTTAACAAAATAACCGCTCAAGCAAAGGCGCACAAGCAGTCAAGCTTCGCAAGTTTCATCAGTGAATAGAAAACAAACGATGCTTCAGAAAACTTAGCTCTGCCCGAACAGATCATGAAGGCCCAACGGCACCGACCGACTGCCGTGTCATCCTCAGCCCACAGGAGTCACTGGATGCGGATACGGAGGGGCACGTGATCAGCACACCTCTCTCCCGGCGGTATGTCAGTTTACGAGGCAGGAGCCACTACTTCTCCATCAAAACAATCCTTAATAGATGATGAAATTATAAGCATCTTCTGCCAAGCATTTTTCAGTGGTTGTGGAGATTTAAGTGTAGGATGAGCACATCCTTGGAGATGGATCGCTGGCTGACTTCGACAATAAAATGAAAGACTTAGTTCGGTATAAGATGGTTAAGGAAACCGCGGAAGATTGGTTCTTTTTCCGATGGGGATACTACACACGACTACTACGAACAACGATTTCAGTGTCTTAACCACTGCACCACGTTGCTTGTTCCCTTAGTCAAAATACTGACCAAAGTAGCCTGTCAATTGCTTTTTCAAGTTTTCCTTACTTTCAGCCAGAATGTCTACGTCGTCTGCGGCCTTGACATTCACCTGTGACTAGCTTCTCATTTACTACTCTTTCGACATTTCCTTTCCCTTCTTTGTTCATGACTTTATTACGAACGCGAATGTTTTCTGCCGATATGGTTACGTGGGAGCGTGGAGCGTGGACCCGTCACGCGTGGGGAGGCGGGCGTGCACTTAATCAACCACAGCATCGCCGCAGACACCGGTCTCCGGTCCCCCAAGCAGGCCGGCATCGTTTCCGGGACGGTACCGGTTGGGGCGCGGGACTGGGACGCCTAGCAGGACCTCACCACACGCCGGCCGCCTCACCCACGTCCTGGTTCGAGACCCGCCCATCCGGCAGACCATCTCCGCCTCTGCTGCGCTTCTGGCGGCTGCCGCGTATCTGGGCATAGGGCGCCACCTCAGGATCTGTATGCGTACGCTTGCGGATCTTATAATTCGAGAGCTACCTTCAGCATGGCGCGACTTTCAACCAGGTGCAATTTTCTTTTCGTGTAAACGTGCGCTATGGCGTAGAGCTTGTGGGTACTGGATGGGTTAAACAAAAGGTTTCGAACACTTGGCATATTTTTTGATTCAACTAAGGCATTTGATTGTGTCGATCACAAAATATTGCTCCAGGACTTGGACCATTACGGAATACGGGGCCCGGGTTCCCGGGTTCGATTCCCGGCGGGGTCAGGGATTTTCTCTGCCTCGTGATGGCTGGGTGTTGTGTGCTGTCCTTAGGTTAGTTCGTTTTAAGTAGTTCTAAGTTCTAGGGGACTTATGACCACAGCAGTTGAGTCCCATAGTGCTCAGAGCCATTTGAACCATTTTTGGAATACGGGGAGTAGCTCACAATTGGTTCACCTCTTATTTTAGCAACAGGCAGCAAAAGGTCATTATTCACAATGTTGATAACAGCTGTGATGTGGGGTACTGTCAAGTGGGGGGGGGGGGTGCCCCAGGGATCAGTGTTGGGGCCAAAAAATGGTTGAAATGGCTATAAGCACTATGGGACTTAACTTCTGAGGTTATCAGCACCTAGAACTTAGAACTACTTAAACGTAACTAACCTAAGGACATCACACACATCCATGCCCGAGGCAGTATTCGAACCTACGACCGTAGCGGTCGCGCAGTTCCGGACTGTAGCGCCTAGAACCGCTCGGCCACTCCAGCCGGCTGTTTGGGCCACTCCTGTCCCTTATTTATATAAACGATATGCCCTCTACTATTATGGGTAACTCTAAAATATTTATGTTTGCTGATGACATTAGCTTGGTACTAAAGGATGTTGTGTGCAACATTGGCTCGGTTTCAAATAGTTCATGAGCTCAGTTCATGGCTTGTAGAAAATAAATTAACGCTAAATCACAGTATTACTCAGTTTTTACAGTTTCTAACACACAATTCAACAAAGCTTGACATTTTAATTTCTCAGAACGGGCATATGATTA
Source organism: Schistocerca nitens (assembly GCF_023898315.1). Lineage (NCBI taxonomy): Eukaryota > Metazoa > Arthropoda > Insecta > Orthoptera > Acrididae > Schistocerca > Schistocerca nitens. The sequence goes on from NC_064614.1 coordinate 552,666,021, forward strand.
GTGAAACTGATCACTTCAAATTTCTAGGTGTTCAGATAGATAGTAAGCTGTCGTGGAAAGCCCACGTTCAAGATCTTGTTCAAAGACTTAATACTGCCATTTTTGCTATTCGACCGGTATCAGAAATGAGTGATCGTGCGACGCGAAAATTAGCCTATTTTTCTTATTTTCTTTCGCTTATGTCGCATGGTATTATATTTTGGCGTAACTCTTCCAATTCTAATAGGATATTTTTGGCTCAGAAACGGGCGGTTCGGGCAATAAGTGGTGTAAATTCACGAACCTCTTGTCGACCCCTATTCACGAGTCTGTGTATTTTGACATTGGGCTCTCAATATATATATATATATATATATATATATATATATATATATATATATATATATATATATATACTCCTGGAAATGGAAAAAAGAACACATTGACACCGGTGTGTCAGACCCACCATACTTGCTCCGGACACTGCGAGAGGGCTGTACAAGCAATGATCACACGCACGGCACAGCGGACACACCAGGAACCGCGGTGTTGGCCGTCGAATGGCGCTAGCTGCGCAGCATTTGTGCACCGCCGCCGTCAGTGTCAGCCAGTTTGCCGTGGCATACGGAGCTCCATCGCAGTCTTTAACACTGGTAGCATGCCGCGACAGCGTGGACCTGAACCGTATGTGCAGTTGACGGACTTTGAGCGAGGGCGTATAGTGGGCATGCGGGAGGCCGGGTGGACGTACCGCCGAATTGCTCAACACGTGGGGCGTGAGATCTCCACAGTACATCGATGTTGTCGCCAGTGGTCGGCGGAAGGTGCACGTGCCCGTCGACCTGGGACCGGACCGCAGCGACGCACGGATGCACGACAAGACCGTAGGATCCTACGCAGTGCCGTAGGGGACCGCACCGCCACTTCCCAGCAAATTAGGGACACTGTTGCTCCTGGGGTATCGGCGAGGACCATTCGCAACCGTCTCCATGAAGCTGGGCTACGGTCCCGCACACCGTTAGGCCGTCTTCCGCTCACGTCCCAACATCGTGCAGCCCGCCTCCAGTGGTGTCGCGACAGGCGTGAATGGAGGGACGAATGGAGACGTGTGGTCTTCAGCGATGAGAGTCGCTTCTGCCTTGGTGCCAATGATGGTCGTATGCGTGTTTGGCGCCGTGCAGGTGAGCGCCACAATCAGGACTGCATACGACCGAGGCACATAGGGCCAACACCCGGCATCATGGTGTGGGGAGCGATCTCCTACACTGGCCGTACACCACTGGTGATCGTCGAGGGGACACTGAATAGTGCACGGTACATCCAAACCGTCATCGAACCCATCGTTCTACCATTCCTGGACCGGCAAGGGAACTTGCTGTTCCAACAGGACAATGCACGTCCGCATGTATCCCGTGCCACCCAACGTGCTCTAGAAGGTGTAAGTCAACTACCCTGGCCAGCAAGATCTCCGGATCTGTCCCCCATTGAGCATGTTTGGGACTGGATGAAGCGTCGTCTCACGCGGTCTGCACGTCCAGCACGAACGCTGGTCCAACTGAGGCGCCAGGTGGAAATGGCATGGCAAGCCGTTCCACAGGACTACATCCAGCATCTCTACGATCGTCTCCATGGGAGAATAGTAGCCTGCATTGCTGCGAAAGGTGGATATACACTGTACTAGTGCCGACATTGTGCATGCTCTGTTGCCTGTGTCTATGTGCCTGTGGTTCTGTCAGTGTGATCATGTGATGTATCTGACCCCAGGAATGTGTCGATAAAGTTTCCTCTTCCTGGGACAATGAATTCACGGTGTTCTTATTTCAATTTCCAGGAGTGTATATACTCCTTACTGTCATTTCTTGTGAACAATATTAGTTTATTCCCAAGAATAAGCAACTTTCACTCGGTTAATACTAGGCAGAAATCAAGCCTGCATTTGGATCGAACTTCCTTAACTCTTGTGCAAAAAGGTGTGCAGTATACTGCTGCATCCATTTTCAATAAGCTGCCACTCGAATTCAAAAATCTTAGCAGTAATCCACGCACTTTCAGATCGAAATTGAAGAGTTTCCTCATGGGTCACTCCTTCTATTCTGTCGAGGAGTTCCTTGAAAAATTAAACTGATTTTTATTCTATTGCTGATATCCTTTACTTAAACTTATGGACTGACGTTTTTAAGGTTAATGAACATTTATTTTTATCTTTTATTACGTTTACGTTATATTGCTCATACTGACACGTTCCATGACCTTGGAGATTTGCTCCTCAATTTGGTCCTACGGAACTTGACGAGTAAATAAATAAAATAAAATAAATACGCATCAGCTGACCAAGACATAGTCTTACTTCTGCAGGTGCTGGGAAAATTTAGCTAGAACACGTATCCAAAAGGCACTTTTCTCCTTACTGTTTCGTCGGTGAAAAGGCAGCGAGTGGGTATCCCGGTTAACTAGAGACAATCGGTAACGACATATAGGCGCGGTTTTATGCACCCTTCATGGTTAAACCTCACTCGGCTGAAAAGAAGCGCAATGCCCAAGCTTGTAAGGGAACAGATCCAGGTATCGATATCGCTAAGATGAATTGAATCTTACGCTTACCCATCCTTTTGAACCAAAAATCATAGCTGGCTTGCGGATGCCTCGTCAGGTAGAGAATAGAATGAGCGTTTGGCACCTGCAGAAATCGTCTCATGGAGTGAACGAGGAGCAGCTGGATCGCAGCCCACTTTGGTGCGAATAGGAATACGAAGTAGTTATTCTAAGTTAATATATTGCAATACAAATCAATATATCTTTCATAAGGTGACCGCGCGCCCCTGGTAGCTGAGTGGTCAGCGAGACGGATTGTCATATCTCACGGTCCGGGCTCGATTCCCGACTGGGTTGGGGATTTTCTCGGCTCAGGGACTGGGTGTTGTGTTGTCCTTATCATCATCATTTCATCCCCATCGACACGCAAATCGCTGATGTGGCGTCAACTCGAAAGACTTGCACCAGGCGAACGGTCTACCCGACGGGAGGCCCTAGCCACACGGCATTATAAGGTGACCGAACGGAATTTAAAAGTGCAATGGCTAACTAGAATGAAAACGTGAGTTTCTATGTGTTCATGTAAGCTGACTGACTTCTCCGTGAATAAGAGATAATAAATTCTAGGTTACTAATAAGCTGTTTAATATCCAGGTCACTTTTTCAACACAGAATGTTTATTGTCTTACTTATATTGAAGAGTGTTAGTGGCAGATTGAGAGGATAGTGTGACATAGGCACAAGACCATGGAAGTTATTACGGTGGTACGTGTACCACGGGACTAAATATACTAAAGCCACCCGGTAATGCTGCCTTTATTACGCTGAATCTATACGACAACAGAGGTCAAGCAAAGGTACAGTCAATAAAAGCGTCAGAAACGACCAGGCAAGTTAGAAGCTGAAACAGGCATTAGAGAATTAGAAACAGGAAAATGGGTCTGTCAGAGGAGCTCAGTGAGTTCGGACGTGAGCTAGTCATTTGACGTTTCTTAAGTAACAAATACGTCAGGGACACTTCAACCCTTCTAAAGCGTCTGAAGTCCTCGGATGGTGACGTGTTTCTGGAGTGGAAACGTGAAAGAAAACCAGGGGCAGGCAGACCTCATGTACTGAGAGAAAGGAACTGTCGAACTTTGCGGATGCTGGTTACAAAAAAATCACATGAAATCACTTGTGGGTTCCACAGTACTGCCAGTGGTTCAACTAGGACAAGGCTGTTCCTAGGGAGTGAAAAATAATGGGATATAATGTTCGAGCGGCTACTCATAAACCACACTTTTCTGCAGTCAATGCTAAGCAACACTTGAGGTGGCGTAACGAGCGACGCCACTGGTCAGTGGATGACTGGAAACGTGTGATATGGAGTGATGAATCAGGCTACATCCTGCGGCAACCCGATGGAAGGGTCTGGGTTTGCCGAATGCCTGGTGAACGCTATCTGCCATCATGAGTAGCGCCAACAGTCAAGTTCAGGGGACGTGGTGTTACGGTAAGAGCGAGTTTTTCGTGCTTATGGTGTAATCTTGTTATTGCACTTTCGTAAACGCTAAATGCAGAAGGTTATGAGCGCTTTTCACAGCATTGTATACTTTGCGTAGTGGAGGAACGGGTCGGAGACGATGATAGCTCGTATCAGTATGACAATGCACCCTGCTGTACAGCAGTATCTCCGAGGCAATCGTTTGTGGTCAATAACAACGTTGAAAGGGACTGGCCTGCCTAGAGACCCGGCCTGAATCCAGTGGAACACCTATGTGTAGAATTACAACCTCAACTTTGCTCCAGATCCCATCGCCTGACAGCAGTGTCTTCTAGGGTTTCGGCTCTTGACTATGAAGAGGCTGGCATTTCTCTATAGACACCTCACTGATAGTTAACAAGGAAATTCGCCAAACAGCCGTCCAAATTGAGAAGTTATTCTATTTTAGCTAACAGTTTCGACAATTCAGTATGCCATCTTCAGGTCCCATATGCATCTCCCAGAACGTATCGAGATTGGCATATTCGGGCCATCTGTTTCTAGATGTCGTGAAGTAATCACGTGCTTCATTCGAAGACTTGACTGCAACTCAAGTCTTCGAAGGAAACTTATTATGTGAATCAGGAAAAAAAATGCAGCCTCTGACAAAGTTCGGTGAATGAAGTCAGAACGGTCAATCGGGCAACACTGGCGACTCACAACGCTGCACTTGCGTAGCGGCCGGTGTTGACAACCTGCCCCCACCTAGTTCAGCCGAGCATCGTGTGTGTTCTGTGTTAGAGCTGTTGGACGAAGTGCTTCTTTAGTGCTTTGATTTTGAACTGAAAACAGAACAATGAAGAAAAAAGGATCAGTTTAAAGTTTTGTTTTAAGCTTTGCAAGACACCGAAAGAAACGCATGCCATGCTGGTACGTGTTTAGGGGGATGAGTCACTGTCCATGAAGTGTGTGTACGAATGGGTCGCCCGTTTTCGAGGAGGCCAGGAAAGTGTTCCTGACAATCCTCGTAGCGGACGACCGGCGACCGCCGTCAATAACGAAAACATGAGAAAGTGAGGACAATAATCACGAACGACCGTCGATTAACTGCTGATGAACTGCAGATGAATCGTGAATCCGTGTGACAAATCTTTACCCAGGAGTTAGGGAAGAGGAAAACGTGTTGTCGTCTTGTGCCACATCAGAAGCAGGCACGTTTAGAGGCTTCACAGGATTTTGTTGAAATGGTGGGTACGACGCCCAATGTCGGGAACATATTGTAACTGAGGATGAAACATGGTGTCTCTGGTACGACCCTAAACTAAACGGCAAAGCATGGAATGACGTTCTCCGACACCACCTCGTCGGGAAAAAGTCAGAGCCTAAAAATCACGCACCAGAACGATGCTCATCACCTTTTCGATAGTGAAAGCATTATCCACAAGGAATTTCTACCTCAGGGAACGACGTTGAACGCTGCACGGTACGTTAAAATTTTGACCCATTTCGTGCAATGTCTACACAGGGTACGACCCCAGTACGCACAACACGATTCCTGGTTTTTGGTTCACGACAACGCTTGCCCACACACAGCCAATATTGTCAAACAGTTCCTGGCAAAAGGGCGGTAGTGCAACTTGAACATCCACCATACTCGCCGGATCTCAGTCCTCCAGACTTCTTCCTATTCCCTCGAGACATACTCGCTGTGAAAGGAAAGAGATTTGACGATATTTCTGACATCCAAGGAAACGTGACACGGCTTTTGAACACCATTCCAAAGGAAGACATACTGCAAAGTTTCCAGGACGTGTATCGCAGAGCTAGTTGTGCATAATTATCGGAGGTGACTATTTAGAAGGACAATAAGGAAGCTGTAGTTCATAGTTCATCTAGGGTAATGTTAGAGGACTATTAACCGAACTTTATTTTCAGAGGTTGTATTTACTCTTTGAGAAAGCTGTTTACTCTTTTAATTTTGAACTTTATAATGTTTGTGAAAATGCTTTTATTGATCGATACGTACTACAAGATACGATTCAAAGTAATTAATGCAGTGCTTATAAATCTTCAATAATTTTTTGCATAATGTACACGTTGCATAATATAGCAGACAATGCGTAGATACTTGCTCGTGCCTGTGCCCCTCTGTACGCACTGTTCGGCAGCGACACAACATGCGCCAACGCGTAACGTATTGGGGCAGCTTTGGAAAGGGGGAGAACGAGGAGCACATCTGGAGCTAAGCTTACCCAAACAGGCAGCTGATGCTGTACAGTAGCTTACTCACCATCAGTCATCATAATAAATTTACTGATACGCTAGTGTAGCTGTGGGTCGTATATTGCAAAAATACTTTGTTGTCTCCCACCTTTGTAGGAAGGAATGACCACTGAGATGAAATATGAGAAGTCGCAGCTCACATGAAAAGATTTAGGTGTTCATTTTCTCCACATGCTGTTCTACAGTGGAACGGTAGAGAAATAATATGAAAGTGGTTTTGTGATTCTTTTGCCAAGCACTTTGCGAATTATAGAGTGGTGATGTAGACGTATGAATAGATGTAGGCGTACATGAATTGTCAACTTAATTTTTAACATGCTTAATGTCTTCGACTGTACTCTTGTGCTTGTCAGAAATGTCCACTATATGATCAAAAGTATCCGGACACTTGGCTGAAAATGACTTACAAGTTCGTGGCGCCCTCCATCTGCACTGCTGGAATTCAGTATGGTGTTGGTCTACCCTGAGCCTTGATGACAGCTTCCGTTCTCGCAGGCATACGTTCAGTCAGGTGCTGGAAGGTTTTTTGGGGAATTGCAGCCCACTCTTCACGTAGTGCTGCACTGAGGAGAGGCATCCATGTCGGTCGGTGAGGCCTGGTACGAAGGCGGCGTTCCAAAACATCCCAAAGGTGTTCTATAGGATTCAGGTCAGGACTCCGTGCAGTCTGGCCATTACACGGATGTTATTGTCTTGTAACCACTCCGCCAAAGGCCGTGTATTATGAACAGCTGCTCGATCGTGTTGAAAGATGCAATCGCCATCCACGAATTGCCCTTCAACAGTGGGAAGCAAGAAGGTGCTTAAAACATCAATGTAGGCCTGTGCTTTGATAGTGCCACGCAAGACAACAAGAAGAAGACCACACCATAACACCACCGCCTCCGAGCCGGCCGGAGTGGCCGTGCGGTTCTAGGCGCTACAGTCTGGAGCAAAGCGACCGCTACGGTCGCAGGTTCGAATCCTGCCTCGGGCATGGATGTGTGTGATGTCCTTAGGTTAGTTAGGTTTAATTGGTTCTAAGTTCTAAGCGACTGATCACCTCAGAAGTTAAGTCGCATAGTACTCAGAGCCATTTGAACCATTTGAACCGCCTCCGAGCCGGCCGCAGTGGCCGTGCGGTTAAAGGCGCTGCAGTCTGGAACCGCAAGGCCGCTACGGTCGCAGGTTCGAATCCTGCCTCGGGCATGGATGTTTGTGATGTCCTTAGGTTAGTTAGGTTTAACTAGTTCTAAGTTCTAGGGGACTAATAACCTCAGCAGTTGAGTCCCATAGTGCTCAGAGCCATTTGAACCATTTTTGAACCGCCTCCGAATTTTACTGTTGGCACTATACACGCTGGCAGATGACGTTCACCGGACATTCGCCATCGGATCGCCACATTGTGTACCGTGATTTATCACTCCTCATAACGTTTTTCCACTGTTCAATTTTTACGCTCCTTACACCAAGCGAGGCGTCGTTTGGCATCTACCGGCGTTGTGTGTGGCTTATGCGCAACCGCTCGATCATGAACTCGAAGTTTTCTCACCTCCCGCCTAACTGTCATAGACCTCGCAGTGGATCCTGATTCAGTTTGGAATTCCTGTGTGCTGGTATGGATAGATGTCTGCCTATTACACATTACGACCCTCTTCAAAAGTCAGCGGTCTCTGTCAGTCAACAGACGAGGTCGGCTTGTACGCTTTTGTGCTGTACGTGTCCCTTCACGTTTCCACTTCACTATCACGTTGGAAACAGCGGACCTAGGGATGTTTAGGAGTGCGGAAATCTCGAGTACAGACATATGACACAAGTGACACCCAATCATCTGACCACATTCGAAGTCCGTGAGTTCCGCGGAGCGCCCCATTCTGCTTTTCACGAAGCCTAATGGCTACTGAGGTCGCTGATATGGAGTATCTGGCAGTAGGTGGCAGCACAATGCACCTAATATGAAAAACGTATGTTTTGGGGGTGTGCGGATACGTAAGATCACATAGTGTATATCATGTGTCTGACTCCTTCATTTTCATTATTTATCTATAGGCGTCGTTAACCCAGTGGTGTAATATTCGCTACGTACTCGTATATCTGCATGTGTACTTTACAGTGTATGATACCCTATTTATCCCGCTTATCATCTTGTCCTACAGCCACTTCCCCTTCCTTACAAATATGCCATCAGTCAATGGATCACGCGAAGAACGACTATCGATAAACCTACGAGAGGAATAAATAAGCTTCTTGACTTTTATAGGAATATCATCTCTCAGAATTGTAGGAGTACCCCTATTGGTCGTGCAGAACCTCTTTCCCGTAGCATCTGCCAGTGGAGTTTATTGACTTGTTAAGCGTTTTCGTGAGGCACCCGTTGGGCCTAAGTAAGATCGTGATGAACTTGGAAGCTTCTCCACCTCTTTCGTCAAGTCAGGTTTGTAGAGGCCCCATACTCGTACAAGAACTGTATACAGCCATACTCTGAGGTGATAAGTCATGGGTTAGCGATATGCACATACGCAGATGGCGGTAATACACGAGTTATAAAAGGGCAGTGCATTTGTGGAGCTGTCAGTAGTACTCAAGTGATCCCGTGAATAGATTTCCAAAGCGATTATGGTCACACGACGTGAGTAGACAGACTCTGGCCGCGGAATGGCTGTTGGAGTTAAGCGCATGTCACATTCCATTTCGGAAATCGTTTGGGAATTTGGTATTCCGAGATTCACGGAGTCAAGAGTGTTCCGAGAATACCAGATTTCAGGCATTATCTCTCACCACGGACGACGCAGTGGCCAACGTCCTGCGCTTTACGACCGAGAGCATAGAGCTGCGTAGAGTTGCCGGTGGTAACAGACAAGCAACACAGCGTGAAATAACGCAGAAATCAATGTGGGACGTACGACGAACTTATCTATTAGGACACTGCGGCGAAATTTGGCGTTAAAGCGCTATTGCAACGGACGACTGACGCGAGAGCATTTGCTGAGAGCACGCCATCGCCTGCAGCGCCTCTTCTGGACTCGTGACGATATCGGTTGAACCCTAGACGACTAGAAAAGCGTGACCATATGAACCTTGATCTCAGTTGGTAAAAGCTGATGTTATAGTTCGAGTGCGGCGCAGCCCCACGGAGCCACGGATCCAGGTTGGCAATAACGCACTGGGCAAGCTTCTGGTGGCTCCATAATGGTCCAAGTGAACTGATAATTCCCTTGAAATGGTTATGTTAGGCTACTTGAAAACCATTTGCAACCATTTATGGACCTCATGTTCCCAAACAACGATGGAATTTTTATGGATGACAGTGTGCCATGTCACCAGCTACAATTGTTCGTGACTGGTTTCAAGAACATTCTGGACAGTTCGAGTCAATGGTTTGACCACCTATATCCCCTGACATGAATACCATCGAACATATATGGGACACAATCGAGAGGTCAGTTCATTCATAGCTGGCCGCTGTGGCCGAGCGGTTCTAGGTGCTTCAGCCAGGAACCGCGCTGCTGCTACGGTCGCAGGTTCCAATCCTGCCTCGGGCATGGATGTGTGTGATGTCCTTAGGTTAATTAGGTTTAAGTAGTTCTTAGTTCTAGGGGACTGATGACCTCAGATGTTCCGCAGTGCTCAGAGCCATTTGAATCATTTTTCAGTTCGTTCATAACTCCTGTACTGGCTACATTTTCGCAATTATGAACGGCTACAGAGGCAGCATGGCTCTGTATTTCTGCATTGGACATTCAACGATTTGTTGAGTCCATTCCACGTCGAGTTACTTCACTACACTCGGCGAAAGAAGGTCCGACAGGATATTAAGAGGTATCCTATGACATTCGTCACCTCTGGGTAGATTGGATGTGAGAGCTGAGAGCTGAAGACAGTGGATGAATTACACTTTCCCCTTTCTCCCTCTCCCCCCAGCCCCCTTCCCCGCCTCACCCTTGGGCCATTCCCCCACCTCAATGCGTGAGTCTCTGTGTGTGTGTGTGTCTGTGTGTGTGTGTGTGGAGGGGTGGGCGCGCGTGCGCGTGGAGATGTTGGCGATGTTATACTTGTCGCTCTCCTCAATTTACGAGCGGTTTCTTGTCTTGCGTGTATCACTATAGCACGTCCGTTGGAGGCACATGTCATCGTGTATATGTAAGCTAGCTGGCAACGCTCCAGATATGTGTACGAGTAGCCTAGACTGCAGATGAGGGCATTAGCAGTCGCAGTACGTCACACGGGAACCGGGCTGCTGTTATTTACGTGGGCGGCTCTGGCGCAGCTTTACTGTGCTGTACATCGCGGTGACGGGTGAATGGCCACCATTAGTGGCTGCGGCGCGTATCGCGGGCGCATCTCACGGCGCTGCCTGCTCTTTGTTGCAGGGCCGGCGCCGCCATGCTGCTGCCACACCTGCTGCTCGCCTGTCTCCTGCTGTTCGGGGTGAGTACTGCCGACAATCTCGCCGCCTGACAACCTGCGAACGGGTCTGGCGCCGCTACACATCTCGGCTCTGCGTTGCATTACTTCGCTCCTGTCCGACACCACACATCGACTTGTTCGGTTCGAAGAGTCAGTGTGCTTCAAGTCCACAGCGTTTTTATTCTCCATACTAGACTGCTCAGACGGTTCGCGCTGACATGTATAGCTACGAGAATTGAGAGTGGCACAGAACAGAGAGAGCAGGTTGTCAGAGGCTTTAGAGCACAACGCAGCCACCGAAGGGTGCGCGGCGTAGAATTCGTAAGCTGTCTTGTGCGAGCTGAGTAATGAGCAGTGTTCATTGCATTCTCGTTTTAATAGCAAGAGTTTATTTAGACAGTGAGCTACAGTGTGTGTGCCCACCCGGTTGGCCGTGCGATCTAACGCACGGCCTTCTGGGCGGGAAGGAGCGGCTGACCCCCGGCACGAATCCGCCCGGCGGATTTGTGTCGAGGTCCGGTGAACCGGCCAGTCTGTGGATAGTTTTTAGGCGGTTTTCCATCTGCCTCGGCGAATGCGGGCTGGTCCCCCTTATTCCGCCTCAGTTACACTATGTCGGCGATTGCTGCGCAAACAAGTTCTCCACGTACGCGTATACCACCATTGCTCTGACACGCAAACATAGGGGTTACACTTGTCTGGTGTGGGACGTTCCCTGGGGTGCTCACCGGGGGCCGAACAGCACAATAACCCTGGGTTCGGTGTCGGGTGGCGGAGGGGTGAAGTGGACTGCGGTAGTCCTCGTGGGGTTGTGGACCACTGCAGCTGCGGGGGGGGACAGAGCCTCTCCGTTGTTTCTAGGTCCCCGGTTATCATACAATACAATACAATACAATACAGTCTGTGTTGACACCATGTAAGGCGGCACAGTGCTCTGACAATGGTTTGCATTCTTGAGAGCGGCGCTTCAAATCCCCAGACGACGTCTCCAGTTTTACATTTTCCCGTGGTTTTCCCAAATCGTTTTAGGAAAATGACATGATGGTTCCTTTAAAAAGGAGAGGGTCGATATTTATCCCCATCCTTCTCAAATGCTTGCACTCCGTCTCTAACCTACATTTACACTTCGCAATCCATCTTATGGTGTATGGCGGAGGTTACTGACACATGCAACAAGAAGGTTGTATCTTAGGGGGACACCAAACAGGAGGTCCTAGAAGAAGGACTAAGAAAAACAATGGAACATTTTTTGTTACCAAGCACTCTTTAAAACAGTTTATTAACCAACAGTACAAGGCTCAACTAAAACGCACATTAGAGATTAAATTGAGTTTTCTACCTTAAAAAAAAAAGAAAAGAAAAGACATTTTAAATGTGAAACACCCGAAGTGGAACAGTTAAGATATTCTTTAAAGTTGTACTCACAACAAATTACCATTCATCAAAATATTACATATTAATAATTTGTATTGAAAGTCATTACAGTAAATGAGCGACATCGGGTCAAAGCACAGACCCGCAGTCGCACTACATACCTGAGTAGACTTCGGAACCCTTTCCCCCCTCCCCCCTCTCGCCTCACCCCACACACACTGACAACAAGAAGCCGTTAGAGGGTAGGCAGTACCATGCAACATGTACAGCGAACCTCTCTTAAGCAGTGGATAGGTTAAATAAAACAAAATCCCTTGCCCCGGCTCTAAAAGAAATCCAATAACTAGCATTAAGATTAAAGCGCTAATGAATGCCAACTCCCCTCGTGAGTTACACACTTAATGCCAGAATTGTTACTGGGCAAGGATCAAAATTCACCGCAATCTCAATAAATGCAGAAGCAGCTTTCAAACTAGCATCCACAACTCAAGATATACCAACGGCCTATTATTAGCTTAATGATGGATAGGAGGTTCTTAAGAAAGGATATTGCGGAGACATGGCTTAGCCACAGCCTGGGGGATGTTTCTAGAGTGAAATTTTCACTCTACAGCGAGCACTTGCCCGCGAAAGGCAAAGGTCCGAGTTCGAGTCTCTCCGGCACACAGTTTTAATCTGCCAGGAAGTTTCATATCAGCGCACACTCCGCTGTAGAGTGAAAATTTAATTCTAGAAACATCTCCCAGGCTGTGGCTAAGCCATGTCTCCGCAATATCCTTTCTTCCAGGAGTGCTAGTTCTGCAAGGTTCGCAGGAGAGCTTCTGTGAAGTTTGGAAGGTAGGAGACGAGGTACTGGCGGAATTAAAGCTGTGAGGACGGGGCGTGAGTCGTGCTTGGGTAGCTCAGTTGGTAGAGCACTTGCCCGCGATAGGCAAAGGTCCCAAGTTCGAGTCTCGGTACGGCACACAGTTTTAATCTGCCAGCAAGTTTCATATCAGCACACACTCCGCTGTAGACTGAAAATTTCATTCTATTCTGGAGAATGTCTTGAATACTTGATTTAGAGATGTTGTTCACTGTGATTCGTGACGCAACCATTTCAAAACACCGCCTGCCCAAAACAGAGTGGTGGAATGCACATTTGTTGTTAATTCAAGCCGCCACCGTAGTTACAGCGCTGACGTTTCTTACACTTTAGGTACACAATTTGTCTCGGAACGTTGTGAACGGACGATGTTAATTCATTTGGTGGTAGATGTTCGTCGGCTGTACAGTGTAGCAGAACACGTAGTGGACGCCCACTGCAACGTAATTTCGAGAGTGGTGTAACGGCTGTTCTCAGCAGACGCGGCGCAGCACTGTGGAAGCGGACCGGCTGGTTTTTACGATTGCAGATCGGTAACAACGGCCAGGGAACCGCCCCTCTCGCCCAACAGTGGCTGTCCAGTGGTGTTTTTTTCGGACCACTGCGAAGTCGGTCGCCGGCTTCCGTGGTCTGCGGCCGCGGGCGATACCATCACGCATCACCGGCACCCAGCAGCCGGCGCCCGCCGCCCGCCACCCAGAACCTGGCACCGGCCGTCCGTTATAATAGCCGCCAGCTAACGAGCGCTGCTCTGGCGCTGCGCTCATGCACACACGCTGCAGCCTCATAATGGGATCACGTTCCAAACGAACAGCGTACTCAGCTGTAATACCGCCCCACTTTCTGGCTGTAACACATTACGCAGCAGTGTCTGGCTGGTAATACCGCAACGGTGCGTAAAAAATAATCTAGCGGTGCCTCCTTTATTGCGAATGTCAGTAACAGTTTATGGCCTCGGCAGAGCAACACTAGCCGCTCTGACTGGATTCTGCACGCTTTTTCCTGGAAGGTCCAATGCTAGAGGGCGGCTGGGAGATGATCGGCAATTTTTTATAACATAGGCTCCGTCGTACGTAAAGCTGATGACAGACTTCTGTTCATTTGTAGGATACTGGGAATATGCAGTCAACCCTTCAATGGGACTGCTTACAAATTACTTGCGCGACCCAGCCTAGAATAATGCTGACGTGTGTGGGCTCCATACTAAATAAGATTAACAAGAGATATTGAACGTAGATATAAAAAAATAAATAAATAAAATAAAAAATAAAATAATTAAAAATCCGGATAAATGCCAGTAGGATTTGCACACAGGGGGTTCCGTACAACCTTAATTGTGCATGTAGGTAGTTCATCCATCTCGGAAATCAAGAATATCGACGATTTTTGCCTGTTATCGATATCGATACTGGCGAGGTATCGATCCCGGGAATTCAGAGACTTTCAACAATGAAAAGAAAATTTTTTCTGTGATATATTTATAAATTAACAATTTGCGACTCTTTTCCTTTGCTTCTTCTGTGGATCCTTGCTGCATGCCAATTTTCATGATCCTAGGACAACGGAAACTACCTGACAGATTTCGACGAGTGGGTTTGCGAGTATCTGAATATATGACATAAATGACCCTATCTTTTTATTTCATTGACTTAGAAGCTTAAATTTCAAACACCGCCAAGGGATAGTAGACCTTAGTATGTGACATAAATTGGAACTTGGTAAAAATCCCCTTTACTGAGAAAAAGGGGTCTTAACAGTCGGACAACACGTTATTAAAAAAAGCTGTATAAAATAATCACAGATTTTCACCTTTCATATTTTTTCGTTTACTTATACTGTGAAGCCTCTCGCCAAATTTCATGATTCTAGGACAATGGCAAGTATCCTACAGGTTTTAATGAGAGAGTTTGCGAGTGTCAAAATATCTGACATAAATGGCCGTATCTATTGACTGCGTTGGCTTAGAAGCTTCAGTTTTGTACAACTGGAAGAGACATTAGACCTTAGTATGTAACATAAGCTTCAACTCGATACACTAATCCAATACCGAGAAAATTGGTTTTCAACAGTCTGACAGACAAACAGACAGACAGACGGACAGACAACAAAGAAATCCTATAAGGATTCCTTTTACCGATTGAAGTACGGAACCCTAAGAAAAGCAACACGGATGGCCACAGATTTGTTTGATCCTCGGAGAAACGTTAAGGGGGTGCTGAAGAATCTGAACTAGCAAATGCTTGAAGATAGATGCCATATATACCGAGAAAGTCTACTTGCGAGGAATATAGAAATGTACTGCAATTTTCTTCGGATTGCTCCCCTACGGACTTCGAAGAGAAGACTAGACTAATTACAGTGCGCAGAGAGGCATTTCAACACTTATTCTTTCCTTGTTACGGATGGGAAGGGAATGGGAAGAAAGCCCAGAGATGGTACATAGGGAAGTACCCCCCCCCCCTTCCTGAAATTCACAGTGGTTTTCAGAATGCAATCGTAGAATAAGCTTTGTCTCCATAATGTAGTTTCACCAAGACAAGAGTCCCATGCTGAATGGCTGAAATGGTTCAAATGGCTCTGAGCACTATGGGACTTAACTTCTGAGGTCGTCAGTCCCCTAGAACTTAGAACTACTTAAACATAACTAACCTAAGGACATCACACACATCCATGCCCGAGGCAGGGTTCGAACCCGTGACCGTAGCAGTCGCGCGGTTCCGGAATGAAGCGCCTAGAACCGCTCGGACACCCAATGCTGAACATTTCAAACTTCGAATAATGATAATAATAATAATAATAATAATAATAGTGGATCTGAATGCCCAACCATGAACTATAAGATGGACAGACTAAATGTACTGGAAAGAAGGATTATTAGAAAAATAATGGGTGCAATAAAAACTGCAGATGATTGGAAAATAAAAAGTAACGAGGAGATCTACAAAAATATAGAGAAAATATCTGAAGTAATGGCCAAACGAAGATAAATCGTATTCGGACACCTCTACCGAATGGATGGAAATAGACTAACAAGACAATTACTCCTAAATTTCTGGAAGAAGAAATCGACAATAGCATGGATTACGGAAGTAAGGAAAGATCTAGAAAGAAACGACATCAAAGATTGAGAAATAGCAGAAAGAAACCGTTTTAAAAATAAAATACTAAATTTGGAAGGCTTTCAAAGCAGAAGAAATAAACAATCGGGAACAACATGGACAGGAGAAAGAAAAAGACTTCATGGGGAGAAAATGAGGGAATACTGGAAATATAGGAAACAAGACAAAGGAAGAAGAGGAACCGAAGTTGTTAACGAGATCGCCCGCATCTCGTCGTCGTGCGGTAGTGTTCTCGCTTCCCACGCCCGGGTTCCCGGGTTCGATTCCCGGCGGGGTCAGGGATTTTCTCTGCCTCGTGATGGTTGGGTGTTGTGTGCTGTCCTTAGGTTAGTTAGGTTTAAGTAGTTTTAAGGTCTAGGGGACTGATGACCACAGCAGTTGAGTCCCATAGTGCTCAGAGCCATTTGAACAATTTTTTTTTGTTAACGAGATCCTAGCTGGTCAATACGATTGTAAAAAAAGTAATTATAATAGTAATTATAATCCAATGCTTGACTGATAAATCATAAATAATAGTTTTCGCAAAAAATTACGGAATAACCGTCCAGAAGACTGAAAACAAATTGAAATAATCAAGCCATAAAATTAGCATAATCCTGCGACTAATACGTCACGTGTCGGAGTTCACAGCCGAAAATTCATACAGCTGACTACATTATTTGCCCGATAGCGAGCTGAGGAAATAGCTGGCCTATGGCCAGACTTCTCAACAAAACTCTTAGGAAGGTAAGTTTTTGGTAATAAGTATTAGGTGTGTTGTAGCACGATATCATCTCACTGTCGGACAAATGGACCATTAGTTAGTGAGAAGACAAGCGATTTTTCTGTCGAGGAGAACGTAGGTACACGGTTCCGTATCACCGAATAGTAGCAACATATCCAGATTTAAATTCAAAGTTCGTTGTAGTTTCTGACGGTAAGGATTACTGAAAGTGAGGCGTCTGTGGGTTGCGGACGTTAAACTCTGTGACTCCATTACGCCTTTTGCATGTAGCAGACTATGTGCCAGCACTGGCTTTCACCATGCTTTACACTGCAGACTGACAATTAACAATTAAGATACGGCTCGGACAAAGACCAGTCTCAGTGTTACATGCGTCAGAACTGAATTTTCTGAACATCAGCCACAGCTCATAGTGGGAAATAAACCATACTAAGACATTACTAGGATGCTCCTTGACAAAGTTGCACATTGCATTGTAGAAACAGATGATTACCTGCTGCTAGGCAGGTATTTGCCTCAGTATGAGAGTCGTGATGCTTGGGGCAGTGGAAGAGGAAAGAGACATAACAACACAGAGACTCCATAATTTTCTATTAACATAAAAATTGAAAGTAATTTTATTGGAAGCTGTATGACTTCGCCATGATGACACCTTCTTTATAGTATGTGCTGCAAACAATAGCGGTATTGGTACTATATGTGCTACAGTACGACTGTGAAATCGAAACGAAAAAGAGAAAGAAAAAAATACGAACCGTTGCAGAGATAGAAAGTGGAGATAGTGTTCAGAAGAAATTGCACTACCTTTCTCTTAAAGTGACTGGAATTAGTTTCTGCATTTTCAGTGTCATATAATAACTGATCTATGTAAAATTTCAGCACTTGGCAACTAGCACTGTGTAGTTCTCACTTCTCATAACTGTTCAGAGATGAATGAGACAGGCGCACATACCTCCTGTCCGTAAAACTGTCATTCAGGCGTCAGTAGAAAAATATGAGTTTGCTGGATCCATTTCAGGATTTTCAAAAAATTACGTATGAACGAAATTCATTTAATAGGGCACTCGTTACACTCATACTCTGGAGCAAATCTGAAGGAACATCTGTTTGGTTTTTTCGAGAATTAAATGGAAAAAAGTTAATGCCGAGTTCCTTCGTGGATCCAGCAATGAAAATAATTTGCGTGGCATTCCCACTTTTTAAGTGGTTTGGCTTAAAGGGGAAACGAAAATTGTAGGCCTCATAGGCTGTGTATAGTAATATACATTTTGTCCACAAGCCCTGTACTCTATTGCTAATCTGACTTCGCGGAATAACTTCGTTGAATACGGAATTACATGGTCTGATTATGAAACGAGGAATACTCTTCCAGATGGTATAATTAGAAAGCTACAAAATGAATGTCAATTGAGAGAAAGTGCGTAAAAGGTTAAATCAAATCCTTTGTTACGAGGAGTGTCCGGAAAGTAAATACCGTTTCGTAACCGTAGCACTAGGGTAGCAGTTACACACATTCGCACTCGTCTCTCTGGTTCAGTATCTTCACATTCGCACTCGTCTCTCTGATTCAGTATCTTTACAGCTGGACTGTGCCGTGTTTACATTTGTTAGTGGTCTTCCAAAATGCTTGAGAGAATCTCTGGGCCCGCCGACTGCGAAGTGCGTTCTCTGATATGGTATTTAAACAAATGGTTCAAATGGCTCCAAGCATTATGGAACTTAACATCTGAGGTCATCAGTAACCTAGGCTTAGAACTACTTAAACCTAACTAACCTAAGGACATCACACACATCCATGCCCGAGGCAGGATTCGAACATGCGATCGTAGCAGCATCGCGGTTCTGGACTGAAGCGCCTAGAACCTCTCGGCCACGACGGCCAGCGGTATTTAAACGCGAAGAATATTCAGCCATCTGAAATTCATCGTCAACTTATAGATATTTATAACGAAAATGTAATGACTGATCGAATGGTGTGAAAGAAGGTGAGACAGTTCAATGATAGACGAGCCGATGTTCATGACGAAGCAGGGAGTGGGTGGCCTTCTGTCGTCGATGATGGTTTGGTTGAGAAAGTGAAGGAGAAAATTCATGAAAACAGTCGGTTCACAATAAGAATGCTTTGTGGTTAGTTCCCATAAATCTCAAAAAACTGTTTTGTATGAGACTATCACAAATTCCTTAAATTTTCGCAAATTGTGTTGCAGTTAGGTTCCGCGAATACATAGGGATGTCCACAAAACGAAGCGACTTGCCACTGCCTTGACGTTTCTTATCTGACTCAGCGATGAGGGAGACGAATTCTTAAACAGAATTGTGACCAGTGCTGAAACCTGAGCTTGTCCTATCACTCCAGAATCGAAACAAACGGTGGAGTAGAGGCACTCACGCCCCCCCTTCCCCCCCCCCCCCCCGCCCAGAAAAACGTAAGTCCAAAACAACATTGTCGGCACAAAAAATGACGTGCACTGTGTTCTGGGACAAACAGGGCAATCTACTTGTTGGTGTGGTACGATGCTGTGAAACAATGAGAAAACTTCAGCACGCAGTTCAAAACAAACTGGAATGCTCAGTCAAGGCATCGTGTTACTTCATGACAACGCATATACCCAGTCTGCTAGTGTAACCCGAAACCTTATCAACAATTCGGTTGAGAGCAGTTCGATCATCCGCTGTACAGCGGGAATCTCGCACATCCTATCACTTGTTCCTGAACCTGAAGCGTGATGTTGGAGAAAGGCGCTTCAACAGCGATGACGACACAAATAACGGCGTTCAGCAATGGCTGCCTCCACTAGCGACATCTTCCTATGAACAGAGTATAAGAAAGTGCCTGAACAATGGTGTCAACTATATAGAAAAATAGTCTATGAAATTCTCTTTCTTGTAAAAATAAATTTTGGTTTGGAAAAAATCTTTTTATGCGGTTTTTTCCAAAACAATACTTACTTTCAGGACATTTCTCGTGTTATCGCTACTGAAAATTATTTTCCTGTGGAAAAAAGACAGAAGTGAAATAAACCAACCAGAAAAGAAACGATAATATGATTTTAAGAAGTTTCTGTTTGGACAAACAGAAGGTTTCACTTTCAGGAGGCACAAGCACAGTACATTGTAGAACTGTATGTTATGTATACATCAAAACTAAAATCTTTGACGATAGGCCAAAGCCTCCGAAGTGACGATCCGGGCAAGTTTACAGTGAACTCTCTAGCTAAAGAGTCAGCAAAAATGGTTCAAATGGCTCTGAGCACTATGGGACTCAACTGCTGAGGTCATTAGTCCCCTAGAACTTAGAACTAGTTAAACCTAACTAACCTAAGGACATCACAAACATCCATGCCCGAGGCAGGATTCGAACCTGCGACCGTAGCGGTCTTGCGGTTCCAGACTGCAGCGCCTTTAACCGCACGGCCACTTCGGCCGGCTAAAGAGTCAGCCCTGCGCTATTCCCAGATGCTGTGTGAAACTTGTGAAGGCCATAAAATCACACTCTCACGATTCTTATCCTTACTACAGTCTCATCAAACCTGTGTTGAAGCGTCGGCCTTACCAGATACCGCTTACCGGATATCGGTGTGTTACAACGAACTGAAACACGCTACGGTACATGTAATGTGGTCGTACACACGTACTTCTTCGAAGAATTACATGGTATGAAGGTCAGTAAGGGCCGTTATCGGATGTCGACGCGTGCTGAGGTCAGTGCCTGGTGCCGCCGTACCAGAGTGGCCGGCTGCTTTAGATACAGCTGTCGATACCGTGCATCTGACGCCGTGCCCTCCGTCTCGTGGAGATTTAAGGTCAAGCGAGGCACCGGGTGTCCACATGATACCATCAGCATTTCTCACAGACTGACGTATACAGGCGTATTATCCAATCGATAGCCAACGTCCGTGACAGGATCTTACAGACTCCGGCACAAATTTTATCCCCACTGTGTCACAGAATTCAAATCGTCATCATAAGATATTTAGTACTATAATGTCTTCAACTGATGTTTAACGGGACGATAATACTGCGTTCTCATTGTAACTGGCTGGATTATTTTCATTATTTTTTGCTTCAAATGGCTCTGAGCACTATGGGACTCAACTGCTGAGGTCATTAGTCCCCTAGAACTTAGAACTAGTTAAATCTAACTAACCTAAGGACATCACACACATCCATGCCCGAGGCAGGATTAGAACCTGCGACCGTAGCGGTCTCGCGGTTCCAGACTGCAGCGCCAGAACCGCGCGGCCACTTCGGCCGGCTATTTTTTGCTCCTAGTGGTAAAAGGATTTGATTCCATCCGTCAGTATGAAGGCTGTATCTATATCAATATCCATGTTGTTCGCATGGACTGCCTTCAGTGCTGTGACTTTTGGAATTATGCATGTTACGACTTCTGTTTTGTAAATGTTAATTATTATTGGGTTGGTGGGTTAGGCCGTAGCGTTTTCCCATAAGTGTCATAAACACAACAGGTACATATAACTGAGACTTTTGTTATCACTAATATATTCTCCTTCACTATTTAGAACAGTCTGCCAACGTTGGGGTAACTTTTCGATTCCGCGACTGTAGACGTCATGTGGTTTTTGCAGTGGCGTAGCAAGACAGCCAAGCCACTCGGAGGTAGCCGAAAGGCACGCGTTAAGTTCACGCAGACTGGCGTGAGGTCTGGAACAAGGTAAAGTAATTATCCTATAAAGAAAAGAACGTAGTTCTTGGAATACTTAACTTTAATCCACAATTGGAGAACATCGCTCTTGTTTAGACATTATTACGCTGAATATAAACTGGTAATGGTGCCTTGCTAGGTCGTAGCAAATGACGTAGCTGAAGGCTATGCTAACTATCGTCTCGGCAAATGAGAGCGTATTGGTCAGTGTAGCTTCGCTAGCAAAGTCGGCTGTACAACTGGGCCGAGTGCTTGGACGTCTCTCTAGACCTGCCGTGTGGCGGCGCTCGGTCTGCGATCACTGACAGTGGCGACACGCGGGTCCGACGTATACTAATGGACCGCGGCCGATTTAAAGGCTACCACCTACCAAGTGTGGTGTCTGGCGGTGACACCACAGTTTTGAGGCGAAGAACACATCGAGCCAAGTTCGGAGAGCATTTACTTACATCCCGAGAGGAAGTTCCTCGAAGGTTGTTCTTTAGACAGCGGAAAAGGTAAAAATCTGAGGGCTCAAGATGTGGTGAATTAGGTGGATGAGGAATGTCTTCTCAACCCAACTTCAGTATAGTGTTTTTTGTCAGTCTAGCAGGATGCAGGCTGGTGTTATCGTGGAGTAGCACCACTTCATGCAGACTTGCCGCGCGGGATTAGCCGAGCGGTCTGAAGAGCTGCAGTCATGGACTGTGCGGCTGGTCCTGGAGGAGGTTCGAGTCCTCCCTCGGGCATGGGTGTGTGTGTTTGTTCTTAGGATAATTTAGGTTAAGTAGTGTGTAAGCGTAGGGACTGATGACCTTAGCAGTTAAGTCCCATAAGACTTCACACACATTTGAACATTTTTTTTTTTTTTTTTTTTTTTTTTTTGCAGATTTCCTGGTAGTTGTTCTCGGGCTGCGTCTGTAAGACACCTCAGTTGTTGACAATAAATGTGAGCCGTGATGGTTACACTTCGGGGAAGGAATTCATAGTACACTGTCCCGTCGCTGTTCCAACAGACGCAGAACATTGGCTTTTGTGGATACGCATAGATATATGTACGGGGAGTTGCTCCTTTTTTTGGCCTCAACCATTCGGTTCTTTTCCTTGTGTTAGTATTAAGACACCACTTCTGGTCACCATGTCGGGTTTGGCTCTCTTCGTTGTCGTACTGTTCAAATTTAAAGTCCACCTACCTCAGAACGGTTTCTGCTCCATGTCCCTTTACTCGGCAACGTAGATACTTACAAGATCGTGTGAAAGCAGCGTTGATGAAAAACACCACCTAATATCCACAACTACTGAGGCCGCGCAACTCTAGCTATGAAAGAAATTTCTGTAGAAATACGGTATTAAAAATTTTATCGGGCGGTAAGAAAATGGATTGACTTCTGGAAAATAATGTGCGAAATTTCCACAAAAAATGTTTTATTTCGCCCTTGATAGCCAAAAAAATAGGTACTATTCAGTCCACATTTAAACTATTTATTGTTTCCCTCCAGTTCACAATTCATGCACAAATTTCACATGCACAGCAGCAAGAAATCTGTCCAAACCCGACCCGAATCAAACAACGTTTTCACAGTCATTACTCTCACCACTAATATGAGTTATTACATTCGGTCCTTCTTGTGGATTTCTAAAAAAGAAACTGCTCGCCAAAAATGCTCAGTAGTTGAATACTGAAACATGCTATGCGGATACTATGAATGCCAATATTTCACACGCGAGTATCTGTCCAACAGATTTAGTCAAAATCTCTGAAATTTAGCCATTCAGTCCTCAATAGCAACTTCTTTCGACTTGGCTCACCTATATCTCAAACACTAAGAAAGGCTTCATCTTACACATTATTTTGTCTGGCCCTAGTAACATGACCGTCCGCATTCAAAGCTAGCAAGCCACTCTCTTCTTCCAGCCTCACTTCCAGTACAACCATCAGGTAACGAGGTGTAACCATCTCAATTCTGATTGGTCAACCATACTCGCTGCCAATCAGAATACTCGCTCATGATCATACTCACGCCAAAACTGCAAAACTGGCCTGCGTCAATCCTTATACACAGACGCATTTGCGTCAGTCTGACATGAAAATATTAAAGTAATAAGTTTCCTTTAATTTACGTCTATGGTCACAAACGTTTTCTTGACAGATAACCGGTTTCGGTCTATAATGACCATCATCAGATCTGTTTTGTAAAAACGAAGTCCTAGGATAGGAATGGTTGGCGTTGTTCACGAGCCAGTTCGTGACGAGCAAACTGACACTCATATGGCCATCCGCTGTTTTTTTGTGATTTTGACTTAGAGCAAGCAGCACACATACACCCGTTTTTGAACCTTCCCCATTGATTGAAAATGTCGCGCGATGGCGGAATGATCTCCGTTCATCGTAGACCATTGTGGATTATTATGTTTAAACGATCTCCATCAAACCGCGAAGATACTCCTGAACTAATGTCAAAACGATCCTCCTTAAAACTAGAAGACTTCCTTGCTGTGCTCTGTCCACTGGCACTATCGCCACACGCGGCGCCATTGTTTCTGGCTGCCTCCGCTGCTGTGGCCTCTCTATTCCACTCAAACAGAAGTATTCGTCGGAAATGTTCCGATTTCTCTACTTGGCACTCCATTTTCCGGCGTCCAGCTCAACTCATTATCTGCAGATGACGAAATGACAATATGTAAACTTAAGTAGCAACAGCGAACTACAGATAAAAAATGACAATCGACAAATAAACTCATAGCAACCGGAATTCCAAAGTGCAAAACGTAAACGCTAAGAACTTATGCTCCAGTCTTATATTTAATAATATGGTTATTTTAGCCACATCACTTGATTTTCTCAATTCGGTCTATCACTCCTGCGAAGTTCGACTTCTTATATGTTCCTCCCGACTCCTGGCCTGTTCAGACACCCCCGAAATATGTACACTACTGGCCACTAAAATTGCAACAATCGTCCGATAGACACGAAGTGCACTACTTGCTTGGATACTGCACAAAGCAGTATATAATGTAACGTTCCGTAGCGGTTCTCGCATTCATAAATCTCTTTTTAGTGTTAGCTGCTTGTCATATTATACCTCGTGTAAGATGGAGGAACCTATACCAGTTTATGTCAGTGCTCGGCATCTGAAAGGTTGTGGCGTGTAGAGATTTGCAACATATCGTTCCACGGTATCGCTGCTCGTATTGTTCGAGATATCACGCAAATATGGAATCAGTGGGTTCAGGAGGACCGCATTCAACGCCATGCAGGATCTCAACGACCCCACGCGACTAGCACCAGAAAGGAAAGGCATATTTTTCGCTTTGTCGTACAGAATCGTACAGCCACGTCACGTGTACAGGTACGTCACGTACCTTCAGTCAGAAAACGGGTGCGTTTGGACCATGACGAACAGCCACACGGTCAGTGCGACGGAATCTGGAGGACAGCGGACTGTCAGCAGGCGACCATCATTGCGGTTTCCCTTGACGTGGGAGCAGAGAGAGCCGCGCCGACAACTCTGATTGCAGGTCTGCGTTCTGCGTACAGCGTTACGATGGACGTATACGTGCGTGGAGGCTCTGAGGCGATCGCACGTCGTGGTGTTGCATTTTTCATCTTGGTCCTTACGTGCAGTGTGTCATAGCGGCAATAGAATTGTGTTGCAGACAGCTTCAAACGCCTCTTCTCTTAATATTCTCAATAGTGTTTCTCGAAAACAACGTCGCCTTCCCTCCAGCGATTCCCATTTGAGTTCCCGATGCATCTCTGTACCACTTACGTGTTGTTCGAACCTACCGGTAACAAATTAGCAGCCCGCTTCTCAATTGCTTCCATGTCTTCCTTCAGTCCCAAACGCTCGAGCACTACTCAAGAATAGATCGCACCAGCGTCTTATGTGCGGTCTCCTTTAACATTGTCCTATTATGCTCGTTTCATTTCAAATAGCTTTACAACATGAGACCCAGACATTTAAACGACTTGACTGTGCGAAGCAGGACACTAGTAACACTGTATCCAAACATTACAGGTTTGTTCTTCCTAATCATCCGCGTTAACTTACATTTTTTCACATTTAGAGCTAGCTGCCATTTATCACACCAATAGGAAATTTTGTCTAAATCGTCTTGTATCTTCCTGCAGTCATCACCTTCGACACATTACCATACACCACAGTGTCATCAGCAAACAACCGCAGATTGCTGCCCACCCTGTCCGCCAAATCGTTTATGTATATGGAGAACAACAGCGGTCCCATCACAATTCTCTGGGACACTCCTGACAATACCCTTGTCTCTGATGAGCACTCACCATCCAGGACAACATACTGGGATCTATTGCTTAAGAGCCGGCCGGAGTGGCTGTGCGGTTCTAGGCGCTACAGTCTGGAACCGCGCGACCGCTACGGTCGCAGGTTCGAATCCTGCCTCGGGCATGGATGTGTGTGATGTCCTTAGGTTAGTTCTAAGTTCTAGGTGACTGATGACCTGAGCAGTTAAGTCCCTTAGTGCTCAGAGCCATATTGCTTAAGAAGTCTTCGAGCTACTCACTTACCTGTGAACTTATTCCTTACGCTCGCACCTTCGTTAACAGCCTGCAATGGGGCACCGTATCAAATAATTACCGGAAATCTAGAAACATGGAATCAGACTAATGCCCTTCATCCAGAGTTCGCAGTATATCATGTGAGAAAAGTGCAAGCTGAGTTTCACATGAACGATGCTTTCTAAAACCATGCTGATTCGTCGACATAAGGTTGTCAGTCTCAAGAAAGTTTGTTACATCCAAACTGAGAATATGTTCAAGGGTTTTGCAGCAAACAGTTATTAGGGATATTGGTCTGTAACTTCGGGGGATCCGCTCGTTTAGCCTTCTTGTATACTGGAGTCAACTGCGCTTTTTTCCAGTAGCTTGGGACTTTATGCTGGGCGAGAGATTCGCGGTTAATACAGGCTAGATAAGGGGCAATGCTGTAGAGATCATTGTAAGATCAAATTGGGATTCCATCTGGATCTGGTGATTTATTTGCTTTCAAATCCTTCAGTCGTTTCTCTATGTCAGGGATGCTTATACTACGTCGTCCATACGGGACGGTCAAATGAAGGTACGGTTACACGATTCTCCTGCGTGAACGATTTCTTGAACGTGAAATTTAAAACTTCGGCCTTCATCTTCAGTTGCCACACTAGACTGGTCTACAGTGGATTGAGTGGAAGCCTCAGAACCGATCAGCGATTTTACATAAGACCACAATTTTCTCGGATTACCTGGCACATATTTTGAGAAGGTGTGACGGTGGTATCTGCTGTGTGCTTCACGCATATATCTTTTCCAAGATGTACGGATCTTTACTAACCTTCGCTTGCCATCATTCCTACGTTCTCTTTTTGAAACCGAGAGTGCAACAGCCTCTGCTTCCGCAGCATCTGGGTATTTACGCGTTACTGACCGTAGACTTTCTTTGAATGACTTTCAGCAAGATAACACAAAACTGCACGTTGCCCGTGCTGCCCTCACCTGCCTTGATATAGATGGTGTTCGACCTTTGCCCTGGACAGCTCGTTCTCCAGGTCTCTCACCAACTAAAAAAAAGCTTCTGATCATTGAGTACAAGAGACCGGCACGCACGCCTCCTCTTGCCAGATACTACGACTGATGATCACTGGCATACAGCTGATGCAACACTGAATGACGTACCCATATCGGTAATTCAAGCACCATTCCCATGCGGGTTTGGGCTGTATATTACACAGCCTGAATGTCCCAGAATTACCTAAAAATTTAATCATGTATTATTCCTACCGTACCATACACGTTGTCTCAAACATTTTGGGTCAAACTGAAACAGATATTAGTGGATCCATAACATTATATTGAGACAGGGAACCAGGTGAGCGGAAATGTATATATATTGTGTTATGGACATACACAGCATATATCACATAACAACAGCGTAGCTCATAGTAATCGTTCAAAGCGACGAACGTATGCAGTTCTCTGGTAAAAACAGCGGCTGTTGTTGAAAACTGGAACAGGCAATGGATGATAAGCCGGCCTTGGTGGCCGAGCGGTTCTAGGCGCTTCAGTCCGGAACCACACTGCTGCTACGGTCGCAGGTTCGAATCCTGCCTCGGGCATGGATGTGTGTGATTTCCTTAGGTTAGTTAGGTTTAAGTAGTTCTAAGTCTAGGGGACATATGACCTCAGATGTTAAGTCCCATAGTGCTCAGAGCCATTTGAACCATTTTGAACGGATGATAAGCAGCTTATACGTCAGACCACAAAACAGATTTGCTGTACACAGCTCGTAGAACAATGACGGCCGCATATCTCAACGACACATCAACCTGTGCCGCACGCACACCACTATCACTGTCCTTTGCATCATACTGCTTGTGATGTGTCCGTGGTGAGCTGTGTTACTGTGTAGTCAAAGATGGAACGTTGCACGTCACGAGAATTGTTATATATACATTTAATGTGGGGTGGCAAGATGTAGTGCCCGTAAAGCAGCACGAATGTACAGAGAACGCTTTCCAAATAGAAGTCATCCTAAGTGGAAAGAGTGTATCACAGTTGATACCAACTAACGAGAGACGGGGTCGTTCACGCCACAGAGGGCTGGACAAGGTTCCCGTCAAAGACATGTCCGAACACCAAATTTTGAGGAGGTGGTGGTGGATTGTGCGGCCAACCACCCAGCAATAAATATCCGTCAATTTACCCGTGAAACTTCTGTCAGTGGATTATCCACAGCATTGCTATAATGCCGAACCTAGTACAGTTTGTATTGTTCACGGATGAAGCCTCATTCACCCGTGAAGGTGTTTTCAACAGCCGCAACATCTATGTCTGGAGTATGGAGGGGCATTTTCCTTGACCACCTAACAGGACCTTACCTACTGCCTCCCCGTTTCACTGGTCCACGTTACCTGGTGTTCCTGCGAGATGGGCTGCCATAGTTTTTGGAGGGTGTTCCTCTTGTTGCCCGCAAAAGGTTTCAAAACGACGGAACTCCAGCCCACTCCGATGTTAATGTTTGAGAACACATGAACAACACGTAACCTCGTCTTTGGATTGGAAGGGGTGGTTTTGTTCCATGGCCATCGCGATCGACTGATCTCACACCTCTGAACTTTCTCCTCTGGGGTCACGTCAAAACGTTGGCGTATGAAACCCTCGTAGAAACGGATGAAGACCTGCTTACTACGGCGCGAAATGCCTATCTCCTGCTGCAACAGACAACAGGGATCTTTGAGAGAGTGCGATAGAACTTCTGGCGCCGTTACCGTGCCTGCATTGAGACTGGTGGTAGTCACTTTGAACAATTACTATTAGCTACGTTGTTGTTATGCGGTGTACACTTTGTATGTCCGTAACACATCATTGGTTCCCTATCTCAATATAATCGATTGTGGACCCACTATCACCTGTTTCAATTTGACGTAAACGGTTTGAGACTCCCTCAGTAAGTAAAATTTCGTTATTTGCTATCCTTTCTGGTGTTACAACTTCATTGGGCAGCAGCGTACAGGTGGGGGATTGGACAGATAATAAAGGTTGTTTGAACAAACTTTACTCTACAGGCTGTTGTAAAGGTACATCTCAGTATAATACTAGTACTCACTACTAACACTGTCACCTTTCTTCCTTAGATATTTGCTCTACTGTCAGACCAGTCTTTCAGCGTCTGTGTAGAAAGAAATCTGTAAACTTGTGTGACCACGGTGTGCTGGCCGCCCGTATCCGTTGTGAATCGCCTACCGCCCAAGTGTTTCTTCAATGGTCCGGAGAGATGAATATCACCGAGTGCCAGGTCGGGACCACCTCTGGTATGGTTCAGACTAACATTCTCTTAGTAGCCGAACAGAAAGACGTGTTGCAAGAGCGTGACAAGTCAGATATAAAGATTGAATGTTTCATAGCTCACAATCCAACTCCGTAGCAGGGGTCAGATAGTACGTTGATGAGTACTGTTTGAGTGAAGTTTCTGATCAGAAGATCATACGCCCAACCCCAGTTTAAATCCTGATCCTCTACGCAATATCTGTTGGAGTGACAGTGATGCTGGTGAATCGTTAACTGAATGCAGATGTTGTTTCGTCGTCTTCCTTGGTTTCTATTTGAGAGGAGTATGCTAAGCGTCGCCACCTTCCTCTCTCATCTTCAGCGTAAGCGACACATTAGTACACTCCTCATATACTTTCCGCAGTTATTTAAACCAAGCTTCATACTCATGAAGTTGCCGAAACGGAGTCGACTAGGAAGGCGTGCCGTGCGCGTTTAATCGTACGCTACGATTGAGTGAACAGTGGTCATAGAACAAGTTTTCGATCCTGTTGTCATCTCGGTGCTTGTTGTATGTCCCTAGACTTGATCCAAATGTCAAATCATGGAGGAAACGTTTTAAATATTCATTACTGGATGAAGATTGGTCTTCATTCCAACCTGTGCTTTCCAGTGAAGTTCTAAGTGCCATGCGTCAAACTCTCCTCCGTTTAGTGTGGGGTGGTTTCAGAAAACAACACATAAGTTTTTTTGTGAGCGGAAACAACTTTGCAATGTGCGACAGAAGTTTTGCAAACGGTAAGGGGAAGCAAGGCCTTTGTTGCGCAAGATGCACACAAGATTGTTACGCCATCTAAGGCTATGAACCCATTCCCTGCAATTCCAATGCATAAAGCTGACCACTTTGGTTTAAAAGATGCTGCTTAAACATTGTTATCAGTGCAAGCGTACAAGACCCCCAAATGTAGTGTCGCAAACTCATCCACCTCAGCTATACAAAATTCTTGCTCTGAAACAAAACTGGAAGAATTACAATGTATCAAAAGCCACGCATATCTGA
Source organism: Schistocerca nitens (assembly GCF_023898315.1). Classification (NCBI taxonomy): domain Eukaryota; kingdom Metazoa; phylum Arthropoda; class Insecta; order Orthoptera; family Acrididae; genus Schistocerca; species Schistocerca nitens. The sequence continues at coordinate 552,696,227 of NC_064614.1, forward strand.
AAGCCCAGCCATGTTTATCAGCTGAAAAACAGAAAGACCTGTTTATGATGTTGCCACCTCATCCTCGAGGGCACAAGGAGTTTTACATAAACTTTGCAACATCTGATCCCCACAACGGAGTTGCGTAAGAAACAGTAGTCAATGCTGAGAGATTTTTTTCATGAATTTAATTTCGCTATTCTCTTTCAAAAAACGTAAAAGAATGAGAAATGGCTTCTGTTGATTACAGTTCATCTTCTTAAAATATATCTGCTGTATTTTTCTATTTTTATTATCATAAATAAAACGTAGTGCCTCTGTATTAATGGCACTTGAAACAAAAACTTTTTTTATTGTCACTTAGGACAATCAGTTTTCTGATAGGCATTTAGAAGAATTTTAATAAATTATTTATTTTTTGGGTTGATGAGGAGGGGAAACATAATTCTGTGGTATCGGAATAGGTTCTCAATTTTTGGACACAAATAAAGATATACATTGTCTCTTGATTGTACTGACAAATAATAATAACAATAATAATGCTAATAATAGTAATAATAATAGACCTTTCTGCTTTGTCAGAAGTATTTTTAATTATCTGAATCAACAACTTAAAAATGATTTGTGCATTGTATGACTGTCTTATTGTATGCCTTAGTAGTACGAACTTACACATTTATAGCATTTATACATACAGCTTATAACACTGAAAGTTTTTTATGATCCGTTCTTTCGTTATCTACAATCCCACTTTGTTTTTAATTCAGCTGTCAATTTTTAAAGCATTTGGATAAGTCTACGTATTTCAGTTGAGATTAAATGGTGGAGTTGAGGTAATATTGGCCCTTGCGCAGGGGCGCTACGCAGATGTCACGGTATATTTCCACAGTAATGATAGTGACAAGAATATATGGCCAAATCAGTCACTACGGATTACCTCTGTAGTAAGAAAAGGTGTCGCTATAATATGCAAGGGTAGGTCCTGTCGTATCCATAAGTTACAAGCTTCTCAGTTTTACGTCTGTTCTGCAGTTAGTGCCAAACCATTCGAAACACCAAGTGTCTCTGCAAAGAACGGCGATGGAAGCGGATGTTTAAATGACAGCTTGCTTAACAATGTCATGCACACAGAGGCATACGAACATGGAGATTTCTTAAGAAGCGCCACTTACCATCCAACGGAAAATGGTAATGGAGACCCGTGGTTCTGCTGCAAGTGTATGATACAGAAGGCGGGAGCATAAAATATGTTTACGACTGGTTTAGACGTTCTCCAGACGAAAAAGAAAACTGTTGATGCACCTCTTTCAGAACGACTGTCGACAGAACTAGCCAATGACAAGATCGAGCAGGAACTACACATGTTGGAACGTGATCAAATGCCAGTTGATGTCGGAGGGAGCGGAGGTTTTCAAAGGCAGTGTTAACGTCTTCACTAACAAGCACTTGAATAAGTTTAAGTGTTCCACAAATTAACTACGAGCAGAAGACACTCAAATGGAAACTGCTGGACATTTCATTGACACGTGCGACCGATATCCGTGGTTTCTATAAGCCTTCATCATAACGAGATGTTGTGCTGGCTGTTCCAATAGGGGTCCAGTGGACAAGCAGTAGAATTGTTAGTCACCGATTTCTACACACGACAGAAAGGGTTGTATCGAAAAGTCTAGTATGCGTGCTCATCGTTTCGGAAGAGGAAGTAACATCCACTAATAACTCGTACTTGAAGGTCAGATTGTAAGTAATAAGTAATTGAGATATGTCACCGACGGCAATTTTTCACCAGACAACAAGGTTCACAACCATGTCGTATGTTAATATTTATACTAGTCTTTCATCGGAGGAGTAACCGCTTCCAATCAGTATTCATTATCTGCAGGTCCTCTGAGTTAAGCGACTGATAAAAGTGTACTTTACACATATGCTGTCTTCAGGTTCCTTTAAAACATATGGCATGAAAAGAGAGCAGGGTATGTAGTAAGAGGATTCGACCAGTCTTCCCGCAGCTTACCACTGCAGCTTTTGCAGAGGCTGTACGCTTTGCTGATTTTAGGAATGTATCCATTAACAAACATGAACAATAATAATAAGGAAAGATTCCACAGTTAATTCAGCTGCTGTTCATGCTTGGCAAGGAAGAACAGCATATTGCTAGGAAGGCACCATAGCTGATGTGTTTGGAATTAATCGATCTTCATAAATCACATCTTCGAACTCTACAGCATGTTCTTCATTCTTTGTCTGAGAATAGATGAAATCAACATCAGCAGCTTTCCTTTCTTGCTAAAACTCTATGGTCAACTCATGACACGTCTCATCCACTTTTATTTTCTGCGTAACGGGTGAACGTAACCGGTTAATCTACGCATCCTCGAAGCGATGTGCGTTAGACTATATGCATCTGCCATTTATGCCAGCCAAGGTTAACAATGGTCACTAAGCGAAACAAGTAGCGAACAGTGCAAAATAAATGACAGCTGAAGGAAATTTGGAAATTTGTGGTAAGGAATATGGGAACAAATTGCTGAGGTCGTCGGTTCATAGGCTTGCATACTACTTAATCTAACTTAAACTATCTTACATTAAGGACAACACACACACCCATGCCCGACGGAGGACTCGAACCTCCTACGGGGGAAGCCGCGCGAACCGTGACAAGGCGCCCCTGACCGCTCGGCTATCCCGCACGGCTGCTTTGTAAGTGATTTAAGCGTCCGTGTCAATGTAATCAATAGATACGGCCATGTATGTCACAGATTTTGGTACTCCCAAAATCACTTATGAAAAGTTATAGATGAACTAGCCACATAGTTATCGGTCCTTCCTTCCTTCTCTACAGTGTTATACGATATTTCTTGAGGTGGTTTAGAGACTAACTGTGCTTGCTTTACCGCTACAGACGTTCTCAGGTGATTTGTAGGTGGTATTAGTAACCGAAACTGTTATCAAATAAAAAAAGGTCTTGAAATCAAAGACACGTTGAAGAGCCAGAGAAAATGGTATAGGAATGCGTATTCAAATACAGAGATATGTAAACAGGCAGAATACGGCCCTGTGGTCGGCAACGCCTATATAAGCCAACAAGTGTATAAAATGGCAGATTATCAAGATTTAAGTGCGTTAGTGTATAAAATGGCAGGTTATCATGATTTAAGTGCGTTTGAACGTGGTGTTATAAATGGCGCACGAGCGATGGGACACAGCATCTCTGAGGTAGCAACGAAGTGGGGATTTTCCAGTACGACCATTTCACGGGTGTACGTGAATATCAGGAATCCGGTAAAAAATCAAATCTCCAACACCGTTGCGGCTGGAAAAAGATCCTGCGAGACCGGACCAACGACGACTGAAGAGAATCGATCAACGTGACAGAAGTGCAACCCTTCCCCAAATTGCTGCAGATTTCAATGCTAGACCATCAAGTGTCAGCGTACGAATCAGTCAACGAAACATCATCGATATGGCCTTTCAGAGCCAAAGGCCCACTCGTGTACCCTTGATGACTGCACGACACAAAGCTTTACGCCTCACCTGAGCTGCTCAACACCGACGTTGAACTGTCGATAAATGGAAACATGTTGCATGACAGGACAACTCTCCAGAATGAGATTTTCACTCTGCAGCGGAGTGTTCGCTGATATGAAACTTCCTGGCAGATTAAAACTGTGTGCCCGACCGAGACTCGAACTCGGGACCTTTGCCTTTCGCGGGCAAGTGCTCTACCATCTGAGCTACCGAAGCACGACTCACGCCCGGTACTCACAGCTTTACTTCTGCCAGTATCTCGTTTCCTACCTTCCAAACTTTACAGAAGCTCTCCTGCGAACCTTGCAGAACTGGAAACATCCTCCAGGCTGTGGCTAAGCCATGTCCCCGCTATATCCTTTCTTTCAGGAGTGCTAGTAGGAGACACTGGCAGAACTAAAGCCGTGAGTACCGGGCGTGAGTTGTGCTTCGGTAGCTCAGATGGTAGAGCACTTGCCCGCGAAAGGCAAAGGTCCCGAGTTCGAGTCTCGGTCGGGCACACAGTTTTAATCTGACAGGAAGTTTCAGGACAACTCTCATTTCAAATTGTATCAAGTGGATGGACGTGTAATGGACGGAGACAACCTCATGAATCCATGGACCCTGCACCACAACAGGGGACTGTTCAAGCTGGTGGAGGCTCTGTAATGGTGTGGGGCGTGTTACGTCAAGATACCACTCTGACAGGTGACACGTGCGTAAACATCCTGTTGATTACCTGCATACATTCAAGTCCGTTGTGCATTCCGACGAAGTTGGGCAATTCCAGCAGGGCAATGAGACACCCCAAACGATCAGAAGTTCTACAGAGTGGCTCCAAGAACGCTCTTCTAAGTCTAAACACTTTCGATGTCCACCACACTCCCCAGACATAAACATTATTGAGCATATCTGAGATGCCTTGCAATGTGCAATTCAGAAGAGATCTCCACTCCCTCGTACTCTTACGGACGTATGGACAGCCCTGTAGGATTCATGGTGTCAATTCCCTCCAGCACTCCTTCAGATATTAGTTGTGTCCATGCCACGTCGTGTTGCGGCACTTACGCGTGCTCGCGGCTTCCTTACACGATATTAGGCAGGTGTACTAGTTTCTTTGGCTCTTCAGTGTATAAAGACTACAATTTGAAGCACCTGAATCCCTTCCTGATGAAAGATATATTTCCATGTGTCCAGACGGGTCGACTGTTCTACTCTCCCGTACAGTGTACTGGATATGGTAGCAGCTCGGGGTGACATTGACCCAACAATTCGTTGGAAGTCCCGTGCAGAAGTACTGAGCCATACTGCCTGTATAGCAGTCCATAAATGCGAAATTATTGCCGGAGCAGGAGTTTGTGCACGGATTGACCTCTCCATTATGTCCAACTGATCGATGGGATTCATGTCGGGCGTCCTGGGTGGCAATCATTCGCTTTAATTGTCCAGAATATTCCTCAAACAAGTTGTGAACAATTGTGGCCCGATGACAAGTGCTTTCCACGTAAACACGGCCCACACTGTTATGGAGCCACCACCAGCTTGCACAGTGCCCTGTTAGCAACTTGGTCCATGACTTCGTGGGGTGTGCGCCATAACCAAATTCTACCATCCGCTTTTACCAACTGAAATCGGGATTCATCTGTCCAGACCACGGGTTTTCAGTAGTCTATGGTCCAACCGATATGGTCACGAGCCCAGGAGAGCCGCTGCAGGCGACGTCGTGCTATTAGCAAAGGTACTCTCGTTGTCAGTGTGCTGCCACAGCCCGTTAATGCCAAATTCGCTGCAGTGTCCTAATCGACACATTAGTCGTGTAAGTTCTACATTTATTTCTGGAGTTAGTTCATGCAGTGTTGTTTGCCTTTTAGCGCTGACAACCCTAAGCAAACGCCGCTGCTCTCGGTCGTTGTGGGAAGCCCGCCGGCCACTGCGTGGTCCGTGGCGAAAGATAATGCCTCTAATTTAGTATTGTCGGCACACTCTTGACTTAGTGGATCTCGGAATATTAAAATCGCTAACGACTTTCGAAATGTAATGTCTCGTGCGTCTCTCTGTTGATACCCGTCGGGCATCCATAATCACATCGGAAACCTTTTCACATGAGTCGCCTGGGTACAAACGGCGGCTCCGCCAATGCACTGTCCAAAAACCTTAGTATGCGGTGCTACCGCCGTCCGTATATGTGCACATCGCTGTCCCACTACTGTTGTCACCTGAGTGTATAATCACCCAAAAAAGTTAGAAAATACAAATTTTTGTTAATTGTCGTTGACTTTTATTTACAACAGAATTGTTGAAGTTGTATAGGTGTAAAAACGGTTCTGAACTGTGAAATGTGTGACACTTGATGTGAAAGGTCACATTCACTACTAAGACTTAAATTTTAGGGTTACATTTCACTGAAAACTTTAAAACAGTTACGGAATCTGCTATGAGAAATCATTAAAAGCAATAAATATTTTTTCGTAATTTTGAAATACAGGGTGAAGTTATTGAACTATAAGAAAAAAAACATAAATTAGTTACAAAGTACGTCGCGCACACACTTTATTCAACATGTAAATATCACTACAGATATTTGGAGTTAGGTTATGACATGTTCGATATGCCTGACATTATTGGCGATGATGTGGAGCAGACGACATTTTGCATTACCAGCTGAAGTGTCGGAAGAGCTATGATGTCTATGACCTCTTGAATGGCTGTTTTCAGCTCAGTAATGGTTCTGAGGGTATTGTTTTACACCTTGCCTTTAATATAGTCCTACAAAAAGAAGTCGCATATGTTCAGATCCGGAGAATATGGCGGCCAATCGACGCCCATGCCAGTGGCCTCTGGGTACCCCGGAGCAAGAATGCGGTCCACAAACTCTCCTCCGGGACATCAAACACTCCTCTGCTTCAATGCGATGGAGCTCCGTTTTGCATGAACCACATCTTGGCGAAATGAGGGTCACTTTGGATAATGGGGATGAAATCATCTTCCAAAACCTTGTGTAGTCACCGTGCCATCAAGGAATATCACACCGATTATTTCCGGACTGGACATTGCACGCCACACAGTGACCCGTTGAGAGTGAAGAGATTTCTCGATCGGGAAATGCGATTCTCAGTGGCCCAAATTCCGTTACAGCCGTGCGGATAAGATGCATGTCATCTCGACTGCTAGTGATACGAGGCCGCCGGGATTCTGCACGGTGTTCCGTATTACCCTCCTGAACCCACCGATTCCATATTCTGCTAACAGTCATTGGATCTCGACCAACGCGAGCAGCAATGTCGTGATACGATAAACCGCAATCGCGATAGGCTACAATCTGACCTTTATCAAAGTCGGAAACGTGATGGTACGCATTTCTCCTCCTTACACGAGGCATCACAACAACGTTTCACCAGGCAACGCCGGTCAACTGCTGTTTGTGTATGAGAAATCGGTTGGAAACTTTCCTCATGTCAGCACGTTGTTGGTGTCGCCACCGGCGCCAACCTTGTGTGAATGCTCTGAAAAGCTAATCATTTGCATGTCACAGCATCTTCTTCCTGTCGGTTAAATTTCGCGTCTGTAGCACGTCTTCTTCGTGGTGGAGCAATTTTAATGGCCAGTAGTGTAACTGCTGTTCCACGGCAAACTGTGCAGTTTGAACGTCCTGGCGCAAACCGTTCAGAAGTTCAATAATTGTCTCCCTGTATAATTTAGATTAGTAGATTACAATATTTTCAAAACCTGGGCTTGAAATACCTCTCCCGCTCCCTCCTCCCCCCTCCCCATTTCGTATTGCGAGGGTTAACAAAACACCTGCTAGATTCGGCAGTCTGGGAGGAAGCGTGAGAAAAAGTTCATGCATTTTGCGAAGTGTGTCCTCACGCTGTTGGTCTGGTGAGCCCAGCCGCCTGGACTGTCGCCAGCAGGTGTGTGTCGCGGGGTCTTGGGAGGTTGGCTGTGTTGGGCTACGCTCGACGCGTGCCCACGCGTGGGCCTGCCCTCCCAGCGCCTGGGATGCCTTTGAGGCATCGCCGGCCAATTTTCCGCGCAGTCACTGCGCATTAGGCCGGGCACGGCGAGTCGCGCCGCCGCCTAGCGCCGCTGCCCGCCTCGCTCAACTGCTGTACGCGGCCTCGTGTCGTTCCGTTCGTTACCGGCCTTCATCAGGCTCGCAGAAGTGGTACTTCTGACGCACAGTTTGCAGCGTGGCACGTTTAACCAGGTTCCGTCTTCAAGGGACATCTGACTACAGGTGCCACAGCACACGTGATTTCTTCGCTACAAAAGTGATTATGTCGTTTCGGATTGTTACTACCCCGACAATACTGGTACTTAATTGTTCACTTATCCATTCGTGACCCACTTGTGTGTAAAGCTCTCCTCTACCACAATGGCCTTTATTGTTGTTGTTGTTGTACTCTTCAATCCTGAGACTGTTTTGATGCAGCTCTCCATGCTACTCTATCCTGTGCAAGCATCTTCATCTCCCAGTACGTACTGCAGCCTACGTCCTTCTGAATCTGCTTAGTGTATTCATCTCTTGGTCTCCCTCTACGATTTTTACCCTCCACGCTGCCCTCCAATACTAAATTGGTGATCCCTTGATGTCTCAGAACATGTCCACCAAACGATCCCTTCTTCTAGTCTGCCACAAACTCCTCTTCTCCCCAATCCTATTCAGTACCTCCTCATTAGTTATGTGATCTACCCATCTAATCTTCAGCATTATTCTGTAGCACCACATTTCGAAAGTTTCTATTCTCTTCTTGTCCAAACTATTTATCGTCCATGTTTCACTTCCATACATGGCTCCTTCAGAAACGACTTCCTGGCACTTAAATCTATACTCGATGTTAACAAATTTCTCTTCCTCAGAAACGCTTTCCTTGCCATTGCCAGTCTACATTTTATATCCTCTCTACTTCCACCATCATCAGTTATTTTGCTCCCCAAATAGCAAAACTCCTTTACTACTTTAAGTGTCTCATTTCCTAATCTAATTCCTTCAGCATCACCCGACTTAATTCGACTACATTGCATTATCCTCGTTTTGCTTTTGTTGATGTTCATCTTATATCCTCGTTTCAAGACACTGTCCATTCCGTTCAACAGCTTTTCCAAGCCCTTTGATCTGGCCTTGTAACACTAACCAAAACGGCCTTGCTGTGCTAGTACTGCGAACGGCTGAAAGCAAGGGGAAACTACAGCCGTAATTTTTCCCGAGGAGAATGTGCTGGCCAGGGCAGCAGTCGAACGTTTCCTGTATCCAGAAAGGCCCGCACAGGACCTGCAACATGCGGTCGTGCATTATCCTGCTGAAATGTAGGGTTTCGCAGTGATCGAATGAAGGGTAGAGCCATGGGTCGCAACACATCTGAAAAGTAACGTCCACTGTTCAAAGTGCCGTCAATGCGAACAAGAGGTGACCGAGACGTGTAACCAATGGCACCTCATACCATCACGCCGGCTGATACGCCAGTATGGCGATGACGAATACACGATTCCAATGTGCGTTCACCGCGATGTCGCCAAGCACGGATGCAGCATTACTGCATGTCCTTTATTAAAGGCTACCTATTCCCTGTATTGACCCTCCACCTTCATCAGTCTGACAGTGAACAACTAAGAAGGACCCAAAACATTGAAACAAAGTTTTGAGAAACACAGATGTTTGTGAAAATCAAATTTGTAGGCAAACTGCCATTCCCATAGGTTTGATTTTTTTAACTAAGCCTCAACGTCCTATATTTCCCTTAAAAAGTCATGTATCTATTTCATATTACTGAATCTTACTTAATATTATTGGTAATCCACAAAATTTTCATACACAAGCGATTGGCAATAGCGTCTTTTTGACAGTTGTTTGGTTTGTAATTAATGTGAAACTAGACTCAGAATATGAAGAACAGATACTAAATGCACCACCCATACAATTACGACCTATCCCAGCACTTTATGGTTTTCGTTTTTATCATTTTCATGAAGCACATTTTCTGACTTGAGGTTCAGATAAAACGGGTTGGTCACTTTAGGCATGATATATACTACTTTTGTTAAGTCTATGTGTTTCAAGTTTGATTTAGTCGCTTTGTCAAGTCTTTGTGTTTCAAGGTTGATATTTGCCCTCCACCTCAGCATTTGAACTCTATATTTTGGAAGGGGTCTAGAAACTGTAGGGAAATATATTGTGGTCTCCCTCTATGTGGCTTGAAGAAAATGGTGGCTTCCCACTGCTCCAGTGAAGGTTATGTTACTTTATATAACAGTTCATGGCAACCTATTGAAAACTTCATGTCTGTTAAATTTCTGTAACGTACATTGTTACCATGAACATCAACTTTTGGCTTGGTAGTGACGTCGGTAACACTCTTAAAGATTCTGAAATCCTCAGCGTCCATTTTACAGACTCGAATACTGAAACCAAGGAACTTAAGGTTATGATGGGGCATTCCTTCCAGAGCTTCCAGCTTTTATGAAGAAATGGGTGTCAGTGTAGACAGTGAGCGTTCCTAAAGCAATGAAAATTTGTGCTTTGTGCCAATATGGGTCAATACGAGGGTTGGAGCTTTAATAGTGGCAACTATTTATTTACATCTGGTACAAAATAGATACGTGTTTCAAAGTTTTACTGACCTTCAAAGTAGACACCATCATTGTATATAACCCGTTGCCAGCGATGTGGAAGTCGTAGGATATTCTTAACAGTGCCAGTTATGTTGACAGTTCGAGCGGCGCAGTCTATTGCCCAATGAATTTGTAGGAGTTCTGAAGCGAATGCCGTGAAGCGTTTCCTTCAATTTAGAAATCGCGTTGAACTCACGAGGGCTTAAGTCAGGGGAGTGCAGTACGTGGTATAGCACTTAGCAGCCCCATCAGTCAAACAAATCAGTAACAGCTTGCACTGTACGTGCTTGAGCATTGTCCCGAAAAATGATGGTCAGGTCCTGCAGAACGTGTCAACACTTCTGTCGCTGAGCTGGTCGTAGGTTGTGTTCCAATAATGAACAGCATAGAAACAGACGTGATGACACTTTCTGCAGGACCTGACCATCATTTTGCAGGACAATGCTCAAGCACGTACAGTGCAAGCTGGAGGGGCAGCACGTCAATTGGAACTCACTACTATCAGTGGGAAAAGGGCAGCATCAGTGTAATTTTTTAGTATGGGTTGACTAAATCAGGAGCAAGTATGGCACTTAGGAGCCAACCTATTGTTCTCTTTTGGTTGACAGGTACTTAACCTGCTGTTCTGCTATGAGAATTAAGACTCCCTGGGGATAATCCTTCCTTTTGATAGACAAGTCCTTAACCTATTGTTCTCCCACCCCTCCCCCTCCCCCTCCTCCTCCCAAACCCTCAGGAAACTTTCAACCCACTCCCTCCCCCTTGCTGATGCAGGTACACTTTCAGTCCTGAGTTATTCAAATAGCCGCCTCTCTCTCTTATCAATTTCACTGAGTGCTTAATTAAAGTGATCAATGAATTAGCCCATCCCTCGACCGGTACTCGTACCTGGGCTCTCATGCTTACATGGCAGACGCTCTATCCAACCGAGCCACCAAGGACACAGAGGATAGTGCGACTGCAAGGACTTACCTCTGGCACGCTTCCCGTGAGATCCACATTTCCAACTTACTGTCCACACACTACATTTGTATTGCCCCTGCCCACTATACTCAATACTCACGGCAGTCAATCTACCGATTCCTGTAAGAGTTTGAGCAATGTGAGTGCATCCGCACTGAAGGGTGCCCGGCCCGACCCTACGACGTCTGGACGTGGTTTTACTTTGGTTTCGCCAAGTGTCGAAGACATCCATCACAGCACTCCTCGAAAACCAGACAAGTCGTGCAGTTTCCAAAACGCTCGTGCCGGGCCTCCAGGCCATCACAATCTTAAGCTCAGATAGATCGCGCGCCTTGCCCATTCTGCACATTGAAAGAACGCTCAGTGATACTACGTGCACCGTGCGTATGTTTGACAAGCAGTCATTTGTCGCCAGGTGACGCTATCGTCTGGACGGATTTATATCGATAGTAGGTTGGTTGGTTGATTTCGGAGAGGGGATGAAACGGCGAGGTCATCGGTCCCATCGGATTAGAGAAGGATGGGGAAGGTAGTCGGCCGCGCCCTTTTAAAGCAACCATACCATCATTTGCCTGAAGCGATTTAGGAAAATCACGGGACACCTAAATCAGGATGGCCAGACGCAGTTTTAACCGTCGTCCTCCCGAATGCGAGTCCAGGATGCTAACCACTTAGCCACCTCGCTCGGTCGATAGTAGGTCTGTAGTCACAATGTTCTGTCTGATCGGTGTAGATTTTAGTCTCCAAGACGCCAGAAATTTACCATATACGACACACTAGCTCAGTGCAAAAGTATTTCTCCAAAATATACGTTCACTGCCTTAAATACTGATCAAAATGCCACAGTGTTACTTTCTTTGACTTACGTTCAGTAAGAGATGCAACACACAGTCGGCGCGTGTCACTAGCTCTGTACGTGACATACTTACCCTCTATAGTATCTGATACCACGTTTTAAATATAAATATCATATGTATACAAATATTTCAAGTGGCATATCGTTGGATCCATCGTAAAATGTGTGGTATCTTAAAAACTCTTAAGACAAAATCTTAAAGTGGAGAACCAGTACTTTTAAATCATTTGCTTTAAATGGTGATTAAGTGAATGACACGAACTTGTGCTAGACAGACTCAACGACTCCCACACAGGATATACACAATATGTGGTTTTAAGTACAATGACTTCTGAAGAAGACAGTTTTGAAACCTGTCGAAACCATGGTCAACTGGTTGACTGTTATTTCCAGTCTATTGAAGCTGATGCAACGCGTTTTCTTTTTCTGAAGGCAGGTTGTTTATTTCAAAGTTCCAACGCACCATATTATTCCCTACCTTTTGACTATTAAATCCTATTTTTCAGCATAATCTCCGCCCAATGCGAGGCCTTTCGCCACCTTACTCACACTGGACTCGCATTCGGAAGGATGACGGTTCAATCCCGCGTCCGGCCATCCTGATTTAGGTTTTCCGTGATTTCCCTAAATCGCTCCAGGCAAATGCCGGGATGGTTCCTTTGAAAGGGCACGGTCGACTTCCTTACCCGTCCTTCCCTAATCCGATGAGATCGATGACCTCGCTGTTTGGTCTCTTCCCCCAAACAATCCAATCCAATCCAATCCAATCCACCTTATTGGTAGAGCCTGTATGCCCGCGTGGTACCACTCTGCTGGTCATCTTGCTGCATCACTGCACTAATAACCCCCCCCCCCCCATAGAATCATCGTCATACCGCTTTCCGCGGATAGCATCCATTATTGGACCAATGAGAAGTAAATTGGAAGGTGCGAGATCCGCGCTGTAGGGTGGATAAATAAGAACAGTCCAGTGAAGGTTTGTGAGCTCCTCTCAGTTGTGCAGGCGTTAAACATGCTGAAGCCGTTTCATCATTTTCCATAGTCTAGCACAACACACTTCAGAGTTTATCGTTGCACCATGACGGAGTACATCAAGCAGAATAACGTTTTCAGTCCCAGAAGATCGTCGGCATGACTTCACTTGCTGTGGATACGACTTTGAATTACGTATTTCTTCGGAGGAGAGGCGGTATGGCGCCACTCCATAAATTGCCTTCTTGCTTCCGTGTTAAAGTGGTGTCACCAATTTTCATCGCCTGTAATGGTTTTCGACAAAAAATTGTCACAATCAGCCTCGTATTGCGCAAACAATTCCGCGCAGGTGGTTGCTGTTTATGGTCTTACGCAGCGAGGAACCCAGCGAGCACACACCTTCGAATATCCCAACTGGTGGACAAGTGTGTCAGCACTACCAACAGAGACGTCCGGTTGAGCAGCGAGGTGTTTGACTGTGATCCATCAGTCATATCGAATGAGTGTGTCCTCACGTTCCAACACTGCAGGAGTACAGCTGTGTGCAGCCGGCCAACAAACGGGAGATCGGACAGTTTCGTGCCACCTTGTTGCGATGATGACTGACGAGTCGCCCAACAACTCATCGTCCTTTTGTTCACTGCCAGTTCTCCGTAGACATTCTGCAGCGTCTGAGAATATATGCGATGCTCTTGTTTTCTGCCATTTTGAACGCTACCTACAGCGCCGCAACCTATCGGAACTTTGTGAAACTATAAGGGGCCACATTGAAAATATTCCACGATGTTACCCAACAAATTCCGCATTACTTTCAACACAAATTGGTCGAGAAAAAATGTGTTGCATTACTTACCGAACACCCCCCGTATAAGCACGAAAGTGTAAATGAATATTGTCGTCTGAGCGACAAAGAGATTTGAATCTGTGCTAGTACAAATTGGGAGTTCGTACATACTGTGATGGCAGGAGATATTCGAATATTGGTGGATCGGTATAAAAGAAATTCTGGGCCTCAGTACTTCGAGGAAAAGCTTCATAATTTAAGAATTGCGTCCAGAAAAAATAGCAGACACAGACACAGAGATGAATGCAATACTACAATCTAAATGGCGAAAAAAAGCTTTCATTCGTAAAAGCAGATCGCATTAGCAGAATGCCACGAAGACACGCTTTTGACAGAGTGCTTAAGCCGACAGACGGTGCGTGAATATTTTAACACTGCGAAGTACCTACGCCCACCGCATGCCGCGGTATAAGAAAAACGTTGCACTTGCGGTACAGTGTGGATACGAACTACTAAAATACGCATTAACTCCCGGCTTAAAGAGCGCAAGAGCTTTTGTCGTCTTGGTAACACTGATAAATGAGAGAAGCAGATCATGCACTAGGGCCACAAAGCCAACAAATTTGATTCTCTCATAATGAAGTTTTCTCAAAGTCCAATCATTACTACGCTAGATTGTACAAAGAGACGACAGAAATTAAAAAACACAAAATAGCTGTAACAGAAAAAAAAGAAGAGCTGAAATTAGGTAAGAACCCCTAGTGCTCAGTAAAGCAAACAGCACCAACTCTTCAGCTAATCCACAATAATTTGGCATCGGTCGGATAGCGCCAAGGCCCGTCCCGACTGCAGTCCTTGTAGCCCCTGAGGATGTCGCCAGCCTTAACAGACGAAACTTCAAGCACAGAAACATGCCTTAGGCCGCGGCGCAATGGCCTTATAAATAAGATCAGCAAGGATGTAAATTCTGTCTGTGAATGCCTGCATTATATGTGGCGACAGATATTTCATTCATTTTGTTTGACCGTAAGTCAGAGCACAATTTCGAACCTTTGTTGACGGTATAATGAGGAAGCATGCCTCTGCAGTTAAAAGATGATGTATGACTTCCTTCTGAAGCTCTTTTAGACTTTTTTATGATCGTGATTGTTGCGTCAACAGCTGGACGTCGTTAGGTATGCCATACAGTGCTAGCTGCTGTGGCAGAAGTCTTCGACATGCTCGTAGGTTAATGTGAGTACAGCGATCGTTCTAACGTACGTAATTACCGATACTTAGCGGCACAGCCATCTCGATCTAAGTTTTTGGGGTACATGCTTTGTGGGAGAGGTACACTATGAGCGTTGATCAGATCTAAGGCTCCAGGGCAATCAGTCCTATGAACCATGTATGTGTGTGTGTGTGACACACATACACACACACACAGAGAGAGAGAGAGAGAGAGAGAGAGAGGGAGAGAGAGAGAGAGGGAGAGAGAGAGAGAGAGAGAGAGAGAGAGAGACGACCGACTATGGGGTGGGGGTGCGCGCTCATTGTCTTCAATTACGGACCGCTGCGTCCCTTGATTGCTGGGCGCAACCTTCGGCAATAACAGCGTGTGTGTCCCAGGCAGGCAGGCAGGCACAATGCGTAATGGGGCCTTACCGTTTATTACGCCCGGGGCTTCAAAACGAAGAAGACGGCACGGCGCGGCGCGGCGCGGCTGTCGGCTGGCATCACAAGTGGCCTGTAGCCTCCACGACCCAGTTCTGAGGCTCGGGGGGCCTCCCACAGTCAAGGCCGGGAAGAGCTGTGTCCGCTGCCTGAGAAGACTACGTTACTGACTACCTGTTGCGGTTGTAACACTGCACTGGTTATCGAATCGTAATTTATTTTCACTGACGGAAAAAAAAATCGCAGCAGCAAGGAGTTATGGTTCAAATGGTTCAAATGGCGCTGAGCACTATGGGACTTAACATCTGTGGTCATGAGTCCCCTAGAACTTAGAACTACTTAAACCTAACTAACCTAAGGACATCACACCCATCCATGCCCGAGGCAGGATTCGAACCTGCGACCGTAGCAGTTGCGCGGCTCCGGACTGAGCGCCTAGAACCACAAGACCACCGCGGCCGGCTGGAGTTATGGGATATAAACGAAAGTTAGTAGGCATGTTTCTAATTCTGAAAGATGATATCTATTCATATTTCACGCTAGTGACATAAGAGTGGCGTTATTAGTGCCACTATGAGAATGTTCTAAGGTCGTGAGCGTTAGCTACCTTTGATAATTGGACTCTGGTGAGTTAATGTTAGTCAAGAACGCCTTCAAGGTGACAAAGGCACCATTATCAACATCTCACTGAGGTTGAACGAGGTTGTGTAACAGGGTTTCTTCTGCGATACTGCAGAAAGATTTGGCAGGTATGAACCCACAGTAGCCGGCCTCAGTGGCCGAGTGGTTCTAGGTGCTTCAGTCTGGAACCGCGCGACCGCTACGGTCGCAGGTTCGAATCCTGCCTCGGGCATGGATGTGTGTGATGTTCTTAGGTTAGTTATGTTTAAGTAGTTCTAAGTTCTAGGGGACTGATGACCTCCGATGTTAAGTCCCATAGAGCTAAGAGCCATTTCAACAATTTTTTGAACCCACTGTACATGTTTGCCGGCAGCGGTGAACACGGCAATGTGCGGTCGCAATAAGGCCGGGATCCTGTCGGACACGTGGCACTACCGAGAAGAAATACCATCGTGTTCGACGTAAGGCTCTGGCGCATCGTAATGCATCCGCAGCAGCAATCCGAGCAGAAATAGGCACCACAGAGGCACAACGAACTGTTATAAATCGTTAGTTTAAGGACAGCTCAGAGCCAGACGTCCTGCTGCGTGCATCCCACTGACGTCAAACCACCGCATTTGAGGTCCGTCTGATTAGCTGGCTGGTAACGTGCTTGTCTCCCATAAAAGCTGGCCCGGGTTCGATTCCCGGCAGGGTTGGAGATTTTCTCCACTCGTGGACTGGGTGTTGTGTTGTCCTCGTATTCATTTCATCCTCATCACCGGCAAGTAACCCTTTGTAGCGTCGAATGAAATGAGATTCGCACTTGGCGGCCCAACTTCCCCGAATGGGACCTCCCAGCCAAATACCATACGCTCATTTCCATTTCTTACCGCATTTGAGACTTCACTGATGTCAAGTGAGAGCTCACAGGAGTGCAGGGTGGAGGCCTCTTGTGTCTTCTGATGAACGCTGGTTCTGCGTCGGTGCCAATGATGACCGTGTGTTTGTTAGAAGGATGCCAGTTGAGGGCCCGCAACCAAGCTGTCTGCGTGCTGGACCACGTGACCTGGACTTGGGGTTCTGATATGGTGTGTGATTAGTATGACTGCAGGAGCACTCTCGTGGTTATCACTCGCACCCTGACTCCAAAATTGTACGTCAATCTGTTGATTCTTCCTATTGTACTAACATTAATGAACAGCAATCCGGGGGATGTTTTAATGTACCAGCATTTCACGTTTGCAATGGCTTATCCTCGGGGTTACATTAATCTGTGATCTTACAGAGTTAGTCACTTAAATGCGTTACCTAGACAAATATTTTCCATAAATTTCATTACTGTACATTAATTATTTTTTGGTGCTGCGGTTTTTTCCGCCAGTGTTACCAGTTAAATATCGCAAATTAAAAAAATAAATAAGTAAGTAAAATGCAAGAAACGAACGTCTTGTTCCGGACCTTGTTCACATGAAACGTAATTTAATGCGCAACTTAGGTAATCAAAGAAAAAAGTATTTCTGTGAGTTCAATAGTTTCCAAATATGTTTCAGTAACCTGAAATTTTCAACTACTTCAAACAAATTAAAGTAGCTCAGAACCCAATTAAAATTAAAAGCAGATTTTTGACGTACTAAGGGAGTCTGTAGACACCTATACTATGTGAATTACAGTTCTCGTATGAGTTTTGTCAGAGATAAAGACTTTAAGGCGGGTTTTGTATTGTCTCTGAGAGTGGAGAGCTATGGCAGTTCTTTGAGAATTGTCGCGACAACGTCCCAACCTTGAACCTTAAACTTCAGATGTCAACTAATTAATTAATTTATGTAAAGAGTTCCTCTGGAGAAATGGCAAATATTCAGGGATATGACAGGAACGACGATTCGAAGAAAAAAGTCTAGTAAATATAGGTTCTGAAATTTATACCTTAAGAGATGTGAGGACCTCATCTCCGATACGGTGAAACAAATCTTTTGCACTGGACATATTTTGCTTTCCATTTTTTGGGAGGTGACAGCATGGACCAAAACAAGAAAAAATACCAGTGAACATAGTGTCAGTGGTGTATATGAGCCCTTGTTTCATCTTCACTATTGTGATATACACCTCCTCTACTGAAGAAATGCTCGTAGTTCTTAAGGTACGCATTTTAGAGCCCACGGTTCATAGCCTTTTTTGCTTAGAATGATAGATCTTTTCATATCTCTGAATGTGGAGCGCTCCTGAGAACCCTGTATTTGAAATGTAAACTTTTTTGTTGCGTCCCATAGCCCATGATTGGGAAATGAGCTACATGCCCGACGGGGCCTTTGGACATTTTCCTACTAATGTTAAGGTGACATCTAACCTGCAAAGACAATCTAAGTCGGATAGCTCGAGATGGTCCCATACCTTAGCCTGCAAGATCACCCGGAAGTCCTTTGGATTTTTGTGTCTGGGATCAACTCAAAAATCGTGACAGCGGTTGACGAAGTAGAGCAGTCAATCGTACAGTCTTCTCAAGATTTACTAGGTTACGTAAGAATATTTGAAAGAACCCCTACCTCACTAGAGAGACGAGCGCAGTCCTTTAACAGGTGCGAATGTACACTAAACTGGGACATGTGACATTTTGAAGCAATATTATATTCTCTGTTACATGTTGCGGTCTTAAGACCTGGAAAACTGAAAATGGCTGTGTGAGTGCTGTTCTGAACCCACGCCCCTCCATACCGCATCAAAACAACGCCGAATGGAAGAATATGTCCTGTTTCTGTGGTCCTGATCGAGAAATTATCGAGACCACTTAGATAAGGACGCAGTTGTACAGACTAGGACAGTTTTCAAAAGCTGAAATCATTGATGATAGGTGCAGAGTCGTAATTATCTCGCAGATGCCTGTTTATGTTTTTATT
Source organism: Schistocerca nitens (assembly GCF_023898315.1). Classification (NCBI taxonomy): domain Eukaryota; kingdom Metazoa; phylum Arthropoda; class Insecta; order Orthoptera; family Acrididae; genus Schistocerca; species Schistocerca nitens. The sequence goes on from NC_064614.1 coordinate 552,715,044, forward strand.
CTTGTTATCGTTGACTACGACATTTGGTGAATGCGGACTGTACTGTTTATACCTGTTTGTATAATTCTTCCTTTTTTTTTCAAATAATATGGGTGTGGCGCAATAAACTGTAGAAACTAAAAGGAGACGGAACATCCAGGGCTGGTTTAAGTCCCAAACGACACAAATCGCCGCTTGAGACGCCAAGTTGAGAGGGTCGTCAGAAGCGCCACAGCTGCTTTTCTATACAGGATGTATCACAATTAGTAGCGGCCACTGGGCGAGGCAGGATCGCAAGTGCAAGATCTGAATACAATACATGGTATGTTGTTGTCCAAGAAGCTTGTCAGTGACAGAGTCATTGTTTCAGAATCATTGATATATTCTATGCAGTTAAGTGAACCGTAATTTAAAAAGTGAATGATAATAAAACTTTCAAAATATTTTTACCGTTAAGTGAAATATCTCATTCTACATAGAGTAATAATTATTTGAAGAAAATCTTATTATTGGTAACCTGTGTCGTTATGACCATAAAGCAGAACCAAGTGATATACGTTGTGTCATTCCTTTTAATACGTTGAATAACAGGTCCGTGATTCTTTCATACTAAATACTGTGTGTGCATTCTCTTTGTTCTCAGGTGGCGATCTGTAATTTCAATATGAAAGTATTTCTTCAGGCTGACATTTCAGCACTTTTTATGTTAGGGACATTCATATATATCAATCTTAGACGAACACCTGGGAGGACAAAAATTTTATTACTACTTCGAAAATTACATAGAAATAGTAAAATGTTGTTATCGCGTATATAACTTTAAAACACGGCCTGTTTTCTCGCCGGTTGAAGCTCTCGTGGCGTTCCATATGTCAAACGGTATCAACTTCCACAGCAGTGAGTACCCACTGTTTGTATTACACAGTGGTCTAACATTTAAGTACCTATTTGGTTTCCATCCAGGTCCATTTCTTTTACTTAGGATAGTAATTCCTACTGACGAACAATCGTAACGCTATGATAGTTCTTTTTGGTTTACATCTAAGGCAGAAATGTGTTTCGTTGTTCTCTTTAATTACGGATATGCACTCCCTTTCTTATATGCATTGGTCCGTCAAGTCCTTTCAAAAAATGACTTTTTTTGTAATCCTGACGTCAATAAAAACCATACGTTAAAAAGGACACACACACACATACACAATATACAGGGTGTTTCAAACATGACCGGTATATTTGAAACGGCAATAAAAACTAAACGAGCAGCGATAGAAATACACCGTTTGTTGCAATATGCTTGGGACAACAGTACATTTTCAGGCAGACAAACTTTCGAAATTACAGTAGTTACAATTTTCAACAACAGATGGCGCTGCGGTCTGGGAAACTCTATAGTACGATATTTTCCACATATCCACCATGCGTAGCAATAATATGGCGTAGTCTCTGAATGAAATTACCCGAAACCTTTGACAACGTGTCTGGCGGAATGGCTTCACATGCAGATGAGATGTACTGCTTCAGCTGTTCAATTGTTTCTGGATTCTGGCGGTACACCTGGTCTTTCAAGTGTCCCCACAGAAAGAAGTCACAGGGGTTCATGTCTGGCGAATAGGGAGGCCAATCCACGTCGCCTCCTGTATGTTTCGGATAGCCCAAAGCAATCACACGATCATCGAAATATTCATTCAGGAAATTAAAGACGTCGGCCGTGCGATGTGGCCGGGCACCATCTTGCATAAACCACGAGGTGTTCGCAGTGTCGTCTAAGGCAGTTTGTACCGCCACAAATTCACGAAGAATGTCCAGATAGCGTGATGCAGTAATCGTTTCGGATCTGAAAAATGGGCCAATGATTCCTTTGGAAGAAATGCCGGCACAGACCAGTACTTTTTGAGGATGCAGGGACGATGGGACTGCAACATGGGGCTTTTCGGTTCCCCATATGCGCCAGTTCTGTTTATTGACGAAGCCGTCCAGGTAAAAATAAGCTTCGTCAGTAAACCAAATGCTGCCCACATGCATATCGCCGTCATCAATCCTGTGCACTATATCGTTAGCGGATGTCTCTCGTGCAGCAATGGTAGCGGCGCTGAGGGGTTGCCGCGTTTGAATTTTGTATGGATAGAGGTGTAAACTCTGGCGCATGAGACGATACGTGGACGTTGGCGTCATTTGGACCGCAGCTGCAACACGGCGAACGGAAACCCGAGGCCGCTGTTGGATCACCTGCTGCACTAGCTGCGCGTTGCCCTCTGTGGTTGCCGTACGCGGTCGCCCTACCTTTCCAGCACGTTCATCCGTCACGTTCCCAGTCCGTTGAAATTTTTCAAACAGATCCTTTATTGTATCGCTTTTCGGTCCTTTGGTTACATTAAACCTCCGTTGAAAACTTCGTCTTGTTGCAACAACACTGTGTTCTAGGCGGTGGAATTCCAACACCAGAAAAATCCTCTGTTCTAAGGAATAAACCATGTTGTCTACAGCACACTTGCACGTTGTGAACAGCACACGCTTACAGCAGAAAGACGACGTACAGAATGGCGCACCCACAGACTGCGTTGTCTTCTATATCTTTCACATCACTTGCAGCGCCATCTGTTGTTGAAAATTGTAACTACTGTAATTTCGAAAGTTTGTCCGCCTGAAAATGTACTGTTGTCCCAAGCATATTGCAACAAACGGTGTATTTCTATTGGTGCTCGTTTAGTTTTTATTGCCGTTTCAAATATACCGGTCATTTTTGAAACACCCTGTATGAAAAGATACTAAGCATGACAGTACTTTATTATATCAAGATCATCGCTGATCATCATAAACATTAACATATCGGTTTCAGCACGTTAACTACCGTCTTCAGATGTGATAATAATCCACAAATACTTTCGTTACAATGTACAAATACAAGTTACATACATACTGAACATCATGAAAACCGGAAGGAAATACGTAAATAAAATATGCATACTGTACATATTTCAATCACATGGCAAAAGATAGTCTGTTTGACAATATACCAGTTCTTAAGATACAGAATGCCCTTGTTGAAGACATCGAAGTTGGAGCTCTCCCGTGCGGTTAAAGGCGCTGCAGTCTGGAACCGCAAGACCGCTACGGTCGCAGGTTCGAATCCTGCCTTGGGCATGGATGTTTGTGATGTCCTTAGGTTAGTTAGGTTTAACTAGTTCTAAGTTCTAGGGGACTAATAACCTCAGCAGTTGAGTCCCATAGTGCTCCGAGCCATTTTGAGCCATTTGGAGCTCTCCTTTCGACGTGAAACAGGAAACCTACTCTTTGGCCTTGGAGGTATGGTCCACATCAATGAACATTGTACTTTGGCAGTCGGATGACTTCAGATGATCGAAGTTCTTCTGAACATGCTGCCACAAGCAAACAATGCTGCAACGTAGTGGGCTCTCGGACGATCGGAGTCAGATGGAACACTTGTTTGTCTAGCAGAACGGCTAAATTACAGACGGCGCTAGCGACGTCAGACGACGTAATAAGCTGGCCGATAGTGCTCGTAATGAATGGGAATGGCTCTTCATTGCGGGGAAATAATAAGTCTCTCCCATTGTCTGCCGAAGGGCACCTCCGCATCCACGATTCTGTTGTCCGCCACCACTGTATCTAGACAGGAGAAGGCTCTCTCTGTGCTGAAAGGGCAGCAATTTAGTGTGCCGTCACACTTTGTTGCTAAGCACAATAGTACATTCCGCAATAGAAAATACGTTTGCGTTGGTGTCTAGAATAAGACACAGAATTAACAGAAAAACCGAAAACCAATAATTGAAATATTACGAAAGATGTGATACGGCTTTCACAGAAATGCAGAAAACATTTTACAATAATGAAAACATCTTTACCACAAAGGACATGATTTTTCACACATATGTCGCTGATAATACTTCTCGTTACTAATAAAAAGGACACGCATCCCGTGGACACGTGTGTCTTGTTATTCACTTGACAGAAGTGCAGATATGCAGAACCGTAAACAATTGTAAGTTACTATATGAACCAATGACCCAAGTGGTAAGTTTTCCACTGGAATGGGGAAGTTACATAACAACTTCATGAAGCAACAGGATCAATAGCGACCGGATTGTGGAGTCTTTTAACACCAACATCTGAAAGTAAGAACAAAAGATATGATCAAAAGGGAAGATAGTTGAGCGGATGAGAAAGAAGTCTGTTGTAAGTGTATAATTTTGATGACAAATGGTGAGAACAGTTCGTCGTGTAAGTCTCTGAGGGGATGAAAGATAAAGGCCGTAAGTGAACAGAAAATAACGAAATTTGAATTATTGTGCATTTGCATGATTAAATTTATAGGTGTGAAAATCAGTATCCAGGACTGCCACGTCTGGCAGCAACAACGGCTCTAAACTGGACATGGAGCCAAACTCAGCTTGTATGACAGATATACGTAGATAAGCCATGCCATGGAAGAATATTTTAGTGGTTGTGGCTGGTGGGTGGTGTCGTGGCAGTTTCTTGGCACCTATGAGAAAGTGTTTCCATTGGACGGGAAATCTGCAGAACGTGCTGCCCAGGACAACATTCAAAGAAGCTCAGGTCAGGACAGCGCGGACAATACCGTCGCCGCGCGCTCCTCTGCATCTACATGAATGCTCTGCAAATCACATTTAAGTGCCTGGCAGAGGGTTCATCGAACCACCTTCACAATTCTCTATTATTCCAATCTCGTATAGCGCGCGGAAAGAACGAACACATATATCATTCCGTACGAGCTCTAATTTCCCTTATTTATCGTGGTGATCGTTTCTCCCTATGTAAGTCTGTGTCACCAAAACATCTTCACTTTCGGAGAGGTTGGCGATTGGAATATCGTGAGAAGATTCCGTCGCAACGAAAAACGCCTTTCCTTTAGTGATTTCCAGCCCAAATCCTGCATTATTTCAGTGACACTCTCTCCCATATTTCGCGATAATACAAAACGTGCTGCCCTTCTTTGAACTTTTTCGATGTACTCCGTCAGTCCTATCTGGTAAGGATCCGACACCACGCAGCAGTATTCTAAAAGAGGACGGACAAGCGTAGTGTGTGCAATCTCCTTAGTAGACCTGTTACATTTTCTAAGTGTCCTGCCAATTAAGTGCAGTCTTTGGTTAGCCTTCCCCACATTTTCTATGTGTTCCTTCCAATTTAAGTTGTTCGTAATTGTAGTTCCTAGGTATCTAGTTGAATTCACGGCCTTTAGATTTGACTGATTTATCGTGTAACCGGTTTAATGAATTCCTTGTAGCACTCATGTGGATGACCTCACAATTTTCGTTATTTTAGGTCAACTGCTAATTTTCGCACCATTCAGATATTTTTTCTAAATCGTTTTGAAATTTGTTTTTATCTTCTGATGAGTTTATTAGTCGATAAACGACAGCGTCATCTGCAAACAACCAAAGATGGCTGCACAGATTGTCTCCCAAATCGTTTATATAAATGGGTCAAATGGCTCTGACACTATGGGACTAAACATCTATGGTCATCAGTCCCCTAGAACTTAGAACTACTTAAACCTAACTAACCTAAGGACATCACACAACACCCAGTCATCACGAGGCAGAGAAAATCCCTGACCCCGCCGGGAATCGAACCCGAGAACCCGGGCGTGGGAAGCGAGAACGCTACCGCACGACCACGAGCTGCGTACTCAAACGTCTCATTGTGCTGGACAGTTCACAAGAAGAAACATCATTAGAGTATTTCTTATTTAATAAATATCATTTTATTACTAATTGTTGGGAATCTTTATGATTGCAGATAACCTACGCCGTCCTCCTGGATTTCCAACATAATACGATCCCTGTCGGTTCAAAAATGGCTCTGAGCACTATGGGACTTAACATCTGAGGTCATCAGTCCCCTAGAACTTAGAACTACGTAAACCTAACAAACCTAAGGACATAACACACATCCATGCCCGAGGCAGGATTGGAACCTGCGACGGTAGCGGTCGCGCGGTTCCAGACTGAAGCGCCTAGAACCGCTCGGCCACCGCGGCCGGCATCCCTTTCGGGAAGTACTATAGCTCTGTGTGTGCGGAACTGGACTATTCAGGTCCTTTGTTCGGCAGGTACCGCCGAACAACCATTGAGAGATGATATCTAGACAGCATGGAGACACTGTAGGGAGCAGACGTATGTCTCGACCAGTCAATGGACGCAGCTCGTGGGTACCTTGTAACGAGTTACTGAATTCCGCCCTGTACACTTTGTAAAGTAATACGGAACAAAGTATCTTCACCTAAAGTTCGGTCTCATCACTGTGGGAAGTAAGAGGAGTACTCGTATTACACTCTCTAAAGTAATATGTACTAGTGCAGGACCAGAGAGAGGCCTGCAAGTAAACCGCGTACAGTAATCCCTCGCGTATCCAAACACACAGCACAATTGGTGTCAATTTTACGTCTGTTACATGCTGCTTTCATGGAGTTGCAATTTTAATGGTCAGTGGTGTAATTTAATGGTTGCTCAATCATGTATTAGGAATTTCAGATGTAAAAAGAACCGAGACTGAGTCTTTAGAAAATGTTTTTGTCTGTAGTGCTCGCTCCTCTTCCTTTTTAAGCTGAGAATACGTACAGCCGGTAGCGTTACGCTGCAGGTAGTTAACTGCCGATTGAGGAGGTGAGGTATCGATATGAGGTAGGAGGACGGTAAGCAGCAGGCTAATTGGAAACTGCTGGCGGGGCAGGCCGTGGCTCGTAAACTGGCCGGACACTGCCCCGGACGGCAGCTGGGCTCGTCGCTCGCTTTAATTAAGAGAGAGAGCAGAGCGTCGCGCAGTGTCCGGCAGGAGCAGCGCCGATCGCAGGGTACACTGTGCACTGTGCGGCACCTGGCAACATAATCTAACCTTCCGTAATTGCAGACAATATGGCGCGTCTGACCGTCTGGTACGTTACATTACTTGTAAGCCCTGAAGACTTAGAATGTAATTATAAGCACATCCGGAGATAAAGCAGCAGAAGACGTCATACTTATGCTAGAGCTAGCGGATCTCTCGGGGTGCGATTGCGTACGTGAGTGTTCCTCAAAGAAGAAGCGTATGGGTACAATCCTGTGAACATACACTACTGGCCATTAAAAGTGCTACACCACGAAGATGACGTGCTACAGACGCGAAATTTAACCGACAGGAAGAAGGTGCTGTCCTATGCAAATGATTTCAGACCATTCACACAAGGTTGGCGCCGGTGGCGACACCTACAACGTGCTGACATGAGGAAAGTTTCCAACCGATTTCTCGTACACAAACAGCAGTTGACCGGCGTTGCCTGGTGAAACGCTGTTTTGATGCCATTACGTTTACGACTTTGATAAAGGTCGCACCGTAGCCTATCGCGATTGCGGTTTATCGTATCGCGATATTACTGCTCGCGTTGGTCGAGATTCAATGACTGTTAGCAGAACATGGAATCGGTTGGTTCAGGAGGGTAATACGGAAAGCCGTGCTGGATCCCAACGGCCTCGTGTCACTAGCAGTCGAGATGACAGGCATCTTATCCGCATGGCTGTAACGGATCGTGCAGCCACGTCTCGATCCCTGAGTCAGCAGATGGGGACGTTTTCAAGACAACAACTATCTGCACGAACAGTTCGACGACGTTTGCAGCAGCATGGACTATCAGCTCGCAGACCATGGCTGCGGTTACCCTCGATGCTGCATCACAGACAGGAGCGCCTGCGATGGTGTACTCAAGGACGAACCAGGGTGCACGAATGGCAAAACGTCATTTTTTCGGATGAATCCAGGTTCTGTTTACAGCATCATGATGGTCGCATCCGTGTTTGGCGACATCGCGGTGAACGCACATTGGAAGCGTGTATTCGTCATCGCCATACTGCCGTATCACTCTCGTGATAGTATGGGGTGCCACTGGTTACACGTCTCGGTCACCTCTTGATCGCATTGACGGCACTTTGAACAGTGGACGCTACATTTCAGATGTGTTATTACCCGTGGCTCTACCCTTCATTCGATCCCTGTGAAACCCTACATTTCAGCAGGATAATGCACGACCGCATGTTGCATGTCCTGTACGGGCCTTTGTGGATACAGAAAATGTTCGACTGCTGCCCTGGCCAGCACATTCTCCAGATCTCTCACCAATTGGAAACGTCTGGTCAATGGTGGCCGAGCAACTGGCTCGTCACAATCCGCCAGTCACTACTCTTGATGAAGTATGGTATCGTGTTGAAGCTGCATGGGCAGCTATACCTGTACACGCCATCCAAGCTCTGTTTGACTCAACGCCCAAGCGTTCAAGGCCGTTATTACGGCCAGAGGTGGTTGTTTTGGATACTGATTTCTCAGGACCTATGCACCCAAACTGCGTGAAAATGTAATCACATGTCAGTTCTAGTATAATATTTGTCCAATGAATACCAGTTTTATCATTTGCATTTCTTCTTGGTGTAGAAATTTTAATGGCCAGTAGTATAGCTGTCGTCTCCTCGGAAAACGGGAGTGTCCACCGCATAATGTTCATGAAGATGTAGAAAAAACGCAACTTGGCTACCGAGAATGTTGAAATAAACATCCTGGTAAGGTGTTTGAGTGGTGCTAAGGCGTGATGGAAAGAAAGACCCTACAGATCCGGCTCCGTCCTGAACTACAGCCTCCGTACAGCATATTACATCCTCCGCATAGTATGGGTTAAACGCCTCATTGGGTGGTCGCCTTGCGTCATTAGAAAAGAGGCAGAATCGAGACTCGTCGGAAGATATTACATTCGCCCAGTCAGCTGCTGTCCAGTTTCTGTAAAGACGAGCAACTTCATGTATCGCTGTGAGCAACGACCTGTATCGAGATACCCGGTTCCGAATGTCCATTGCATGCAGTTCCCTCCCGCTCGGAAACTGTGCGAGGTGGACTTACGTTAACTGACAGCTGTAATCCCTGTCTGGTTCAAAACCGATTGCCACTGACAAGGCGTTAAATCTGCCTCTGGTCCCTCCCGGTAAGAATTTACTTACGACCACTGTCCTCTTATACCTTGGTATACGGTTGCAAGTGGTACACCATAGCCGGCAGACAGGTTGGACAGTCTGCAATGATACACAACTTTCTCTCTGAAGAAGAAGAAGAAGAAGAAGAAGAAGAAGAAATTGCTTTAGTCTGTAGTCGCACTTTTTATTTTTTCTACTGATAACCAATTTCGGAGTCGTAGTCAGTAGACAAAATAAAAAGAACGATTGTAAACCAAAGTTAATAATTTTCTGGTTGTGCTGGTCGCTCTTGTACCATCCTTACAGCCATTGCGTCACGTCTCCACGTCGACTCACTTTACTGCGCTGATTTCATGCAACTGATTGGCACATACATATCATTTGACTATCATGACCCACATAAGCGGTGGGCCAGAACAGTATTTGTCGAAAGTACACTTCTGATTCATTAAACCCAAACCGTTGCATGTTTCTGGATTAATTTCATAGAAGTTACTGTCTACATACGAGGGGCAACACACTTTTTTCTCCGCCACTTTCGGTCGAAAAAATGTAGAATTTGTTGTGCGACATCGTGGGATATCCCCGTTTCAGCCCCTATAGTTAGTTAAACTTCAGCCGCGCGTGGTAGGCGCGCGGTCTAGGGCGTCTTGTCACGGCCCGCGCGGCTCTCTCCGTCGTAGGTTCGAGTCCTCCCTCGGGCATGGGTGTGTCTGTTGTCCTTAGCGTAAGTTAGGTTAAGTAGTGTGTAAGCTTAGGGACCGGCAGTTTGGTCCAATAAGACCTTGCCACAAATTTCCAAATTTTCATTAATTTCCTGTAGGTGCCGGCGCTATTTGTATCGTTGAAAACGGTGTTTCTAACTAAGATGGGTTCCAAGCAAATAGCTATCATTGAGTTTCTTTGGCGGAAAGCGAGAGCATCGCAGATATTCGTATTCCCCTGCAGAATCCTTACGAAGACCTGGCAGTGAAGAAAAGCGCAGTGAATCGTTGGGCGAGGAGTCTGACATCATCACAACAAGGTCTTGGGAACCTGTCCGATGTCCCGTTTGTCGGCAGATCGCACGCAGCTGTGACTCCTGCAATGTAGGAACGTGCGGACACTCTCATTTCGCCTGATCGACGGATCTCTGTGAAACACCTTGCTGCTCAACTGGACGTCTCTGGGGTGGTGCTGACACACTCGTCCTCCAGTTAGGGTACTTTTAAGATGTGTGCCAGCTAGATTCCTAGCCGCCTAACACAAGACTGTAAAGAGCATCGAAGGACCATCTATGCGAAATAGTTTGCGCGTTACAATTTTTTGTCGAACATCATCACAGACGATGAAATTTGGATTCATCACTTCTAAGCGGAAACAAAACGGCAGTCCATGCAGTGGCGCCACACCACCGCACCCTCAGCCGATAAAAGCATGGCGACGGTCTTCTGGGATTCCGATGGGGTTATTGTGCAACAATGAACTCGTGTTTTTAGCTGCTCTCAGGAAACTGAATAAGCGACTTCACCGTGTTCGTCCCCACTAAAATTCAAACGAACTTCTGCTTCCCCATGACAACGCATGGCCTCACTTAAGTCCGTGCACCCGAGAGGAGATCACAAAACTTCATTGTACTGCTCCTCCTCATCCACCCTACAGCCGAGTCTCACACCTCCCGTCTTTCATCCAGTTTGACCCAATGAAGGATGCACTCCGTTGGAAGCAGTACGTGGACGATGGGGAGGTTATTGACGCACCAGTACATTGGCTCCGACGTGGACCAGTAGACTGGTGCCATGCGGGCATACAGGCCGTCCCAGTTAGGTGGCGTAAGACCGTTTCATGGAACGGAGATTTTGTTGACAGACAGGGTTTTGCCGGCCGGAGTGGCCGAGCGGTTCTAGGCGCTACAGTTTGGAACCGCGCGACCGCTACGGTCGCAGGTTCGAATCCTGCCTCGGGCATGTGTGTGTGTGATGTACTTAGGTTAGTTAGGTTTAAGTAGTTCTAAGTTCTAGGGGACTGATGACCTCAGAAGTTAAGTCCTGTAGTGTTCAGAGCCATTTGAACCATTTGACAGGATTTTGTAGCCAAAAGAGTGGGGAACAAAATGTACTGAAATCCTAAACAAAATGGCCTTCATAATGCCAATTAGGGAATATAGCCGGAAACGTGAAGCTGTCCATCTGAATGACATAGAGGCTCGTTGGTTGGCTCTTGTAGGAAAAGGCGAAGCCAAAGAGAGTTCCAGGTTAACTTTGGAGCATTGAAAGCACCCCGTGTCGTAAATGGCGCTCAGAGCGACACTCGGGTAAAGGAGTGTGTGTTTAGAGATAAAGAACACTGTCGATGGAATTTAAACAGTTTCGGCCGATTACACTTTTGCTCTGGAAATAGTGTGCGAAAGGTATCACATGCTGACTATTGTTAAGAAACAACTGCATGTCGTTGACGTCATCGCGTATGAAGTCTGCTGTATATTCAGAGAATCTGTTTTGGTGAACATAGAACTTTCGTGGCAGACGTTATTTCTAGTTTAGAGTATTTACGTGATTTTGTGATTAGTCAGTATAGAAATGCTTTGTGGGATATTCAATTACCAAGTAAATAGCTAATGGTTCTATGAAATAATAATGCTGTGTTCAGTTACAATTCACTTTGGTTTACACTTTCATTTATAGTTCATATCCAGTTTACAATATTTTAAAATAGGAAATATCCAGTTTCGTCAAAGGCAGGGGCCAAGCCAGTGGTTCTGAGAGAGTGAGTTGAAAAATTAATTGAAAATATAATCCACCGGCCTTCTTTCAGTCCAGGTGTCACAACAATGGTAAACTGTTACCGTCTCAATCCTTCTAAATACTTTAGTAAGGTACTTATACATCAGCAGTTTAAGCAAGCAGCATAGAATGAGCAATCGCAGTCGATGACACCGACATTTAAGAACAGTCCATAAATCACCGGAAAAATACGCGTCAAGATTTTAACTTAAATTGCACTTGAGATAAGGTAAATAAGAGCTCAAACCGAAGTTGGTGTGAACACCATACTGCGTTGTCATATTCTAGCTGTTGTGCCTCCCTTTTCTTAATTACACAAATAGCTAATGTTTATAACTGTCTTATGATTTTACCTTTTTTTAAATTTATGTTCTTAAACCTGTGAGTATTAAATTATGGACTAATGGCGAAACTGCTGCAGTTCCCTGAAGAGCACTGCATTATCCCAGTATACGATTTCGAACGCTTCTACGCTTTTCGAATAGATGAATCACATTTTAAAAAAGAAAAAAAACTGACAAACATGTAATTTTCCACAAAAAAGGAAACTGAAAGAGGGAATCCAATATTTTTTTCAATGATGAGTGCGGGTGTACCAGTTATTTCAGTATTACATAAAAAACTAATTCTCTGTCATAATCAGCTTGACATGTCCAAGGAACTGTTAATTGTTAATCTCAAATATTTCCGGACCTTTCAAGACATGTAAGGAATGTTTCCAAGAAGTGCAGTAAGCAAAACGGTATGCATTCTGCTGTACACTCAAAGCTTTTAACTTTGTAATCCACTGAAATATGTAGCCATCTGTGGTTTCATTATGATGGAATCATAGGCTCGATAACGGAATTGGGAGATCTTTAACGACAGACGAGTAGTGATACGACAATTCCTATGGTTTGAAGCGTAACTTTAAACAGAAGAGGTGAGAATGTGCGTAATGTAGCGTTCAAGGCTAGCGACACAACGCAATCATCACATTGTCCCTCAATGTCTGCTTGTCAAAGTTGGAAGATGTATGCAGTGTTGGCAGTTATGTCCATCACTTATATTACATGATCTGTTCTGTTGAAATCCCGATGCATGCAGTAAGAGGTGTCATAGTGTTTCACTTCGCATTTGAACTGCTGTCGACCGTCGAATGTCACTAGAAAGGAGTACATAGTTTCATTACGAGGAGCACAATTGGTTCCTTTTGTGGTTAATTTCAACTACAGGGAGAAATTAGTCGTTCAGTTAGTGTAGTACCTCTTTGATTCGTTCTGTGTACCAGTGAAGATTTCTTTTGCGGACAGTGAACAATAGCTGATTTACTGCCACCAAGTGGAAGCTAAGAGCCGTGTCGATCGACGGCACGTGTTGGGAGCGTGGCGCATCAGAGAGAAACCTCTGTGTCGGATGTGTACTCTGCCGCTGACAGCGGCTAAAAACTGATCACTGGATTGCGGTGGGCTTTCCTCTGCATGAGTCAACACTTTGAGGACAAATGAGGCGCGAGATGCTTTCTCAGGACTCAGGAACTATGTGCTTCAAAGACTTGCGTCAAAAAGGAGGCACGAGAAAAACGGACCTCCCGGTCGCGGGAAAATGATCACGAGCAAACAGCGGTGCGCCACTCACACGTCGAAGCGCGCCAGGCGCAGAAGAACCGTCGCTGTGTTTGCAGAATACACGTATTGTGCGCACTTTATCTTCAGGCGCCAGCAAGCTTTTAGATGAGCTACATACAGCGAAAACTTCTGACCAATTTCTCGCAATCTGTAACAAATAATAAAGAAAACACTTTTACCACCACACGTTAGAGATTCGGATATCGGCAGCTCTCCACTAGGAAAAATTTCGAGTTAAAGTCAACGATGAGCCGTGATCTAGCATGCTAATGCCCATTCCCACTGTCAGCTAATATATATAATACGTAGACCCTTCAATTCAACGTGCATTCTGAAAACCGGTACAACATAAAAAAACAACTCTAACAACTCTAGAGTAATCCAGCACTCGAACTCGAAACATGTAAACACTGACCAAATACATACCACTCACACATATCGTATCCTAAGAAAACAGAAATCAGAACAAAACAGTTTCTAAAATAATATGATGAACTGTTTAGATTGGCAGCAAACATGTTAGTAACGACTGACGTCATCTCGACCAGATAGATATACTGTCTTCTTTTCCATCGAAGCCTGTTAGTTAATTGCCGTCGTTTCCTGTGTTCTACGTAACTGCAGTAAATTTGTAAAGACTGAACATCTAGTATAATTTGACAGGTTGCCGTAGCAATGATCTACAATTATCCTGGAAAACATATTTACGTTTTATTTGAGTACTACTTCATTTATTGAAACTATAGTTATCACAACTTGTTGATAAATGTTTCTGCTGAATTCCTGTTCTATCCGATTCCACAGTCCGCTCGCGTCTTTTGTTGTTTTTCTATCCAGCGTGCGGTTTATCTTGACATCTCTCGAAGGAACATACTTCGAAGATTCCAAGAACTTGTTTCCAGAGAGCAATTTACGAACATTCTTCAGTTGCGCACTTATTACTCCCGCAGGAGCTGGGAACATAAAATTATACTAGTAGCATCCATCACAACGGCATAAAATGAGCCATTCACTTCACACTTCACCAGTGAATGAGGGATCCTTCATTTATAGAACATTCTGACAGTTTAAACATGTGTACTGCATCAGGACATGAAAGAGGTTGCCGGCCGCGGTGGCCGTGCGGTTCTAGGCGCTGCAGTCCGGAACCGCGGGACTGCTACGGTCGCAGGTTCGAATCCTGCCTCGGGCATGGATGTGTGTGCTGTCCTTAGGTTAGTTAGGTTTAAGTAGTTCTAAGTTCTAGGGGACTGATGACCTAAGATGTTAAGTCCCATAGTGCTCAGAGCCATTTTTTGAACGAAACAGGTACCTTGCCATCTGCGAGCAATACGTAAACTCTTTGGCCACGATAAGCTCGTTTCTTCTCTCTTGCAACGAAAATTATTTTCGAAACTTGAGTTGATAAATTATGACACATCTTCTTCGATCATAAAAATGAAATAAAATTATTGTCTGTGAGTAGTGAAATTAAAACTATTCTCTATTTTCGAAACTAGAGTTGAAGTTATTCATCCTATAAATTATGACAGATGTTCTTCGATCATAAAAATGAAATAAAATTATTCTCTGTGAGTAGTGAAATTAAAACTATTCCTTCTTCAAAATTAAATTATAAGTCTCCACACCTGATTTTTTGCCAAACCTAATGACTTCCTCTATAATGCAAACGTAATGTGGGAAAGTTCTCTATACTTTCTGAGTCCTTGACGCTCCAACATACAGTGCCGCTGGAGAAGATACCTCTTACAGTCGGATTACTTTTCTTATCAAATAAGTAGTAAAACGGTAGGGTGCAACTTTGTCTCGTCTGTGGTATAATCCCTAACACTGGTGCATGCACGATTCTTATCTATTGACGCACTGATCTGTTAGAGGGTGCTGGTTATATAGTCGTCTAGAACAACATATGAACGGACTCTTTCCGTAAAAAGCAGTGTGCAATCGTGGCTTCATGATTGCAGAATCTTCCTGGACTAGCAGTTCCGAAGAACGGATATTGTAAATAAACGGTGTACTTACAGAGGAGGGATGGTTTGGAGAATGAATCTCTGCAGCGAAATGTGTGTTCTGTTTGGAAACTTCCTGGTAGATTCCTCAGCCGTGCATGCACAGCTCAGTCGATATGAACTTTGACATCCGAAGGGAAGGTATCCGCCTCTGAGTCCGAATACGGCATACAGTTTTCATCTCATAGGTCGTTTCAAAATTGCACAAATTCTGTTGAAAAATGAAAGCTTCATAAAAAAATAAAAAAGGTAACTAGAGTGTGAGTCCAGAAAGATAAGGAGAACATCCGGGAAGACTGGATCGTAGGAAATGGACTTGGGGACGAATCATGAGTTGTGCCTTAATAACTCAGTCGGTAAGAGTACTCTTCCGTGAAAGGCCAGGTCCCAGGTTCGGGTCCCGGCCAAGCACACAATTTTATTCTGCCAAGAAGCTTCACGACAGTATACATTCCGTTGCGGAGTGAAAGATGCATTCTGGAGCGTCTGTCGTACACCTTGCAATGATTTGCAGAGCGTAGACTTGAATGGCAATGTAGATGTAGACAGAAGAGGAGGCCCATCATCGCTCACCCCTTTGCCATATTAAAACGTACACAGTTATGAAACAAAGTTTTTGATCGCCATTTTTATTGTGTGAAGTATTAAATTAGTAAGTGAATATGGAACCACAATATCAGGTGGTTGTAACTAAAGTGCAACTATTCACAAAGGATCCGTGTGAGCTGTAATCATCGTACGACTGCGAAACTTGGTAGATATTCTAATGCGTTAATGCGGAATCGATTTACGCTGGAAAAAAAATGAGTTCAAGTTTCCTCCACCTGGTGCAAATCAGGGCCCTGTGAATGTAATATTTTCTTGTATAATGGATTAGGAATGGTAAGTGGACAGAAAAGGTCAAACAAGTGAGAAAGGCATAACGTTGATTTTATTATAACCATCGATAAACGATTTGTTCAACACGATAACCTGAGACGTCGATTAGATTCTGTGAAGCTCCAGATGCGCACTTGATCACAGAAATAATTAGCGTTTATTGGGCAGTATTCTTCAGCAGATCGCAGCAAAAACCATTTCCCACTACTACCACTACCACCAGATTCGTTAAGTGAACAAGTGCCGATGTTCTGAACTGACTTGCTTTATAGTAGTCTTTCTCACTTTTTTTAGAATAGGAAAGTGAAAAGTGTGTTTAAGGACAAGAAAATAGTTTTAAGAAGCTACTACTTCTGGGCATCTGATAGAAAATGTAAAAAAGTTCATGGTGTTCCATGATGCTCCATAAGATTCCATGTAAATTGTATTTCTGGTGCAAAGATAATGGCGGTTCTAGTTGTAAATTAGTGTTCCTTGCACGCAGCGACCACTTACACGCGTCGCAAGAAATGGACGGCGAGCTTTCGTTTCCTATCATGAGTAAGCTCCTGAGGAAGCTTCCGTGATGGAAGGCCACGACTATGACAGACGTCAGGTGACAACGGCTGCCAAGGACGAAAGCTTTGCTGACAGTTCGCCATCACTCAAGTCGCTTCAAGGTGCGTTCCACCAGCAGTTATTCTGATATGTCAGAAGAAGAAGAAGATATAAGGTCGTTGTTCAACAACAACTGCGTGATTCTTTAACCGTAGAGATAGGTAGAAAACACTGATTTCGATCCGGTCTGAAGGCTCGCCAATGATTTTCAGTTGCTAGAATTTAATAAAGCGTTGAATTGATGGCATATGATACATTACTTCAGGCATGCGGAGGGATGAGTGAGTTGTTTATCCATGGGTTTCTGGTGAAATTACACTTGAATTAGACAGACTCTGATGTTGTTGTTGTGGCTTCAGTCTGAATACTGGTTTATCGCAACTGCCACACTAGCATTTCATGTGCATGTTTCTTCATCTCTATAAGACTACTACAACAAATTTCCACTTGAATCTGTTAACTGTAATCAAACAGATCTGCATTCGACGACTCATTTTCGGGGGCAGGCAGTGTTAAGAGGTGGACGTGCGACCGTAGTGTTTCAATGTTGTTGTCATGAATCGCAATGGAGCAACGCCTCTGTTTCAGGACGTTCTCCAGAATGGACAGTTCTTTTCCGGGTGACGGGACCTGGTTTTACCAATACGGACCTTCCACAAAACGACGAAGTGCAGATATTCACTTAAATAGTCAACGCATTGACAACATATCTGACATTCAAGCCAATGTGGCCCGCGAATCGGACAGCATCCCAAAGTAGAATTTTTCTGACAGTTTCACGTGATTGTACTCGTATGAACGATGTAGAACATCTGAAGCATTAAAACCACCGTCTTAACTTTTTTTAATTTTTATTGATCCAGTCTCGAAACTTTTTGGTCTGACGGGGTATGTAGATCACCGCACACATTAGACAGTATTTCATAATTTAAAAAACTGGTGCTACCCTCGTCCTTCATTTCTCAATAACAGCCACACCACGTATTACAAACACAGTTTAGATGCTTTACTCTTGGAGTACTGTCTAGTTTCTGAACAAGTTGGAGATAACTCTGTATTTTATCCTCGATAAAAAATTCCAAAGAAAGGATTACTGTTTTCAACAAAAACACACACACACACACACACACACACATTCTCTCTCTCTCTCTCTATCTCTCTCCCTCTGTCTCTCCCTCTCCCTCTCTCCCTCTCCCTCCCTCTCACTCTCTCTCACACACACTAGTCTGTTTCTATAGCCGTCCATAATTGCGAACGTGATACTGGTGCAGGATTTTGTGCACGAACTGACCCCTCGATTATGTCGCACAAAAGTTCTATGCGATTTATGTCGGGTGATCTGGGAGGCCAGATCATTCGCTCGAATTGTCCAGAATGTTTTTCAAACCATCAACTGTGGTCCTGTGACATGTTACATTGTCACCCATAAAGATTCCGTCGTTGTTTGGGAACATCAATTCCATAAGGCTACAGACGGTCTCCAAGCAGCCTAACATAAACATTTCCAATCAATGGTAGGATCAGTGTGACCAGAGGATCCAGTCCATTTCCCGTAAACACAGTCAACGCCATTATCGTGCCACCACCTGCTTGCACAGTGCCTCGTTGACAACTTGCTTCCATAGCTTCTTGGGGTATGCACCACACTCGAGCCGTACGATCACCTCTTACCAACTGAAATCAAGACTCATCTGAGCAGGCCACGGTTTTCAACCGTCTAGGATTCAGTCGATATGGTCACGAACCCAGGAGACGCGCTGCAAGTGATGTCGTGCTGTCAGCAAAGGCACTCACATCGGTCGTCTGCAACCGTAACCCATTAACGCCTAATTTCGCCTCACTGTTCTAACAGATGCGTTCGTCGTATGTCCCACACTGATTTCTGCGGCTGTTTCGAGCAGTGTTGCTTTCTATTAGCACAGACAACTCTAGACCAACGCCGCTGCTCTCGGTCATCAAGTGAAGGCCGTCGGCCACTGCGTTGTCCGCTATGAGATGCAATGCCTTACCATTTGGCTATCTTGACATTGTGGATCTCGGAATATTGAATTCCCTAACGATTTCCGAAATGAAATATCTCATGCGTCTTCCTTCAGCTTCCATTCCGCGTTCAAGGCCTGTTAATTCTCGTCCACCGGCCATAATCACGTCGGAAACCTTTTCGCATGAACCTGTTGAGAACAAATGACAGCTCCGCCAACGCACTGTCCTTTTATACGTTGTGTACGCAATACTACCGCCATCTGTATACGAGTATGTGCATATCGTTATCCCATGTGTCACCTTAGTATATATACGTTGAAAGCATCGTGAAGCTATTCGCAGATGTTGCGGTTTTCATAAAAAGGTAGCAGAGCGACAAGACCTGGAAAGGATTCATGATTGGTGCAGAAACTGACAGCTGGCCCTGAAATTCGATAAATGCAACGAGCGCGAAAACTGACTGTACTACTATTTTCATTATTTACATTAAATGAATTCGCAGTTGCGAATAAGGATAACGATGGAATGACGACAATGAAAATTTCTACAAGACTGGGACTCGAACCTGGATATCCCGCTTATCACGAGCGGTCGCCTTATCATTTTTTATCTCATTTTGTTCGTTATAGTTCATTCTATTTGTTCGGGGTGAACGTCCCATGACGCTTGTTCAAATTCATTGTTGATCCACTAACTCAGTTTTTTTTTTTTTTTTACCTAACACCGTGACAGCTACCAGTTGGCTATCCAGGCACGACTCACGGCCAGACCCGAACTTCCAGATGTCGTTAACCATGCATGCGTGTCCAAAGGAACTTTGCATTGTAATCAGAATAACACAGGCACTGCAATATCATATCGTTTCAATAGTTAATTTGCTATTTTTATGGTTCAGTTGTTTCCACCTACTAGTTATCGCAGGCTTACTGCAACGATGTAATTCTGTATCTAGCATCGATTACGCGCTACTTAGTTACCTTTTGCATAGCCTGCGAGACATCCAGGAAGGCTTCTTTGAGCAGTCATAACCGGTTTCGGCCATACACTGACCATCTTCAGACGCTAAAGGCGGCATACACTGAACACAGGTTCATGGGTTTGACAATGCATGAACCTGTGTTCAGTGTATGCCGCCTTTAGCATCTGAAGATGGTCATTGTGTTGCCGAAACCGGTTATGACCGTGTCATAAACATGTGATTGTGTCTATAAACAAACAAAAAATTTTTACAAGAGAATCAATCACGCACTCCATAGACAAAATGTCGTTTTCTTCCAAAAGCTTCTTTGAGCGCCGAGTGAACCGACCAATCGGGTCATGGTACGTTTCGCTGGGAATATTTTCTAAATTTTTTATTTGGTCTACCGAGTAGCAACTTGATTTAGCCAACAATAACACATAGTTACAATGTGCATAAAACTGAGTAAAAGAATCCAGGATTGTATATTTACAAGAAGAGAAAGCTCAAACCGACACAGCTGTGTCCACTGTATTTTTGCAACAATTACATTAAAAGGTAGTTAAAATTGTGTTGAGTTACAGTTGACACCATCGCTGAAATATCTTGAGAAGAAAGACAGAAAAATAGAATATATACACCAATAAAGCCTACAGATTGTACCTAGCACTCTTAAGAAACTTAACTATCACCTTATAAAGGCGAATATCTTTGGCAAATAAAAGAGAAGTAGCTGGCTGAGGAAGTTGATATCCCATACTCAGCAATGTCTTCAGAAAGTCCGATCAATCGCAGTCAAATTTGGTACACATAAACAAGATGTGGTTGAAATGGCTTCAAATGGCTCTAAGCACTATGGGTCTTAACATCTAAGGTTATCAGTCCCCTAGACTTAGAACTACTTAAACCTAACTAACCTAAGGACATCACACACATCCGAGCCCTAGACAGGATTCGAACCTGCGACCGCCGGCCGCGGTGGTCTAGCGGTTCTGGCGCTGCAGTCCGGAACCGCGGGACTGCTACGGTCGCAGGTTCGAATCCTGCCTCGGGCATGGGTGTGTGTGATGTCCTTAGGTTAGTTAGGTTTAAGTAGTTGTAAGTTCTAGGGGACTTATGACCTAAGATGTTGAGTCCCATAGTGCTCAGAGCCATTTGAACCATTTTTGAACCTGCGACCATAGCAGCAGGGGGGTTCCGAACTGAAGCGCCTAGAACCGCTGGGCCACAGCGGCCGGCAAGATGTGGTTGACCCTACCTTCCGACTCAGGATCACACACACTTGCTGGCGAAGCGTAAACGTTGATGCGATGTAGATGTTAATGAAAAGAGGTGTGATTGATCCCTAGGAATACTGAGTCGCCAGTCTGAATAGACACTCTTGTGTTTTTCCGTGTTGGGGAAGGTCGTGTCTGCTGTCGAATGCCGTGAGTTGGTTGTCGCTGGACGTGTGGTAGTAGTAAATGGCACTGAGCACTATGGGACTTAACATCTGTGGTCATCAGTCCCCTAGAACTTAGAACTACTTAAACCTAACTAACCTAAGAACATCACACACATCCATGCCCGAGGCAGGATTCGAACCTGCGACCGTAGCAGTCGCGCGGTTCCGGCTGAGCGCCTAGAGCCGCTAGACCACCGCGGCCGGCGTGGTGGTAGTAGCTTGGCTGTGTGTGGGAAGTGGACTCTTTCGTTAATCAGTCACGACGATTGTGTGGTTCAAGCTTAACTGTTTCCTTGATTTGATCGCAAGATTACTTTAATGTTCATGTGCTGGACACCCGTCTTACATAGGAATATCGGGTCTTTGTCTTTGTGAGGCGAGTATCTTTCGAGGTTCGGCACACGATCTGTTTGCTATCGATCCATCCCAATGGTAGTACAGTCAGTTTAGTAATACATGTGTCACTGAGATTTACTCACTTTTATGAAGTCATTTATATTAATTTACATTCAAATATCCTTTCCAATTATTTTCATTTCACGCATTTTCCTGTTTACACGAATTAAGCCGAACTGCGGTCAACAGTTGGAATACGATCACTTGAAGCGAAATATACTATTTGGCCACTGTAATATTCGGAATATCTTATTGCAATTTACGTAAACGACAGTAGTAATCATTACGAATATTATATAGTTGCATGCTTTTCAGTGCTTACGCATGTGGCAGAAACGTAGTGCTTTCTACTACAAAAGTGAGTCTATTCGACGCGATATATTGTGTATCATTATAACAGATCGTCTCCATATGGCCATTTGTACATCAAATAGCTATAAGTACTTGCTCAAATTCTTTTATGCTTCGTGAGATAGTTGGTGCAAATGCTCACCTTCGCTTAACATTAATTTTCCATGTGCTATTCCCGCTCTAAATCGCTGCGCTAATAAAGTTTTCACAGCCTAGATAATTTTCTACAAAGTCGTTGGAGTCAGATCGCGTTACTAAATTTTATTCGTGAGTCGAAACCTTGTATGTGACAGACGGGATATTTGGATTTACTTTCATAGGTAATCCTCTTTCCAAACCTAGCAGGAATCTTACAAGCGTTAGCGAGATGCTCAGCAAAATTCCGGTGGCAGATACTACTAAAAGAGGCGATGTGCATCTCGAAGAGGCTTGTTGTTGAAATTCCGTGACAGTTCATTCCGAGAAGATGGACTTCGTACACTGACTTAGCAAATGTCGTGGGATAGTGGGCCAGAGATGGCGCAGGTGTGATGTATGCCCACCACACTCCCCCTGTGCCAGCTGCAGTTGTGTAGGAGACGTTCTGGGAAGTGGTTCTGCGAGTGATTTGTGTAACATGGAACGGCTACATGAGTTGGAACGGGGTATGGAGGTCGGTACCCGCTGGTGCTTCACACGTTCAGCCGTGTCCAGAGATTAACGCGAATGCCTGAATGAGGGTGTCACAGTCCGCAGTAGGCGAACTACCAGCCGTCCAGCCACCCTCGATGATCGTGACCGGGTACATCTGAGACGGATCGTCAGTAGTGACACAAGGACAGCATTGCAACAAATCATGGCTCAGTTCAACACAGCAGGCGCTAGACGCGTCTCCCAGTGAACAATCCTTAGGAATATGGGTTTCATGGGATATGGGAGCAGGCACCGCACACTGCTGCAAATGTTAACCCAACGTCATAGAGCACAACGGCTTGCATTTGTCGTCAGTCACCAGGGATGGAGCAATGGCCTAACGTAATATGGACGGACGATTCACGATTTCAACAGCAGCATGCCGATGGACGCTACCGTGTGCGGCGCAGACCACGTGAATCACCGGCCGGTGTGGCCGAGCGCTTCTACACGCTTCAGTCTGGAACCGCGCGACCGCTACGGTCGCAGGTTCAAATCCTGAATCGGGCATGGATTTGTGTGATGTCCTTAGGTTGGTTAGGTTTAAGTGGTTCTAAGTTCTAGGGGACTGATGACCTCAGACGTTAAGTCCTGTAGTGCTCAGAGCCATTTGAACCATTTGAACCACGTGAATCAATGGAACCAGTGCGCTAAGAAAGTGTGGTCCGAAATGATTGTCTCTATGTTATGGTCTGGGTTGCATTTTCCTGGTATGGAATGGTCCCTCTTGTTGTTCTGGAAGGGAGTTTGAATAGTTGGCGGTATGCTGAGCTCCTCGGGGACCATCTCCAACCTCATGATTCTGCAGTTTTTTTCAAGAGGATACCACACCGCAACATTGCCCTCACATCGCCCGGGAATTATTCCAGGAACATGCAGGATAGGTCCAAGGATGGCTACCCCGGAGCCCAGACTTGAACCCCATCGAGCATATTTGGGATGTCATAGAACGCGGTGTCCGTGTCATGGAAATTACATCCACTAACAGATCAGAATTGGCTGCCTCTCTGCAAGCGATTTGGTGTCAGCTGCTTCCAGAGGACTACCAGGGACTTGTAGATTCACTTCCACGGCGTCTCACTGCAGTCCGCGATATAGGTACCTACTCCATGATATTTGCTAAGTCAGTGTATTATTCTCTCCCACATACGACTGGCGAAATGAGACGAGAAAATCAGAGGAATTAGAGCTCAGAGGTTTATCGACAGTGATTCTTCCAACGCGATGGAGCAGGGAAGGAGTGAAGGATAGTGGTAACAGTAGTAGATTCCGCCACGAAGATGGCTCGCTGAGTGCAGATGTAGAGGCATATATACAGAGAAGTAAGTATGTGTGAGCGCCAGGTGGAGATGTTGCTCTCGCAGTTACAGAGGAGCTAGACTGGCTGACAGTGTGGCCAGCAGCTCTGCCGCGGAGAGAGCTCGTCGACTGTGAGGGC
Source organism: Schistocerca nitens (assembly GCF_023898315.1). Taxonomy (NCBI): domain Eukaryota; kingdom Metazoa; phylum Arthropoda; class Insecta; order Orthoptera; family Acrididae; genus Schistocerca; species Schistocerca nitens. The sequence continues at coordinate 552,739,091 of NC_064614.1, forward strand.
TCAGCAATAACTGCAGCTCTGCCTCAATGAAGCAGCGGCCGACGGCGCGAGCGCTGAGTTGACGCCCAGTAGCGGCCCCGCCTGCGGCTGAATGAAGCCGGCACTCGCGTCCAAGCTTTGCTGCCCGGCTGCCTGCCACTGCGCAGGCATCGTGTGCGCGGCCCCAAACCGGGACGGGACGCCTAACGGCGCTTTTTATGGAGCTGCCTGCAGATATTTCGAAAGGAGGCGGCCCCTCCACGCCTCGCATTTCGACCCCGACTTACGGCCGACGTTACACGCCGACTAATTGGACGGCAATTTGCCCGGACTCGCCTAACCGATCTGATACAGTGTGCTTTAGTCGCCGCCGGCGGAAGCGGCAGGCAGCTCTACGTCTGTATCGACTGCGACCGGCCGGAAATCCTTTTGACAGCTCGTTTCCAAATTTCAAAACTTGTACTCCGGGATGCTGTAGGCACTGTGTGATAGCGTTTAGTGCTCAGTGCGACTGAATAACGACTGAGAGGTCCTGTGTGCGAGTCCATTATTCTGATTTTGTTAGGGAGACACATCGTAAGATATCGACGAATGTTGCAAAAGTTTTCTAGTTTATATCTATTTTTCTGAGATTTCGAAAATTTTGCACTATTTCACATTTTCGAAAGGTTTTCCTCGGTCTACAAATGCAATGACAGTTTCTTGATTTTTCTTAAGGTTGAAATCCATTTTGAAACGTAAAGTCAGAACTGCCCCTCTGGGGCCTTTATTTTTCCTAAAGCAGAACTGATCGTCATCTAACAGATCCCCAAGTTTCCTTTCCATTCTTCTGTATATTATTCTTGTCAGCAACTTGGCTGCATGAGCTGTTAAGCTGATTATACGAATAGTTCACGCACTTATCTGCCCTTGATATTTTCGGAGTTTTTGGGGGTGATGTTTTTCCGAAAGTCTGGTGGTATGTCGCCAGTTTCACCGATTCTACAGGTCAACTTGAATACCGTAGTCGTTTGGTTGACAATTCCCTCAATAATTTTAGAACTCACGAAAGAATTTTATCTATGCCTTCTGTCTCACTTGAGTTCAAGTCTTCCAAAGCCTTATCAAATTCTAATACTGTATCCCCTTTGTCTTCCGTTTCGTCTTGTATACCATCATCAGACAGTTCCTCCTTCAATGTACTCTTTCCATCTATCCGCTCATTCTTGTACGTTTGGCAGTGGAATTCCAGTTGCAGCCTTTGCTTTTGATTCCACAGAGGGTTGTTTTGAATTTTGTTTATGTTGAATCTGTCTTTCCGATGATCGTTTCTTTTCTGACCTCTTCACATTTTGCGAATAACGACATCGCTTTAGCTTCTTTGCACTTTTTATTTATTTCATTCTTAAGTGTGATATCCTTTGTTTTTCGTTCTTTCGTCGAGTAACTGAAGTTCTTCTTCTGTTGACCTTGGTTTATTCGCAGTTACGTTCTTTGCACCTAGTTTCCTGTCCGCCGTTTATGATTGCCCGTTTTAGTGCCCACTTTTCTTCAACAGAACCGCCTGCTACGGTATTCAGCATCTCAGTATCTTCAGCCTTAGAGAAGCCCAAACACCTGTTCACCGTTCCTCAATAGTTCAGTATCCCACTTCTGTTCACATTGATTCTTCCGGACGATTCTGTTAAACTTCAGCCCGTTCTTCATCATTACTAAATTGTGATCTTAGTCTATATGCGCCCCTGGGTACGCCCTATAATTCATATCTGATTTCGGAATCTCTGTCTCATCATGATGTAATCCATCTGGAATTTTCCCCGTCTCCAGGCCCTTTCCAAGTATACCTCCTCCTCTTGTGAGTTTTGAGACTCAGTTAGTCTTTCTCTTCTCTTAGTCCTATTACCGAGTCCATATTCTACCGTAGCTATTTCTTCTATTCCCTTCTATGCTACAGCGTTGAGTCACCCATGATTATCGTCTTTCATTTCCTTTTAAGTGCTATATTTCACGTTGAATATCCTCATACACTTTATCTCTTGGTCGTCTGCTTGTGACTACGGCATGTAGACCTCAGCTATTGTTGTTGCCGTTGATTTGCTGTCGATTCTTATGAGACTAATTCTATCACTGAACTGTTCACAGTAACTCACTCTCTTCTCTACCTTCCTGTTCACGACGAATCCTACTCCTGTTACACCATTTCTTCATCTGTAGGTCACTTCAGTGGCCTCCACTATATCTAGACTGAGCCCGTACTCTCCTATTCAGGTTTTCTAAGTTCCCTACCGTATTCAGACCTCACGTTCCATGCTCCGTCTCGTACAATATTACCATGTCGTCGGTTGTTCGGTCGTTTCCTCATGGTTACCTCTCACATGGCAGTTCCCTCACGGAGATCGGAACGGGGAACTAATCAGGAATCTTTCGCCAATGACACTTTTACAATTACAGCTGACATGTCTTATGCTACACCTTATGTAGCTTTAATGCAGTGGTTTTCACTACCTTCTGCATTCTAATGCCGTTAATCATTGCTGACTTTTCGGCCATTTAGGGGCAGTTTTCCACTCCAAGCGGAAGAGGGTGCCCTGACCTTTGACCGCTCGTCTGCCCTCTTTCACGAGGCCGTTGCCTCAAAGAGGGTGACTTCTTACGCCGAAAGTCTTCTGATGATTTTTGTTCAAAATTTATGGAGAAGTTGATTTAGAATCTGGGCGATCTGACGACTTGCCAAGGACGCTACCCCTAGACCACGTGTTTTTTAATTATTTGATTCTTTGTTTACAAGTTTTAATCAGTATTTTGTTAAGTATTTAATGAGTTGTTCGGTGACCATGTAACTTCATTTCACATGGCCACGCGGAAGGAATAAAATAATGAAAATTTAGAAGCAGATAAGTTGCACAAATTAATACATTTTTATATGTTATACAACATTTTATTTTACTTGAAATACGTTTCGGGTTACAACGCAATTTACTAGTATTCTAACATAGAAACTGTCAAATCAAAATGTGTGACCCTTAGGTAAAATAAATGTAATGTTTTGCCGTGAACCAACAGACAAGTCAGTTGAAATTATACAAGTAATTGTTGACACACTACGGCGGGATAGCTAGAATCATCTTCCTTAATATTTCAGTGTCGCATAAAAATCCACGAAAATGGACCTCAACTATCGGGTATGAACTAATACTAGATGGATGTAATGTAGGAAATTCATGCAGACAGGCGGTGGAAGACTCGCCGTTGGAAGAAGAGGTCATTGGGGTAGACAGGTGGTGGCTTTAAAATTGGCAGATTTAGCCTAGTTTTGCTTATTTTAATTTTTTATTAAATACAATAACTGGTTTTCAACCATTTACTTATTATTAGGTAACAGGAGCAGATATAGACTCAAGTGGTGAAGACTAGGCTGGAGCTTAAGAGGTTAGGAAGAATCGATACATATAAAAGTGGGATACGGAAGTACTAGGGAACGATGAGATACGCTTGAAGTTCTCTAAGGCTGTAGATACAGCAGAAAGTAAAAGCTAAGTAGGTAGCACGGTTGAAGGGGAATGGACATCTCTAAAAAGGGCAATCACAGAAGCTGGAAAGAAAAAAATAGGTACAAAGAAGGTAAGTGCGAAGAAACCATGGATAACAGAAGAAATACTTCAGCTGGATGATGAGAGAAGAAACTAGAAAAACGTTCAGGGAAATTCAGGAATACGGAAATACAAGTCTCTGTGGAATGAAATAAATAGGAAGTGCAGGGAAGCGAAGATGAAACCTCCCCAAGGAAAATCTAAAGAAATCGGAAAAGAAATGATTGTCGGAAGGACTAAGACGGCGTATAGGAAAGTCAAAATACCCTTCGGTGAAATTAAAAGCAAGGGTGGTAACATTGAGAGTGCAACGGAAATTCCACTGTTAAATGGAGAGGAGAGAGCGGATGGGTGGAAAGAGTTCATTGAAGGCCTCTATGAGAGGGGGGGGGGGGATTTGTCTGGTGTGACAGAGGAAACCGGTGTTCATCTAGAAGAGATAGGGGATCCAGTATTTGAATAAGAATTCAAGAGAGCTTTGGAGTATTTACCATCAAATAAGGGAAAAGTGATAGATAAAATTCCATTAGAATTTCTAAACCCATTGGGGAAAGTGGCAACAAAACCATTATCCACATTGGTGTGTAGTATGTATGAGTCTGGCGAGATACCATCTCACTTTCGGAAAAACATCATCCACACAATTCCGAAGACAAGCAAGAGCTGACAAGTGCAAGAATTATGGCACAACCAGCTTAACAGCTCACGCATCCAAGTTGCTGACAAGAATAATACACAGAAGAATAGAAAATAAAACTGAGGATATGTTACATGACGATAAGTTTGGCTTTAGGAAAGTAAAGGCACCAGAGAGGCAATTCTGACGTTGCGGTTGATAATGCAAGCAAGACTAAAGAAAAATCAAGACACCTGGAAAATGTAGAATGGTGCAAGACATTCGAAATTCTGAGAAAAATAGGGGTAAGCTATTGGGGGAGACGGGTAATATACAATATGTACAAGAGGGAAGAGGGAATAATAAGAATGGGCAACCAAGAACTAAAAGCTCAGATTAAAAAGGGGATAAGACAGGGACGTAATCTTTCGCCCCTACTGGTCGATCTGTACATCAAAGAAGCAATGATGGATATAAAAGAAGGGTGCAGAAGCGGAATTAAAATTGAAGGTGAAAGGATATCAATGATACGATTCGCTGATGACATTTCTATTCTGAGTGAAAGTGAAGAAGAATTACATGATCTGTTGAATGGAATGAACAGTCTAATGAATACAGAATATGGATTTAAAGTAGATCGAAGAAGAAAGTAATGAGAAGTAGCAGAAACGAGAACTGCGAAAAACTTAACATCAGGATTTATGGTCACTAAGTAGATGAAGTTATGGAATTCCACTACCTAGGCAACAAAATAACCAATGATGGACGGAACAAGGAGGACATCAGAGGGAGATTAACACTGCCAAAAAGGGCATTCCTGGCCAAGAGAGGTCTACTAGTATCAAACATCGGCCTTAATTTGAGGATGATATTTCTGAGAATGTACGTTTGGAGCACAGCATTGTATGGTAGTGAACATGGTCTGTGGGAAAACCGGAACAGAAGAGAATGGAAGCATTCGAGATGTGGTGCCACAGACGAATGTTGAAAATTAGATGGACTAATAATGTAAGAAATGAGGAAATTCTGTGCAGAATCAGAGAGGAAAGGAGTATATGGAAAACATTGACAAGGAGAAGGGAAAGCATGATAGGATATCTGTTAAGACATCAAGGAATGACTTCCGTGGCACTAGAGGGAGCTGTAGAAGGCAAAAACTGTAGAGGAAGACAGAGATTGGAAAACCTCCAGCAAATAATTGAGGACGTAGTTGCAAGTGCTGCTCTGAGATGAACAGGTTGGCACAGGAGAGAAATTCGTGGAGGTTCGCATCAAACCAGTCAAAAGACTGATGACTCAAAAGAAAAAAAAGGTAAGAGAGAACTGTAGAACAGAGGGAAAAGATGGACCACAGTACATTTTGTACAAACAGTGAGCATAGCTTTCGATGCTGTTGTGCTTCGTCGATTGGTACACGAAGTGTTTGGCTTTTTCACTGATGTCGTTAAACAGAACTTGGTTACGTACCTGCCGATGTTTCACCTCTTTCTTTTCTTTTCTTTTCGTTACACACTTAACACAATCACAAAACTTAATTTCTAGCGCATATTAAAATTATCCAAATCAAATGCCACGGCTAAAGACCACCGTCACGATCCACCGTGAAAAAAGAAAAAAAAAAACAACGTATACACAAATACCTTCCCTGGAATACAGATATCTTGCGTTGTTCATGAGGGTCATCCATTAGTACATGATTTTCCTTTCCACAGTCTACCAACCATATAATGCATTACTAAATGACTATCACTTCTCGTTATTCACACATATGGTGTTTAGGTAGCATCATCCTTGTAAATCAATTGCCTAAATCCGCGTCGAGTAAAAAACTGTCACTTACTTCCAAAGATTTTACTTCGGTGCCCACGTACAATTTGCAGCTGTTATCACCATGCAATAGTACATGAACCACATACTTTTTTTTTTGGTCATCAGTCTACTGACTGGTTTGATGCGGCCCGCCACGAATTCCTTTCCTGTGCTAACCTCTTCATCTCAGTGTAGCACTTGCAACCTACGTCCTCAATTATTTGCTTGACGTATTCCAATCTCTGTCTTCCTCTACAGTTTTTGCCCTCTACAACTCCCTCTAGTTCCATGGAAGTCATTCCCTCATGTCTTAGCAGATGTCCTATCATCCTGTCCCTTCTCCTTATCTGTGTTTTCCACATATTCCTTTCCTCTCCGATTCTGCGTAGAACCTCCTCATTCCTTACCTTATCAGTCCACCTAATTTTCAACATTCGTCTATAGCACCACATCTCAAATGCTTCGATTCTCTTCTGTTCCGGTTTTCCCACAGTCCATGTTTCACTACCATACAATGCTGTACTCCAGACGTACATCCTCAGAAATTTCTTCCTCAAATTAAGGCCGGTATTTGATATCAGTAGACTTCTCTTGGCCAGAAATGCGTTTTTGCCATAGCGAGTCTACTTTTGATGTCCTCCTTGCTCCGTCCGTCATTGGTTATTTTACTGCCTAGGTAGCAGAATTCCTTAACTTCATTGACTTCGTGACCATCAATCCTGATGTTAAGTTTCTCGCTGTTCTCATTTCTACTACTTCTCATTACCTTCGTCTTTCTCCGATTTACTCTCAAACCATACTGTGTACTCATTAGACTGTTCATTCCGTTCATCAGATCATTTAATTCTTCTTCACTTTCACTCAGGATAGCAATGCCATCAGCGAATCGTATCATTGATATCCTTTCATCTTGTATTTTAATTCCACTCTAGAACCTTTCTTTTATTTCCATCATTGCTTCCTCGATGTACTGACTGAAGAGTAGGGGCGAAAGGCTACAGCCTTGTCTTACACCCTTCTTAATACGAGCACTTCGTTCTTGATCGTCCACTCTTATTATTCCCTCTTGGTTGTTGTACATATTGTATATGACCCGTCTGTCTCTATAGCTTACCCCTACTTTTTCAGAATCTCGAACAGCTTGCACCATTTTATATTGTCGAACGCTTTTTCCAGGTCGACAAATCCTGTGAAAGTGTCTTGATTTTTCTTTAGCCTTGCTTCCATTATTAGCCGTAACGTCAGAATTGCCTCTCTCGTCCCTTTACTTTCCCTAAAGCCAAACTGATCGTCACCTAGCACATTCTCAATTTTCTTTTCCATTCTTCTGTATATTATTCTTGTAAGCAGCTTCGATGCATGAGCTGTTAAGCTGATTGTGCGATAATTCTGGCTTTTGTCAGCTCTTGCCGTCTTCGGAATTGTGTGGATGATGCTTTTCCGAAAGTCAAAATGGTTCAAATGGCTCTGCGCACTATGGGACTCAACTGCTGAGGTCATTAGTCCCCTAGAACTTAGAACTAGTTAAACCTAACTAACCTAAGGACATCACACACATCCATTCCCGAGGCAGGATTCGAACCTGCGACCGTAGCGGTCTCGCGGTTCCAGACTGCAGCGCCAGAACCGCGCGGCCACTTCGGCCGGCCTTCCGAAAGTCAGATGGTATGTCGCCAGACTCATATATTCTACACACCAACGTGAATAGTCGTTTTGTTGCCACTTCCCCCAATGATTTTAGAAATTCTGATGGAATGTTATCTATCCCTTATGCCTTATTTGACCGTAAGTCCTCCAAAGCTCTTTTAAATTCCGATTCTAATACTGGATCCCCTATCTCTTCTAAATCGACTACTGTTTCTTCTTCTATCACATCAGACAAATCTTCACCCTCATAAAGGCTTTCAATGTATTCTTTCCACCTATCTGCTCTCTCCTCTGCATTTAACAGTGCAATTCCCGTTGCACTCTTAATGTTACCACCGTTGCTTTTAATGTCACCAAAGGTTGCTTTGACTTTCCTGTATGCTGAGTCTGCCCTTCCGACTATCATATCTTTTTCGATGTCTTCACATTTTTCCTGCAGCCATTTCGTCTTAGCTTCCCTGCACTTCCTATTTATTTCATTCCTCAGCGACTTGTATTTCTGTATTCCTGATTTTCCCGGAACATGTTTGTACTTCCTCCTTTCATCAATCAACTGAAGTATTTCTTCTGTTACCCATGGTTCCTTCGCAGCTACCTTCTTTGTATCTATGTTTTCCCTCCCAACTTCTGTGATGGCCCTTTTTAGAGATGTCCATTCCTCTTCAACTGTACTGCCTAATGCGCTATTCCTTATTGCTGTATCTATAGCGTTAGAGAACTTCAAACGTATCTCGTAATTCCTTAGTACTTCCGTATCCCACTTCTTTGCGTATTGATTCTTCCTAACTAATGTCTTGAACTTCAGCCTACTCTTCATCACTACTATATTGTGATCTGAGTCTATATCTGCTCCTGGGTACGCGTTACAGACCAGTATCTGATTTCGGAATCTCTGTCTGACCATGATGTAATCTAATTGAAATCTTCCCGTATCTCCCGGCCTTTTCCAAGTATACCTCCTCCTCTTGTGATTCTTGAACAGGGTATTCGCTATTACTAGCTGAAACCTGCTACAGAACTCAATTAGTATCTCCTCTTTCATTCCTTGTCCCAAGCCCATAGTCTCCTGTAACCTTTTCTTCTACTCCTTCCCCTACAACTGCATTCCAGTCGCCCATGACTATTAGATTTTCGTCCCCCTTTACATACTGCATTACCCTTTCAATATCCTCATACACTTTCTCTATCTGTTCATCTTCAGCTTGCGACGTCGGCATGTATACCTGAACTATCGTTGTCGGTGTTAGTCTGCTGTCGATTCTGATTAGAACAACCCGGTCACTGAACTGTTCACAGTAACACACCCTCTGCCCTCCCTTCCTATTCATAACGAATCCTACACCTGTTATACCATTTTCTGCTGCTGCTGATATTATCCGATACTCATCTGACCAGAAATCCTTGTCTTCCTTCCACTTCACTTCACTGACCCCTACTATATCTAGATTGAGCCTTTGCATTTCCCTTTTCCGATTTTCTAGTTTACCTACCACGTTCATGCTTCTGACATTCCACGCCCCGACTGGTAGAACGTTATCCTTTCGTTGATTATACTAGGAAATCATATAAATGATCGCGTTAGTTACTATGTCAAGTGAACGTATTGTTTTCCTTATATTGTTGCCTGCGCGCATTCACCAACCTGAACGGCACATTTCAGAAAAAAAATATACGTTGCTTGAAAATGCCGCAAACATCACACTGGTAGTAAAAGCTGTGTCGTATATATAGCAACAGTTTTAGGGCTGCTGTTGACTTAGAGAGGTGACTCTCACGGCTACGTATTCTGTTTTGTTTGATACCACCAACACACGCTGACAACAACACCTGTCGGCCAATCTACAACATTCCGTGACCTCAGGACCATTTAAAGAATGATTATGCACTCTCTGGATTTTACGACAATGGTACTTATCGTCGCCGCCCACGCTGAGCGTAAATCCCTGACAGAGAGGGTAATATATTTCAGCCTCTTCCCATTTTGTGGTTCCCAAACAAGTCGTCCGACGTCTATACCTGCCAGTCGTAAATTTTGTACGCGGTGCTCCAGCATACTTCTTCAGCCCGTGGAGGCTGCAAACACGCGGCCGCCTTGGATTAATGGCGAAGTCGCACGTGCTGCGAGCGTGCCCCTACACACACACACATACACAAACACACACACACAAACACACACACACACACACACACTTACTCGACATAATATTTTCGAACACGTACGTGGGATCGTAGGCAGAAAGTGTGAGAGACGAAATGAAAAGCGTGGTAATCGTTTTCTTGTATTGTATAGACCTGACGCCTAATTTGAATAAGATAAATATCAGCTTTTCACGAGCATATCTCTTGTACCATTCATCTGAAAAGGCAGAAAGAGACTCAGTTCTCCTGCTATCTGTCGGATATGCTTAGTATTTCTCGCACCATAGTGAGTCTCCACATAGTGAGTGTGTGTGTGTGTGTGTGTGTTGCAGTTCTATGAATTTTCAAGTCGTACATTACACCTCTAAGGAGACTGCGAGCAAGCAGTTTCACGGCTCAGCGAACTCTGTGCCTTATAAGAAATACCGCTGCCTCCATCGGTTATCTTACGCAAATGGCGTGTTGAGAAAAACAAGAGGAAATATTTCAGGAATCAGGCCGTAGCCTCAGCGTATGTTTCACTTCGTAGTGCTATACGCCTCTTCTTAACCGATCTAAAACGTTTAGTAGCTTGTTGTCGGCGACAAGGAGCAAATCCGTGCTCGATTATCTGTCCGCAACACATTTTTAATTCCTCACAAATGTCCATCCCCGTGTGTACTTAATGTGGAAATACGTCCTCTCAGGTACAGGTTTGATCCCTCAAATATCAAAGTAAACATCTCTAATTCTTTAATGCCTTACCAACTGGCTCCAATATGTAACGAGACGTGAAAGTTTTCCTGTTATCTTCACTGGAAGTACCAGCTCTTGTAACACGAGTGTACGTACCAGCTGTTGTGATCATCTTGACATACATCCGTATAAAGATTCTGGAACATAAATTTCACTATCGATATCTTATGTCCAGACAAACACCTCTCAGCTGGGTGTAAGAATGTTATCATCCGATCGATGTGCGATTAATTCATCACATAAGACATGTTACCTGTCTATTAAGATGTATCATCGAGCTGAGGGGTACATTACCTTTCCTGGCTCCGTACTGGGCATGTATTTCATTATTTGTACAACGGACTGGTATGTATACGTCACACATATTGTTCATAAAGTCTGTTCACGATTAAAAACTGAAATGCTCTGTGTCAAGGTTCCACAATACTGTGGGATATTAACATGTGTGTTTCACTTTTTAATCAGAGGGATGTAATGAAATGACTCAAACCTGTTTAAATAACGTATATTTTTCCACTGATCTGATTTCTATAGTCATCAGAACCAACGCAAAAAATAATAAATTGCCATTCACGAGTACTCGCCAGCTGACAAATAATTCTGAAGCAGAAACAGAGGATAACTTTGTGTTTCTTGACGTCTCACGAACGTAGATAAAAATTGGAGATTCTTTGCGAATGACTAGGATAGCATAAATCACCCTCAAACTCAAGAACAAACGGGTCGTACACCCTTTACGGTGTCAGTCTGTAGGCTCACATACATCAGGTTCGTACTTTCTCTTTTGGTTTTCCCCGTAGTCATAAGTTTTCTGTTCAAGGTGCGATATTTAATGAGAAGAATCAGAAAACCATTTTACATTTCTAGGATTCCTCTGCAGTTAATTGGGATAACGATGAAGTGTGGACAACGTGTGCTTACACAACAACACTATTCAAGGTAGCTGTAGTTTTTAATGAGTTCTCACATGCATTCAGACGTATGACGGACTGCTTCGTGATGTGCACCGCAGGAAGTCCGCACATAGATATATGTTTGTAAAGTATATGTTCTATACGTTCTTTGTGTCCTTGCTTAACAGAATCCTTGTAACCTTTGCTGGTGAATCAAAACAGTAGATGTGAAGAAAATTTCTAAGAGCGCAAATAGTGTGATAAGAATATGATGTCTTCATGCTGGATATTTAAAAGCAGTGATTTTCCTGCTGTCCCACGCCTTCAGATACAAGTGTGACTCTACCAAACCTAACTACCAGAGGAAGACAAAAAATGTCGGTCTCTGTGTTGAGTCGGCACTACTTTTTCGCTTTCCGTCTCTTAATGAAAATCACATTTCTAGAACACACATTAGCGTTTTAATCGTTTTATGTGATTACTACCTAATAAATAGTTGAGCGATCTCCCAAAAATTTCTCACTCAATTCAACAGCATACAACATGTCGCTGAAAACATAAAAAACTTTAGCGTAGCCGTTTGAAGTTTGGTGTTAATGTAGTAAAATGAAGGCTTTCCAAAAGAAGCCCCGGCTTGGCCCAGTGTCTGGTAATAATATCTGTTTGGAAGACAGCAAAGAGTTCACGAACACTGATCATGAATCACAGATAACAGAATATACATTTAGTTGACGTACAAAGTAATAAGCGGCCGTTTGCAGAACCAAATGGCATGTCCACAATGAACTAAGACTCATCAGGCATGGAGGTTGTGAGCATAATTCAAATAGTAAGGCGACACACATGTGGCCTCTGGGTGAAGGAGAGCCTTAGACAAGGTGTACCACTTAATTATGGCATCTGTAAGAAAGAACTTAATTAATTTTTATGTGGCAATAAAATAGTTCAGGCAAAGCTTGTTTGCTTGTGTAAGGTATGTCTGCTTACGTTACCGAAAATCATTTCACATATCAGAAAAAAACTACAGTGCCAGCTTGTATTATCGGAATGAGTCTAAGGTAATATTTGCGCCAAAATAGATCAGCATGAGACAATGACTGAGTGAGGTAGATCAATGGTTAAGGTACAGGAGTCGTGAGTGGAGGATGGCGGTTCGAATCCCCGTCACGCCATTTAGTTTTTTCGTGATTTCTCTAAGTCCATTAAGACAGAAGTCGGGACCGTTACATTAAAAAGGAACACGATCGATGTCTTTGCCCGTCCGTCCCAAAAACAAGCTTGTGCTTCGTCTATAATGCTGTCTCTTCAATGGAACATTAAACCTCAATCTTCCTTCCTGTCTTCCTTCCTTCGTTACACATTCAATAAGTCTATTTTTAGATCTAACAAGAAATTACGAAATAAAAGCACATTAAGTAAGGGGATGTTGCGGTTGCTCTCTTTTGAGAATCCCGGCGGTGTCAGGGATTTTCTCTGCCTCGTGATGACTGGGTGTTGTGTGCTGTCCTTAGGTTAGTTAAGTTTAAGTAGTTCTAAGTTCTAGGGGACTGATGACCATAGATGTTAAGTCCCATAGTGCTCAGAGCCATTTGAACCATTTTTTTCTTTTGAGAATGGCGTAAACAATAGTTAGGCGGCGCTAGCTTCCGCGGAGGGTGGTGTAAGGCTCCGATCGACACACAGTTCAAATGACCACAATAACAGAACAAAAATTCTCATATTCGATGAATTTTTATTCTATACTTCGCATCAGACCTACATCAGAGCTCGATCACTAATTGGTATGATATATGTAGCAAAAAATACCTTAGTTCCACCTTAAAAAATGCCAGTTTTTTTAGTGTGAACGCTGTATTTCATGGGTTACTAGCATAGCTCCTACTTTTTCGCTCGCGTAGGTTGCATGATCTGCAGAGATTTTTCGCTTGCCTTTAATCGAATTTTTCTGTTGTTCTTAAACTGCAACATCAGCTAAATTTACAGGCTACTTAACCCGTAGCTGCATGGTCTTTTCGGGATGTGCTTCAGACCGAAAAGCGATTCCGATCGCTGGAGTCGGAGCGCTTTGTTAATCATACCTTTAGAGTTCTTGTGGAGACTTTTCTACAAAAAATTCCATCCCCTAAAGCACAACTCTTTAGAACCGAAATACGAATTTTCATAGATTTATCTTTAAAAATACTTTCATAATGAAATATTTTCATAAAACACTTCATTCGCTATTTCACCCCTTTAGGTGTTAAATTTAATAACTGAAATACGTACTTTTTATTTGTAACCAAGAAGTCAAATACCAATTTTCACAGGTGTAGCTTTAAAATGGGATAGCAGTTGTTTAATTGTGCTTTATTCTCAAAAACCGCTTTCACTCACTACCTCAACCAACAAGGGTTCAACTTCCAAAAATGCTGAAAAACGTATTTCTTTATTTCTGTCCGAGAAACAAAATACCAGTTTTCGTAGTTCTAGTTTCAAAATTGCTTTAATAGCGACGTATTTTTCATCTCCTATTTCACCCTCTTATGGGCGGAACTTAGTAAAATCCCTTCTTAAATCGACGCCTACCGTATAAGTTCAACACCCGTTCCAAATTCCAAGTTTCTATCCTTATCGGTTTGAGCTGGCAGACGATGAGTCAGTCAGACAGTCAGTCAGTCGGTCAGGACATTTCATTTTATAGGTAGGGATGTAATTCGAGTGAATTTCCGTAGCGATATCATGAAGGGATTTGGATCCAAACAACGTCGAAATTAACATAGTTCTCCCCGACGTCAAAATGAGATTGGACATCTTGTGCGTATCGACGCCCACATCTATAGTCCGGTAGGGAACCTGCGGTGTGTGGCGGGGATGCTTTTGGTGGTACTGGTATTTCCCTCCTTTCCTTGTTCCATTCGCGAAGGCATAGTTTGGTTCCACAATTTTTCATTTCTTCTGATGTCATATGTTAAGCGATGCTTCTTGTAGCATGCACCTGTACTAGCGGAATTACAGCAATAAAGCTCTCCGTGATACACAATGCCCCTCCTGTAGCGACCGCCACTGAAGTATCTTAAGCAGGGCTGTCGCGAGGGTGTATCGGCTGTAGGGGTCGCTATAGTCCTCGCGCTTAAAAAGGCATCGCGATTGCTCTGGTCTCGTGCCGACCTTGGGAAGATCGGTGCTAGAAAGAGCAAGTAAAACTTCATGAATACAAAGAAACTGTGCAAAGGAATTTTTACTTGATCTGTAGTGCTAAGAAGATCGTCTCTGGTCTCATCATGAATATAGTACGACATCAATGGGCGGCCGGAGGGATAAGCGCAAACGTAGTGCGCCATCCTCATGTTGGGCAAAATCTGGTAAAGCTGGAACCAGCTAAACGTGAAAAGCACACATTGTCGCTTCGGGAGTTTCTGTAAGACCGCTACTCCCTTTGGCTCTGTTCCTCATCAACTTGAACTGATTGCTGGCGACGGCGAAGGGACACCAGTAGCACGTGAAATGTTCGTAGGTATAGGGTGCGCATAGTTTTGTTTTGTTAACATCAGCATCAAAGCGGTGGACTTTTCTTTGTTCATTGTTTGCTGATATGTCAGCAGATAACGTTAAAACGTCCAGGGAGTCATTATAGAAGTTTTAATCATGTATTTTTTTCTTTTCGCTGAAGTTTATCGATTAAACATCCTAGAAAGACGTGATAGAGACAACGGAAAATCGAAGGTGGAGCCGAGGAAAACCCTGGAGGAAAATTACTGGAAGCATTTCGACAATCACAAAAAGATGCCCTACAAAAAATTTTTGTGCAACTGTTCATCGCAGAGTCGATCAGCGCAACGACGGGTGAAAGCAGAGAGGAAGAAACTATGGAACCAGAAGTATCGAGTAAGGAGCCAATGGTAGAGTTTTCATCATATGAAACTGTAAGATTAGATTCGAAAGAAAAATTCACTAGCTCTTTTAGAGACAAATCTAGCTGAACCTTTGGAACTAGCAATTAATCTGAGTGATCCGACAAAATGGCCAGACATTATTCATGCTTCAGTGAGGGAAATTCTTACACAAAAGGGTTCTGCGGAAATTTCCTTAACGTTCAAATTCCCAAGAAACGAAGATTGAAGCGCTTTTGGAAGATGTCGCCTACTGCTTCTGTTGCCGATTCTTTAATGTTAAAGCCGCACCGCATATGACAAGTGAACTCTACAAACAGGAAGGATTTAAATTACGGAGTAGTTGTAGTGATGCCCTTGAAAAACATGAACGTTCTGTGGATCATATTTCGTCCTTCACAAAATGGGTGCAAATGAAACAAAGGCTAAAAACGGAGTCCAGGAATACGTGAAGCCCCCCCTCTCCTCCCCCCTCTCCCCTCTCTCCCCGGAGTGAGTTCGTGTGCGGCGCACATGAGGTCCTGAGCTACTGCAGTCCATTCTTCGTTCGCAGGCTGCATTTCCTTCCTCGTGCCCCTTCCTCTCTGACCTCGCTTCTTCCCCTCTGCGCCCTCCTTCCCTCTCTCGGTGCTCTTATTTATGTCCACCAGGCTATACATGTGGTTTCCTGTATTCCTTGCGGTTTTGTTCCTCTTGCCTTTTCTTTTTCATTCTTCCTTTTTGGCGTGTTTTATCTCCCTTTGGAGTCTGTCTGTCACTTCTAAATTTTCTTTCTGTAATATGAGCCATTTGGTGAGGAACTCTCTCCCTAGTATCTATGGCGTGGATAACTAACTCTCCCCCTCCCATTACTTTCCTCACCCATCCCCACCATAGACCCCTCAGCCCCGCTAGGTCACCAGCACGTGTAGCTAGTCCACGTGGTGTAGCTAGACCATGTGGTGGATCTGTTATATACCTATTTGGCTGAACCCTCTGACAGCACAGCAATAACACTTATGAAACCTGAGCTGTTGCCTTCCCACATATACCTAGGAGTGGTTACTTATCATACTGGAGCATAAGAACTCTGGGAAATGGCCGTCATGCCAGATGGCCCTTCCTGTGGCTGGGTGGTGCCCATGGGGAGAGTACCTGATCGGAGTGGGTGGTATCGGGGTGGATGCTGTGTGTGTAAGAGACTGGCCATTCTTCTACAACCATCTCTTCAGTTGGTGACGAATCATTGGATACTGCTCCTTATGAACTGTGACCTTCACTTCCCAGGCTACACCCAGGGAGCAGGGCCAGGCTAGCCAGCTTGGAGTGAAACACTTTCTCCTCTACCTGGTCTGCACTAGGACGGATGGGGACACATTCACTGCCACAAAGCCGTTATTTGAAAATACTGAAAACAAGTTTGCCGAAGTAGAGTCTCTCAGTAAGAAGTGGTCAGGTTCACTGTTGATCGAAACTTCTCCTTCCACCCAATCTGAAACCTATCATGCTTGTGATCATCTTGGTGGAGTACTTGTGTCCCTTACTCCTCACCAGTATTTGATTATACGTAAGCCAGAGGGCCGTTTTTCATAGGGACCTCATCCTTCAAATTGATGATGAACAATCTGGGACAACGTGGCATTCACTTTGTTCAGAGTGTTCATAAAGGTCGTAAGGACAATAGCACCAACAACAGTGCCTTTATTCTGGCTTTTGAGGGAGATAGCCCCTCAGAGAAGGTCAATATTATGTGTTGTTGGTGTGATGTGTACGTCCTTCCTTCCATGAAGCGTTACCGGTGCTTGCGTTTAGGGCACATATCTTCCTGCTGTATGGCGGACGCTCTATGTGGTGAATGAAAACACCTTTCCTTGAGGGGAGCCCGTGTGTTCCGCCGCTTGTGTGTGTTAATTATCACAACACTCACTCTCCATGCTCACCAGATTGCCTGGCTTACAAAAAGGAAAAGAAGACACACGACTATAAGTCCTTTGATCTTTTATTTTACACTGTGGCTTTTGAGAAGTAAGACCTACATCACACTGTGTCGATTATCAAAAGCAGCACGAAACCGAAAGTTTCAGCGGCAAGAAAACAAAGTACGAACAGCTGACTAATTATTCCGAATACTTAGGATTTCTCTTTTACCCGTCCAAACTTCGTGACGTACAAAATGAGGATATTGAAACGACTTGTGAGAAACTACCGAGTTACCTGCAAGGCAGGGAACTAGCTGATGTAGGCACACCTGACCTTGTCTCAGAAGTAAAACTGCTGCGGTTTACGATTCCTCCAACAGTGAAGACAGTGTTGGACGCACTTCAGTACTTGGGCCCACTCAAAGAATCGTACGGCCTATCGCAATTTGCTGACGGTACCTGTCATCGTGATGTCTTGAGGAAGAAGTTTTTCAAAATTAAAACTTACTAAGAACTTCCTAAATTCTACCAGGGCGCAGGACCGCCTTAACAGGCTACCTACTCTTTCAATCTAAAGCGACGAGGTGCATCAACCGAAGAAAGAAGGTACGATTTGAGATTTTGCTTTGCGCAATGCACGCAAAGTTCCGTATTTGTAAGTGCATGCAAGGTCAATTGCGTAGTTTCCGGCTGTTAAGGTTTAACTTGCTGATTGAAAAATACTTTACATACTGTACCTGTTCACCGCGATATTAGTGCGATTTAAGATGCGGTTATTAATATTGATAAGAGTTCTACATGCGTGCAAGTAAAGTGTCATACAACTTTAAGATAGCCAAAAACTAATAGCACAATTTCCGTCTTTACATGCTTCTTGCTATGTTCCGTGATTTTACATATTTGAAGTGTGTTTGATTTGCCAATAAAGAAAACGAGTTGTTTTAGAGCAAGTCTTTCGGATTTTGTTCGACCCACCCTCCCACCCCCGCCATCCCGCAACACCTCCCCCCCCCCTCCTCCCCAACCCCTTCCGCGGCTTCGCGTTTGACTTCTGCTAAGTGATCCCGAGACGAAACGTGCTTCTCTTTGTTTTATAAGTTCCAATATTAACAAGTAAATCTTTTGACCGAAGCGAACTTTTTACGGAGTAAACACACGCTCGAGGCTGAGCGCGTGGTACCGAAACGGGCGAAGCATTATTTGAGACTCGTGTGAGAAACACGGACGCGGCGCCTGCTTACATGACGCAGATTGCGTGTTCCCGCTCGCTAACGAGCCGCTCCGAACCTACATCCACAGGATCATAAAAAAAGGAAGCGCTCGAAGCGGTGACATTGGAGGCGCATCGTGTTTGCGGTGCGTGAAGACGGAACACAAAAACTCCCGACGGGGGGCACGCCGTGCAAGGGCCGCACCTCTTTCTCGCTGGGGCGGCGGCAGTGGGAACTTATGGCCCGTCTCGAGCTGTTACTCGCCACCTATCTGGGTGGGCGATACAACACCTGCCGCTTCTCTTTACGTGCGTCCGCTTTCTGCGCTTTCACGCGCTCACACGTGCGCTCGCAGCAAAAGTATCGGGACCATCAGAACGATGGCCGTGTTTTTCATTGACGGACTCCCCATCATAGTACTTCGGATATGCCAAACGGCGTTACCTTCTGTGAATAATATCCTTACAAATGCAACTATACGGTACCAGAGACGTTTTCAAGTCGTGGAGATCTCTGATGTATATACGCAGACTGAAGCGACGAATGAAAATTTGTACCAACGTCGGTATTCGAACCTTGGTTGCCTGCTCACTAGGCAGATGCACTAACCACTGACCCACGCTTGCACACTGGATTTGCACAACTGCACGGACTACCCTAGCACGCCTCCCACCTCAATCCAAATTCCATTTCCCGCCTCGGCCCACTTGGTATTCCCTCTAACAGCATTTCAGAGGCTCTCCAGCTGCATTGTTCGACCTTAGGGGAAATACACTACTGGCCATTAAAATTGATACACCACGAAGATGACGTGCTACAGACGCGAAATTTAACCGACAGGAAAAAGATGCTGTCGTATGCTAATGATTAGCTTTTCAGAGCATTCACACAAGGTTGGCGCCGGTGGCGACACCTACAACGTGCTGACATGAGGGAAGTTTACAACCGATTTCTCATACACAAACAGCAGTTGACCGGCGTTGCCTGGTGAAACGTTGCTGTGATGCCTCGTGTAAGGAGGAGAAATAAGTGCCATCACGTTTCCGACTTTGATAAAGGTCGGATTATAGCCTATCCCGATTGTGGTTTATCGTATCGTGACATTGCTGCTCGCGTTGGTCGAGATCCAATGACTGTTAGCAGAATACGCAATCGGTGGGTTCTGGAGGGTAATACGGAACGCCGTGCTGGATCCCAACGGCTTCGTATCACTAGCAGGCGAGATGACAGGCATCTTATCCGCATGGCTGTAATGGATCGACCTGACACGTCTCGATCCCTGAGTGAACAGATGGGGGACGTTTGCAAAACAACCATCTGCACGAACAGTTCGACGACGTTTGCAGCAGCGTGGACTATCAGCTCGGAGACCATGGCTGCGGTTACCCTTGACGCTGCATCACAGACAGGAGCGCATGTGATGGGGTACTCAACGACGAACCTGGGTGCACGAATGGCAAAATGTCATTTTTTCGGATGAATCCAGGTTCTGTTTACAGCATCATGATGATCGCAAAAAATGTTGCAAATGGCTCTGAGCACTATGGGACTCAACATCTATGGTCATCAGTCCCCTTAGAACTACTTAGACCTAACTAACCTAAGGACGTCACACAACACCCAGTCATCACGAGGCAGAGAAAATCCCTGACCCCGCCGGGTGATCGCATCTGTGTTTGGCGTCATCGCGGTGAACGCACATTGGAAGCGTGTATTCGTCATCACGATACTGACGTATCACCCGGCGTGATGGTATGGGGTGCCGTTGGTTGCACGTCTCGGTCACCTCTTGTTCACATTGACGGCGCTTTGAACAGTGGACCTTACATTTCAGATGTGTTACGACCCTTCACTCTACCCTTCATTCGATCCCTGCGAAACCCTATATTTTAGCAGGATAATGCACGACCGCATGTTGCAGGTCCTGTACGGGCCTTTCTGGATACAGAAAATGTTCGATTGCTGCCCTGGCCAGCACATTCTTCAGATCTCTCACCAACTGAAAACGGCTGGTCAATGGTGGCCGAGCAACTGGCTCGTCACAATACGCCAGTCACTACTCTTGATGAACTGTGGTATCGTGTTGAAGCTGCATTGGCAGCTGTACCTGCACACGCCATCCAAGCGCTGTTTGACTCAATGTCCAGGCGTATCAAGGCCGTTATTACGGCCAGAGGTGGTTGTTCTGGGTACTGATTTCTCAGGGTCTATACACCAAAACTGCGTGAAAATGTAATCACATGTCGGTTCTAGTATAATATATTTGTCCAATAAATACCCGTTTATCATCTGCATTTCTTCTTAGTGTAGCAATTTTAATGGCCAGTAGTGTAATAAATTTAAACTGCTGCTTGCGATCAGCGTGAATGGCTCCGTGAGAGTTTTCATCCTCCTACAAATGCCGCAAGAGTATTTACATGTGAACAACTAATCGCAACACAGATTGATTATTAGTTGCGAATTTCTCATTTAGACACTGTGTAAAATGTCCCTTCATTAATAACTAAAAAAACGAAAGATTTTCGAACGTAGATTAATGGTTTTTTTCCCTTGTTTTGGTGTGATGAATCTGCCCTCAAAGATCATTAAAGTTTTCCTGGTACACTTAATTTAGCACTTAGTTTGTCTTGTACATCATACGTTTCGATAAGTAATTTTTGTTCTTGGGAACCTAATGCTGTTTCGAATGTGATGATAGCTTTGTATGAGCAACTTCATTGGCTTGGCAAAGTCTCTGTGGATCAAATATGTGTAAATTTACTGTTGGTAATATATAATTGCGTAGGCTTCCGCGGCCAGAGTCAGTCGACATAAAATTTTTCTGGGTTTGGTACCGCGTCATAATGTAAAAATTACTGCTGCTATAGAAAAGCCAACGTTTCGGCCACGATTGCAGCGGCCTTCATCTGGTCCTATTGTTGGTAACTTTCTGCATCTGTAAATAGTGTAAAATGAAGGAACATTTTTAAAGCTCACCCGCTGCAATCGTCAACCACTTAGTTTTCTTTCTGTTCACTTTGACACGGCAAAACCATATGATACACCGTTACCACAACAGGGTTCTCACTATCTGTGTTCTTAGTTGAAATAATAATAATCAAGCGCTACTCAAGATGGCCGAAGCATAGGAGACGTTTAACTTAGATTGGCACAGACCAAGATAGCAAGACAAGCAAATTATTGCTATTAAAGAGGGTTTATAGAGTACAGCAAGCTTTGCCGGGAAAAACGCGAGGAGGAAAATTCTTTGACCTTCAGGATTCGAACTATTTACGTCCTACTTGTCTACCGTGGCCTCAACACGATTCATAGACTTCTGACACAGATGCATCGCCTGACAAAAATTGAATGATACAAAGAAAAGACGATTCTGTATGCCGACGTCGGTTTACTGCCTCCTCGTAGCCTATTACGTTCCATGTGTACGGGTGTCTAATTAGCGAAATGGCGTGCGGCGTTCCACGCACACGCTACCTATTGTTACCCATGGCCGATTAAAAGCGACGAAAAAAAATGGAATTACACTTCCTTTTGACATCGAGTTCATTATATGAGAAGGCGGTAAGAAGAAACTGTCCTTGATATTATAGAAGAAACCATCCCGGCAGTAACTCATGAGCGATACTGTCTGCACGCTAAAATTAAACTTATCCTCCCAATCTAACAATTTAGCGAATTATCAGTAGTCCTGTACTTCACGAGCTAGACGTATGAGACGTATGAAACTGCGATTACACAATGCAGGATTAAGCTGCGACTCACAGAAGTGATCATCGTCAGAGGTAAGAATTAGGTGATAACGAAAAGATGGAAGGAACAACGCAGTGACGTAACGCACCAATAATAAACACAAACTGTTTACAAATAAGGTTTTCTTGTACAGAAATCGAATACTTACAAGAATAAAATAAGATCAGTTAACCAAATTCTGAATCATTTCAAAAGGTCTGTGTGTCGAAGACGCTGCACAGTAACTCATATGTCAGCGGAGCAGAGGGAGTTTTCACGCATAGACACCTATCCAGGTGGTCGACAGTCTAGTGATACCGAAACCCGGTGTAACTCTATACGGCGGAACCAATGGCTCGCAGCTAAGCAGTGACACCTGAACATCGGGACGCTGGACGTGCAGTGAGCTGTCCCAGCCCCGCAGCTTCTGGCGTGTCTGCGTCATGAGCAGTGGGGAGTGAATGAGGACACTCCTGTCGTGAGAACCCGGTACATTACGGCGCCGAGTCCTCCGCTCCTTTCCACTGACAGCGGCCGGCGTCAGTCAGTTGAAATGCCTAATTTGTGTGCGCACCAGTAGAAAAATTTCTTCCCTTCAGGATTTACCCATCTGCTATTCCCACGATCTTGTAGTGACACTACCAACATAATTTCACTAGTATTTCACTTATCATTAAAGGCTAGCGTGGAGGTACCTGTACATTGTTTAGTAATGAGTTGAACTCAACCCAGTATCCCTATACCCCTTCCGTAGAACATGGACACCCGAGGATATTAAGCCTGCCAGCCATGATAGACACTCTGAAAATGACTATGAATGTTTGCGTCAGAAACTTATGTTTCTGAGTGAATCATTGTTGACCATTTATTAAACATCAACAACGATGAAGAGGTTAAACGCATAGAAGAGCTTTCACTGTACTATGGCTTTTACTTGTGTTACCACACACTAAATAAAACATCATTTCTCTATAAATAGGTCTACCATACACAAGAACTTAATTATTCTGGTGAACTTAATGATGTAATATTGCTATATTAATATCTGCTTTCTTTTACTATAGATAGAGAGAGAATATACTCATAGATATCAGAAATCTGCTGAATAATTCTCACTAAGGTTTTCACAACTTACTTTTTTCTTTCTATTTTTGACTGCATTGATAACTGATATAGTCATATTGTTGAAATACATCTGTTGTTATAGATGGTTGTATTCGTCACTTCATCGCTGATGTGTTGAAGGTTTCCCGCAAGTTTTGAGAATCATAAGTCGAAGTACAGGTTTTTAATGAGGTGAACGACTATGAAATCCCGTCTGAAACAAGTTTGGTTATTCTTCTGACAGTGAGAACTTATATCTGCAGTTCTGTGGCGTGAATTAGTTCATCAGAAATAATACGAGTAGGTTTCACAGCGTGTATTTACTTTAGTTAAAACTTTCGGGCTGATAGGTAGTGGTCCAAAAATATGGAACTATTCAGTGACGTTTCGACCACATCTGCGGCTTCGAAGATTTGTCTAGAATAATCAGTAAAACAGAATCTAGGCTAGTAGCGGGTTGCTGTGAGACAGAGACGAATCTACCAAATCGTATGAACCAGACGTGGAAGTTAATTCATTCAAAATAATGTATGTATAGACATTTGTTATATTCCTTCGGCACTTAGATTTCTATCGATTGTCTTTAGATGTCATGTACGCTTGAGTCTGTGTCTGTCACTTAAACTGGGGCAACGCTATTGACAGTAGTTTCATAGAATGGTCCTGATAAAGAAGAGAAGAATAGAGTTTAGTACCATGTCAACAATAGGTAAGAGAAGGATGGGAAAGGAATTAGGTCACGGTCTTTCAAAGGAACCACCCGCCATTCGTCGGGAAACCTGGATCTGAATGGCCGGACGGGGATTAGAACCACTGCCTTCCCGAAAAGGAATCCAGTGTGTTTTAACTGCGTCACTTCTCTGTGTTGGGTTTGATCAAGATATAGAGTTCTGACGTCCGTATTATCTCGCTTTCGACTAGCCGTCTTACTAACTGCATCCAAGATCTATTTTATTCCATCACAGTAACAATGGTCGCATTCTCACGTTCTTGTTGATTGTTCCACAACTGTGACAGAAACACTGACGCTCCTGCAACGTAGTTACTAAGCAGTTCACTCATTAGGTTTCCTACCACGCTGGGGCTGCGGGTGATTAGGTTTTCTCCGACGCTGAACGGCAGATTTGTGCACACAGAGTAGATACTGACTGGTTTCAGATAGATTATATAATGGTAAGACAGAGATTTAGGAACCAGGTTTTGAATTGTAAGACATTTCCAGGGGCAGATGTGGACTCTGACCGCAATCTATTGGTTATGAACCGTAGATTAAAACTGAAGAAACTGCAAAAAGGTGGGAATTTAAAGAGATGGGACCTGGATAAACTGACTAAACCAGAGGTTGTACAGAGTTTCAGAGAGAGCATAAGGGAGCAATGGACAGGAATGGAGGAAAGAAATACAGGAGAAGAAGAATGGGTAGCTTTGAGAGATTAAGTAGTGAAGGCAGCAAAGGACCAAGTAGGTAAAAAGACGAGGGCTAGCAGAAATCCTTCGGTAACAGAAGAAATATTGAATTTAATTGATGAAAGGAGAAAATATAAAAATGCAGTAAATGAAGCAGGCAAAAAGGAATACAAACATCTCAAAAATGAGATCGACAGGAAGTGCAAAATGGCTAAGCAGGAATGGATAGAGGACAAATGTAAGGATGTAGAGGCTTATCTCACTAGGGGTAAGATAGATACTGCCTACAGGAAAATTAAAGAGACCTTTGGAGAAAAGAGAAGCACTTGTATGAATATCAAGAGCTCAGATGGAAATCCAGTTCTAAGCAAAGAAGGGAAAGCAGAAAGGTGGAAGGAGTATATAGAGGGTCTATACAAGGGCGATGTTCTTGAGGACGATATTCTGGAAATGGAAGAGGAGGTAGAAGAAGATGAAATGGGAGATATGATACTGCGTGAAGAGTTTGACAGAGCACTGAAAGATCTGAGTCGAAACAAGGCCCCGGGAGTAGACAACATTCCATTAGAACTACTGGCGGCCTTGAGAGAGCCAGTCCTGACTAAACTCTACGATCTGGTGAGAAAGATGTATGAGACAGGCGAAATAACCTCAGACTTCAAGAAGAATATAATAATTCCAAACCCAAAGAAAGCAGGTGCTGAGAGATGTGAAAATTACCGAAAAATCAGTTTAATAAGTCACGGATGCAAAATACTAACGCGAATTCTGTACAGACGAATGGAAAAACTGGTAGAAGCCGACCTCGGGGAAGATCAGTTTGGATTCCGTAGAAATGTTGGAACACGTGAGGCAATACTAACCTTACGACTTATCTTAGAAGAAAGATTAAGAGAAGGCAAACCTACGTTCCTAGCATTTGTAGACTTAGAGAAAGCTTTTGACAATGTTGACTGGAATGCTCTCTTTCAAATTCTGAAGGTGCCAGGGGTAAAATACAGGGAACGAAAGGCTATTTACAATTTGTACAGAAACCAGATGGCAGTTATAAGAGTCGAGGGGCATGAAAGGGAAGCAGTGGTTGGGAAGAGAGTGAGACAGGGTTGTAGCCTATCCCCGATGTTATTCAATATGTATATTGAGCAAGCAGTGAAGGAAACAAAAGAAAAATTCGGAGTAGGTATTAAAATCCATGGAGAAGAAATAAAAACTTTGAGGTTCGCCGATGACATTGTAATTCTGTCAGAGGCAGCAAAGGACTTGGAAGGGCAGTTGAACGGAATGGACAGTGTCTTGAAAGGAGGGTATAAGATGAACATCAACAAAAGCAAAACGAGGATAATGCAATGTAGTCGAATTAAGTCGGGTAATGCTGAGGGAATTAGATTAGGAAATGAGACACTTAAAGTAGTAAAGGAGTTTTGCTATTTGGGGAGCAAAATAACTGATGATGGTCAAAGTAGAGAGGATATCAAATGTAGACTGGCAATGGCAAGGAAAGCGTTTCTGAAGAAAAGAAATTTGTTAACTTCGAGTATAGATTTAAGTGTCAGGAAGTCGTTTTTGAAAGTATTTGTATGGAGTGTAGCCATGTATGGAATTGAAACATGAACGATAACTAGTTTGGACAAGAAGAGAATAGAAGCTTTCGAAATGTGGTGCTACAAAAGAATGCTGAAGATTAGATGGGTAGATCAAATATCTAATGAGGAGGTATTGAATAGGATTGGGGAGAACAGAAGTTTGTGACACAACTTGACTAGAAGAAGGGATCGATTGGTAGGACATGTTCTGAGGCATCAAGGGATCACCAATTTAGTATTGGAGGGCAGCGTGGAGGGTAAAAATCGTAGAGGGAGACCAAGAGATGAATACACTAAACAGATTCAGAAGGATGGAGGTTGCAGTATGTACTGGGAGATGAAGAAGCTTGCACAGGATAGAGTAGCATGGAGAGCTGCATCAAACCAGTCTAAGGACTGAAGACCACAACAACAACAACGGAGTAGATTCTCTTCTTGTGTGTTAGCCTCTTTCTGTCTTCTTCTTGACGTCACCGCCCATCTACGAAATTAATGTGAAAAGCTTTTAGCCTGGCGGAGAGCTGGTGTGAACATCGTTTTCGTAAGAGATCGGAAAATTTTTGTAACACTGACTTGGAATTAAACTGCCCAGCACAGAAAATGTTGGAAACTTTGATTTCGATGCACCAGTCGGTTGCTGCCACATGTCCGCCAAGCGCATCTCCTGCCTGCTCTGTCCCGAGTGCTTCGCTGTGTCATTGCGTTTGAGTGAGTGAGAGGAGCGGACGTGTTTAGTGACCAGTTGAATCGATAGAAAATAGCGCTCACGAAAACACAGCGAGTGTTCGTTGTCGAGTGTTATGCGTAATGTAGGTAATGGAAAACGCTTGAATTTTTTTGTTATGGAGCACTAAGGCTGTTTTAGAATAATTTTCTACTCAGATGTATTGTTGCCTGCTTTATCTGTAGTCGGTTTCGAAGCATTTGGCCGTCTCAGCTTCAGGCGCCTAGGCACAATTATCGAAGTAGTACACACTCGCAAATATATCCTTCACTGTTGAATGAAACAGATACACCATGGCGATATGAACTATACACCTTGCACTGTCATTCGACATAGCCGACACCGTCATTGAGACATTTGTCGTAGCGATCGATCAGTTTGGGGAAACCACTCTGGTAAAAGCCGTTGCTCCGCCATCCAAGGAATTGTCGCAGATCCTGCCCCTGCCTGGTTAGGAAGTGAGAGTGTGGCTTTCAAAGCAGGGAACAGATGAAAATACGGCAAGCTTGGGACTATGGGCTGGATAACACAATCTCTCCCATCCGTAGCGACGAATCGGCTCCTGTGTAAGCCTTGCTGTGTACGGTTTCGCATTGTCGTCCAAGAGCACACCACTCTCATTCAGGAGCCATAATCTCTTTTGTCGAATAGCGGACCTGAGTTTGCTCCGGATGTCACAGTACAGTGCCACACTGATGGTCCCTTTCTGGAGGAAATCAAGAAGAATCACATCTTTCGGGTCCCAAAACACTGCGGCCATAATACTTCCTGCGGAGAGTGACACTTTGAAATTTTTTCTTTAGTGTCGAATTGGGACGCATCCATGTAACTGATTGTGATGATTCTGAACAGGAACTCATTTCCCTCTCGCGCGTATCGCTTTAAGTGATCGAAACTGATTCCCATTCTTGGACTCTTGTGGTCTGGGGTCAGGATTCTCGGCACCCATCTTGTAGACACTTTTCGGTAACCTAAAACAGCATGGAGAACTATTTTATTTAATAATTAATATTTATTTTATTTAATGACTTTATTTAGCTACCAGTTTCGGTGCTTCATTGGCACAATCTTCAGGTCCTTTTACACGAAACTAGCACGTCATTTACTCGTTTGTGTTATCGTGGATACCACTACATCCAACTGGTTTCCACAGACTTATTCTGGGCAGGCGTGGAGCCTTCACACCTCTAACGAGATCCACATCTTCCGAGAATAAGTCTGCAGAAACCAGTTGGTAATAGTGGCCCCTACAATTACACAACTGACTAGATGACTTATCTAGTTTCGTAAATAGAGAAGATGATTGCAATGAAGCACTGAAACGGAGCTAAATAAAATCACTGTTGTTTTCTTCAAGTTTTCGACCCACCGCAATCCCAGTCCATTACACAAGATGGAAATACAGGAACATCATGGAGCACGTGATGGGCGTGGGCACGGCCAATACATAGTGTGAACGCCACTTCTGATAACGTCATGCGCCTCTCCGCTAACTTCATATCCTGTATTACAATATTACAACAATGTTTTTGTCATTGGTAGATGTGGAGAGACGTCCACTTCCATCCTCTCCGCATTCTGCCATCCTTCTCTGAACATGCAACGCTAGCGGATGACTATTTGAGATGACTTCTTCACCATACACAGTCTACAGGCGTTCATGCATGAGGGACACACTAGTCCCACATGTCCATTCATACTGGGTAACAGCACGCACTTCCATTGGCGACCACATTGTCGGCCCCTCTGCCATCGTGTTATGTACTAGACTAATCTTGGGCACCCCGGTCTGTGTGCTACTCTCCTTTCTTCGGCGCTCTGCGAATGAGTCATTCCTCCGCTGGAGACGCCCCTCCCGTCATTCAACGAGCGGTGGGTGTGGATTCATTTGTCGCTTGATTGTGTCACCTGGAGCACGATTTTCTCTTAAAAAAATAATAATAATAAAGTAAAATAAAATAAAATGACGATGTTTGCTTTTGGAACGTTCCTAGTACATGGCAGATGTATATCGTTTCGGTAACTAAGCCTGAGGGCCTGAAGATGGTGTAAAAGTCATCGACTGCAAATGAACTACCAACACAGCAAAGTGGAAAATTAGTACGAAAATAGCCTTAGTGGTACGTATTGTATTATATGGAACCGGGGACCTAGAAACGACGGAGAGGCTTCGTCCCCGCCGTTGCCCGGAGTGGTACGCAACCCCTCAACAGGCTACAACAGTCCAGTCACCCCACCGCCGCCCCACATCGAACCCAGGGTGATTGTGGGGTTCGGTCCCCAGTGGACCCCCCCCCCCCCCCTCCCTCTACCCATCGCCCGTGGACGTCTCACATCAGAGGAGTGTAGCCCCAATGCTTGCGTGGTAGAGTAATGATGGTGTACGCGCACGTGGGGAGTGGTACGTAACAAAAGAAAGTGAAGAATTTTCCGCGCTCTGTTTTTTGAGGATTGGTTCGCCTGACTACGGACGACGACCTGCCGCCCGGCTGTTTGGCAGACGTGCCTCTAGCGGCAGGCAACGCCTCGCGAAGGCCCGCCTCCCACGGGCCGCAGGTGGGCGCGGGCAGCGTGGAATCCGGAAGGGCGGCAGTGGCGGCGGCGGCACCTCAAAGGCGGCCCAGACCCACATATCGGGCCCAATTAATGCGCGCCTGGGAAGCCGCCGCCTTTTACTTAGGCGTCCGGGGCACGGAGTGCAACACGCCTGTGCTCTGTACCAGCGACCGGCGGG
This sequence comes from Schistocerca nitens, assembly GCF_023898315.1. Taxonomy (NCBI): domain Eukaryota; kingdom Metazoa; phylum Arthropoda; class Insecta; order Orthoptera; family Acrididae; genus Schistocerca; species Schistocerca nitens. The sequence goes on from NC_064614.1 coordinate 552,768,737, forward strand.
CCACACGTGCGCCGCATTCCTCGTGAGCGGCGACAGCCGGGCTGCCGGCAGCAATCGGAGCCGATGCCTGTTACTCTCCGAATGCCGATGCTGTGCTCGGCTGCATTTACAACGCCAGAAGCATTTACATGCCTGTGTGGCGTGTCTCCTCCCCTCCCCTCCTCTTTCCCTCCCATCGTAACTCAAGCTCGCAAGGACCTACTGCTGTGTGCACAATTTCGAAACCTTTGTCCGAACGGGGGTCAAACACGGACCATTGCTTTCATGGGCAAAGCTCTTACCAGCTGAGCTCGCCAGGTACTTCTCGTAATAACATTTTGGTATAATACACGGACGGAAAAAATCGCAACACAAAAAATATTTAATGTAGCGCAATGTAATTTCGAGAATTGTCTAGGACAGAATTCCGAGAATTTTGCTAGTTAACATATTGAAGTGGTTAACATCACAAGTTTACAGGTTAATGTAAGCGCGAGATAAGCCATTGAAAATGTGAAATGCTGGTACATTAATAATAGTGCGCCCGAAAGGAATGTTGAATCCAAACATGCAAACATGCATGCATTGTGTTGTACAGGTGCCAGATGTCAGTTTGTTGCACGGAGTTCCATGACTGTTGTACTTGCCGGCCGGGATGGCCGAGCGGTTCTATGCACTACAGTGTGGAACCGCGCAACTGCTACGGTCGCAGGTTCGAATCCTGCCTCAGGCACGGATGTTTGTGATGTCCTTAGGTTAGTTAGTTTTAAGTAGTTCTAAGTTCTAGGGGACTGACGACCTCAGAAGTTAAGTCCCATAGTGCTCAGAGCCATTTGAACCATTTGAACTGTTGCACTTGGTCGGTCAATATAGAGACAGTTAATGCCATTTTTGGTTCAAATGGCTCTGAGCACTATGGGACTTAACATCTGAGGTCATCAGTCCCCTAGAACTTAGAACTACTTAAACCTAACTAACCTAAGGACATCACACACATCCATGCCCGAGGCAGGATTCGAACCTGCGACCGTAGCGGTCGCGCGGTTCCAGACTGAAGCGCCTAGAACCGCTCGGCCACAACGACCGGCGCCGTTTTTGGATGACGCTGGTGCTATGGTCCGATTATGTCCCAAATGTGCTCGACTAGAGACAGATCTGTTGATGGAAGAGAACGAGGCAACATGTCGACAGTTGGTAGAGCATATTGGGTTACAACAGTGTTATGTGGGCGAGAGTTATCCTGTTAGAAAACACCTCTTGTAATGCTGTTCATGAGTGGCAGCACAAGAAGTCGAATCACCAGAATGACGAACAAATTTCCATTTATGGTGTGCGGGGTAACTATGAGAGTACTCCTGCTGTCATATAAAATCGCACGGCAGACCATAACGCCAAGTGTATGTCCAGTGCGTCTAGCACGCAGAAGGGTTGGTTGCACGCCCTCAATTGGCCTCCTTCAAACCAATACAGGGCCATCACTGGCACCGAGGCGCAACCATCTGTCGCATTTAGTTAACTGCGATGCCGACAGCTGCTCAAATTGCTGCTACAGATGGACTGCGATGCACCAGAACCATACGCCGAACACGATGGTCTTCCCTCTCGGTAATGCCACGTGGCCGTCCGGACTCTGGTCTTCTTGCGACCGTTCATTCTCCTGATCACTACTGTCAGCATTCACGTACAGTGGCTGCATTCATGTCCAGCCTTTCTTCAATATAACAGAGGAACAGCCAGCTTCTCGTAGCCCCATTTCACGATCTCGTTCAAATTATAACGGCGCCTTAAAGGCATTATTGACTGTCGTCAACTCGTAACTGCCTGCATCTCGTGGTCGTGCGGTAGCGTTCTCGCTTCCCACGCCCGGGTTCCCGGGTTCGATTCCCGGCGGGGTCAGGGATTTTCTCTGCCTCGTGATGGCTGGGTGTTGTGTGCTGTCCTTAGGTTAGTTAGGTTTAAGTAGTTCTAAGTTCTAGGGGACTGATGACCAAAGATGTTAAGTCCCATAGTGCTCAGAGCCATTTGAACCATTTTCAACTCGTAACTCATAAATGGTTCAAATGGCTCTGAGCACTATGGGATTTAACTTCTGAGGTCATCAGTCCCCTAGAACTTAGAACTACTTAAACCTAACTAACCTAAGGACATCACACACACCCATGCCCGAGGCAGGATTCGAACCTGCGACCGTAGCAGTCGCGCGGTTCCAGACTGTAGCGCCTAGAACCGCTCGGCCATCCCGGCCGGCAACTCGTAACTAAGGCTCACGAGCCTTACAGCGCGTATTTAAAGCAAACCTGATTAGCATCCCCTTAGTGGCGCTACTAGCGCCACTTTTATACGACTGGCGCGATATTTTAGTAGACACTATCTTTCAGATGTAGAAACACGTTTATCAACTTTTGTTTATGTCGCATGACTCCTTGGTATTATGATTTTTTTCCATCAATGTATTTTTGGCGTTCCAGCCAGCAATGATCCAGATGTCGTATCTTATTATCACTGTTAATTTAAAAGTGTAATCTATACTTCATATAAAGTTCGAAGCCAATTCAGATCAAACATCGAAATCCATATTAGCTCTTCTATGTTTGTTACTCTGAAGAAATATTGGCTGCAGGGGAATGACTGTGACCAGTAACAAAATGATTTATTTTACATAGATATGTCTGCTACTTTTACATTCTGCTACGCATTTCGGGTTTGCGTCCATCATATGATGATTTCATATATCGTTAATGGCAGCGGAATACATTTGATTATCTGCAAATTATTCCGAACTTAACCCACTGTAGAAGTCTGTTGCACACTCTGTGTTTATTAGCATCCGGTACATCAGAACTTTTATGACGTAGTAACAATTTTTTGTCTCAGTGGAACCTATCCAATTGTTGATAAACACAAGGCAAATAACGAAACAAGTTGGCTGCAACATTCGGTTAAGTTAGGAGCGTTTTATAATGCCTAAAATGTGTTTTATTGTCAAGCATAACACGGAATTAGATAATAGGTACAAACCTGAAACGTGGAGTGCAATATGAATGTAACAAAAATCTGCGTATAAAATAAACTCATCTTGTACCGCAAGGGTACATTTAAGGCCTTTTATCCAAGCAGTGGGATAATTCTTTAGCCGGCCACTGTGGCCGAGCGGTTCTAGGCGCTTCAGTCCGGGACCGCGCTGCTACTACTGTCGCAGGTTTGAATCCTGCCTCGGGCAGGGATATGTGTGATGTCCTTAGGACTTAGCTTTAAGTAGTTCTAAATTCTAGGGGATTGATGACCTCAGATGTTAAGTCCCATAGTGCTTAGAAGGGAACCTCCCCATCGCACCCCCATCTGATTTAGTTATAAGTTGGCACAGTGGATAGGCCTTGAAAAACTGAACACAGATCAATCGAGAAAACAGGAAGAAGTTGTGTGGAACTATGAAAAAACTAAGCAAAGTATACAAACTGAGTAGTCCATGTGCAAGATAGGCAACACCTAGGAGAGTCCGAGCTCAGGAGCGCCGTGGTCCCGTGGTTAGCGTGAACAACTGCGGAACGAGAGGTTCTTGGTGCAAATCTTCCCTAGAGTGAAAAGTTTACTTTCTTTACTTTTGCAAAGTTATAATCTGTCCGTTCGTTCATTGACGTCTCTGTTCAGTGTAATAAGTTTAGTGTCTGTGTTTTGGGACCGCACCGCAAAACCGTGCGATTAGTAGCCGAAAGGACGTTCCTGTCCAATGGAAACCGAAAATATTTGATTGCAAGGTCATAGGTCAACCGATTCCTCCACAGGAAAACACGTCTGATATATTCTATACGACAATGGTGACGGCATGTGCGTCACATGACAGGAATATGTTGTCGACCCACCTAACTTGAACACTTGGTGAATGGGTAAAAAGATTCTTCTACCTTGCCCAATTTAGGTTTTCTTGTGGATGTGATAATCACTCCCAAAAAAGTGTGAAAACATAAGAGTTTGTCACATAAACTGCAACAAATGAATGCAACAGTTTCACAGTCGCACAGTTTTGTCTGTGCTCTGTCAAAACATATGTTTTTAACGTTTTCAAATTTTTCCGTGTGTAGACCGTCAAATCCTACCCATGTCCAAGCAAATCTGAACATGTCCTGGAATTTTGGAGAGCGAAGTTGATTATATGTGAATGCCTGAACTTTGATAATTCTTCTTCTTCTTCGGTTATCAACCCACAGGTTGGTTGGCAGCAGCACGCCATTCCGTTCTTTTGTCAACTTTCTTCTTCATATCTGCATAGGTCTGGCACCCGATGTCATTTATTACTTGTTGAATGTAGCTTAATCTAGGTCGTCCTCGGCGAGTTCTTCCTTCAATGATTCCTTCTAATATTCTCTTAATGAAATTGTTATGCCGTAAAATGTGACCTATGAAGGTTATTCTTCTTTTCTGTATATTTCGCCAAAGAGATCTGTTTTCTTTCACTCTTCTGAGGACATCTTCGTTTGTAGCCTTGTCTCGCCAGCTGATTTTTTCCATTCTCCGGTAGCACCACATTTCGAATGCCTCTAATCTTCTCTTTTCTTCTTTTCCACTAGTCCAAGTTTCACATCCGTAAAGGGCTGTACTCCACACATAGGTTTTCATGACTCTCTTTCTTACGTCTAAACTAACATTTCTACTCGTCAGTAAGTTTCTTTTTCCATTGAATGCTATTTTGGCAAGTTGTATTCTGTTTTTAATGTCACTTTTGCTCCTTCCATCTGCTGTTATTTTGCTACCTAAGTAGTTAAATTCTGTAACCTGCCCTAGTTTCTCTCCCTTTATTGTTATTCGTATGGGTTCATTGTAGTTCAGGGCGCCACTCACCATCACTTTAGTCTTTTTCTTATTTATTTTCATTCCATACTGTTCTTTTAAGGTGTTTTCCATTTCATTGAGTGCGGCTTCTAAATCTTCTTTCCTTTCTGTAATTATGGCGATATCATCTGCATATCGCAACATATCTATTTTCATTCCGTTAAGTTTTATTCCTACTTCAATATTCTCTCTTATTTTATCTATTGCTTCTTGGATATATGCGTTGAAAATTACTGGAGATAGTGGGCATCCCTGTCTCACTCCTTTCCTTATTCTTGCTGTTTCTTCTTTGTTTTCCTTCTTAACTAAGGCTGTTTCATTTTGGTATATTTTAAAGATTATCCTTCTATCATTATATTTCAGACCAGCCTTCTTCAGAATTCTAAACATTTCTGGCCATACAACATTGTCAAATGCCTTTTCGAGGTCTACGAAGGCTATAAATACTTGTTTGTTTTTGGAAATTTGTTTCTCAATTATTAGTCTTAAAGATAAGATTGCTTCCCTCGTCCCTACACCGCTTCTAAAACCGAATTGGTCTTCACTTAGAGTGCTATTCAATTGGTTTTCAACTCTTTTCAAAATTATTCTTATTAGAATTTTTGATGCGTGTGAAAGAAGACTGAGTGTTCGATGGTTTTCACAGTCCATAGTAGATGCTTTCTTAGGTATGGGGAATATGATGCATTTCTGATAGTCTTCAGGAACTTCACCTGTTTTGTATATTTTCTGTATGAGTTGCAGTAATGTAGCTTTCATTTTGTCTCCTGATTTCTTAATTAGTTCAGAAGGTATATCATCAACACCTGCCGCTTTCTTATCTGGTAGTTCTTTTAGTGCTTTTTCAAATTCATCTTTCAGAATTGTGTCCCCTAGTTCTTCTTTCTCTACTTCTTCGCTTAATTCTATCATATTATCTGTTAGAGGGTCTCCTTGATATAGCTCTTCAATGTATTCTTGCCATCTCTTCAGCGTGTCATATCCAAATAGTACCTTGCCCTCTTTGTTCTTTATAGTTCCTGAAGATTTTACTTTCCGTTTAGCAAAGTTTTGTTTTATTGTTCTGTAGGCCAAGTCAGTTTTTCCTTTAACCATGTTTTCCTCCACCTCTTTACAAATGCTGTTGAGGTAATTTTCTTTTGCTTTCCTAGATTCTCTGTTTATTTGGTTTCTAAGCTTTCTATATTTGTTTTCGCTTTGCTCGTCAGAGGCATTTTTGTATAGTCTTCTTTCTTCCATTAGACAAATTATTTCAGGTGTTATCCACTCTTTCCTGTTTACAGGTTTGGCTTTCCCAATAAATTCTTCTGCTGCTTTATGTATGCCTTCTTTGATTTGTTTCCACTCCTCGTTAGTACTCCCGGGAATAATGTTTGATGCCATCTCATCAGTTTTCCGTGCATAAGGGATCACTAGTTCTTCAGACTTTAGGTTATCTCTGTTCCATACTTTGTTCGTTTTTCTCTCTAATCGCTTGAGTTTGAGTAAGCATTTCATCATTACAAGGTTGTGATCACTATTAATATCCGCAGACGGGTAGCTTCTGCAATCCTTGATTTGGTTTTTAAAACGCGATTTTACTAATATATAGTCGATTTGGTGTCTTCTAGTATCTCCTGGGGCTTTCCACGTGTACCTTCTTCTTTTATGGTGGTTGAAAAGGGAGTTCGCTATGACCAACTTGTTTTTGGCACAAAATTCAATTAGCCGGCTTCCTCTTTCGTTCCTATCTCCTAGACCATATTTCCCTACAATTCCGTCAACTTTCTCTTCTCCAACACTAGCATTCCAATCTCCCATTATAATTAAGTTCTCTTCACCTTTAACATAATTTATAGCTTTGTTGATGTCTTCATACACTGTTTCTATTACATCGTCTTCTTCTGCCGATGTCGGCATATAGACTTGTACTATTACCGTGTTCTTTGGTTTGGTTCCAATTTTGACTAGTATTATCCTAGAGTTAAATTGCACATATCCTGTGACTAGATTCCCGAGTTTTCCTTTTAGAATTATTTCAACTCCACCGATTCCAGTTGTTCCTTGGTTAGTACCTGTATGAATGATACGATAATTTCCTGATCTGAAGTCTCCTGGTTCAGGCCATCGCATCTCAGATATTCCTATTATGTCTGTTCCCATTCTGTCCATCTCTAGTTTGAGGTTCTCTAATTTCCCGCATTGGAGGAGTGTTCTTACATTCCATGTTGCTATTTTTAGTGTATTCTTCAACTTTGCCTGACCTTCCATTGTCCCCACCCGGAGATCCGATTGGGGGACTATTACTCCGGATTTATGTTTAACAGAAGATTCTGGCATGGTGCGCTACTGATTCTTGGGATATCTTGAGTGATCTTTAATGGAGTGGTTTCCCGTTGCCTTCTCCATCCTATGCCGTTGACTGTGAAGTTCTTCCGCCTTTAGGAGCAATTTCTCACTCCAAGGACAAGAGAGTGCCCTGCCTCTATCCGCTCATCCGCTCTCTTTGAGACCGTTGGCACTTGATAGGGGGGGTTTCCTTATCCCGGGAAACATTCGGTCGTCAGAGCCTCGTTAGCAATAACAGGGTGTACCGTGCAGCAATCCTTAGCTGCAACTCGGGTAGGTGAGGTTGACATTTGTACAGGAGAGGCTGTTAGAGTCGCTTCACTGTACCTTACGCCCCTTTGATAATTGTCTGAAAATAAAAAATTAAAAATTTTCTCCCGAGGGAAGACTTAAACCAAAGCAGCTGCATACACTAACCACGGGACCATGGCGCTCATGGGTTTCCAACCACCAGGATGTTGCCTATCTTACACATGGACTACTCAGTTTGTATATTTTGCTTATTTTTTCATAGTTCCACACAACTTATTCCTGTTTTCTCGATTGATCTGTGTTCAGTTTTTCAAGGCCTATCCACTGTACCAACTTATAACTAATTCTGAGGGGGGTGCGATGGGGAGGTTCCCTTGTTAGAGACATGTGAACCATAATTCTTTAACGTCTGCTGCAATAAAGGAACTTCCTCATGTGTTCTTTCTATCCTACAATGTTTACATTTGCAACAGCTGACGTGCCCGTGAATCGCTAATGATGTAGTATCTCTCCCAGCTGCATCATGATCACAACATGCATCATCACTCTGAGCATTCATTCCTCTTGTCAGTAGTTTACTCCTGTAAAGACTCGGTACCTAGTACTGTTCTCTTTGATTTTTATCTGAAAATGTTTTTACTCAAGATTTTATGCCTTCAATGTACCGAGTGGGTGACAAATTTCATTTCTCGCTTATTTTGAGGACAATTTTTGTGTTTACTTATTGTTTACTGTAGGCCTACATTAATTTTCTTATCTGCCCGACTTCTTACAGTCATCCTGTTCATAATCTCATCACTGTTGCTAACATATACTCGTAGAACAAATCCGTGATCTAATAGCTTCCGTCTCTGAGTCGAAATCGCTGTCCCTCCATCACACATTTTATACTCACAACCAAACATCATCAGGCACACAGTCTGTTGACCATGTCCCTCATCTCATCACACATACTAAGGTCCTACAAGGACGCTGGTGGGTGGTGCTTGCGGCCGCGGCTTTCGGTTACTTACGATGACATTTGTAATGCGGCCGGCTTATCTAGCGGTCGGGAAGCATAACTCGTCTCCTCGTGTAATGGGGTAATGCGAGGAACCTTCCCAGCAGTCCTTAAATCATCGCGCAAGAAAGGCTTAAACTCGAACCGCTGCATCGTTACTCAGAGATCTTACGGGGGTGCCAGTGCTTCATTTCTGTTTTTCTCAGATAGCTTATTAGATGAGACCCAGATAGGCCGCTACAAGCGTGGAGCACGCCTTGAGACATGAAGTTGTCTGAAGTCAGTAAATATGATGCTGGTACATTAGAGTGTAACGTTGGCACTTCTGCAGTTCTTGTGTGTTCGCTGTGGTACGTTTTGAATTACACTAAACTCTCGCTTATCTGGCCTTCAGCTGTCTTGCCTCTCAGTAATCCGGCCCACAACCAGACTCTAATCGCTAAAGCAGAAATAATGCGCAGAGCAGTGAATTAGCGTGAACAACAATATTAAACAGTGCTATACATATTTGAAAATGTGACCATTCCTTGCAGTTGGTATCGTGGTTTCTAAAAGCAGACACATTACGTTAGGCCCTAAGCAGACATTTTGAACCGAGGTTCTTCACAGGTTGCCGTTGTTGGTGAGTACATTGGTGGACGAGCAATTATTTGACATCAAAAGATGTTATTCGACAATACGTAACCCAAACGGATAGCGAGTTGGGAAAACGCAAGGTTGTGCGAAATAGTGAGAATGAAGAACTGATCGTAACAGTTTATAAACACATCAAAAAAAGTTTTGAATCACACCGGTTCCCAGACTGTGGATATTGTATCACAGACACAGTCCATTTCACTGATCAGAGATGTCACTAAACCCGCCCAACGATGTAAACAATCACGCATGAGCAGCGCCTATTAGACCGAGGGGGTCAGGCAGCACATCAGTTCCAGTCATTCCACCAGGAAGGAGATACACGGCTTGTGTTGTCAGTAGTTCAACCATACCTAGCCGGTCAATACCGCGGTTCGATCGCGTCCGCATTGTTACTTTGTGCCAGGAAGGTCTCTCAACGAGGGCAGTGTCCCGGCGTCTCGGAGTGAACCAAAGCCATGTTGTTCGGACATGGAGGAGATACAGAGAGACAGTAACTGCCGATGACATGCCTCGCGCAGGCCGCCCAAGGGCTACTACTGCAGTGGATGACCGCTACCTACGGATTATGGCCCTGAGAGCAACACCACAATGTTGAATAATGCTTTTCGTGCAGCACAGGACGTCGTGTTACTACTCAAACTGTGCGCAATAGTCTGCATGATGCGCAACTTCACTCCCGACGTCCATGGCGTGGCAACCTCGACACCATGCAGCGCGGTACAGATGGGCCCGACAACATGCCGACCGCACCGCTCATCATTGGCACCACGTTCTCTTCACCGATGAGTGTCGCATGTGCCTTCAACCAGACAATCGTCGGAGACGCGTTTGGAAGCAACCCGGTCAGGTTGAACGCCTTACACACACGGTCCAGCGAGTGCACCAAAGTGGAGGTTCAAATCATTCAAATGGCTCTAAGCACTATGAGACTTAACGTCTGAGGTCATCAGTCCCCTAGACTTGGAACTACTTAAACCTAACTAACCTAAGGACTTGACACACATCCAGGCCTGAGGTAGGATTCTAACCTGCAACAGTAGCAGCAGCGCGGTTCCGCACTGAAGCGCGTAGAACCGCTCGGCCACAGCGGCCGGCGGTGGAGGTTCCCTGCTGTTTTGGAGAGGCATTATGTGGGGCCGAAGTACGCCGCTGGTGGTCGTGGAAGCCGCCGTAACGGCTGTACGATACGCGAATGCGATCCTTCGACCGATAGTGCAACCGTGTCGGCAGCATATTGGCGAGGCATTCGTCTTCATGGACGACAATTTGCGCTCCCATCGTGCACATCTTGAATGACTTCCTTCAGGATAACGACATCGCCCGACTAGAGTGGTCAGCATGTTCTCCAGACATGAACTCTATCGAACATGCCTGGGATTGATTGAAAAGGGCTTTTTGCGGACGACGTGGCCCGCCAACCACTCTGAGGGATCTACACCGATTCGCCGTTGAGGAGTCGGACAATCTGGACCAACAGTGCCTTGATGAACTTGTGGATAGTATTCCACGACGAATACAGGCATGCATCAATGGAAGAGTACGTGCTACTGGGTATTACAGGTACCGGTGTGTACAGTAATCTGGACCACCACCTCTGAAGGTCTCGCTGTGTGAGGGTACGACATGCAATGTTTGGTTTTCATGAGCAGTAAAAAGGGCGGAAATGATGTTTATGTTTATCTCTATTCCAATTTTCTGTACAGGTTCCGGAGCTCTCGGAACCGAGTCGAAGCAAACCTTTTTTTAAAGTGTGTGGTATCAAGGTGTTGCTAAGTGGCTGAATGAGAAAATCTGTGAAATAGGCCCAACTTTAATAGATGAAGAAATAATGAGAAGCGCACAGGAAAGTAATGATGAAATTGATGAAGAAGAGGTCTTAGGAGGAGAGAGGACGAAGATTTCTCACACTGACGCTGTTATTGTCGCATAATTTTCCTGGAGTGCGATATGCAACAAACTTGTACATACTGTACCAACGTTAATGCGTGTAAAGCGATTGCACGACAAAGCATGGCGCTGTCGCGTACCACCATTGCAACAACTAAAAATCCGGGACATGTTTCACACTGAGCTACAGTATAGCATATGTGCATACTGTAAGACTACGTTTTTTATGAAAATGAAAATTTCTTTGAATTTAATAAAGTATAGCACTTATGTCCTTAAACTAAATTTCAGACACTCTCAGTAATCCAATTCTGCTAATCCGCACTCCTATGTTCAAGGAATGGTTGATGATGATGTATGATTTGTGGGGCGCTCACCTGCGCCCGTACAAATTCCCAACCTTTGCTCAGTCAAATCTCGCCACTGTCATGAATGAGGATGAAATGATGAGGACAACACGAACACCCAGTCATCTCTAGGCAGATGAAAATCCCTTACCCGGCTGGGAAACGAACCCGGCACCCCGTGCTCGGGAAGCGAGAACGCGACCGGAGGAATGGCTGGATTAGCGAGTGTCTAGTGTAGTTTGTCTTAAAACAGGCACTTTGTTAGTGTCATACAGTGGTTCTCTTGCTACTTATTGTTGTTTGTTACGAATTTATTGTTCGCAGAGAAAGACATAATTACACAAGGCGAACTCAAAATCCGCTCACTAATATTTTCAAAATATTTTAGTATCAGGAACCCGTTCGGTGGCTCTTTACAGAGAAATATTGTAAGTTTTATACTTTCAGATTGTTACCCCAGTCATTTCTATGACAAAATCTTCACAACGTTGGAAAATGTTCTAAAATTCAATATCCAAATTGTAAAACACGAAACACAGAGTAAAGCAAAATGTCTCGGCTGTACTCGTAACAGCTCAGCACGGCATCGGCTTGCCGCTCTCCCACTGATTTCACAGAACCCATGCGGTGCTTACTGGCCATTTATTCATTAAATAAACCCATCCATTCTGTTTCCACGTTCTTAACGGAAACTTAACAAATCCAAGACAGAATCGAGCTGTGCTGAATACAGGCTTCAGGGCGAATAGTTAGCATTAATATTGTCAGCAGCGAATATAGTAAGTGAATGTAACTAGTTTGTTTCCAAACATTTCACACAGTGCAGATCTTCAACATTTGTTCTATTATCCAAATATTTTCAACGCAGTCCGGATACCAAAATAAGTGGAGGTAAGATATTAAACGAAACAAAATTATTCTGTAAGACGCCACCGGAGACCACGAGTCCCTTGTACGAAACTCTCGGAAAATAGCCCTGAAGAACCTCTAAAAGTTTCGAAAATAATTTAATGTCGAACACAATCACCCTGACTTCAAACGGAATGGTCGGTTCATAAAACACAGGTTGTGTTTCAGCCTCACCACTGCGAAAATAACGTCGTCAGTTAAGAACAAATTCGCTTTAGCAATGTTGACCTTGAGCCACAGCATGTCTTTTTATGATCAGAGGACGGCTGGTGCTGTCAAAAACACGTCATTTAATTTCAAATTTGTGTTACTGTGTCGGATACTAAATTATCTTCAGAACAATAAATCACTGTAGCCTCCATCTCGACTAAAATGTCCTTTTTTTCCTTCATAAGTTTATTGGTGGTGTTATTGTTCGCTCTGGATACTGAACTGAATCATTTTTGAAATGAGAATTAAACAAACATGACGTTGTTAAAAAAGGTCGTTGTTGAAGAAACTTCCTGGCAGATTAAAACTGTGTTTCCGACTGAGACTCGAACTCGGGACCTTTGCCTTTGGCGGGCAAGTGCTCTACCAAGCACGACTCAGGCCCCATCCTCACAGGTTTACTTCCGCCGGTACCTCGCATCCTACCTTCCAAACTTTACAGAAGCTCTCCTGCGAACCTTGCAGAACGGAAGGTCGTTGTTATGACTTAAGAGTGGAAAATATTTGTACCCACATTTTAAGTGATTTTCTTTTGAAGTTAGGATATCACCAGTCACAATAATGTGTTATATTTGAGGTTAACTGTTTCTTGCTTTACATCATTATAATGAACGAAGTCCCCATCACTCTTAGTAAAGGGGAAAAAAGAGGCCGCTACCTCGCCAGCCTGAATACAAAGTAAGGCTTTTTTTTTTTTTTGTTTTCAGTTACAAACAAACACAAACTTGAATATCCCAAGCAAAGCAGTGTCTGCTACAGAACGTTCGACCAAAATGTACATAGAACTGTTGTCCTTTATTTCAGTTTAATATTAACAATTATAACCTTTAGGATAAACCGAGAAAAAGGGAAAATTTGCAAGTGACAACACATTTGTAATAAATTTTCCAATCGTCAGTCTGTTCGAAGATGGAATTCGGTAATCGTAGGCATGATGAAATCCTGTAGCCCATGTATGTAAACTGTGTTGATGTTCACTAGCGTTATGGCAGGAAGAAAACTCTCTCTTTAATGAACCATCAAGATGTCTGTCATATGCGGCATTATTAGCAGGCTGACAGACATTTCGTTTGGCGCTCTTGTAGTGGGGACTTATTTTTCATAACGAACGCACGCCCTTGGATATGGTCGCTAAACCGCTATGCCACTGTGGTGCTCGGTCTGGAAGCAGCCGTTCCGGATCCTGGTGGCGTAAGATCTTTCTTCGCGACAACATGGCGGGCAGGGCAGGTAGATAGGGCAGGGCACTGTTAAAAAATGGCTCTGAGCACTATGGGACTTAACATCTGAGGTCATCAGTCCCCTAGAAATTAGAACTACTTAAACCTGACTAACCTAAGGACATCACACACATCCATGCCCGAGGCAGGATTCGAACCTGCGACCGTAGCGGTCGCGTGGTTCCAGACTCAAGCGCCTAGAACCGCTCGGCCACACCGGCCGGCAGGGCACCGTTCTGGTCATTACACTCTACTCAACTCTCCTGCATGTTACAAAACTACGTAACTTGATAAATTAAGAGTGGAAAAATATCTGGCCAGCTTGATAGCTCATAACAGTCCAGATCATCACATTCTGCAGTCGCCATTCAACCGCAGCGTGCTCGCGAACCCGATTCACATTAGTTGTTCGGCTCTAGACAACCGTAGATTGAAAATCACAGTCAGTATCGCTCGCTTAACTGAAAAGAGGCTGTGGATGTTCTGGTATTGGGGACACTGACCATCGTTCGGCCACAGCCCATGCCTCAAAAATGACAGATTCGTTGGTTGGCGTATTTACACATTTCCGCCTACATGTGCATGTGAGACTCTCTCCAATCAACGGGTCTTCGTTGAAGCGGTCACCTATGCTACTGGACTTCTCATTGTTAAAGTAAAGGAAGTTTTAAAGGTGCGGTCTGCGCTGAGGAGCCAAAACATCATAACAGCGAGATAGCGCGCCTCCTGGTGTCGTTGCGGGCATGGAAAATACACTATCTAATCAAAAGTATCTGGACACCAATTAGTCGACATTACTAGGTTCATTCAAGTTCTAAGGCCTCCGATTTTTTTTCTAATTAACTACTCACCCGAAATCGATGAAACTGGCGTTACTTCTCGACGTAATCGCCCTGCAAACGTACACATTTTTCACAACGCTGACGCCATGATTCCATGGCAGCGGCGAATGCTTCTTTAGGAGTCTGTTTTGACCACTGGAAAATCGCTGAGGCAATAGCAGCACGGCTGGTGAATGTGCGGCCACGGAGAGTGTCTTTCATTGTTGGAAAAAGCCAAAAGTCACTAGGAGCCAGGTCAGGTGAGTAGGGAGCATGATGAATCACTTCAAAGTTGTTATCACGAAGAAACTGTTGCGTAACGTTAGCTCGATGTGCGGGTGCGTTGTCTTGGTGAAACAGCACACGCGCAGCCCTTCCCGGACGTTTTTGTTGCAGTGCAGGAAGGAATTTGTTCTTCAAAACATTTTCGTAGGATGCACCTGTTACCGTAGTGCCCTTTGGAACGCAATGGGTAAGGATTACGCCCTCGCTGTCCCAGAACATGGACACCATCATTTTTTCAGCACTGGCGGTTACCCGAAATTTTTTTGGTGGCGGTGAATCTGTGTGCTTCCATTGAGCTGACTGGCGCTTTGTTTCAGGACTGAAAAATGGCATCCACGTCTCATCCATTGTCACAACCCACGAAAAGAAAGTCCCATTCATGCTGTCGTTGCGCGTCAACATTGCTTGGCAACATGCCTCACGGGCAGCCATGTGGTCGTCCGTCAGCATTCGTGGCACCCACCTGGATGACACTTTTCGCATTTTCAGGTCGTCGTGCAGGATTGTGTGCACAGAACCCACAGAAATGCCAACTCTGGAGGCGATCTGTTTAACAGTCATTCGGCGATCCTCCAAAACAATTCTCTCCACTTTCTCGATCATATCGTCAGACCGGCTTGTGCGAGCCCGAGGTTGTTTCAGTTTGTTGTCACACGATGTTCTGCCTTCATTAAACTGTCGCACCCACGAACGCACTTTTGACACATCCATAACTCCATCACCACATGTGTCCTTCAACTGTCGATGAATTTCAATTAGTTTCACACCACGCAAATTCAGAAAAGGAATGATTGCACGCTGTTCAAGTAAGGAAAACGTCGCCATTTTAAGTATTTAAAACAGTTCTCATTCTCGCCGCTGCCGGTAAAATTCCATCTGCCGTACGGTGCTGCCATCTCTGGGACGTATTGACAATGAACGCGGACTCATTTTAAAACAATGCGCATGTTTGTATCTCTTTCCAGTCAGGAGAAAAAAAATCGGAGGCCTTAGAACTTGAATGCACCTCGTAATATGGGATATGTCCACCCTTCGCTTCATGACGCCTTGAACTCTGCAGGGGACATTTTTAAGGTAGTGTTTGAACGCCCTTGGAGGAATCGAATCCCATTCTTCCTCAAGAACCGAAACCAGAGAAGGTAGTGATGTTGGACGCCAGATGTGGAACAAAGTCGAAGTTATAAATTATTCCAAAGATCTCATAATTAATTTCCCCCCGAAACATTAATGTCTCATCTTTATCTTCGATAATGATGGGAGCTGACGAAATCAATTAGAATTTGTTCCATGGCTAGGATTCGAACCAAGGTCGCCTTGCTTACTGGGAGGAAATGGTGACCATTACACCACCGCAGAACTACGGTTTACATAGCTGCATAGACTAACCAACTCCAGTGCCCTCCCCAACCTAAACTTCAATTCATATCTTCAGCTTATTTTTCTCCTAAATCGCCACTATTGCCAGGGCTCCCCGGCATGAGAATAGCATCCCAGCATTGGACATAACGGGGAAATCCTGTACCTCAGGTGATCTTATAGATCTTATAATTAATTATTCTTGGCTGTGGCACAAATTTTAATTCATTTCTTCAGATTCCATCATTATGATAGATAAAGATGAGCCTTAAATGTCCTGGGGAAAATTTAATTGTAAGATCACCTGAGGTACAGGACTTCCCCATTATGTCCAATGCTGAAATGCTATTCCAGTAACATATCGGCGTACCTCGCAACCGTCACGCTGACAGTTTGAAAAGCAGCACTCTGCGTTTTCTCTAAGAAAGTGGATCCGATTACGACTGATGCGGTAAATCCACACCACTCCTTGACTTTCTCGTCATGCAGTGGGGTTTACACGACAACTCAAGGATTTTCGGCAGTCCAAATTCTGCCGTTGTGGATGATGACAGATCCTCGGAATCTGAAAATGGCTTCGTCGGTCCACAAAACGTTGGACAACCAATCATTATCTTTCCCCATTTTCTGAAGTGCCTACACTGCAATTGGAGGGTACGAATTAGTGCTTTCCAAACCGTAGTGCGTGGAGAGCCGTTGTGACGTGTGACTTCACGCGCGCTGACTTCTCATGCAGGAATGAACCAGCTAAAGTCTCCAGTTCTTCCTGAACTCTCCGAGCAGCAGCAGCACTACGGGTGATCGTCTAACAACCTGTGGATTCCAACTTCCAGATCATTTTCTTCACATCAACACTCGTCATACGACCCTTATGCGTTCGAATTCCCTTATACCTGTAAGATCGTATAGCTGGCAAAGGCAACATGCCACGACTGCTGACACATCTGGCTACCTCTCTCAGTACGGCTCATTTTAAACACGATTCTCATGCGGCGTCTCTGATGTATTGCTGTCCAGTGCCATCTGTTGGCCAGTTTTTGCACTCTTTTTTTTGTTTCAATAGTACCCCATGCCATCTGAGTCATGTTTGTCAGTTTTTACCTCTCTACCGACATTATGCCCTTAATTAGTGCATTTTGGAATGTAAGCGGACTTTTGGATTACCCTGTATTTTAACAGCCTAAAGCAGAAACATTTATTCAAAATTTCACTAAGGCTGTGCACCCAGTCCTCATCAAAATTTAAGTGGAACACGCCTGGGACTTAAATGAGCGTCAGCTCCGCGCCCACAAAACATCAGCTTGTAATTTACAGGAATTGCGTGAACTGTGCGTAGACATCTGGTCGCACGTACCTCCAGAAACGTACTGAGGACTTATCGATTCCATGCCCCGCAGAATCACTTCTATATCGCATTCCACAGGTGGGACAACACGCTATTAAGCAAGTGGTCATTATGCTTTGGCTCAATATAATGGTCACATTTAACTGTCCACTTGCGCTTACACATTCGTGAGGCCGACTAGTTTAAGAAAAGTACTGAAAAATCGCATTTGGGCATAATAATAAAACATTACCCGTCCTGAAGTTTACCTACATTTATGGTTTCATCAGAGCAAATTCGTAAACAGTTACTGTTCTAAACCATTGCAGTGTGACAGGAAGAAACTGAAACTTCTTGTATATCGAGATAACTTTGTTTCCTCCATCCACGATATGCGTTACATGATTCCCCGCAATATCTATGTACAGCCATATCCAGTAGTAATTACAACAAGTGGCTCTGCTTGTAATGTGCATAACCTTCTAAGTTAATTTCGCCCTAACTGCGGTTAGTTGCCCCATGCGTCCTGTAGTGTCATCTTGGACCTACCCGACAGCAAAGCCTTCACATTAATAATAGTGTACCCGCCAGAATGTTGAATCCAAATATGCATGCATTGTTTTGTACAGGTGCCGCATGTCAGTTTGTTGCATGGAGTTCAATGCCTATTGCATGTGGTCGGTCAATACACAGACAGTTAATGCTGTTTTGGGATGATGCTGGAGTTATGGTCCGATGATATCCATTATGTGCTCTACTGGAGACATATCTGATGATGGAAGAGGTCAAGGCAACATGTCGACACTTGGTAGAGCATGTTGGGTTACAACAGTGGCCGGCCGAAGTGGCCGAGCGGTTCTAGGCGCTACAGTCTGGAACCGCGCAACCGCTACGGTCGCAGGTTCGAATCCTGCCTCGGGCATGGATGTGTGCGATGTCCTTAGGTTAGTTAGGTTTAAGTAGTTCTAAGTTCTAGGGGACTGATGACCTCAGAACTTAAGTCCCATAGTGCTCAGAGCCATTTGAACCATTTGAACATGTCAGCCACGCACAGCAGTCTCAGCAGCACTGAGTGTCTCAAGCCCTTGGAAAACTTTCATAATAGGTCAATGCAGAGTAAACTATCGCACGAACATGAACGACGAGCTCCGGCGTAAAACGATGCTCGATATGTGGAACTTTCTAAAACTGCCGCATGCTTCTCAGTCTGTGCTAGTTCATTAGTGTCAACTGCAAAGTGGCAAGTGGCAAGTGGTTTTAGAGATCCTGTGGTAACTGTAGCTTAGGCACCAGACGTCGATCAGGTGTGCTGGCTAGATTCTCTGGAGTGGGGTACGCCACGTTGGCTCGGAACGTAATGTTGTGGCACTGTGCAGGTCGTGTAGCGTTCCGGCCAGCTGGGAGCCACCGCTGATTTATGCGGGCCGTGACGCGGTAATAAGCGAGCTCTGGTGGCCAGATTTATCGCCGGATCGTCGCGGCAGAGGGTCTCCGATCAGAGCGCGGACGAGGCGCCGACGCGCCGACAGTGTAATTGTAAGGCTGAGTTACGCCCCGTGCTGCGGGCCCCGCCGAGGTGCGGCCACAAAGATGTCACTGTCACCGCCTCCCCCTCCCTCTCACACGGCTGCTGTTACGTATCGCCCATAAATAAGATGTGATCCGTTAGGTCTCCAGCACTGACAGCCTCACATGTACTCTCCCGGCTCATAATACAAAGTATCATTGTTAGTGGGTACACTGGTCTCCATAAACCGAGAAAGCATTACAAATGTGACCGTAACACGAACAATAGCGAGTTGAATGTGATAAAATACAGCCGCTTTGTATAACACATTTCTTTCTTTCTTTCTTTCTCGGGCCATTGTCCCGCTCCAACGCGGGGTAGGCTTTGTTATTATGGATTTGGCAGTGTTAATGGCAGAAGGGTAGCCGGATTCCCTTTCTGCCGCCACCCCGAACCCCCCGGGACGGAAGAAGTGTACCCCAGCTGTCTGCGTCTAGTGTAAGTCATGAAATGGTGCGAACGTTTTCAAATGTCTGTGAGTCGTGGAACTGAGGCGGAACTTGGGGACCAGTCCGGTATTCACCAAGCGGGATGTGGAAAACCGCCTAAAAACCACATCCAGGGTGGCCGCCATACCGGCCCGCGTCGTTAATCCCCGGGTGGATTCGATCCTCTCCGAGTCTAGGAAGCAGCGCCTTAGCGCTCTCGGCTACCCTGGAGGGTCCACTATGTATAACACATGTGGTAACACAATTAAAACACAAAAACATACAGTTTAGATTTGACATTGGAACATGTGACTAATGCGCACCTATTTACAATATGTACAACACAAAGAAATTATACATATCGTTAGTATCACTGGTTGCCTCTGTTTAACACTCTCTACGACTGAAATGGGCACGTGACCTTCGGCAGTGGCACAGTAGTAGAGCGTTGCATAGTCTGACGAAGCCCGATACCTTCTTCATCATGCCGATGGGAATGAGCGAATCGTTTGTCTTCCAGGGGAACAGCTCCTTGACACCTGTATTGCGGGGTGCAGACACGCTGGCGGCGGCTCCGTTATGCTCTGGGGAACATTCATGTGGGCTTCCATGGGTCCAGTGGCTCTTGTACAAGCCACCATGACGGCCAAGGACCATCGTAAGCTGGTTGCAGACTACGTAAATCCCTCCACGACAACCATGTTTCGAGATGGCAGCGGCATTGTTCAACAAGATAATGCGCCATGTCACAAGGCCAGAAGTGATGGAGTGGTTCGAGGAACACAGTGGCGAATTCCGGTGCATCACCCCCTTCCCCACCCCGGAATTAACGGGAATCAAGTGTGTGCAGATGTGATGCCAACTACCTCCAGTGACCTACCAAGGTCCCATTGCTTCCATGGCAAGCCACTGTTATCCATGCCAAAGGTGGAAAAATGTGTTTGAAATCTTATGGGACTTTACAACTAAGGTCATCAGTCCCTGAGCTTACGCACTACTTAACCTAAATTATCCTATGGACAAAGACACACACCCATGGTCGAGAGAGGACTCGAACCTCCACCGGGACCAGCCGCACAGTCCACGACTGCAGCGCCTTAGACCGCATCGCCAAAGGTGGACATACCGACTACAAGGTAGCCGGTCATCGTATTCTGGCTGATGAGTGTCGCCGCTTTATGACACCCTTACGGCCTTACCAAACGAATCATTGCGTGCACCAAGGCTAGAGGGGGTGCAACTTCGTAGTTGTTGTTTGATTGCAATAACATCACATATCTTCTCAATCCATGAAATTTCATTTCGTCTCCTCTTCCTTTCCGGGAGATTATCTTTCCTTGTCGAGCAGTGTAGTGGTCGAAGCGGCGTCTGCATTGATAAAAGGTCAATTCAATACTAGCTAACGAACCGTATCAGTTACACGTCTATTAACTGCCGCCTTAAATCTTGACGCCGGAGTAGCTGGTACGGGTTTGCAACTGCTTCTGTCAAGCGCTAGTGGTCGCAACCGCACAGCGTAACTGCCGGCGGTGCGCGGCGCTGCCTTGTATGGAACAGCGGCGGTGACACGGCGCGGCGGACTTTTGTCCTGTCAGCGTAAACCGGCGCGGCGTTTCCCGCTATCGGCAGCGGCAGCCGGTCGCAGCAGGAAGCGAGAAGCCCGGCAGGCTCGGCGAGGGGAGTCGGTCCGCGCCGCGGCGCGCCGCGCGTCCTTGCTGGGTCAGTGTGGCTCGCGGTCAGGGACCCGTTACGTCGGCCGGGAATGTTAATGACGCAGGAGCGGAGCTGCGCCCGCAGCCGCGTCCGCCGGCGACACCTCCGGCTCCAGCTCCAGCTCCAGACTCGCCTGCCCAAAGCGCAGCCGCGTGGCCCGCCTCGCACCGCGCCGTGGCGGCGCCCTGTCTGGGGCGGCCGACATTACCTCCGTCGCCGCGGTTACGAAATCACTCGTAATTCACCGCCGCACAGATGCAGCTGCGGCTGCGACTCCAGCAAACCGGTTAACAAAACCTCCTGCATCAGCAGGTCTTCACTAAACGTCGTGACAGGTTAAAATTTAATAGTGTTTCCACACTCACGTTTTTCTCATTAGCCTTTTACAACCTTACCTAACCAGTGTTGGACTGTGGTTTGTAAACTGGGTTTGTTTATCACACAAAATATAATTTAAAACAATTATCTGCCCTAAGCAGTTTTTATTTTCTCCCACGACGCGTTTCGAGGGCTTACACCGTCTTCTTTACAGACGAATGGAAAAACTGGTAGAAGCGGACCACGGGGAAGATCAATTTGGATTCCGTAGAAATATTGGAACACGTGAGGCAATACTGACCTTACGACTCACCTTGGAAGAAAGATTAAGGAAAGGCAAACCGACGTTCCTAGCATTTGTAGACCTAGAGAAAGCTTGTGACAATGTTGACTGGAATACTCTCTTTCAAAGGGGAAGCAGTGGTTGGGAAGGGAGTGAGACAGGCTTGTAGTCTCTCCACAAAGATATTCAATCTGTATATTGAGCAAGCAGTAAAGGAAACAAAAGACAAATTCGGAGTAGGTATTAAAATCCATGGAGAAGAAATAAAAACTTTGAGGTTCGCCGATGACATTGTAATTCTGTCAGGGACGGCAAAGGACTTGGAAGAGCAGTTGAAGGGAATGGATAGTGTCTTGAAAGGAGGATATAAGATGAACATCAACAAAAGCAAAACGAGGATAATGGGATGTAGTCGAATTTGGTAATGTTGAGGGAATTAGATTAGGAAATGAGACACTTAAAGTAGTAAAGGAGTTTTGCTATTTGGTGAGCAAAATAACTGATCATGGCCGAAGTAGAGAGGATATCAAATGTAGACTGGCAATGGCAAGAAAAACGTTTCTGAAGAAGACAAATTTGTTAACATCGAGTATAGATTTAAGTGTCAGGAAGTCCTTTTTGAAAGTATTCGTATGGAGTGTAACCATGTATGAAAGTGAAACGTGGACGATAAATAGTTTGCACAAGAAGAGAATAGAAGCTTTCGAAATGTGGTGCTACAGAAGAATGCTGAAGATTAGATGGGTAGTTCAAATAACAAATGAGGAGGAATTGAATAGAATTGGGGAGAAGAGGAGCTTGTGGCACAACTTGACTAGAAGAAGGGATCGGTTGGTAGGACATGTTCTGAGGCATCAAGGGAACACCAATTTAGTATTGGAGGGCAGCGTGGAGGGTAAAAATCGTAGAGGGAGACCAAGAGATGAATACACTAAGCAGATTCAGAAGGATGTAGGTTGCAGTAGGTACTGGGAGATGAAGAAGCTTGCACAGGATAGAGTAGCATGGAGAGCTGCATCAAACCAGTCTCGGGACTGAAGACCAGAACAACAACACCGTCTTCTTCAATTTGTAGCGTTGCTCTTGGGGGGCGAAAAGAAAAAGAATTGTTATTTTGAATTTTTTGAAAAATATCGAAAAAGTGAATATTTCGGTGGGCCACTTGGCAACAGAATCAGGGATTGATTACACTATTATAATAACATACGTTGAGCATTAAGTACCTGAATTAGAGCAGCAGATTGATTTATTTGAGATCGTTCGGAAGAAACATTATCATTTCCGGGCATTTTTATAGTCGCGATGTAGTCATACCCGGAACAACACTAACGGACCAGAAGATTTATATACTTTAAAAGAAATGCAACACTACACAATTAAAAAATGAGTTGGTTCAGAAATATAGGAAAACGATAATGTTCCTTCTGCCTCATGCTGCGTTCAGCCCATCAGCGTGATCGTAATTTCCGGTGATGAACTAACACAAAATAATTATCATTCATGTAATTGAGGAGATGGAAATCATCAAGGTTAATTTACGAAAATAAGCACACTTATCTTTAACACACTTTTTTTAAATCCTACGTACCTTTTCATATTAAATTACAATATATGGCCATTGTGGTTAAATACTTTATACATAACAGTCAAAATGTCCTCTTGATGCTGTCTGTTCGTAATCAATTACAAGAAACTACATGTTTTCTGATTGGGAAAATAACAATTAGCATATTCACTCAATATTTCCACATATAATATAAAATACCGACGCGGAACGCAGCAACTCCGCGTCCGCCTTTCATGGAATACAAACAGTAAAAGGTGAGGCCCCCAATGCCTCATTTGTCTTGAAACAACAGAATTCTTTTTTATATCATTAATCGATACACGTACATAAAGATTTACAAGCACCGCGCAATAACGGCAAAGATAAAGAATAATAGATTCTGTTGCTGCTATGTGATGATTCGTTTCTTTTACTT
Source organism: Schistocerca nitens (assembly GCF_023898315.1). Classification (NCBI taxonomy): domain Eukaryota; kingdom Metazoa; phylum Arthropoda; class Insecta; order Orthoptera; family Acrididae; genus Schistocerca; species Schistocerca nitens. Next base: position 552,792,412 of record NC_064614.1, read on the forward strand.
TACAATTGTTCGATAACTTTAGGCCATCAGGCGTTTACTATTGAGCGTATATTAATGTTTGTGAGGCGAAAATTACTAATATTACAAATTGGATCAGTGAGTTACATTACAGTTTTGCTTGCTGGATGTAGTCGGTTTTCTGTTTTGAATTTTATTTCGCTGCGTATAAGGTGAAATCAGCACTTCTTAACGTGATATTGCGCTAAAATTACAAAATTTTATGTGGCTTACAATGTCTTCTAGCAGAAATTTCTGCAATTGTACAATCTCTGGACTGTTTATATCGTCGTTCCATGTTTGTGTGGCATCTAATGATGAAAATGTACGATGATAAAAATTCTTCTGTATGCTCTACCTCTTCATCGTATAAAATGATTTAATTATAAACTCTTAAACCAACATTTCGACTGTAATATAAATGCCTTCCTCAGGGCAAGAGCCTTACCCTCAGGAAGGCCGTCGTAATACGGTCCAAATATCGGTTTTACAGTTTATTTTTAAAGTATTTTATACAACGACGTGGACCAGCACCAAGGAGAATCTGAATCATCATGCCTCCGGCCGCTGAAGTCTACGTACTTATGAAAATGTATATTTATGACGAACCTCATGGTTCTTCTTGCTGGAAGATATTGTAAGTAGCTTTATTATTGTTTAAAATTTGTAACAGTTGTGCCATATTGCGTTAACAAGTGCTGATTATACCTTATTTGTAGCAAAATAAAATTAGAACTAGAAAATTGGCTACATCCAGCCAACCAAATGTAACTTAACCCACTCATCCATCTGAAGCTGAGGGTGTAAGTCTCGAAACACGCTGTGAGAAAAAATGACAAGTAACTGAGAGAGATAATTGTTTTATATTCTGTTAAAAGTTGGAAGCAGGGAGTGGCGAGGCGCCCCCCTCCCTCCCCCTCCTTCTCCACCCACCGAGAGCGCATACACAGAGGGTGTGCAATAACGGAGCGGAAAAGAAAACCAGCAAAGAAAGACGGTTTCAGAACTAACCGGGGAGATACGTGAGTTCTCCTACCCGTCATGTTGCTATCTGCTGGCCACGAGCAGAACCCTTCCCTCGGCCCGCAACTACAGACGCCCGCTTTCGTCACAGTATCATTTCTACAGTGGCATTTCGTCCAAGAAGCATCAAACAGAAATGACTACAACTGAACAGAAGTCTATCGCTGACATGGATTAAGTGACAACAGTGCGCTTGGCTAAAACAGCACCTGAGAATGGAACACTGAACAAAGGAGTACTTGCTGCTACTTTGCTGCAGAACTGTAGGATCTCAAAGTCAGACCACAGGTTGACGAATTTTGCATATTTCTGCGAGAGTGAACAAAGTAAGCAATACACATGGAGGGGTTGTGCAATTTCCTCTAATGCCAGTACCTTTGCTGTACCCAAATTCGTTTGTTACAAACTGCTGTATAAAGAAAAAAAGTCAATAATAATCCTTCTGTGGCTGATTAAAAGGTTTACGGCAGTTGTTAGACGTTGTGCCAGTCTAAGTTGAAGCCTCTTGTAAACAAACGTATCCTCTTTCATTGGTCTTTGGCTGCATTGCTCAACCATCTGAAGTCGAAAGATCATTGGCAATAAGCTTTACTTATGTACTGGATAACTTGTTGTTACTCCAGCGCGAATGAAACCCTGGCATATGGTACAGCATCGAAAGTCTTAAGTGTCTTTAGTAATCACCGTGCTAAATGTTTAATCCATGTATTTCTCGTGCTAAGACTTAGAGGGCAGTTGGTTTAGCTGTCACTTACTTAAAAATTACAAAATTTGCTAAAACTCTTAAGAAAAAATTGCAGAAAGTAGCTTTAGAGGAGCAGCTGGGAGGGTGGTGGAGGGGGGGGGGGGGTAGGAGGCGCAGATTTGACGATTCTCCCCGTGGTGCAAGGTCATATAAGAACGGCTATGGCTGTACGACACTAGAGACTCCCCTCTTGGCTTTCAGGGGGATAAAGGCACTAGGAACACAAATGTGTCGTTGCAATCGACAACGGAAGATACATTTATCGAAAACTCAAGACACGTTCAATAGGATTTGTCGATGTGAAAAAAGGCGGTAAAAATGTAAAATGCTGCAATAGGTTTTGTCGACCTTAAAAAAGGTGTTAAAAATGTAAAATGCTGGAAAATGACTGAAATTCTGAGAAAAATAGGAGAAAGCTTTACGGATAGACGGATAATAATATATAATATCTATAAGAACCAATAGGAACTGTAAGACTGGAAGACCAGGAGAAAAAGTGCTCGGATGAAAGATAAGGATGCTATCGTTCACTCCTACTTTTTAGTCTATATATCGAAAAAGCAATGAAGGAAATAAAGTAAGATTGAAGTGTGGAATTAAAATTCTGAGAGAAAGGATTTCAATGATACAATTAGCTGAGATATGACAATCCTGGCGGCGCGGAGTGCCCGCCTGGTCTAGGGCTACTTGTCACTGTTCGCGCGGCTCCCCCCGTCGGAGGTTCGAGTCCTCCCCCGGGCATGTGTGCGTTTGTTGTCCTTAGCGTAAGTTAGTTTAAGTTAGCTCAATTAGTGTGTAAGTCTAGGGACCGATGACCTCAGCAGTCTGGTCCCATAGTACCTTACCACAAATTTCTAAAAAGAAGTGACTATCCTGAGTGACAGCGAAGAAGAATTACAGAACATGATGAGTGGAATGAGTAGTTTAATTAGTACAGAATATAGACTGAGAGCAAACCGAAGAAAGACGAAGATAATGAGGACTAACAGAAATGAAATTAGCGGTAAACTTGACAACGAAATTGGGGACCACGAAATAGGTGAAGTTAAGGACTTCTACTACATCGGCCACAAAATAACACATCACGATCGGAGGAATGATGACATAAAAGAAAACTAGCAAAAGTAAATAGTGCCTACGGCCTCGTCGCAATGGTAACACCGGTTCTCGTCAGGTGACCGAAGTTAAGCGCTCTCCGGTTTGGTTAGTACCCTGATGGGTGACCGTCCGGGTGTGCGGAGTGCTGACGGTAAGCGAACTGCACTCAGCCCTTGTGAGGCCGATTGAGGAGCCATCTGACTGAGAGGTAGCGGCTCCGGTCACAAAATCTGGCAACGGTCGGGAGAGCGGTGTGCTGACCATATGCCATTTCCTATCCCAACGGCTGAGGATGATACGGCGATTGGTCGGTACCATTGGGCCTTCCCACGTATGTTCGAATGCTATAGGGTCATGTTGAAAATTACGTGGACTGATAAGAAATGAGGTGGTTCACCGGAGAATCAGCGAAGAAAGGAATATGTGAAAAACACTTACGAGAAGAAGCGATGAGATGACACGACATGGGTTAAGGCATCAGGGAATAACTTTCATGATTCTGGAGGAACTTTAGAGGATAAAAACTGTAGGGGAAGATAAAGACTGGAATACATTCAAGAAATAATTAAGGGCGTAGGATGCAAGTGCTATTCTGAGATAAAGAGGTTGATATAAGAGAGGAATTCCTGGCGTGCAGCATTAAAACAGTCAGAAGACTGATGATTAAAAAATTATCTCAAACCGTGCTTCTCAGTAATTTGGTACTCAGTTTGGAGTGTAGACAAGAACAATGGGGCTTCTATTTGGTTCCAGGAATCGAGACTTTATTTTCATTCCTGTTTGCTTCAAACAATTACTGTCCATCTTAGATTTTCTCCATAGTCACAGTATTTGGAAGTCAGCGGCTACAGATTTCAGAGCGCTGTTAAGCACAAAACATTTGTAAATTATCAGCGTAATCGTCGTCAGGTTAGTGCGTAGCAACTTTAGTAATGCCTATTTTACTTTTATTGATTTCCCATGTGTATTGACAAGTATAAATGTTAACTAACAAAAATTGAACCATTTTTTAAACAAAAATGACATGCGTTTAATTTTTAATTATGGTCAAATGAAAATAAATTAAAGTTTGATGCAGAAATGCGTAATGTCTTATCGTTATATGAAAAAAAATTACATAAATTGATAACTCTGATGAATCCGTAGAGATAAAAAAGTATTTTATTTTTCATTTGATTTGATTTATGGGAGGGTTGTCCAGATTAGTAAGTTCCGATAGGTCGCGAAATGAAAACCACAGTGAAAACTAGAAAGTTTTATTTGTAACAGTTAGGTACACCTCCCATCTACTTCTCTACATTGTCGCCGCTCCAACTTAGGGTTTTGTCGTAGTGTTGTATCAACTTTCCAATATCCTCGTCATAGAAAGCAGCCGCCTGTGCTTTCAGCCAGTTATTTGCACTGGTCTGCAGCTCGTTGTCTCTGGAAAATTTTGTCTTCATAGCCAGCGGTTCTTGTGGGCAGAGATGAGACTCATGGGGAGCCAATTACAGACTGTATTGTGGATGATCTAACACTTCTTATCGCAAATGCTGCAGGGGCGTCTTCATTGTCCCTGCAGTGTGCGGCCCAGAATTGGCATGAAGAAGGAACTGCTCGACAGTTGTGTAACGTGGGCTGCATGCGAAATCTCTAACCAGGCCCTCATACTATTCCGTACGCATCTTTACGTGCTAACTGTTCACTCAGAACTGAAAAGAGCGATCGACGGGCACACTAGAGACACTGCCTAACAGATCTGTGCAAAGCTTTACCGGATTTTCCCAGTGGTTTCCATTTCGCGACCGATCGGAACTTACTTTCTGGCCAAGCCTCGTATCGTGTTGAAACTCATGGTCGTTGATATGGAATCTTGTTATAATCATTCTTACCAGTTTACGTCATATTTTGATGTGAGACGAATGTCAGAAATTTTAGACACGCGCGGAAAGACGACCGAGCTGTGCTGAGCAAGCGAGGCAGCCGCCCGCCGTCGGGTGTGTGCCGAGCTGACGTGAGGCCCCGTCGTCGAGAGGGAACGCCTAAGGTTGCCGGTGGCGCTGCCTATGCCACCTGCCAGCCGCCAGCCGCCAGCCGCGCCAGTGTCCTGTTTACGCGGCGGTCGCCCACGCGTGGGTCACACGCGTCGTGGGAAGGAGTCGGAGCGTACCGCTGCGAGGAGTCACGCCGGGTCCTTGCCAAATATTGGTTTATGTCTCCGCTAGGAGGCTACACGGACACTTCTCCACGGCCCAGTGGTTCAGTGGGTCAGCGGCGGGGCCACAGATTCCGGATCCGAGTCGCTGTAAGAGAGACAAGGCTTACGTTTTGTAAAGCCAAACGATCTGACGATGCTACGTTTGCAGTTGGCACTTGATATGTTGATAATTCGCTACGTAAGCTTACAATGTGTCCCTGTACTGCTCACGTAATTGGTACATCCGCTGCGTAAGAGGGCATATGGCAGTGATCCAGCCTTTCTTCTCTGTTGTTCATCCTATTTATCGGCGGAACGAGGAAAGACTTATAAAACGGATTAAAATTCATTGTAAAATGACGTTAGTGATAAGGTTGATGACTTTGCTCTCCTCTGTGTAAGTGGGAAGAATTACAGAACCCATTAATTGGGATGAACAGACTATTGTGCATAAAATATGGAGTAAGGGCAAACCAATGCAACACAAAAAGGGGAAGACAGAGATTGGAATATATAGAACAAATAACTGAGGATGTTGGATGTAGGTGCTGCTGTGAGAGAAAGAGATAGACACGAAATTGTGTCGCCTCGCATAAAAACGGTCGGTGAAGCTGTGTCAAAGAAAAGGTCTTATTTGTTATAGTGTGATTTACCTAGTCCTATGTTAGACTAGTTCCATTACTTTACGTTCTTCAGCATGTGAATTCAGAACGTTTCCTAGTAATTCCAATTTTTTATCACTGTTTTATGTTCCGATAGTCACAACGGACCTTCCCTCTGTGAGCCATGTTACCTTTGTTCTTTGTGTGTACGTATTTGAAAATCTTAATTAGTCCTAACACCTGTAACAGTACTGAGGCTCTGATAAACCAAACCGGATCACAATAATCACGTCAAAAATGGTAACCGTCTTCAATTACGCAGCGAACTACTGGATGTGCAACTCTACCAACAGGACTGCGTTGCAGAGAAGCATAACGCTTCAACATCTTCCTGCGCTTAACTCCTATTTTGTGCGATATGAGTACACTGATTTATTATCAACTATCAGAGCATCAGACGTCCGCCCCGATAGCTGAGTGGTCAACGTGACGGATTGCCGTCCTACGGGCCCGGGTTCGATTCCCGGCTGGGTCAGGGCTTTTCACCGCTCAGGGACTTAGTGTTGCGCTGTCTTCATCATCATTTCATCCCCATCCAGCGCGCAGGTCGCGCAATGTGGCGTCAAATATAATAAGACGTGCACCAAAGCGGCCGGACCTGCCCCGCAAGGGACCTCCCGGCCAATGACGCCAAACGCTCATTTCCATTTTCCATAGCATCAGACAATATATTTCTTTCTGCAAACGCTTAATCAGTATCACAGAACATTAATTTCCGCCTAACAATTTTTTCCAGCTGAAAGACGTTCCTTTTCAATTGACGCAATCGTCTTCCTTCATTTCTTTTTGAAGATCGCTCTCAAACACAAAAATCATTATAATTATATTGCTTTACCGTGTTCTGAATGTCGTTCGCACTGTCGTTAGTTTTTATTTACAATTCTCATGTCCGTCAATTCGGGTGCAACGACTCATAAGAATTTCTCCTTATTTTTATTTTTCGAATACTTAGCGGCATAGCCTTAGTAAACGTCACGATTTTCGTTAGTGACACTTATTAATAATCACCTGGGATGGAACAGAATGGAGAGGAAAGATGATCTCGTTATCCGGTTTTCAGTAGTTTACTTATACTCGTTTTAGATATAAAACAAATCGAATTACAACTTTTATTAAGCAGAAACAAAATAAAAGGAATGTGACTAATGTAATTAGGGTGCATCCATGTGCTCAGGCAGTGCATATTCTACGTGTGTGCAACCATAGTATCATAGTATAGTTTTCTGCGTTCGCACAGACTAAACTTCGTGCTGGTATCTTTATTTGCAATATTTATTCCAAGTTACGACACCATACGACTAACTGATTATTACTTTTTAAATATTTAATTCCGTGTGTATTCAATCAGGATTTATTGTACATAGAAATTACGTGTGAATTTTCATTGTTCATACCGCGAGTTACGTTATTATTTTCCAGTTGCATGTGACCAATACCTTGACGCTGTCGGAGCACTGTGAAAATTTTCACAGCTACACATTAAAAAAGAATTCGCGTCAAAGGACTGACGGTACTAGACAACTCTGTAGCTGAAGACTTCACTTCACCTGCTGCAGCTAACAAACCTCTTTATGTTTTAATAACTGGTAATACTATTGTTTTTTTGTCATCAGTCTACTGACTGGTTTGATGCGGCCCGCCACGAATTCCTTTCCTGTGCTAACCTCTTCATCTCAGAGTAGCACTTGCAACCTACGTCCTCAATTATTTGCTTGACGTATTCCAATCTCTGTCTTCCTCTACAGTTTTTGCCCTCTACAGCTCCCTCTAGTACCATGGAAGTCATTCCCTCATGTCTTAGCGGATGTTCTATCATCCTGTCCCTTCTCCTTATCAGTGTTTTCCACATATTCCTTTCCTCTCCGATTCTGCGTAGAACCTCCTCATTCCTTATCTTATCAGTCCACCTAATTTTCAACATTCGTCTATAGCACCACATCTCAAATGCTTCGATTCTCTTCTGTTCCGGTTTTCCCACAGTCCATGTTTCACTACCATACAATGTTGTACTCCAGACGTACATCCTCAGAAATTTCTTCCTCAAATTAAGGCCGGTATTTTATATCGGTAGACTTCTCTTGGCCAAAAATGCCTCTTTTGCCATAGTGAGTCTGCTTTTGATGTCCTCCTTGCTCCGTCCGTCATTATTTTACTGCCTAGGTAGCAGAATTCCTTAACTTCATTGACTTCGTGACCATCAATCCTGATGTTAAGTTTCTCGCTGTTCTCATTTCTACTACTTCTCATTACCTTCGTCTTTCTCCGATTTACTCTCAAACCATACTGTGTACTTATTAGACTGTTCATTCCGTTCAGCAGATCATTTAATTCTTCTTCACTTTCACTCAGGATAGCAATGTCATCAGCGAATCGTATCATTGATATCCTTTAACCTTGTATTTTAATTCCACTCCTGAAACTTTCTTTTATTTCCATCATTGCTTCCTCGATGTACAGATTGAAGAGTAGGGGCGAAAGGCTACAGCCTTGTCTTACACCCTTCTTAATACGAGCACTTCGTTCTTGATCGTCCACTCTTATTATTCCCTCTTGGTTGTTGTACGTATTGTATATGACCCGTCTCTCCCTATAGCTTACCCCTACTTTTTTCAGAATCTCGAACAGCTTGCACCATTTTATATTGTCGAACGCCTTTTCCAGGTCGACAAATCCTATGAAAGTGTCTGATGTGCAAGACTAGAGGTATAATGTAACTTCCGCATGACGCGTCGCTACCACGTAACATAGCTCGATGAAACTTGGACCATACATAGAAAGAAGTGGTACAATATAGTGCAGAGAGTAACTGAAAGAAATAGGCAATGAAACTAAAAGAAATTACACTTTTACTCTAAGACAATAATTATGCTGAAGTTACTGCGATTTACGATGGTCCGCTGAAGTTACTGCGATTTACGATGGTCCTCCGTTCACTACAAACGGCTGGACATGTTTCTTAACAGGATCTGTGATCGTCACGGACAGCAGTGCATCCACGGCATCGTGCTCCCGCATTACGTGTTCCCACCTGTCGCCATATGAGGGTACGTCGAGCACTGTCGAGCTTGATTATGTAATGTCTCGCGAACCATGAAAAACTGTGCTGACTTCAGTGTAATCATTGTCTTTCAGTTACACTATCATTTTTCTTCGTCTCTTCGCGTATTTCTTTCAGCTACCTTTCTACGCGTGATTCTTGTTTCGTTCTAGCTTTGTTGCTTGACAATGGCACGACATGTGTAAATTACTTTCGTCCTCAAGTTTTGCACAGCAGTGTAGTATAGAAACGAGTAGTTTGGGCAGAGGGTTGATTACGCTTGCTGTATACATTGAAGAAACATTATTAGGATGGAAGATTTAACTCGTTTTCAGATTGCGACCACACATATTTGCAGTAAATAATTTAGAATGCAAGTAACTCTTGCAGTTTGATTAGCATTAACTGTCGATTAAGGTTTCTGGTATCTCCGTTCTAGTTTCGGATATTCCGTTGTTAACTGATTACTGTTCTAGCCATGACTGTTATTGCAAGAGAATAGAAAGTGTGTTTATTGCATCCATGTTCCGAAACTTTACCCATGCAACATGTGAGCAACTATACTAAGGGTTTGTTGTGCTCTTACATCCTTAACTGCGTGCTGGCGTGTTTATTTGGAAGTTTCATTTTAAGCTACGACGCCATTGGATCAGCTGAATTGCTACTTACCAAATGTTTAATTCCTTGGCTATCAGGATTTATTATACGCAAATCTTATCTCGAGACCACGTATTATTATATTCCAAGTCTATGTGAACGATACCCGGGTGCTGTTGCAGCGCTGTGAAATGTTCTACAGTTACACATTAAAAATAACTCACATTAATGGATTCTCAGCAACTCTATAATTGAACGCATTAGTGACGTTACTTCACCTGCTGCAGCTAAGGACCCTCGTGATGTTTTAAAAAATGATAATACTGCTATAGAAACAAGAATCTACCGTGGACTAAAAATTATCACAGTACCAGAAGTTTAATTTCGTTTTATATTAGTACAGATTTCAACGACGACGTTAAATGGTATTAAAAATAAAATTGGTGAATCCGTGCTTTTGGATCGTCGGTGATGTAAATAAGAAAAATACGATCAGACGTAAAACTTATTGTCTATGTTGAGGTCGTTCAAGATGGACCACCTCCTCACGTGGATAACAGCGGGGAATGAAGCGGACGTGATGCATTTAAGAGCCCACCAAAACGTTCCAGTGAAATGATTTACTTACACCACAGGGAACCTAAACCGTGGTGATTGCACTTAAATTTTATCCCTACTCCTCCTGAATAACATCTAGTATCGTAACAGCGCTATTCAAGAGTCCAGTAAACTATGTAATAGGGTTCTTGGAATAGTTCACAAAGTGTTAAGTGGCTGAAGTGTGGTAATCTGGGACTACTGCGGCTCGTCGGGGAGTCCCCGGCCCCTATATCAGCCTACTTATTGTAACTGTCATCAGCGCAGCACGCGATCTGGCCAGCAGGTGAGAGGCCATGTCGGAGAAATTAACTGGAAGCTTTCAATTGGAACTCTGGGGAGTTTGCTTGCGTTACTTGCCGTCAGGACACGTGGAACATCTCTCTGTGTTAAAGGTTCGCAGGATCGAAAGAGGAGGCGACGACGAGTTATGCCTTTAAAACAATTTTCAGTCGTTAGAGTTCCTTGATTGCGTGTGCTTCGTACTCATTGCTTGCATAACAGAGATAAATTTTCTTTGCACTTTTTTTTTTCAATAAGAAACCGTGCTTATTAACTTCGTAAAAGCTTACATGTGTATTAGTGAGAAAGATAGAGTTATGTAAATTTACTCACAACATCGGGGTGTTGAGTGACGTAGAAAGCGTGCAGAGTTTAATAATGATTACCGAATCAAGTCATTCTCTAAATGAGGGAAACGACCAGAGATAAAATTACACCATATTCTTATTTTTTTCTCCATATATTTAACGTACAAAAACGCGGACCACTTGGAAGAGAATCAAGACGAATTGTGGCCGGCGTATTTTGTAATTGGTTTTCTTCGTTCCGTGCGAAAACTAGATTTTTACTTCTTTGATTCCTTGTACGAAGACAGCGTCGGCTATTTGAGATATCCACCCATTAATAAGGTCATATTTTTTTCAGCCATATACCAGGCCCTCTTAAGATTGGAACGAAGGGGTTACATAATTCGGAATGTATGGGAAGGCATTACCAGTTCCGAAATTTGTTTCAGGCCCAAGAAAACCTTCCAAAACCTTGATCGAAACTGAGGGATTGCATCTATTTTTAATTGGTTCCTGGAATAATGTTTCTCAGCCAAAAATATAAATTCCTAGTTTGTCTAATTGTATCAGTTAGCGTACGAACTTGTGGATCTAAAGTCGATGTCTTGTTCATCATTAATGGAGTGTACCTAGTCTTTTACCATGAAAAACGTTTCAGCCATCTTAAAATGAAATATTATAATCACGAACCATATCACTGAAGGCCATCAATGTGGAACTCTATCGACGCAAATTGGTTGAAGAAATAGTGAAGTTTCAATACTATAATTTCCCTGTCTGATTTACAGCTTAAGCTGTTTTTCAGTCATTTTCACTAATCATCTACAAACAATTGTGTTTTTGGGGGTGATAGACTAATCAGCGGAAAGATGTGAATGTTCCACAACGAAATAAAATAAAATGCGGTGGTCCCAATACTAACAAAAGTTAAAGAAATTGAGTAATAAAAGAATGCAGTGATAGCAGTACAGATGCGCTGAAAGTGTTTGGGTTAAGGGTTGGCAGCAGACATCGAACGAACTCAGAGATGCGCTGCTAAGGATCGTAAGATGTCGCTACTGCTCATCTCAACTCAGATAAACCGCTAGCCATGAAGACAAAGTTTTGGCACAGACGACGAGGAATGAACACGAGGTTGCCTCCTGTGACGAGGGTGTTGGGAAGTTGGTACAACGCTACGACCGATGTCTAAGTCGGAGCGGCGAGTATATATAGAGGAGTAGCTGGAAGGTGTAGCCAACTGTTGCAAATAACACAGTTTTGATTTTTGATATGGTTTCCTCAGTTTCCGAATAGCCTTCGTACTTATAGCCGGCTTGTAAAGTATACAGGTTCAACTCCGCTTCAGGACAAGTCGCAGCATCTTGTACCCACATCACTTGGCCCCGACTCTACAGCCGGAACGGCTGACATTGACCCACCTACCACGCTAGCAATAATATAGCTGATTTTTGTCGCTCGGATGTTTGTGTTGTGCATGCGGATTGTGTACTTTTCTCTTATCTCGGCCCTCGTCGGTCTTGCAGCGGATTCCTCGAGGAACCATCATGGTAGATAAAGAGTAGAACTTGCGTTGTTCGAAAACATCTTGAACTTTTTGCTGCACACGGCTATTTAAGAGCAGAAAACTAAAGATTGTTGTTGAAAATGAAACGTGTGTTTTCAGGGTGCCCGCTGCGTGGACGACTCGGAGGGTTCTGAAGGCGGCGGACGGCAGCCCGCCGCGGACGGCGGAGAGGCTGCGGAGGCGGCGTCGTCGGCGCAGGACCGCGGCGGCGGAGCGGGGGCGGGCGCCGGCGCCGGGGGCTCGCTGAGCGCCGCCGAGGAGCGCGACCGCGTGGGCGGCGACCAGCTGGCGCTGGAGGCGGGGCCGGGAGCGGGGGCGGCTCGCAAGCCGCCCTACTACGGGCCGCACCTACCGCCGCCACCGCCTCCGCCCCCGCACTTCTACCACGGGCCGCCCCCGCCACCCCTCGACGCGCTAGATAAGCTGTACGCTGCTGCGCCCGTCCCCGACGCAGCTTGGCCCGCACCCATGCCTGACATGCCCAAGATCATCTCACTCGACGTCAAGTGCGAGCGCGACCTCATGAAGGTAGGCGTTGTCTGCAAAAGAGGTTACTTGCAAAATACTGTCACACAATAGAGGTGATTTTAAGACATACGTGAAAAATAACATTAGGTAATGACCACAAGGTTCAGTGTAAGCTGTGGCAGGATCACACCAACTGTGCCTGAAACTACTAAAGATTCAATGACCAACCGAGAACCGGTCACTGAGCTCTTGGATTTGTAGACATAGATCTGACACTGATTTGTTCTTATTGAAATGTGGATTATAAGTTTTGTTCTATCTTCGTAAGCAAATGACAATGTAAATCCTTGTGTTTAAATTATAGTACTGCGCGGACATGCAAATATACGACGTTTCGTGTCTGTGTCACACAAGGAGACCTTATGCACTGCTCTGCCCTCTTCGATTTTGCTGCTAAGTGCCTGGACACGAATTTTTTTGAAGCGGTATGACACTCGTCCCCGAATTACACCGATTCTGAAGATTCCCGAGCGCTGTTATGTACTGAAAATTTCGAAAATTTTGGCAGAACCGTCAATAGTTGCGTGCTAGTCTTGTAATGGTGCGAGGTTTTTCATTCATTTTTTCGATAGACGCAGTTTTTTGAGTTTCACGACGTTGCCCGGGTATGTACTTTCTCCAATTGTATTAGTCCATCATCTCCTTCCCCCTCCGTCCACCTCCTGCCACCACCCCCTGGCCATCTTCTCCAGCAACCCACCCACCTTCTCTCCACCTCCACCTGCTCCTCTCTCCCTGCCTACCAGCTACTCCCCCACGTCTCCATCTGCTCTTTCCTCCTTTCAGCTACTCCCCCATGTCTCCATCTGCTCTTTCCTCCTCTAAGACCATCTCCTCGTTCCCTCCACCTCGAAATCACTCCTCTAAGATCATCTCCTCCTCCCTCCAATCACTGACCGTCTATTGCTCCCTCTCTCTCCTCCCTTGCTGTCCATTTCTCCTCCTTGTCTCTCAGTCCATCTCCTCCAGCCCCTCACTCTGTCACTCCTCGTTTCTTTTTGTAACCTTCTCCCCCTCTCTTTGTTCATCTCCTCCTCCTCCATTTCTCTATTTCTCCCTTGCCTTTTTTCTCCGTTTCTCTCTCCCTTCCCCATATCTGTGCCAATATCCTCATTCCCCTTCTCCGTCTGTCCATCTCTGCCTCCCCTTCTCTCTCTACGATATCACCCCCACCATAATACGAGTTTGCTGTTTCTTATTCCGACAGTATTTCTTTCTTGATAGTAATTAATATGTGTACCAAATTTGCTTCAAATCGATTCTGGTATTTCAAAGTAGCATTTTATAAGCAGTTTTGACCGCATACGCACATGTCACACGTATTTCACATATGTCGAACATATTTCACACATATTTGTACTCATATTTTGCTTGTATCTGTCCTCAACATCAATGCCAGAAAATCTTACTCTACTCTTACACAACCGTTTTGGTCTGATTATTCAAACTATGTGGAAAATTATTCTTCTAGGCCAGTTCAAATGCTGCACATGTCAGGTCCTAAATTGCCAAGCGGAAAAATCTTGTCTCCATCTGATTGAAGCCCAACCAGTACCTTCTTCTTGTTAGCAACAAGTAGGATTTTCTTCAAAACTCTCCTCTTCACCGTTTTCCTTAGAACTCGATACGTGGTTGCAGCAGTATTGCGATATTGGCCACTGGCTAGCCATTGTGCCCGCTTAGATGCCATTGAACAAACGTTGTTAGTTGGCTGCTGCCTCCACTGAAGCTTTCGTCGAAACAGAAATTTGTCGCTAAGTAAACGCTCTTTCAACACAATTATGTTAGAAATACCTCGGTTGTTACGTAAATTTGTAAAAATTACGTGAAGTGAGAACTTACCTTAGATCGTTAGGTCTCAAATCCATACAAGTGACTGCAAGACAACACAATATCTTGGCTGTTTCAAATGGCTTTGCCGTTATGCTCGCACTGTCCATTACGCCTACCCTTCCCATGATTAAAAATAAAACATGTTATTAAAAACTGAAATTTAATATATTTATTAACATTTCAATTTTAGAATAAATATAGCCGCGTGTAACAAACTCGCGAGTATAAGACTAGAATATTGGGTATTCAGCTACAGACGGTTCTGCAAAAAATCCTAAATATCTATAGTTAACAGCACTCGGAAACCTTCGATTCTGTTGAGTTTTTTTTGGGTCGTGCGTCGTGCTGCTTTAGGAAATTTACGTCGGAGGACCGACCTTCAAATAAAATCAAAACAAACCACTCCGAAGGTCCCTTGTTTGGAACGCCTCTCCGATCTTTATTCTTTAAGTTAGTCCCTCTGGGCGCATAAATCCCGCACGAAGTGTAGTCGAAACGTATCACGCGTCCGACGTGACCACATCACGGCAGGATGAGGTTTAGCGGACGAGGTTTAGCGGCTTGCTCCCAACGTGATGGTCTTGGTTTGGGTTGCAGTTGGCACACAGTTCTAGTCTGGGTGGATTCAGTGAGAAGGTGCTATGGTTTGTAGAAGCCTAGGATAAACTGATCCTGACAGTATATTGTGTGCGTTTGGCACACATTATTAGAGTTGTAGAGAAGCTGAATGGCACTGCGAACACTTTCGGTTGACACCATTGACAATTTAGAGACAGACGACAGTCAGTGCGGGGTGGACCAGGAGTTGAATGTCACCAATAGCACCTCTTGACGGCTGCAGACAACTCCCAGGTAGGAAGAAATATCCAACGGCAATACGCAAAAGACCTAGCGTCAAATCTGTTATCTGGAGTCAAGTGCCCAAAAATGTTCTGTCCCTGCAAGAGAACTTGTGAGTTACAAAATAAAAAAAATCAGATTCAAACTCTTTCTCAAAATATTTTATATTTGTAGTAAGCAACGAATACAAGAACAAATTGGTAAAATGTAAGCAATCAATATTTTTAAAGTTGTGGTTTCATTTTAGAATCATTGGGACATGCAATTTTTCACCACCCATCGTTTCATGAGATATATTTAAAAGCAGTTTCGCATTTTCCCTAGACACAGTCCCACATCTAGAAGCTTCCATTTGTTCGTAATGCCTAAAACAAATTATAATCCTAAATAAAAAGCAAAAATTGGCTTAAAACTTAATTAATTTATAACAGAAGTAAATAATGCTCCAAGTGTTTCGTTTCGAAACCACTCATAATAGCAGTAGGGCAAGCCTAAATCTGCCTGACAATGACTAGATCAATATGATGGCTATAAACAACCACATGTAATTACCATGACATACATCAAATGTAATGAAGGCCTAATTTTTGGATGTGGATGGTTCTTTCAATGCCGGCCGCGGTGGTCTAGCGGTTCTAGGCGCGCAGTCGGGAACCGCGCGACTGCTACGGTCGCAGGTTCGAATCCTGCCTCGGGCATGGATGTGTGTGATGTCCTTAGGTTAGTTAGGTTTAAGTAGTTCTAAGTTCTAGGGGACTGATGACCGCAGCTGTTAAGTGCCATAGTGCTCAGAGCCATTTGAACCATTTTTGTTCTTTCAATGCATCATTTGAAAAACAAACATGGTTTACATTCATAAACGGTTCTCGTTCGTCATACAGTTTGGTGGCGTATTACACATATCTGTCGTTAGAATTACGTGGGAACGAGAAAAAAGGGAAATACTGACAGAGAGATTCGATCCAGTGACCTCGCACGTATGAAACTAAGCACTTACTCATTCGATTGCAGACTCTTTGAACTTGAATGCTAGCTGTAAATGTGGTTAAAAACGACTCCCGTACTGGTTTTATGCATTATGACGTAGAAAATATTACCGTGAATTAAAATTACTGTCGTTTATACCAGACGATACCAGGAATGTTAATCCACAGGTGATAAATGCTAGCAAACATAAAACTAGCTCTGAAGACGAATGCCTCACAGACCATGTAGCCCAGTCAACGAAGACCAAAAAAGGTAGACCTGGGGAAAAAATTCGGGTAGTTAGAAAATTTTGGGCAGTGGTATGGGTGGAGTATCATGAACAACATACTCAAAACCCTGACCGGTGGGATGTAAACTTTGTGGGTAGGAGTATTGGGGGGGGGGGGGGGGGGGGAGGAAGGGAGAAGGTGTGAAGGTCAAATTTTTAGGGTTTTCTTGAATATTTCGAAAACCGCGACACTTAGCGAAAATATCCTCCAAGAAAGGTCCTGTTCATTTTTTCTCTAGGACTAATAGTTTCCATCTTACAGACGATGGAAAAATAGCAGATTATGAAAAAAATGGTGTTTAATGGTATAAAAGTGATGTTTATTGACAAATAATGTGGGTTTCGACCAAATGTTAATAGTTTGTACCACATCTAATAGTATTAAGGGATAAATTATGTTTTGGCGGTAAAAGAGGGAGAAAGCTTTGGGTGGAGGTTAGAAACGTGAGGGAAGTTAGTTCGCCGGGTTGTGGTCATTCACTTCTCTCCTTCAAAGCTCTGCAAAGTGAAGAACTAGCGGGCAAAATTCCGTTCTCTCTACTACACTACGTCCAAAAAGCAATTACAGAGTATTTTACGAAGTTATTCCAACCTTTCTGCAACCGATCACGATAAACGGGAAATCCGGGTTCGTGTCCCCGTCCGGCACAAATTTTCATTGCCGTCATTCCATTCTTCAGCTGATGCTTGTCCTTATTCGCAATTGTGAATACGTTTAATGTATTTCATAACGGCTGTAGTCGCCGCAGTGCCTGTTCCTCTGAAAATGCATGCATGTCCAAAGGAACTCTGCATCGTAATCAGACCAACACAGGAACTGCAATATCGTACTTCTGAAACTCGTCGGGCAACTTGTGGGTGTTTATTTTGGTGAATAGAGATATGAGTTGCTGATAATACAGACGCAAGAACAGCATTTTCCAGGCCTATGAAGGATGGAAGTGCATGACTACAATCCGGCAACTACGTACCCTCACGCTTCTTACATCCACAGCCGTGTTCCCTCTCTGTTACACACCAGAACACAATTTATTTCTTAATACGATTCTATTGCACTTAGGCGTAGTACACAGATTTAACATTTGCTCTCACTTTGTAAAAACATTAATTTTATACAATTAAAATACTATTTTTAATAATCTGCGATTTTTCCGTCCTCTGTAACGCGGAAACATTAGTTCTCTACAACAAATGAACGAGATCTTTTTGCAGTAATGTAGTTCAGGGTAGCCGAGAGCACTAACGCGCTGCTTCCTGGACTCGGGTAGGCGCGCCGGCCCATCAGGGCCAGTGTGCCAGCCGGCCTGTATGTGGTTTTTAGGCTGTTTTCCACATCCCCCTAGGTGAATACCGGTCTGGTCCCCATGCCCCGCCTCAGTTACACGATTCGCAGGCATTTGACACACATTCGCGCTGTTTCATGATTTACACTAGACACAGACAGCTGGGGTACACTATTTCCGTCCCGGGGGTGGGGGGGGGGGGGGGGGGTACTGGGTGGAGACAGAAAGGGCGTACGGCCACTCCTTCAAAATTAACCACGCCAAATCAGTATTTACAAAGCAGACCCCGCGAGTCGGGAGTAATGCTTGGAGAGAGAGAGAGAGATGTAATGTAGTTCAATATCTGACTCAGAGTCATTTTCGCTAAATGTCACAGTTTTCGAGACATTGAAGACCTAAACAACTGACACTAACATGAACCCCGCCACCACGCTCACACCACCACCACACCGGTTAGGGTTCCTAGTGTGTTGTTCAAGACACTCTCCCATACCATTGTACAAAAATATGCTACTACATTAATTTTGTCTCCTAATTTTCCTTCGTTGACTGCACTAATCAGTAAATATACATACAATTACTGACTTATTCTCTGATATTTCAAACCTACAGGTTTAGAAACATAAGGATGGTATCCATACTCATCAGAAAATCTATAAACCTAACATGAATATATTAATATAAAAATGTTGTTTGTTTGTAGTAAATAAAATAGTACACAGTATTCAAAAACAGTGGTATAAACACCGCAAGGAAAAGGAAACTGATGCACCGCGAAGGACTTATCTTAATGGACTGCAATCGGTAGATGTTATCTAAACGTACAAAAAAACAAATGATTACAATTTGAGAAAAATTGGATGATTTATTCAATATAAAGAGCTTTACAAATTTCGCTACTCAATAACTCGTTGGTCCATCTCTTGCCCTTATGCAAGCAGTTTTTCGGCTTGGCACTAATTTATAGAATTGTTGGATATCCTCCTGCGGGACAAAATTCTGTCCAACTAGCACATTATATTGCTAGAGTCCCGATATGCTTGGAGGGCACTGTCCACAATGCTCCAAATATTCTCAACTGGGGATAGATCTGTCGAACTTGCTGCCCAAGCAAGAACACAAGCAATAGAAACTTTCGGAATGTGTGGGAAGGGAATTATGTTGCTGAAACGTAAGCCCCGGATGGCTTGCCATGAACGGCAACAAAACGGGGTGTATATATCTTCGACGTACCACTGCGCTGTAAAGGTGCCGCTGGTGACAACCTCAGGGATGAAATGAAATGGTGCCCCAGACCGACACTCTTGTTTGTTGGGCCGTATGGCCGGCGACCGTCGGGGAGGTAACCCAACGCTGTCCACGGCGTCTCCAGACATTTCTTTGGCTTGAAATCTTATTGACTAGAGTAGAATTATCGTCAGTGATGAGTCCCGCTTCGAACTGAGTCCTGATGAGTAACAAAGACGTGTCTGGAGACTGTCCCCGCCATACGTCCTGAAAGCCAGGAGTGGTGGTATGAGCTGCCATTTCTGTTCAAAGCAGGAGCCATTTGGTTGTCGTCGGCGGAACGCTTGCAGTGCAGCGGCACATATACGATATTCTACGCCTCTTTTTGTTGCCCTGCATAACAAGTCATTCTGGCCTTACGTTTGAACAAGACAATGCTCGCATACACACGGCGAGGGTTTCTGCAGGTTATATTCGCGCCTTGAGCAGCAAGGTCGCCAGATCCTTTCCCAATTGGAACATTTGGAGCCCTCCAGCCAGCTAGGATTTTAACGATTTTTGTTATCTTAGAATGTTGAATGGATATTTACCAGTGTCACTTGAAGGATTAGGGTAGACTATAACAGTATGCCGACTTGAAGCTAATCCGAGACCACCAACTCGGCGACAGGGCGCGAAACATCGTCCTTCTGCGTCGTCTCGAGTATTATTTGAGTTGGATTTACATTGGCAGTGGTGTGTAGATTAATGGAAGAAACAGATAGAAAACTGAAACATACATTACTATACACGAAAGCTGTATGTGCTTCCCACTACTTTCAAATTACAGTCAAGTGTTTATATTGCCTGTTGTGTACATAGTTCCGCGTAGTCAGCGCGTACACAACTTTCCCACTAGAGCGCGCCCGCTAAGCACAACAGCGCAGGCGCAGCGTTCGTCCGTCTCCGCACTACGAGATGGCGCTGCCATAGAGACGGACCAAATTCTGCTTCCGCCGATCCGCGTATTAATATGTAACGCAGCCAACGAGATTGCTGCTAACGTAGAACCTTTTCTCCTCACGGATCCCACTCGCGCAGTGCTACATGAACGCGCGAGGTATTATAACGAGTGTGCAGACTTCTGATTAGTCAGTCTGCGTTTGTCTGCACCAGTCTGTACCTGTCTGCATTAGTCTGTACCAATCTGTACGAGTTCTACATTTGTCTGTACCAGTCTATAGTCAAGTTTCAGTCTACGCCTAATAAGATTACCATATTCCTGTACATAGCCATGAAGATAAATGTATAGACACTTTTGTCAAGTATCAGAGATATACAGGGTGTTACATAAAGGTACGGCCAAACTTTCAAGAAACATTCCTCACACACGAAGAAAGAAAATATGTCATGTGGACCTGTGTCTGGAAACGCTTACTTTCCATGTTAGAGCTCATTTTATTACTTCTCCTCAAATCACATTAATCATGTAATGCAGGGCTTAACAACTGGCCGGTTTTGAGCGCGAGTACTCGCGTTTGCTCAGGCACGTGCTCGCGAGCAGGTGCAAGGTCGCGGAGTAGGGAGGGAGGGGAAATGCGCGCGCACGTTTGAATGTGATCTCGCGTTCTTAGCAGATTTAACTAGCCATCTGAATGCTTTGAACATTTTACTACAAGGTAAACATCTGCTAATTACTCATTTCATAGATCGAATACGAGCTTTTAAAATGAAATTGACACTTTCGGTGAGTCAGCTGGAAACAGGAAACCTAGCTCATTTTCCTAAATTATCATCCATGCAAGATGTTCACAAAGACTGTGAACGTTATTCACATAGTTTAGTTGAACAGCGCTTTCAAGATCTGACAGCACTAGGCAGTGATTTTGATCTGTTCTCTCCATATTCAGCGAATATTTAAGAGATTCGTCCTGAGCTGCAGCAGGAAATTATTGACCTGCAGTGAGACAGAGAATACAGAGAAAAATTTCAGAACAAGAAAAACATTTTGGAATTCTACAGACACTTCCCTCAGGATAGATTTCCTCGTTTGCACAAACTGGCGGCTACAATAATATCAATGTTCGGTTCCACGTATGTTTGTGAACCACTGTTCTCTGCAATGAAATGTAACAAGACGCACCTGAGAAACGCATTGTCTGATCGAAATTTAAACTGCACGCTGCGCCTAAAATGCACAAGAACAATTACTCCGAACATAGACGCAATTGCAAAGGGCAAAAAGTACAAGATAACGAGAATCCCACACTTCAGTGACACCTTTTATTTTGTAACAGTTCACAAATTAATGCGAATGTAGAGGCATACACTAAGCTAATAAAATTATGTGGCATGTGTACATTCTCCTTTATTTGTTTCATTTGTCGCAGTAATAATTCGTCAGTGATATCCCTGCAGGTGAGCGCGGATTTACATTGACTGGCGGCAGCTGTTGTGTGCCCCACGTGACTCCCCACTCTCCGCTCTGGTCCGTTAGTGGGGGTAGCGTGCTCGCGCTGCTCCGTGCTCGCGCCTTGCTGCTCACAGCTTGCTCCGCGAGCACGTATGTTGTGAAGCTCTGATGTAATGGAAACACACAGCAACAGAACGTACCAGCGTGACTTCAAACACTTTGTTACAGGAAATGTTCAAAATGTCCTCCGATAGCGAGGATACATGCATCCACCCTCCATCGCATGGAATCCCTGATGCGCTGATGCAGCCCTGGAGAATGGCGTATTGTATCACAGCCGTCCACAATACGAGCACGAAGAGTCTCTGCATTTGGTACCGGGGCTGCGTAGCCAAGAGCTTTCAAATGCCCCCATAAATGAAAGTCAAGAGGGTTGAGGTCAGGAGAGCGTGGAGGCCATGGAATTGGTCTGGCTCTACCAATCCATCGGTCACCGTCTCTGTTGTTGAGAAGCGTACGAACACTTCGACTGAAATGTGCAGGAGCTCCATCGTGCATGAACCACATGTTGTGTCGTACTTGTAAAGGCACATGTTCTAGCAGCACAGGTAGAGTGTCTCGTATGAAATCATGATAACGTGCTCCATTGAGCGTGGGTGGAAGAACATGGGGCCCAATCAAGACATCACCAACAATGCCTGCCCAAACGTTCACAGAAAATCTATGTTGATGACGTGATTGCACAATTGCGTGCGGATTCTCGTCAGCCCACACATGTTGATTGTGAAAATTTACAATTTGATCACGTTGGAATGAAGCCTCATCGGTAAAGAGAACATTTGCACTGAAATGAGGATTGACACATTGTTGGATGAACCATTCGCAGAAGTGTACCCGTGGAGGCCAATCAGCTGCTGATAGTGCCTGCACACGCTGTACATGGTACGGAAACAACTGGTTCTTCCGTAGCACGCTTCATACAGTGACGTGGTCAACGTTACCTTGTACAGCAGCAACTTCTCTGATGCTGACATTAGGTTTATCGTCAACTGCACGAAGAATTGCCTCGTCCACTGCAGGTGTCCTCGTCGTTCTAGGTCTTCCCCAGTCGCGAGTCATAGGCTGGAATGTTCCGTGCTCCCTAAGACGCCGATCAATTGCTTCGAACGTCTTCCTGTCGGGACACCTTCGTTCTGGAAATCTGTCTCGATACAAACGTACCGCGCCACGGCTATTGCCCCGTGCTAATCCATACATCAAATGGGCATCTGCCAACTCCGCATTTGTAAACATTGCACTGACTGCAAAACCACGTTCGTGATGAACACTAACCTGTTGATGCTACGTACTGATGTGCTTGATACTAGTACTGTAGAGCAATGAGTCGCATGTCAACACAAGCACCGAAGTCAACATTACCTTCCTTCAATTGGGCCAACTGGCGGTGAATCGAGGAAGTGCAGTACATACTGACGAAACTAAAATGAGCTCTAACATGGAAATTAAGCGTTTCCGGACACATGTCCACATAACATCTTTTCTTTATCTCTGTGTGAGGAATGTTTCCTAAAAGTTCGGCCGTACCTTTTTGTAACACCCTGTATGTGAGAATAAGATTAACGTACCAATATCAAAGGAACTTCAGATTGTTAACTGTAAATAGCATCCAGAACCAATTTAAGTAATTTTTATACTTTTATTATTGTAATAAATGTGTGTGAAAATTAATCAAGTTCTTTTTAAAGTTGGTCACCATCAATCTGCTACTCTAAGCGTGAAAGTGGCATTTCTATCGTCTGACCTAACGGCGGAAGATAAACACGCCACGTTAAGACCACGAGACATATTGCTGACACTCGCCTACTTCGTTAGAGCGACAAGTCAAATAATATGATGGTGTGTGTACTGAAGGTCTTACAGTGCGTCTACCACATTGCGTTTTGATTATAAGGGTAGAATGTAGTGCTGGATGCAAAATGGTTCAAATGGCTCTGAGCACTATGGGACTTAACATCTGTGGTCATCAGTCCCCTAGAACTTAGAACTACTTAAACCTAACTAACCTAAGGACATCACACACACACACCCATGCCCGAGGCAGGACTCGAACCTGCGACCGTAGCAGTCGCGCGGTTCCGGACGTGCTAGATGCAAATTCAACGTGGTACAAGAGCACATCAGTGCCAGGTCTGTGTCTACAAATCTAACAGTTCAGGTTTCGGCTCTCGACTGCTGGATCTTTTCTGGTATTTAACATGATACTCATATGTAGTGAGCAAAATTGAACTGCAAGCTATATTCTAGGAAGTTCAGTTTCATTAAAGCTGTTTCTCCTTTACGTAGCGATACACGACAATTTGTTAATGGTTACAGGCATAAAAAGAATGGACCGTATTTATTGTGATGTCAGCGGAACGCAAGTTGCTGGGGCTGTGACAGGTCGAAAGAATGACCGCATGTATTAAGAAAAATTATATAACTTATGTTACTGGGGAAGGTGAGAAAATTATTTGCGTTAGCTCTGTTTCCTTAATTTGCTACGGAGAGATATCAATCGTGGCAGTTGGTTCTGCCAATAGAAGTGAAAATTAAAACTCTGGTCTTATTAATATGCGGTGTGAGAGGTAAACAGCGCTAAGGAACCGAGCAAATTAGCGGTCAGATTTAATTTTAAGCGGGCGATATTTACAGCGTTGCGCATATACCGGGGTCCCGGAGGTACCGGTTCCGCGAGCCGGCCGGGGAATAATGTCCCGCTAATGAGGCGGCCGGTTGCAGGTGTACCTGGCCTTCGACAAGCCGTTCTACGGCATCGTGTTCAGCAAGGGCCACTACAGCAACGTCAACTGCGTGCACCTGCCCGCCGGCCTGGGCCGCAAGGCGGCCACCTTCGACATCAGCATCCACTCGTGCGGCACCGCCGGCAACTCCGAGAACGGCCTCTACGGCTACGGCGCAGACTCCGGCTCCGGCACCTACTTCGAGAACATCATCGTCGTGCAGTACGACCCGCAGGTACGTGGAGGACAGCGCCACAAATCCTCGTCCGTCCATCTTATAAGTTACTTCCTGAGAACTTTTTCTTTTTTTTTTTTAAAGTCGACAATCTTTCGTGTGGTTCGATGCTGACCTCCATTTCTCCTGGCCTTTGCTAACCTTTCCACCTCTGCCCAATTTTTACACCCAACCATCTCCATAATCTGATGTGTACACTGTCGAAGAAAAAGTACTCGGTAATTCAAAAAGAATACCACAACTTTAAAAATGTGTATTTAATGAAAGAAACATAATATAACCTTCTGTTATACGTCATTACAAAGAGTATTTAAAAAGGTTTTTTTTCACTCAAAAACAAGTTCAGAGATGTTCAATATGGCCCCCTCCAGACACTCGAGCAATATCAACCCGATACTCCAACTCGTTCCACACTCTCTGTAGCATATCAGGCGTAACAGTTTGGATAGCTGCTGTTATTTCTCGTTTCAAATCATCAATGGTGACTGGGAGAGGTGGCCGAAACACCACATCCTTAACATACCCCCATAAGAAAAAATCGCAGGGGGTAAGATCAGGGCTTCTTGGAGGCCAGTGATGAAGTGCTCTGTCACGGGCTGCCTGGCGGCCGATCCATCGCCTCGGGTAGTTGACGTTCAGGTAGTTACGGACAGATAAGTGCCAATGTGGTGGCGCTCCATCCTGCTGAAATATGAATTGTTGTGCTTCTTGTTCGAGCTGAGGGAACAGCCAATTCTCTAACATCTCCAGATACTGTAGTCCAGTTACAGTAGCACCTTCGAAGAAAAAGGGACCAAAAACTTTATTGGCTGAAATGGCACGGGAAACGTTCACCTTAGGCGAGTCACGTTCATACTGAGTTGTTTCCCGCGGATTCTCAGTGCCCCATATACAGACATTGTGACGGTTGCTTGCTGGATGCGTGCTACATTTTCATCACTCGTTCTCGGCCGTCCAGAACTTTTCCCTTTGCACAAACACCCATTCTCTGTAAACTGTCTATACCAACGTTTAATACACCACCTATCAGGAGGTTTAACACCATACTTCGTTCGAAATGCACGCTGAACAACTGTCGTCGATTCACTTCTGCCGTACTCAATAACACAAAAAGCTTTCTGTTGAGCGGTCGCGATCTTAGCATCAACTGACGCTGACGCCTAGTCAACAGCGCCTCAAGCGAACAAATGTACAACTAAATGAAACTTTATAGCTCCCTTAATTCGCCGACAGATAGTGCTTAGCTCTGCCTTTTGTCGTTGCAGAGTTTTAAATTCCTAAAGTTGTGGTATTCTTTTTGAATCACCCTGTACAACACCCTCAAGGACAAGGTCATATTATTGTCAACTGACGTGACAGGTAGTCAGTCGTTAAAGGAGTATGTGATAAATTCACACCAAATGAAACACATGTGTCACAATAGACGGTGCCAAATAACAGCATCAACACACAGTGTAACTCTCACCCTCTGGCGGCAACGCAGACGTTTCTTCTCGCATTCAAGCGGTTACAAACATGTCGAATGGCATTCTGCGAAACGGTGTCCTATGCATCTTCCGCCTTTTGTTGCAGCTCGGCACTGTATCTTGCAGGCTCTCGAGAATGAGTAAGTTCCTGCTTCGTGACCCCCCTTTACGTGTTCAATTGGCGAGAGATCTGGCGATGCTGCTGACCAGGACATTTGCTGTACATAATAAAAGCACATCGTGTGTGCAAGTGCATTATTCTGCTGTGAAAGCAGGTCGCCTCCCTCTCGAAGAAATGACAGTACAATGGGGATAAAAGCCTGTGCCACTCAATGCTTTACCTTGCAAAAACACCAAATGTGTCCGTTGGTTGTAATTGATGGATCCTCACATTAAGAAGCCTGAAATGAGATATGTCACTCAGAAATGTTTACGTTACGTTCCCTTTGCATCATGTTTTGTAGTTTTCTTAATTCATACCCGTTCATTTCGAGATTATTATAAATTCCGAGAAATTCTGTCATTATAGGTTATATATTAGATTCCATCGACACAGCTACGAAATTTAAGAGTAACGCACGTAGCAGTAGGCGGAGGAGATGAAGAACAGCTACCGCCTGGATATTTCGGAGATTTCTGGAATTTTTCCTGTTTTGGAAGTCTTTGAAGAAGTCCACTCCTTCAGCCGGCCGGAGTTGCCGAGTGGTTCTAGGCGCTACAGTCTGGAACCGCGCGACCGCTACGGTCGCAGGTTCGAATCCTGCCTCGGGCATGGATGTGTGTGATGTCCTTAGGTTAGTTATGTTTAAGTAGTTCTAAGTTCTAGAGGACTGATGACCTCAGAAGTTAAGTCCCATAGTGCTCAGAGCCATTTGAACCATTTGAACCCACTCCTTCCAGCAGTCCCGAAACAGCTAAGCTCGCCACTCGTCTCTCCATCCTAGCGTCCCCCCTCGGCAAAGTCCTCACCGCCACTGACCTCACCGAAAGCCGAAGCCCCGGTGGTGACGTCACATTGGTGAGCGAATGTGAAATACGCAGCTCACCAGGTCTACGCCGTACACGCGTACGTCCATTACTCGCATGCAGACAGACCCTACTCTCATCACTAAATACAGAGCGTCGTTCCTTCCTCCAGTCAACTTTTTAACGCCACCAGAGTAGCCATGCTTGGCAGCGCTATAGTGTCGGTAGTAGCCTGGCCAGGGGCACACGTGACCTTAACCTTGCTGCAAGCACACGGTTCCCATTGGTCCCTGATGACACAGCAGCTTCAACATGTACTCGGAATTTGTGCTTGCTTGATATTCGGTCGACTACCGCTGCTCGCACAGAGCGTCAATCTTGACCTGCGTATGTACTACGCGGACGTTCACAACCTGGTCTACACTTGTGGGAATGTTCCACAGATCACAGTTGAAAGCAGCGACACGCCATCGGTACAGTGTTTCCAACGCGTGCAGTAAGCCTTCGATTCAGTTTCCCACCGGTCCACAATGCGACCCCGTTCATATCACTGAAGCTTTTCAGCAGGAATGTGTGTGTACTCGTCGGTGGAGCATGATTATGTCCCAGAATTAATATTGCAAACTCTTTTTACCCCTAAACTTATCAGAGATACGCCTGCAGACTCAAAACAGAGGGTGCACAGTCGGGCCTCCAGAGCGCCGATGACTGACAAATGAATCATGAACACTACAGCCCCTCAGTATGCTCGTATTGTACTCCGGTGAAGCTCAACACGGTCCCTGACGATGTTGCATGATTTTTTAAGGCAAGTAATTTCCTCCTCTACTGCTCTTTGCAACACCAGATATATTATTCCTCGATGTCATAGCCGATTTCCGACGACTTCGTCCTTTCTTCTGGTAAGTGTTCTCCATAGACCTCAATAAGCACCTAACCTTCCAGTACCTATTCACTTTAAAAAATTGAAACACAAACTTCTTCATTTCGTGCTTCATCTGCCGAATTTTTCGGGTATGTGAACCCGTCGACATGTTTTAGTAGTATATATTACCGGTTTAAAAAAAGTGTCGCACATTCTTACGTGAGGTAGTATTGGTCATAATTAGAAGAACATTTGCCGTACCGATATGTCCTGAAACCAGTAGCGTTCACATTTGGCTATTGCGTATAGGTAAACACTGTAGGCATGTGGTTACCACGCATTCCGCCACATCCTTCAGCCCTTCTTTTCCATGGAATCACGCACTCTTGCAAACACACCTCGCTCCATTGAGATTGCGTCACGTGGGTGGACATACATTCCTGTTATGTCTGCACATTTTCGAAGGGGGGGGGGGGACATTCGACGATGATCCTATTGCCAGAAATCCAACGGATTTAGGTTCGCTGAACCGGACCTCTTCCACCCATCCGTCTCTCACGAAAAGTTGTGATGAGGTACTGTCGGACGATCCTTAGAAAGTGGGGTAGTGTGCCCTCGCGCATAAGCCACAATCAAGTGTCACTTGGCGCTGGTAATTCACCATACAGGAATGAGTGATACAATACACCAGTTAATCTGATAAAGAGTATGGCCCTACCAGTCCAGCGCCGATAATTTATTCCTATACATCGATACTGAGGCGACCCTGAAGCCTTATCTCTGTGATTTCTCGGGACTTGTCGTTTGCTCACACTTGTGTACTGTGACAATTTCCTGTGCCATCTCTGTGTATCCTGCCGTCACAAGTATAACGGCCCATATCTTCACAGATATTAGGTTCCAGACGTACGATTATAGGAACTTTTCTTCTAGTTTTGATCAAAACTACCTTCAGTAGCAGTATATGATACTCTTTTTCTGCATCTTGTACAACATCCTGATGAAAGCCACTTGCAGCAGTGGCCGGAACGTAGGTCTTCGCAACAACGTGATGACGCCTCAAATGCAGAAAACATTTATTGAAGATGACAATGGCTGCGGAAGTGTATGGTTGCACAGTCATCAGCCCTCTTCATTTTTAATGTTTTTCGATATAATCCCTTTCTGAGCTTCCTTTCTTCTTATGCGGATTCCCGAAGGTCCTCGCTTCACTTCCACGCAGTACTGTGGCGCTCTAGCCGGAACCTTTCAACTTCTCACCGTGTTCCACATTAATATCTGATATCAGCAAGAAAGCCCTCTTTTTCTGTGCTAATGTGTTTGTTATATCTTCTTTGCTTCGACCATTGCGTGTAAGCTAGCTGCCTATATTGAAGAGTTCTTTCACTTCCTGCACTGCCTTGTGTAGTTATCAAATTTGACGTTAAGTAAGTCGTTAGTCTCCTCTCTACTACCCTTCATCTCCCCCATTTTGTTCTGTTTATCCTTAAATCACATTCTGTGCCAAACATATTGTCTGCTCCTTTCAGCAGGTCTCTCTTGCATCCGACCAGGAAGGTTATATCGTCCGCAAGCCTTAGCATTTATATCTCTTCTTGTTTAAAAATTTTATCTCTCTCCTTTATTATTCGACGTACAGGTATATTTCTGTAAGAGCATTATAAATATGTAATTTGACCGTTGAAAATTGATATCAGCTCTATTTGAACAACTTCTTAGCTGTTACTATCTTCTGTACTTTTTTCAGAGTGTTATTTTTTTCTAAATATTGTCACAGCGCAGTAACGTTATTAGGCTTTATCTACCAGTTATTCCTTATCCTAGTTTGCAGTTAATCATCTTTAAAGTTTCATTTTCGCTGGTTTCATAGGTACTGTTACTTTACTGATGTCTTATCTGCTAAGTTTTTAGATATTTTGCTTTATCATTGTCGAGCTATGAGGTCTGTTGGCGTTTGTCCCTATTGTTAAAATTCAAATTTAATGTCACATCTCGCTGGCCAGTTTCTACCTTGCAGGTAATTTTCAACTGATACCGCCATACCAGACGCCAGTTTAATACGACAGGCTCCATTTCTGTCCTCGCGCACGCTCTGACGTTCTAGTTTACTGTGGCGTGTGTCACTTGGAAGAAGTCTTTAGAGGAGTAGCTGGTCTTTTGGGGATAAATAAATTTTAATTTTGGCAAAAGCTCGCTGTCCATCCGGACGTAGAGCTTTATCCTTTATTAAGACTTGCACCGTGTGACAAACTGTCGGTGTGGGTGCGTAGGTGCAGGAGGTGTGGGACCAGGCGAGGAAGCTGCGCTGCACGTGGCACGACCAGTACGAGAAGTCCGTCACGTTCCGGCCCTTCCCCGTCGACATGCTCGACGTCGTCAGGGCTGACTTCGCGGGAGACAACGTCGGCTGCTGGATGCAGATACAGGTGAGTCACTCCGTCGGACCCCAACGAAAACTTTCACCACTCCTTAACAAATAACGACCTCCTCCGGTTTCAGTACATGTAGGAACACTGAGATCTATTGTTATATATGTGTTTATTATTAGATGCTACGAAAACGTGAATATACCGCGCAGTGTTCACTTCAAGATGCGAAGTATGTCTTAAACCGTGTGCTAATGGAAGAGTAAACGCAGACTCAGTCCACAGGTCCTGGAGGGCTTGTCGGTATCATCCGGCCATTGTGTCACTCTCTGCCAATGGCGTCAGTGGCGGTAGAAAGGGCGTGGGGTCAGCGCACCGCTCTCCCGGCCGTTGTGGCCAGGAGCAGCTGCTGCTCGCTCAGGTAGTTCCTCCATTGGCACCACGAGTATCAAACGCAAATCAAAACAGTAACCAAACAGAGACACCCGAGAATTCATAGGGGCGCATGTAATTTCTATGACGTCATACTGAGAACTGTAGGAGAACTAAACATCCTGCCATTATTTATAAAACTTTTATTTTAAAAAAATACGTGTAAATGCCATTTCAGCCGAAACCCAAACACCCTGAAGAAAACTACCCAATCTGACAACTTCGGAAACCACGAAGTAACGACAAAACAATAGCATTGGCCAAAGTAAGTCATGATATGACACTAACAGAGATGTAGATGAAGATGAAAAGGGAGATACGATACTGCGTGAAGAGTTTGACAGAGCACTGAAAGACCTGAGTCGAAACAAGGCCCAGGGAGTAGACAACATTCCATTAGAACTACTGACGGCCTTGGGAGAGCCAGTCCTGACAAAACTCTACCATCTGGTGAGCAAGATGTATGAGACAGGCGAAATACCCTCAGACTTCAAGAAGAATATAATAATTCCAATCCCAAAGAAAGCAGGAGTTGACAGATGTGAAAATTACCGAACTATCAGTTTAATAAGTCACAGGTGCAAAATACTAACACGAATTCTTTACAGACGAATGGAAAAACTGGTAGAAGCCGACCTCAGGCAAGATCAGTTTGGATTCCGTAGAAATATTGGAACACATGAGGCAATACTGATCTTACGACTTATCTTAGAAGAAAGATTAAGGAAAGGCAAACGTACGTTTCTAGCATTTGTAGACTTAGAGAAAGCTTTTGACAATGTTGACTGGAATACTCTCTTTCAGATTCTGAAGGTGGTAGGGGTAAAATACACGGAGTGAAAGGCTATTTACAATTTGTACAGAAACCAGATGGCAGTTATAAGAGTCTAGGGGCACGTGAGGGAAGCAGTGGTTGGGAAGGGAGTGAGACACGCCTGTAGTCTCTCCACAATGTTATTCAATCTGTATACTGAGCGAGCAGTAAAGGAAACAAAAGAAAAATTCGGAGTAGGTATTAAAATCCATGGAGAAGAAATAAAAACTTTGAGGTTCGCCGATGACATTGTAATTCTATCAGAGACAGCAAAGGACTTGGAAGAACAGTTGAACGGAATGGACAGTGTCTTGAAACAAGGATATAAGATGAACATCAACAAAAGCAAAACGAGGATAATGAGATGTAGTCGAATTAAGTTTGGTAATGTTGAGGGAATTAGATTAGGAAATGAGACACTTAAAGTAGTAAGGGAGTTTTGCTATTTGGGGAGCAAAATAACTGATGATGGTGGAAGTAGAGAGGATATAAAATGTAGACTGGCAATGGCAAGAAAAACGTTTCTGAAGAAGAGAAATTTGTTAACATCGAGTATAGATTTAAGTGTCAGGAAGTCGTTTCTGAAAGTATTCGTTTGAAGTGTAGCCATGTATGGAAGTGAAAGGTGGACGATAAATAGTTTGGACAAGAAGAGAATAGAAGCTTTCGAAATGTGGTGCTACAGAAGAATGCTGAAGATGAGATGGGTAGATCAAATAACAAATGAGGAGGTATTGAATAGAATTGGGGAGAAGAGGAGCTTGTGGCACAACTTAACTAGAAGAAGGGATCGGTTGGTAGGACATGTTCTGAGGCATCAAGGGAACACCGATTTAGTATTGGAGTGCAGAGTGGAGGGTAAAAATCGTAGAGGGAGACCACGAGATGAATACACTAAGCAGATTCAGAAGGATGTAGGTTGCAGTAGGTACTGGGAGATGAAGAAGGTTGCACAGGATAGAGTAGCATGGAGAGCTGCATCAAACCAGTCTCAGGACTGAAGACCACAACAACAACAACAACAACAACAGCATGACACTAAGCTATTTACAAATTATGCGAAAGAACCTGATGAAATGAAATGAAATGATCGTATGGCATTGTTGGCCGGGAGGCCCCTTGCGGGGAAGTGCGGCCGCCGTATCGCAAGTCCTTTTTAGTTGACGCCACTTCGGCGACTTGCACGTCAATGATGATGATAAACACACAACACCCAGGCATCACGAGGTAGAGAAAATCTCTGACCCCGCCGCGAATCGAACCCGGGACCCCGTGCGCAGTAAGCGAGAACGCTACCGCAAGACCACGAGCTGCGGACGAAAGAACCTGATGATTGGGTTTAACGTCCAGTCTACATCGAGGTCATTAAAGACGGAGCACAAGGTCGACGTGTGTCAAGGATGGTGAAGTAAATCGGCCGAACCCTTTCAAAGGAACCATCCCGGTATTTCCCTGGAGCGATTTAGGAAAACCACGGAAATCCTAAATTTAAATGCCGGACTCGGGTTTGAACCGCCTTCCTCCCGAATGCGAGTCCAGCGTGTTAACCACTGCGCCACTTCTCTTGGTGCTCGTTTCTAACCAAAAAGAAAGTCACTGTAGGTCTCTGAAACAAGAAAGCGTTTCAAGCAATTGAGAATAGTTGCAAATCATTACAAGTTCCAAGAAGGGCCATCGGGGAGATGCGCTTAGCTAAACGGCTGTGTGCTTGAAGTCCATGTTTTGCATTTTGCAGATCTTGTGAAACTCGGATTACTTAGTCTGTCTATGGGATATCGGCATCCATGTTCATGATGTGTTCATTGACTTTCGGTATAGTTACAGTAAAAGCTGCGAGCTAACACCTCGTGAACAAAATTCTCGGATGACCTTCAAGATTGGATCGATGACTTCGTAGCAACTGCAGCTCATCATGGTGTCCTTAGCGGGTAGGAATCGCCATATGTGGAAGCACATTCAGGTTTCGGAGTATAACGGCCAAGGGAGTATTGAAGAACCAGTGTTGTTTACGATATACACTGAGAGGCCGAAGTAGATTTAAAATAAAATAGCAAATATTGTTTTCTACCTGTCCTAATATTCACAAAATTTTTATTTTGTGATGTTACTGCGTTATTCTTGTTCATTCTCTCCATTATCATTATAAAACTCACATCATGTAATTTTAAACAAGTAAAAATAACTTAACAGCGCAAGAATGATACTTTAATGACGATATGCTCATACAAAGTGCACGAAAGCCAAGGCGAAATGGCTGCAGGATAAATGTAAAGAAATCTGAAAAGAAAAGCTGTCGGAAGAGCAGATTCAGCATACACGAGTAGAGCTCGGGTCTGGTGGTCTACGATTAAAGTGCATGCCTCTAAGCTGAGAGGTCGCGGAATCGAATCCCGGCCGGATCAAAGAAACTCTGCCTGCTTTTCATCAAAACTTCACCTCTCAGTGACGTGAAGAGTCGCCAGAAACGATAGCGGATCGGTTTCCACGTTGAACTGTAGGTCCTCTTCCACCATTTGGGTAAATGAGGCAGGTTAACAACACGCAAGTCGCCGACGTGGTGCGCAATTTAAAAACCTGCAACAAGCCACTGATCCAGACGCTATTAATAATAATAATAATAATAATAATAATAATAATAATAATACAATTAGAATACAGATAAGTCAAAAATAGCTACTTTGAAATTAAAAGCAAGGGTGTTCAAATTAGACTGTAATGGAAATTACGCTGTTTAAATGTAGAGGACAGAGCACATTTGTGGAAAGTATGCAGTGAGTGCTCTGCGAGGGGTAGGGACTCTCTGCTGTCATGATAGAAAAAGAAATGGAAGTCATTTTTGAAGACATAGGGGGAATCCATTACTAACGTCCAAGTTTAACAATTTGGAAGACTTGTATTCAAATAGAGCAGAAGGGAACGATAATGGAATTTCTACAGTCACTGGGGCAAGTGACAACCAAGCAACTATTCGACTTGATATGTAGACTATATAGGCTGGATACGTACAATGAACCTTCAGAAAAATATCGTCCACACAATCCAAAAGATAGCAAGAACGGACAAGTTAAGAATGAGCTCTCACTCATCTTAGCGTCTCATGCATCCGAGTTGGCGACAAGAATAATATACAGAGAATGGAAAAGAAAATCGAGAGTCTGTTAGATTACGACCTGTTTAGCTTTCGGAACTGTAACAGCACTGGAGTGACAGTTCTGATGTTGCATGGAAGCTAGATTTCATTGGATTTGTCAATCTAGAGAAAGCGTTCGATATTGGTCATCGGTGCAAGATGTTGGAAATACGAGAAAAACAAGAGCAAGCTATAGGGAAAGACGGGTAATATATAAAGTGTACATGAAACAAGTGGGAACAATAAATGCAGAAAACAAATAACAAAGTGCACGGGTTGATAAGAAGTAAGACAAGGATGCAAGTCTTTGCCCCTACTGTTCCATCTGTACATCGAAGAAGCAGTGACGGAAATGATAGGAGGTTTCGAGTGTGGGTTTAAAATTTAGGGCGAAACTATGTCAATGATAACATTTGCCATCCTCAATGTAAGTGAATAGGTGAAACTTCCTGGCAGATTAAAACTGTGTGCCCGACCGAGATTCGAACTCGGGACCTTTGCCTTTCGTGGGCAAGTGCTCTACCAACTGAGCTACCGAAGCACGACTCACGCCCGGTACCCACAGCTTCACTTCTGCCAGTACCTCGTCTCCTACCTTCCAAACTTTACAGAAGCTCTCCTGCGAACCATGCAGAACTAGCACTCCTGAAAGAAAGGATATTGCGGAGACATGGCTTAGCCACAGCCTGGGGGATGTTTCCAGAATGAGATTTTCACTCTGCAGCGGAGTGTGCGCTGATATGAAACTTCCTGGCACATTAAAACTGTGTGCCCGACCGAGATTCGAACTCGGGACCTTTGCCTTTCGCGGGCAAGTGCTCTACCAACTGAGCTACCGAAGCACGACTCACGCCCGGTACCCACAGCTTCACTTCTGCCAGTACCTCGTCTCCTACCTTCCAAACTTTACAGAAGGCAAACTTTACAGAAGGCCAGGAAGTTTCATATCAGCGCACACTCCGCTGCAGAGTGAAAATCTCATTCTGGAAACATCCCCCAGGCTGTGGCTAAGCCATGTCTCCGCAATATCCTTTCTTTCAGGAGTGCTAGTTCTGCATGGTTCGCAGGAGAGCTTCTGTAAAGTTTGGAAGGTAGGAGACGAGGTACTGGCAGAAGTGAAGCTGTGGGTACCGGGCGTGAGTCGTGCTTCGGTAGCTCAGTTGGTAGAGCACTTGCCCGCGAAAGGCAAAGGTCCCGAGTTCGAATCTCGGTCGGGCACACAGTTTTAATCTGCCAGGAAGTTTCATATCAGCGCACACTCCGCTGCAGAGTGAAAATCTCATTCTGGTAAGTGAATAGGTGTTATAGGACCTGTTGAATGGAATGAATAGTCTAACGAGCGCAGAATATGAATTGAGAGTAAAGGGAAGAAGGACGAAAGTAATATGGAGTAGCGGGAATGAGGTTAGCTATAAATTTAACATCAAAATTATTGGCCACTAAGTAGACTCAGTAAAGGAATTCCAATACCTTGGAAACAATAAACACAGGGAGGACGAAGCAAGGAGACCAAGTAAACTAAACTAGCACAGGTAAAGAGGGCACTTCTGGCCAAAGAAGTCTACTAGTGTCAAACATCGAGCTTGTTTGAGGTAGACATTTATGAAAATGTACATTTGGAGCACGGCGTTGTATTATGGAAGTGAATCATGGGCGATGGGAAAAACAGAAAAGAAGGTATATAAGAAAAAGTACGACCACAACTGTGTCTTGAGAATGACTTTATTGTCACACACGACTAGTTTCAGTGGCACATTACCGCTATCCTCGGGCCCCACCTCTACCAAGACAGTATTAAACTTCCCTGGCGCATATATTGTGGAGTCCTTGTTACTTGTACCCGTGGTCTAGCTTTACTCAGGAGTCTCGACACCATGTGGCATTGGAGACATCATGGTGTCCAGTAGCGACTTTTGAGGAAAGCTAGACCACGTGTACTAGTAACAAGGACTCCACAGTAAATGCGCCAAGGAAATCTATTACTCTTTTGGCAGTGATGGGGCCTGAGGATGGCGGTAATGTGCTGCCGAAAGTAGTCGTGTAAGTCATAAAGTCGTTCTGAAGATACATCTGTGGTGGTACGTTTTTCATATGTATCATCAGCCGAAGCCCCTCGTCCACGCAATAGGATAGACATCTATAAATAGAAAAGAAGGTAATCGATGCTTTTGGGATGTGGTGCCACAGAGATGTTGAGATTTAGTTGGGCCGATAAGGTAAGGAACGAGGAGATTCTCCGCAGAATCGACGAAGAAAGGAGACCTGATAATATTGACAGGAAGATGTTGCAGGATGATAGGACGTGTGTTCAGACATCAAGGGCTAAGTTCCAGTGTACTAGACGGAACTGTAGAGGGGTTGCAATGCTTGAGTATTAAATTTGTCTCCTTAATATATTGTAACCTGTACGTGAAAATCCAAAAATACTGTAATTTTGAAGTCTTTATAAAAAAATTAACCAAGTACATTAATGAGGTACGAAGCACAGCGCTCTATAGGAAGTTCATGATACCTCTGTCTCCAGGTGGGCAAAGGCCCGTGGGCCTCAGAGGTGTCTGGGCTGGTGAAGATCGGCCAGACGATGACGATGGTGCTGGCCATCAAGGACGACGACTCGAAGTTCGACATGCTGGTGAGGAACTGCATGGCGCACGACGGCAAGCGCGCGCCCATCCAGCTGGTGGACCAGAAGGGCTGCGTCACCAGGCCCAAACTCATGTCGCGCTTCACCAAGATCAAGAACTTCGGCGCCAGCGCCTCCGTCCTCTCGTACGCGCACTTCCAGGCCTTCAAGTTCCCCGACTCGATGGAGGTGCATTTCCAGTGCACCATCCAGATCTGCCGCAACCAGTGCCCCGACCAGTGCTCCGAGGCGCCACCGCTGGCGCTCTACGGGGCCGACACCATCTATGGTAAGTCAGCCTCTGCTACCCTCACTCCCAGCTACTTTGTGGTGAGCAATGTCATTTTGTTGCTGATTAATGAATGAGTTCTTTACACAAGAGACTTTCGAGTACGTCTTCCGAATGGTCCTCGAATACACTCTTCAAATTTCTCTGATGATTAAGTGTCCAAACTTCTTCGGATGCCGACTGCTGTTCGTTCCAGAGATGCCAGCCATGCACTTTCATTATTATCATGAGGTTTATCTTCAGGGAAGGCTTTCTGCTAAATTCTGATTCTATTGAAGCGGAGATGGATCCCATTCTCCCCGAAGCAAGGCGAGTTGCCACTGGGGTTTTTGGAGGAAATTTATATGGCAAGCAACCGATGCTCTACTTTGTTCAAAAATCGGTTCAATCGACCGTTTTAGGTAACAACTCTGGCGCATGCAAATAATATTCTTTGAACCACAACACAGTCCTTGCTGTGTTGACATCATTATCAAGTTGATGCCGAAAAACACGAGTAAAAACTGAAATGACATCTGAGTAGCATGCTAATGTATAATAAAATCTTTTTCATTAAACAGCTGCGCTCATTTTGCCATATGCCAGAGCTCATGACTGTAGTCCGGATCACTCTACTTCCACTGAATGTAATTGTTGGAGCAGAGCCATCACATAAATGCTATTTACTGGACACCCGCTAGGTCTGGGTAGATCTACCTGACACACAGTACCTACCGTGACGCCTAGCCCCATAAAATATTTGTCCAGTGCTCCACAGACCAATGTAAGCATTGCGACCACCATTCTAAGTGAAGCAACTTATTCATCAGTCAGCGCTTTTCAGTGCACATTTTGAAAACTAAGTCCTTTCTGTCTTTGAGTCTTATAATTCCGTATCTCCTTCTCCACTGCAATCACACATCGGCAGAAAAAACTGACCAAGAACCTGAACATATCTTATGCATGCTGTTTTGTAGCTACAAATGGTATAAAATGCACTGTAATTACGTTACAACACAGCAGATTTTTTATATATCTTTTATTTGTTGCTACCGGTTTCGAGCATTTTGCATGTAGAGTTTACGATTTTACAGGGAACCTCTTGAAAAATCTATAGAAAGCAGCTGTTTTAGAATATCATTATAATGTCCAGTAACTGCCTGTGACCAAATACAATAATGAATCCAAAAGACGACTGAAGCCTCTCCAGATATTATATATCTCGCCTCTCGGTATGTACCAGCAATCCTCCCTCTAGTAGCGAGCAAACATCTCTGTCCCTCTTTATCCACATCCCTATCTCATCCGCTTCCTTTATTGCTCTTTCTCCTCCATCCATAGCTAATGCTGTGCTAATGGTAATGCTGATTGTCCACTTATATTCTTGCTCTCGCACAGATTCAATAAAAAAGCTTTTTGTTGGCGCTTGTCTAACGCTGTTAGATAATTTGAATAAAGCACGTTTGTACCATCAGCTGTAAAATTGGATGTTTATTCTGTACTGGTTTCCATTATAACAATAATCTTCACAGGAGAAAAATAGAGTACATCAATGGGTCAAACAAACATTTTCGTCATATATGACCCAACCAAATGTAGAGTATACATAATTAATTTTTTATTGTTACTTATCAACTAATTTTTATTATAATTAATTTTTCCTCCCTATTGATTCATCTCAGGTCCGTGTCACACTTCTCGATAGGTATAAAAGTTATTGAGAAATGTTCTTAGGGGTACGTTAATAAGATTAAAATTATTGTAGTAATTACATTGCTAGATCTATATTCACTTTTGCTCTTATTATTATTTTGTTATTGTTATTATTATTCGTATTAAATTATATTTAATATTGGTAACAAATTATTTGTGCACTGTGAAGAGAACTTCTAAAATATAAAACACCAAATAAAGTAAATGCATAAATCAATCTCAAAATTTTAAACAAGACTGACAGCGACAGCCGTAAATAAACTTTCAATAAATGACAAGCGGATGCATCAAGTTTATTGCAATAAGCCTTGCCTAGGTTTCAGTAGCACTAAGGGTATCTTCTTCTTAAGGAATAAAGTCATGTTAATTTACGCTAAATTATAAGCATACATTATCAGCTAAATGCTCAAGTCGAACAGCAGAATTTGTGGATCAAATCCTCTATGGGAAACAGCAAAAATTATTACTCAGGTACAGCTTGACATCAGAACAGACATTGGACAATACGTTCGTTGTCTGATCTTACAACAAGCTGTACCTGTGTAATATATTTTTTTTTTCGTGGAGGACTTTATCCATAATTTCTGGTGTTTGACTTGACCGTTTTAGCTCATAATGCGTGCTTATAATGATAACGTAATGTAAGGTGACTTTATTCCTTCTAAAGCAGATATTCTTAGTGGCACTGAAACCTGTCAAGCCTTATCATAATAAAATGTATGCAACCGGTTGTCTGTATAAATCATTTATTAAAGGCGTAAATAAATAAAAATTTTGGTTGAGAGTCACAACTGATGTTTACAAGGCATTCCTAAATGACTTTATGCTGAGATGGTTCAATGCATTGTGTATTTCTTTGAAAAAAAAATCACTTTGATTTTCACGGCAAGTCTTATTTGTGATCATGACTACATTGATTTCAGTTATTCTTTACAAAATTTATTTTGACACAATCAATATATTTCCATCACACACTACTTCTAAAACCAAGGAAAATAATAATATGCCCATTGTGTTAATAATTATCCCAGGGTCACTTCCCAGCGTTGTAATAATGCTTAGATACAAACAGAACATCCACAAGCGTGCTTTAATGTGTGTACTGGGCAGTTTGTGACGGTGATAGACTCTTGATACTGCATACTCATCGTGTATTTTCAAGTGGCAGGCTTGACTCTGTGGGTAGTAACTGTTGTGTGTCTGTTGCCGTGCCGCAAGGCGGCACTAGGTATCAAGCGTTACCAGCAAAGGCTATCATCACCTGTGCCCACCAGCTAAGTCACACGAGACCTTTCAGTAGATGATGAAACGTCTCGCATGAACCCTTGCAGCGAAGCGTCCCACAATGGGATCATCACTGTCCTAGTGTTCTGGAAAATTTGTTCTGAATGTGTCCACATTGTCAATGGCCATCTGGGTTTCTCTGTCTCACCAACTGAATTATTTGGTAGCAACTTCAATACCTGATAGCTGTTCTTAGATGCCCACTTTCCCATTCTAAAACACACACACACACACACACACACACACACACACAGAGGGAGAGAGAGAGAGAGAGAGAGAGAATTCCTTTAAAAAAATTAACGATTATCTTGAGTCACAAGGGCACTTCAAAAAGTAAGGTACATACGAGGGTTGGAACTTTAATAGTGGCAACTATTCATTTACAGCTCGTGCAAAAATGATACGTGTTTCAAAGTTTTGCTGACCTTAAAAGTACTCACCAGCATTGTATATAACCCGTTGCCAGCGATGTGGAA
Organism: Schistocerca nitens; assembly: GCF_023898315.1. Taxonomy (NCBI): domain Eukaryota; kingdom Metazoa; phylum Arthropoda; class Insecta; order Orthoptera; family Acrididae; genus Schistocerca; species Schistocerca nitens. The sequence continues at coordinate 552,833,256 of NC_064614.1, forward strand.
GTCGTAGGATACACTTAGCAGTGCCACTTGTGTTGAGAGTTCGAGCGGTACCGTCTATTGCCCGAAGAATTTGTAGAAGTTCTAAAGCGAATGCCGTGAAGTGTTTCCTTCAGTTTAGAGATCGAGTTGAACTTACGTGGGCTTAAGTCAGGGGAGTGCAGTAGGTAGTATAACACTTAGCAGCCCCATCAGTCAAACAAATCATTGACAGAATGAGATTTTCACTCGGCAGCGCAGTGTGCGCTGATATGAAACTTCCTGGCAGGTTAAAACTGTATGCCGGACCGAGACTCGAACTCGGGACCTTTGCCTTTCGCTTGGTAGAGCACCTGCCCGCGAAAGGCAAAAGTCCCGAGCTCGAGTCTCGGTTCAGCACACAGTTTTAATCTGCCAGAGCCGGCCGTGGTGGCCAAGCGGTTAAAGGCGCTACAGTCTGGAACAGCGCGACCGCTACGGTCGCAGGTTCGAATTCTCCCTCGGGCATCGATGTGTGTGATGTCCTTAGGTTGAAACGTCCCCTTTGAACAATTATACAAGACTGTGCTTAAACTGACACACAATATTTTTACCGCAACGCAATCTGACTTTCAAAAATCCCCACAAAAGAATGGCCCTGACTAACATTAACCTATACGTTTCACAAATCACTTACCCCACAAAAATCTTCGTTACTCGAACTACTGCAATACAGCGAGCGCCACTACTGCCAGCTAAATAAAAGATTCAAACTACGGAAGGCACTAACTACTGATAGGCATAGTTAGCAAATGAAAGATTTTAATAGAGAACAAACAATGTATTTACCTCAATAGTGTTGAAAAATCATAATATACGCAGCAGTTCATGACATCCAAAATTTCAAAACTCCGCCATTTCTCTCCCCACATCCACCACTGCTGGCGGCTCACCTCCAACTGCGCTATGCTACGCGCTGTTAACATCCAGCTGCCCAACACTACAATGGCAGACAACAATGCAATCCAGCCACAGACTGCACACAGCACAGCCAGTGATTTTCATACAGAGCGCTACGTGGCGTTACCAATAACTAACAAGGTTAGTTAGGTTTAAGTAGCCCTAAGTTCTAGGGGACTGATGACCTTAGAAGTTAAGTCCCATAGTGCTCAGAGCCATTTGAACCATTTGAATCTGCCAGAAAGTTTCAAATCAGTGACAGCTTGCACTGTACGTGCTTGAGCATTGTCCTGCGAAATGAGGGTCAGGTCCTGCAGAACGTGTCATCACTTCTGTCTCTATGCTGTTCATTTTTGGAACACAACCTACGACCTACTTCCACATCGCTGGCAATGGGTTATACGCAATGCTGGTGACTACTTTGAAGGTCAGTAAAACTTTGAAACACGTATCTATTTTGTACGAGCTGTAAAGAAATAGTTGCCACTATTACAGTTCCAACCCTCGTGTTATTATGCAGGCCAAGTAACCTTTATTGAATGTTGCACTGCACTTCAAAGTGACACTGATACGTGACACTATTTTTGAGCACACTCACCGGCTCTCTGCAAACAACAGCTGGAACGTTCTACCAATCTCCCAATTCCTCGATGACAGAAATCCGTCCCTTGGTCACAGAGCCAATCGATAAGTGCTGTGTGAACGTCCTCATCGTTGAAAAATCCTCCCCCCCCCCTTTCCCCCTTTAGACGTTCTTTCAGCTTGCAGAAAATTTCTCCTGGACATTGTCGTTTTTTGTCGATGTCGCTGGCTCTCCTTCCCGACCAACATCACCCACGTTTGTGTGTACTTGATGAAACTGTCGACCCCATATCACTACAGCTGGACATCCCATTGCATTTGGACTATATACCGCCAGAATTTCGTCTGTGTGTAATATAGACGTCTTCCCCACAAGAATCGTACTGTACCACATACTTAAATTTTGGACCACCTTTAACGTTACTGCGCCATTTCACTCACATTCTGTGATATGCCTGATATCCATATTGGAGCAGAACTGTGTCTGCAGCAAGCATGGAACACGTACTATCTTGTGACTATGCACCACCCTTGTTGCGCAATGGTCTTAGTGTGGGGCGACATGTGTAATGGTGTACTGTAATGCAACTGTTCAGTGCTTAATATTCAATGATCTTACTTCGAACCAGATGTTAATCATTATTGTGAAGTGGGCTACACCGAATCGCATATCTACATCCAAAATTCTATTACGTGGCTGTTTATCTCGTTGTCTTCTATAGGACACGATGCACGTCGCAGATCCTATTCTGATACAAGGAAACATTAAGTGATGAAAGGATTGGATATTCAGGTGACTTCCAAAGGTTACTGTATCAAATAAAGTTTCTGAAATAATTGAATTCAGCTACATTTCACACTCTGAAGTAGTTTTACAAAATACATCTGCCTTCAGCAGTTTTACAAAAAATACATCACATGCATTTACAACAACTCTCTCGACAAAACCGTCCATTTACGACTACCCTCCCACCGAGACTGTGCATGAAGATTAATAACAGAGATATAACAAACGAATCAAAGATTTTATATCTTTGACAAGAACAGTCGCTGGCACAACTTTAAAAAACTAATTTACAGAAATTTGTGTAAAATGCCTCAATATTACTTCCAACAAGTAGAATATGAATATTTAAGTAATATATATATACTTAAATATTCATATTCTACTTGTTGTAATATATATATATATATATATATATATATATATATATATATATATATATATATATACTCCTGGAAATGAAAAAAAGAACACATTGACACCGGTGTGTCAGACCCACCATACTTGCTCCGGACACTGCGAGAGGGCTGTACAAGCAATGATCACACGCACGGCACAGCGGACACACCAGGAACCGCGGTGTTGGCCGTCGAATGGCGCTAGCTGCGCAGCATTTGTGCACCGCCGCCGTCAGTGTCAGCCAGTTTGCCGTGGCATACGGAGCTCCATCGCAGTCTTTAACACTGGTAGCATGCCGCGACAGCGTGGACGTGAACCGTATGTGCAGTTGACGGACTTTGAGCGAGGGCGTATAGTGGGCATGCGGGAGGCCGGGTGGACGTACCGCCGAATTGCTCAACACGTGGGGCGTGAGGTCTCCACAGTACATCGATGTTGTCGCCAGTGGTCGGCGGATGGTGCACGTGCCCGTCGACCTGGGACCGGACCGCAGCGACGCACGGATGCACGCCAAGACCGTAGGATCCTACGCAGTGCCGTAGGGGACCGCACCGCCACTTCCCAGCAAATTAGGGACACTGTTGCTCCTGGGGTATCGGCGAGGACCATTCGCAACCGTCTCCATGAAGCTGGGCTACGGTCCCGCACACCGTTAGGCCGTCTTCCGCTCACGCCCCAACATCGTGCAGCCCGCCTCCAGTGGTGTCGCGACAGGCGTGAATGGAGGGACGAATGGAGACGTGTCGTCTTCAGCGACGAGAGTCGCTTCTGCCTTGGTGCCAATGATGGTCGTATGCGTGTTTGGCGCCGTGCAGGTGAGCGCCACAATCAGGACTGCATACGACCGAGGCACACAGGGCCAACACCCGGCATCATGGTGTGGGGAGCGATCTCCTACACTGGCCGTACACCACTGGTGATCGTCGAGGGGACACTGAATAGTGCACGGTACATCCAAACCGTCATCGAACCCATCGTTCTACCATTCCTAGACCGGCAAGGGAACTTGCTGTTCCAACAGGACAATGCACGTCCGCATGTATCCCGTGCCACCCAACGTGCTCTAGAAGGTGTAAGTCAACTACCCTGGCCAGCAAGATCTCCGGATCTGTCCCCCATTGAGCATGTTTGGGACTGGATGAAGCGTCGTCTCACGCGGTCTGCACGTCCAGCACGAACGCTGGTCCAACTGAGGCGCCAGGTGGAAATGGCATGGCAAGCCGTTCCACAGGACTACATCCAGCATCTCTACGATCGTCTCCATGGGAGAATAGCAGCCTGCATTGCTGCGAAAGGTGGATATACACTGTACTAGTGCCGACATTGTGCATGCTCTGTTGCCTGTGTCTATGTGCCTGTGGTTCTGTCAGTGTGATCATGTGATGTATCTGACCCCAGGAATGTGTCAATAAAGTTTCCCCTTCCTAGGACAATGAATTCACGGTGTTCTTATTTCAATTTCCAGGAGTGTATATATATATATATATATATATACTTAAATATTCATATTCTACTTGTTGGAAGTAATATTGAGGCATTTTACACAAATTTCTGTAAATTAGACAATGATGAAATAACAATTCTACGATACTAAGGTATCGATGGTTTATATATTCATATTCTATATCAAACAATAGAATATATATATATATATATATATATATATATATATATATATATATATATATAAAACAAACCATCGATACCTTGGTATCGTAGAATTGTTATTTCATCATTGTCTTTAAAAAACTAATTTACAGAAATTTGTGTAAAATGCCTCAGTATTACTTCCAGCAAGTAGAATATGAATATTTAAGTGTATTATATATATATATATATATATATATATATGTATTCATATGAATATTTAAGTATAAATATTATTAGTGTTTAAGTATAAATATTCATATGAATATTTAAGTATATATATATATATATATATATATATATATATATATATATATATATATATATATATATATATATATTCTACTTGCTGGAAGTAATATTGAGGCATTTTACACAAATTTCTGTAAATTAGTTTTTTAAAGACAATGATGAAATAACAATTCTACAATACCAAGTTATCGATGGTTTGTTTTATATAGAATATGATTCCTGTTGAGTCGTCAATTGGTCAGATCTTCTCGGCCAGCTGCTTTTATTTAAAAAAAAAACATTAAACGCTTGATAATGTATAAAATACATTGAAACTATTGATTACTTTACAAACGATTTAATGTGTTCGAAAATGTTTGAAATTATGTTTAAAGTTTCTTGGAAGTCAATAAGTGGTCTTATAATAAAACACTGGATGAGTCAAATTCGGGTAATTTGAGCTCCGTTTCAAGCAGAAGCTAGTTTTTCACGCATCTCAATATTTATGATGCCTTATTTCCTGAACTGTTTATCGTACTGTGATAAAATTTTGCAGTGGCATTCTGTGGTATGTGGGGATACTACATGTAAAACGTGTTGCAAATAGATTTAGTAGAAAAGAAGTAACGTCATGTCTGATGGGACAGTTTTGCTACAGGAATAGTGAAAATGGAGGAGGTGATAAACTTGTTTCCAATCTTCATTTCTGCTGGGTGTCTGCGAGAAAAGAGTTTCGTAAATGTTTAAAATTTCGTGTAAAGTTTGTTGTCTCATTCACAAATACTGAGTGAATATACACTGAGGTGACAAAAGTCGTGGGTTAGCGACACTGCAAATACAGAAAGCGGTAGTATCGCCTACACAAGGTATAAAGGGGCAGCGCATGGGCAGGGATGTCATTTTTACTGAGTTGATTCATGCAGAAAGATTTCCGACGTTATTATGGCAGCATGAAGGGAAATGACAGGCTTTGAACGTGGAACGATAGTTGGGGCTAGACGCATGGGACATTCAATTTCGGAAATCGTTAAAGAATTGAAAATTCCAAGCTCCACAGTGTCAAGAGGGTGCCTAGAATACCAATTTCTAGGCATTACCTTTCACCGAGGACAACGCAGTGGCCGACGTCCTTCGCTTCAATTCGAGAGCCGCGGCGTTTGCGTGGATTTTTCAGTGTTAATAGACAAGCAAAAATCAATGTGGACGTATAACAAACGTACCCGTTGGCACAGAGAGGCGAAATTTGGCGTTAATGAGCTATAGCAGCAGACGACCGACTCGAGTGCCTTTGCTAACAGCACATCGCGTCTCCTAGCCTCGCCACCATATTGGTTGGACCCTAGACGACCGGAAAACCGTGACCCAGTCAGACGAGTCCCGATTTCAGCTGGTGAGAGCTGATGCTATGGTTCGAGTGTGCCGCAGACCCCATGAAGCCGTGGACCCAAGTTGTCAACAAGGCACTGTGCAAGCTGGTGGTGGCTCTATACATGGAAAGGACTGGGTCTTCCGGCCCCACTGAACTAGTCATTGACTGGAGATGAAGATGTTCAGGTACCTGGAGACAATTTGCAGCCATTCGTGGACTAAATGTTCCCTAACAACGATGGAATTTTTTATGGAAGACAATGCACCATGTCATCGGGGCACAATTGTTCGCCATTGGTTTGAAGAACGTTCTGGACAGTTCTAGCAAACGATTTGGCTACCCACATCGCCCGACGTGAATCCCACCGAACATTTATGGTACATAATCGGGAAATCAGTTCGTGCACAAAATCCTGCACCGGCAACACTTTCGCAATTACGAACGGCTATAGAGCCAGCATGACGGAATATTTGTGTAGGAGACTTCCAATGACTTGTTGGCTCCATGCCACGTCAAAGTGCTGCACTATGCTGGGAAAAAGGAGATTCGACAAGATATTAGATGTCCCATGACTTTTGTGCGCCATTGTTGTGCCTCAAGACACACACTTCTTAACCGTAATACTTTTCATGCTATGTTAAACCTTTAAAGTAATCTACAGACATCTTAATCAGTAGATTATGTAAGCATTTTAAATTTGGTCAGTGTTTGTATGAAATACTGAAAAACAATTTTTTGTTGTCCTGGAAACCGCTAGAAACGCGGAATGTAACTGGGCTCGTGCATCAATGAACCGAGGACAAAGAACTAGGTTATTCGTTTAGCAGTATACACTACTGGCCATTAAAATTGCTACATCAAGAAGAAATGCAAATGATAAACAGGTATTGATTAAACAAATATATTATACTAGATCTGATATGTGATTATATTTTCAAGCAATTTGGGTGCATAGATCATGAGAAATCAGTACCCGGAACAACCACCTCTGGCCGTAATAACGACCTTGATACTCCTGGGCATTGAGTCAAACAGAGCTTGGATACCGTGTACAGGTACAACATCCCATGCTCCTTCAACACGATACGACAGTCCATCAAGAGTACTGACTGGCGTATTGTGACGAGCCAGTTGCTCAGCCACCATTGACCAGACGTTTTCATTTGGTGAGAGATCTGGAGAATGTGCTGGCCAGGGCAGCAGTCGAACATTTTCTGTGTCCAGAAAGGCCCGTACAGGACCTGAAACATGCAGTCGTGCACTATCCCGCTGAAATGTAGGGTTTCGCAGGGAGAGAATGAAGTGTAGAGCCACGGGTCGTAACACATCTGAAATGTAGCGTCCACTGTTCAAAGTGACCTAGACGTGTAAGCAATGGCAGCCCATACCATCACGAGGGTGATACGCCAGTATGGTTATGACGAATAGACGCTTCCAATGTGCGTTCACCGCGATGTCGCCAAACACGGATGTGACCATCATGATGCTGTAAACAAAACCTAGATTCGTCCGAAAAAATGACGTTTTGCCATTCGTGCACCCAGGTTCGTCGTTGAGTACACCATCGCAGGCGCTCCTGTCTGTGATGCAGCGTCAAGGGTAACCGCAGCCGTCGTCTCCGAGCTGATAGTCCATGCTGTTGCAAACGTCGTCGAACTGATCGTGCAGATGGTTGTTGTCTTGCAAACGTCCCCGTCTGTTGACTCAGGGATCGAGACGTGGCTGCATGATCCGTTCCGGCCACGCGGATAAGATGCCTGTCATCTCGACTGCTAGTGATACGAGGCCGTTGGGATCCAGCACGGCGTTCCGTATTACCCTCCTGAACCCACCGATTCCGTATTCTGCTAACAGTCATCGGATCTCGACCAACGCGAGCAGCAATGTCGCAATCGGGATAGGCTACAATCCGACCTTTATCGAAGTCGGAAAAATGATGGTACGCATTTCTCCTCCTTACAGGAGGCATCACAACAACGTTTCACCAGGCAATACCGGTCAATTGCTGCTTGTGTATGAGAAATCGGTTGGAAACTTTCCTCATGTCAGCACGTTGTAGGTTTCACCACCGGCGCCAACCTTGTGTGAATGCTCTGAAAGCTAATCATTTGCATATCACAGCACCTTCTTCCTGTCGGTTAAATTTCGCGTCTGTAGCACGTCATCTTCTTGGTGCAGCAATTTTAATGGCCAGTAGTGTAGATAGCCCCTTGGCTGCGATAACACGCGTCGGATGCCGTCCTGTCCGTATGGACACTACAATAGAGCATAGAGGCCCTGTTGTATCGTCTCGGTCAGTATCACTGTCTCTAACTCCAGGAGGCTTTAGATATTTCCGTGTCCGACGCATTAAGTCTCTCATCGACTAGTAACTCAATGTATGTTCCGAGCCCAGTGGCTTGCTCGAGCTCCCCCGCTAACCGCTCCCCTTCCCGCTGTGTGCAGGCCCGCCGCCGCAGCCCCTGGAGGCGTACCTGAACGCCGCGGGCGCTGCGCGGCCCCGAGACGAGCGTCGGGTGCGCCGGCAGCGGCGGGAGGTGCCGCCCCACGACGCACGCCGCCAGCAGGACGCCTCCGGCTCGACGCCACCCCCGGAGAAGTCGGTGGGCGTGAACCGCGTCATCCGCGTCGTGTCGACTGGTGACCTGACGTTTCCGCTGGACGAGGCGGCGGCGCGCCAGCAGGCCATCCCCGTGGCCGAGGGCTCGACGGCGGGGGCGGGGGCGGGCCCCGACAGCGAGCCCGCGCCGCACCACCTCATCTGCATGACGACGCCCGGCTTCGCGGCGACGCTGGTGGTGCTGCTTGCCGTGCTGCTGGCGTCGTGCCTGGCGTCGGCGCTGCTGTGCGTGCGCCTGCGCCCGCTGCTCGCCGCCGCCCACAAGCAGCGCCGCCTCCATCCGCCGCCCCCGCCGCCCCAGCAGCAGCCCCTGCCCAAGGCGCGCAGCTGCTTCTACTCGTAGGCCTGCCCGCCGCGCCGGATCCCTCGGCGCGCTCTGCCCTTACCTCAGCCGCCGCGCACACCTACTCCTCAACCACATCACAGCTACAGACACTTCTTCTCGGGCGTCGATCTTTCTTATCTCCTTTCTTTAAAATTCTTCCGTAATCTTCTTCGTCTGCTGCCTATGGAGGACGCCTTTGCGGTGACGGGAATTCTGTGCGGTTACCCGCTACGACGAATAAGCGACGTCATTTTTATGTGAGTAGGCTTTTACGTCCGGTGCTAGATTCAATAAAAGCCTTCTGATCGTGTGACTGCATCGCGCAAAGTGTAGCAATGTTTCGGTCATTAATACGGTTCATCGTCAGGGTACCATCTAAACTCTTCACGAAGCTCCAGTAAAGGTCTGTGCAGGATGACTCGCGTTCTGTAGAAACCCGCAATATTTCGTAAGTGATAGTACACAAAGCTAGCAAGGATTTCGCTGCATTGTTAATATTCGAATCCATTTATTTCATTTCGCCTTTTTATTTCTCAATACACATACAATGTGGCGCGAGTGTGGTCTACCACTACTATTGACCCTCAAATTTACCATATTATTGCCAAAAGTGTAACTGAAACAGACAGACGGTTTACAGTACTGTTTTTAAATTTTCTGATATGGCTATAAACCACTGCCTCCGTTAGATGTTCGCGGGCTGAGAAAGTACAGTGTGGTTGTAATTAATGTGCAGCTACTTACAGAGGTCTTGTGCGAGCTGTAATTGTCGTATGGCAGCGAAACTTTCTAGATATTCTGAAGCGTTAGTGCGGAACCGAATTACGCTGAAAAAAATAATTAATTCCAATTTTGGCTACCGGGTGCTAATCTGGCACTCTGAATGCAAGAAACACGTACAGAAATGTTTCGGTATGTATCGGATTACTAACAGAACGTAGGAAGAAAAGGTAAAACAAGTGAAAAAGCCTTAAAGTTCACTTTATTATTACCACTGCTTACACAGTTTATTCAGTATGAGCACTGGAGGCGTCGACGAGATGATGTACAGTGTCGGATTTTCACATGATGGCCAGAATTGGAGCTAATATTTTCCATATCAAAGAATTAACATATCTACCAAGTTTCCTTGCCACACAATAATTACTGCCCGTCCTAGACCTCCTTGAGTAGCTGCACCTTAATTAACTATACCTGATCACCAAAATACACTTCTGGGCATTAAAACTTGTTGAACACATTTTAGTGTTCTTGAGGCCATTTTGAAACGTTCAGTGTCAGCATGCTCTGTTACAGCATGACAAGAGCAGTGAACAACTCATCTTGTGGTTGATTGAATGACAGGAGAATGTAGGTGCAGAATCGAGGTGCTTTATTACTTATGTTTGTAACTGTTTGCTGGTATTAGAAAAATCTGCGATTCCCGTGGCGGCACTTAGCCGCATGTGGATCTTTTGCTACATAAGGGTTTGAATGCGCAATGATGTGCTCACACTTCCAGAGATCTTTTATTGAAACTGTTCATTTTTCTTTCTTTCACTGTTTTCTGTGGTACTGGAGTTTCACTTTTGCTTCTTCTGCCATTCCTTCTCCAGTTAATGTATCGATGCAGCAGACACACTATTGGACATAGTTGTCACGGCTGCTGCAAATGCTACCTCATGTTTCTTACACTAACAACGATCACAGCTTCGCGAACAATTTTCTGGCTGGAGTTACCCTAGGCGCATACAGTAGTTGGAGATGCATTAACAAGGTGGTGTTGCCAAGTAGGTTCCCCATAACATCGGTGCGAATACCTCTCCTATGCAATAAACTGCTAGAAAATGTTTTCAACAGGTCAAGCATTCCATTCTTTGACTAATGCATCACAGCTATGAATCGAATTACGTGAACGTCACAGTATCCGCCCTCCTAAAATAGCACTGTGTACAAATTTAGGAATTACAATAGACGGAAAATGTGGTTCGATCGTATATGTTCGTTAAGAACTGATTACGTGTACTTTTTAGTGCATTACATACAGATATACTTCCAGAGCGAGTTTAATCACAAATAAATTTAGGTTGGCTCCTGTTTTGAAACCTATAAATGGTTTTTTGGCTGCTCGACTGTCCTTTTCATTCTCTCTGTTCTTAGGAACTTGACTTATTCAGGAGTCTGCTGTTGCAGCACCTACGTACTTGCCTCGGAAATAGTTCTGGTGTTTAGTATTCTTCGTAAGTTACTTTCAACCTGTCCCTTACTACTATGTGCAGAGCGCATGATCAGCTATTGCTATCGCGAAGTCACTGTAGCTGTGTCGACTCGTCAGTATCAAGGAGCAAGATTTCGTACAAATAGTGTAAAACCTTAATTGTTGGTCAAAACTAATAACAATGCACCAGTACACCTACTCATAAAGTTGCACTACTGGCAACAGCATTTTCGAATGATGACATAGATTCAGCTTCGTGACTCAGGTCAGTCCCTCCCAATATGTTTACTATGATGTACTGCCGAAACTTCTGATTACTTATTTGAGTAATTAGAATTTTCGGAAACTTAGTGAAGCCATAGACACAGATGTCACTGTACGCTGTTAGCTTCATTTATGAAAATGTTACTAGTGACACGGAAGTTCAATCTCATCAATGACTGACGTTAGATGTACATACTTTTCTAATTATACCAGACACATCACTTCCACATTTTTGACAGGTACGAGTCAATTTATCGTACTAATATCATTTAGTTGGAGAAGAGCAGCAGTGACACCTATCGATAGCAAACTGGTCAAAAACTCAAAGTACATTCACCATTTTAATGTGTGTGTAATTATATTGTATGCCACTTTTTAGTGCGCGAGATAGTAAACGCCTTGCTCATTTTTACGTCGCTGAAGGTCAAGTTTGTCTCCGAAATCGTGGGTAACTTACAAACTCTAAAGACAACAACAACATTTGGTGTCTGCACAAGTACCTAATACAATCATGCTTAATGTTTTATTGTGTAACACAGAGTGTACAGAACTGTTTCATGACTTGACTAGGGTATCTAAAGGGGAAATGGTGCAAGTAGAATTTAGTTCGAGACGTCTGTTTCCTTTCGTTACAATAGAGTTTTTACAGGGATTCCACAAGCGTTCCGATTGGCTTGCTGTCTACCAGAACAACGTGACCAGTTATGTACCACCAAACATCATTATTTGGTTAGCCGTAGCTAATTCCCTGTAAATTTCTTTGATAAGTACTACTGTGTGTTTACTAAAGTGATTTTTTGTATTAATGTCTGCTTTACGTGTTCCTGTCACGCCAGTGCAGTATGTTAACCTGGAGATGGGAAGCCATTCTTGTAACGCTAGCCTGGAACGATATAGTCAGAAGCAGTGGTGTCGTACCACTTCAAAATGAGAATTTTCTCTTCCCCTCTTCTTTATTACAGAGAATGAAGTAACAGATTAAAATAGTCATATGTGTACATCCAGAATGGCAGAGTTATTGGAAAAGCGACTAGGTAGCGTCCTTCTTCGGTATTTGTTAAAAATACTGTGACAGTAAAAGCCCATTAACATAAGACGTTTGGAAAAGGTGTGCTAAATAGTTTTTATTCGTCTCTCCACTGAAAAGTGCGGTTACATGTGTGCCTCTTCTCTCCACAAAAATTACTAGTTGAACCGTGTGTCATATTTAGTATTTCTGAGAATGAATAGCTCTTTTTTCAACAACGTTGCCAATCTGGATATATTAAAAGTGTAAATCTGTTTTCGAGATTACTCTGTATATAGTCCACGTATAATATAAATAATCTTTGTGTACAGAATGTGTGATCTATTTATTTGAGTGCGACTGTGTCAGTCGGGTGCGTTTTAAGTGATACAGGCAGGAACGCCGCCGTTCTGTCTGCTCACTATTTAATTCACTATGAACGGCGACGATCCTGCGGTAATCGACAGTTATTTATGTCCTTCTGTGACATAACGTAGGCTTCGTGAACGATGTTTGCATTAAAAAAGAACGCAAACTGAAGCTACAGTTGTTCCAGTTTCATAGATACTTGTTTGCATTAGCAATAAAGATTCAGAATGAAGATAATTTCTTTTGTTCGTAATATTAAATGACTATCATATGCTCGTAAGGTCTTCCAACAGACGTGAATATTGTAACGCAGAGACAGAAATAAGAATATAAGGAAAATCTTCTGAGCGAAATATTCCCTTTGATTGAAACAGGACTTTAAATTCACAGAGGATGTGCGCAGAGTTATTCAACAGTGTCAGATCTTGAACTTCCCAAGTGTAGTGGATATAAGATGAAAAGAGATTGCTTAACGCTCTAGGCAACGTGCCACCAACACACCTTGAAAAGCGAGCATGGAAGTTTTGGAATTTCGCCTTCGATTTCAATAGGCGGTGTCTTGTTCTAACGGCCCGACTGCCGTGAAAGGGATAGACTGCGTGTACGCATGTCTTTCAATCAACATTTTAGTAGACGATGCCGACTTCTTTTGTAATTAGATATATTGCAGGTCTACACTGGTATACTAATTCTCTGAGTGATTAAGGTTCCAAAAGACCTTTAATGTTATGGGCCTCAGCCAAAAGCTGAAGAAAAACAACTCATTTTCCACTAGCTGAGTGAATCAAAGTAAAATAAGACGGTGATCAGGCAGAAGAAACATATATTGTCCTTCTACTTTCTATGACATTTTGATGAAGATGTTACATTTCCACAGAAAATGTGGTAGCGGCGTAATCCCTACAATTAATTACAACCCTTCGTCAAATTATACAAAAATGAGTCACTACCTGAAAAAATACCGAAAATGGAAGTAAGTGCACCGGTAACATGTGAAAACTGAAATTTTCCGTTTAAAATATGAATGCTAAGGAAGCAGCTCCAAAACATATCTGAACAGATGGAGTATTTATTTCTCTCTTTGCGTGGTATTTGGAGACCGATTGAGATTCTGAGAATCTGAAATGTAAACTTGTATGATATATGAAATGTGTATGACTCTGATCATGTCAGTGCAAGTATGAATGATATTTATTGGCTTGTGTTAATTTATTTTGTAATTTATATTTTGATAACTAAAATAAAATATTTCATATTTGTATATTTCCACTCATTTCATTTCTGTAATCTTAAAGCAGTGAATAGTTTTCATCAAGTTTAGAGTTAGCAGTTACTCCAAGGTCCTAAAAAAATGTCATGCACGTGATTTACTTAGTCTGTCGTCCGAATATACTTTTCACTCGCTGTTTCTTGTCATTTCTACAACGACTTTCAACAGTTTAATTTAAAGGAACAAACAAATTATGTTATGTTGATGCCATAGTCTGCAAAAATGAGCCCGCACACAACGATCAACAAAAAGTTAGAAGGATGGATTTCTCTCGCAAACAGTGTAATGACAAATGAATCATAATTATATGTAACTAGAAGTAGCAATTGCTTCAAACAATACTCATTTTCTTATCAGCAAAAAAAAAAAAAAAAGTAATTTCCATTCAACTTTCACAATACTAAGATGCAAAATTTGCAACTAATACGTCACGTATAGGAATATAAAATTGTGTATTTCACTAAACACGAAGAAGCAATGGTTTCTTTTGACAATGCTTGGAGTGTTGCATCTAGTCTACGAAGGAGATAATTTATCGAAACTTCTTTAACACGTATGACGGATCAGCACTGTTGTGTGGTGTTCTATGAAAGAAAGAGACGGAACACAAACTCTGGTTGGGGAAGAACGTGGAATGAATAGGACCGCGAACCATGCCAGTAACTGCCTTAAACGATTTAGGAAAATACCCGGAAAATCTAATACGGGTGGCTGGATGGGCACTTTCACGCCACTCTTCCCTAATGGGAGTCCAGTTTAGTGTGGTCGTCTGTATCGGATTGGACTGACAGGGGCATCGAGAGTCTATGACAAATGGCATGTGAGATCGGATCTGCGAGTGAGTGTCGCAGAAATTCTGAAATACCTGAACTGTCAGAGAGAGGCCTAACATCTCGCTCAAGCCTATTTCGGAAATTTCAAGAACTGGTTTACACAGAAGTACTTGTTAATTCTCTTCAGCGACTCGGATATCTATTGCACACTTACTTGGAACCTAACATTATATTGCTAACACTTCGTCCAGAGATTTCTAACCAGTCATTTCCTCCCAGGTCCAGCCGTGAATGGTACTTACAGAAACCTTCATGTCTGCTACAGTACAAAGTTTCCTCTGTAGGGCACTTCACAATAGTTTGTAAAGTACACACCTAAATGGAGTCCCTGAACAAGACTGTCAACAAGTGAAATTCTTCTGCTATTGTGGACCTTGCAGACGATATTGCTACAAGTCTAAGACTTTTCGCATATGAGGGGGTTATCTGTACGTGATCAACAGTCTGAAAAGAGCTGTACACATATTCAGTAAGATATTAATAAGAACTCAAAGTGGTGTAGAGACTAACAACTTGATTTAAATGTTCAGAAATGTAAAACTATGCCTTCCACAAAATGAAAATACGTAACTGCAATATCCGTGAGGCCCAGGTGGTATCGGTCAACATGCAATTTCTTGGGTGTAAGAGTTTCTAGGAATATAAAAAGGAACGATAAGAGTGTCCGTAAAACGTGAAGCAGGTGGCAAACTGCTGTTCATTCGTACAACACTAGGGAAATGCAATCAGTGTACAAAGGAAATCGCATGCAAAACCTATTCCAAAATATTGCCCAAGTGTGTGGACCGCTTACCAAATACGACTAACAGTGGTTGCTGAATGGATATAAAAAAAGGCAGTACGAATGGTCAAAGGTTTTTCGACCCATGAGAGTGTCACAAAAATGCAGAAAGAACTGAACTAGCAGATGCTTGTGGATACACGTTAACATGAAATGTACCACTGGGTAACGATTAAGTAGCAAATATCTTTATTTCTCGACGATATTCGATGCTGCAGTAGCTGTAAAAGAACTTGCAAGTTACCTGGACCACCAAAATTTCGGGAACTTGCTGAGTTCTTTACAGTTCTTCACATAGATCCGGTAGTGCTATATTTCAAAGGTTTTTCATGAAGTTTCGTATATCATGAAGAATATTAGTTGGAAAATGTTCCTAACATTTCTACGAGTTTATTACACAAATACAAATGGAATGCTAATTTCATTCCTTACAAAAACTATCCTCCATCTGCAAACTGAGAATTACTTATATTTTATGTTCAAGTATCAATTAGTAAAAGTCGAACCAGCATTTCCTAAAGTCACAATGAAATGAATGACAGAAAATGAATCAGTATAATAAACTGAGTGCTAAATGACCACATAATTGAAATAAGGTTGTTACAAAATTTATAAGCCTGTAAACGTGGCAACCTGACACTTGAGGTCAACACTTCATGTAATATTTGACCTAAAGGTTGTATATTGGTACGTCTCAAAACCCCCGACCCCCAAGAGTATAGCAGATGAGAATCAGATATAATACCCTGTCAAAAAGAAAACTTCCATCAGTTGCCAGAAACATGGCATAAAATTCCCCCCAAAATTACCAATCAGCACAACGTGAAGCTGACTTTAGCGAACACAAAATGTGACAGAGAGTATAGTAGATCAAATATGCAAAAATTATGAGCACAAGTTCGAAACAAAGCTTAGAGCAAAGATTCAAATTTAAATCTTGTCCATTTCCATATAATTTGAAAAAGAAATAAATGAAGCAGTTACACAAAATTATACAGAAAGTGTGTATATTGTTCTTATATGCTTATCTCACTCCCTGAGAAGATTCCAGTGCATTTTTGATAACTCCTCCTTCCAGTCTCTTTATATTTCTCTGGTGTTCTCAGGCACACAGTTTGTGTTCAGTAATTTCTGCAAATACAAACAAGCAACTGTTATTCATTATTCACAACTGCAACATACATAGCACAATATACGAAGAAACAAAACACGTAACAGTATATACATGGTTGATGCTGAAATACGGAGATATAGTGCCTATATTGAAGTCCCAGATTTGATTACGATTACACACATATTGTGCTCCATAGACTGTAGGTTTATAGCAAGATAGGTTGTGATCAATACTACCAATATGGGTGTGCAGCTTCCTCAAATGCCCTTAGTGAGTGACATGTACATTCCCAAATATCACCTCCGAGACAGAATAAATGTTAAAACAGTGTCCAGGCAGCAAGCTAATGAGTATGTGTTTTCATTGACAAAAGTTATTTTCAATTTCTCTGCAGGTTTGTACATTCATTTTGATTTTACACTTGCTATATCTGCACAGTAGTCATAACTCAGGAAACATCAATATGTTTAGCAATATTTTGTCCAGATGAAGGAAACAATGTACAGGAATATGCTTTGGTCTAGTGTCCCTCTCATGTCAGCAAGGTAATGTGTATATTCATAAAATAAAAAAAATTAGCAATTAATAATTTCTGTCCTTCAGTCTCTTAGTTCTATAGAATTGTGGTTATCTAAGGTAAGTAATACTGCGCAAGCACATGCTTTTGTTGAAGTATTCCTCATACTGATGTAAAAAAATTCATATAATGATGAATCAATATGTTTTGTGTGCAAATTATATGATTAAAAATTACTAATCCAGTCAGATGTGTCACTACAAATGATAAATTATACGCAAATTCTATTTAGCTAACTGTTTTTTGACCCAACAAAGTTGCATTACAGTAAGCAACAACTGCCCTTCACCATAGCTCTTCCAGAGCAACCCTCCTTTCAAATTACATTAAATGTACTGCTGTGTAAGTAGCATTCATTGTCTCTGTCATACAAATATTTTTGTAATTTAATATACTGGAAATGTGCAAAACACGGCTCAATATTAAACTTTCTTTTCAGTGCCCCTGTAATCTCCCATAAATTATTCACCTAAGTTTTGCAATTGAACACCGCTAAAAAAATGAACTCAACCGTAAGTTTACAAGTGTGCCACTGAGACTATCTGCGTTTACTATAGAAGAATGTGAAATGTAAATTTAGTAAACTGCCATACTACACAGAAAAACTCTCCCATCATCCTGAACCCTGACGATTGACCTTACAATACATGAACAGTAAACAGCTTCTAAATGGTTCAAATGGTTCAAATGGCTCTGAGCACTATGGGACTCAACTTCTGAGGTCATTAGTCCCCTAGAACTTAGAACTAGTTAAACCTAACTAACCTAAGGACATCACAAACATCCATGCCCGAGGCAGGATTCGAACCTGCGACCGTAGCGGTCTTGCGGTTCCAGACTGCAGCGCCTTTAACCGCACGGCCACTTCAGCCGGCACAGCTTCTAAATAAAAGAAAGCAATATGCATGTATCTGACAAGAACATTGACAAAATGGCTTCACAAACAACTGTGACTTCTATCAATCAGACAATTTTTCAGTATATTATTCAATATCTCTATCCATGGATTCTCTCTCTCTCTCTCTCTCTCTCTCTCTCTCTGTGTGTGTGTGTGTGTGTGTGTGAGAGACAGTAAGATATTACAAATAACGTTATGAGCTATATACATTCAGCTGAGTTAATATTACGTTTGAGTAGTTTGTGCAGCATAAACAACGCAGAACTCTTCCATGTGAACATGTTTGAGACACTGTATTAATAAAATCCAACGCCTTCTTCTGAACAGTCTACTACCACTCACTCAGCAGCTTCATGGCAAGAACAATAGTATAAAGTAGTATTGACTGAACTGACTGTGTATCATTAACTTCTTTTTTTCTTTACCAGTAGAAAAGAAATCATCTGAAACAGCGTGTAAATACAACATTTATGTATAAAGTGGTTTCAAGTGAAGTAAGAGTGTATTACCTCTTAACAACCTGAAGAAATATATTCCAGCATCAATAGTAATTCACACATGTGGTTTCTTTTTTAAGATTGTTAGTAAAACTGCCAATTTCAAGTATAAAATTCTGTTTGTGTAATCAAGTGCTCACTTAAAAACAACTCAGGACAGTATTTAAAATCCACTAATTGAACAAACTCTTCCAGTACCAAGCAAAATGTGTCTCACATATGTAATATTTCCTATGATAATTTTTAGTATATAGTGGTCTAGTTGGCAAATGAATACAAATAAGATGAAATTAATAGAGAAAGCAAATAAAGTTTGGCACACAGAGATTCTTTGTAAGACTAACATTTCATCTTCTGTTACTGAGTAACTTTTATATGTAACCTTCTTCATGACCATAATTCCACAGTATTAGGTAAATGAAAACTGACATCCACTAGACAGATGACAGCACCAAGAACAGAGTAAAGGAACAGTCAGAGATAACTCTACATCAGAAGACTAAATTACAGAAGCAAGTGGCCACACTCTTAATGTGCAAAGTAAACAAGTTTCCCTAAGAGAATATTGGCACTGTTGCAAAATAAAATTATATGTCATAGTTTATGTATTCAGAAAATAATATGTAAAAGATTTATAATTTTGTAGTATGTAATAATATGTAAAAGATTTCTAACTTTTCCACGCCACATCACATGGCAGTTCACTTCCTCTTTCCATATCTGTAATTTTTTAGTTGTAGTACATTCCTCAATAAAAATATTTTTTTTTGTTTTAGGATAACCTAATTTGTAAGCATCTGAATGAGGCTTTGATATTTCTTCAAATGGTCCAATGTATATCTCTTTTTTTTATTTCGTTACTAATTACTCCAGATCTCCAATTCTGAACTTTGCAACTTTTACTTTTCTGTCATGTCTCTGTTTCCTTAAACTGTATTGTTATTCCTCCCATTTCTTGTGCAGTTAAGCTTCTACATTCAGGGTAGTCTAGCAGTTCATTCAAAACATTGTCAGGTTTTTTGTTGTACATAATTTTATACAGTGAAAATGCAGTAGTAGAATGCTATAAACTATTTAAAATGTCTTCAAAGTTCCTCACATAGTACACTCATCCTCAATGATTTTTACTGGAATACATTCTAGAAAATCTACTTATCTCTCTTATGTACCTTTCTGTTGGATTTCTGCCACACGGGATGAGCCTAGCGGTCTCAGGGGCTGCAGTCATGGACTGTGCGGCTGGTCCCGGCGGAGGTTCGAGTCCTCCCTTGGGAATGGGTGTATGTGTTTGTCCTTAGGATAATTTAGGTTAAGTAGTGTGTAAGCTTAGGGACTGATGACTTTAGCAATTAAGTCCCATACGTTTCACACACATTTGAACATTTTCTTGTTGGATTGCTAGCTGGAAAATATGCAGAAATTATACATGTTTTACATTTTCATCCCTCAAAAAAAGTTTTTCCATACTTTGAAAGTGTATTGCTCCCCATTATCTGACAGTATGGCTTTGGGTCTCCCTTCATTCCTGAAAACAGTTTTTACACATTTCAGAGACAATGTTCTTGCAGGTAGCTTGTCTTAACAGATAAAGTTTGATGAATTTTGAGAACAGATTAACCATCACAAAAATATAGGTATAACCACCTTAAGATTTTGGTGACTTCCAATAAAATCCACCCCCAGTAATTGCAATTGTGATTTTGGTAGAAAGTTTTGCTTATAGCCTCCGCATGTTTGATTACTAACTTTTGTTCTCTGACATATGACACAGGTTGAAAGAGTATACCCCTTCTTGTGATGTTATGAAAATATAAATTTTCTTGAATTTTCTGTACACTTTTGAATATTCTACAATGACCATACCTTTCATGTACATACCAAATAACTGTGTCTATTAACTGTTCTGGTGAACATAACTCTGGGATACTTCTCCAAAAAGCACCCTTGAAAACTTAAAAGATCGAACCAACTTTTCCTTTTCCTTTCTTACCAATATAGCTTTTTACTAGTTTCCAATTTGAATCATGATTTGGATTCCACCTGATGTCTTTCCAAATCTTAGTTTTTTCCTTCTCATCTTTAATTCCATTCATAAACAGAATTTTGAAATTTTTATTGTATTCTATTCCAGCCTTCTCATTCTAATTGTCCAATGGTAGTCTAGACAATGTATCAGCATCACCTTTTCTTTACCTTTTATGTATCTAATGGTTTGATTAATCTGTGGCAGAAGAGGTGCCCACAGTGTGATCCTCTTGTGTTATAGTTTACACTCCTGTAAATAGCTCAGTACATAATTATTTCATGTACTAAAAAATAATTCCTGAATTTGTAAAAATGGCCTCTAAATAGCCAGTACTTCCTTTTCTGAAACTATGTAATTTTTTTCATGTTTCTGTAAAGCTCTACTTGCAAAAGTTATTGAACAGTGCTTCACTTTCCCATTACAGATTTTTCTTTAAATAAATGAGTCCCAATGCCACTATCACTGCTATCATGAGTTATATAAAAGGGTGCAGAAAAATTATGTCTATATAAGATTTAACTGTCAAAAAGTTCTTTCTTTATCTCCTCAAAGGCTTGCTGGCAATTTTCATCTCAAATCCAAATCTTTTATTCTTAAGAAGGTTATTCAAACATAGCCCATTAAGGGCTTATGTTTTTACATATTTTCTGTAGTAATTAGTTAACGTAAAAATGACTTTAACCTCTTTTATTTCTAGGTTTAAGAAATTTTGTTATGACCAAGATAATCTCTCCATCAGGCAAAATTGTCCTCTGTTATGCAGAGCACCAGAAATTTCAGTTTAGTCACTGCAAACTTGCACTTTTTCAATTTCTAAGGTCATTCCCCCTTTCCTTAATTTCTGCCCACCCTTGAAATGTTCTTTCCAACTTTTCCCAGTCACTATGTTGTTTACATGTTTAGTTAGTTTATTTGACAGTTGTTTTCCCAACACACAATCCAAACTCATAATGAATTCAGCCACAGACACATTTCATCTAAAAGGTGTTACACATTACTGGAATCGTCCCTCAACATAGAAAAAAAGTTGTGTATTTGCTAGACTCAGGTTCAAGAAAATTTAATAAAAACCAGAAGTAAGGTCAAGACTTGACGTATAGGATATGCTTCCAAATTTATTTAGATGCTGATTTACAATCTCTGGATGGTCTCTTTCTCTGTGCAAGTATTTATTTAACTGTCAGGAATCAAATACAGTTCTCATTCCCCCATCTCTTTTTCCCAAAATAACCAATGGACTATTCTACTCACTACAACCCCCAGGTCTTCATGGTCTATAGTTCCTTATCAATAACCTCTATTTTGAAACTAGAACACAGAAACGTTTTATGAAAAAGGTCTCAGGTTTCAGACAGAAACCACGTCTGGACTTCAGCACGCTCAAGATGCTACACCAGAAATCGAAGAACAACAACAAGAAGAAGAAAGAACAAAAAAAAAATCATTAGAGCAGTTGATCGAAGAATGACAATGATCATAGATATTAGTTTCCAATTTAACTGTCCTTTGTAGGTCATGAACTTTTAATTAATATTTTTCGTAATATTTATGTAAAGAAAGTTCGTCTTTTCAGTTTTTGACGCTTTATAACTCGTAACGTAGTTTTTCGTGGTAAATAAAGTTCACTTTCACGAAAGTTTATCGCACAAGTGTCTGCTCCAAGAAGCAAGCAGTATAGTACTGCACACAACTGGTAACATAACCTGCCATTCAAGAATGCTGTTCCCTTCTGCAACTCAGGGTATAATCATTGGTTCCAACAACCAAAAGTGATATCCAGTGACGACAAGAATTTTGCCCCATGAAACCTCTGCAGAAGTTTTTGAAACGAAACCAGTCCATCATTTTGCACAATTTTGTTTAGTTTGCAGGCATCTATCACTAAATGTGCACTGCAGTCCTTTTCCAGAACGCCAAACAAAGTGTTGATTTATTCGTTCCTAGCAGTCTCATAACTGTCCAATCTAACATCCAATTTATTTCATTTTGTACAGAGTCTCTACGGAGAAAAGGTTCCAGATACATCGTTGCCACTATCTCTTCGTGTGGGTTTATTGTCAAGCTACACTCCAAGTTATTAACTACTCCTGGGGAGTCAATACAACACTGGCCTCCAAAAACACTGTCTTTCAAGTGCGTTTTTGTGTCGTGGTCAAAATATTCATTACGTGAATTCTTTCAGCTGCTTTAGCATTTTGTTAGCATTTTTTTTTGTTCAGCCAGAGGATTGCTTATTTTCACTATACCTACTTCTCTTACTACCATAAACCCTTGGATCTTAGTTACTGTCATCTCTTGCCTTCCGTCGAACTTCTGCAGTACCCAAACACTGATCTTTTCGTTTTACAAAATGTATTAATAGATGCTTTTCACGTACGTGGAATGTCAGCTGAAATCCGAAAAATCAAATTTACAGGAAAAACGGTTTAGAAAGTCAGCACACACAACCAATTCAACACAAGGATGTGGAATAATTAAGAATAAGTGTCCCACATAGCTGTTAATAATCTGCAAAGGTTGCCACACCTTTCAATTGATTGCTTTGGACAATTTTCCTATTGCTCCAAACATTTTACACCTGACACCAGTATTAACACCATTCTTCCTTCTCTTTCAAATGCATCAAAATACTGATGATTTACCACAGATATTTCCAAACTGCTGTTCCTAATTATTTCGTTATTTATACCATTGCAATAGGACTGATGTTAATACTAGTTGGCATTGGATCATCTCTGTGTAATAAATCTTGTCATTGTTCTGTGATCAAAATCTTGCTTACCAGAAGAGTTATAAGTTTTCTCTCTCATCAGGAGTAAACAACGAAACTCCTTAAGAACCCTGTCATGAAATGACCAATCACATAGGTTCTGTGGTATACACCACTTCTGTCCTGCGTTTAAAAGAAACGTAGTACTACTATTTAGCCCAAACAATAGTTCACATTTGGATAGCCCATTGAATACAAATCTGTATATGCTATCACTTCCCACCTTGACCACTTTTAAAGGTTTCAGTACTTCTGCTTTAGTAAATTAAAAAGTCCTGACCCAAGGGTGCATTCACGAATGACCACTTTCCCATGTCCATTTTCTGATCTATATTTGCCAATGAAATGTAGTTCCATTTACTTCCTATCCTACAGTGTTTTGTTCACATTCATTGAATAACATTGAAATCCTCAAAATATCAACTTATTTTCACAAAAGTAGGATGATGTCTGAAACTATCAATGGAGGTCTTTAAGTTCCTAATATCGTGACACTCCCGTCTCCTCATGTCAAAGTTAAATATAGTCTCACCAAAGTCAGGGTTGCTGGAAATCCAAACAAAATGGACAACATGGGCAGAGGCCAGGCCATGCAGATGCCTCTGTAACTGCCTCCACACTCCAAGCTCAAGTATGGCCCCACAGTTTTGCACTTTCTTTTCATTCACTTCAAAAACCCTTTTCTTCAACTTTGGAATTTGACATAAATGTTGACAACTCAGAAATCGTAGCGCCTAATCGATCATGTACCGGGATATTATTTAATTTAACAGCTCAGGGAGAGTACATTGATTGATATAGTCTGACAATCCACAATGGCCGCTACTGTGTAGGCTGTTACATGAGTCTGGATGCCTATTGGGCGGTGCATGATGTGCACTGGCCTATGTTAGCTGCAGTTCAGTTAGTATTGCCATAGGCTAAATAAATAACCATCTTTGGTAAATAAAGACATTAATATCAGAAGTACTGTGGTTATGTTCATAGTAAAGACTAAATTCGTTTCTGTGGTGATTATTGTAGTATTTAAACTATATTTATTACGCTTAGAAATTTGAATAAAAAAGTCAGTATCACTACTAAAAAAGTTACAGCTGCTAAGTTACTTGCGCTTGTTTTATGCCTGTTGTGATTTATGGCAGCAAATTTGTAATTCTTAAAGAAACCAAGTGTTTTAGTGTTCACTCTATGTGGCTGACAGTAATGTCTATATCAGCTACTGAAATTTTATGTTTAGGGTCTCACTTGTTTGTATCTGTAGATGACTTATCAAATACTAACTTCAAATAGATCTATGTGCTTTGAAAGTTTATCTGGCAGATACTACCAGTAAGTAACAGCTACAGCACTTTTCATAGGTTAAACTGTCAGTTATATAGTCAGCATATCATTTGTACATGATGGTACCTTATCTATTAGCTGTAATATGGATTTCTTATAAGAAAAATATCAAAATCACCTTAGTGTTAGCGGGCCGATGTGGCCGAGCGGTTCTAGGCGCTTCAGTCTGGAACCGCGCGACCACTTCGGTCGCAGGTTCGTATCCTGCCTCGCGCATGGATGTATGTGATGTTCTTAGGTTAGTTTGGTTTAAGTAGTTCTAAGTTCTAGGGGACTGATGACCTCAGATGTTAAAGTCCTATAGTGCTCAGAGCCATTTGAATCATTTTGAACCTTAGTGTTTTTGAAAAAACTAAACTTATTTTTTAAAAAATGTGTCCAGAGTACACTTCTGATATTATTACTAATGTCTTGATCCATTTAGGTAATACATTCCAAATTATATTACATAGGGCTAAATATTATTATTACAAAGATTTAATTCCAAGAGAATGTGATACAATGCAAATAGTAGGTAAGAACAATTGATACCAGTTTCTCGAATTATATCATAATCTGTGTTCACCAAATCATCCAATAAACGACAAGAAATTGTTTATATGTGGCACGCTGATGACTACATTTCTGGCTATCGTCTTTCCGAAAGTTCTGCATCGAGAATCAGACATGAAAAACATAAATCTACCCACACACATACACATACACAAATACACATAAACGCACACACTCTCTCTCTCTCACACACACACACCCTCACAGAGAGAGAGAGAGAGAGAGAGAGAGAGACTGAAATGTGGAACTTAAAAAATTAAACTTTTTAACAAATAATAGGGCAGTATGTTAGTTCTACAAAGCAGCAAAACTTTCGTCTATTTCACTTCAAACATAAAAAAACTCTTTTCTTGCCAACTCACGCACTTAAAAATGACTTAAAATTGATCCAAAATAGTGTTTGTTAATAGCTGTGGTCGAGAACTGTGAATTTCCAAATCAACGAAGCTCATTATCCAGACCAATTTAGAACATTGCCTTACGTTAATTAATAAAATAGACTTGCATCATCATTACTGGTATCTCAAAGTAGTGCACACTTCTTACCAAATAATATCGACTGTATAGTTCCAATGGAATTTAAACTCATAAGCAGAGACGAGATGGAATAAGATCGCCGTCAAGGATACCGTCAAGCAAGTCGTAAACATCTAAACTCAAACTCATTCCGAAAATTCTTTTGTCGACGTCTCATTTCCGTTGCTACTGAACATTCGGGTTATTAGGCGAATTGCAACACAAAAAAGCAGTGATAATTCAAATTCATAAGACAGTGAATGGAAACTGAAACATCACTACTTCTTCACTGCAGAAGGAAAAGGACAGATATATAGCAGTCGGATAATCACACGTAAAATAATGCAAAGTCAACATCACCTACTTCTGTTGCCTCATAACATTAATTATTTATAAAAAGATGTTGGAAAAGGTAAGCTTGGA
This sequence comes from Schistocerca nitens, assembly GCF_023898315.1. Classification (NCBI taxonomy): domain Eukaryota; kingdom Metazoa; phylum Arthropoda; class Insecta; order Orthoptera; family Acrididae; genus Schistocerca; species Schistocerca nitens. The sequence goes on from NC_064614.1 coordinate 552,859,562, forward strand.
TGGAATTAGGTTATTGTCATTAAATGCTCCTTAATAACGTGTAGCAGAGTTCAACGGTGTGTTTAAATCATTGTCACAAAACCTCAGTTTAAGCACCCGTAAGTTGAAATAACAGCTTCATTTCGTGACGTCCGATCGAAGAGCCTTTGGATGGCTATCCTAAATATCGCCAAAAGATCTGGTGTCTACAATTTACTGTTACTGACAGCTGGAAGACATTGTCAAGCCTTTATCAGAGGGAACATATCCCACACATATACAGTCATCAGTGAGCCTGGTGAATGGCTAAAACAAAGGAAGGAATATCTCTCTGCTATATTCTGATGTAGGATGGAACATTTGAGGATGTATCTGCTAACACTTTTTCTTCTTAAAATGTGGTGTCAAGAAAACGCAAGAAGGATCTGACTTTAGTGTCTAATCAGCTAGCGGTTTATCGCAATTCATAACTGCTGCAGTAGATATCTGTATGCCAATGTTTTTCATGGCGCATGCCTTATTATCATACACGGTAGATGTCTCAAACATTTAGAGATATCGAGACGGTACAGAATCCAAAAGAGTATTTTAAGAAATTACCTGTTATAAATGAACAGTTCAGGTGATACGAATTCTCGAATGAGAAATATGTGTGGGGCACAGTTGTAAAATGCTTACGTTTCGTAACAAATAACTACCTGCCCCACTGTAGAAGAGTGTGCTATCCTGAAAAAAAGTCACCTGTGACGTATCCAATGCGGAGTTTACAATTCATAACTATTTTTCAATCATGGAGCATTACTCATATAGAAATTTGGAGGCATATACATGGGTATTCACGAACGCCGGCCGGAGTGGCAGAGTGGTCCTAGGCGCTACAGTCTGGAACCTCGCGACCGCTACGGTCGCCGGTTCGAATCCTGCCTCGGACATGGACGTGTGTGATGTCCTTAGGTTAGTTAGGTTTAAGTAGTTCTAAGTTCTAGGGGACTGATGACCACAGCAGTTAAGTCCCATAGTACACAGAGCCATTTGAAACATATTCACGAACACTTCTCGGGTTTCATAAGACGAAAAAGCGAAAACTACACTAAATAAAGACAATTGACTCATATCACTGGAAAAAAGCATCTCTCTAACTTTCGATTCATAATAAGAGCCATGGGGTAATTGCAGAGAAACGCGTCAGAACATGTACACAAACCATCCACTCCATGTTGCCGCCTCGAATTACCTCGCGCCTCTAGACAGACAACCCAGTGAACAGAGTTGCACTACGGACTGTTGCCGTTGCATCTTCCTGGGCAGCAGCAGCAGCGATTTCAATGAACTGCATGTGCGTGCTCCTCTGACACTTTTGTTATTTGCCGCATCACAAACAATACCTATATTAAGACCAGTAATATGCGTTAAAAACTCGGAGAGATACTGTATCCACTAATGTGTGTCTATTTTATGCATTTTTCATAAAATGAAGAACCGCGACAGTTGTTGAACCAATAGTATTTCATCGTTTACGACTGCTTTTGGAACGATAAAAGTCAGTCTTCTGGCAGACACTGTAACGATTGAAACAATATATTATAATAAGCCCTAATTGGACAGTGGATTCGGGAGGACGACGGTTCAATCCCGCGTCCGGCCATCCTGATTTAGGTTTTCCGTGATTTCCCTAAATCACTCCAGGCAAATGCCGGGATGGTTCCTCTGAAAGGGCACGGCCGACTTCCTTCCCCATCCTTCCTTAATCCGATGAGACCGATGACCACGCTGTCTGGTCTCCTTCCCCAAACCAACCAACCTAATTGGACAGTGAAAATGTAACAGGAAACTGATGACCGAACAAGAGCCGCGCATTGCGCCACATAGAGTGACACTTGTACAGACAGGAAATGTGTTGACACTGGCACGGAGCTGAGGACACTGTAGGTAGTGGATTGGGTGTTCCGGAAGTAAGATACACCGGCCTGTCCACTGCTACCTGCAACGTATTCCAGGGAAGGCCAAAGCTCATTTCCTGCACGAACTTCCCTGTCCTCGCAACAGTTCGTAGTGTGTGTGGGTTTCCCCAAGGGTTCAATACTGCAGATGACCTCTTACTGACAAGCAGTGTTCCGTGTTTTAGTGCTGAGATAATGGAGTACACCGAGACCACCAAACGGGAGCCTTTACTGATTTACAAAGGACTTCAGTATATGGTGGGCTACACAAACAAACAAGAAGTGACTTACTGCAGGTGTAAATTTTATAAACAATAAATGCAAAGGAAGATTATCCACAAAAAAATTTGGGGAAGGTAGTCATGTTTAAAAATTGAGATGAAGCAGGAAATGAAGTACGAAAACATTTTGTGAGCGCAAAGAAGCGGGCAAAAGAAACAGATGCTATAGATTCATCAGTTTACGTTGAAGAAGTAGGGCAACTCTTCAATCGAGACTACGACTTAGTAACGTTGTTAACATCACACAGTAGAGTGAAACAATCGTTACATTGCATTAGATAGAAACGTATGACAACTACACGAGATACTACCTCTTCTAGAGGGATATTCTTCCAAGAAGACAATTTGCTGATAAATAATGGTAGCAGATGATAACAAGGGACCGAAGGACAGAATATTGGTGTTTGTCGGCGTAAAGGGAATAGCCTTTTTACAACACTGCGAATCATTCTTTGTGCATGGGAACGTTCAAATGTTCGAGCAACCAGTTTGAACAGTAGTTTATACTCTGCCCAGAGCTTAACACTTCGTGGGTGGAAACAGAAACCATTCCAGTTCTTTACGCTTTGCTGCTAAATAAAAAAGTGGGAAACATATTAACGTTTTTTAAGCTATTAAAAGTAAAGTGCCTGGACGGAAACCTGCATCTCTGATGAAAGACTTCGAAATTGCCATCGTCCAAGTAGCTAACAGTTTGTTTTCAGTAACATTAATGCACGGAAGTATGTAAACACATCAAGCTTCCTGCAAAAATTTTGATTCCGGGTGTTTAAAAAAAGTTGGCACTCAGCTGAGAAAAGCAAACTTATGGTAAAATGGAGTTTAATATTTTATCAAAAAATGAATGTTGTTACAAGACAGATCAGCGCCATAACGTTTTCCCTTCGTGCTTATATGAGGATTCTTTTCAAGATCAGGGTAGCCTTGTTCTTGCATGTTGTGGATAAAAATTTAATCACAGTCTTCTTGAGAGGTGCCGGCCGCTGTGGCCGAGCGGTTCTAGGCGCTACAGTCTGGAACCGCGCGACCGCTACGGTCGCAGGTTCGAATGCTCCTCGGGCATGGATGTGTGCGATGTCCTTAGGTTAGTTGGGTTTAAGTAGTTCTAAGTTCTAGGGGACTGATGACCTCAGATGTTAAGTCCCATAGCGCTCAGCGCCATTTGAACAATTTTTTTTTTCTTGAGAGGTGAAGTGGTAGGCGTATCTTATTGTAATAAGCCAGTGCCTATTTCCTTGTAGCCTGTTGACTGTACGTAACAGGACTTCAGAGTATTCCTAAAGTTTATATCTACACAGTCAACAGAGTAATTGGTTTCCAACCACTGGCTGCCAGCTGTTTCGCTTCAGTGTTCCTGGAACTCTTACAACTTGTTTTTCCTTATTTGAGTTTATGCCAGGTTCGGAGTAAAGATGGTTCTGTTTGATGGTGATATAAATAAAGAAAAAGAGAACTCTGCTTTTAAGCAATATGACTGAAGAAAGTATTCATCATACTGGAGCAGAGAAACTAACGTCCCAATAATTTTCACAGTTTTTTCACTGTGTAAATACCTCATCGATTTCAGAACGAACACTCAACGAATGAATCAACAGTTAGCTCAAGTTATCATACTGATTTCAGGTTGCAAAGTATTGCGCAGTTTCATTGATTTTCGGGTCATGTTGGCAGTGTGGAAACTCGGCTACAGCTAGAACTTGTTCATCTACAGTTTGACATTTGCGTGACGGGTTTCATAGCAAAATAGCTCTGGCAGACATGTGTTTACCCAAAGTAAATTTTCCCGACTTTACAAGCCTGTCGATGTTTAGACTTACATATACCTGCTGCTTTTTTACGCATTGAAGAGAGCGAAATCCACCCACAGAAGCTCATTGGTAGACTTCAACTTAAGAGCTTGTCTTCGAATTAGCATTATTCAAAAAGTGTTAACAGGCATTGATCCTTTAGTGAAAAGCAAAATAGGTAATATTCATTGACATTCTATGGTTCTATGTTTAACGTTTAAATAAAACTGTAACGAAAAATAAATTTGTCAATTTACACACGTCATAAAAAGTTTTGCATCACCTGGTTTCCAGGACTCCTGAAGATAGACGTTGTGGTCAGTGTATCACAGCACAGTCCCCTTGACTGTTCAGAGATGTCACTAAACCCACCCAAAGATGTAAACAACCATGCATATGCAGCGCCTATAAGAGGGAGGGACCCGACAGCCTATCACTTTCAGTTATTCCACCAGGAAGGAGATACACGGCTCGTGTTGTCTGTAGTTCAACCATGCCTAGACAGTCAATACCACGGTTCAATCGAAACCGCATTGTTAATTTTTGCCAGCAAGGGCTCTCAACAAGGGAAGTGTCCAGGCTTCTCGGAGTGAACCAAAGCGATGTTATTCGGACATGGAGGAGATACAGAGAGACAGGAACTGTCGATGACATATCTCGCTCAGTCCGCCCAAGGGCTCGTACTGCAGTGGATGAACGCTACCTATGGATTGTGGCTCGGAGGAACTCCGACAGCAACACCACCATGTTGAATAATGCTTTTCGTGCATCCAGAGGACGTCGTGTTACGACTCAAACTTCGCGCAATAGGCTTTATGATGCGCAACTTCACTCCCGACGTCCATGGCGAGGTCTATCTTTACAACCACAACACCATGCAGCGCGGTAAAGATGGGCTCAACAACATGCCGAATGGAACGCTCGGGCTTGGCATCTCGTTCTCTTCACCGATGAGTGTCTCATATGCCTTCATCCAGATAATCGTCGGGGGCGTGTTTGCAGGCAACGCGGTCAAGCTGAACGCCTTAGAGACACTGTCCAGCGAGTGCGGCAAGGTGGATGTTCCCTGCTGTTTTGGGGTGGATTATGTTGGGCCGGCGTACGCCGCTGGTACTCATGGAAGCCGCCGTAACGGCTGTACGATACGTGAACGCCATCCTCCTGCCGATATTGCAACCATATCGGCAGCATATTGGCGAGGCATTCGTCTTCATGGACGACAATTCGCGCCCCCATCGTGCACATCTTGTGAATGACTTCCTTCAGGATAACGACGTCGATCGACTAGAGTTTCCAGCATGTTATCCAGACATGAATCCTATCGAACATGCCTGGGATAGACTGAAAAGGGTTGTTTATGGAAGATGTGACCCACCATCAACTCTGAGGGGTCTGCGCCGAATCGCCATTGAAGAGTGGGACAATCTGGACCAACAGTGCCTTGATGAACTTGTGGATAATATGTCACGATGAATACAAGCATACATCAATGCAAGAAAACGTGCTGCTGGGTATTAGAGGTACCGGTGTGTACAGCAATCTGGACCACCAATCCTGAAGGTTTTGCTATATGGTGGCACAATATGCAATGTGTGGTTTTCATGAGCAATAAAAAGGGCGGAAATGATGTTTATGTCGATCTCTATTGCAATTTTCTGTACAGGTTCAGGAACTTTTGGAACAGAGGTGATCAAAACTTTTTTGATGTGCGTAAATTTCGTCCTAAAACGGCAGTCATCGTGAGGCTGCAACAATCGTAGGAACTACCATGTTTCTTACCCCCGTTCTTTTCATCAAGATGTTGAAAAGACACATTGAATTTCATTGTCAGTTCTGTTTAACACAACAGTCTTAAAAATAAATCTGCCACGAAACGCATTAATGAAGCGATACATAGTTTCTCACTGCTGTTGGCGTGAGCGCGAGCCAGCTCGCAGGAGCACCTGTGGTGAACTGCTAGACTTCAGCCGGCCGGTGTGGCCGTGCGGTTAAAGGCGCTTCAGTCTGGAACCGCGTGACCGCTACGGTCGCAGGTTCGAATCCTGCCTCGGGCATGGATGTGTGTGATGTCCTTAGGTTAGTTAGGTTTAATTAGTTCTAAGTTCTAGGCGACTGATGACCTCAGAAGTTTAGTCGCATAGTGCTCAGAGCCATTTTTTTTGCTAGACTTCATAGCGTGCCTGTTGCTTGTTGTTGTCTTCAGTCCTGGGACTGGTTTTATGCAGCTCTCCATGACATACAGTAAAGCTGCATGCCCTCGGGAAAAATTACGGCTGTAGTTTCCCCTCGCTTTCAGCCGTTCGCAGTACCAGCACAGCAAGGCCGTTTTGGTTAGTGTTACAAGGCCAGATCAGTCAATCATCCAGACTGTTGCCCCTGCAACTACTGAAAAGGCTGCTGCCCCTCTTCAGGAACCACACGTTTGTCTGGCCTCTCAACAGATACCCCTCCATTGTGGTTGCACCTACGATACGGCTATCTGTATCGCTGAGGCACGCAAGCCTCCCTGCCAACGGCAAGGTCCACGGTTCATGGGGGGAGGATAGCGTGCCTGTACCTGTGACAAGACGGTTAACCCAGCAAGAGGCCCAGGCTCCCTGCAAGTGTCACTCTGTGCAAGTGTTCCGACCGCCTGCACGCAACCGGCCCATTCTGTTGCCCGCAGTGCGAGTAGTCGAACTCAGCTGTACCGGGAACAGAGTGCGCGGGCCGCGATGCGCAGTCGAGGCCCGTGTCAGTAGGGCTCGGTGCAGCTGGGAAACGCGGCGTCAGAAAGGCGGGAATGGCTGGCCACACGCGATCGGATTTGCTCTCTGAATCGTCTGCACTCCGTTGAGAATCTTGAAGGGCTGATACGCTAGGAGCGGTGCATTCCTTGATGCTTTATAATGAAAAACAGCTCTTAATTTAAAATAATGGATGTGACGCTACACTGCGTAATACTACACTACTGGCCATTAAAATTGCTACACCACGAAGATGACGTGGTACAGACGCGAAATTTAACCGACAGGAAGAAGTACTGTGATATGGAAATGATTAGCTTTTCAGAGCATTCACACAAGGTTGGCGCCGGTGGTGAAACCTACAACGTGCTGACATGAGGAAAGTTTCCAACCGATTTCTCATACACAAACAGAGGCTGACCGGCGTTGCCTGGTGAAACGTTGTTGTGATGCCTCGTGAAAGGATGAGAAATGCGTACCATCACGTTTTTGACTTTGATAAAGGTCGGATTGTACGTAGCCTATCGCAATTGCGGTTCATCGTATCGCGACATTGCTGCTCGCATTGGTCGAGATCCAATGACTGTTAGCAGAATATGGAATCGGTGGGTTCAGGAGGGTAATACGGAAGGCCGTGCTGGATCCCAACGGCCTCATATCACTAGCAGTCGAGATGACAGGCATCTTATCCGCATGGTTGAAACGGATCGTGCAGCCACGTCTCGATCCCTGAGTCAACAGATGGGGACGTTTGCAACACAACAATCATCTGCACGAACAGTTCGACTACGTTTGCAGCAGAATAGACTATCAGCTCGGAGACCATGGCTGCGGTTACCCTTGACGCTGCATCGCAGACAGGAGCGCCTGCGATGGAGTACTCAACAACGAACATGGGTGCACGAATGGCAAATCGTCATTTTTTCGGATGAATCCAGGTTATGTTTACAGCATCATGATGGCCGCATCCGTGTTTGGCGACATGGCGGTGAACGCACATTGGAAGCGTGTATTCGTCATCGCCAGCGTGATGGTATGGGATGACATTGGTTACACGTCTCGGTCACCTCTTGTTCGCATTGACGGCACTTTGAACGGTGGACGTTACATTTCAGATGTGTTACCACCCGTGGCACTACCCTTCATTCGATCCCTGCGAAACCCTACATTTCAGCAGGATAATGCACGACCGCATGTTGCAGGTCCTGTACGGGCCTTTCTGGATACAGAAAATGTTCGACTGCTGCCCTGGCCAGCACATTCTCGAGATCTCAATGGTGGTCGAGCAACTGGCTCGTCACAATACGCCAGTCACTACTCTTGATGAACTGTGGTATCGTGTTGAAGCTGCATGGGCAGCTGTACCTGTACACGCCATCTAAGCTCTGTCTGACGCAATGCCCAGGGGTATCAAGGCCGTTATTACGGCCAGAGGTGGTTGTTTTGGGTACTGATTTCTCAGGACCTATGCTTCCAAATTGCGTGTAAATGTAATCACATGTCAGTTCTAGTATAATATATTTGTCCAATGAATACCCGTTTATCATCTACATTTCTTCTTGGTGTAGCAATTTTAATGGCCAGTAGTGTATATTGAACATACTACAAGCAACGTTTTATTGGTTTATGCACTTCATTCTTTCCTTTTTCCGCTTCTTTCTGTAACATACACCTTCCTCAGCTCTTTTATGAAACCTGATTTTGTAGCTATTACACTTTGGTCCATAGTCGGAAGATTGTCTGGAAATGTTTCAACTATAGTTTCGTAAATCCTGATTTTTATATTGTTCTTTGTGTAATGTTCCTAGATCATTTTCCACAACCAAGGTCTTTTTCGGTACAGTTTTGTAAGTTTTTCGATATGGTGAACAGTTCACTCTTTCACCATACTGTAAGTAACTAGAATTTGCTGTCACGCAAAAACCACAGAAAAACTCATGGACTTTATGAACGTGGTCTGTTCCGTTGCTGCAGAAGTCTGCACATGTGCACCCTGTTGAGGAGGCCTGATCGGCTGTTTCCAGAACTGCAGCTGACGGCCTCAAGGTCGTGTCTCGACTAGTGCACAGGTGGAGACTGCAGGTGTTCCAGAATACGTCTGATGTTTACACACGAAACCACACAAAATTCAGCTACTGCAAACTCTTCGTAAAAGTGACGAACAGCAACGTGTGCAGTTATGTAATTTCGTTCTTGGCAAGATGTAGTGTGTAAGTTTTCTTACACTCTTAGTGTTTAGTGACAAGGCAACATTCCATTTAAATGGAAAGCTGAAACGTCCTAATGTAAGAATATGGGTTACGGAACAACCACATGAAGTTGTACAACATGAGAGGGAATCTCCAACATTAAATGGGGTTTGTGCAGTCTCACGTGAAAAGGCGTAAAGTCCATTTTTCTTTGCCGAGAACACTGTTACATGGTGCACGTATCTCGATATGCTTGAGAACTTTCTTTTCCCACAGTTGGAGACTGACTCAAACGACTTCATTTACGAAGAGGATGGGGCATCACCACTCTGGCATCCGGATATGCAGGAATTTTTAAATCAAAGGATTGTTGAACGATAAATCTGTAGCACTGGACCAAATGATCCAATGTTACATTACTGTCCTCCAAGGTCACCGGACCTGTGTGTATGTGATTATTTCATGTAGGGGGTTATAAAATGTTTATGTGCCTCCGTTACCAACAATAATGAATGAAGTAAGACTTCGCATAACAGCAGCTGTGACAGCTGTAACTCAATACATGCTCGCTGCAGTGTGGGAACGGTTTGAATACCGCACTGGCATATGCCGTGCACCTCAAGGGGGACATATTGAACACCTATGAGAAGGTATGGAAAAAAAACTTCTTGAGTTTCCCGTTCATCAAAAAACAAAATTCATTGTATACCTTTATTAGTTTCAAAAACATAGACGTGCCAAATTGGATGATTCTTTTTGATACGCCTTGTATTTTACATAGGTTGTAGTTTCTGACTTCTAACAAAATATCTGCCCAATAAGCCAGACTTTGCCTTGGGAAAGTGTACCTGGTGAGAAAAAGATAAACTTTATACTGTGTGAGAACAGTTTTGCCCTGGAATAACCATCTAACTTCCATATGTGACAATAAAAAACTTTCAAGTTCAAATGGTTCAAATGGCTCTAAGCACTATGGGAGTTAACATCTGAAGTCATCAGTCACCTACACTTACAACTACTTAAACCTAACTAACCTAAGGACATCGCACACATCCATGCCCGAGGCAGGATTCGAACCTGCGAGCGTAGCAGCAGCGCGGTTCCAGACTGAAGCGCCTAGAACCCCTCGGCCACAGCGGCCGGCTGACTTCCACCATATGTCATCTGTGTAACAAAAGTTACACATCCCATTTCATAAAACAGGGAACGTAAGAAGTTACCGGAAATGACAAATGCCAAAAATATACGTTAGAAAACCTTTATCAACATGAAACACCTAAGAAGTATTAAAAAGAGTAAACGGAACCCGCAACGTGTGCAAGATACATTAGAAAGCGACAGCACCTCTATAACACATTATGTAATATGGATCATATTCGTTTAATAAATGATGATTGATAAGTGTCGTCAGGAAACTTCAGTCATGCTTTATTCTTAATAAATGTGTTTCAGCTGCCTCATTCTGTAACTGTTCGTACAGAATGTCTCCTTCTTCATCATTTTATTCCAGCAGTAAATACAAGAACAAATCGCCATTACTAATTAGAGAAAGGTGCGTCTACTTTCACGAACTATTCACGACTGAGCTGCAGAATACTTGCACGTGGTGCGCTCAGGTAGTGCGTTTGGCGCCAGCGCCTTCAAATAAAATGCTTCAACTTCCATATCCTCCATACTTTAGTGAGTATGTGGCACTTGTTCCATCTTTGAAAACAATTTCTACACACTCTGCAGCAAGCACAGAAATACTTGTTTTGTAAATAAAACCGCCTTTTCTTGCTGCAACTTAATTTTTTTTCCCAGACGCTTTTATCCTTTTTCTTACTTTAAGGCATCTTCAAAAAAAAAAAAAAAAAAAATGGTTCAAATGGCTCTGAGCACTATGGGACTCAACATCTTAGGTCATAAGTCCCCTAGAACTTAGAACTAATTAAACGTAACTAACCTAAGGACATCACACACACCCATGCCCGAGGCAGGATTCGAACCTGCGACCGTAGCAGTCCCGCGGTTCCGGACTGCAGCGCCAGAACCGCTAGACCACCGCGGCCGGCAAGGCATCTTCAGTGGGATAGTTTGCTGTGATCTGAGTTTCCTTTCATCTGGTCTGGAGGTCGCGCTACCGCTTTATTTCCGACACATAAGCAGAGTTTTCTATTCCGAACTTTTTCACACTGTTCACCATGTTCCTGCTTCTTTTTATGGTGTGCTATTATTCTTTTGCCACTCGATATAGCTATTTGATTGAACACAGTGCTTTTAACAACGTAAATATTGTAACTTTCCACACAAACAAATTTGTTATTCACACAATACCAGGCATTTCCATGTGAGGAGGTTGTTAAAAGCACAGTGTTCGAACAAGTAGCTTTATAGAGTGGCAAAAGAATAATAGCACACCACAAGAAAGAATCAGAAACATGCCGAGCAGAGCGAAAAAGTTTGGAATACAAAATTGTGCCTATGTGTCGGAAATAAAGTGGCAGTGCGGACTCCAGACCAGGTAAGAGGAAACTCAGATCACGGCAAACTACCCCACTGAAGATGCCTTAAAGCAAGAAAAAGTCGAAGCGGGTCTGGGAAAAAGAAATTAAGTCGCAGGAAGGAAAAGGCAGTTTTATTCACAAAACAAGAATTTTGACATGTTAGCTACATTTAGCTCAAAGCAACGTATCACATAAAATGAACCAAACGTAAAGTAGCCAGCGACCACATTTTCACTGCAAACCCTTCAAATTTTGTGCTACAGAGTAAGTAATCGGAAATTAAATATCACAGTAACTATGACCAATATCGAATGAATAAGCACTTCATCATCGGCCTGTAATATGAAACTATAATATACGAAAAAAATCAGTTTTGTGTGCCCATTACAGAATGGAGTGAGAGGTACACCAGTGAAGAAAACGCGCAACTGCGAAACAAGTCGTTTTCAATGTTTTGAAGGAGCAGGACGATCTCTACCAAGAAACTAACTCCGGGAGTTGATCAGCTTTGCTTCATTTACATATAGTATTTTTTTCACAGATTAATGAGCTTTTATTGCTTACAACAACAAAAACAGAAAACTCATTATTCTCGTTTACTGCTATCAGCAGCTTCGTGGGAAACGCTCGTTACTTTCCTGTGTGATCTTTTCTCTTACTGCTACTCGTTATACATTTCTAGCTTTTACACAAAATAGAACAACTGTTTACTTGTAAATAAGCCAAGCAGCTAAAATACACAATTAATCAAATAAAAAAAAAGTATCTGTTCGCCTTTGGCCTCAGACACAGCAGTTTACTAGGTTTCAACATGGCAAATTTCACGCATGCGTTCTAAATTATGGCACATCGAATGCTCTCGAGTTTTCACTCTGTGTTCTAAGGGTATGGACTTTGATTAGTAATCAAAACGTCCTCGGTCGGGTTCAAACTCCGGCAGTGTTTAAATTCTGAATAAAAATCGTCAGCAAAAAAGACCAAAGACTTACAGCATAAGAAGTGGCCCTCGTTCTGCCAACTGTCTTGCCAGGTTGGGTGGAGGATCGGGTAGAGGTTCAGGGCACTCTCTTGCCCTTGGATTGGGAAACTGCCTCTAAACGGTGGGAGAATCAGCAATGACCAACGGCTTGAGGATGCCGAAGGCAGTGGAAACTACTGCATTAGAGGCACATAATGTGTATCCACAGGACATGAGGGCTGTAACAGAAAAAGTGTCGTGATGATCTCGCCAGTGGCAAAAGGTTCCGGACTATAATCCCTGGGAGGGACTGCCAACCGGGAGGTGACCATGAAGAAAATATTGAATAAGCAATGAAAAGATAGCGTTCTACGAGACGGGACGTGGAATGTAAAGAATTTGAATGTGGTAGGGAAGCTAGAAAATCTGAAAATGGAAATGCTAAGGCTCAATCCAGATATAGCGGCGCGTCAGTGAAGTAAAATGGAAAGAAGATAAGGCTTTCTGGTCAGATGAGTGTAGAGTAACATCAAATAGTGGTATAACGGGAGTAGGATTCGTTTCGAATAGCAATGTAAGGCAGAGAGTGAGCTACTGCGACTACTTCAGTGATGGTGCTGTTCTCATCAGAATCAACGGCAAACCAACGCCGACGAAAGCGGTCTTGTTATACATGCCGATGTCGCAAGCAGACGTGAAGAGACAGAGAAAGTATATGAGGATACCGAACGGGTAATTCAGCCCCTAAAGGGAGACGAAGAATCTAATGGGGGATTGAAATGCATAGGGGAAGGAGCAGAAGTTACGTTATGGGAAAACATGTGCTTGGTAGTACGAATGAGAGAGGAGAAAGATTAATTGAGTTCTGCAATAAATTTCAGCTGGTAATAGCGAATAATCTGTACAAAAATCACAATCGGAGAAGGTATACACGAAAAAGGCCGGGACATACGGTAAGATTTCAGTTAGATTACATTATGATCAGACAGAGATTCCGAAATCGGATATTGCATTGTAAGGCGCACCCAGGAGCAGATATAGGCTCATGATGATGAGAGCAGGCTGCAATTTGAGAGACTAGTCAGGAAGAAACGTTGCTCAAATAAATGGGATGCTGAAGCAACAAGGAATGAGGAGATATGCTTGAAGTTCTCTCTCTCTAGCTATAGAGACTGAAATGCTGAATAGCTCAGTAGGCGATTCAGTTGAAAAGCAATGGACATCTTTAAAAAGGGTCATCACAGAAGCTGGTAAGAAAAACATAGATACTAAGAACGTAACTTCGAAGAAACCATGAGTAAGAGAAGAAATATTTCGGTTGACCTAGAAAAAGGATTAGGCAATGTGACGAGGTGTAAGACGTTAGAAATTATGAGAAAAATAAGTGTAAGCTATAGGGAAAGATGGGTGATACGTACAATATGTACAAGAACCAAGAGGGAACATCATGAGTGGAAGACCAGAAACGAAGTATTCGGATTAAAAAGGCTATAAGGCAGAGATGTAGTCTTTCGCCCCTAATGTTCGGTTTATACATCGAAGAAGCGAGGATGGAAATAAAAGAAAGGTTCAAGAATGGGATAAAAATTCGGATGAAAGTCATCAATGATAAGATTTTCTGATGAAATTGCTATCCTCACTGAAAGTGAAAAAGAACTGCAGGATCTGTTGAATGAAATGAACAGTCTAATGAGCACAGAATATGAACTGAGAGCAAATCGAAGAAAGACGAAGGTAATGAGATATAACAAAAATGATAACTGTGAGAAACTTAATGTCAGGTTTGATGATCACAGAGTAGATGAAATTAAGGAATTCTGCTACCTAGACAGCAAAACAACGCGTGATGGAGAGAGCAAGGACGATATAAAAAGCAGACTAGCACTGGTAAAAGCGGCATTTCTGGCCAAGAGCAGTCAACTAATATCAGATATAGTCCTTAATTTGGGGAAGAAGTTTCTGAGAATGTACGTTTGTAGAGCAGCATTATATGGTAGTGAAACGTGGACTGTGGAAAAACCGGAACGGAAGAGAATCGAAGCGTTTGAGATGTGGTACTATGGAATAATTTTGAAAATTAGGTGGACTGATAAGGTAAGGGATGAGAAGATTCTTAGCAGAATCAGGAAGGAAAATAATATATGGAAAACACCGACAAGAAGAATGGACAGAATGATAGGACATGTATTAAGACATCAGAGAATCACTTCCATCGTACTTGAGGGAGCTGAGACAGTAAAAACTGTAGAGGGAGACAGAGATTGGAATACATCCAAGCAGATAATTGAGGACGCAGGAGGGAAGAGCTACTCTGAGATGAAAAGGCTGGCACACGAAAGGAATTCGTTGGAGCGTAATTGGGGGGGGGGGGGGGAGGGGGGCAGCATCAAACGAGTCAGAAGACTGATGGCTCAACAAAAAAAGAAATACGCCCTATTCTGTAGCCGTTCCGAGGGTATGCCGAATTTGGCACCCGCCAACGGCGCAGATACAGAGGGGGCCAAAATGTGATCAGTTAAAAAAATGCGATTTAAAAATTAACTGGGAGAAGTATGTGAGTTCTTCCATCCCTTGTCCGCCTGTCTTCTGCTTACGAGAAGAATCCTTTTCCTTGGTCGGCTACCGCAAATACATGCTGCTGTCACAGTGTCACTTCGTCCAAACAGCACTATGAAGAAACGATTATCACCCAACAAACGTCTATCGTTAACTTCTTTTATGTGGAAACCGTGCGCTTGGTTCACACAGCTGCCGCCTACACATGTCACTCATGTTCAACAATGCACCTCTTGCCACAACGTCGCTACGGTATTGTCGGATCTCAAGCTTTGTTGAACTGAAACAAATACGTTATCTGACCGAAGGCACCTGATTTTTGCCGACTGGAAACTGGAGGGATGCTAATAAACAAAATAATTAGTAAAATGGAAGACAGATCTCACATATATCAAAACATTTCATCTGACGTTAATCTCCTATCAGGAAACGCCTTAAATGGAAGCTCTTTGTCTTGTCTTGAAAAATGTGCTGGTGATTCTGACGCCGAATACAGCAGAGATTATGATGTAGCGTAGCTGGTTAAAGTTATAGTTGATTTCAAATTATAGGTAAAAGAGCAGATTAAGGGGACTGAAACGGGACCACATTTGGATATTTTAAAGGTTTTTCAGAGTATGGCTTAAGAGATGCTTACCCAAACATCGAAATAGCTTTGCCATGGTTAACAGTTTAATCAATGAGTTTTGTACCATTAAAACAAAGAATCGCAGAGTAAATTTATAATAGGAAGATAATTGTTGAAAGGGATATTTCCTTTTAATTAAGCCATTTCTCTTCCGTTTCTAACTAGTAATGAATGCACAACTGGTAACTTGTGAAGACAAATAAAATCTGTTCTTTATTATTAATCATATTATTATTTGCATATTTTTGTGCCATTCAAAGCTTTCAGATCTTCCATATGCCTCTCATTCTCTCTCTGCTCTCTGTAGGCCTCTTTATTCCTTGATTCCATTTTTTTAAATCTCGTTCTTCCCAACAGCTTATCTTTTGACTGATCAGATTCCTGTCTACCACTTCCACTGCTTCTGTTTGGTCTTTCTCGAGGTTCTTGCATTCTTCTTTAATTTTCCAACGTATGCCACAGTCTAGTGTACCATATAAGCCTCGTTGTTGAGAGTCTTTTAACATGCCCACAAAATTTAAATCCTTTTTTCTTATATTTTCTGCTAGCTTTGACAATTTTTCTGTTGCTTTACAAGATTTCAAACTCTGTCGGTCCTCCGCTTTGTCTAGGCCAAGAATTTTCCTTATTATTCCTCCTTCTTCCCGCAGGATATTTTCCAGATGTCATTTTCTGTTGAAAATTAGAATTTTGCTCGCGTGCAATGCTTCATGATTGATCACCGAGTTGTAAAGTCTAGTTTTTGTGTGGGTAGATGGCAATGCACTTTTGGTTGCAGATATCATGCGTTCTCCCGCACGCTCTCTTGACTTTTTTCTAATCAAACTCTTAGTCATTCATTTACTAGCTAGGTTTGTTTTATGATCTGCCCGAGATACATGAAGTGTCTGACTCTTTTGATTTGCCGTACTTCGTGTTTAATTTATGGATGTTAAACTTAGTATAGATCAAATTAGTTTTTTTTTAAAAAAAAGGAAATTTGTAGACCATCATTTGCCTCGCATTCTTTGAGGAGTTCTAACTTACTGCTGTGTTTTCATTGTCCTATAGTACCGCTAAGTCTATTGCGAATTAATATCATCCTTGGTCGTCCAAGCAGAAAAGCTTTTTCCCGTTCTGTATGCATTCTATCTAAAATGAGATTGAAGATGAGTGGTGACAGTCCATCTCCTTGGCGAACACGTGTTTTAATTTCAAAGCGTTCTGATATTTTCCACCGAAATTTTTCTTCTGACGTTGTGTTCGTGAGTGGTCAGAAGGGCTTATTGTCTTTGGGTCTAGTCCCTGCTCTTCTATTAAATCAAACAGAGACTATCGGTCAATCAAGTCATGTCTTCTTGAAGTGGACGAAAGTGTAAATGAAGTCGACGAAAAGGTAAATGGCTGAGCTGTTGAGGGTTACCTTGTATTTCAGCATTATTTTTCAATTGATTTGTTTTACGCATGAGCACCCTTGCAGAAAACTCGCTTGGTATTCACCGATTTTATGTCCACGCTGTGCTTATGTTCTTTGAATTAAACATGCTGAGAATATCTTGCATATTACTTGAAAGAAAGGGAGCCCTCTGCAGTTATTTATGTCCATCCTGTCACGTTTCTTGCGCATACTTCCCATCTTCTGGCAGTTTTTCTGTGTGTCAAATATCCATGATGATCTGTGTAAGTTCCTCAAGTCTGTTTGTCCTTAAATGGTTCAATAACTCTGCGATGATGCCGTTTTCCCCAGGTGTGTTATTGTTTTTTAGTCTAATGATATGTTTGTCGATTTCATATTTGGTGAGATTCTTTGTGTGCGCTTGTATAGGAGTCTACCAAGGAAACCATGAAAGTGATTATGAACAGCTGTGTAGCTCAGAGAAGAATTGACATTTCTCCCTATAGTTATGATTTGTCAGCGCGAGTTTGCCTTCCTGTTTTCTGAAACACAGATTTCGTGGTACACATCCACGTATCTTCCCACTGACGTCCTTTTACTTTCTAGCGTGTTGTGCTCCCTAAAGTTATTTTCAGTAATTTAATATTTTTCTCTCTTATGTCTTCTCCTTGTCTGTCTGATTAATGTTACCAACGGATTTCTGATCTCAAAAAAATTGTTGTTTAGTCGAGGGTGATTTTTACTGTCATATTTCTGGCAGGCTATCTTTCGTTCTTCCAAAGTCTCCTCAACTGCTTAGCCCCACCAAGGTTGTTTCGTGTCTTTTATGTGTATTACCTTTCTAGCTTTCTGTATAATCTTGGTTTGGAACTGTTCCCATAACTCTGTTATGTTAGTTCCTTGGATCCTTTTTGTGTCTATTTTCTGTAGATGTGTACTCTTGCAGTGTGCTCTTTTGATGCAGACAGATAGTGATCTGAATCGACGTTTGCATATCTATGGATTTGCATATCGTTAACTTCTTTCTGTGAACGGTATGTGATAGCGAAGTGGTGGATCTGATACTCATCAAGCAATCGTATGAGTTGACTCCAGGTGTTTTGCTTTCGAAAATGTTTCCCCAGGGAGGATGACAATATTTTCAAATCGATTCGCTAATTACTAAATGCAGATAATTTCTGAGAAAATGAAATATTCAGATTTAGTTGATTTTGGTTTATTGGCACATAGGTGCATCGTCTGGAGTGAAAATGGAATGCCTTCATTATCTTGGCACTTGTGGAGATCTGGTTGAAATCTTCATTTTATTCTAATAGGGGAGAGCTCCAGGAGTCG
Organism: Schistocerca nitens; assembly: GCF_023898315.1. Lineage (NCBI taxonomy): Eukaryota > Metazoa > Arthropoda > Insecta > Orthoptera > Acrididae > Schistocerca > Schistocerca nitens. The sequence continues at coordinate 552,877,802 of NC_064614.1, forward strand.
TTACATTTGAGGAATAAACATACGGCAGGTCTGGAATAGTGCTGAGCCAGTTCGTTGTTGACTTTCATTAACTATTCCACAGAAATATTAAGATGAGCTGCTCAGAGTTTTAAGTTTCAAATAATGATGAAAACACAATAAAAGAAAGGTAAACTGCGTGACTCTTTAGCATGCTATACTGTTGTATTTTGTGTACCACAAAGGCTTTCACCGGTGTTAGGAATGTTCTCCCGTAAATGACGGGGTTGTAAGTTTTACACTGAAATGAAAAACGTATCCAAAATTTGAAAAGACAATGATGACTGTTTGACTCTACCATTTGATTACATGCAGAACCTCCAACTTCTACGTCTGGGAGTGAAAGCAATTATTTTTCTCAGACAGTTGCGTGTTTTTAATTTTGATATACACCACATAAAACAGATGAAGGTATGTTTCATTGTTATCATGAGGGCGAAGGTAAGAAAGTTCCTTATGAAGTGTGAACATTTCTATACCATTATACGAAGAACTCTGTCGCCAAAAACATAAGAGAACTCCACTTGTTTGGTAATGCATGCGGCTCCCAAAATCACCACCAAACGGTAACGGGAATGTTATTTATCTTAACAGACAGTGAAAGGTGGCTACACTGAGCCACAGCGCCAGAGATCGCTAGAGAGCATTGTTCCGCCGCCTCCACTGGACAGTGATTATTGAGATGTCGTAGTGGTCAGTGCTTGTCGAGGACTGGTAGTAGTCAGTTCGTGTTGAGATGTGCTAGTAGGGAGTGCTTGCTGAGATGTGATACTGAAAAGTTCTTGTTGAGATGTGGTAATAGCGAGTCGGTGTGGAGATACATTGTAATTATGAGAGTGATTTTGGTCAATATATGAAGGTACGAAACTTGATTTATTTTTCATTATTTCCATGTTTTAAATAATGCGTCATTACAGGTTCAGTCAACAAAGCATCTGGCTTGTGTTCTTGGATTAGAGTGCAATTCTGGTTTTCTTGAGTAATTATGGTATTCTTATTTTCTTTAATTAATTCAGTATAAATGATATTTATAAATTCTTGTTTTATTGAAGAAGAACCGTGCCAGATGCGTACGTTGAGTCATACTTCCACACACAGAACAGTTACACTTGTGCTTTGGTTTCGTAGGTTTTATAGTTGCTGGGGACTTAATTAATTTTTCTGACGTTTCGCCAGCACGAGTGGCTGGCATTGTCAAAGCTTCACCCTCCATTGCCGGTGGTGATTTTGGGGGTGAATGGAGGGTGAAGCTTTGACAATGCCAGCCACTCGTGCTGGCGAAACGTCAGAAAAATCATTAGATGAACGTCGGCCGAAGAACCCGAGACAGAAGCCAATAGGCAGTTTGTCAACAAGTGGCCACGAAAGCCTCAACAATTTTGTACTTAATTAATTAATTGTGTTAATGAAAATTTCCATTTCATTCTTTGTTATTGTTCAATGCAGTCAGATTGCGTAATAATACTAGTCAGGGCCAACCGTTTACGAGACTTGCGTAATCGGACAGTACAGCGACTGAAAATTAAAATTATTTTCATTAAAATTTAATTAAGCCCCCATGCAACAGATCTGACAAAGTCTAGCACTAATTCCCCATTAGACAGCACTCTTATCTACCATCTGACTGACTTTGGTGTCACGGAAAGAAAGTTGTGGATGTGCGATTGAATGCTTACTGCAGATCAGTATTTGCCACTTACCACTGATTCGACCGCCTTGGTCTCTTTAAAGTTCATGTAACAAAAAGAAGCGAAATAGGGGATTTTAAATCATGGTGGATCCCTTTATGCAAAAAGGTCATCATATCAGTCGAAACTATGGAAAGACGCAACAGAAAACAGAACAAAGTATTATTTGCTCCCTATTGGTTTCTATGCAATGAATACATTTCAGAAAAGAAAGGGCAAGTAGTCGCTAAATCCTATGCCAGAGGACTCTGCATCCATACTTTTTTTACGTCAGGGAAAGTCAAGACATGATATTTTGTAAAAAACTGACATTTTGAGCCCGTGGCGTGTACAAAATATAGGTTGAATCTTACACAGAAGATTACAGCAACCAGCCACTTTTTACAATGGTCTTTATTTATTTAAATAGCGCCGTTACCGGTTTCGAACCAATAGGTTCATCTTCAGACGGCTAGTTCACGTTTTACATTAGATTTCGTGTTTTGTTTCCCCACTTGATGAAACTTTCTGGGGTGGTGATGCACTACGACCAAAACAAGATGTGAGACAAAGTCTTTTTAATTGTAATTATTACAATTCTCATAGACAAGAATACGAAAGTTATTCTTGGAAAATCACTGCAGAGTAGTATGGATCCGCAATTTCAAGTCTTTTATAATTAACTGAAGACGTGGCCTACCACAGGAGCAACTAGAACCAATCATTTTTAACATATTTTGCCTTCATTTTTGTATGGACAGAAGCCAGTTTTGTTAACAAGTAGCCAATCATCTTTTCTAACATGTTCTGTGTGAAATCAGAGACGTTTTCTGAACATTTAAGAGGTATAAAGTTAACGCTAACATATTCGGTGGTTTAGTTTCAAAAGCATTGAGAAACAGTAAATTATTTGGTTGTCCTTTAAATGTACTTTATAACGTGATTATTTACTGTAAAAAGGTATTTTTTCTGTTAACACTACGTTCAGGACAGCCATATTTACTTTATATTACATATACTGCTCTCGGAAGAGTGTCATTCATTAGTTATAAGTTGTTACTTTGATGTAATTTAAAAAAGTCCATTAAAACATATTTGCTCCCTCATTTACTGCTGTAAGAGGAAAACACCTGGTGATAAAAACATTTTTCAAACAAGGTAATATTTCCATGAAACGGTTCATAAAATGAATTGCTTCACACAGCAGAAAGAAATACGCCATTAAATTGTTAAACAAATGTGGTATGTTTTTCCTTTCTACTGAATAATTTATCAACCTTGAGTTGTTCCCTTTTAGAAATAAGAGACTCGGTTCTTTTGTTGTTACAATTAATCTGACCCATTACTGTTGGTGAATTTATGTGCTAGAAAATGCTAATGGTTTTTGTTACACTTTTTTCCGCCAAGTTATGCTATGAAATCGCCTAATATGACTATTATATCAGTTTTTCATTATACATTATCCTAAAAAGTATGTACAGCGGCACCATAAACAATACAACACCTTTTTACTTTAGTTTTTTAGAAAGTTCATACTATCTGTGATTTATTTATTACAATGATACATTTAACTTGTTGGGTGTAACACGAGAATATAATTCAATTGTATAATATTTTTCAATTACAAAAATAGCTAAGACAAAAACAGCTAAGACTGGGTAGAAAAATGCATAAATGTAGTTTTACGGCCGGAGGGAGGGAGTGCAGAGTGCCTCGGTACAGCTCTGGACTATTGAAAACACACACACTACTGACACAATATGGGACTAATGCACCGACTTTGTCATCTGCAAAGATCCTATCTAGGAAGCAGTGGGTATTCCTTTGTTGCAAAGATAAGAGCTCAGTTTGCAGGGAAATCTCGTCACTCATTTATTTAGTTGTTCGTTTTTTTTTTTTTTTTTTTTTTTTACACTCTTGTTACAGCTCGCTGCTGCTTCCATTGTGGTTTTCACGACATTAGCTAAGCGAGAGCAAACACTTCAGTAATTTCACGGCACGTAAATATAATGTGTATCTCGCGTCACATTACACGAACGGATAAAGAACGTCTCTAGCCGAGGACTATGCGATACATTTTCATTTCTGTATAGCTGTTTGTTGTGGCCTGAGTCAACGGGGATCCACCTGCGCGCCTTCTTTACTCGTAAGCCGGCGGAACCGGCCGGCGAGTAAATAATACGCGGCAGGGTAGCATTTGGGGCTGGTTCAATTACGGACGCGCAGCTGTTGAGCGGCGGCGGAGAGGGCATTGACTGTCGACGCCGCTGCTGTACCAGTGACCCACACACGGCGCGGCAGGGCATCCGCGTGCCGCCAGCTGCCAGCTGCCAGCTGCAGCTGAATGCCGGCGGGCACTCCGGCGTGGGGCGCAACACCCAGCAAAGCAGTCAGGCGGATTACGGAGGGTTCTCCACAGAGATCTGTAAGTGGAGAAATTTTCTGGGACGCTAGTCTGAATAACCACTTTCTGCAGGACGAGGCGTGCACAAAGAGAGGTTCTGGAAGGTACTGACAGGGATGTGGAGCCATACCGATTCCAGCACCATGGCCAGATGCACTAGGTTTCTCGGTTGGTGATCCATGGCGCGAGCAGCTCCATCGAGGTGTAGTTGTTGAGTCTCGATTGGGTTTTAATTCCGGGGAGTTATGTGGCCAGGGAAGTACGGTAAATTCATCCTGGTTCTCTTCGAACCACGCACGTACAGTGCGTGCTATGCGACACTTTGCATTGTCCTGCTGGTAGATGACTTCGTGGAGAAACGAAACGTCTTGTACGGGTGGACATGGTCGCCAAGGACAGAATCATATTAATCCGTTATGGCTTTCAAAGCGACGAGATCATCCAGGGAATGCCAGACCATAATGTTCCCTCCTTTTTTTGCAGGGTGTACGCTTTCAGAAGTTTCACAGCATACACGGTCATCTGTCCAACGGACCGTAATACGTGGTTCAACTGGAAAGGCCACCTGTAGTTAATCAGTCGACATTCACTTTCGGTATTGGCGCACAAATATCAGCCTCCGCCGCTGATGAGCAGCAGTCGGCACGGGTGCATCAGCCAGGCGCCTGCTGTGGAGGCCCTTACGGAGCAACGTTCACTGAACGCTCATTGAGGAGACACCGTTGGTAGCCCCTTGGTTAATCTGCGCAGTCAGTTTCTCAACAGGTGTATGTCTATTCGCCCTTACACATCTCCACGTCTGTCGCTCGCCCCTGGTCACTTATGGCCCCTGGAGCACCACAGTAATCTCGGCTCTGGTTTTGGATAGCACTGTTTTGCCATGCACGGTATATTTTAACCACCGTCACACGCGAACAGTTTACAAACTTAGCATTTTCGGAAATGCTTCCACCATTGGCCCGAAAGCCAATGATCGTGCCCTTTTGGACGTCAGATAAATCGCTCCATTTCCGCATTAGAACAATGACTGCGTTGTTTGGCACATCCCACAGACAAGATGCGTACCCTCCACTGCTAGTGCCCTTTTGGACGTCAGATAAATCGCTCCATTTCCGCATTAGAACAATGACTGCGTTGTTTGGCACATCCCACGGACAAGCTGCGTACCCTCCACTGCTAGTGCTACCACCTGCCGTCTGTGAGTGGTTACTGCAAGTTGAGGTCGAACATAGACGGTGGTCACGTTAATGTGACTGGACCGTGTATCTGTTGCTCATACACTGTCTCTGCCACTTGTGGCATTCTACACTGAGAATTGTGAGGCTCAGCGTTGCTGTAGTCAGGTATGTAAGTATTTGATCATACATTTGGCCGAGAACTGTAAGTTTCATGCACATACCTCTCAGATATTTCAGAAAGCTGCCAAAGCTATGCACATACTGGGAAGTCTGGGCACCATTGACTTCAAGATCCCAACAGTTTGACTCACTGCAGTCGTATTTGGTGGATCAACGGTAAGAGAGTCGAAAAAAGTCTCAGGCAACAGATGCGGCGCGTAGAAGCTACACTGCGGAACAATGAAATTTTAGAGCATTACAGTGGAAAGCTGTCGTAGAATGGCGCAGAACCATGTTTTGAAGACAAGATAAATCTCCGAGTTGGAGACGAGCTGGTGATTCTCGCCGCTCTACTGATGAAGAACTACTGACGACAGCGGAAGACCTGCAGCGTCACCTAAGGTATTTATTTATTTATTACAGCTTACAATCTCGACATCCGCCACGTAGAATCTGATGCCGATCGTATTTCCGCATAGCTATAGAAAGTTTATAATTAAATGTGATTAGATGTCCACTTCCTTAAACAATGGACTACATTTGTATATTATCTACCCTACCATCGCAGCAGATGACTTAACCATCGGGATGCCTTAGCGGAAATGAAGCCAGCGTCTAGGAACACAAGCTGCAATTTAAGTCAATCCTAAGACCTACATAGAGGGAATGTACTGCTGAGGCTCGCGGGAGCCTTTGGGACAACACCGATGCAGTTATTATACTAGGCAAGAGACAAACAAATTTTCCTGTCAGGTAAAGACGTTCTCTTTACTGGCTTCGCAGAGGGAATCTTCCAAAGTAATATAAATTACTGGAAAGTGCGTGAGTGGCGAAGAGACTGGGCAATATCACAACAGGTTCAAAAATGGCTCTGAGCACTATGGGACTTAACAGCTATGGTCATCAGTCCCCTAGAACTTAGAACTACTTAAACCTAACTAACCTAAGGACATCACACAACACCTAGTCATCACGAGGCAGAGAAAATCCCTGACCCCGCCGGGAATCGAACCCGGGAACCCGGGCGCGGGTCACAACAGGTCACAGGCTGCTTACGATCCATTTAAATCCATTCAGGGACATGATTCACTGCCTGCCAGATCATGGACTATATCCTAAATGTTTACGTAATATTTCAGAAACGTTCGGCAAATGTGTTTTCATGCAGCGCCATTGGTATAATAGACCACATCAGTTGAGAGTGCCTTCTTACGAAGATCTGCGGACTCAGATAACAGGTAGTGGCATTCTAAATGACAATGTTAGAGACAAAGGCAAACGACACGTGGTGAACAAAGTGGCAAATAAGATATCCGGACGGAAACTTAGAAAATGTTTGTAAAATAAATGCACTGTAAGAGAAAATCAAATTGTACAGGATAGCGCCGAAGTTAATACTGTCAGTGCAGCACAGCACTGACTCAATTAATTCCTCCAAAGAGGACAACCGGAAGCAGTGGATATGCGGCCACACAGACGACAACCAGAAGCAGTGGATATGTGGTCAACAACGTGGCAGCTGTCCCGTAACCTTCTGAATGAATCAAAACTTGTAAGTCTCCCAGCTGCGGGGACAGGGAGACGGGGTTGGGTTAAGTGGTGTATCTGTTGAGTCCCATTGGCTAAACCCACAAGGACTGCGGACGACGACGCTAACTCACCTGAGGCCCCACCTCAGGGATAATGCACAGTGGGTTCGGGATTGTTTGGGGGTGGTAGGGTTACCTGAACCGGTTCTAGAGGTTTAGCATGTTGTCTGTCACCTGCATAACAGTAAGAAATGTTAGCGTAGGTCAAGACGTAGAATTATTCAACAGGGGCTTCCTGAAGAATAAAACTTCATTTCCGCTAAGGCATATCAGTGGTTAAGATCAGGAGCTGGTAGTAAGTCATCTGCTGCGATGGTAAGGTAGACAATCAACAAACGTAGTCCATTCTTTAAGGAAGTGGACATTTCATCACATTTAATTAAAACTTTCTATAGCTATGGGGAAATACGAGATTTTAAGCTACACTCATGCTCATAAATTAAGGATAATGCTGATACATGGAGAAACAACGCTTGGTGGGCGGTTTGCGAGTTTAAATCACCTCGGGGTATGACCATGCGGTGCATTTGACCTGCGGTCGTCGGACGGTGGCGCTGGCAGCAGTCCACATATGCTGAGGTGTGTTGGTGCATGTCAGAGTACGGTGCAGCGAGTAAGTGTGCAGACGTTTCCAGACGTGCTAATGGTGACTGTGTATTGAAAATGTCTCAAAGAAGACATATTGATGGAGTTATGAGGGGTAGAATACAAGGGCGACTGGTCAAACTCAGCAGGTCGTAACACGGGCCCTCCGTGTTCCACAAAGTATGATCTCAGGATTATGGCAACGATTGCAGCAGACAGGAAACGTGTCCAGGCGCTACAGTACGGGACGTCCACAGTGTACAACACCACAAGAAGACCGATATCTCACCATCAGTGCCTGCAGACGGCCACAGAGTACTGCAGGCTGCCTTGCTCGGGACCTTACCGCAGCGACTGGAACAGTTGTCTCCAGACACACGGTCTACAGGCGACTGAACAGACATGGTTTATTCGCCTGGAGACCTGAAAGGTGCATTCCACTGACCCCTGGTCACAGGAGAACACGTAAAGCCTGGTGTCAAGAACACAGTACATGGTCAATGGAATAGTGATCCCAGGTTACGTTCACGCACGAGTCCAGGTATAGTCTGATCACTGATTCATCTGGCGTGAACCAGGAACCAGCCGGCCGGAGTGGCCGAACGGTTCTAGGCGCTACAGTCTGGAACCGAGCGACCGCTACGGTCGCAGGTTCGAATCCTGCCTCGGGCATGGATGTGTGTGATGTCCTTGAAAGGGAGGTCGTTGTTTGATGGTGTGGGGTGGGATTATGATTGGTGCACTTACACTCCCGCATGTCTTTGACAGAGGAACTTTAACAGGTCAAGTGTATTGGGACGTCATTTTGCACCAGTATGTCCGCCTTTTCAAGGGTGCAGTGGGTCCCACCTTCCTCCTGATGGATGATAACGCACAGTCCCACCGAGCTGCCATCGTCGAGGAGTACCTTGAAACAGAAGATATCAGGCGAATGGAGTGGCCTGCCTGTTCTCCAGACCTAAACCCCATCGAGCACATCTGGGATGCTCTCGGTCGACGTATCGCTGCACGTCTTCAAACCCCTACGACACTTCAGGAGCTCCGAAAGGCAGCAGCTGCTCGACCACCTGATCCAGAGTATGCCAACCTGTTGTGCGGCCTGTGTACATGTGCATGGTGACCATATCTCATACTGATGTCGGGGTACGTCCGCAGGAAACAGCGGAGTTTTGTAGCATATGTGTTTCGGGACGGTTTTCTCAACTTATCACCAATACCGTGGGCTTACAGATCTGTGTCGTGTGTGTTCCCTATGTGCCTATGCTATTAGCGCCAGCCGGCCGGAGTGGCCGAACGGTTCTAGGCGCTACAGTGTGGAACCGAGCGACCGCTACGGTCGCAGGTTCGAATCCTGCCTCGGGCATGGTTGTGTGTGATGTCCTTAGGTTAGTTAGGTTTAATTAGTTCTAAGTTCTAGGCGACTGATGACCTCAGAAGTTAAGTCGCATAGTGCTCAGATCCATTTGAACCATTTTATTAGCGCCAGTTTTGTATAGTGCCACGTTGTGTGGCACCACATTCTGCAATTATCCTTAATTTATGAGCATGAGTGTGTAATAAATAAACACCTCAGGTGACGCTGTAGTTCTCCCGCTGTCCTCAGTTGTTCTTCATCAGCAGAGCGGCGAGAACCACCAGCTCGTCTCCATCTGGGAGATTCAACTTGTCTGCAAAATACGGTTCTGCGCCATTCTACGACAGATTTACACTGCAATGCTCTAACATTTCATTGTTCCGCAGTGTAGCTTCTACGCGCCGCATCTGCTACCTGAGTCTTTTTTCGACTCTCTTACCGTTGATCCACCAAATAAGCGGACAACTGTAAATGGGAATTTAATAATTTTTTTCATAATGTGGGGCCACAGTCATAATATATTTCTTTAAAGTCAGTACCGCCATTACACTGTTTTTTATTTGCAGTGTTACATTTATACGATCATGATTTGGGCTTTATAGTGCCATTATCAAGTGTTTTAATGTTATACAGTGCCTAAGATGGCATACTGTCCTATTTAAAATACACTATTAGACACATTGTCTAAGGGTCAATATAAAACCTACTGCTTTGTTTTATCACTGAGTATATCAAGATGATATGTTCAGTCATAAAGCAGTAGGCTTTTACCAGAAAGGAAAGAGGGGATGATCGTGGTATAAGAAGTATCATGTGTCGTACATCGTAAGTTGGTCTCCAGAGGATTGGTATGGATGTAGAATTATTGCAATCATCTGAATTTTAGCAATATCGTATTATGGACCTTCAAGAGGCTGTATACGCCATCCAACTCGTAAAAGGTAAGATGCGTATCGATGTTGATATCAGAGATTCAAGGTTCCTCGCGGCCTACGTCGTCGCACCAGGAGAATAGCCACTGTTGATGGTGCAGTGACCACTGTACAAATTAAGACCAGTTTTATAACCATCTTGTCGCTTAGGACCAAGAGGAGCCGTTCAATGGACGCCGGACAAGGCGACACATTCTTCCCAGTTGCTGCCGGCACATCAGCAGCGTCGGACAAAGTTTCGCTCACAGTGGCGACAGTAATGCGCACGCTCGTGGCGCGTGAGACAAGATTAACCTCTAAAGGCTTACTGTCGGACACGGATCTATTTTATACACTGCTACACTTTAAAAATAGTCTTAACAGGAGTATCCAAACTCGCTTTGACTCGTAAGACCTAATTAAAACACTAAATATTTCAACTTTAATAACAAAAGCCCTGTAGCACTGTAACTACAATGTCAGGCAAACAAAAGGGAAGGCAAAAAATTTCCACAAACTGGGAATTTAAATAAATTTTATATATTTGGACATGAATCTAGTGTTCATGAGTGGACATTAATAATTTATCTTGAAAGTTATCATTTTTTGAATATGGTACCATTCAGCTGAAGTTCTTGATTTATCGCACATTGTCGGAGTCTGAGTGTGAAAAGTGTTATTGTAGTGTTGAGGTTGGAGGGTCTGCGAAACCTGCATCATGTATAGACAGTGGTGGAAATCATTCTTCAAAGTCGTTGTATCCTCTTTGGTCTGGTTTCTTTTCACAGTATCACCTCTTTGCTTTATAGTGCCAGCAGTGGCGTCAAAGTTTGTCGCCTGGAAAGTGATCGGCTGGCAGGACACATTCTGAGGCATCAAGGGATCACCAGTTTAGTACTTCGGACTGAAGATCACAACAACAACAACAACAGCTCTTTTCTTTGTAGTGCTAGCAGTGGCTTCAAAGTTTCTCACCTGGAGACTGATAGCCTTGGAAGAGGGCATAGGAGCCAGTGTGGGTAAATAAAACTCTCGAGGAAAGCGAGTTGACCTCCAATAAAACTATCCGAGTTTTTGTAATACGCCTTTACAACAAACTCAAGTTACACACTTGACGAACATTCCATGGCTACTAAACGTTCCACCTACATACTCCTATAGTCTCCCACGACGACAACCAACCAGTTCCCTAATCTTCTCGCCTGACTGCGTCACCCTGTAGTTTCAGAAAAATTCCGAGATCGGAGCACTGGACTGGACAATGTACACGTCAACACACACCATCAGACTGGTTCCATGCAACTTCCGCCGAAACCTCCACATAAAAAAAGCAGGATAAAAGATTAAAGTCAGCAGACGAAAGTAACGCAAAAACGTTACACTTTATACGGAAACAGATATCAACTGTTGGCTTCAAATGCACTTCGCCAAGTTTGTCCCGGTCATTAAACACGACTGCCAGCTAGCCAGTGACTCCTCGATGTAATATAAGGCATCTGCCTGTCCAGGGCATGCACACTCATTAAACAACAACACTCGTTTAGAAAACTGGAAAAAATGACTGACTGGAATTCCACACCTACACTTAGGAGTGCATTTTCCAGTTCTTAACATGAATGTTTTCTGGGTATGACACTGCGTCTTACTATAAACAACAATCATTGATGAAACCAACGTTTCTATGAGGTTTTCACTGTATACGCTTTATCTAATCAAAATCGAATTCCGGAAAAAAGACGGAATTTAAAGTTTTACTAAAATGTTCTTGTCTGTTTCTCTGTGTGTTTGAACACGCTAATTTCCAAAACCACTAGACGAATTTTCATGGGGTTTTTGCATGTAACTTGAGTATACTTTGGCCATCGTACAGACTTTATGATATCTACACATATTTACAAAAATATGTGTGTGTTTCACAGCACCTCCGAAACCACTGGACTGATAACAACCAAACTTGGTACAATCGTCACTTACTATCTGGAAAGAATCGCTGTGCGCATAAGAACCACCTACTTGTCAAACGGGGTTGGGCTCGAATAGCCAGGTTTTATTCATCCAGTATTTCAGAACGAGAACACCTAGTTACTTGCAACAAACTTTACACATAATTTCAAACCTTTGCGAAGTTTTTCGTGTGCGGCTCCCACAAAATGACGACAGGAAAAAAGTGTATCGCTTAGTACATTTTCGCTGTTCATGCAGTAAAAGTGTCGCATATCGCACAGCGTTTAAATTTATTACTTCTTTGAACTCTATTCACACCACATTTAGCAGACAGTGTCCATATATGCCACCGAATGTACGTACAAAATTTTGTCATTGTACGACAGAGACAGCGGGGGTGGGTGGAGGAGATGAACAAAGAGAGAAGGGAGAAGCAGATGGAGAGAGAGCGGGGTTTAGAGGAGTTGGACGAAAAGAAGGCGGAGAAGGAGAAGGATAGAGAGTGGAACACAGGAGATGGACAGAGAGAGGGCGAAGGAAGTGATGGACTACTATAATGCGTTCATCATAAGAACAAACCTGATGCAAGCATTACGCTGAGTATTCTTCCCCTTTTATTGAATTTCAGTGGATCTCGCTTCACGCGGAACGGAAGCCAAGTTATGTCCATTATAGTCAAGTTCGACAATGAGGAAACGGTTTATGCTGTGCGTTACGGTCACAAACTCAGCGGTAATACGGTACAGAAGCTGTACTAGTGCATTTAACTTGGACAGTACCGGACAGCCAGCTGGTCCATCTGACCTGCAGAGACTTGAGCAATTGCAGTTACGACGTAAGAATAGACGAGCACTGAAACAATAGAGCTTCTAATGTCATATAATTTTTGAAAAGAATTAAATAGTATACGGCAAAATTCCGGCCGTATACTTCTTAGGGGACCAGACGGAAACATAATATGCTCTTGTTCTTAGCTAACATAGTATTGTAATTAAAATCAAGAGTGATGAAAATTCTTAACTTAAACACACGGTAATTTTTCTGTATGAGCTTTGTGTGACGTAAAAGTGTTTTGCAATGATTTAGCCGTATAGTTAAACACTGAAGCCACTGGAGGTCTACATCTACATATACGTGGATTGCAAATCACTTTTAAGTGCCTGGCAGAGAGTTCATCGAACCACCTTCACAATTCTCTATTATTTCAATCTCGTATAGCGCGCGGAAAGAACGCTCTGATTTCCGTTATTTCATCGTGGTGATCGTTTCTCCCTATGTAGGTCGGTGTCAACAATATATTTTCGCATTCGGAGCAGAAAGTTGGTGATTGGAATTTCGCAAGAACATTCCGTCGCAATGAAAAACGCCATTCTTCTTAATGATGTGCTGCCCAGATCCTGTGTCATTTCTGACATTCTCTCCCATATTTCACAAAACGTGATGCCCGTCTTTGAACTTTTTCGATGTACTCCGTAAGTCCTATCTGGTAAGGATCACACTTTTCGTTATTTAGGGTCAACTGCCAATTTTTGCACCATTCCGATGACTTTATTACTCGATAAACCACAGCGTCATCTGCAAACAAGCTAAGACGGCTGCTCAGATTGTCTCCCAAATCGTTTATATAGATAAGGAACAGCAAAGGGCCTATAAAACTATCTTGGGGAACGCCAGAAATCACTTCTGTTTCACTCGATGACTTTCCGTCAGTTACTACGAACTGTGACCGCTCTGACAGGAAATCACAATTCCAGTCACATAACTGAGACGATATTCCATAAGCACACAATTTCACTGCAAGCCGCTTTTGTGGTACAGTGTCAAAAGCCTTCCGGAAATCCGGAAATACGGCATCGATCTGAAATCCCTTGTCAATAGCACTCAACACTGCATGGGAATAAAAAGCTAGTTGTGTTTCAAAGGAACGATGTTTTCTAAACCCATGTTGACTGTGTGTCAACAGACAGTTTTCTTCGAGGTAATTCACAATGTTTGAACACAATATATGTTCCATAATCCTGCTGCATATCGACGTTAACGATATGGGCTTGTAATTTAGTGGATTACTCCTACTACTTTTCTTGAATGTTGGTTTGACCTGTGCAACTTTCCAGTCTTTGGGTAAGGATCTTTCGTCGCGCGAACGGTTGTATATGATTGTTCAATACGGAGCTAATGCATCGGCATACTCCGAAAGGAACCGAATTGGTATACAGTCTGGACCAGAAGACTTGCATTTATTGAGTGATTTAAGTTGCTTCACTACTCCGAGGATATTTAGTTCTACATTACTTATGTTGGAAACTGTTCTTGTTTCGAATTCTGGAATGTTTACTTCTTCTTCTTTTGTGAAGGCATTTCGGAAAGCTGTGTTTAGTAACTCTGCTTTGGCAGCACTGTCTTCGATAGTATCTCCATTGCTATCGCGCAGAGAAGGCATTGATTGTTTCTTGTCGCTAACATACTTCAAATACGATCAAAATCTCTCTCTGCCAGATTTCGAAACAAAGTTTCGTTATGGAAACTGTTATAAGCATCTCGCATTGAAGTGCAGGCTAAATTTCGAGCTTCTGTAAAAGATCGCTAATCTTGGGGATTTTGCGTCTGTTTAAATTTGGCATGTTTATCTCGTTGTTTCTGCAACAGTGTTCTAACCCGTTTTGTGCACCAAGGAGGATCAGCTCCGTCGTTTGTTAATTTATTTGGTATAAATCTCTCAACTGCTGCCGATACTATTTCTTTGAATTCAAACCACATCTGGTCTACATTTATAATCAGTCGTCTGGGTAATACAAATTAATACTGTAACTGTCATCTGCTACGTTGGTAACGAGGCAATCAACAACAGAATCTATGAATCCACCCAAAGCCAAATTCTTTTTTCCTCTTCTTCTAAGACGCGCTGCTCTGCATTTCGCCAGCGTTTCGTAGTGACCTGTGTCAAAGCTTGGTACATTAATTCCAGAACTCGGGCAATCTAAATGTCTTGTTATTTGACGCGAAAAACCCCTTAACTTGACTCCAGGTCAATTTTATTGGGTTCAAACTGCAGTGGTACTTTGGCAACTGTAAAAATTCTAATTATTATGTCCCGTCGTTGGCCTGTACATGTCAGTGAAGTTCAAAAATGTTCAAATGTGTGTGAAATCTTATGGGGCTTAACTGCTAAGGTCATCAGTCCCTAAGCTTACACACTACTTAACCTAAATTATCCTAAGGACTAACACACACACACCCATGCCCGACGGAGGACTCGAACCTCCGCCGGGACCAGCCACACAGTCCATGATTGCATTGCCGTAGACCGCTCGGCTAATCCGTCAGTGAAGTGTACTGTGGGGGAAGATAACAGAAGCGTCATGACATGGGGAGAAAGAGCACACCCCAACTGTGTGGAGGGGTCAAGAACGACGCTGTGGAGATATTCTACGAACGTTCTTTCGTAAAGGAGCAACCAGGTGAGCGTACTGTGCGCGATCACAACCGAATAACAGAAGTCAAGGACCTTTGTGAAAGAAGCACTCTAAAGCCTTTCTTCGAAAACAGACCAGAGTGTGGTGTTTCGCAAGAGGGTAGTGAAAAGTCTGGGACAAAAGCAGGAACTCCAGGGTAACCGTCATTGACGGGGTGCAGATGTAACAGTCCATGATGCATTAGATGAGGAGCCTAACATCACATTTCAGGAGGCACGTAAGACAATGATCATCGGTGTCGACGAGTTGGCAGTCAAAGAAAAGTGGTGAAGCAACCAGTCCTATATGATAAAAAACGACGATTGGTCGGGATTTTACCGTTGACAACGACGTGCCAGAGTGCAGACAAGTTTGACAGTAGAAAGGAAAATCCACAAGTTAACGTCTGGGTGCTGTATTTCCATAGGATTGCGAGGGGTGGACAGGTTACCAAAGGAAGGAAGTCCTTCCCATGAGAAGGGTGGGTGAGCGGGACATCGTTCTGAAAGTAGTTGAGTTCGACAAAATAAGATACGATATGATGTAATAATGGAGAGATGGTGGTTGGAGAGAAGCTGGCCAGAGGATATCCAGGAGACTTTGTGTCAAAGACGGCAGGACCCCACTAATGCTGCAGCATTATGTGCACAAAGAGTGTGGAGGATCGGGTTCATACATTGACGGGTCAGAGGCTGCCTTTTAGACAGTGCAGTATTAGATTGTTGTAACGGACATTGAAAATGGCTTCTGCTGGCATGAAATATCCAAAGGCTGACTGAAGCAAGTGACTAAGGAGTAACAGCATTGGAAGAATCTACACAACATGTACCACTTTAGGAGTGACATGTGTGTTGACAAACGATACACATTGTAGTTGGTTCAAGCTACAGTGGACACAGAGAACATGGTGCCATATGGACTGCAAAAGCTGGTGGTAAGCCAATGCCATAGTGCAGTGTGTGGAGCCCATAAAGTCGATCCTAAGTAACCAATGGGGACTGCTTCCAGCACTGCAACCTAGAGTCTACACCTGATATGCATCGTCATCGACTTGCAGATGCTAAGGATGCTACTGGAAATATGTCCTAGATCCAGTGGATGGCGTCACTAAATTTTGGTGTGGAGTGGGTGAGAAGGAGGAGATCATCTGCCTAGCCCCCTCAGCGATAGCTATGATTGTGCAAGGCCAGTTGTAAGGCCAGTGATGAGGGTTCCAGTTCAGTGGCATACAATAGCATTGACCCACCGAGTAGCGGAACCGCGGATGGGTCACATCTGTGAGGAGGAATGGGTGCCAAATGCAACTGACGGCACTTGTGAAGTCAATGGAGACCTGACTGCATGGAGCCAACAGACCACAGCTGTCACGATGACGTCACAGCATTCTCACAAAACCATCTGAAATGTACCCCCACAATCACATGCAATGTGTTCTGATGAAAGGACGATAGGTAAGATGGTGCATATGTGTGCTGCTTAGAAGCGCTCATAGATTTTATAATCAGCATTCAATAAAGTAAGGGGGTGTTACGCGGAGACATTTGTCCCTCCCGATGGCTTCGGCATCATCAATAGAACGCCAGTGACTAATTCGGGTGGCATCATGAAGGACAGAGTAACAGGTTCTTGAAGCATCTCCATCCAGTGAGGGAGCATTAAGATTGTGAACACCTGCTACAACTCTACTTGGAGAACGTCTGGTCCTGGTAACTTGTTCTTCACCCTCATGAATCATGTACACCACTTCATCTGCGGTGGTCACAGACATCAAAAGTTTTGACTGTGCAGTGGCGAGCGTCTGTTAAGGATTGGGGTGCACTCAGTCAGGAACTTGCATCACCATTTGATCATCACTGTAAAAGTGGCGTGAGTGGTTGGCAAAGACAGACACAGCCGCCACCTGTGTTAAATGTAAATGTCGTGTGACTAGGGCCTCCCGTTGGGTAGACCGTTCGCCGAGTGCAAGTCTTTCGAGTTGACGCCACTTCGGCGATTTGCGGGTCGATGGGGATGAAATGATGATGACTAGGACAACACAACACCCAGTCCCTGAGCGGAGAAAATCTCCGACCCAGCCGGGAATCAAAACTTAGGATTGACATTCTGTCGCGCTGACCACTCAGCTATCGGGGGGCGGACGCCACCTGTGTTGTATGGTGAGTCCCATCGGGGGTGATGAATGTAGAGACGAAGATCGATGTTCACGACGATGGTCAGATGCAGTAAGGAGCATGGCTGGCGATTTCCCATAGAGAAGGTCATGTCATCAGAAACGTACCATGACACTGTACGGTTTACCATGTTCAAGAGTGAGGAGATGGGCTGTAGTATGTTGGCGTTCCCTATGGACATCAGTTGATGGGAGTGTACATCAAGCTCGTGAAGGCCAGTGTAGTAAAAGTTGGTGGTGTTCTGATACTGTGCTGCTGCTTCCTTCCACATTGCATGGAGACCTTTGTGATTGCAAGTCTTATGTACTTGAACCATCAGTGCAGTGCAGGCATGTACTGTGGTAGATGCTTTTTGCAGGATTCCCATGCAGTGACGATACATTATCAGCTATGCAGGTTACCAAGAAGGGTAGTGTTAAGCTTCCAGGAAGCCTTTACTGCGCCAGACAGTCTGAGCTGGTAGTGCAATTGTGCAGACGATGGCACAATGGTCCAAAATCGCAAGAGGCCATTTTTCTTCTTAGGAGACCTAGTTTCCAAAGTGGACAGAGACATAAGACTGGTCGAGTGTGCTCCCTGTACAACAGAGAGTGTCACCATGAATCTTCTCCCAAATATCAACAAGATAAAAGTTCTCGACCAACGCAGGCAGCGCCAGGCATGGTGAATCACCAGGCAGCTGGTCTTTCAGGTGGAGGACGTAGTTTAAATTGCCACCCACATCAAAGCGATCAGGGCATCTGGAAAACAATGGGCCACATTGCAAAAAATGTGGACCGCTGCTGATGATTTGTGGACCCAGACACAGTGTACATATTGACGATGTGTGTGTCAAAGACAGTTACAGACATGGAAGGAGTGTTATGTCTGTGACTGGAATTCCTTTGCATATGGAAAAAACTACTTTTCCCCCTGAGTGATCGCTTGCAGATGTGTAAGTCATAGCCTTGAACTGATGGTAGTGTGGCAACACGAATGTCCTGGAGAAGGGCGATGTCGACGTCAGAGACCTGCAGCACATCACAGAGGAGCTGCAGCTTTGTAGCAGTGCTGATCATGTTGATGTTCAATGTGGTGAACCAGCATGTCTGTGCTAGCAGAGGTGGATGCACGTCTAGTATTGCCAGAGGCAGTGCAGGGTGGGGTCCGCAAAGATGGGCTTTCTCACTGGTCACACTACACGAATTCGGATATTAACTATTAACGGGAAACCTTGTTGGTCGGGGGGAGGGAGTGTGACAGTCCCGTGGAGAAGGCGTCTCGTCTTCCACATTGCCACTTCATGACCCATTGCCGAGGGTCTGTCATCATAGTGAGAGTGATAATTAGTCATTGGCAGGGAGACAGTCATCTCAACTAGTCAACCAGTCAGTACTATGTTTGTGGTACCCTCCATCCGGCATAACGTGTTGATCATCGATAGTACCATCACTGAAATCTGCGTGGAACCTTCGACTGGTTGTGCAGTGTTGCCACTGCAAGAGTGTCATGAATCCCTGCGAGTGACTGGTGATGACTTTGGGGTCAGTGTAGTGAGCATTGTTTGTGCACATGTTAGCTGGTGTCGAATGACGGTAAGGAGGAGAGCTGACCTGGTTCAAAGGCCTCAGTTAATACAGTGACGGATTCAAGCACGTATGGTGGAGAGATACCCATCTCTGTGGTCTCCGTCATGGGAGTCGGGGCGGCAGTCATGTGGAGCAACTGTATCGTCTGAAGGATGGTGGGATGGTGGGACACGACGATTGGAGAGGCCATGCAATGACCTGGACGAAGCTGTAGATGTGGCGAGGACTGCTGTATAAGATACTGGCAGGGCATTCAGCATGGGTGGCACAGACGCTTCTGACAACACAAACTCCGTTGGACGCAGTCAGACCACGAAAGATCCTCCATCCCACAACCAGAGCAGGTGCAGGGATGACTGTCGTACACTATGATAGACCAGTAGCCTATGAGACGAAGGTATGAAGGCACGTGACTCTGCAGAGGGGCCGGACACCGTTTAAGACGGGATAGGTTCGGAATTATATCCGTCGTTCGGCGACATGTTCCACGATGTTGGAGTAGGGTCGGAGCGCCATAATGACGACGTCCGTGGGTAGTTAGAACAGCAATTCGAATACCTATATCGTCCATACTCTGAGACCAGCGTGATCGACGGTAACGGGCCCTACGTTGCTACTGGAATGGCAGAACCGTGGTCCACGTTGGGGCCTCGTAGAGCATCAGAGCATCCTGTTGCACAAAGCATCGTTGATCTTCGTGACGTACACTGTACTATTGACGATGGGCAGGTGGACAGCAATGGAATCTGGTGTTGATATTTTAATACGGTCACGAAGAAACCGGTCGAGGTCAGCTGCCTTAGAGTGGGCGAAGTCTGAACAGAAACTGAAACGTAAAACCGTTTTGCGAGAGCTGTGCGCCATATGAGGAAGACAGCACTAACAGCGGACGAAGCAAACACGTCACGCGACACCTGCCTGGCTAGCGCAGCTCTGGTGCATGACCGCTACGCAGCACTGCCGGCGGCAGACTGTAGCTACGCATCTCGCTTAAAAATGGCTCTCAATATTAGTTAATAAAGTTCATTGGAAAAGTTCAAAGCCAATTTTCTCTGTAAACTTGTAACAAATATTAAGAACAACCTGTTTCTCGCCTCATATTAACAGTGTTCTGCGCGCGTGTTTCACTACGGGGCAGGAAGGAGCGTTAACCATTTTTACAATACGTATTAAGAGAGCGACAATCAGAGCAAAACCAGCGTCTACAGAGCCTGCGATTCTACACCAAATTTTGCAATACAAACTACAAAACCAAAGTATGGCTAAGAAAATTTTGGTGGCTGTTAATACGTTAGCATACCTTAAAATTTCATTCACAATAAAATAATAAAAAGATTTCTAGTACATATGTATGACCTACTTCGAAGAACTTATGTACACCAGTGTACGTGCGCTATGGCTGCTAACCAATCATCGTCTTTGCGTTTGTTTACATCAGGTTTATTCTTTATGTTAGAAGAAGTTGTTGTTGTTGTTGTGGTCTTCACTCCTGAGACTGGTTTGATGCAGCTCTCCATGCTACTCTATCCTGTGCAAGCTGCTTCATCTCCCAGTACCTACTGCAGCCTACATCCTTCTGAATCTGCTTAGTGTATTCATCTCTTGGTATCCCTCTACGATTTTTACCCTCCACGCTGCCCTCCAGTACTAAATTGGTGATCCCTTGATGCCTCAGAACATGTCCCACCAACCGATCCCTTCATCTAATCAAGTTGTGCCACAAACTCCTCTTCTCCCCAATTCTATTCAATACCTCCTCATCTGTTATGTGGTCTACCCATCTAATCTTCAGCATTCTTCTATAGCACCACATTTCGAAAGCTTCTATTCTCGTCTTGTCCAAACTAGTTATCGTCCATGTTTCACTTCCATACATGGCTACGCCCCATACAAATACTTTCAGAAACGACTTCCTGACACTTAAATCTATACTCGATGTTAACAAATTTCTCTTCTTCCGAAACGCTTTCCTTGCCATTGCCAGTCTACATTTTATATCCTCTCTACTTCGACCATCATCACTTATCTTGCTCCCCAAATAGCAAAACTCCTTTAGTACTTTAAGTGTCTCATTTCCTAATGTAATTCCCGCAGCATCACCCGATTTAATTTGACTACATTCCATTATCCTCGTTTTGCTTTTGTTGATGTTCATCTTATATCCTCCTTTCAAGACACTATCCATTCCGTTCAGCTGCTCCTCCAGGTCCTTTGTTGTCTCTGACAGAATTACAATGTCATCAGTGAACCTCGAAGTTTTTATTTCTTCTCCATGGATTTTAATACCTACACCGAATTTTTCTTTTGTTTCCTTTACTGCTTGCTCAATATACATATTGAATAACATCGGGGATAGGCTACAACCCTGTCTCACTCCCTTCCCAACCACTGCTTCTCTTTCATGTCCGTCGACTCTTATAAGTGCCATCTGGTTTCTGTACAAATTGTAAATAGCCTTTCGCTCCTTGTATTTTACCCCTGCCACCTTCAGAATTTGAAAGAGAGTATTCCAGTCAACACTGTCAAAAGCTTTCTCTAAGTCTACAAATGCTAGAAACGTAGGTTTGCCTTTTCTTAATCTAGCTTCTAAGATAAGTCGCAGGGTCAGCACTGCCTCACGTGTTCCAAAATTTCTATGGAATCCAAACTGATCTTGCCTGAGATCGGCTTCTACCAGTTTTTCCATTCGTCTGTAAAGAATTCCCGTCAGCATTTTGCAGCTGTGACTTATTGAACTGATAGTTCGGTAATTTTCACATCTGTCACCACATGCTTTCTTTGGGATTGGAATTATTATATTCTTCTTGAAGTCTGATGGTATTTCGCCTCTTTCATACATCTTGCTCACCAGATGGTAGAGTTTTGTCAGGACTGGCTCTCCCAAGGCCGTCAGTAGTTCCAATGGAATGTTGTCTACTCCGGGGGCCTTGTTTCGACTCAGGTCTTTCAGTGCTCTGTCAAACTCTTCACGCCGTATCGTATCTCCCATTTCATCTTCATCTACATCCTCTTCCATTTCCATAATATTGCCCTCAAGTACATCGCCCTTGTATAGACCCTCTATATACTCCTTCCATCATTCTGCTTTCCCTTCTTTGCTTAAAATTGAGTTTCCATCTGAGCTCTTGATATTCATACAAATGGTTCTCTTTTCTCCAAAGGTCTCTTTAATTTTCCTGTAGGCAGTATCTATCTTACCCCTAGTGAGATAAGCCTCTACTTCCTTACATTTATCCTCTAGCCATCCCTGCTTTGCCATTTTGCACTTCCTATCGATCTCATTTTTGAGACGTTGTATTCCTTTTTGCCTGCTTAATTAACTGCATTTTTAGTTTTTCTCCTTTCATCAATTAAATTCAATATTTCTTCTCTCACCCAAGGGTTTCTACTAGCCCTCGTCTTTTTAACTACTTGATCCTCTGCTGACTTCACTACTTCATCCCTCAAAGCTACCCATTCTTCTTCTACTGTATTTCTTTCCCCCATTCTTGTCAATTGTTCCATTATGCTCTCCCTGAAACTCTGTACAACCTCTGTTTTAGCCAGTTTATCCAGGTCCCATCTCCTTCAATTGCCGCCTTTTTGCAGTTTCTTCAGTTTTAATTTACAGTTCATAACCAATAGATTGTGGTCAGAGTCAACATTTGCCCCTGGAAATGTCTTACAGTTTAAAACCTATTTCCTGAATCTCTGTCTTACCATTATATAATCTATCTGAAACCTGTCAGTATGTCCAGGTTTCTTCCATGTATACAACCTTCCAAAATGGCTCTGAGCACTATGGGACTTAACGTCTGAGGTCATCAGTCCCCTAGAACTTACAACTACTTAAACCTAACTAACCTAAGGATATCACACACGTCCATGCCCGAGGCAGGATTTGAACCTGCGACCGTTGCGGTCACGCGGTTCCAGACTGTAGCGCCTAGAACCGCTCGGCCACTTCGGCCGGCATACAACCTTCTTTTACGATTCTTGAACCAAGTGTTAGCTATGATTAAGTTGTGCCCTGTGCAAAATTCTACTAGGCGGCTTCCTCTTTCATTTCTTACCCCGAGTCCATATTCTCCTACTACGTTACCTTCTCTTCCTTTTCCTACTATCGAATTCCAGTCACCCATGACTATTAAATTTTCGTCTCCCTTCACTACCTGAATAATTTCTTTTACATCATCATACATTTCTTCAATTTCTTCGTCATCTGCAGAGCTAGTTGGCATATAAACTTGTACTCGTACTACTGTAGTAGGCGTGGGCTTCGTGTCTATCTTTGCCACAATAAGGGGTTCACTATGCTGTTTGTAGTAGCTTACCCGCACTTCTATTTTTTTTCATTATTTAACCTACTCCTACATTACCCCTATTTGATTTTGTATTTATAACCCTGTATTCACCTGACCAGAAGTCTTGTTCCTCCTGCCACCGAATTTCGCTATTTCCCACTATATCTAACTTTAACCTATCCATTTCCCTTTTTAAATTTTCTAACCTACCTGCCCGATTAAGGGAATGAATAGTTGTGTCATTTCATCATCGAAATAATACCACCCCCGTCGGAATTGATTGTTCCCGGTGGAGTGACGGACACATCAAACTAGTCAGAATGAGATAGTCCCACACCCTTTTCCCACTTTAAATAGGCTGGCCCTTGCTCTATTCCATTGAATGTTGGCTTTTGCATCCTTAAGGACCAAGAAGAAGATCCCACGTCACGGGCGGGACTAATATCCTACGTAGGACTAATGGTGCAGTTCTTCCATCATCAACCGCAGCGTCAGAATTGCCTCTCTGGTGCCTTTAACTTTCCAAATACCAAACTGATCCTCATGCAACATATTGTCAATTTATTCCCATTCTTCTGTATATTGTTCGTGTAAGTAACGAGGATGCATGAGATGTTAAGCTGATTGTGCATTGTGCGAACTTTTTTTTTTCGGAAGTCAGCTGGTATGTCGCCAGACTCATACATTATACACGCCAACGGGAATAGTTATTTTGTTGCCACTTCCCACAATGATTTTAGAGATTCTGATGGAATGTCCTACCCCTTCAGCCTTATTTGATCGTCCTCCAAAGCTCTCTTAAATTCTGGTTCTAATACTAGATCCCCTATATCTTCTAAATCGACTTCTGTTTCTCCTTCTATCACATCAAATCTTCCCCCTCATAGAGGCCTTCAATGTACTCTTTCCACCTACCCACTCTCTCCTCTACATTTAACAGTGGAATTCCCTTTGAACTCTTAATGTTACCACCCTTGCTTTTAATTTCACTGAAGGTTGTTTTCACTGTCCTATCTGCTGATTCAGTCCTTCCGACAATCATTTCTTTACCGATTTCTTCAAATTTTTCATGTAGCCATTTCGTCCTTGCTTACCTGCACTTCCTATTTATTTCATTCCTCAGCTATTTGATCTTCTGTGTTCCTGAGTTTCCCGGAACATTTTTGTACTTCCTTTTTTCATCGATCAACTGAAATATTTCTTCTGTTACCCATGTTTTCTTCGAACTTACGTTCTTTGTACCTATGTTTTCCTTCCCAATTTCTGTGATGGTCCTTTTTAGAAATGTCCTTTCCTCTTCACCTGTACTACTCCTTATTGCTGTATTTATAGCTTTAGAGAACTTAAGGCGTATCTCGTCATTCCTTAGTACTTCCGTATCCCACTTATTTGCGTGTTGATTCTTCCTAACTAATCTTTTAAACTTTGCCCCAGTCTTCATCACTACTACATTGTGAGCTGAGTCTATATATGCTCCTGCATTCACCTTACAATCCATATGTTTTCGGAATCTGACTGAAATCTTCCCGTAAGTATACCTCTTCCTCTTGTGTTTCTTGAACACAGTATTCGCTATTACTACCTGAAATTTATTACAGAACTCGATTAGTCTTTCTCCTCTCTCATTCCTTGCCCCAAGCCCACATTCTCCCGAAACCTTTTCTTCTAATCCTTCCCCTACATCTGCATTCCTGTCCTACACATCTATTACATTTTTATTTCCCTTTACTTACTGTATTTCCCTTTCAGTATTCTCATATGCTTTCTCTATCTCTTCATCTTCAGCTTGTGACGTTGGCATGTGTACTTGAGCTATCGTTGTCGGTGATTGTTTGCTGTTTCTGATAAGAACAACTCTATCACTGAACTGTTCACGGTAACACTCTATCCTACCTTCCTATTCACAACGAATCCTACTCCTGTTTACGATTTCCTGCTGCTGTGATATTACCCTATACTCATCTGATCAGAAATCCTTGTCTTCTTTCCATTTCACTTCACTGACCCCTACTATATCTATATTAAGCCTTTGCACTTCCCTTTTCAGATTTTCTAGCTTCCCTACCACGTTCGAGCTTCTGACATTCCACGCACTGACTCGCAGAACGTTATCCTTTCGTTGGTTATTTAATGTTTTTCTCATGATCACCTCCCTCTCGACAATCCCCTCCTGGAGATCCGCATGGGGAAATATTCTGGAATCTTTTGACAATGGGGAGATCATCATAACACTTTTTCAATTACAGGCCACACGTCCTATGGATAGACGTTATGTGTTTTTAATGCAGTGTTTTCCATTGCATTCTGCATCCTCATGCAGTTGATCATTGCTGATTCTTCCACCTTCAGGGGTTAATTTCCCACCCCACGGACAAGAGAGTGCCCTGAAACTCTTTTCGTTCCTCAGCCCTCTTTCATAAGGCAATTGGCAGAATTAGAGTGACTTCTTATGCCGGAAGTCTTTGGCCGCCAGTGCTGATCATTAGTCTAAATTTAAACACTGACGGGTTTCGAACGAGGGACAAATGACGTTTTGATTACTATTCATTGACGCTACACCTAGACCGAAGGTACAGTTTCACCATTCTTTTCGCACAATCTAATATATACAATCGCGACACACTCTGGTGTGAAAGTTGTTACCGTTTGACAGAGCCACACTAGCGTTCAGAGCGGTGAGAAAGTCAGGTCTTCTTTTGTTTATGAGCAATTTTGTTATTAAATGTAAACAACATTCTTCAGTAAATACCTGTACATTACAAGAGAATCATAAATAAACTGTCTTGTAATATACCATTTCATACCTCTCAGGGTCCTTAGGAAACTAAAGAATGACAAAAGAGCTGCCATTCTTCAGTTATTGTCGATTTTATGACACTTCATATGTTCCTTGTTGTGAAAGCTATGTTGCAAATCGATATAAATGATAGTATTTGCACTCATGCGATACCGTACTCGGAGGCGTGACTTGCTGGCCGTTGGGGCGCTGCCATCGCAGTGGGTAACAAAAACAGGACGGAGTGTCGCGACTGTTATGTCAGACTGTGGTTTTAGTGTTGTCATTTGTCGATATCGACTACTGCTGCATTTATCGATAATATTTCTGTCCGGCGCATCAGTAACGTGACGCTTCTTATCGATACTTACATCAAGCGGCACGAAAAGTGTCATAGTAATCAAGGTTCTAAAATTCTAGCTTACCATACACGTCGATAAACAGATTAAACGACCACAATTATCAAGCAGTTTTGAAATCTAAGCATCGAGATACCATTAGTAGACAGACATGTATCTCTCCCATTTTCTTCTTCTATGTTTCAATGCGACAGAAAGCAAAGTTTCCTTGAGTCCATCTATCACAGCTCCTTCAACTCTCTAGGTTTTTCATAGCATTTGTTGGCTAAATACTTGGTGTTATGAAAATGAAATAGCGAGATTCGGGTCAACATCTTACCGACGACAGAGTCACTGGACATTGAGCCCAACCATGGACTTGAGAAGGTTGCGGAAGAAAAATAAAAGGTGTCCTTTTCAAAGGAAGCATCCAAGATTTAGGGAAACCACGAAAATTTAGAATCAGCACGGTCGGATAGTGATAGGAGTCCCACTTCTTACCATTACAAGTGGAGTACTCTAAACACTACGCTACATCACAAGGTAATTGCTGACGTGTACCCCAAGTGACGATGGAGCCTGACCGAAATACACTATCCAAGCAATAGTAGCCGGACTTACTAAGGTAAAGTGGGATTGACCACTAGATGTCACGAGAAGCTGGCCTGTCAGTACTAAAGGAGGAGGTGAATATTTTGCTGTCAGTAGAGAAACACTAACAAAATGGATCTGTCAAGAGAGCTCAATGACTTAAAACGTGGACTACTCATTGCATGTCACCTGAGTCACAAATCAATGAAAGACGTATCAACCATTCTAAAGCTGCCAAGTCGACTGCTTGTCACGTCACTGCCAAATAGAAACGCGAGGTAACAACCCTGTTGTTGTTGTTGTTGTGGTCTTCAGTCCTGAGACTGGTTTGATGCAGCTCTCCATGCTACTCTATCCTGTGCAAGCTTCTTCATCTCCCAGTACCTACTGCAACCTACATCCTTCTGAATCTGCTTAGTGTATTCATCTCTTGGTCTCCCTCTACGATTTTTACCCTCCACGCTGCCCTCCAATGCTAAATTTGTGATCCCTTGATGCCTCAAAACATGTCCTACTAACCGATCCCTTCTTCTAGTCAAGTTGTGCCACAAACTTCTCTTCTCCCCAATCCTATTCAATACCTCCTCATTAGTTACGTGATCTACCCACCTTATCTTCAGCATTCTTCTGTAGCACCACATTTCGAAAGCTTCTATTCTCTTCTTGTCCAACTGGTTATCGTCCATGTTTCACTTCCATACATGGCTACACTCCATACAAATACTTTCAGAAACGACTTCCTGACACTTAAATCTATACTCGATGTTAACAAATTTCTCTTCTTCAGAAACGATTTCCTTGCCATTGCCAGTCTACATTTTATATCCTCTCTACTTCGACCATCATCAGTTATTTTACTCCCTAAATAGCAAAACTAGCTGATCTAAGACCAGGCTGACCTCACATACTGCCAGACAGCAACCGTCGAGCATTGTGGAGGTAGTTGTAAGATGTGTGAAATCAGCCAAAGAAATCACTCACACGCTCCAAAGTGCTACCAATAGTCCAGCTGGCACAATGACTCTGCGTACTGAGATCAAAAAAATGGTATACAATGTTCGTGCAGCTCCTCATAAGCCATATCTCCTTGTAGTCAGTCTAAGCGATGCTCGAGATGGTGTAAAGAGCTATGCCAGTAGACATTGGACACCTGGAAGCGAGTGATGTGGAATGATGAGTCACAGCAACACCTTGTGGCAATTCAATGGAAGGGTTTGGTGAATGCCTGGAGAACTTAACTGCCTTCATAAGTAGAGCCAACAGTGAAGTACGGAGGAGATGGTGTTGCAGTATGGAGGTGTCTTCTTCTTTTTGTTAGATTATGGTCCCCTTCTCGCGATTAAGGGAACAACGAATGTGGAAGGATATGAACACATTTTACACAATTGTGCGCTGTATACAGAAGAGAAACAGTTTGGAAATGTTGATTGTGTCTGCATGCCAATGCACCCTGTCATAAAGCAGCATCCGTGAGGCCAAGGGATGCAGACATAACATTGCTGAAATTGACTGGCCTGCCCAGAATTACGACTTGAACCCAGTGGAACACCTTTGGTTTGAGTTGTGACGTTGACTTCGCTCCAGACACCAGCTTCCAACATCACTAACTTCTCTCGTTTCGACTTTTCAAGATAAACGTGCTGCCATTCTGCACAGACATTCACATATCCCATTCAAGATATTTAATTGTGAAGAAAAATAATAAAAACAAACATTAATTTTGCAGCTTGATTTCTCGTCGCTAGGGGCGCTAGTGTCGTTTCAACTGTCAGACGGTAACAATTTTCACGGCAGTGAGAGTCGCGGCTGTATACGTTAGTCTGCAGCTGCCTTCACATACCAAAGATAGTGCTATCCTGTAAAGCATATATCAAAAAACCAACACTACACTTATGTTGCAATGTGTACATCCATATAGAATGACCAACAGAATTAATTAAAACTAAACGCCGTTAAGTAGAATGAATCGGTGACTGCTTCTCAAGAAGGACCGCGCTTTTATTTTCATGATTGTTTGCTTATTTAAAAAATAATATTATTTAAAATTCTTAATATTTATTTCTGTTGTCTGGAACAATACTTCGACCTCAGAGCCATTACAACCTTGTGTCCGCAGCTAATTTTTCTCAGAATTCTCTCAACCTACTACACTAGTGAAGTGTAATGGCAGTGGAGGTATGTAATCACAATTTTGAGTCGGCTATATTGTGCGGTTAGTGCATGGCGCTCAACATACGCATCATGGGAGTAATCCTTGGGACCGTTAAAATTATGCTGATAACATAACGTATCAAATGGTCAGAATACACAAATAAATGAAATTTATAGTGATAAATTTTGTGGATGACGATAATTTTTGTAACCATATGTTGCATGACGCCATTCTGTTATGTTCCGCTGCGCATCTAGCCTTGTAGTTAAAGTACCCCGCCATGCAAAACAATCGGATGGAAGCTACTGGTCCTCTCGACATAGTCGTTCGTACATTTTGGTAACCTTACACGCTTCTATGTAAGAACACTTGCTGTAGTTGTTAAAAATCACTAGAAGGTCTCTTTAAACTAGCTACCTTCTTTACTTTGTGGACAGGTATTCTCTTTCTTTCTTCCTTATGAATTTACTATTAAAAGTAGAGCACAACAATGACGACCGGCCCATGTATGTCGGTACGTATTCACCGCATTTGACATGCTCATAATGAAGTGTTCTCTTATCTAGTTCTAATAACTATTCAAGTGTAGTACACACCATGTGCGAATTGTAGGCGCCCCAGTGGTCCCGGTCGCCTACGGTGGACTGGAGGCCGAGCGGTGACCTCTCCAGTTGTCAGGATGCTAGGAAATGACTGTGGACACGTCAGAAACGCCAAAGAAACATTATTAATTCATAACACCTTTATTCCTGCCGAGTACAATGTGGCTTGTGTAGCACAGGCTGGCTGAGCTTGGTGATATCAACGACCTTCCCCAAGTCCTCGCTGACTCGTAGCGATGACACCAGCTCCGGGCTGCACCAGCGCAGCGCCGCGTGCTGTGACGTAGCGTAGGAATGTTCTTACTTCGTACTTTGGCCGCGCATGGCTGGTGGCTCCCGGCTGGCCGGCTGGCTCCGGGTTGGAGTCCCGGTGCTGTCGGCATGAGAGGTGTTCTCGTAGTGCGGAGTGTACCCCATCCCACCCTGTCTTCTTCCCTGCGCCTCCTGGTGGCTCGACCGTGGTGGACGGGTGGAACGGGCTGCAGTCCCCCAGCGTCCTTGGCTCACCCAGTTGTGACGGCAGATGCACAGGGCCTTGGCCCCGCTCGATCTCGACGACAGCTCACTGATGTGGTCAGCACTGGTGGCAAGCGAGTCTGTCGCGATGTCTGCTAATCCTGGGTTGATGCTTGACAGCGGCAGCAGAGAGGACCAGAGCTGGTACTGACCCCTCACGTCTGCTGCTGGATGGGCCGCCCTTACTGCAACATCTCCTTAATAAAGATTAACAAGTTGATCACCGAGCTGAGCGCTACGCAGCGACCCAGTACACATCTAACTGCAAGTCTAACTGCGAGTGCCTTGTTGCTATCAAAGGAAGAACGAGTGACGTCCTGACGTCATGCTCGTTTGTAACGAACGCATTCGTTCCACTTATACTGCTGACTTATCTGTCGTACTCGCCCCTTAGGTGTTCTTGCAATAGAGTTACGTGTTGTTACGACAGAATTACGCGAAGTTGTGAAATGCAGTACAGCTGCCGCTATACCTCTGTCTTACACTCTACGAAAGTCTCCGTCTAACACAAACCCGCGTGCTAAGCAATTCTCTCTGGCCTGTTGCGTGTAACCCGGCCACTGCCCCTGCGTGACGACACATTCTGATATACGAGGTGCATTCAAGTTCTAAGGCCTCCGATTTTTTTTCTAATTAACTACTCACCCGAAATCGATGAAACTGGCGTTACTTCTCGCCATAATGGCTCTGCAGACGTACACATTTTTCACAATGCTGACGCCATGATTCCATGGCAGCGGCGAAGGCTTCTTTAGGAGTCTGTTTTGACCACTGGAAAATCGCTGAGGCAATAGCAGCACGGCTGGTGAACGTGCGGCCACGGAGAGTGTCTTTCATTGTTGGGAAAAGCCAAAAGTCACTAGGAACCAGGTCAGGTGAGTAGGGAGCATGAGGAATCACTTCAAAGTTGTTATCACGAAGAAACTGTTGTGTAACGTTAGCTCGATGTGCGAGTGTGTTGTCTTGGTGAAACAGCCCTTCCCGGACGTTTTTGTTGCAGTGCAGGAAGGAATTTGTCCTGCCCTTTGGAACGCAATAGGTAAGGATTACGCCCTAGCTGTCCCAGAACATGGACACCATCATTTTTTCAGCACTGGCGGTTACCCGAAATTTTTTTGGTGGCAGTGAATCTGTGTGCTTCCATTGAGCTGACTGGCGCTTTGTTTCTGGATTGAAAAATGGCATCCACGTCTCATCCACGTCTCATCCATTGTCACAACCGATGAAAAGAAAGTCCCATTCATGCTGTTGTTACGCGTCAACATTGCTTGGCAACATGCCACACGGGCAGCCATGTGGTCGTCCGTCAGCATTTGTGGCACCCACCTGGATGACACTTTTCGCATTTTCAGGTCATCATGCAGGATTGTGTGCACAGAACCCACAGAAATGCCAACTCTGGAGGCGATCTGTTCAACAGTCATTCGGCGATCCCCCAAAACAATTCTCTCCACTTTCTCGATCCTGTCGTCAGACTGGCTTGTGCGAGCCTGAGGTTGTTTCGGTTTGTTGTCACACGATGTTCTGCCTTCTTTAAACTGTCACACCCACAAACACACTTTCGACACATCCATAACTCCATCACCACATGTCTCCTTCAACTGTCGATGAATTTCAATTGGTTTCACACCACTGAAATTCAGAAAACGAATGATTGCACGCTGTTGAAGTAAGGAAAACGTCGCCATTTTAAGTATTTAAAACAGTTCTCATTCTCGCCGCTGGCGGTAAAATTCCATCTGACGTATGGTGCTGCCATCTCTGGGTCGTATTGACAATGAACGCGGCCGCATTTTAAAACAATGCGCATGTTTCTATCTCTTTCCAGTCCGGAGAAAAAAAATCGGAGGCCTTAGAACTTGAATGCACCTCGTATGTGCAATCCTCTTACCTCTTGGCTAACCTACTGCCTCTGGCTCTCGGCATAGGCAACGAAACATTGACAATATTCCGCGTTTCCAACTCCTCTTTCCTATTCACCGACACTACAGAATATTAAATTCACTGATGAAACATGTAATTAAACAATAACTTTTACCACAATTAGAATATTAATTGAAAACAGTTTCATATGCATGTGGAAGGATGTGCAATTAAACGAACACTGTGAAAGGTAAGCGATTTATTGTAGCGGTTTGGAGAGGGCTTGGAAGTAGCAAAGTATCAGAAAGCAGATGCATCTTAGTCCAGCATTTTGTGAGATACAAGATTTTGTCTTGATCCCAAAATAAGACGACCAACCTTTAGGAAAAAGATGACTATTGGGAAAACATCTCACATTAAATTTATTACCCTGTAGATCATATTCTGTAGATCTTTTAACAATGGAAAAACTCCGACTCCAGGACAAGTTGTGATACAGCCATGTGAATTCCGAGAGATGCAGCAATAATGGGTACGGTGCGTGTCAAAAATATAATTGTAGATCCAAGAGAAACTGCTTCTGTAGACTTCATCAAAAGAAACATTTTGAGTACATGGTGTTGGACACCTTTGATTAAGGTTTAAAACTGCATTATGCAATACATACCTGTAGACTTTATGTTTATTAAAGACGATCGATTTCACTCTTGAATCCGACTATCCGAGGGTCTGCTGTGCCAAAGGAGAATAACCAGGTAACATGTATACACAGTTATTATGCAAAACGCCTTCTTATATATTATTCTTTGCGTGTACAAACGTTATACGGGAAGCTTCACTCATTACAAGGTAATACTTACAAAGACGTACCTGTACGGTCTCATCAACCACATTCTTAGCGCAGCTGAAGCACTAAAAACATCAACATCTGCTATAGTGAATATTAAAATGTCATCAGCTGCCACAGCTAGTATAAACAATCAATCAGCATCATCCACTTTAAGTAGAAAAAGCAACAGAAACAAGAAACCTCTGGTACAACAGAATTTTTGGTATCCGGCCATAATGAAAACTCCAAGTTAACAGTGTTAAACGAAAGGAAAAATACCATTGGTGCTCACTCCCCTGTTCTAAAGATTATGACTCTAAATGTGCAGTGCCTCAAGAGCAAATATAGTGAACTTGAAATAGCAGTAAGTAACACCCAACCTGATGTCTTGTGTATTACTGAACATTGGTGTAAGGACCATGAAATTAGTAGTATTCATATTAATCCATTTAAACTGGCAAATCATTATAGTAGGAAAATTGCAAAAGGTGGTGCAGTCGGTATTTACCTTAGACAAGAGTTAGAATTTAAAAAGAGATGCGAGGCAGAGAACTTAAGTTTTTTGAAGCAGGTGCTGTCCAGCTATATGGCCTGATGAAAAACGTCATAGTCATAACAGTGTATAGGTCACCATGTGAAAACATAGAAGTCTTTTTTGACAAATTAGAATTGTTGATAAATACTTTTTACAAAAAAGAAACTGTGATTATTCTTTGTGGTGATTTCAATATTAATCTTCTAGTTGAAAGTCAGCAAAAAAGGCAATTTTTGGACATATTAAAGAGTTTCAACATGTCACCACACATAAACAATTCAACTAGAATAACAAACACCTCCAATAGCCTCATAGATAACATTTTCTCAAATATGTCAGCAACTGACATAAAGGTAACAAACATAGATTTAGGATTGTCTGACCACAATGCTCTCACCATTGAAATCCCTTTAAGGTCAAAGGAAGATAAAGGTGTAAATAATATTTACAAAAGAAACTTCTCTGTGGACAACTGTCATCAATTCATAAGTATCTTAGAAAATGAAAATTGGTTGGATGTTATGAAACAAACAAGTACAGATGAGGCATATAGTGTATTTGCATCGATTTATATGATGAACTTTGAGATGTGTTTTCCAAGGAAACTGACCAGAATCAAGTCTACTGGACACATAAAGTCAAGTTCTTGGATGACTCTTGGCATTAAGAAATCGTGTGAAAACATGAAAAAACTGAATTCAGAGTTGAGATTTTATAGAATATGTAAAAAGGTATAGGAAAATGTACTGCAGAGTAATTGCAAATGCAAAGTTATTAAGTCATGATATGGAAATAAAACAGTCAAGAAATAAAACTAAAATAGCATGGGAAATTGTGAGAAAATAAACCGAGGTACCTATCAAAGACAAGGAAATTGTCCTAAAAGATGAGGAGAATAAAATGGTAGATAAATATGCCAAGCCTAATTATATAAATAATTACTTTTTAAATGTACCCCAGACATTAAGCAGGAATTTTGGGGAGCAGATTAAGATGGAAGCACCCAAGGCAGCCAGCAGTATGATGGCAATTCCAACAAATGAAAAGGAAGTTTTAAAATTGATTAAAAGTCTCAAGTCCAAGAGGTCAGCTGGAGTAGATGAGGTGCCAATAATGCTAGTAAAGAAAACAGCTAATCAAATAGCGAAACCATTGGTGCACATATCAAACTTGTCAATGGCTGAGGGTATGTTTCCACAGAAATGGAAAATTTCTAAAGTTGTCCCCCCGTTGAAAAATGATGATAAGCTTAAATTAGAAAACTACCGACCTGTCTCACTTCTCCCAACTTTCTCTAAGGTTTTAGAGATACTAATGAAATATAGAGTCACACATTATCTTAATACCCACAATCTGATAAACAGTAATCAGCATGGATTTCAAGCTGGGAGAAGTACTGAAACAGCTGTACTGGAATACACAAAAGAAATAATCACTAAATTGGAAGAGGGGAAAAGTGTAGTTGGGATAAATCTAGATTTGTCAAAAGCCTTTGACATTGTTGACCACAGCATACTTTTGGAAAAGCTTGAAGCTATAGGTATCAGAGGACTGGTAAAAAAGTGGTTTGAGTCTTATCTGGAAAAGAGGATGCAGATGGTTGAAATTACAGCACCAACTATTAATCAAAAAATTAAATTAAGATCAGATCCAAGGGAGGTCACAGTAGGAGTACCCCAAGGAAGTGTATTAGGCCCATTGCTGTTCCTCATTTACATTAATGATATTCAGGTGTCAGAGAGAAAAACTAGTATCATGTTATTTGCTGATGATACTAGTTTAATAGTTAGTGACATGAAGCAGTCATTGCACAGTACTGTGGACCATGTCCTACAAGATATACAAAAATGGTTTAGTGCTAAAAAGCTAACACTGAATGCAAAAAAAAAAACTAATTATGTGCAATATAGAAAAATAAGTGAACATGACGACCTAAATCCCACCATGGAGGGCAAACAACTTGAAAGACTACAGTGTACAAAATTCCTGAGTATGCACATTGATGAGAAGATTAAGTGGAAGGACCATGTGGTGAGCTTAGCACTAAAACTAAATTCAGCATGTTTTGTACTTAGAATAACTTCAAGAGTTTGTAGTAATGACTGTACCAGATTAGTATATTTTGGCTATTTTCAGACCATTCCATCCAATGGGATAGTATTCTGGGGAAAAACAAATTCTTGTCTAAATGAGATTTTCAAATTAGAAAAATGCACTATTCGGATAACGACCCAGAGCCCACCTCAAACACATTGTAGGCCCCTTTTTAAAGCAATTATGGTACACGGCAATGTAAAGATCTCCACATACAAGCTGTAACAAGGACTCAAAGTCAGAAACATGTATGTAATCAAGGCATCAATCTTTTTAATGCACTACCAAAACATATCAAAGAGCTGGAAAATGAGGATAAATTTAAAACTGTTATAAAGAACCATATGCTTGACAAAAGTTATTACAGCATAAGTGAATATCTCTGTGCAACTGTATAAGAATATATGTTTAAGTTAATGTGACAAATGAAATTACATCATTGAATATGGCTGTCAAGCACATAAGCAATTATGTTATAAAAACACTTATTAATTGTATATTGTATTAAACATAAGATAGATTTATATGAATTCAGCACAGATAAAAATTTTGTAAAGATATTATATAGTTGTTAAAATGTACCCTGACAAATCCTATATCACAAATGTGATCATTGGGATGATAATAAATAAGTAAATAAATAAGCTCCCTATGTTTACACGACAGTAATGCGACACATTGGTAGGTGTACTGTGAATGGAACATTTTAAGAGTTTCATTCAGCATTACAGTTACATGGTGCACAGCTGAATAATTTTTTATAATGGAATGTAATGAGCATATGGCATCGTTGGCCGGGTGGCCCCATTCGAGGAAGTTCAGCTGCCAAGTGCAGGTCTTATTACAGTCGACACCACACTGGGCAACTTGTGTGCCAGTGATGAGGTTGAAATGATGATGAGGACAGCATAACACCCAGTCCCTGAGCGCAGAAAATCTCCAACCCAGCCGGGAATCGAACCCGGGCCCACTTGCATGGGAGGCAAGCACGTTCCCACCCAGCTAAGCAGGCGGACGTTTTTTAAAATACTGCCCTGTAACAATATGCAGTGCTTCGCATGTACTGGTAATGATTGTACACGTGATGAATAATATTTCACAAGGCACTTTGTATAACAGTTGTATACACCTGTTATTTGGTTACTGTCATTTGGTACAGGGCATCTGAGAGGGTCAGATTCATCAATCGTCTTTAAAAATATTAAATTACCATAGTACAATTGTGTATTATACAATGTAATTTTTAAATTACATGAATGCTTCAGCTATGATCATAAGCGACGTTTGTTGGTCAGCAAAGAA
The DNA here is from genome assembly GCF_023898315.1 of Schistocerca nitens. Lineage (NCBI taxonomy): Eukaryota > Metazoa > Arthropoda > Insecta > Orthoptera > Acrididae > Schistocerca > Schistocerca nitens. The sequence goes on from NC_064614.1 coordinate 552,914,683, forward strand.
ATTTGGCTTCCTTCATTTCCACCTAAAAATGTAAAAGAATTGTGGTAGCAGAAAGGCTGGTTATTTCACAATTAGACCCTATTGTTAAATAATAGTAATTATTATGTAATACTTCATGGAAGATTATTTGTGATAAACGTTGTTTTCTTCAGTGCTAACTGAAATTCACAAGTAATTACTTAGTACATTTAGCAACAGTATGTAATATGTTGTGGACTTGAAAGTCTTTGTCATTATTTTGGTATAATATAATTTTTGACTGTAGGAAGGTCCAAATTGTTATCTGCTGCCCAATAACTTGTTGAAACCTGTTAAACAAAATGGCAGAACAGAGGAATGTTGGAGTTTATTTTCAACATCAAGGCTACTGGCGTCGATTGTGTTTACATTACGGTATATAGGCTACTATGGCATTAGTGGAAACTGCAGTCCTCAAAAAGCTTAATGACTTCAATAAGCCATTAATGTAGCTATAAAACATGCTGCCAAGTGCTAACTAAGTTTGGACAATACGAAACTCTCCTTTTTGTTATGAAGGTAGAGTTAGTGGAGAAAGGATACACACTAATGTCATAACATTTCAATTTCAGATTCTCAAATACAATTTTATGGTCTACGTGGCCAATGGCTGGGGCAAGACCACAAAAAATGCCAACATAGTAATTTCTCTTGTTAAGTTGTGCAAGGCCATAATTAGTAAGGTTACTGGCAGTGTTGGAAGCAGATGTAAGTGATCCCTACCTCACAGACTGATCACACTGAACAGAACATTTAGTGGTACTATGTAACGTTGTTTTTGTGAAAAATAAAAATCAGTTTGATTTGCATTGTGATTCAGAAAACAACATTACAATCCAGAAAAATAATTTCCTTCTAGGTACTGCCTCCTTATCTACAGCTTCAAATGAGTTACAGTATTCTCATGTGAAAGTATGTAACGGACATAAATAAGAAACTGAGAATCCATTTATCTGTAGGCACAAATTTAAAAAGTGGAAACAAAAAAGGAGACCTGCATGACGGTTACCATTGTTCTAAAATGATGTTGCTCCTAAATGTTTTCTGATGTTAACACACCTTCTTGTGTCTTATTATACAGTAAAGTAGTTCCTTGGTCCATCTACTGATACATTCGATTTGCCTTCCTGCATGTTCTGTATACATCCATTCTATTTTCATTTTCTTCTGTTTCAGTCTTTCTATTGCTCACTGAATAAGCCTGTTTTTGCCTACTTCTCACATTAAAATTCCATATCTTGTGGCTACAAACAAGAACTTTCCATTTAAGATGCATTGGAAGACAAAAATCACTTCAGGTAGTTTTTGCTTACTGTTTATTTTTCTTGCTGTTGATTTCTCATTATCTTCAACTGCCCTATGCTTGCAGTTCATGGCACAGTAATCATGAAGATATGTACAGACTCAGTAAGTACATCAAATTCCCAGCTGCCATTCAAATTATGTCTACAGAAGTAGGGTTACTACAAAGAAAAGTGTAGATGATTTTAAAACTGCACTGTCTGAAGAATTGACACCAAATGATACTTTCAGTTCCAGGCTCCAAACCCTTAAAGCCAAGAAATATCCAATTGACAAATCGAAATACATACAGAAATCCGTCAAAGTAAAGAAATAAAATACATTCAACAACTATTAAATGATAAAGTCAAAGCCACTGAAGACATTGGCATTCAGGATAGACTATACTGCAGTTACTTACATGCCAAAAGCCTGTACAGAAAAAAAGAGGTCAAAGTAAAGAAGGAAAGCAACACCAGATGTATCAAGGAAGCTCACAATCCTTGCAAGGCAGCATGGAATCTGGTTAATGAACATAGGCAAAAGCCCACCTTTAACTGTTGCAGTCTAAGATGAATTTAATGAATATATTATAAACATAGTGGAAAGAGATGCTCGAGTTGCTGTGAAATTTGGAAATATTTGCAGCATGGTCATGTGATCGAGAGTGTAGCCAAAAGACATAATAAAAATAGTGAAAAACTACAAACACTCAGGGAACTCTGGAATATACAGCATGTCCTGTATTATATAATCTGTGAAACTGCTCAACCACTGATAGAAGTAATGAGTAACTGCCTCCGTGCCGGGGAATTTCTAGACTTCCTGAAAGTAGCATCCACAGTACCAGTTTACAAAAAAGGTAATCCGTGTGAAGTGTCAAGTTACAGACCTGTATCAATAATACCAGTGCTAGCTAAGATGATAGAGTTCATAGTGAAAGTTTTGCTATTAAGTTATTTTGAAGGAAATAACCTCTTTTGTGATACACAGTACGGCTTTCAGAAGGGCAGTACCTTACTTAGTAACAAACATAAGTCAGGGTTTTGAAGACAAAGAGTCTATAGTACTGGTACTCTGTGACCTTAGTAAGGCATTTGATTGTATCCCACACAAGGCCCTGCTCAGCAAGCAAAACTCATATGGAATTGGATGAGCTGTAAAAACTCTTGAACCTATGTAAATAACAGATGACAGAGTGTATCAGTGCAAGGAGCAGACTCAGGCGAAATGAAGTTAAAACACAGTGTGCCACATGGATCCGTAATATGGCCTCTGTTGTTCTTAATGTTTTTAATGACATAGGTTTCAATAAGTACACCTCACAGTTTGCAAATGACAGAAGTTTGTTCTCGAAAGGGGAGAATGTAGCTCGGGCCATTCAAAAAGCAGAAATCCTGTTCAGTGAAGCCAAGGCCTGGTTTATCCTGAACAACATGAAAATTAATGAAAACAAAACACTGTGGATGATATGCACACTCAGTGATACCAGAGCACTGAGTGACACAGCAGCTATGAAGCTCCTGGATTTTTTGTTAATACCAAGTTGACCTGTCAACAGCACACCGAATATGTATTTTCCAAACTATCTCCTCTTGAGGAAACTATAAAGGGTAATATTAGAAAATTACCTACTAACAGTATACTGTGTGATGTTCCACAACCAGATCATCTTTGTGAGGTCATACTTCAGGCTGCAACGATGTGCTTTTATTGAAACAGAAAGCAAGGAGGATCATTACCTCAAGCAAAAAAACTGACCATTGAAAACCAATTTTTGCAGACTAGAGTTCTGACTGTTTTCAGTCAATATATTTTCAGTTGCGTTGTTCACACAGATCAATCATGAGATCTTCAGAAAGAGACATGTAGTTCATGAACATAGCACTCACTATAAAGACAGTATAGACAGGCCAGTATGTTAATTAACTAAGACCCAAAACAGCTTCCTCAGTGATGGCTCTAAAATGATTTAATGCTCTACCTAAGGGTATTCAGTCATTGCAAATCAAACTAAAATTTTGAGTTACCAAAAGAGCAGTCTTTGTACAGCACTGAAGAATACTTCTCTGGTGACAGAACAGTGTCTGTCTGAGCTGCAGCTCAGTGCCAGTCCACATCTACATCTATACTCTGCAAACCACTATGAAGTGCATGGCAAAGGGTATGTCCCATTGTACCAGTTATTAGGTCTTCCTCCCATTCCATTCACATATGATGCAGGGGAAGAATGATTGTTTGAATGCCTCTGTGAATGCTGTAATTATTCTAATCTTATTCTCTCGATGCCTATGCAGGCAACATATATGTGGTTGTAATATACTTCAAGGTTCATCATTTAAAGCCGATTCTTGAAAATTGGTTAGTAGATGGGAATAGTTTACATCTGTCTTCAAGAGTCATCTGGTTCGGTTTATACACTATCTCTGTAACGCTCTCCCATGGATCACACAAACCTGTCACCATTTGTGCTGTCCTTCTCTGTATACATTCAAAATCCACTGTGTGTTCTATTTGGTATACACTTGAACAGTATTCTAGACCCGGTCACACAAATGATTTGTAAGCAATCTCCTTTGTAGACTGGTTGCACTTCCCCAGTATTCTACAAATAAACTGAAATCTACCACCTGCTTTACCCATGACTGAGCCTATGTGACCATTCAATTTCATATCCATGCGAATTGTTACATCCAGGTATTTGTGTGAGTTGACCATTCCCAGCTGTGACCCATGGTGTTATAGTCAAATGATGCCACATTTTTTTAATTTTGTTAAGTGCACAATTTTACATTTTTGAACTTAAAAAGCAAATTGCCAATCTTTGCACCACTTTGAAATCTTATCACAATTCGACTTAATACTGATGCAAATTCTTTCAGAAAATACTTCATTACAGATAACTGCATCATCTGCAAAAAGTCTGAGGTTACTATTGTCTGCAAGGTCATTAATATACAACATGAACAGCAAGGGTCTCAAAACACTTCCTTGGGACACACCTGAAGTAACTTCTACATCTGACAATGACTCTGCATCCAGTACAACTTGCTGTGTCCTCCCTGTGTGTCAAATGCTTTTCAGAAATCAGGAAATACTGCATCTACCTGACAGCCTTGATCCAAAGCTTTCAGGATGTCATGTGAGAAAAGTGCGAGTTGGATTTCACATGACTGAAGTTCTCAGAATCCGTGCTGGTTGGCATTATGTTTGATTTCAGAATATGTTTTCAGATTCCATAACATATCAATATAAATGATATTGGATCGTAGTCTTGTGGATCACTTATACTGCCCTTCTTGTAGCCTGGTGCAACCTTTGGTTTTTTTCCAAGAACTGGGCATGGATTGTTGTTGGAGGGCTCTATGATAGGTTACCAAACTCAGCCACAAATTCAATATAGAATCTGATAGGGATTCCATCAGGCCTGGAGTTTTGTTCAGTTTCAATGGTTTCATCTGTTTCTCAACACCACTGACAGTATCACTTATTTCACTCATCTTTCTAGGGGTACAAGGATTAAACTGGGGAAATTCTTATGGACTTTCCTTTGTAGAGGAACATCTGAAAACTAAGTTTAGAATTTCAGCTTTTGCTGTGTTACCCTCAATTTCACTTCCTGTCTCATTCACTAGGACTGGACACTAACTCTGGTGTCACTAACAGCCTTTACATATGATCAGAATTTCCTTGGGTTTTCTGGAAGGTCATTTGACAGTAGTCTGCTATGGCAGTCATTGAAGGATCCGTTCAGTGCTCTCTTGACAGTCAAAGGTGTTGCACTCAGCATCTCTCTCCTCTGTTTTACACATAGTACATACTAATCTCCATTTATTTCGAAGTTTCTTTATAGTGACTGTATACCTTGGAGGTTCTCTCCCATTATGAATTGTTCTACTGGGTGCATATCTATCAAGTGCATGGACAACTATTCTTTTAAACTTGAGCCAGAGTTCCTCTACATGCTCCTGTCCTGTGCTGAAAGTTTCAGGTTCCTGCTTGGCATATGACACTACTAATTTTAGTCTAGTTTACTGAGCATATATATCTTTCTGCTTGTTTTAGTTGTCCTTTGTACTTTGGTAGTCATTGTTGCCACAACTGCATCATGGCCACTGGTACCAGTTTCAATGTGAATGCCCTCAAAGACATCAGGTCTATTTGTTGCCATTAGATCCAATATGATAAAAGTCTCCTCTGATAATTACAGTATGATTGGGGAACTTACATAGAAGTGAACTGAGATTTTCTCATAAAGTTTGCAGTTACGTCAGGAGATGTGTTTGGTGGGTGATAGAAGTACTGAGTTATCATTTTATAAGCACCCCTCCTACTGAATCTTGCCCAGATAATCTCACATGTAACTTCCATTCCTATCTCAGTGTATTTGAGTTCCTTGTCTGCTGTGACAAATACACCACCTGCAATTCTTATTTGTGTGCCCTTTTGATATAAAATTAAATCCCCCCCCCCCCCCCCCCAAATCTCACTGCTATCAATTTTAGCTTTCTGTACCTAGTATTATGTGAGCTTTGCTGCTTTTCAGGAGTTTTTCAGACTCTAGTACTTTGTTGCAAAAACTTTGGCAGTTAACCATTTGGATTTTAATACTCTCACCTGTGGGAGGCATTTCTTTTGATCTTATGCGGGGTTTTTTACAGCTATTATTATCTGGATTGGCTGGAGAGTCACACCACACACAGTCAGCTACCTGAGTAGCAGCCTCTGATGTGTAGTGCACACCTGATCCATTTAGGAGGATCCTTATGTCTCAAGTTCAGGAAGTCACAGTTTGCCTTGTCAAAGAACCTTCAAAGTCTCTGGTTCAGTCCTTCCACTTGGCCAGAACCAAAAGGCCATGATCAGTTCTGGGGACTATACTAATGAAACTAGCAGCAACTCTGCTCTTTTACCACTCTGTGTTTTAATACTGATTGTCTTATTATTGTAAATTTAATTGTAGTCCAGTTCTTAACTTTCAGTGTTATTGTATTCAATTTAATATTGTAGGTTAAATTACAATATTGTATTTATTTACTTTTGTAATATTATTGTAAACTTGATGCTGTCTTTCCAGCCATAGCTGGTGAATGACATAGAGTTGGCAATAAAGGTAATAAAAAATCACATCAACTGATTCCATGACATCATTGTTAATTTGTGCTATTTTTTCTGTTGTGTTCACTACACATTATTTTTGCCTTATTCTAGTTAATTTTCATCTGCTTTGTTGACACAGACATTGACTCATTCATCACAATAGCTTCTCCTTCATGATGGAATCTATGGGAGTGAATGAACTTTCCCTTCGCTACAAAGCTAGACTTGACATTTTAATCAACTAGTCATTATGTTGTTTTCATTTTATTTTGTTCTGCATCCAGATATATGACTGTAAAAGTAACATTACATAGTGTTTCATTTTATTGTGTTCCCTGTAAGGGTATATGACTGCAAAGATCACATTTGATGCTTAACACTCTCTAGAATATGTTTTTATACAGTTTAGGTTTTGATCTATATGTAGATCCAACAGTTTAATTCCAGATCATGTAGTAAGCTAGGATACTATAAGGGGCATTCAAAAAGATATAAGCCAGAGACATAATTACAGAAACTAGTATCTGTATGTTAGAAGTATTGACCCTGGCTGTTGAGACACTTGTCCTACTGTGACATAAGGCAGCGAATGGCTGTCTTATACAATTCCCGGGGCTGCGATGTTAACCAGTTTCGCATGAACAACTGGACGTTGTCATCTGACCTGAATCGGAAAGGTTATGCTGACGTTCTTCTCTGACCAAGATGGCCCCATTCTGATTCACTTCCTGCAACACAAGACAACAGTGAATGCTCAGTGTTACAAACCTTGACCACCCTTTGCCAAGCAATCAAATCAAAATGAGCAGGCAATCTCACCCATGGGGTCATTCTGCTCCACGGCGATGCAAAGCCTCATACGGCCAACACAGTCAAGGCACTCCTGCAGAAAATCAAATGTGAGGTTCTCAGCCACCCTCCTTGTTGTCCGGACCTCTCTCCCTATGATTACGCCATTTTTGGTCCTGAGGGGCAAACGATCCACCTCAGACAACGATGTCCAGCTGTGTATGCGGAACTGGTTAACATCACAGCCCTGAGAAATTTATGAAACAGCCATTCACCACCATGTGTCAAAGTGGGACAAGTGTCTCAACAGCCAGGGTGAATACTTCTAACATACAAGTACTTGTTTCTGTAATTATGCCTCTGGAACATTTCTTTTTGAATGCCCTTTATAGGTTTTTGACTGATATTATGTTAACTATACAATAGTGAATAAACTGTCTTCCTTCTTCTTTTCATTTCTATCTACATCCACAATTATTTGCTGGATATATTCCAATCTTTGTCTTCCCCTATAGGTTTACCCACTACAGCTTCATCTAGTACCATTAAAGTTGTTGGCTGATGTCTTAACAGATTTCCTATCATCCTGCCCCTTCTTCTTATCAGCATTTTCCATGTACTCTTTTCCTTTCCAACTCTATGGAGAACCTCCTCATTTCTTACCTTATCAGCTCACCTAATGTTCAACATTCTTCTGTTGCACCACATCTCAAATTCTTTGATTCTTTTCAGTTCCAGTTTTCCAATAGTTCATGTTCACTGTCACACAATGGTGTCCTCCAAATGTACATTCTCAGAAACTTCTTCCTCACTGTACTATGTGATACCTTACATAGAATTTTATATAGGCTTGTCATAATGAAATAATTTGGTATTAATGTGCATCTCTTCCATCACCCTTGTTACATAACAGTTTAACAAAACAGAGATCTCTCACAGGCTATACAATAGCATATTATAGTCTCTTCTTTGCTAATGAGAGTTTTTTTCATGATGTAACATTCATGCCATCTTTAGTCCTGTTTTCCTGGATTGCACAGTGTGCCAAGTTTCTCCAAACTCATATTTCATAGCTGTCTTTCCACTGACTGCTCACTTCTCATAATGTGACAATACTGTCTGAGATACTGAACCTACATCCTGGTGACAATGGTGCTTAGCCTAATATGTTACTAGTCTCAGTATTACACAGCTGCAGCTTGGAAGCCCCAGACACCAACAATCATTACCAAACAATTATAAAGTGCAGCTGGGCTGAATAGACATTGAAATCTAATAGTTGAGACAGGTGGACATTTTCTTATCACCAAGCACGCTGTTAAACTTGTGACCTGGAGCAAGGACTTTGCAATTTGACATCCAGAAGAATCTTAGCATGTGAAGTTGAGTGAGGGCAAAGGTAAGGTATGGATGTTAATCTGTATGTTAGTATCCCTGTACTGTGCTTGTTATTCTAAACAGTGAACCATTCTCATTCAAACACTCCTTACAAATTCATATCTGCACATTGTTTTGTAGAATCTTCTGTGTTTGATTAACTAGTAACAAACACATCATCAGTATACAAGATCACTGAAGGATGAAACTTACAGACATCAACTGTTACCTCCTCCATATAGAAGTTGAACAGCAAAAGAGAGGTCTGTTCAAAAACTTCTGGAAATTTGTCCAGAATTTTTTTTATGCTTACCCTTTAGTTATTGTGTATGGCCTCCTTTGAAATACTCTCCTGCACAATTGATATATTGATCCCAATGCTGTTTCCACTTTCAGATGCAGTCTTGGTACACCTCATGCTGGATCGCATGAAGTGCTGCCTGCAAATTTTCTTTTATCTCATCTATTGTTACAAATCTTCATCCTTTCAACAAGGTTTTCAACTTTGGAAACAAAAAAGTCCACAAGGGCCAAGTCTGGAGAGTACAGAGGATGGGGCACCATAGTGATTTCATATTTTGTGTAACAGTCATGCACCAGGGATTAATGTGTGAGTGTGGTATCATGACACAGGAGCATGAATTGTCTCGCCATATTTCCGGCCGTTTCCTTCACACATTTTTTTGCAGGCACTGCAACACATCCTTATACTACCATCGATTAACAGGTCATCTCTCTGGCACAAATTCTTGATGAAATAATCCTTCAGAGTCAAAGAAAACTATCAGCTTTACTTTGTCCTGGCCTGAGGAGCTCTTTCTAGTCTTGGAGAACCTTTCCCAACCCATTGTGAAGATTGAGCTTTGGTCTCAACATCATAACTATAGACCCATGTCCAATCACAAGCTGTGATTCTCTTAAGAGACATCTCATTCTCATTTGCGTGATCCAAAGCTCTTCACTGATGAGATGAATGTCTTTCTAGTCTTGACTCATGAGCCATGAGACAAACTCAGTGGCAACACGATGCATTCCAAGATGATGTGACATGCTTTCATGACATGATCCAACTGAAATTTTACATCCTTCTGCAATCTCTTAGACAGTCAGTCTTCAATTGGCATGTACAATTTCATTGACAATATTGACATTGTGGCAAGTGATTAAGAACTGTCAAATGTAGACTGCTGAGAGACCATGGAGATGACATATTTTCTATATGACCTCAGTGAATACCATGTTACAAGGTGCATCCAGAAAATAAGTTTCCCAATTTTGTTTCCTTTAAAGTAGCCATATTTAGCTGGGAGAATTGTGAATGTGCAACAGATCTATGACATGATAATCAAATGCCGGCTGGACAGGTCCCACCTGTTGCCAGTACTGTGGCAGCAGTGACCTGAACTGGTGTCTCTTATTCATTCTCCCACCACCTGCAAGATACAGTCAGTGATAAGGTTCCTTAATGTACAAACCATTAAGAACAAACAGGTGGTGAGTCAGTAGTGTAGGCTTTTTTATGAAGGTCATCAAAGTGTTGGCACAGCAACTGGGAGCTATTTGCTCATCCACCATACGGGCCTGGTCTTGCTGCCAGCGATTTCCACCTTTTCTTGCATTTCAAGAAATTCCTGTCTTCTAGCAAGCATGGAAATATACTTTCTGGATGCACCTCACATTATGTATTTTCTCCAGGCCCAAGAGAGCTAAATGAAGTGTTTTATTCTCCAATCTTCTTTCTTGCAATGAGATAGTATAGTTGTACCAATATCCTTGACAAATTAGTGTTAGTCTGGGGAAAGAAACACAATTTTAGATTAGTGACTATTATGGACACAGTTAAGGAGATTCCTTACATGATAAAATAACAAGAGGTGCAATAGTTACAGCAGTCACAACCACATGATTGAAAAGTGTCACAAAACTTTCTGATACACACTGTCCAGACGTTATTGCTCAGCCAATATATGTTGGTCGTAGTTTCAATGAAATCTTCAAGGGTTAAAGGTAGAACAGGTCCAGCCTTTGCACATTACACTGCACTTGTAGTGGTTTTCAGTCCAATGTCTGGTTTAATGTATCTCTCCATCTGTTCCATCTTGTGTAAGCCTCTTCATCCCTGAATAATGACTGCATACATCCTCCTGAATTTGCTTACTCTATTCACCTCTTGGTCTCCCTCTACCATTCCCCCCACCCCGTCTCCCAACCATTTGATGTCTCAGAATGTTCCCTATCAACTGATTTCTTCTGGTCAGGTTGTGCAACAAATTTCTTTTCTCCCCAGTACTATTCAGTACCTCTTCATTAGTTCATTGATATACCCATATACTCTTCAGCATTCTTCTGTAGCATCACATTTCAAATGCTTCTACTCTCTTCTTGTCTAAATTGTTTATTGTCCATGTTTCACTCCCATACATGCTTGTACTTCATACAAATACTCCTCAGAAAAGACTTCACAACACTTAAATCTTTATTTGATGTTAACAAATTTCTTTTATTCTATTATACTTCTTTTGCTTTTGTTGATGTTCCTCTTATATCCTCCTTTCAAGACTCTGTCCATTCCATTCAACTGCTCTTCCAAGGCCTTTGGTGTCTTTGATAGAATTACAAGGCAACTGGAAACCTCAAAGTTTTTATTTCTTCCCCTTGAACTTTAATTCCTACTCTAAATTATTCTTTGGTTTTCTTTACTGCTTGCTCAATGTACAGATTGAATAACATCAGGGATAGATATGAAGTGACATTAGCAGAATGGTCCACCAGATCTAGTCTGCACATATGTATCTAAGTCTCACAAACTAAGCAACAAAAGATATTCGTGAGATTTGGGAAACTGATGTTTGGATTTCAAGATTTTATCAATGTTCAATTTGGTATTTCTGCATCCATTTAAGAGAATTGCTTTCAATTGTTCAACTTCATTCAATGTACAGCCTATAGATACTTCAATTCTGAATGTGTCTGCTCACAGACAAAAGTTGTTTCAAACAATGATGCCACACCAGCAGCAAATTTCTTCAGTTTTGGAAACTCATCAGGTAAGCAGCAATAAAATTTAACAAGATTTCTTTCTCTATGTTTGCCTTTCAACAAATTATTTGACTGCAAATCAATGCACTTCAATTGCAGTTCAACGGGCACATTATAAAAGTTACAATGATCAAAGAATGGAAAATCCAAAATGGAATGTAACAATATTAGAGAAGGAAAGTAGGCTACTTACCATATAACGGAGATGCTGAGTCACAGATAGGCACAACAAAAAGATTCTCACAATTATAGCTTTCGGCCAATAAGGCCTTTGTCAACAATAGACACACACACACACACACACACACACACACACACACACACACACACACACACAAACGCACAAACGCAACTTGCACACACTACTGCATTCTCAGACAACTCAGTTAACACTCTCTGTACCAAGCCCGTAAAATTTACGAGCCTCTGGACTTCCAAAAATCGCCAAGCCCATAGAACTTACGGGCTACAGTGTTTTCATTGAGTATCATCTCTTTGATGCTTTTCTGACAGCTTTGGATGGTGGTATGGGCTTCCTGGGATCTTAGTTGAGGCTTGTGTTCATGGATGGCATGAGAAGTATCTTTCTCTCAGCAATGTTTGAAGAGTAATAATTCTTCACACCAACGTTGTCGTGCAGTGCTTTATTCACGCCATCTCCGGCACATGGCAAATTGTAGGTTGTGAAATTTGTTTGTAATGGCACAGAGAGGTCTATCCAATCAGGAAATACGTGATTTACTCATGATGGAAGAGGTTTTAGATGATACAGAGAGTGCAGAAGAGGATGAGGAAGAAAATGGCTTTTTTGAAGGCACGTGAATTATTACTTATAAATTACATGGTATTGTTACTATTTACGCAAAAAACATATGCCGTGTCATGCATTTTGTTAGGCTTTGTGTCAACCACACTGTCACAGGCTATATTATTCTTTTCAGTTGATGATCTGAACGGAAGTAGCTCATCAGAATGGGCTGGAAGCGATGATGAATTTCAGTACACACCACTTGATGTTCTTGTTGCTGAAGCTGACGTCTGAAGCACAGCTGATTTTTTACCATCTTTGCCTATCAACACAACACTGAGAAAAATACTTGCAGACGTCAATTCTGCAAGTTCAGTATGTGACTGTGCTAAAGTGTTTCTAATGGATGAAGATATCAGAGACTTGAAAGCACAAACAAATCTATATGCAGTGCAAAACAATTATAAAGAAAAGCAGTAACAATGAACTGAAACCTCATTCATTACTGAGTTCATGGAAGCCAGTTACATTGACTGAAATGAGATGTTTCTTGGGCATCGTTTTCGATATGTGCGTTTCCAGAAGACCAAGAATGGCAGATCACTGGTGCTCTAATCCAGTTACAGTTTCTGTCTGCATATAATAAGTCATTTGTGGTATAATCAGATACTTTCTTGCTTACATCTCACTGACAATCGTAAGCTAAAACAGCTAGGAGAAGAAGGATTTCATTCACTCTTCAAAATCCTTTCTTACTACAACAGACTGAGGGAAGATTGTATTCAAGCATATCGTCCATCAAAAAACCTTACAATGGATGAAAGTATATGTCCATTTTGAGGTCCTGTAAGTTTTTGAGTGTACATACAGAACAAACCTCACAAATACGGCTTGAAGCTGTACACTGTTGCAGAGGCAAGTGGTGGTTATGTCCTCAATTTTGAAGTGTATGCTGGAAAGCAGGCACTCGACAACACACCATCAACAGTTATCTTGAGGCTCCTGTCTGAAGGCAATCTGTTGCATAAAGGCCACACTATGTACGTAGACAGATTTTATTTGAGTCCAGATCTGTTTCAGCATTTGACTCAAGCAGGAACTAGTGCTGTAGGCACTGTGAGCTAGTCAAGGAGATCGATGCCCTAAGATTTACTAGCAACTAAACTACAGAAGGGAGAAATGACATACAGACATAAAGATAATGTGTTAGCAATGAAATGGAAGGACAAGAGAGATGTGTACTCATCATCAACTAGACATATGGCATCATTTAGTACACACACAAAAATGAATGGTACGGTTGTACTGAAGCCACTTCAAGTCCTAGATTACAATTGCAACAAGGCTGGGGTCGATCTTACAGACCAACACTTACAGTAAAATGTATTTTGACACAGTACAGTAAAATGGTGGAGGAAGCTGTATTTTCACCTTCTGCTTATGGGAGTGTGAAATTCATTCTTGTTGTACAATTTGGTGCACCAAAAGAAAATGACAATCACTGACTGTTTGATAACACTCACAGCTGAGTTCACTGAGGAGGAAGTGCAACAAGTCACTTTACAGAATTTTTTCTGTATTTTATTTGAATATATGACTTTTTTAAATTTACAAAAACATGGCAGTTAATTATGTGATTACCTTCAAACCCTATTAAATACAACATAAACATCTCACCAGAATTTAAAAGTAGAAGGAAATAGAACTTAAATGGTGGACTGTTTCTCAACATATATTAACAAATGCTACCACAGCAGGTCTCCAAATATTGATAAAACTGTCTGGTTTCTGGAGCCAGGTACACAGAAGAGGGCTGGAACTGAGAGTGTTAATGGCCAAAAGCTATAATTGGGAAAGTTACAGTGAAACATTCTGGAACAGAAGGATGTCAGTCTCAGTTTGGTGTGTTCATTCTGTGTTAATACTGGATAAGAGTCCATGTACAGTGTTTGTGATGATGAACTGACAGAGTATGTATGAAACATCATATGAGAACATGTCTGTAAATCCTCATGTATAAAGTAAAAGTATCCAGATCAGCATGTCAGGGTGCTAATGACGGGCAAAATTTAGAGATGGGACACTTGACTTGCTGCAGTAGGAATAGAGATTTTCTTCATAGGTGACCATGTTATTGTTTTAAAAATTCTGAAAGGAGTCTGAGTGTCTCACAATACACTAATCTATTGCAGAAACTCATATGTCAGATGCATACTGCTAGTAACACCAGTGGTAGTGCAAATACGCTTTGTGGTACATATGTTTTATCAAGCAAATCCAAGTGCCATTAGCAGGTTGGATAAAATGCTGTAACAAGGTGGATCCCACCCATGGGCCACAGTTTGGTGACCCCTGTACTGTAATGTCCAATTACTAATTAAATTAAATGAAAATAATGATTTCAGTTGAACAGTTAAAACTAGGCAAACTTCAAATTCCTATCCATGACTGATTAAGTTAGAGGTAAATTTTCTGTGATGATTAATGTAAAGCTTGGTTATTAAATCATCAAAAGTACTATAACATTAATTTGTGAAGATAATAAGTTGACTGCAGAAACGGAACTGCAGTAATCTTACAGTATATGGTACTGTAAGATTCAGTATTAAATCAGTGGTAACGAACTCTAAGGGCTACGTGTTTCAATTCCAGTGATGTACAGACAGCATTAATGAACTTTTATTCCAACAAGTACAGTAGATCAGTAAAGTAAGTGTGAACTGAGACAATGGTGGAAAAGGAAACAGATACTAAATTTTAAGAATTTTTTTCCCAAATCACATTTTTACAGCAAATGTTCAAAATTCCTGCTTCTTCAGTGGTGTCTGCTTTGTAGCAACTACAGAGTTGACATCACTGAAGTCATTAACAGCTGCACTCTTATACACACACCCAACTGCAGCTCCACAATGGTGCATTTCTGGCCTATGGTTATTTGGAAGATTTTACCCAGTTCAGTGTCCCGACCCAGTTCTGGTTGTTTTTATCCACCACATAGTCTCCTTGTAGCTCTTTCTTTAACGTTGAAAAATATCAGTGAAGATGACAGTTCAATCATGGTGCATTCCCCTTCAGAAGAATTGAGGTAGTCCTCACTTGCCTCTACAGTCTGACAGAGGAAAAAATTGGCACTAGTTGGAAGACATTCATTTGTCTCTGAGTGCTCCCAATATTTCTGTGTATGTCATGTCTGCTTATGTATAAGCACAACTCATGCATATAGGTTCCACCACTGAGAGAAAGGGGTCAACACCACTCCTCCCTCACCACTCCTCTCCTCTTTGCAGCCCTAAATGGGGGCTATGCACACCTCCTACTGTTTCCAACAGATGGCAGCCACCTTTTAAGTCATCAACTTATCATGGCCAAACAGTACATTAGCAATGGGGCAGGATGGGAGGGGGGCAGACTTGGAATGCAGACTTATGTTTCATTACAATATTCTCATACATTTCTATAAATGATTATCTGTGATTTCCTAAACTGTAAGTTTAAACTATTTTGGCCTTACATTGTACATGTGCACACACTTGTAGAACCATGGACTTCACAAATTTTCAAACACCCTTGGATTGTGTCAGATACTGACATGTTACTTTAGTGAAGCACCTGGAGGAACATGCAGGTCAGTGGTTAAAATCCCTATCTCACTATTCGCATTTGGGATTTGTCATGGTTTTCCTGAATTGCTTAATAAAAACACTGGTATGCTTCCTTTGAAAAGGACATGGGTGATTCCCTTCCCCAATCCAGTCTTATGCTTAATCTCTAATGACCTTGTTGTTGACTGCCTAGCTTCCTTTTCTGTATCAGACATTGTTCAATGACATATGCATATTATACACCCCCCTCCTCTCCCTCCCCCCCCCCCCCCCCACCCCAGAAAACCCAGTGCATCATGTTTTAACATTCTGTGTTGACAAGAGAAAATCCTTTGCCTTGCCAGGGTACATGTCCTCAACAATTAGGACCTCACTGACAATAATTAATATTATTTTTTTGTGTTAGAAATCCTCCATAAACTGATTGGATGTAAATTTAACAAGACAACAGTCCATTTTGAGATGTTACTGGATGTGAATGTAGCACATTAAAGATTGGTTTATTAGGTATCTTGGTCCATTTTCAGAATTTTAATCATCTACATTCACATTTACATAGATACTCCACAAGCCACTGTATGGTGTATAGTAGAGGGTACACTGTACCACTACTAGTGATTTCTTTTCCTGTTCCAACCGCAAATAGAGCAAGAGAAAAATGATTGTTTATATGCCTCCATATGAGCGTTGATTTCTTGTATCTTATCTTCATGGTCCTTATGTGCAATGTATGTGGGTGGCAGTAGAATTGTGTGGCAGCTGGCTTCAAATTCTGCTTCTCTAAGTTTTCTTAATTGTGTTTCTCAAAAAGAATGTCACTTCCCTCCAGACTTTTCCCATCTGAGTTGCCGAAGCACTTCTGTAACACATATGTGTTGTTCAAATATACTGGTAACAAATCTATCAGCCCACCTCTGAATTGTTTTGATGTCTTTCTTCGGTTCAACCTGATATGGATCTGAAGCACTTGAACACTACTCAAGAATAGGTAACACTAGTGTTGTATATGTCATCTTATTTACAGGTGAATCACTCTTTCCTAAAATTCTCCCAGTAAACTGAAATCTACCATTTGTCCTTCCTAACACAATTCTCACAGCTTCATTCCATTTCATATTGCTTTGCAACATTATGCTCAGATATTTTAATGACTTGACCATGTCAAGCAGGACACTAGTAATACTGTATCTGAACATTACAGATTTTTTCTACCTACTCATCTGCATTAACTTACATTTTTCCTCATCTGGAGCTAGATGCTGTTCATCACATCAATTAGAAATTTTGTCTAAGTTGTCTTGTATCTTCCTACAGTCACTCAACTTTGACACCTTGCCATACACCACAGCATCATCAGCAAACAACTACAGATTTCTACCAACTCTGCCTGCCAAATCATTTATCTGTATAGAGAACAACAGTGGTCCTATTGCACTTCTGTGGGGCACTCCTGACAATACCCTCGTCTGTGATGAACACTTGCTGTCAAGGGCAACATACTGGGTTCTATTACTTAAGAAGTCTTCGAGTCACTTATATATCTGTGAACTTATTCCATAAGCTTGTACCTTTGTTAACAGCCAGCAGTGGAGCACTGTGTCAAATGACTTCTGGAAATCTAGAAATATGGAATCTTCCTGTTGCCTTGCATCTATAGTTCACAGTATATCGTGTGAGATACGGGCAAGCTGAGATTCACACGAGCAATGCTTTCTAAGACCATGCTGCTTCGTGGACATAAGCTTCCCTGTCTCAAGAAAGTTTAATATATTCATGCTGAGAATATGTTCAAGGATTCAGCAGCAAACCAAAGTTAGGGATATTGGTCTGTAGTTTTGTGGGTCCTCTCTTTTACCATTCTCATGTACTGGAGTCACATGCAGTTTTTTCCAGTCACTGGGGAATTGTGCTGGGTGAGAGATTCATGATAAATGCAGGCTAGGTAAAGGGTCAGTGCCATAGAGTACTCTTTGTAAAACCAAACTGGTATTCCATATGGACCTGGTGATTTATTTGCTATCAGATCTTTCAGTTGTTTCTCTATGCCATTTATCCATATGGGATTCTGTTCAAGGGTCAAATGATCAAATAATAGTATATTTTCCTCCTGTGTGAACAATTTATTGAATGTGAAATTTAAAACGCCAGCTTTTGTTTTGCTATCTGCAACTGCCACACCAGCCTTGTAAATAAGATACTGAATGGAAGCATTAGACTTGCTTAGCAATTTTTCATAGGACTAGAATTTTCTTGAGTTCCACACCAGATCTTTGCTAAGGTGTGATGGTGGTAGTTGTTGTATGCTTCACACACAGATCTTTACATAGACACACAAATCTCTACTAACCTTCACTTATTGTTATTTGTGTGTTCTCTTTTGAATGGGACTGCCACAGCCCCTGCTTCTTTAGCGTCTTCTGAATTTTGTTGTTATACCATGGTGGATATTTTCTATCCTTTATCCACTTACTGGGCACATAACTCTCCAGACCATGATTTACAAACTGCTTAAACTTTGTCCATAGTTCCTCTACATCAGTCTTACTGGAACTAAGTAATGTGAGTGCACTGTCTTAAGTGAGATGTTAACAACTGTTTATCTGCTCTGTCTAGCAGAAACACTGCCCTAGCCTTCTTGACTGATTTATTAACTTTCATAATCATAGTTGCTATAATGACATCATGATTGCTAGTCCCATTCCTATACTGACATTGTTGATAAGATCCAGCCGATTTGTAGCTAAAATGTCTAAAATATTTCCATTGCATGTGGGCTGCCAAGCTAGGTGTTCAAGAAAGTGTTTAGAAAATGTGTTCAAAAGTCTGTCTGTACTCCCCACAATGAATCCATAGACATCCTAATCTATACTCAGTACATTAAAGTCACCTCCAATTAGTACTGCATGATCTGGGTATTTACATGCTCCTGACTGTAAACTTTCTTTGAATGACTCTAGAACAGTCACAGCATACTCAGGTGGCTGGTGAAAACATCCAACAATTGGTGTCATTTCACCTACAACTGTTATACATGACCAGGTAACTTAACTGTCACATTCAACTTCGATCTCAGTAGAAACAATATTTTTGTCAACTGCAACAAACACTCCTCCTCCTAACGCCTCTAATCTGTCTTTCTTATATACATTCCATATATCTCAGAGCTTTGGATCATAGGTTTCAGCCAGCTCTTGGTCTCGAGAAAAATTTGAGATGAGAACTTCCCTGGAGGGCAGTAAATTTGGGAACTTTATTACAAATACTATGACAATTTGCTGGTAATATTTTGACATTCAATGTGTCTTTATTCTGAACGCCATCTGACTTCCCTTGCTGCATATTGATTAGTGAGTGATCATCAGTGCACCTCAAACTACCATCTAGCATAAAAAAAACCTCATGTGCACTCCACAAGTACTCTGCTATCTGAGTAGCTGGTTCCTTCATGTAGTGTACTCTTGACCTATCAAGGGAAGTCCTACAAATCCCCACACAATAACACAGGTCTATAAATCTATAGCCAAGCCTTTCACAGAATAGATGAAGATTTTGGTTCAGACTCTCCAATCAGCTCCAAATCAAAGGATTCTGATCATCTCTGGAAAAAATGCTGCAAATTTTGAACTCAGCTTGCACCCCATGTGCAAGCACTCATCACCACCTTTGACAGCCACCTGTGTGAACTGAGGATGGCCTTAGAACTCATGTGACAGAGGTTGGTGCCAGCATGAGCCACAACTTGCAACTTGCAGACGACTGCAACCTGCACACTCAATAGCTGCAGGCAAGGTCACCTCCACATCTTGGACGAGGCACCCTGGCAGACTGACCGAGAGCACATTAGCTTTCTTTCCAGCCCTGAACACTATCTGCTTAAGAGGCTTCATAACGCACCTAACTTTTGAGCTCTCGATAACTAGTAAACCCTCCCCCGTGTACCTGCTTGGACCCTGCTGAAAGAACAGCCACCTGTTGACTCACAAGGGGAATGGGCAAGGCCAAACAGCCACCCTCTGCCTCAGGGAATGTGAATGCATGACCTCTCACAGGGTGTATACGCAGACAAGAAAAAAAATTCCCAAATTTTTCACGGCTTCCCTGGTTAAAAATACACCTTTTCTTGAGCAAAAATACACCTTTCTACGGTTGAAAATACACTTTTTCCTGGTTGAAAATACACCTTTTTCCATTTTAAGTGGAAATATACTTTTCCCGGGAGCTGCAGAATTTATCACTTCTTTAAATGGAGAAGGATTTCTACACCAGCATGGAACTATCTGGCATTTTAGGAAATGCAACCCAACAAAAAACAAAGCATTTTGGAAATATCTTTGAGACGTGGCAACATTTAAACTGCATATTTTCATATTGTGAAAGTATAAACTTGAATTCCACCAATTACAGAACAGTAACTTCTGAAGCACTGAAATCGAAATTGCAATCCACTTTTGTTAGCCATCATACCTTATGTCACACGATCTCACCAGCCAATGAGGAGACTGCCTACACTACGCTTGTCCATCCTCTTTTAGAATACTGCTGCATGGTGTGGGATCCTTACCAGATAGGACTGATGGAGTACATCGAAAAATTTCAAAGAAAGGCAGCACGTTTTGTATTATCACGAAGTTTGGGAGAGAGTGTCACAGAAATGATACAGGATTTGGGCTGGAAATCATTAAAAGAAAGGCATTTTTCATTGCGATGGAATCTTCTCACAAAATTCCAATCATCAACTTTTTCCTGTGAGTGTGAAAATATTTTGTTGACAACAACCTACATAGGGTGGAATTATCACCACGATAACATAAGGGAAATCAGAGCTCATACGGGAAGCTCTTTCCGAGCGCTATACAAGATTGGAATAACAGAGAAATGTGAAGGTGGTTTGATGAGCCCTCTGCCAGGCATTTGATGTGATTTGCAGAGTATCCATATAGATGTAGAATGACAGCAGATATTCAGAGCATATGAGGTATGATGTAGTCAGCCATAGCAACATCACTGTTTTGTAGTGCAAGCACACAAATAGAAAAAGTTAATTGTTTAAATTAATATACAAACAGTGAAACCACAAGAAAAGCTAAGCTTTTACATAGAATAGTGGTCCTCAAAAATGTTTTGCTATTTTTTCTGAGGGTGTGGTTATGTTGGGTCCTAAGAGCACCAGCTTAAATTGCAGCAGCTGAATATTTCTGAAAAGCATGATAATAAATTTCACTGCTGTGCACCAAACATTTGATGGGTAACCTGGTTGAACACATGCCCAGTCAAGCACTTCAACTTTTGGATATTATAGCCAATTATGTGTGAAATTGCTCAAGAACTCACTTCGCACTTGTTTTGAAGGATAGTTATATTTTTTGCCATTGTTATTGTATAATTTGTAATCTGTGAAAGAACTGAAATAAATATGAAAACTAAGCTTGAAAATTGGTCTTCTTTTAGTGTGTGTTACCTTTTTAAGATGTATCAGATTCAAATGTGCCAATAACAGGGTGTATACGTGGATAAGGAAAAAAAATTCCCGGATTTCCAGGTTAAAAATACACTTTCTCCCGGGTGGAAATACACTTTTTCCGTGCTAAGTGACAGTATACTACTCCTCGGCACTGTAAAACTCATCAATCCTTTGAATGTTTATGGTTTTATATACGGACGTAGAATTTCCCGGCACTTTAGAAAATTAAACTCAGGAGGGAAAAACATGTTTTGAAAGACCTTCAATGTGCAGCAACATGTACGCTGCATATTTCCGTATTATGAAGGTATAAATCTGAATTCCACCAAATACCGCATATCACTTTCCGAAAACATTGAAATCGAGATTGCGATGTCCTTTTGTAAACCAGTCATAGCTCATGTCACGTGATCTCTCCAGCTGATGATAACATAGGACACGTGATGTAGTCAGCCAAAGCAGCAAGATCACTCTTAAGTAGCACGAACACACAAATAAGAAAAAGGAATGGTTTAAATTAAAGCTGGAAAGGAAGCTAGGCTTCCACATATAATGTTGATCTATTTTGCATGTGTACACTTTAAGATACATCACACAAATGTGCCAGTAAAATTTTTAGTAATGATGTAAATGTCTGATCTTCTGGGCTCGGAATTCTTCTAAATGGTCGTCCACAAAGAGTGAGAAAATTGCTCTGAGCACTATGGGAGTTAACTTCTAAGGTCATCAGTCCCCTAGAACTACTTAAACCTAACTAACCTAAGGACATAACACACATCCATGCCCGAGGCAGGATTCGAACCTGCGACTGTAGCGGTCGCGCGGTTCCAGACTGTAGCGCCTAGAACCGCTCGGCCACTCTGGCCGGCCAAAGAGTGAGAGTCAGACGCTTTGTGATTTGAGAAATTCATCGTACATTCTTGCACACAATTCATCTTGTGTAGAAGGAAATTTGGTTTGAATGTAAAGCTTTTCAAACCACCATTCGCAATATTTTCCTGCGACCTGTTAGAAATAGATTCGTTTCAGCAGCTGGAAGATAGCGCCAGATAACAGGCGTCACCGCGCTTACGCAGCTACGATGTCACAGGAAGCCCATATGTTTGTACATGTAAAACATTAAAAGATCTTACATTATGTCATAAAAGAAACAAGACATCAGAGGATACTTCAAGAGCATCGGAATTTCGTGAACCATACTAAAATGCATAATTCGGCTTAAAATGCACATTCGTATGTCCAGATACGTAGGTAAATTTTCTTGGAGTACCAGTACTGTATTATCTCATGCTTGGTTCTTTATTATGACATAATGCCATACGTGCACTTGAAATGGAGCGAACAGTTGAAACTAGCCAATAGTGTGAAATTTAACAGTTCGTTTCAAATAAATTGACTGCCTCAGGAGAAAAGATTAATGAAAGCCAAATCTCTTTATAAAACCAACAAAAATAACTTCATTGTTCTGCAAGAAGATTAATGCTTGACTGTCAGGAAGGTTGAAATAAAATCTAAAACTACTAACATATTTTAGCCTTCCGTAATTCATCTGATAACTCCCGGACGCAATTAACGATTCTTTACAGACGAATGGAAAAACTGGTAGAAGCGGACCTCGGGGAAGATCAGTTTGGATTCCGTAGAACTGTTGGAACACGTGAGGCAATACTAACCTTATGACTTATCTTAGAAGAAAGAGTAAGAAAAGGCAAACCTACGTTTCTAGCATTTGTAGACTTAGAGAAAGCTTTTGACAACGTTAACTGGAATACTCTCTTTCAAATTCTGAAGGTGGCAGGGGTAAAATACAGGGAGCGAAAGGCTATTTACAATTTGTACAGAAACCAGATGGCAGTTATAAGAGTCGAGGGGCATGAAAGGGAAGCAGTGGTTGGGAAAGGAGTGAGACAGGGTTGTAGCCTCTCCCCGATGTTATTCAATCTGTATATTGAGCAAGCAGTAAAGGAAACAAAAGAAAAATTCGGAGTAGGTATTAAAATTCATGGAGAAGAAGTAAAAACTTTGAGGTTCGCCGATGACATTGTAATTCTGTCAGAGACAGCAAAGGACTTGGAAGAGCAGTTGAACGGAATGGACAGTGTCTTGAAAGGAGGATATAAGATGAACATCAACAAGAGCAAAACGAGGATAATGGAATGTAGTCAAGTTAAATCGGGTGATGGTGATGGGATTAGATTAGGAAATGAGACACTTAAAGTAGTAAAGGAGTTTTGCTATTTAGGGAGTAAAATAACTGATGATGGTTGAAGTAGAGAGGATATAAAATGTAGACTGGCAATGGCAAGGAAATCGTTTCTGAAGAAGAGAAATTTGTTAACATCAAGTATAGATTTAAGTGTCAGGAAGTCGTTTCTGAAAGTATTTGTATGGAGTGTAGCCATGTATGGAAGTGAAACATGGACGATAACCAGTTTGGACAAGATGAGAATAGAAGCTTTCGAAATGTGGTGCTACAGAAGAATGCTGAAGATAAGGTGGGTAGATCACGTAACTAATGAGGAGGTATTGAATAGGATTGGGGAGAAGAGAAGTTTGTGGCACAACTTGACTAGAAGAAGGGATCGGTTGGTAGGACATGTTTTGAGGCATCAAGGGATCACAAATTTAGCATTGGAGGGCAGCGTGGAGGGTAAAAGTCGTAGAGGGAGACCAAGAGATCAATACACTAAGCAGATTCAGAAGGATGTAGGTTGCAGTAGGTACTGGGAGATGAAGAAGCTTGCACAGGATAGAGTAGCATGGAGAGCTGCATCAAACCAGTCTCAGGACTGAAGACCACAACAACAACAACATCATTTAACGTGAGAGCAATAAACGAAGAGGAAGCAACAAAATCACTGAACGTAAACACAGGTCACGTGGTGATGACCCATCTCCCCACCACAACTCAGACTGCTCTGGGCATCAGCCCCAGATTTACTATATTTCCGAACCGGGCCAATATTAAGTAGTGGCGCCCAGCCATACTTCCTGTAACCAAGCCAAAGAAGGTATTACTCCTACGCGACTCAACTGCGCATGTGCAAGAGCCCACCCGCAACTGCTCAAACGAGTCTAATTTAAACAGTTGTCACGTCACACTCATCGTAGGCAATTTGCTGTTATGAAGCATTGCATAGTCTTCCTGAAGCCTTTGACACACTTTGCTGTTGGCAGAAGCTTGTATGAGCACTGTGTTTTGTTGTTGTATACAGCACATTTCCTTTGCAACTTAAGTTTTATTTCCGTTTTTTTTTTTTTTTTTTCTTTCACTCGTCCATGTTTTGTTGCTGCAGTATTATTCTGCAATAGGGAGATACAGTAATATCCTTTGTTACAGTATTGGTTCTTACCAGTTAAAATCACAAAAATTTAACTAAAAACTAAAACAATGAAAAATTCCCAGAATTCTAAACAATTCCCGGGTTTTTCCCGGTTTTCTCCCGGATGAAAAAATTCCCGGGTTTTCCCTGGATCTCCCGGTTGTCCCGGGTCGTATACACCCTGAATAAAACATTAAATAATTGCATAAAAGGCTGGTCTTCTGTGCCCAAAAGTTTTCTAAGTGGCTGGTCCTCAGTGTTAAGTTTTGAATGAGAGTCTAACAGCCTGAAGGTGACTGACTATGGCCAGAAGTACATTCAGCTGTTTGTGAACTGCGGTCAGATCCTCCTGCATTTGCACACAGCATCCACACATCCTAACAATCCTAGCAAGACTAACTGAAGAACAAACTATAAAAATAGACAGAATACTAGATATGCAATATGCTACCCTCCTGGTGTGTCACCAATTGATGCTGACGTGTTAATGAGCTGTGTAACTGGATTTTAAAACAATGGGAAATCCAGGTAGCAAGATTTCTACTTACCATAAAGAAGAAAATTCAGGTTGCAGATGGGCACAATGAAAAGACACTTATGAAAAGCTTTCGGCCACAGCCTTCATCAGTAAAAGAGAGACATTTTCTAAAAGTCTTTTAATTATGCCTGTCTGCAACATGGTGTGTCTTCTTTATGGTAAGTAGCAATCTGTCTTTTCCCACATTATTAACTGGCTGTTCAGAGAGAAACTACTGTGCTACAGAGTGAATGAATTTACACTTACAAAAACATGAGATTAAAAGGCTTAAACTGAAAAACACACACAAAATTAAAAAAAAAAATAGTATGAGGAAACTCAGAAAAGATAAACACTTAACTTGACACTCTATAAATG
The DNA here is from genome assembly GCF_023898315.1 of Schistocerca nitens. NCBI lineage: Eukaryota > Metazoa > Arthropoda > Insecta > Orthoptera > Acrididae > Schistocerca > Schistocerca nitens. The sequence goes on from NC_064614.1 coordinate 552,940,316, forward strand.
TATATCTGCTGGGATCTGGAGTCTGACTGATTGGCTTACTAAACAAATGGGTGGCTGCTTTCAAAGCAAAACAAATGAGTAACTACTGCATTACAGAGTGAATAAATTTACACTTACAAAAACGTGAGATTAAAATACGTAGAAAATTTGATAAATATAGTATGAGGAAAATACAGAAAATGATAAACACTTAAATTGCCGCCCTGTAGATGTATATAAGCTGAGTGCTGGAGCCTGATGCTTGTCTTACTGTGTCAAGAAATATGCTGTGATTACCTCACTATATAAAGGTCAGACTTAGATTAGATTAGATTAGTACTTGTTCCATATATCATGAATACAACACTTCGTAATGATGTGGAACATGTCAGGTTAATAAAAGATGTCTATACAAGATATTACATTAAACAAAATATTACATGACACTTAATATTTTTAATTTTTTTTCTTTTTTTGTGGGGGTTGGGAAATTACCCACTTGCTATATCCAAAAATTCATCTAATGAGTAGAATGAGTTGCCATTAAGAAATTCTTTTAATTTCCTTTTAAATGCTGTCAGACTTTTGATGCTATTAGGTGAGTGACCAAAGAGTTTTGTGGCAGCATAATGTACCCCCTTCTGAGTCAAAGTTAGATTTAACCTTGAGTAGTGAAGATCATCCTTTCTCCTAGTGTTGTAGCCATGTACACTGCTATTACTTTTGAATTCATTCGGATTGTTAATAACAAATTTCATAAGTGAATATATATATTGTGAGACTACAGTGAAGATTTCTAGCTCTTTAAATAAGTGTCTGCAGGATGATCTTGGATGAGCTCCAGCAATTATTCTGATTACACGCTTTTGTGCAATGAACACTCTTTTACTCAATGATGAGTTACTCCAGAATATGATGCCATACGAAAGCAGAGAATGAAAATAGGCATGGTAAGCTAATTTACTGAGATGTATATCACCAAAATTTGCAATGACCCTAATAGCATAAGTAGCTGAACTCAAACGTTTCAGCAGATCCTCAGTGTGTTTTCCAGTTCAACCCCTCATCAATGCATACACCTAGAAATTTTGAATATTCTACCTTAGCTACCGATTTCTGAACGAAGTCTATATTTATTAATGGGGTCATTCCATTTACTGTGTGGAACTGTACATACTGTGTTTTGTCAAAGTTTAATGAGAGCCCATTTGCAGAGAACCACTTAATGATTTTCTGAAAAACATCATTTACAATTTCACCAGTTAATTCTTGTCTGTCAGGTGTGATAGCTATACTTGTATCAACAGCAAAAATTACCAGCTTTGCATCTTCGTGAATACAGAATGGCAAGTCATTAATATATATATATTAAGAACAGCAGAGGACCCAAGACTGAAGTTTGCGGGACTCCATTCTTGATTGTTCCCCAGTTTGAGATATCACCAGTTTTTTGCATATTATGGGAACTGTTTATTTCAACTTTCTGCACTCTTCGAGTTAGGTATGATTTAAACCATTTGAGCACCGTCCCATTCATACCACAGTACTTGAGCTTATCTAGAAGTACTCCATGATTTACACAATACAAAGCCTTTGATAGATCACAAAATATCCCAATGGATGACTTCCGGTTACTCAGAGCATTTAATATTTCATTTCTGAAAGTATATATAGCATTTTCCGTCGAAAAACCCTTCTGGAAACCCAACTGACATTTTGTTAAAACTTTATTTTTAAAAAGGTGTGAAGCTACTCTACATTACTTTTTCAAGAAATTTAGACAAGGCAGTAGTTGTTGACATCAGATGTATCCCCTTTTTTATGCAGTGGTTTAACAATGGCATACTTCAGTCTATCTGGGAAAATACCCTTCTTCAGAGAGCTATTACATATGTGGCAGTAGTTGTTGACATCAGATGTATCCCCTTTTTTATGCAGTGGTTTAACAATGGCATACTTCAGTCTATCTGGGAAAATACCCTTCTTCAGAGAGCTATTACATATGTGGCTAAGAATCCCAGTTATTTCTTGGGAACAAGCTTTTTATTATCGTGCTGGAAATACCATCAATTCCATGTGAGCTTTTATTCTTGAGAGAGATTATTATCTTCCTAATTTCAAAAGGAGAGGTGGTTGGAATTTCAGTTGTATCAAATGGTGTGGGTAAGGCCCCTTCCATTAACTGCCTTGCTTCTTCTAATGAACATTTAGATCCTATTTTCTCTACAACATTTAAAAAATGACTATTCAAAATGTTTTCGACTTCCGGCTTGTTGTTTATCAAGTTTCCATTCACTTTGATGGTGATACCATCATCCTGTACTCTTGGCTGTCCTGTCTCCCTTGTAATAATATTCCAAATTGTTTTGATTTTGTTATCAGAGGTATTAATCCCAGACATGATGCACATGCTTCTGGACTTTTTAATAACCTTTGTTAATGTATCACAGTAGTTTTTATAATATTTAGCTGTTTCTGGGTCACTACTCTTTCTTGTTGTTAGATATTGTTAGATACAGTTCCCTTTTGTGGTTACAAGATATTTTTATTCCTTTAGTAAGCCAAAGTTTTTTGCATGGTTTCTTATAATTAGATTTAACTACTTTCTTGGGGAAACAGTTTTCATATTCTCTTACAAGTGTATCATGAAATAAGTTATATTTTAAATTAGCATCAGGTTCCTTGTACACCTCATCCCAGTCTAACTGCTGAAGATTTTCTCTGAAATTTCTAGTTGTTGAGTCATTAATTGAACGCACAACTTTGGAGGGTATTACTGAATGGAGCTATGTCATATACAGTAACTAGCTGAGCATCATGATCAGAAAGTCCATTCTCAACAGGACAAAAATTTATGTTTTTAAACCTATCTTGGTCTATAAAAGTGTTATCTATCAATGTGCTGCTGTCCTTTACTACCTGAGTAGGAAAATTAATGACAGATGTCAAATTGAAAGAACCAAGCAAGACTTCCAGGTCATTCTTCCTATTACACTCTTTCAGTGAATCAACATTGAAGTCCCCACAAATAATAATTTACTTTCCCCTGTCTGACAGATAGCACAACAAGGCATCCAAGTTTTCCAGGAATAAATGAAAGTTTCTTGAAGGGGACCTATATACTGTTACAATTATAAAAGAGCCCTCATTCAGCTTCTATATGTTGCTGTAGACAAAACTTTTTTGTATCTAAGCTTTCTACACAGTGATAACTTTTGACATATGTGGCAACTCCTCCTCCCACCTTATTCTCTCTGCTCATATGTGCAGCTAGTTTATAACCACTGATATTTACCTTTTCCATATCAGACACAATGTGATGCTCAGACAGGCATAGTATATCTATTACATTATCAGATTCAATGTCATCTAAACAAACCAGGAGCTCATCTACTTTATTCTTCAATCCCGGAATATTTTGGTGAAAAATGGTAACATTATTTTTTACTTTACTTTTGTGAGAATCTACTTTTTCCTTTAACCCACCAATACTTTGGTTAAATGTGGTAACATTATTATTTACTTTCCTGTTGTGAGAATTTTGTGAGTTTTGGACCTCTTTAGCACCTGCCTGCCTGAACTTCACTACATAATGGTGAGACTTAAGCACATTAGTCACTGAAGGGGGAGAGGTGGGGGAGAGAGAGGAGGGGGTAGGACTGGCATTAATGACTCTAAGTAGGACATGGGCCAGACTGTATAGTGAGCTCAGCTGTGCATAAGATGCACTGGTGGGTTTGTTAGTATAGCAAAGTTGCAGGATCTCAGTATTTCTTTTTATGTTGTGTCTTAATATCAATAGCCCCTCCTCAGTTTTAAGGAACTAGACAATTATCTTTACTTTTCATGCAGAACTTCATAAAGGCAGTTTTATAGCTACACGGTATTGTTCTCTTAGGAAACTGTTAAGGGAATCATTCGACTTTCAAGGTTATTGTAACCACAGTGAATAATAAATATTTGTGATATTGTATTTGGCATTACTGATATGAAAGGGTTTGCTATTCACTGGATTTTGATTAATAATTGATAATTAATAATTAATAATTAATTAATAATTGATTTTAATTTATTTCTGTTGAATTATATTTTGTACACAAATTATACTTGTATTATGGAAGTGCGAGAAATATATTATATGAATCTGTGAATCAACTACACACTTGATAAGTGAACAATATCAGTATTGACTGAGCTTAGAAGTTATAATCATCCACTCACAGTACAGCAGCATTATTTACCACTGCATAAATGTAAGTTCCTTTGCACCACAAATCTTTACATCATAATGTTATTCTTCCAAGGGGATGAGGGGAAGGAGGGTAATAATTGCTTCATATGTGACATTCAATAAGTCACACATGTTTCTTGCATCATGCTAACTCCTGAATGTCTCAAAGAACATGGCCAGTCTAGGCTGGGTTTCTGACCTGGGAACTAATGAGTGCTGTCAACCCTCTGTAATCATAAACTCTGGGATTGCTGCAGTGATCAATGTATAAGATGGATTATTGACACAGCAAAAGAAAACTCCATATTCTTATTACTACACAGTTTAAGCTGTACTGGTCCCGCATTTCTGATTGGTCCAGTGGAATGTTGCTTATCCCAGGGAATCAGTAGCTTTGCTTAACTGTCCACATTACTTAAATGTGGCATGCTGTAGTGGTCTTCAGTCTGAAGAATGGTATGATGCAACTCTCCTTGTTAGTCTGTGATGTGCAAGGCCCTTCATTTCTCAATAATTACTGCAACCTACAAACATTTGAAATTGTTTACTGGATTCATCCCATAAAGTTATTTTCTCCCTAGTTCAAACCAGCACCTCATCATTAGTTATATAATCTTCAGCACTGTTCTATAGCACCACATTTCAAATACTTCTATTTCATTCTTGGATGAACTATTAATCATCTACATTTCACCTTCATACAAGACTACACTCCAGGCAAACACCTTCAGAAAAAACTTCTTAACGCTTAAATTTATATTTGATGTTAACAAATTCCACTTTTTCAGGAATGTTTTCCTCGCTATAGCCAGACAGCATTTTACATGCTCTCTACTGTGGCCATCACCAGTTATTTTCCTTTACTGCTTGCTCAGTGTGCAGACTGAATAAAACTGAGGATAGAGTACAACTCTGTCCCAGCACCTTTTCAGCTACTGTTTTCTTTCATGTCCTTTGATTGTCATAACTGTGGTCTGGCTTCTGTACAAGCTGTATATAACCTTTTGCTCCTGGTATTTTATTCCTGTTACCTTTAGAATTTTGAAAGTTTATTCCAGTCAACACTGTCAAACACTTCGCTGAGTCTACAAATGCTATAAATATATACTTGCCTTCCTTTAACCTACCTTCTATTATAAGGTATAGAGCCAATGTGTACCTACATTTCTCTAGAACAAAAATTATTCATCCACAAAGTTAGCTTCCATCAGTTTTTCCTTTCTTCTGTAGATAATTCATATAAGTATTTTGCAACCACGAGTGTTAAAGAAATAGTTTGGGAATATTCACACCTGCCAGCAAGTGCTTTCTTTGAAATTGGAATTTTCACATTCTCCTTGAAGTCTGAAGGTATTTTGCCCACACACTAGGTAGAATTGTTTTGTCATGGCTGGCTCTCCCAAGGATCTCAGTAATTTTCAGGGAATGTAGCCTACACTTTGTTTTGATACAGATCTTTGCTGGATATTTATATTTTCTCCTTTCATCAGTAAATTCACTGTGTCCTTGTTATTCAAGGATTTCTGCTACCACTTGAACTTTTGCCTAGTTCACCGTCTGTTTCCCTCATTGTTTCATCTCTCAAAGGTATCAATTTGTATTCTCTTCTCCTGTTTCAGTCAGACATTACCTAATGCTTCCTCTGAAACTCTCAACAACCTCTTGTTCTTTTATTTTATTCAGGTTGCATCTCCTTAAATTACTACCAGTTTCATCAGCTGCAGAGCTATTTGACATGTACAATTTTACTATTTTTCTAGGTGTTTGCTTTTTTCTACCTTGGCTACATTATTCATAGTAGCTTACCCACATTCCTACTTTCTTATTCAGTACTAGACCTACTCCTGCATTATCAGTATTGATTACATGTTTTAACACTGTAGTGATCTTACCAGAACCCTCTTTTTCCTCTGCCATCAAACTTTGCTAATTCCTACTATATCTAACTTCAGCTTATCCATTTCACTTTTTAAATTTTCAAACACAGCTACCCCAATAGAGGATATAAAATTCCATGCTCTGACTTGTAGAACACCAGTTTTGTTTTTCTCGATGACTGTATCCTCTTGAATAGTCATCACCCAGAGGTCTAAATGGGGGACTATTTTACCTGCAGAATATTTTACCCAAAAGTATGCTATCATCATTTAACCATACAGAAGAGCTGAATCTCTTTGAGAAAAATAGTGTATGTGGTTTCCCCTTGCTTTCAGCTGTTTGCAGTACCAGCACAGCAAGCCCGTGTTGGGTAATATTATTAGGACAGATCAGTCAGTCATCCAGACTGATGCCCCTGCAACTATTGAAAAGGCTGTTGCCTCTCCACAGATACAACTCCATTTTGGTTACACCATGATCTCTGTTGTTGAGGTACTCAAGCTAACCCACCTCAGCAAGGTCTATGGTTCATCTGATGCATCTCTCTAAAAACATCCCAACCTCAAAGTGTGCTATGTCAAAATGAGTTAATGACTAATGAGGAAAAATGATCATCAGCAGTTAAGGCCACCTACTGCACTCCAACTGCATGTGACTTGTCCATAAAAGTGGGGCTTTGTGAGGATCATTATAATTACATATCTGCTCATGGATTGTATATCAAATACAAATACATCCAATTCTTTGTGTGGTTGTCAAGCTAGTTCACCAGAAAAGTCTGTCAATAGCAGAGAGATTATTGTCAATAACAGACCACTCCCTGTGATAAATAATGTATTTCTTGTGATCAGTGGAAGAGACATTTGAAAAATGATTATCTTAAAGAGAGAATAAACTATTCACCCCTGTAGAACACACAGAGATTTGGCAAGGAAGTGTACTGTCACCAGTGCTCATTTTTACAGTCATGGACATCATCAGAAGGAAAGTTTGCCAACAGTCAGCAGCAGATGATGTGATAATCATAGCAAATGTAAATGAAGTGATGATTTGGGAAGAAAATGAGCAGAACTTGAAGAACAACTAAATACCTAGCAGAGAGTAATCGAAGAAGCAGGCGTGGAAATATGCTTAAAAACGTGAGGTAATGAAAAGCAACAGGAAAAATGAAAAGAAAAAAGGATGTAAATTGTGAGGTGAATGTTCGGGTTGGTTACACCAAACAACACTAATTTAACAGTAGTTCGTTTATTTGCCTAAACACATCAAAGGCTCACAAAGAACTGACATGGTGGAACAGCCCAAAGAGAAAGCTCAGCATCCAAAGACGATGCTCGGAGTCTAGAGACAAATGTATATCAATGCTGGTGTCAACCTCATCGACGTCACAGCGCCCCCCTCCATCCCCCCCCCCCCCTGCAGTATAGAGTACTCTTGAGAGGCTGGGGGGGGGGGTGCGACTAAGGCATTGGCAGGGGTGGTATGCAGGAGCCGGACCACGGTCAGCCGGTCAGCTCGACATCGTCATCGGGGAGCTGCATGGGGACATGTTGTGAAAGAAGGTTCGGCCACTGAACCTGGAAGTCATTGAAGCGCTATGAGTGTCGTACTGGGTGTGCTGGTCGTGCGGTGACAGGTAGGCTTGTGGGTGGAATGGAGCGATGATGACGATGTCTCCGGTGGGCATGGCGAACACACGACGCACGTCCAGGTCGACATCGGGCGAGAGGGGAACACATTTCACCAGGTGACAGGGAATGGCGGAGGTTGTGTCATGAGCACCGGATGAAGGGAAACACACGATGAACAGCGTATAATCGTGTAGTAGTATTTTTGAGATGTCGTGGATTATGTCCGGGGGGCAGGCACAAACACCTCGAGCGAGGGCACGTTGAAGATGGGGGGGGGGGGGGTAGGAGGGGGCCGTGAGAAACCTCGACAGGGTGAGGCAGGCGACGGTGGAGAGGTCAAAGCGACCGGCGAAGGACCCGGTGGTGAGGGCGTGATCGTAGGTAAGCTCGATGTGGGGAGCATGTGGTCACTCAACGGTGTGCGTGAGACCGGAGTAGGGGGCGAGGTCGGAGGAGAGCTCGATGATTGGAGCTGGAAGTCACTCGATCGAGTGTGTAAGTCCGATGTGGAGGGAGTGGTCGGAGCGTTGTGAGCCACAACAGTGAGTGGCGTGGTCGTGGCCTGAAGGGGGGTAGAAGAAGGCTTGACATGAGCAGACTTAAGTCTGTTGAGAGAGACTGTGACAGCTGAATCTTTCATCTGGATGTCATAGGTGTTGGCTGAGCGCCGAAGCACTCAGTACGGGCTGGTGTATGGAGGTTGGAGGGGAGCACGGACAGTGTCATCTCGGAGCATGACGTACTTGCAATTGTCCAGAGATTTCGGGACGTGAACCTTAGGGCGGGAATGGCTGGCGGGTGGAGGGATGTGGAGGTTGATGAAATAGCTTCTGACATGGTCCAAGAAGGAATGAAAGTCAGACTGAGGGAGAGAAGCAGAAGGGCTCTCGAGTTCGCCAGGGAGAACAATGTTCCGGCCGTATACCAACTCGGCTATTGTGCCTTGGAGGCCTTCCTTGCAGATCGCATGAATGCCAAGTAGCACATGGGGAAGGGCCTCAGTCCATAGAGAGTCATGGCACGAAGAGCCGCCTAGAGAGTGCGGTGCCAGCACTCGACTAGCCCGTTACTTTGTAGATGATATGTTGTGGTATGGATGCGCCGGATGCCGCAAATGTTAAAAATCCCGTTGAACAGGGCTGACTCAAATTGTCTTCCTTGATCAGTCATGATGATAGCTGGACATCTGAAACGTGATACCCAAGACTCGACGAAAGCTCGAGCAACAGTTTCTGTCGTAATATTGGGGAGGGGGCAGCCTCGACACAGCGAGTTGTTTGGTCGATAGACGAGAGAACATAACGAGAGCCGTTAGAGGGAGAGAGAGGGCCGACAATGTCAATATGAATATGCTGGAAACACGCCCAGGAGGGATCGAAAAGGAGCCGAGGGGGGGTGAAGTGTGCGTGTGTACTCTGCAGCGTTGGCACGCGACGCAGGAGCATGCCCATTGCTGACAGTCCTCGTTGACATTTATCCACACAAAGTGCTCCGCTACGAGGTGGGCGGACGACCAAACACTGGGGTGGGCTAAATTATGCAATGCGTTGAAGACAGCTCGATGGAGTGTGGTTCGGATGAAGGGGCGTAATGTGCCTGTACTGTCATCGCACCAGATCTCACCAGAGATGCCAGGGAAGGAGGAGCAGACGAAATGTGGTGAAGAAGTAGAGTCTGATATCAGGTTTTGTGTTTCCTCGTCGGCAGGTTGGAGGTTAGGCAGTTCAGAGAGGTCTAACAGCGAATGGACGGCATCGACTCCTGAAAGGAAATTAGCAACTATATTGTCAGCACCCTTTATGTGTCTGACATCGGTGGTGAACTGAGATATGAAGTCCATGTATCTGAAGCTGCGAGGAGGCGGGTCAGCTGGCGGGTTTGAAAGGCCGCAGCCAGGGGTTTGTAGTCTGTTAAAACATAGAAAGAGCGTCCCTCAACATCTGTCTTAAAATGCTTAATCGCTTCGTAGACCGCAAGCAACTCCCTGTCAAGCGGAATATTTCCATTGTGCATTGGTGAGCTTGCGTGAGAAGAACTGCAGAGGCGAAGTCTGGCTAAGGACCGCGCTGATGGCATATCGCTCAGGTCTGTGGAGATGAAAAGCTGCACGTTGGGATGAGGATGAGCGATGGTGCAGGCCTCGGCAAGAAGATTTTTGAGGGCAGTGAAAGAGTCAGTCATAGCAGGGGTCCATGGAACGGGCCGAGATCCAGAAGTGTTGGTGCCTGCCAAGGCGTCCGTCAATGGAGCCTGAATCTCCGCAGCCCGAGGTAGATGTCGACGATAATAATTAACCGTCCCCAGAAAGTGCCGGAGCTCTTTGAATGACGAACGTCTGTCTTAAAATGCTTAATCGCTTCGTAGACCGCAAGCAACTCCCTGTCAAAAGCGGAATATTTCCATTGTGCATTGGTGAGCTTGCGCGAGAAGAACTGCAGAGGTGAAGTCTGGCTAAGGACCGCGCTGATGGCGTGTCGCTCACGTCTGTGGTGATGAAAAGCTGCACATTGGGATGAGGATGAGTGATGGTGCAGGCCTCGGCAAGAAGATTTTTGAGGGCAGTGAAAGAGTCAGTCATAGCAGGGGTCCATGGAACGGGCCGAGATCCAGAAGTGTTGGTGCCTGCCAAGGCGTCCGTCAATGGAGCCTGAATCTCCGCAGCCCGAGGTAGATGTCGACGATAATAATTAACCATCCCCAGAAAGCGCCAGACCTCTTTGAATGACGAACGTCTGGGTAGGTTTAGTATTGTTTGTATTTTCTCAGGGGGCGGCGAAATGCCGTCGGCAGAGACCCGAAAACCAAGAAAAGTGACAGCGGGTTTATGTAGCTGCAATTTGTCCTGGTTGGGCTTGATGCCTGCTGCCATGAGAGTGTTCATAACAGTTTGCACATGTCGAATGTTGTCCTCGACAGAGGAGCTGAACACAAGAATCTCATCAAGATATGGAAAGCAGAATTTTAGATCAAATAGCACTTCGTTAATGAAGCGTTGCCAGGTCTGGGTTGCGTTTTCCAGACCGAAGGGCATGAATCGAAACTGAAATAACCCGATCAGGGTGGTGATTGCTGTCTTCTCGATGTCTTCAGGTGCCATGGGGAGCTGGTGGTAGGCCCGTTTGCAATCAATGACAGAGAACGTGGTCGCACCTGCAAGGGAACTGGTAATGTCGGCAATGTTGGGTATGGGATAGGTGTCCATAATTGTTAGTGCGTCTAGTCGACGGTAGTCTCCGCACATGCGCCAGGACCCGTCTTTCTTGGGTGTCATATGTATGGGCGTGCCGGCGGCACGGGAGGCGGTTTGTTTACAATGTGTGGCGGCGAGGCGTGGTCGTGGTGTTCGGAGCCACTCGGTGGATCTGACGGGAGCCGAGGCGGCAAAGTGTCCCAGGAGTCAACGCAACAAGATGGTCGCCGGCCCGAAGCAGTGGTCGGGTGACCTCGGTAGAGCTCGTGAGCCGTTAGTGAGTCCATTGTCCGAGGGCGCGGCCTGTGGCAGCACGGTCGCGGGTGAAACGCTTGGCGTGAGTGCACTGTTTGTGTTGTCAGTGGCGGTCGCACGGCAGCACGCAGGAGCCGAAGTAACATAGTTTGAGGTGCTATCCGCAAGGGGCAGGGTAGGAACCGTCAGTTCGGGAACACGTGGTGCTCGTCACACACGTGAACTTGTGTCCGGCCGAGTGTCAAACGCTGCCATGTTAGTAGGGTGTGGCCCTGCAGAACTGTCAGTACGTGTTATGGCAGTCTTGATAGCACAGTTGCGAGGGGTAGTGGGAGGTAAACACATGGAGGTTCGATTGCTGGGACTGCAAGCTGTTTCGGTGCACTTACTGACCTTGCTTGGACCTTGCTGTAGTGTCTGTAATTCCTTTGCTGCATCAGAGAGCTGGAGCTGTGTTTCGTGGAGCTGGAGGGAGAGCTCGAAGTTTACCTTGTGTAGGCGAACGACGTGTTCAAGCTCGACAAGGCACTTGTGCATGGTTTCTTGTAACGTTGTCAACAGAGACGAGCATGTACGGATGAGATGAGCCCGGACCTATGTGTCACGGAGGGGTTTGCTCAACGGAGCACAGGGGAAGTGAGTCTTGGATGGCTGATGAAACACGGTGTTTCCCATTAGGTCCGGTGAAAGTTTGTGGTGTCACAAGAAGTCAATGCCTAGTATAGGTTCGTCAATTTCGCACACTAAAAAAAGTCCACTCGAGTTTGCAGTTTGCGGAGAGTGAAACGACGTGGGAAGTTGAACCCGAGCATTGTAGTTTAGTTGAATTCACGGCTTGTAGTGAAGTATGATGAGGGTGGATCTTCGAAGACGCTAAGGACGTAGGCAGCAACGAAACATCAGCACCTGTGTCCACTAGGAAAAGGTATCCTGACGAAATGTCTCTAGTATAAAGTCGTCCGCAATTATCCAGTTGTTCCCGGACAGAATGGAGCACTTGGGAGGGGCGGGTAGGGGGGGGGGGTGCCTTTCGTGCTGTGCGCAGGAGGCGGCACCTGGACCTACCTCCGATTGGCGTTTGGGAAGTAGCAGGGTGGTCTGCAGTTCCATGCTGCCTCAACAAACCGTTTGTGGAAGTAACAGTACAGGTAGTGCAGTTGCATTTCCTGTGGAACGTTCGTTGCCAATGGCGGTGGCCAAGGTTTAGTGGCTGCAGGAGGTTCGGTTGCAGGAGGGGGCGTGACCGTGGGCGGAGCTGGTGACGTTCCAGCTGCTTGTTTACTGGTTCCCAGAGCGAGCGGAACGGTCGGCACAGTACGGCCCCGGCCGCATCTGGCCGCAGGACGATGAGCTTTAACCTGAGACTTGTCAGGTAGGCAGTGGCTGGCGAAATAGAGCAGTGATGCATCGTGTAGCTTGTCAGAAATTGTCATTCTTTGCTAGACAGGTTTAGGAGACCTTTGAGCCAGAGCAAAGCGGATGTGAGGAGACAGTTTATCTGACCAGATGGCGAGGAGAGCTGTGTCAGAGAGTAGATCGGCGCTGACCAGGGCCCGTAGGCGTCTCCAGAGCTGGGAAGGTTTGTCATTGCCTAGTTGCTTGACGTGAAGCACTTGCCGTATTGCTGCCTCAGTTGAGCGTGTAAGCCGACGTAGAACTGTCTTTTTGGCTACAGTGTATCAGGTTGATGAGTCCAGGGCATTGACCAGGTCAGCAATCAAGTCCTCCTGGTCGTGCAGGTGGGTGATGAGGCACAGAAACCTGGTTTGCTCGTCGAGCTGGTAATGGTCAAACACTTCGTCCACAATTTCAAACCGGGTTGTTGCTCTGGCGGGATTAAACGGCAGCAGCGTCGGTAAGTGTTGTAAAATGTTCGGAAGAACAGGTTGAGTTGAGTTCGTCGTGGTACTGCCTGAATTGAGCTGTTGTTGCTGTAGTATTCCAGGAAAGTGAGCCTACAGAGGATGTGGCAACAACGGCTGTCTGGGTGGCAGCATGAAGGTGACACATTGTGGTTGAGTGCGATCTGTCACGACGCGGAAGGCCGACGCAGGTGAGACACCATAATGTGCCGATTGTGGTTCAGGAAGCTCAACACATTGCGGGTGTGTTTGGATTGACGCGTCACGGGAGACCGATGCAGATGAGGCACCGAGATGTGCCGAGAACGGTAGCGGAAGCTCGACAGGAGCTGGCGTGGGGGCAACAGGTTAGAAAAAGTTCAAAGTTTGAGAATGCGTGTTAGTCCACGGAAAGCTTGACATATGTTCAGAGCCGGGGCCACCTGTGTTGCAGGGAGGTTGCAGAGGTGCGGGCTGTCCAAAAGCACAGTGTGGGAAATGATGTCGAACGTGGGACAGAATGTGTGAATGTTTACTGTTCATAGTCACTCCACTCAAAATGGTGTGCGGATAAGGTGCATGTCGTGGCACAAAACATTGAGGCATAGCAGTGGGATGGAGGTGGAGGTCAGGCACAAGGCCAAGGTATCGAAGTAGGAAGGCATGTGCTGATGCTGAACCGAGGCAGGTGTGGGCATGGTTGGATGCTGAGGAGGTTGACCTGTGATCGAAGCAGTTCCAGCCACGTGGCAGGTATCAGTGTGGTCCTGCACAGATTTAGGCATGGCAAATTGTTGTCCTGGCGGTAGCAGGTTGTCCGACAAAGCATTTACGGAAATCGGCATCAGTCCTGCACTGCACGGAGATCCGTAAGAGGTAACTGCACAGTCGATGAGGGAGGGCACATGTGGCGGGAACAAAGGCATTTGATAGCTGGTGTCATGCGCACTCCTAACCTCACTTATTGTTGCACGCTCGAAAACGTCCAGTGAAATCGGCGGAATAATCAAGTGAGAGGCATCATGTTGCAGTCCCGACGGGTGGTACATCGCCAGCAACACGATGCATGTCGATCACAAAATACGGCATTAGGCACTGGGCCGAAGTCATTGTTCGAATGCTGTGTCGATGTAATACACATGAAAATAACTGACACAGAGCTCACGGACACAGTAAAACGGCGAAAACGAAAGACTTTACAACTCAGGGTCACCAATGAAGAGGATTACCGGGTTGGTTGCACCAATAATTGTACCCATTTAGCAATAGTTCATTCATTAACCTTAACACATACAAGGGTCACAAAGAACTGAACGAAACATGGCAGAACAGCCAAAGATAATGCTTAGAGTCCAAAGATGAATGCATATTGATGTTGGTGTATTTCCCCAGAATATTATATGGTACCTCAGTAGACTATGCATGTATGGTTAATAAGCATTTAACACTGCTTTGGCCTTGCAGAAATCTTTAAGCATTCTTAATATGTAACATTACTTGCTTAATTTTTTGTTAAGCATTTATATCTGTTTTTCCGCATTTTAGATGCTCATCCACTCATAGTCCTAAAAATTTTATGTAATTCTTTTGATAAATTTGGCTATTCGATAACATGAATTTTACATTGGTCCTATTTTTGTTCCTTCTATGGTTGAACTTCATCCATACAGTTTTCTTGTCACTGACAACCAGACAGTTATCTTTAAACTATTTTTCAGCCACTTCTGACGTTTTGTTGATTTTTTGCCTGCATCTCATAATGATTCATCCCCTTTATAAAAAAAGCTGGTATCATCAGCAAATAATATAGTATCAGCTGTTGAAAATTGTTGTATTGTCATCAGTAATAACCGAGAATAACAATGTTCCCAATAAAGAGCCTTGAGACACCCCATAATTATCTCTTTTATATTCAAAATGGTGCAATTACCATCCTGAGAAATTTGCATGCTTTGTTTCCTATCAGTTAAATATCACATGAACCACATGTAGGAAACACAATAGACACCATAATTATACAGTTTTAATAGTTGTAGATTATGATTTATAAGATCAAATGCTTTGGAAAGGTCCACAAATAACCCACAGATCAGTTCCCATTCCCAATAGCTTTGTAAACAATTTTTAAAAATTTAAGAGAGCCATTTGCATAGATGTGCATTTTCTGAAGTCATTCTGTACATTTACAAGAATTTTATTTTTGTTTAGGAAATCTAGCAATCTATCATACATTATTCTTTCAGTTATTTTCGAAAATGCAGATAATAGTGATAGTGGTCTGAAAAGTTTGATGTCAAACTTGTCACCACCTTTATAAATTGGTATTACTGTTGACTGCTTAAATTTACTTGGAAACACACTGGTTTCAAAGGAGTCATTGGTTATATCCACAAGTTGAGGGACAATTTTATCGGTACTATACTTAATAATTTTGCAGGGATACCACCAAATCCTCAGGTCATTTTACTCTTTCTTTTACTGATAGCCCTTTCTACTTCTTTCGGTGTTACGGAGTATAGGTATATTGTCCTTTTATTTATTGGAGTAATTACCTTTGTCTTTGGATAATATTTACTTGTGATCAGATTTTGGGCTACATGAATATGATGATCATTAAATATATTGGCTATTAGAAGTTGATCATCAATAATTTTATTTATGTGTTTTATGGTGATTTTATCAGGGGAACTATGCCTAATATCACACCCATTTTTATTTTTGGGTGTAATTTTGCTGTTATTACTTTTATTAAGTTGCTTTCTTAATTTTTTAGTAAGCTGGTTATTGCTGTCCCTTATCTGATATAATTAAGTGAATGTCTCATCTAATAAATAATTCAAAAATAAGAAAAAAACACACTGAGTACATTTAGGCAGTTTGGAAAAAAGTATTCCTAATATAGCACCAAATGTCCTCCTAATATCACCCTGTGTGACATTACAGATACTATCTTTAACAATTTTGAAGCATAATTAAGGAATTAAGATAAATTAACTGAACATTTTAGAATATTATTATATTTAATTACATGCACAATTACAGTTCTGTCACGCAATTTCATGCAGAAAAATGTCATAGACTACATACATTATACAAATTTGGAATTTATCCTTCCAAACAGAAATCACAAATAAAGGTTTTATAGTCAGTAGCTCCAGAACATTGTTCATGGCACCAAATGCGACATTTAGTACAAGCTATTCATTTTTCTCTGGGCCTGTCAGTGAAATAAAGCTGACTACAGAAAGCACACTCGCAATCATTTTCACTATATTGATCGTTTGTAGATACTGTCAATAGTTTATCAGGATCTTCATCTCATTCTGAGAATGTCACCAATAATGGCTTATGAGGGACATTCCTTTTCTTAATTACAATAGTTTTCTTCTTATGAGTGATTTTTTCCTTTTTATGGTTTACTGTGAGTTGATTATTTTTGTTTGATCTATCAGCAAAAATAGTTTTTGCAACATTTTTGTTTGATTTTTTGGAAATAACTTCACTGAGTTTCATTTTACATCAAGTACTTGTCAGAACAATTTCTGGGCAACTTGGTCATCCTCTTTCCTTCAAATGAACAGTTCGATCTTTCAGTTGTGGTAAGGGGCTTATATCTGTTGGAAAAATGCTGCAGTCATTTGCAGATGGTGAGGAAGTTTCACACCTGGCCTGTCCTTGAACAATGGGTGGACCACTCTTGTTTACAGATGGTTTGGAGCCACTAGCTCCAGGCTGGGGCTCAAGTAGTTCCTGTCAGATGCAATTTGTTTCACTTGGAATCTCTCACTTTCAGGCAAATGACAGACAGAGACTTGTGGGTTGTCTTGTTGAACAGTGGACATGGTAGTCAGCCACTGAAAATTCATTGTCTTAGAAAATGTTTCTGTTCAGTGGATACAGCCCACTTATTCTAAAACCATGTTTTGCTGTAGCTACTGCGGTTGACTTTTTGTAATCTTCAACAAACAGATTTGCAATTTGGAAATGACTCACCATTCTACCTATATGAGTTTTTCAACCAGTTTTCTTTTTCCCGTGCATAGTAAGTTTTCAGGGGAAACATGAATGTTTTGTCAAGAGGTTGCATCTTATGAGAACAGTGAGATGGTAAACTCACTAAGTGTACATCATTTTCCCTACATGACTCAAGTAAGGGTAAGTTTCTTGTGTGTGAATAGTGGCATTCGAAGACCAGGATCATGGGATCTTCTGTGGTAGGTTTCACAAACTGATCCTCAAACCATTTAAGGAATATTCCATATTCTACCCATCCCGATTTGTGGTAGACAGTCATGCTTCCATTCGGTGCCCCATCTAATAGCTCTGGCTTTTTATTTTTTCATGGAAATACGCATAAAGGAGGTATAAAGTGACCTGTCACAGTCATCCAAGTAACAACCATTACTAACAATCCTCTCTCTGCTGAGGATACAGAGCCAACTTGGCGTTTATCTTTCAATGCAATAACTTTTGTCAGACCAGTCTCATACAATTGTAAAGTCTCTTAGGGTCAGAAGTTATCTTTTCTAGAAGGGGTTCATAAATGTTAAAAAACTGCTGAACATTTTCCCTGCTAAAGCCTGTAATACGTTTCATTGATGTTTGTTGAAGCTTTCTTAAACTAAGATCTGAGTGTCCCCTCATGAATGAGTGGAGCCATTTCCAGCCAGCAATAGTTGTCTCTTTATTAAAAGGGGTTCATAAAATGTTTTTCCCTGTCAAATCAAAAGCCATCTTCTTTACATCTTTTGCAGTTAAACCATAAAATCTGTCCTCCATATACAGGCAATATTTGACAAGGGATTGCTGTAGCTGAGTTTTAAGCACAGGTTTTCTCCCAAGTTTAACTGACACTAACTCATTTAACCCAGTATCTCCAGAATTAACTTTCCCTTTCAAAGTTGATTTTGGAACATCAAATTGATTCGCTGCACATCCAAGGCCCAACTCTCTATTCCTAACAGCAATGATAGCTTTTTTCATAATTTCCGCAGTGCACTGCTTTCTGTTTTTAGGGTGGCATCTGTAACAGTACATTATAACTTGTTGCAAGTACAGATAGAGCAATGAAATGTTAGAAATGGTATACATAAAAAAGTGAACATTTTATTGCACAGTGCAATATTAGAACGATGGTAGAGCTGTGATATTAGGAGCAAACCAACATTCCATTATGGCTGACTCTACTCCCAAAATTAGCAATACAAATGACAATATACTGATGTCTTTTTAAGCTACATTATTTTGTGGTTCTGTTTTTTGCTGCACTGTTTAAAAATAGCTTACCTCTTAAAAGATTGATTACTGTGCTTTTGAAACGTCAAAAACTTCTGCTGTGCACAAAACTTTTGAAAAATTACACAAACTGGATGCTGCTGCACATCTAACCAAAGATGACACAGTACTGAAGGTTTGCTGTTGCACTCCTGATGAACCTACTCCTGCCAGGTGGCAGCACATACTTTGTGTTATTTAGAAAGGTGCAATATTAGACTGAGGGGCAATAATAGGCAGAGTTCACTACTTGCATTTTCATGTTTGCCTGTATGATTATTACAAACTTTTCGAACAGATTTAATTTCGTTGTTCCCCTTTCTGATATATGAAACATTGTGCTTAATGTTCCAAGCTGTCTCTCTCAAAATTCGTGCATCCTCATTTTGCCTTCACGATATCTCCTACCATTTAGAAAATATGTTGTAATTCTTGCCTGTTTACTTTCTGACCAAAATTTATTCAAAAATAATCTTCCAAATTGGCAAAAGTCATTTCTGGGTTAACATGCTGGTTACCCCAAGATAAAGCTCCTCCATCCAGAAAATGCTTCAATAATTTAATTTTAGATGGTTTGGCATACCAACCAGATGCAAGACTATCCTTGCACTGATATTTAAAATCCATGGGATGCAATTTAGAAGCTCCTGGGAAATATTTCATTGCATTACAATTGTTTGCCAACATGCAGCTGATACTGTAGGCATCACTAAACATATTTGTTTCCAAACTGTCTGGTTCAGACTTGACTGTTTGAAGATTCTGAGCAACATTATCAACTTTATTGCTAACGGAAGAAATTTTTTCTGTAAAAGGCACTGAATTTAATTTTAATTTTTCCTGAGTTTAATCATTCTCATTCTCAATACATTCTTGCATTGTTTTTAACTCAGGTTTTCCTCTACTTAACTCGTCAATGACAATATTTTCAGTCTCTTTCACTCTTTCTTCCACTACATCCACTCGATTGTTAACCAATTTTAATTCACATCTGTGAATTTCTTCAAAAAATCAACCTCTAATTCTGTATCATCTGCTCTCTGATTAGTAGCATCTAATTTTTTATTTACTTCAACCATACCTTCCTTAACTGATTTTAGGCTATTATTTAGTTTTCCAAACTTTACATCAATTCTTTTTAATTTTTGGTCCATATTTTAACCACATTTTTAAAATTATCTCCATTTTTCTTATTTTATTCTGGTAATTTACTATTCAGTAGCTGAGAAAGTTGTTCAATTAAATTAACTGGCTGTTCTACCTGATGAAAACCTTGAAATGGTCATAGCAAACTGTTGGATGTATTTCCACAATTCAGGTCTGTATAATTTAAGTTTATCATGTCGACGTGCGTAGCCGATGACTACATCTGTTCATCACACCTATTTGATCTAAATTAGTTTCACTCATATTGGTGAAACTGTTTATCAAACACATGAAAACACTTTTCTTATCAAATTCTTTCATAACTGTCACATGCAGTATTCTCCGACTACATGGCATGAACAATGAAATCACTTCCTATTATTGAACTGTTTAAACACTGAAACTAGAGAAAGAAAAAAAAGTGAATAAATGTACTCATCTAACAAAAACTCACTGTGTCGGTGATGGTCCACACTTTCACATGTATACTTTTTGCCAGATGGGTCTGTCCACATCCACAGTCAAGCACAACACTTTTTGCGGTCAATTATTGTACCTGAAACTTAACATGCATTAGCACTCTGCACGGACGTACACACATCCCAGCTCCTCACCACATTAAAATGGAACTGCTGACAGTGAAGAAGTCAGTGTGGTGAGGGATTTGTATACCATTGGTTGCAGATAAATAAAATATTTGGACTTTTAAAAGGTGAAAGTGTATGCCAAAAGTTATACTGAGTTTCACAGCCACAATAAAAATGTCAACCACAAAAATGAAAAAAAATAAAAAATAAAAAAAAAATTGGGCCTCCATCAGCTGAGATGCAACTATTGATTGAACTGAAAAATGCAGACCTATTTGTTAATTTAGAGGTGAAATGTTGTTACCAAAAATGTTCGCGTAATTTGCATGACATGTAGATCTTCATTCTTGTGGTGTAGCTTCACTACAAATACTCGTGATCTCTTCTGCTGTGCTACTGTACATGCAAAACTAATTGTGTAATGTATGAACTAAATGAAAGGTACAGATTTTTCACAAAGCTGCTTTATTCACATGCAAGATGTTCAGTGGCGAAACGTATGTGATCAAAGTGTTAATACTGTGCTGTTTTTGATTAGCAATGTTTATATCTAAATTAAATGTACAGATTTTTCTCAAAACTGCTTTATTCACATGCAAGATGATCAGTGGCAAAAAATACATAAATGATGTTTTTCACACTGTGCTGTTTATGATTGGCAAAAAATTGGCTCCCTCCTATAGGCAAACCGCTGGTATTTGTATGATTTACAATAGTCGTTGGCCACAGACTTTAAGAAATGACAATTAAAAATGTGTATGAGAAAATTAATTTGCATACATAAAAAAATAATGAAAATGATGGTTTACAATTTTGTGGGGATGCCGACATAATTTTGTTAAGAAAATCCAAAGTAATTTACAAGTTTCCAGAAAATAACAATACATATTGAATTTTTTCTTAGTTACAGTCAAAAGAAGGAACAAAAAGTATTTCTATCATCTGTAAGAATTCCAAATAACATGCTTATCAAAAATAGCTAGCCAATTTGTAAGCTGTAGAATACACATTTTTTTATCTAGGTGATCACAGTTTTTGGTAAATATTGACAGATTCGTTGGCAAAGCATGTTATATCAATTATGTGGTAATTATTGAAAACAAAATATTCCTAGCATGTTCACAAACTTGTTATTGAGCACACAATAAAACAGCAAACTTAGATTTTACGTAAGTTGCCTAAACAGACTAATTACAGATATAGGTGCATTGTAGAATTTTATATTAAACAATTAACTAAACATAAAATAAATGTAGTCTCTTCAGGGGTTGGCAAAGGATGCTGGGAGGGGCAGTTTTATTACATGGTCTGTTGTTTTAATTTCATCTCCGAATGCCCAACTAGTTGATTGCTTCTTAGTTTATAAATATACTGAAGTTCTGTCTTTTGTTACAATGTTGTATACAGATTTTTCATTTCCTGACTTAAATTTTTTGAACAGTTTCTCACACAATTTTTTTAAGCCTTTTTCTGAGTTTCAGTCAAATCATTTTTGTTGTTTCTCATGCAGATGCTACTGTACTGCTGCCCTCACAGTACAGGCCACCAAACATTGTGGCTGAGCTACTTGGAGTTTCAATCATTGCAATAACTTAGTCATTAATTACAGTCACATATTTGCTACAACACTTGAGTGTTAGTTCAAAATTACTGCTAAATATACTGAATTAATTCCAAGTATTTTGGAGTGGCCTGAAGCTGTGGCTGTTTATGCTACCATAACAACCAGTTTTGATACATAATAATAGTATAAGTAAGACAATTGCTACACCTGCAATCTTAAAAACTAAATTCAGAGGTGTGTATATGAAGATGGTATCTGTTCTTTAGGACATTTCCCTAGATGCATACAGGCATTGATATAAGTCAACGGGGACAGTTGAAGGTGTGTGCCCCAACCAGGACTCGAACCTGGGATCTCTTGCTTACGTGGCAGATGCTCTATCCAACTGAGCCACCAAGGATGCAGAGGGTAGTGTGACCACAGTGACTTATCTCTGTCATGCCTCCCGTGAGACTCACATTCCGAACTCATTGTCCTGCACTATTTCCTAGTGCCCCTGCCCATTATACTCATTCCGTGAGACCCACATTCCGAACTCATTGTCCTGCACTATTTCCTAGTGCCCCTGCCCATTATACTTATTACTTGTGGCTTTTTGCTGCTTCCCATAAGAGTTCGGGCACTGTTTGTGCATCCGCACAGAAGAAGATGGTCAAATGGCCGGTGAGCCTTAACTATGTGGTATCTGTTCTTTTGGACATGCCCAAAGAGGGAGACTAAACAGATTCAGAAGGATGTAGGTTGCAGTAGTTACTTGGAGATGAAGTAGCTTGCACAGGATAGAGTAGCATGGACGGCTGCATCAAACCAGTCTCTGGACTGAAGACCACAACATCAACAACCATGTCACTCAGATTAGTTAGATAAAAGTGTAGATTTGAGTGAGAAAAATGTGGTACTGATGTGTAAAACTGTAAAGGCAAATACCACATAAGCTAGGGAGCTTGCCTTTGCCACACACATGATGCACAAAGAGTGTACATCCCCATGAAGGTGCAAGTTTTTTGTTACAACAACCAAAGGGTTGTTGCATTGGCTACTACTTATTTCAATAATCCTCCACTTTCACATCTTCTTTAATTCTCTTTCCACAACATCTGAATGTGGTTTTATAAAGAAAGGGTGGTGCTCTTTAAGCCTTAACTTGCATGCATAGTTCTTAACTCTACCTGCTTTCTCAATAAATATATCTTTATAGGAGCTCAACACTTCTTCCAGTTCTGACTTCTCACCTCAAGTAAGCTTATCTGCTTCTTTTATCTTGTCAGTAACAAGTTGATCAAAATCACTTTCAGTTGCATCATTACTTGACAAATCATCATCTGTATAGCCTTTATCTACCTCAATGTCAAAGCCATATATTTTAGTAGCAAATGTGTCACCAGATAAGTGTAAAGTAAGTGTAACATAGTATAATCAGAAGTTACTCTAAACTTTACCCTGTCAAATATGACATTGTTTTTCAATATCCAGTCCATGCCTAGCAATATCTCCTCATTCAGATCACTGGCCACCAAGCATCCTTGCTCAAAAACGGTATTGTCAACATGAAATGTGATTAAAGCTTGTTTTTATGCAACTTTACTAAACTTACTTGCAGCACATTTAATGCTCACTCCAATTATACATTGAAGAGCCAAAGAAACTGTTACACCTGCCTAATATTGCGTAGGGCCCCTGTAAGCATGGAGAAGTGCCGCAACATGGTGTGCAATGGATGCAACTAATGTCTGAAGTAGTGCTGGAGGAAATTGACACCACAAATCCTGCAGGGCTGTCCATAAATCTGTAAGAGTATGAAGGGGTGGAGATCTCTTCTGAACAGCACTTTGCAAGGCATCCCAGATGTGGTCAATAATGTTCATGTCTGGGGAGTTTGGTGGCCAGTGGAAGTGTTTAAACTCAGAAGAATGTTCCTGGAGCCATTCTGTAGCAATTCTGGATGTTTGGGGTGTCACATTCTCCTGTTGGAATTGCTAAAGTCCATCAGAGTGCACAATGGACATGAAAGGATGCAGGTAACTAGACAGGAAGCTTACGTATGTGTCACCTGTCAGAGTCATATTTAGATGTATCAGGGGTCATGTATCACTCCAACTGCACATGCCCCATGCTGTTACAGAGCCTCCACCAGCTTAACAGTCCCCTGCTGACATGCAGGGTCCATGGATTCATGAGGTTGTCTCCATACCCACACATGCACATCTGCTCAATACAATTTGAAATGAGACTTATCATATTAGGCAACATGTTTCCAGTCATCAGCAGTCCAATGTCAGTGTTGACGGACTCAGACGAGGCATAAAGCTTTGTGTAGTGCATTCATCAAGGGCACACAAGTGGCCCTTCATCTCCAAAAGTCCATATTGATGATGTTTCATTGAATGGTTCACATGCTGACACTTGTTGATGGCCCAGCATTGAAATCTGCAGCAGTTTGTGGAAGGCTTGCACTTCTGTCATGCTGAATGATTCTCTTCTGTTGTTGTCGGTCCCATTCTTGCAGGATCTTTTTGTGGCTGCAGCAGTGTCAGAGATTTGATGTTTTACCGGATTCCTGTTATTCATGGTACACTCGTGAAATGGTTGTACAGGAAAATCCCCACTTCATCACTACTTCAGAGATGCTACGTCACATCACTCATGTGCCAACTATAACACCATGTTCAAACTCAGTTAAATCTTGATAAGCTGCCATTGCAGCAGCAGTAGTTCATCTAACAACTGTGCCAGACATTTATTCTCTTATGTGGGCATTGCCGAGCGCAGTGTCGTATTCTGCCTGTCTAAACATCTCTGTTTTGCAATAAGCATGCCTATACCAGTTTCTTTGGCACTTCAGTGCAGGAAATTCAGTGTACTCAAAACTCTTCTTAACTCTATACCTGAACTTTTCAGAAATAATAGAAATTGCACTACCTATGTCAATAAAACAATAACCATGCCAACTGCCAACTGTGATTTTGATGTATGGACTGCCACATAAATCCTGTTGTTAGTATTAGTTTCTCTAAGCAAATCATCATCTATATCTTCAAAATATAAATCTTTCTGCAAATGTTTCTGATTATCATTAGAAACTTATATAAGGCAAAGTTGTATCTGTGCACTTGTGTCATAAAAAACTTCTAATGCTTGACTGGATTTACAAGTTGGACTTAACTTGTTGTACTCATTACTATTACAAGTAAAATCTGGCTGAGAATGATCAATAAACTGGCTGTCTGAACCAAAATCTGACTCATCCTTACCAACAACCCTGAAATGTTCAATAATCCTCTTGTTTACATCACAATGCTGCGTTCTAATGTCCTGGTATGCACAAAAAAATATCACAAATGTCATTTAGAGTAAATTGACTCTCCTGAACCTCACTACTGGCCTGGTCATGATCAGTTACTTCAGCATAAACCATACTATCCAGCTCTTCAAAATTAAGTGTATCAGCTTCTGCTTCAACCACTAAATCATTAGTGCTGGGGTGTCACATACTTCCACCACTGACTCAGGATAAGCATCCCCCTCCTCATCACAATCAGCCACAAAAGTCTCCTGCTCAGGGTCCATTAAAATACCAATATCAAAGTAATCACTATCTATGCCTACATCTTCCACAGAACATTCAGAGTTAAGCAATTTTACTAAAACACCTTCTTCAAGTTCATAAGCAGCCATAGTACATTTCTTACCGCTACACATCTGTTCAGTTATAACTTCCTAAACTTTACTTTCAAAATTAGTTGCTTTAACAAGGTAGTCCCATACAGTCTCATCATCACACTCCTCTTGATCTGAATTTGTTGTTGCCTGGCCATTAAAATTATTTACCTCCTCCACCTGAGAGGCACCAAGTGAAGGTATTAACAGTTTTCCTGGTTCTGGTTACTATGGTTTCTCTTCTATTACCGTTACAATTCCTATTATTATTATTTCTGTTAATATAAGTACTGTGGTTCCTTCTGTTACCATTCTGTCTATTTTGCTGGTTGCATTGAAATACTCCCCGCCCCCAATTATAATTGTTGTTCCTGTTGTAATTTTTATATATGTTTTGTCTGCTGCAGCTTGGTGAGTAGATTTTTTATCTATCCAATTATATCACATTTTCAAATCTTGTTATATTTGTTGATATATTAGCTCTTGTTCTATTCCATTTTCATATTGGGTGAGACAAGAATGACTGTCTAAAAATTCCCATTTATGTTCCTTAATTGTTTATTTTACAGTTTTGTTTCAATACCAGTTTTGTTTCAATACCAACAAGGTACAGTCTTAGCAACACACCTCTGTAATTATTCACTGACTGTTACAATGCCTATAAATGAGGACTCCAAATGATGGAACAATACTCCTTATTTTCTTTGCTCTAGTGTCTTGTATATTGTCACATTTGCACTTCCTTAAGACTGTCTATCAATTAAAAATTTTTGTAGGCAATAGTATTGTCAGCAAACAATCTTGTAGTGGTTGTTGAGAACAATGCTTATGTGTATTAAGAAAAATTGGAAGTCCTACTACACTTTCTTGTGGCACTCTTATTGGTACTCTTATTTCTGTTGAACACATTCTATCATATACAATGTATTGAGTTTTATTAGCTGAGCATTCTTCAAGTGAGTCTCATGTCTTTGAAGTTATACCATACACCAAATGAAGACAATTCTGGGATTGTTTCTTTGAAAATGTGTGACCTGTTTACTACCCTGCCCATTCCAATGCAAGCTTGCAGTCTGTCTCTGAAAATTTTATTGTTGACCTGGTATTGCATTCTAACTATTCTTGCTTCTTCCTTTCAAAATGTACGACATTGTTATTCATACAGCCATTTGTACATTCTGTTCTGCAGATGCCCTAAGGAAGCAAAACCATAACAGTCATGAAGAAGGAGCCAATCCTTTGACCATTGAAATGCAGATCTTTATCTGCAGTGTCTCAACCAACTGTTTGAACATTTAGAGATTATAACACTGGTTAACTGTGAATCCTTATGGAATAAATCCATGATGGACAACCACCTTCATGTAGAGAAAGCAAACTGACACTCTGCTCACTATAGTTCTTATTTGTTTTGCATTCTTTCATTGAGGCAATTAAACAAATGATTAGATTGTTTCTTGCCCTCTGGATCATATCAATAACATTATGGGTCACAACCTGAAAGAAGTTTTGAGAAAATCTTGATGTTAGCATGTTGTTCTCTCATGACAAAAACTGTATAAGTGCAGGGTACATGAAACAGCACTTATAAAAATAAACACTCTGATGCAATTACAGCTTCACCTTGAACATTGAAATGATTCACAATGGTGTGTGGTAGGACCATATAGAAAGAGGACCCACCTCTAAGCCCTCTCCACCTGCAGAAAAGTAATTTTAGCTAGTTTTGGGCCCCTCCCTTGCAAACATATAAAATACTTTAACTCTGAACTCCTACACATGCCTATTGGCAGAAAATAAGTTATCAATGTGCCAGCATAAAATTTCTTCAGCTGTTTATTAGTAGTGGTTGAATTGGAAGCAACAGGCATAGATATTGTCAAAACAGCTCAGCAGAGAAAGCTTGACAAATTCAACACATGCTTTCAAGTTAAACATACCTCTTCTTTCCAAATTGACTATGAATGAGAAATGTGGCGGCTCTTAAATGGTAGTGAGTAGTTGTATTTGCTGCTCATCTTGTAGGAAATATTTTCTCTGGAGGGATGAAGTGAGGAGAACACTGGGAAAACACAAGAGGGTCTCTCCTGGCCCTGCAAAATATTTAGCAGGAACATTTTTATTGAGAAGTAGGAAGGGAAAATCTGTGCTCTTCAGGCACAGTTGGAGGAAACAAGGAAGAAACTGATTGGAATCAAGGGACGTAGAGGGGAGGAGTGCAGCTGGAAACCGCCAGTCAGTGTGAAGACAGAGAGAATGAGAATGTGAGCTGATGCTTTTATTAACAACACTAAAAACAGGTTCCTACCACTGCTGAAATTAGGTGGAGAAGAGCCTGGAGTACGGCTAGGAGCAGGAAATGTGCAGCACACTTCAACTGACAAGGGAGCATTCCCAAGTGCCAATAAGTGATGCCAGCGGCTCAACAGGACAGGTACAGCTGTGGGATGTATACAGCTTTTGATGTTGTGAGATTTTTGTGACTTTCAGATCTAGTTCTGCTGAATTATTGTTATATCAATCACCACTTGAGAAACAATATAATCAAGCTGCAGTCAATAGCGCATAATCATATCTTTTCACCAAAGCTCACCAATGTACTGAAACATGCCTGATGCACAAGATCATCCATAGCAATTTGAAATCCTCCTGAATTTTGTTTTATACTGCCTTCTCCATTTTGAATATGACCTTAAGTAATTTTGTTCAATTCATGTGTGTAAAGAAACATTACTTTTTAAGTATTTCTCTAAAACTTATTATTATTGTAATTATTTCCTACCATAATAATGGGGTACTCATTATTTTCAACTAACAAAATACATATACGAGGGCCGTTCAGAAAGTAACCTCCGGTTGATTTAAAAAAATACACCAAGTTAAATAAAAATATTTTAATATATACATCTTACAACTACATCTTTGCACTATTTTTCTACATAGTCTCCATAGCGATTGAGGCACTTATCGTATCTCTTCACAAGCTTTGAAATTCCTTCTGCATAAAAATCACCCGCTTGTGCCTGGAGCCAGCCTGTGACCGCACAGAACTTACGGTAACCCAATCTTGCTGTCACTATCTCGTACAAGAGAGTCTTAGAAATCTGTGGAAAACCAGTAGACAACTCCGACATTGAGAAACGTCGATTTTCACGAACTTTTGCATCAACTGTCTGAACGAGTTCGTCAGTCACCAATGATGGTCTACCACTCCTCTCTTCATCATGAACGTTTTCTCGTCTACTTTTAAATAAACGTACCCATTCACGGAAAACTCCTTCACTCATAACTCTTGGTCCGTACATGGCACAAAGCTCACGATGAATAGCTGCTACAGAATATCCTTTGGCTGTAAAAAACCTTATGACAGCACGCACTTCACATTTGGCGGGGTTTTCTATTGCAGCACACATTTCAAACTGCCACAAAAACTAAACTAGCGCAGGTACGACGTTCACTCGACCACGGCTTGATGCCGACTGACCTGTTGAGTGCATGAACGCACAGATAGCGTCGTTACTCCCCCCACAACCCGCACTGTGACCAATCGGAGGTTACTTTCTGAACCGCCCTCGTATATGTGAAATGGGGGAAACAATGTAAAACATAAAATAACCATTTAAAACATAAAACAAGTACAAACAAAATAAATAATTGAAATACACTCCTGGAAATTGAAATAAGAACACCGTGAATTCATTGTCCCAGGAAGGGGAAACTTTATTGACACATTCCTGGGGTCAGATACATCACATGATCACACTGACAGAACCACAGGCACATAGACACAGGCAACAGAGCATGCACAATGTTGGCAGTAGTACAGTGTATATCCACCTTTCGCAGCAATGCAGGCTGCTATTCTCCCATGGAGACGATCGTAGAGATGCTGGATGTAGTCCTGTGGAACGGCTTGCCATGCCATTTCCACCTGGCGCCTCAGTTGGACCAGCGTTCGTGCTGGACGTGCAGACCGCGTGAGACGACGCTTCATCCAGTCCCAAACATGCTCAATGGGGGACAGATCCGGAGATCTTGCTGGCCAAGGTAGTTGACTTACACCTTCTAGAGCACGTTGGGTGGCACGGGATACATGTGGACGTGCATTGTCCTGTTGGAACAGCAAGTTCCATTGCCGGTCTAGGAATGGTAGAACGATGGGTTTGATGACGGTTTGGATGTACCGTGCACTATTCAGTGTCCCCTCAACGATCACC
The DNA here is from genome assembly GCF_023898315.1 of Schistocerca nitens. NCBI lineage: Eukaryota > Metazoa > Arthropoda > Insecta > Orthoptera > Acrididae > Schistocerca > Schistocerca nitens. Next base: position 552,969,766 of record NC_064614.1, read on the forward strand.
AGTGGTGTACGGCCAGTGTAGGAGATCGCTCCCCACACCATGATGCCGGGTGTTGGCCCTGTGTGCCTCGGTCGTATGCAGTCCTGATTGTGGCGCTCGCCTGCACGGCGCCAAACATGCATACGACCATCATTGGCACCAAGGCAGAATCGACTCTCATCGCTGAAGACGACATGTCTCCATTCGTCCCTCCATTCACGCCTGTCGCGACACCACTGGAGGCGGGCTGCACGATGTTGGGGCGTGAGCGGAAGACGGCCTAACGGTGTGCGGGACCGTAGCCCAGCTTCATGGAGACGGTTGCGAATGGTCCTCGCCAATACCCCAGGAGCAACAGTGTCCCTAATTTGCTGGGAAGTGGCGGTGCGGTCCCCTACGGCACTGCATAGGATCCTACGGTCTTGGCGTGCATCCGTGCGTCCCTGCGGTCCGGTCCCAGGTCGACGGGCACGTGCACCTTCCGCCGACCACTGGCGACAACATCGATGTACTGTGGAGACCTCACGCCCCACGTGTTGAGCAATTCGGCGGTACGCCCACCCGGCCTCCCGCATGCCCACTATACGCCCTCGCTCAAAGTCCGTCACCTGCACATACGGTTCACGTCCACGCTGTCGCGGCATGCTACCAGTGTTAAAGACTGCGATGGAGCTCCGTATGCCACGGCAAACTGGCTGACACTGACGGCGGCGGTGCACAAATGCTGCGCAGCTAGCGCCATTCGACGGCCAACACCGCGGTTCCTGGTGTGTCCGCTGTGCCGTGCGTGTGATCATTGCTTGTACAGCTCTCTCGCAGTGTCCGGAGCAAGTATGGTGGTTCTGACAGACCGGTGTCAATGTGTTCTTTTTTCCATTTCCAGGAGTGTAGTAATAAATATTTTAATTAGTTATGTTGATAATACTCCGACAGCACATTGTGTACATTTTGTTTTCGAGGAATGGAATTTCAGAAACCAGCCTTACTACACAGGGGCACATTTGGCTTAAAAGCTTCTTTAACTTATGGTGTAACAAAATTTTCCATTTTTCAAACTTAATTTATGGTGATGGGGTACTTTGCAAAATTTCAAATTATTACAAATGTCAATTATACAGTTTTAAAGAACATTAATTACATATCAACTTTGACATGAATTTTTTTTTATATGTCATTGTTTCGAAGATATTCCTTCTAAACTTAAAATACCAAATTACCTTTTGAGATGTGTGTTACCCCTTGAAAGTGAAACTGTGCACAAATGAAAAAATACATATGCTAAGGCCCTACACACCCGCCAATTCTCATTAAGATTTTTTATTGACACTAGGGAATGTTTCCTTGTGAGATCAGATAATCCAGGAATGAGCAAAATATAAGAAGAAGGAAGTTCTGCTGTTCTGTAGTAGCCATGGCTGAGGTATATTTCCTCAGTTACAGGAAAGTTTGTAAACAATGTACTAGGCTGAGACACAGCATGTTGAAACTACTCCATCTGTTATGACTTCAACCCTGATAATAACTACTTTTCTCCTTTAGCTTTGCTTATTTCTCAAATTTTTTTCATTTTCTAAGTAGTGCACCTGTGGGAGATGTTTGAATATTCATTACCAGTGAAAAAGGTGAAGGCCCAGCTGTCATTGGCAAGGTGGTGGTGTGTATTTTTTGGGACTACCATGGTGTCGTGTTAACTTATAGTGCTCCTAAGGGGGAAAACTGCCACAGGAGCATACTACCAAAATTTTCTGATGAGCTTAGGGGTGGATGTCAAGACAAATTGTTGTTCAAATTGTTGTTGGAAACTGTCTGAGGAGGTGTTTTTCCTCCACTAACAATGCCTCACTTTGTTCTGTGCAGGACATAGTACACTTGCTGCTTCTCCTCAAATTCTCCTGATATGGCATCCTGTGTCTTCTTCCTCTTTCCTTGGATGAAGGAGCCATTGTGTAGCAAGCATTTCCAGAATAACAACGAGCTAATTTTCAGGGTGGCACATTCTCAAACAGCCAAAATGCAGACATCTACAACCAAGTTCGTGATTCATTTTTTCCAGGTGATAATTAAAACTTCATGGCTACATGTTGTAGTGAACTGTAATACTGTGAGTATGTCAGGTGAATGACTGTGAGCACTGAGGCCTGAAGCATGCTAACCATCCGCCCTCCTCCTTGGCTGTTGAAAATTATTGTCTTACAAGTTCATTTCACTGTCATTCCATGTTCAGTTAGAAAATATGTCAGTCCTCTTATTTTATTTTGTTTGTTGTTATTGTGTTGTTTTGCTGTTCTTTTCACAATGGAATCCAAGTGCAAAAGATGTGTGACCAACAAGGATGCTGACTTCACAAAACAACATTGTTGTTTGGTGAGGGGAATGATATTTAGCTTGCCAAGAATCTCATATTTTTAAAATGCTGGCAGAGCAGAAATATTACAGGTGCCCCTACAAATAACAGCTGATGTAATCACTAACCAAGCATGTTTCAAGAGTGTATTCATCACTCCACTGGAGAAAACGGATGATATCAATTTAGAGAAGTTATACCATACACAAAAACATATAGTTAAAAGTGTTTGATTCAAAAGTCCTGAGAAAATGCACTACTTTGATGAATTCATTAAACCCTATATTTCTCTGTTTACCTCCATATAATGTAAACTGAATTCAATGGGTATGACCTTGACAATAATAAGAGAAAATGTTAGAGAATACAACATGACTGGCAAAATTCCACTGGAAAAGCTATAAGAAGAATGCCATTGCTTTGATGACAGCAACTACCTAGAAGTTTTATGAACTTAGCAATAAGACAGAAATATGTTTTCAGAAAAGATTGGATTATCAGAGGATAATGACAATGAACTTGTAATAAATTTTGGGGCTGAGGTTAGTCAGGTGATGGTGACAATGATAATGATGGGGTGATGATGGTGATAACAGTAATACTGGATGAAAGTGTAAGCTATTTGAGAAATCAGTTCCTGAAGAACCAGCAACTAAAATCACATTGAACTGCATGATGATATTCTAATGTGCTTGTATGTGTCAACCATAGCAGGTATAAACACCCTGAAGGTATTCAATTGATTTATGCATAAGAGGGTAGTTCACTGATTGTTATTCACACCTTGCTAAACTAATACTGTAGCTGCATCTTCTCTTTTTTTCATCCCTTGCAAATTTCATTTTGTTCAATAAAACATTGTTACTAGTGGTGCTAGTGAGTGTTACATGGTTGTATCACAGTAATGTATGTAAAATGATGTTCATAAAGAAGTGTCACACAAGAATATTATTTGTTACGAAATGTTGAAACTTTAGTCCTTTTGTCAAAATGCACCTTATACACTTTACTATATCAGTGATAACGTTTGAGTTTGTGTTTTGTGCAACATAAAAGTCACTCATTAAATAATTTTGTAGTCACAAAATAACTTGGCTTTAAGATTGTTCGCTGTAAATGTTCCGTCATAATACATTATTCATTTAAATGTGTTTCACTAATGGGATAGAGGTATATAACACACACTATAAATATTCTGAATTTATTCATAACACATAAGAAAATGTCCTTCATGTATTTACATGCTCAGAAAATTGTTTTTATGTTAGTTCACTGGGAACATAGTTAAAAATGCCTAGCTGAACGTTGACAATGGTGGATTCAACAGGCGACATGAAGTAATTGTTGCGTGGCATTGGCTGGATTGCCATGTGTCAACGCCCGCCGCAGTCGATGTCCTGCATGTCACAACAGCAGTGGTGCAGTGGGGCGTGGCGCCTGCGAGGTTGTGCCCCATGCAGAAGCTGACAGCTATGGCATCGTGTTGCTGATGTTTCCCACGTAGAGAAGACTGGCGGCACGGCAATTCAGCACAGCTCTCCACAAGGAACTCCGTCAAATACATCAAACAAATATTCCACAACAATGTACTTTCTTTATTAGTATAGGTTATTAGCTGTGGAAGGAGTGCACTTGGTTAATGGTGTTTATTGTTCAGTAAGTCTTCATTTAACCGGTCTGCATACTATGGTTTGGTGTGATAACAGGTTTTACATGGCTTCACAAATATATTGCCCCTTGACGATACTGTGGAGTTCGTCACAAGCAAGTTGTACTACACACTTCATTTATCCCCATGGCCGATGCGCTTCCAAAATGTCCCTCAACATGCAAAGATGTTTTGAATCACATACACTGCAAGTGATTCCATTGAGCAATGATTGTTCAGATTGTCTCTGAATGGAGCAATTTTTATCCCTTTTTTATATACAGTAACTTTATTATCTGATGAGCACTGCACTAAAACAGTTGTTCACTCAACACTTGGGTGATCCCGATGTATATTGATGTAGTCTCAAAAGTCATTTCCTGTCCCTGCTACACAATATTCCATCTTTCCTAAATGTTTATGCCCACAGTTTACCCTTTTTAAATACATATCGACTGTTCTCACATAATCATTCTTATTCTTATTCATGCATTGTGTCCACTGGATTACAATGTTCATTATACCACTTTAGTACTGTTACAGCCAAAACATGACTCTTTACAAATACAAAAAGATGTGTGACATTTGATACATGTTTCCAGAATGAGATTTTCACTCTTCAGCGGAGTGTGCGCTGATATGAAACTTCCTGGCAGATTAAAACTGTGTGCCCGACCGATACTTGAACTCGGGACCTTTGCCTTTCGCGGGCAAGTGCTCTACCATCTGAGCTACCGAAGCACGACTCACGCCCAGAACTCACAGCTTTACTTCTGCCAGTATCTCGTCTCCTACCTTCCAAACTTTACAGAAGCTCTCCTGCGAACCTGCAGAACTAGCACTCCTGAAAGAAAGGATACTGCAGAGACATGGCTTAGCCACAGTCTGGGGGATGTTTCCAGAATGAGATTTTCACTCTGCAGCGGAGTGTGCGCTGATATGAAACTTCCTGGCAGTTCCCTAGAACTTAGAACTACTTAAACCTAACTAACTTAAGGACATAACACACATCCATGCCCGAGGCAGGATTTGAACCTGTGACAGTAGCGGTCGGGCGGTTCTGGACTGAAGCGCCTAGAACTGCTTGGCCACACTGGCCGGCGAACTAAAGAACATCCTGCAGAAGCCTGTTTAGGGAACTCATGCATAATTTTTCCTATGGGACTACAGTGTAGCTTCCGTGTGGAGAGAGTTTGGTTGCTTACCTGGCTAGCCAATGGTACACTTACCAATTAAATGGGCTCCAATTGAAGCTTTATCACATACAGGGTGTATGTTGCTTGAAATGGGGTTCGTCTGTAATCATATCAGCTTCAGTGTTGCGCTCAGATCACTATTGGTAACCACATGGCTATACATCATTGTTGTGTGCTACATAGCCACTCTTGATTTATAGATACTCTCTAAGGGTTCTTAATACTAACAAAATTATATTTACTATATTACTTCATGAAATTTCCATAATAACTACACATGTACCCAATAAATAGATAAATTGATTCAATAAATTATTTAGTTCTTTACAAATGAAATACTATCCATAGCTTGAAGAGCTGATAGTGGTTTACCTACAATAATTGTCTGTAAGCAAATCCTCAAATGACACATTATTGCACATTTTATTGATTTTAACTTCATGCAATTGTTAATATTAAATGTTTTGCTGTCCTCAAAATATATATATATATATATATATATATATATATATATATATATATATATATATATATATATATATATAGAGAGAGAGAGAGAGAGAGAGAGAGAGAGAGAGAGAGGGGGGGGGGGGGAGGGGGGGAAACATTCCACGTGGGAAAAATATATCTAAAAACAAAGATGATGAGACTTACCAAACAAAAGCGCTGGCAGGTCGATATATACACAAACAAACACAAACATACACACAAAATTCAAGCTTTCGCAACGAACGGTTGCTTAATCAGGAAAGAGGGAAGGAGAGGGAAAGACGAAAGGATGTGGGTTTTAAGGGAGAGGGTAAGGAGTCATTCCCATCCTGGGAGCGGAAAGACTTACCTTATGGGGAAAAAAGGACAGGTATACACTCGCACACACACGGTGTCTGTGTATGTGCGGATGGATATGCGTGTGTGTGCGTGTGTGTACATGTCCTTTTTTCCCCCTAAGGTAAGTCTTTCTGCTCCCGGGATTGGAATGACTCCTTACCCTCTCCCTTAAAACCCACATCCTTTCGTCTTTCCCTCTCCTTCCCTCTTTCCTGATGAAGCAACCGTTTGTTGCGAAAGCTTGAATTTTGTGTGTATGTTTGTGTTTGTTTGTGTGTCTATCGACCTGCCAGCGCTTTTGTTTGGTAAGTCTCATCATATTTGTTTTTTATATATATAAAAACAAAGATATGAAGAGATAGGAAAAGTGTATGAGGATATTGAAAAGGTAATCAGTATATAAAGGGAGATGAAACTCTAATAGTCATGGGAGACTGGAATGCAGTTGTAGGGGAAGAGGAGAATATGGGCTTGGGACAAGGAATGAGAGAGGAGAAAGATTAGTTGAGTTCTGTAATAACCTTAAGCTAGTATTGCAAATACTCTGTTCAAGAATCACAAGAGGAGGAGGTATAATTGGAAAAGGCTGGGTGATACGGGAAGATTTCAGTTAGATTACATTATGATCAGACAGAGATTCCGAAATCAGACTTTGGATTGGAAGGCATACCAAGGAGCAGGTATATATTCAGGTCACAATCATAGTAGTGATGAAGAGTAGGCTTAAGTATAAGACATTAGTCAGGAAGAATCAAAACACAAAGAAGTGGGATATGAAAGCACTAAGCAACGATGAGATAGTCTTGAAGTTCTCTGAAGCTATAGATACAGCAATAAGAAATAGCTTGGTAGGCAATACAGTTGAAGAGGAATGGACATCCCCATAAAGGGCGCTAACAGAAGTTGGGAAGGAAAACATAGGTACAAAGTAGGTTACTGTGAAGAAACCATGGGTAGCAGAAGAAATACTTCAATGGATTGATGAATGGAGGAAGTACAAAACTGTTCTGGGAAACTCAGGAATACAGAAATGCAAATCACTGAGGAATGAAACAAATAGGAAGTGCAGGGAAGCTGAGATGAAATAGCTGCAGGAAAAATGTGAAGACATCAAAAAAGAAATGATTGTTGGAAGGACAAACTCAGAATACGGGAAAGTCAAATCAACCTTAGGTGACATTAAAGCGAGGGTATAACATTAAGAGTGCAATGGGAATTCCACTGTAAATGCAGATGAGAGAGCGGATAGGTGGAAAAATTACATTGAAAGCTTATATGAGGGGCAAGATTTGTCTGGTGCAATAGAAGAAAAACAGGAGTGAATTTAGAAGAGATAGGGGACCCAGTATTAGAATCAGAATTTAAAAGAGCTTTGGAGGACCTAAGGTCAAATGAGGCTGAAGGGATAGATAACACTCCATCAGAATTTATAAAATCGTTGGGAGAAGTGGCAACAAAACGAATGTTCAGGTTTGTGTGTAGAATGTACGAGTCTGGTGATATACCATCCGACTTTCGGAAAAACATCATCCACACAATTCCGAAGACAGCAATAGCTGACTAGTGCAAGAATTACCACACAATCAGCTTAACAGCTCATGCATCCAAGTTGCTTACAAGAATAATATACAGAACAGAAAAGAAAAAAATTGAAGATGTACTAGATGACAATCAGTTCGGCTATAGGAAAGGTAAAGGCACGAGAGAGGTAATTATGACATTGCAGTTAATAATGGAAGCAAGACTAAATAAAAATCAAGACATGTTCATAGGATTTGTTGACCTGGAAACAGCATTTGACAATGTAAAATGGGGTAAAATGTTCAAAATTCTGAGAAAAGTAGGGGTAAGCTATAGGGAGAGACGAGTCAAATACAATACCCTTTTTAGGGTGTAAGACAAGGATGTAGTCTTTCACCCCTACTGTTCAATCTGTGCATCAAGGATGCAATGACAGAAATAAAAAAAAAAGGTGCAGGAGTGGAATCAAAATTCACAGTAAAAGAATATCAATGATATGATTCACTGATGACATTGCTATCCTTAGTGAAAGTGAAGAAGAATTACATTATCTGCTGAATGGAATGAACCATCTAATGAGTACAGAGTATGGATTGAGAGTAAATTGAAGCAAGATGAATACAATGAGAAGTAGTAGACATGAGAATGGTCATGAAGTAGAGGAAGTTAAAGAATTCTGCTACATAGGTAATAAAATAACGAGTGATGGATGGAGCAAGGAGGACATCAAAAGCAAATAGCAATGGCAAGAAGGGCATTCCTGGCCAAGAGAAGCCTACTAATGTCAGATATCAGCCTTAATTTGAGGAAGAAATTTCTGAGACTGTACATCTGGAGTAGTGAAACGTTGGACTGGGAAAACCGGAACAGAAGAGAATCGAAGCATTTGAGATGTGGTGCTACAGACAAATGGTGAAAATTAGGTGGACTGATAAGGTAAGGAATCAGGAGGTTCTGTGCAGAATTGGAGAGGAAAGGAATATGTGGAAAACACTGATAAGGAGAAGAGACAGGATGATAGGACATCTGTTAACACATGAGGGAATGACTTCCATGGTACTAGAGGGAGCTGTAGAAGGCAAAAACTGTAGAGGAAGACAGAGATTGGAATACATCTGGCAAATATTAGAGGACATAGGTTGCAAGTGCAACTCTGAGGTAAAGAGGTTTACACAGGAGAGGAATTCATGGCGGGCCGTATCAAACCAGTCAGAAGTCTTAAGACACCCCCCCCCCCCCAAAAAAAAAGAAAGAACAACAAGCCAAACAATTGCTTTCACAAGTAGGATGCTCCAAATACATGAAAGAGCTTACTCTGTAATCTTGAAGGTAAAGCTTATTGTACATCAAGTGTTTATCACACTAAGTTGGTAAGGTGGGCCATATTTTTAGAACTGTTTGATTGTGAAATTATATAAATTAAGGGATTTGAGAATCTAGTTGCAGATAGACTGCTTGGGTACTAATATAAATAATACTAATATCAAACAGAAGAAGGAAGGAAATGGATTAAATACACTCCTGGAAATGGAAAAAAGAACACATTGACACCGGTGTGTCAGACCCACCATACTTGCTCCGGACACTGTGAGAGGGCTGTACAAGCAATGATCACACGCACGGCACAGCGGACACACCAGGAACCGCGGTGTTGGCCATCGAATGGCGCTAGCTGCGCAGCATTTGTGCACCGCCGCCGTCAGTGTCAGCCAGTTTGCCGTGGCATACGGAGCTCCATCGCAGTCTTTAACACTGGTAGCATGCCGCGACAGCGTGGACGTGAACCGTATGTGCAGGTGACGGACTTTGAGCGAGGGCGTACAGTGGGCATGCGGGAGGCCGGGTGGATGTACCGCCGAATTGCTTAACACGTGGGGCGTGAGGTCTCCACAGTACATCGATGTTGTTGCCAGTGGTTGGCGGAAGGTGCACGTGCCCGTCGACCTGGGACCGGACCGCAGCGACGCACGGATGCACGCCAAGACCGTAGGATCCTACGCAGTGCCGTAGGGGACCGCACCGCCACTTCCCAGCAAATTAGGGACACTGTTGCTCCTGGGGTATCGGCGAGGACCATTCGCAACCGTCTCCATGAAGCTGGGCTACGGTCCCGCACACCGTTAGGCCATCTTCCGCTCACGCCCCAACATCGTGCAGCCCGCCTCCAGTGGTGTCGCGACAGGCGTGAATGGAGGGACAAATGGAGATGTGTCGTCTTCAGCGATGAGAGTCGCTTCTGCCTTGGTGCCAATGATGGTCGTATGCGTGTTTGGCGCCGTGCAGGTGAGCGCCACAATCAGGACTGCACACGACCGAGGCACACAGGGCCAACACCCGGCATCATGGTGTGGGGAGCGATCTCCTACACTGGCCGTACACCACTGGTGATCGTCGAGGGGACACTGAATAGTGCACGGTACATCCAAACCGTCATCGAACCCATCGTTCTACCATTCCTAGACCGGCAAGGGAACTTGCTGTTCCAACAGGACAATGCACGTCCGCATGTATCCCGTGCCACCCAACGTGCTCTAGAAGGTGTAAGTCAACTACCCTGGCCAGCAAGATCTCCGGATCTGTCCCCCATTGAGCATGTTTGGGACTGGATGAAGCGTCGTCTCACGCGGTCTGCACGTCCAGCACGAACGCTGGTCCAACTGAGGTGCCAGGTGGAAATGGCATGGCAAGCCATTCCACAGGACTACATCCAGCATCTCTACGATCGTCTCCATGGGAGAATAGCAGCCTGCATTGCTGCGAAAGGTGGATATACACTGTACTAGTGCCGACATTGTGCATGCTCTGTTGCCTGTGTCTATGTGCCTGTGGTTCTGTCAGTGTGATCATGTGATGTATCTGACCCCAGGAATGTGTCAATAAAGTTTCCCCTTCCTGGGACAATGAATTCATGGTGTTCTTATTTCAATTTCCAGGAGTGTATAAGAAGGTAATTAAAATAACCTGTAATGACATTTTTAGAAACCAGAGTAATGATGATAATTGGAAAATAGTGAAAAGTTGCCGTGTTAAAAAGGATTGTGAGAAAATTGAGAAATAATATGAAGTACACAAGGGACTACAACTTAGAAGAATGGGTCTAGACTCAGACCATTGGAGATGTTGTTGGCCAGAACAGTATATTGATGAACTTCTTATGTATACTCATGAAAGCTTTGGACACTTTGGTGCTCAGAAATGTTTAAACAAATTACAGGAAAATGTATACTTTTAAAATATGGCAAAAGTGTATGAAAACAAATTTAAGCTTGTGACAGATGCCAACAAGTGAAGGTAATTAACAGAACTTGTTACAGTCAAATGCAGACCATATTACCTGAGAAACCCTGAATCTTGTAGCCATTGATTTATATGGCTCATGACAATGGACTAGAGGTAGGTACTGTTTTATACTTGTCAGAGTGGACTTATTTTCTAAGTATATAAAATTATATGCTGTCAGGAAAGTAACAATGATTTCAAAAATAAAAAACCACTGTTTTACACAAATAGGTACACTTGTAGCAATAATGTCAGAGAATGGATCACAGTTTGCGTCAAAATCTTGGAAGGACATGAAAAGGTACATTTTGGTATCTGCTTACCATCCACTGAGTGATCCTGCAGTGAGGTGTATGAGAGACATTGTTAGGTTGTGCAGAACTTACTGCAGTCATAAACACCTGTCTTGGTTTGAACACTTAGCTAATTTTGAAGATGTGTTGAAAGTTTACAACAACCATCCACAGTTTTAACACAACATGGAATACTATTTGACAAAAAACAAGCTAATATCCTTACTGAAGTCACTGAATTTGAAGAATGTAAACCAGTTTTAGCACAACAAAGAGAAGCTATTGTAAGAGAACTAATGAAAAATAAGGCAAACCAAGAAAGAAGAGACACAGTACTAGAGTTAAAAGAACACAGTTGAAGACTGGAGACTTAGTTAAGATTCATGAGGGATCCAAATTGTTGACTGGTGCATAAAAACCATTCTTTGATATTTATTTTGGCCCATTTGAGGTACTGGTAAACCAAGCCTCTAGACAGATGTATCTAAAATCTAGAAAGTTGTTTGGACCTAGGACCATTACTGAACTGAAATGTATATTCAGAGAGCTTAAAGAATGGCTAATTATATTGACTGAGACTGCAAATTTAGTTGTTGATCAGAAAGAAAGTTTTTCACTCAGGATGATTTTCATATGCTAGTTCTAGTTGACCTGTTGTTTAGGAAAAACCAGTGTAAATGCAGAAATAAAATTTAAGGTTCTTTTTATATTAATAAATTGTGTAAAACTTCGGGAGAACATAGCTTCTCGGTATACGATATGCCACGGAGGACTCCAACTCTTGCAGCATTTCTTCACTTTAGTTTCCCTGCTACATCCATTCTTATACCTGTCCTGTCAACCTTCTGGAAATATCTTCTTCTATAAACACTGCCAGTGTTAGCTACTTAAGATTACTTATTTGTTTGATCTATTAAAAATTCAGTGATTTGTTGCTGAAATAATAATTACATGGGGTTACTGAGAGACACTTGTGTTTTTGAGGGACAGTGCTGCAGGTGATGAAGGTAGTGATGAACATTCACACTATAACCATACTTGATGGCACTTAATAATACTGAAGAACTGAATATTTGTAAAGCCATTATGTGAATATTGAGATAGTTGGATAGAACATGCTTTATAATGGAGTGGTTGTGCTTCATGATTGTACTGATTTGACACTATTTTGTAAGGATACAAACATAAGTATTATAAATTTTGAAGATGGTTCGGGAACCTATACTCATGAACAGACAGTGTCTAAACATACCCCACTTAAGTGGAGAGTTAAAAAGAATTACATTATTAGTTGATCAATATTTAGTTGAAGTTTCAATATTTAATATACATTTCATATGGTACCAGTGTAGTTGGTTGCATAATTTACATTCATTATTATGTTTGCAAGCTTATATCATACCAACGCTTTCGTTTGGTAAGTTACATCATCTTTGTTTTTAGATATATTTTTCCCACGTGGAATGTTCCCCCCCCCCCCTCCCTCCCTCTCTCTCTCTCTCTCTCTCTCTCTCTCTCTCTCTATATATATATATATATATATATATATATATATATATATATATATATATATATATATATAAAAACAAAGATGATGTGACTTACCAAATGAAAGTGCTGGCAGGTCGACAGACACACAAACGAACACAAACATACACACAAAATTCAAGCTTTCGCAACAAACTGTTGCCTCATCAGGAAAGAGGGAAGGAGAGGGAAAGACGAAAGGATGTGGGTTTTAAGGGAGAAGGTAAGGAGTCATTCCAATCCCGGGAGCGGAAAGACCTACCTTAGGGGGAAAAAAGGACGGGTATACACTCGCACACACACACATATCCATCCACACATATACAGACACAAGCAGACATCTCACAAGCACATATGTCTGCTTGTGAGATGTCTGCTTGTGTCTGTATATGTGTGGATGGATATGTGTGTGTGTGCGAGTGTATACCCGTCCTTTTTTCCCCCTAAGGTAGGTCTTTCCACTCCCAGGATTGGAATGACTCCTTACCTTCTCCCTTAAAACCCACATCCTTTCGTCTTTCCCTCTCCTTCCCTCTTTCCTGATGAGGCAACAGTTTGTTGCGAAAGCTTGAATTTTGTGTGTATGTTTGTGTTCGTTTGTGTGTCTGTCGACCTGCCAGCACTTTCATTTGGTAAGTCACATCATCTTTGTTTTTAGATATATTTTTCCTACGTGGAATGTTTCCCTCTAATATATATATATATATATATATATATATATATATATATATATATATATATATATATATATATATATATATATAAACAAAGATGATGTGACTTACCAAACGAAAACGCTGCCACGTCGATAGACACACAAACAAACACAAACATACACACAAAATTCTAGCTTTTGCAACCAACGGTTGCCTCGTCAGGAAAGACGGAAGGAGAGGGAAAGACGAAAGGATTTGGGTTTTAAGGGAGAGGGTAAGGAGTCATTCCAACCCCAGGAGCGGAAAGACTTACCTTAGGGGGAAAAAAGGACGGGTATACACTCGCACACACACATATCCATCCACACATATACAGACACAAGCAGAAATATACAGTGATGAACATTCACACTATAACCATACTTGATGGCACTTAATAATACTGAAGAACTGAATATTTGTAAAAACATTATGTGAATATTGAGATAGTTGGATAGAACATGCTTTATAATGGAGTGGTTGTGCTTCATGATTGTACTGATTTGACACTATTTTGTAAGGATACAAACATTGGCCTCTGTATTTTTTCCCACGTGGAATATTTCCCTCTATTATATATATTATCAAAAATGTCTGCTTGTGTCTGTGTATGTGCAGATGGACATGTGTGTGTGTGCGAGTGTATACCTGTCATTTTTTCCTTTTTTCCCCCTAAGGTAAGTCTTTCCGCTCCTGGGATTGGAATGACTCCTTACCCTCTCCCTTAAAACCCACATCCTTTAGTCTTTCCCTCTCCTTCCCTCTTTCCTGATGAGGCAACAGTTTGTTGCGAAAGCTTGAATTTTGTGTGTATGTTTGTGTTTGTTTGTGTGTCTATCGACCTGCCAGCACTTTCGTTCGGTAAGTCACATCATCTGTGTTTTTAGATATATTTTTCCCACGTGGAATGTTTCCCTCACACACACACACACACACACACACACACACACACACATATATATATATATATATATATACATATACATATATATATATATATATATATATATATATATATATATATATATATAAAAACAAAGATGATGTGACTTACCAAATGAAAGTGCTGGCAGGTCGACAGACACACAAACAAACACAAACATACACACAAAATTCCAGCTTTCGCAACAAACTGTTGCCTCATCAGGAAAGAGGGAAGGAGAGGGAAAGACGAAAGGATGTGGGTTTTAAGGGAGAGGGTAAGGAGTCATTCCAATCTCCTTACCCTCTCCCTTAAAACTCACATCCTTTCGTCTTTCCCTCTCCTTCCCTCTTTCCTGATGAGGCAACAGTTTGTTGCGAAAGCTTGAATTTTGTGTGTATGTTTGTATTTGTTTGTGTGTCTATCGACGTGCCAGCACTTTCGTTTGGTAAGTCACATCATCTTCGTTTATATATATATATATATATATATATATATATATATATATATATATATATATATATACAAAATTTTTTTGTCACTCATTATTAAGATTATCAGTTTCTGAGATTCATGATTTTGGTGTTTCATTCTTCTTATTTCTACCACGACATTTCATACGTATTCACATTAGAAATTTGGTTAATCTAATTTATTACATCCCAATTAAAAGATGGTGAGTGATACACAAAACTGATGTGCAACATCCTTCACATTGATTTGTTGTAAAGTATTAACACATGTTCTGAGTTCAAACATAATGTGGTCCCTCAAACAGAGTGACTTCCTCCATGACAACCAGCATGGACTCTGAAAACATCATCCACGTGAAACCCAACTTGCACCTTCTCACATGATGTACTGGAAGCTTTGGAAAGAGGTAGCCAGTTAGATGCAATATTTATTGATTTCAGAAAAGCATTTGACTATCACATCTAAGTTTACCGTAAAAAGTAAAATCATATGGGATATCGAGTGAAATTTGTGACTGGACTGGGGAGGTTTTGGTAGGGAGGAGGCAGCATGTTATCCTGATGGAGAGTCATCATCAGACGTAAAAGTAACATCATACATGCCCCAGGGAAGTGTGTTGTGACTCTCGCTGTTCATGTTATACATTAATGACATTCCAGAAAATATCAATAGTAACCTCAGAAATTTATAGATGATGCAGTTAACTGTAGTGAAGTACTGCCTGAAAGAAGCTCCATAAACATTCAGTCACAATTTGAAAGTGGTGCAAATATTTGCAACTTGTTTTCAATATTCAGAAATGTAAAATAGTGCACCTCACAAAAAAAAAAAAAAAAAAAAAAAAATACTGTAGTGTCCTGTGACTTTTATATCAGTGAGTTGCAGCTGAAATTGAAGAACTCCTACAAATACTTGTGTGTAACTTCGCTAATCAAAGAAACATAGTATCCTGTGATTTTAAGATCAGTGAGTCACAGATGAAATTGACAAACTCTTACAAATATCTGGGTGTAGTACTGTTTAGGGAGGGATGTGAACCAGAATGATCACATAGGTTCAGTTGGGGGTAAAGTGGGTAGTACATTTTGGTTTATTGGTAGCATACTGGGAAATTGCAATCAGTCTACAACAGTGATTGCTTAAAATTCACTCATGCAACTCATTCTGGAACATTGCTCAAGTGTGGGGGACCTATACCAAATAGGACTAACAAGGGATATTAAAGGCATACAGAGAAGGACAGCATAAATGATCACGGTTTGTCTGACCCATGGGAAAATGTCACAGAGTTGATGAAGAAACTGAACTGGCAGACTCTCGATGACAGAAGTATTCTATTCTGAGAAATCCTACTTACAAAGTTTCAGGAACTGGCATTAAATGATGACTCTAGGAATACACTAAAACTCCCTACATAGTGCTCACACAGGGATTGTGAGAACAAGATTAGATTAATTACTGCATGCACAGAGGCATTTAAACAGTCATTCTACCCTGGCTCAGTATGTGAATGGAATTGGAAGAAACCCTAATAACTGGTACAATGGAACATACCCTGTGCCACGCACTTCACAGTGGTTTGTAGAACATAAATGTAGGTGTAGATGTCAGCTACAGTTAACATGATAAGTGATTTAGGAATACTGAAATATGGATGTTAGAACAGGGATTTGGCCAAAATCCCTCTCTTTCCAATTGTAAATCCTGTTTCTTAACTGCTGTTTAACCAGGACCAATATTTTATTCTTGGACTCATAGACTGTAAATAATGGAATATAATTACCAAAATTTAAGGTTTATGATGTAAAATTTGTATACACCCAAAATAGACAAGTGATGGTACTTTAAGTGCATCACTGGACAAATAACATTTTTTAACAAAATATTTCTGCAGATGTGGATACATGGGAAGTCAGATGGTGCCAGATTTGATGAAAAGAGGGCATTTTCAACAATATGTAGTTGAAATCCCTCTGTTTTACCATTACCAAAACACATTTATCTATAGACACATTAATTTTTTTAATGGTCCAAGCATCCACTGATAGTGAAATTTTCATTCTGCAGTGGAGTGTGCACTGATATGAAACTTCCTGGCAGATTAAAACTGTGTGCCAGACCGAGACTCGAACTCAGGACCTTTGCCTTTCACGGGCAAGTGCTTTACCAAGGAGGAAGGTAGGAGACAAGGTTCTGGCACAATTAGGGGTGTGAGGATGGGTTGTGAATCATGCTTGAGTAGCTCAGGTGGTAGAGAACTTGCCCGTGAAAGGCAAAGGTCCCAAGTTCGAGTCTCAGTCCATCACACAGCATTAATCTGCCAGGAAGTTCCACATCAACGCACACTCCACTGCAGAGTTAAAATTCCATTCTGGAAACATCCCACAATGTGTAGCTAAGCCAGGTCTCCACAATATCGTTTCTTTCAGGAGTGCTAGTTCTGCTAGATCTGCAGGAGAGTTTCTGTGAAGTTTGGAAGGTAGGAGACGAGATACTGGCATAATTAAGGCTGTGAGGATGGTCATGAGTCATGCTTGAGTAGCTCAGGTGGTAGAGCACTTGCCCGCAAGAGGCACAGGTCTAGAGTTCAAGTCTCGGTCTAACACACAGTTTTAATTTGCCAGAAAGTTTCAAGCGTCCTCTGTTTCTTTCACCAAGCAGGTGTAAAGGACTTTCATAGTATTTCCCAGTTATTACCAAGAAGAATTGCTACTGCGCAAGCATTGATTGGTGTTTCATTTCTGTAATGAAGTGTAAAATGTGATGCGGTCACACCAGACATACAGCAGGAAAGCTTCAATGTAAGAGCTTAGAATGATCATCCTACATGCTTTCAGATGAACTGAGTGCAGGGTGAGAGGCGGTAGTGGGGACAGGGATTGAAAGAGTTATTTTAACAAAGGTGGATGCTCATCAGGTCTGAATGTTTTCTGTGTGACAGGAAACTTTCTCTGCACACTTACTGTCTGAACACTGATCTGTAACAGTGACATGAAATCAATAATAATTTAATTTTCAAAGACATGGAATAACTAGAAACATTATTTTTCATAGATAATTCTGTACAGATTAATATTAATGATTGAGCCATGTGGTATTTTATTTATTTTAAAACTTACTGTTGGAATAATTATTCGAGTGATGTACTCTATACTGATAAGTAAAATTATTACTGCTGAGATAAGATAAAACAATAATCAATTTCATCTTAACAAAGAAACAGTGACACACTACACTATGCAGCCAGGGAATTCTTTTTCCTCATATTATTCCTCTTTAACTTGTGATATAACTGTGAATACATGCAGCTATGTTTTTGAAAATTAGTTATTAAGCAGAAAATGCTGAGAGGTAGTTTTACTAGCACCAGACAAAATACAGTGATGAATAAATGTAAAATGATTTATGTACTTGTAGGATCATTTTTTGTAGAAATAAGGTCAATGATCCAATTTGTGCAAAATTGTAAAAATTAAATTTACTATTTCAT
Source organism: Schistocerca nitens (assembly GCF_023898315.1). Classification (NCBI taxonomy): domain Eukaryota; kingdom Metazoa; phylum Arthropoda; class Insecta; order Orthoptera; family Acrididae; genus Schistocerca; species Schistocerca nitens. The sequence continues at coordinate 552,987,962 of NC_064614.1, forward strand.
GAATAAGAATTTAGGTAACTATTACACTGTTCCTAATAAAATGCTCAACACTTCAACTCAGGTCTAATCAATTTTTTTTTCAATTTTGAATTGGCCTGTCAATTTAAGAGTTCTAAATTTAGCTATTTTATAGTGACTGGCATCACAAATAAATATAGTGGCCTGGAGGAGGGCAGTGCAAGTAGCAGACAATGAGAAGTGAGGGCACTGAGATGTATTGAGTTAGCATAACATTTTGGAATTGCTTTTCAGACAAAGTGAAGAAAGATCTCATTTTTGGTCAAGGTGAGGAGGGCTTACTACAAAGTCAGGGTACAGTGAAGACCTGTTGGATTTAACTTTTTCTGGATGGCATTGTGCCACATGTGTGCACAGTTGGATTATGAACAAATTTCAGAGATGAAGCAGGGTTACGAATTTAGAAAAAAATAGGTACTTTGGTGGTAAACTGTGAAACAATGTCAAACTGAATTTTAATTGTGACCTGTAATAGGATAGCATTTGAGACCTCACTTGCTGTTTGCAACTATCAATTACAAAACCTGTTATTGATTTGCTGCAAAATATGTGTTGAGTAATAAACAATTTGAATTCAAATTTACGTCATGTAATAATCATTCAATATCACTTCAACTGTAATATTATTCAGTTCATGTTATGCAGTGAACCTTGTAACTGTACGTTGTATTATACTACTTTGTATCGACATATGACCATTTGACATACGCTCATCCCTAGACTAATAGACAAATGGGTCAAAGATTTAGAAAAGTAGACCTAGCATTCAGTTCCATACCTAAAAGCAAGCAAAAAATTTAAAAATGGGTAGTAGCTCACAAGTGGTGGACTGAAATCTCATTAACAGTAGCTAATGAACTGAAAAAATGATTTCGTTATTTTTACTCTTAGTTTAAACAATGGAGAGAAAATCATTTTTGCTTTTGATTTTGGACAGAATTCAACAAATGTCACATTCATTTTGTGTATAGGTATATAATAGATAATTGGTTCAAAATGGCTGTGAGCACTATAGGACTTATCTGAGGTCATCAGTGCCCTAGACTTAGAACTACTTAAACCTAACTAACCTAAGGACATCACACACATCCATGCCCGAGGCAGGATTCTAACCTGTGACCGTAGCAGCAGTACGGTTCTGCACAGAAGTGCCTAGAACTGTTCGGCCACAGCAGCCAGCAATAGATGATGAGGAAGTTAGCATGACCTTTTTTCTTTTACACCTGCGGAATCAGCTAATTCATAATGGAGGGGGGGGGGGGGGGAATGAGCAAATGCAAATGGGCATCATAATTAAGTGGAGTTGTGACATCCTCTGCTTGTAAGAGAACACAAAACTGCAAAATTATATAGAGATTACCTAAAAATTTAAGTTATTGTGGATCATTTAACTAATAAATTACAACTTTCATAATAAATGAGAAATCAGTAGAATCGTTTTATCGATTGTATCTCCTCCATGCATGTGTGGCAGTAAACATTTCAATTTCCACTTCATAGGCTAGACAATCATCTTGTACAGCCCCAGATCTACGATATTTCTGAACCAGGACAAAAACTTGATAGTGCACGCTCCCCTCCCCTGCCCCCCCCCCTTCCATAGAGTGTTTCAGATAGGACATCAAAAATTAAAAATTTTTGCATAAATAACTTGTTTGTAGTGCACATCTTTCTGAAGAGTTTCATTTATGAAACATGTGTTTGAGGTGACGTAAGACATGTTATATGCTTTAAGTGTGTCTCTTCACACAGCATTCTTCTATTGCACGTCGCTGTATTTCGCTCTGTGGAATTCAAATGAGGATATTTTGTAATGGAAGCCATCAAACCCATATTCAAGTCAGTGGAAATTAAAATGTTCCGTGGTGACTTTCCTGCCCCCAGTTGGCCGGCTTAAGTGTACAAGTGGCTCTTAGTAGTGTAGCTTTCTGGCAAAAATTTTCTGTGAAAATTTCATTTTCTTGGAACATGAAGAAGACAATATGTAATCTTCCTTGCCTGTTATTCCATCAGATGATCGACACGAAAACTAAGTTTATTTACTCTCTGGTAGTCTAACTCCATGGATTTCGCTTATAATTATAGCAGCGCTGATCATTCACATACCCAGTCAGCCACATAAACAAAGAGAGATTCGCATTCGCCTGTTCGGGTTTATTCGGCTCGTCTCATATAGCCCCGTCCCCATTTGTCTGCGGGAAATTTTTTTATTTCTAGATGCGACGGGGATTCCCCTGGCAGAGACGTCATGTACACTATGCATGCATTCCAAAATCAACTTATGATGCGTTCAGAAATCAACTTAGAATGTGTTCACTAGTGTTCAAAACCCAGCAGGGATGCGTTCCAAAATCATAGACCACCGTATGATGGATCCTAGGCACTTTGTGAAACAAGGTTGTTTTCTTCAAGAAAACGAATTTGGCGCCACTTGAAATTGCCCAGGGCTGATACCCTGGTTCCCCTCTCCCCCACCCTCCAACCCCTCCCCCAGATCCGAGCCTGGTCTGGTATAGTAGAAGTAAGGCAGCAATTGTAGTGTTTTATTCTCTTCGACGGCTAAGGTCATTAGAGATTGATTGGATTGTATCCTGGGAGGATAGAAAGCAGTGTGACGTTTTAAAGAAAGCATCCTGGCATTTGCCTATAGCAGTCTGGAAAACCACAGAAAACTCAGATCTGAATAGCTGGCTGTGGGACTGAATACGAGTCCCCCGAGTATCAGCCTAGTGCATTGGGCACTACGCTACCCCACTCAACACTTTGGTGGAAATGGCAAACGAAAATTATAGGATTTCATATAAGCGTAGATTAGGAACGTTTATGTTCAAATGTACGAGGGCAGTTCAATAAGTAATGCAACACATTTTTTTTCTGAAACAGGGGTTGTTTTATTCAGCATTGAAATACACCAGGTTATTCCCCAGTCTTTTAGCTACACAACACTATTTTTCAACGTAATCTCCATTCAATGCTACGGCCTTACGCCACCTTGAAATGAGGGCCTGTATGCCTGCACGGTACCATTCCACTGGTCGATGTCGGAGCCAACGTCGTACTGCATCAATAACTTCTTCATCATCCGCGTAGTGCCTCCCACGGATTGCGTCCTTCATTGGGCCAAACATATGGAAATCCGACGGTGCGAGATCGGGGCTGTAGGCTGCATGAGGAAGAACAGTCCACTGAAGTTTTGTTAGCTCCTCTCGGGTGCGAAGACTTGTGTGAGGTCTTGCGTTGTCATGAAGAAGGAGAAGTTCGTTCAGATTTTTGTGCCTACGAACACGCTGAAGTCGTTTCTTCAATTTCTGAAGAGTAGCACAATACACTTCAGAGTTGATCGTTTGACCATGGGGAAGGACATCGAACAGAATAACCCCTTCAGCGTCCCAGAAGACTGTAACCATGACTTTACCGGCTGAGGGTATGGCTTTAAACTTTTTCCTGGTAGGGGAATGGGTGTGGCGCCACTCCATTGATTGCCGTTTTGTTTCAGGTTCGAAGTGATGAACCCATGTTTCATCGTCTGTAACAATCTTTGACAAGAAATTGTCACCCTCAGCCACATGACGAGCAAGCAATTCCGCACAGATGGTTCTCCTTTGCTCTTTATGGTGTTCGGTTAGACAACGAAGGACCCAGCGGGAACAAACCTTTGAATATCCCAACTGGTGTGAACAATTGTGACAGCACTACCAACAGAGATGTCAAGTTGAGCACTGAGTTGTTTGATGGTGATCCGTCGAGTGTGTTCGCACGCTCCGCCATTGCAGGAGTCACAGCTGTGCACGGCCGGCCCGCACGCGGGAGATCAGACAGTCTTGCTTGACCTTGCGGCGATGATGACACACGCTTTGCCCAACGACTCACCGTGCTTTTGTCCACTGCCAGATATCCGTAGACATTCTGCAAGCGGCTATGAATATCTGAGATGCCCTGGTTTTCCGCCAAAAGAAACTCGATCACTGCCCGTTGTTTGCAACGCACATCCGTTACAGACGCCATTTTAACAGCTCCGTACAGCGCTGCCACCTGTCGGAAGTCAATGAAACTATACGAGACGAAGCGGGAATGTTTGAAAATATTCCACAAGAAATTTCCGGTTTTTTCAACCAAAATTGGCCGAGAAAAAAAATGTGTTGCATTACTTATTGAACTGCCCTCGTACTTATTAATAACCATGTAACAAACTTAGGGTGCAAAGTTTGGCCAACTACTGCACGTTCACCGAATTTCCGCCGATTCATAGACCTACTGATTTCAACTATAGCACGTATAAGTCTTTTTGGCAGTTTCGCCCCTTTTTCTGATACGTACTTGTCGGCAGAAGACGGAAATCGTTGTGCTGTTTTTTTTTTCTGTTATAGGTCCCTGCCACCCTCAGCAATCAACTGAATAATTGTTGGTGTTAGAACAAGATTAACTTAATTTCATCCTCATTACTACAAATAAGCACCACATTTGAATGTGGGCGTTACCCGCAACACGATTTCGCGAAACAGTGATAATTCCGTGCTACATCAGAAAACGCTACTTTTTCACCTTTCGATAAACACTTGTTTCGTCACCATAAAACGTGCAATATCTGAAGACTGATCAATGTGGCGAAAAAAATTGTAGGAGAAAAGTTATAGAGCATTAAAATGAGTTTTCAAAAAGTCATAGAAATGGTCGAAAACCCAATTTGTTTCGTAAATATCGCCGATTTATTTGTTTTATTGAAATCGCGTGGCTAATGCCCGTCCATTTTTTAGTTTCAGTTCAATGATTTTTTCCAATATTCAGTCTTGTTGTTTAATTTATTTTGTCAGTGCAGTCATTCTCTGTATTGTGCTGCGCTGTAGGGAAACGTGTGCTTTCTATCGTGCGTTTTATTGATTACTGCTAAGTCTGGCGATGGAGGCGGCATCAATCGTCCACTATCGATTGTTTAAATGTGTTGGTCAGTGGAAGTAAGCATGACATCTGTACGTTTTACTTGTGGTGACAGTGTTGTGGACGGACCAGAACGGCCACAGTGAAGGATAAAGGCATAGAAACATTTATTGAGAGGATTAAGACAAGAAAGGATGGCAAACATGTTTTGTGAACTACATCGCTGTTGTTGTTCGTGAAAAATACAGGAAATGATATTGGATGAATCATTATGCTAGAAAGGGTACAGTGGAAACCGAGTCCCGCGTTTGTCGATCGTCAGTTCACAAATTTTACCTTAAAAGAAACTCTTAATTTTGTGGGGAAGACGTTTTACAGGAAAACGTGGAAAACGATAACGTGAAAAAGATAAAAGCAATGTTGGGCGTGACTTGACAAAGACATTTTCAACATCTGTGATGGGAATGGTCACAAAACGGAATAATGACTGGATGACAACGCGCGACCGCTTCGAACAGCGCTAATGAAGAGTCTCTTGGAACGAGACGACATCCGGCAAACGGACTCGCCTGCCTTTCTCCTAACTTAAATCCCATCGAGTACATGTGGGATGCGTTGCGATCGTCCAGCAGTTGGCGACCAAGCTAATCGAGGAATGGAATGCCTTACCACAGGAACTCCTTATCAGCCTCATGTTCACCGTAGGAGCACGCTACAAAGCATCCATTGCTATCCGTGGTGATCACACACCCTATTAAGAACCGTGTCTCGCCTTTTGTAATATCCAGGGGTCCACGATTAATCGCATTGACTTCAGTGTAATTGTCGCCTTTGAATAAAAGAGTCATTTCTGTTCGTCCCACTGCGTATTTCTTTCAGTTATGTTCTGTAGTACTTTGAAAAGACCAACTATATGCAGTTCAGAACTTCCAAGAGATTTCCTTCTGGTGTGTGTATAAAATATGATGACATGGAAATAAGAGAAGTTGAGAGTGTAACATTCTTGGGTTTACAACTTGATAATAAATTCAGTTGGGAGCAACATACTAACGAACTGCTAAAGTGCCTAAACAACTCTGAATTTGCAATGCCAATGATGTCAGACATAGGAGATATAAATATAAAACACTGGCATATTTTGCTTATTTTCATTATGTCATATGGTATCATATTTTCACAGCTTCTCGGTATATTTATTCCTTAATGAAGTTTGTTGTAAATAATACATCTCTTTTTCCAACTAACTGCTTAGTACACAGTATCAATACTAAGAATAAGAACAATATACATAAAGATTTAAAATCACTTACTCTTGCCCAGAAAGGAATCCAGTATTCAGCAATGCATATTTTCAGTAAGTTACCAGCAACCATTAAGAGTTTAGTTTCAGACAAGGCACAATTTGAACATAATTTATAAGGAGTTTTGGTGGCCAACTCCTCCTTTTCCATCCAAGAGTTTCTCAACAAGTGCAGTAGACCATTTTAATGAAAATTTATTATACTTTAATTTTTGACAATACTTGGTTGTAACATCCGAGTGAGTAACTACCTACTGCGTGAAAGATGGATGTATGGAAAGCAGATGTAGGTCTTAAGTCTGTAAATAGTGGAAGTTTAATTTTAAATCTTGTATATAATCTGACTGTTCTTAACTGAGGATAACTGAAATGAATAATTTACTATGATTTTTGACAATACTTGGTTGTAATAGCCAAGAAACTAGCAAATGTCTGAATGATGGATTTAATGAAAGCAAATGTAAGTTTTAAACCTGTAAATATTAGAAGTTTAAATTTAATTCATGTACATGCAGCTTTACTGTATGATTAAATGATGATGGCGTCCTCTTGGGTAAAATATTCCGGAGGTAAAATAGTCCCCTATTCGGATATCCGGGCAGGGACTACTCAAGAGGACGTCGTTATCAGGAGAAAGAAAACTGGCATTCTACGGATCGGAGCGTGGAATGTCAGAGCCCTTAATCGGGCAGGTAGGTTAGAAAATTTAAAAAGGGAAATGGATAGGTTAAAGTTAGATATAGTGGGAATTAGTCAAGTTCGGTGGCAGCAGGAACAAGACTTTTGGTCAGGTGATTACAGGGTTATAAATACAAAATCAAATAGGGGTAATGCAGGAGTAGGTTTAATAATGAATAAAAAAATAGGAGTGCGGGTTAGCTACTACAAACAGCATAGTGAACGCATTATTGTGGCCAAGATAGACACAAAGCCTATGCCTACTACAGTAGTACAGGTTTATATGCCAACTAGCTCTGCAGATGATGAAGAAATTGATGAAATGTATGACTAGATAAAAGAAATTATTCAGGTAGTGAAGGGAGACGAAAATTTAATAGTCATGGGTGACTGGAATTCGGCAGTAGGAAAAGGGAGAGAAGGAAACATAGTAGGTGAATATGGATTGGGGGGAAGAAATGAAAGAGGAAGCCGCCTTGTAGAATTTTGCACAGAGCATAACTTAATCATAGCTAACACTTGGTTCAAGAACCATAAAAGAAGGTTGTATACCTGGAAGAATCCTGGAGATACTAAAAGCTATCAGATAGATTATATAATGGTAAGACAGAGATTTAGGAACCAGGTTTTAAATTGTAAGACATTTCCAGGGGCAGATGTGGATTCTGACCACAATCTATGGGTTATGAACTGCAGATTGAAACTGAAGAAACTGCAAAAAGGTGGGAATTTAAGGAGATGGGACCTGCATAAACTGAAAGAACCAGAGGTTGTAGAGAGTTTCAGGGAGAGCATAAGGGAACAATTGACAGGAATGGGGGAAAGAAATACAGTACAAGAAGAATGGGTAGCTCTGAGGGATGAAGTAGTGAAGGCAGCAGAGGATCAAGTAGGTAAAAAGACGAGGGCTAATAGAAATCCTTGGGTAACAGAAGAAATATTGAATTTAATTGATGAAAGGAGAAAATATAAAAATGCAGTAAATGAAGCAGGAAAAAAGGAATACATACATCTCAAAAATGAGATCGACAGGAAGTGCTAAATGGCTAAGCAGGGATGGCTAGAGGACAAATGTAAGGATGTAGAGGCTTGTCTCACTAGGGGTAAGATAGATACTGCCTACAGGAAAATTAAAGAGACCTTTGGAGAGAAGAGAACCACTTGTATGAATATCAAGAGCTCAGATGGCAACTCAGTTCTAAGCAAAGAAGGGAAGGCAGAAAGGTGGAAGGAGTATATAGAGGGTTTATACTGTACAAGGGCGATGCACTTGAGAACAATATTATGGAAATGGAAGACGATGTAGATGAAGATGAAATGGGAGATAAGATACTGCGTGAAGATTTTGACAGAGCACTGAAAGACCTGAGTCGAAACAAGGCCCCGGGAGTAGACATTATTCCATTAGAACTACTGATGGCCTTGGGAGAGCCAGTCATGACAAAACTCTACCATCTGGTGAGCAAGATGTATGAGACAGGCGAAATACCCACAGACTTCAAGAAGAATATAATAATTCCAATCCCAAAGAAGGCAGGTGTTGACAGATGTGAAAATTACCGAACTATCAGTTTAATAAGTCACAGCTGCAAAATACTAACGCGAATTCTTTACAGAAGAATGGAAAAACTGGTAGAAGCGGACCTCGGGGAAGATCATTTTGGATTCCGTAGAAATGTTGGAACACGTGAGGCAATACTAACCTTACGACTTATCTTAGAAGAAAGATTAAGAAAAGGCAAACCTACGTTTCTAGCATTTGTAGACTTAGAGAAAGCTTTTGACAACGTTAACTGGAATACCCTCTTTCAAATTCTGATGGTGGCAGGGGTAAAATACACAGAGCGAAAGGGTATTTACAATTTGTACAGAAACCAGATGGCAGTTATAAGAGTCGAGGGGCATGAAAGGGAAGCAGTGGTTGGGAAAGGAGTGAGACAGGGTTGTAGCCTCTCCCCGATGTTATTCAATCTGTATATTGAGCAAGCAGTAAAGGAAACAAAAGAAAAATTGGGAGTAGGTATTAAAATTCATGGAGAAGAAGTAAAAACTTTGAGGTTCGCCGATGACATTGTAATTCTGTCAGAGACAGCAAAGGACTTGGAAGAGCAGTTGAACGGAATGGACAGTGTCTTGAAAGGAGGATATAAGATGAACATCAACAAAAGCAAAACGAGGATAATGGAATGTAGTCAAATTAAATCGGGTGATGCTGAGGGGATTAGATTAGGAAATGAGACACTTAAAGTAGTAAAGGAGTTTTGCTATTTAGGGAGTAAAATAACTGATGATGGTCGAAGTAGAGAGGATATAAAATGTAGACTGGCAATGGCAAGGAAATCGTTTCTGAAGAAGAGAAATTTGTTAACATCGAGTATAGATTTAAGTGTCAGGAAGTCGTTTCTGAAAGTATTTGTATGGAGCGTAGCCATGTATGGAAGTGAAACATGGACGATAACCAGTTTGGACAAGAAGAGAATAGAAGCTTTCGAAATGTGGTGCTACAGAAGAATGCTGAAGATAAGGTGGGTAGATCACGTAACTAATGAGGAGGTATTGAATAGGATTGGGGAGAAGAGAAGTTTGTGGCACAACTTGACTAGAAGAAGGGATCGGTTGGTAGGACATGTTTTGAGGCATCAAGGGATCACAAATTTAGCATTGGAGGGCAGCGTGGAGGGTAAAAATCGTAGAGGGAGACCAAGAGATCAATACACTAAGCAGATTCAGAAGGATGTAGGTTGCAGTAGGTACTGGGAGATGAAAAGGCTTGCACAGGATAGAGTGGCATGGAGAGCTGCATCAAACCAGTCTCAGGACTGAAGACCACAACAACAACAATCAACATAATTTTACTGTTTATTGACTGAGGATCATTAAAATAATGAAACTCAAGTTTTTCTAATTACATTTCTGTAATGTGTTTATTGACATGTTACACACCCAGGAGGATTCCCTCTTTTAAGGGACTATGGAATGAATAATTAATCTAATCTAAACCGCAGAAGTTCTGTCCACTAATGGTCAAGGTTCACCGAGCTACGTTACTTGGCAGTGACATATCATGCAAAAGTTACTCTCGTCCCAACTTTTACCCACCAGTATATCATATTGACTCGTGTGATTTTTATTAATTTGATAAATGTCGGTATTTACTTACCAATTGTGTTTCTCGCCACTTTCTTAGACCTGTTGAGGGCCCACTTTAAGGCTCTGCAACTTTTCTGTGATACACATCTGCGTCAAACAGGTCACTTCTCAGGTATGGTACGTATCATGTAAATGTAGAAAAGTAAATGCCAAAAGAACACAGACATTATCATATTGCTCACACTAATCATTCCCATCTTCTACATATCACTGGTTAAAAATATTTTAAAAAGACTCGCCACGAGAAAAACCACAATTTCCGCAGTTTCCACGAACCCCGACGATAACAACAGTTCTAAGCTGCTGCCATGGAATAAATGTGTTCTCACTGTGCCCAGCCTCAGAAGCTGTGACATTTAGGGCAGCTTTCATGCAGGGGGAGCACTACCCAATTTTTCCGGGACTCCAGACAAATCACATTCCATTGGGACTCAGTCCATACATTATTGCCAATAATGCCGCTAACGCTGGCACATCACTGTCATGTTACCCTAGCGCAAGGTTTTAAAACACGGTAATTTTCAAACATAGATTACGTTGCAAAAGATTTTAAGATCACAACAACCTTTACATCTGTGTTTATTTCTAACGTTGGTAACTTCGTGTTTAACCAACATTGATAAGCCAAAACAGCATGACCAGCTATTTAAGAGCCTTTTGATCACTGTATCGTAGACTGTACTTTGCAGAGAAATATATTTACGCAATCAGTACAAGTGGGAAAAGAAACATTAAGAACAAACAATTGCAGACTACGCTATTTTCGGATGAGGAAGTCTCACTATGCAGGAAATCTTTCTGTCTTTCGCACATCTAACTGAAAAAAATTAGAAAAGGATGTTCTGCTAAAATAAAAGGAAAACATGTACAGCCTAACCTAAACTCTTACTAATTTGATACAGTTCAGCGCGGCTCCAACAATGATAACTGCGGACGACTTGAACAAGCCGTGAATGCTTGGGTGGAATGCGTGTGTAACGTGCAACAGTTAATCTTGTAAGTTCTTATTTCGCTCAGTCTGCTATCTGGAAAACGACGTTATTTTTAAACTAGCCGTGTTCTTCAATAGTTGCTTATTCGTTGACTTCGTTACAAATACCCACAATCATTTCGTAACTACAGTAAAACATGTAATACTCCCAACATATTGGCCGTGCCCATGCATAACTCTCTTTCTTCATGTCGTTCTCCATTTCAGCTGTTCTGTGGAATAAGTTACCCAGTAATCTGTGTCTCGTCGGAAACTACTCAGCGGTCAAGAGGGGACTGGGTCTTTTCCTGTCATCACTGGCTTAGCTTCGCTTTCGAAAGATCTCACCTGTGTTCTTCCCAGACAGTACCCACACAGTATCTGTATCACTGACAATGCATCAACAGCTTTCACCATCGCTAGCTGTTTCTTTTCTTCCGTGATCATTGGATTCTCTGTTTTTATCTATTATGAGAAATTTTTGTTATTGTTTGTATCTGTTCCGCTGATCAGTTGCCTCCAGATTTGTTTCACTTTTTATTTTTGGGGTGTCTTTCTGTTAGCGTAACGTTGTCCTTATTTCATATTAGTTTCGTGGTAGTGAGAGAGGATTTTACTTCAGATGTTAACACACCTTTTTATTGACCAGTAAATGTTAAGATGAAAGTGTCAGAGGCTGGAGGTTGTGCAGTGGGATCCCAAGGATCACGGAGCCACTCTGGAGCCGCACGAGAGAGTGTCGCGGGAACGTACTGGTCGGGGAAGTCGTAATTCGGCGCAAACAGCCTCTCCAGTGGCTACGCCTTGGGTTTCCACTTTACGACGCAAGTGCTTACTGGTGTTCCCTAACGGCGCCCACTCACCCGAGAGTTGCCAGCTCCCACTTTATCGTGATGAAGATACCGCTGTGCACGCTACTCCGCCGAACGTTGCACGTTGGGCACTGCACAGAAAAACGAATTAGGTTGGGCTGTAATGCCAGCATTGCTACCGAAGTTAACTGTAATTAAAACTTTGCGTCAGATCTTCTGTTTTATCTGACGGTTCGTTCTGTCTCTCGTCATTTGGGACAAACAAGAGAAAGTGTTGTATTGCACTTCTGACACGTCGAATGTACAGACCGTGAAGACACTGCGTATTCCGATGCGTGTTTTTTGTGTAAGGTCCGTTTTGTTGTAGACACTAGCAGTTCGCGCGCAAGCCGCAACGAGCGTGTGCGTCGAGTACCGGCATGCCTTGGGAACAATATACTCAGTTTCAGCTCTGTAGCTAACCTGTACGGTCCTGTTCTGTGCTTTCAAAATGTTTAAGACTATCAATTCGCCTGCCGCGTGTAAGGTTCGCTCAGTGATACGGTTTCTGTCAGCAAGGAATCTGTCTGCTGCAGAAATTCATCGACAGATTTGCCAAGTGTACGGTGATACTGTTATGAGTGAAAGCAAGTTGCGTAAGTGGGTACGAGAATTCAAAGATGGCGTCCATGATGAGGGCCGCTCCAGTCGCCCTTCTTTGATTACAGACGATTTGGTGGCTTGAGTTGAAGCGAGGATTCGTGAGAACAGGCGCTTCACAATAACAGGTCTCTCAAACGAATTTCCTGACGTTTCTAGATCAGTGCTTTACAGCATTGTTTCTGAACGCAAAGTTTAGGAAACTGTACTCCCTTTGGGTCCCAAAACTCGAAACCGAGGACCACAAAAACCAAAGATTTGAGTGTGCGATGAAGTTCTTGACTCCTTATCACGAAGAATGTGACGGCTTCTTGAGTCAGATCATAACTGGAGACGAAACATGGGTTTCGCATATCACACCCGAATCGAAGCAACAGACCATGGAATGGAGACACACACATTTGCCTGTAAGGGTGAAGGCCAAGCAGACTCTGCCCCAGTGCAAAACTATGGTGTCGGTGTTTTGGGATAGGCAAGGTGTTTTGTTGCTCGACTTCATGCAACGAGGAACCACTATCAATGCAGAAGCATACCGCTAAACCCTGAGAAAGCTACGCGGAGTGATTCAAAACAAAAGATCTGCATGCTGACAAAGGGAATTGTCCTTCTTCATGACAATGCAAGACCTTACACTGCAGGTCAGATCTGCGATTTATTGGACAGTTTTGGCTGGGAGGTTTTAGACCACCCTCCCTACAGTCCTGATCTTGTGCCGAGTGATTACCACCTGTTCCTCCACCTCAAACAACACCTCAGTGGCAACCGGTACAATAATGGTGACGGCGTGAAAACAGCAGTGAACTCTTCGTTATCGGAGCAGGTGGCACGTTTTTATGAAGAGGGTATTTTAATATTGGTTGAGAGGTATGATACGTGTTTGAACAAACTTGGCAACTATGTCAAGAAATAGAATGAAGTATGTAATTTCTGAAAATAAATTTACTTCTTGGAAATAACCTTTTATTGTGTACATTTGTTAAAATGGACCTTACTTAAGAAACATGCCTCATATAGAGAACCTTGTATAAATCTAATTTCCCGTCCTTGTTTTCTGATGTATGTGTAGTGCCGTGAGCTGTTTTCTACATGTGCTGCACAACGAAATCTCAAGAGTTGTTTACCATTTGTCTGTGGAAAATGAAGGATCGTGATGGCTTGCAAATTCTACATTCAGTTTTACACAACCATATGTACTTAATTTATGAATTATAATGCTTCAGTAGCAACAGAGAGAGAGAGAGACAGACAGACAGAGAGACATACAGAGAGAAAGTGTAAATATTCAGAGTCTAAAAGATTTCGACTCCAGAACATTCTCGAATCTGTGGGGTGTAACATAGTACCACATGCAGTCCTAGAGTTAGGAATTCTGCAGTCAAATCGAACTGATTGCACAATAGTGTGACAACTTGGAGATATTAGGATTGCCTTGGATTAGGCCTAGTTTGTTGAAAGTCGATTCTACCGTCCAATCTGAAGGCGGTTTTGAAAGATTTCTCACGCTCATCTAGGCTCTGTCACCAAGCCAAAAAAAAAAAAAGTAGTATTCAAAACAAATTTTATTCAGTTTTAGTTGCGCCAGTCAGTATCAAAATACAGACTGTATGAAAGTGGCGAAATAAAGCTGTTAAAGTGATCAGATGTGTTTTGTGAGCAAAGAAAATATTTCAGAATAATCAAATCTAATGACGCTTTTTCCTACTCTTCGGGGAGCATTGATGTTGGTTATTTATGTTGATATTCAACAGGAATTTCTCAGTCATTCTCACTTTTATCTGTTTCTGATTATCAGTTTTCGTTTCATACCAACATTATGAGGCCATAAATTATTATTATTTTTTTGTAATGTTTTTCAAGCTTTGTTTCATATTTCGTTGGCTACGCTGGATTGAATCGTACGAGGATGAAATTTCAAATTGTCAAGTATAAAAATGGCACGTTAACAACCTAAAACTGTATATTGCGTATGTAGTCGAATATGGTTACTTTTAAGATATCAAAGTAATCTTGAATGTACAAATTAGATAAATATCAGTCCCTTTAGGTATACTAAGTCTTGTGTATTTTAGTTGCTGGGGCATAGTACTCAACGAATCAGTTACATAAAAAATAGTTATTCCAGAATTTTACCCCTCTCGGAAAAAATTCTGCTGACACCCATGATACTGACCTGAATGTACTGTACATTAAATTATTGTGACAAAAGGAGAAGGGTCCAGAAAGAAGTAAGAAAGGCTAAGAAAAAGTACTGTGAAAAGACATGCCGAGATTCAGTCTGAAGCTAGTAATACAAAAGCAAATAAATCGTGGTAGGTTATCAAAGAATTGCGGACGGAAGATAAAGACGTTGTAGGAGTCAGTCTTACTTCTATGGGGGAGCGAAAAGCCTATTCTGAAAATATTCTGACGGAAAATAGGGATGAATTCACAGCCGAATGTGAAAACTGTCATATTGACACAAATCCAAACAACAAACGCTAGTAGACTCTGCAGATGTGTAAGGGGCATTCAAATGAAACCCGGTCACTAGTGTAAAGTAACGGTAACGATTTTATTAACTCAAAAATGTAATTATACACAGTATGCATACTCAAAAATAGTCGCCAAAGCCGTTGGCACATTTATTCCATTGCAACACTAGCCGGTCGATTCCATCGTTGAAGAAGCTAGCAGGCTGGTGTCGGATCCAGGCTTGGACCCAGTCACACACTTCGTCGTCCGTTGCGAATCGATGTCCGCGAACAGCTTGTTTTAGAGGTCCGTGGTGATTTTGCGGTCGTCCAAGACTAAAGCATTCACTTTCGCCACCATTTCCGATGTGATGACACGATGAGCCTGTCCAGGACGAGCATCGGCTTCCAGTGACTCGCGCCCCTCAAGGAATCGTTTGCGCCATTCCACTACACTTGAACGACTCAGAGTCTATTCACCGTACACAGCCTTCATCCGTCGATACATTTCACGGCCTCCAACTCCCTCCGCCGCCAAAAATCGAATCACTCCTCGTTGTTCCCGCTTACTCGCCTACATGTCCGGTAGTGGACGATAACTTGTGTGACCACCTTCTCTTCGGCGTGAAACCACGCTGGCACTATGCGACATCAAACGGTGCGCACGCGTCACTCTCTCTACCAATAGACGGCGTCATCATACCGCAGTTACGTGGTACCACCTTACGTGTAAGACAAAGGTAGACACACTGACCAGGTTTCATTTAAATTAACCTCATATTAAAGCACTCATACAAATAAAAAATGGGAGAGCTACCAGTGAAACTGTTAAAGGCAATCCTCGCCTCCCCCTCCCCCCAACTTTTTGTAGGAAGTATGGCAGGAATATTTAGTAGATGTTTAAATGGACATTATTTTATCAAATTTTTTTTTTTAAGAAAGAAGACGACATGATTGTGCAGACTATAGAGGAATGAGAGTTATTTGTACAATACATAGATTGAACAGTAAAGTAATAAAGCATAAAATAAAAGCACAAGTTGCATAGACGGAGTAGCAAATTGGGTTTAGAATGGGACGGTCATGTGCAAAGATCATATTCAGTATGAAACAACTCATTGAAAAGAGACTAGAAAAGGGAATTTATGACACAACGTTGTATAAACTGAGATGAAGTGATTGATTTTGGCCTAGCGCAGCATTTGCACCACTCGCAGTGTAGCGCAGAGGCCAGGATGGAGCGGCCGTATAGCTGACTGGAGGGCGTGATGGCTCGCGGAACGTGTGGCTGTAACCGAGCGAGGTGGCGCAGTGGTTAGACACTGGACTCGCATTCGGGAGGACGACGGTTCAATCCCGCGTCCGGCCATCCTGATTGAGGTTTTCCGTGATTTCTCTAAATCACTCCAGGCAAATGCCGGGATGCTTCCTCTGAAAGGGCACGGCCGACTTCCTTCCCCATCCTTCCCTAATCTGATGAGACCGATGACCTCGCTGTCTGGTCCTTCCCCAAAACCAACCCAACCCAATGTGTGGCTGGGACCATGTGGAACTGTCTGATCTGTTCACTACCCGGATGTGACGTCATGTTCACCCTGCCGCGATCACAAAGGGATGAACAATATTGTACACATTTGCGCACGGGTAATGCAAACTATTGTAATTACGGTTAAGCACGATACACTGTTTTAAATAGGAGAAAAGGACGAATTTGAGCCGGTACAGCTCGTTATTTAAATTTTTTTGTTTTTTGAAACCACCCTCCTTGTCAGTACTCGCCGCGATGTCAATATCGAGATCGGACTGGAGTCTCTGGTCGCCGCATATCTTTGGCGTGTTGGCTTCCCGCGTGCTGCGAGACGGACGGAAGGAGGAAGAAGGGGCTTGCTATCAGTTAGCTTGGACGGTACGTGAGGAGCGACTTTGCAGTGGGAGGTCAAGGCCGCTTGGTCGGTGGGGCCCGCAGAAGCAGTCGGTTGGGGACGGAACGCCGCGGGCTCGAAGATCCTAGTGTGGAGGGCCGGTGTTGTCCCAATGGCGATCATCGTGTGGTCATTCAAGGGCTGAAAAGTGATTTGTTGGTTCTGTCCTCGGATTCCGACGAAGAATTGCGCCAAGTTTAGTGGCACATATATTAGACTTGTGAGTGGTGTGAGCCTTGCTACGGTACTGCAGTCTCCAGTTACAGCGCGGCTTGGGAGGAGAGTGTTGATATCGGTATTGTCATCTATTTAGCTGCTTTAAAGTAAATGACTGTTTTGGATCGAAGGTGGAACCAAGTGAAAGACCGAATCATTGCTTGTCTTATTAAGAAACCTAAGTCGGCCCCAGAGTGTTAAACTCTGTTATCTACAGTTATAACGGGTAATTGACACTCTGGTAGTGTCCATGAGTGAACTTTGGAGGTCCTGTTATTTGTAGCAAGGGAAAGGTTGACTGTGGATCTTTTCAGAAAGAGATGCAGAATGTACAATAGATAGCTAATCAAAGCACATAGAGTATAAACTGAAATTGATCATTGCAATTAAAATATGTGTTTGATTAACTTTTGGGAAAGTGCTTTACGTAAAATCAAGTGTAATATTTCATTTTATTCAGATGTTTAGGGTGCATCTAATGATGCATGCAGATTAAAGACTATCTTGTATAAATAACTGTAAATTAGGCGTTTGCTCAAAGTCATTAAGTGGCGTAATTGCTTGCAGTTTCCGGAGAAGATGGTGCCATACTTATAAAAGGTGGTGAACATGTTGCCTTAAAAGCAGTGTTTTGGAAGGAATAGTAGAGACAAGATGCCAATGGCCTTGCTGCAGTGATAACACCGAAGTTAATCACTGTCGGTCCTGGCTAGTACTTGGATGGGTGACTGTCCAGGTCTGCCGTGTGCTGTTGGCAAGCAGCTTGCACTCAGTCCTTGTGAGGCAAATTGAGGAGCTACCTGATTGAGGGATAGCAGCTCCAGTCACGAAAACTCGCAACGGCTGGGAGAATGATGTGCTGACTACATGCCCTCCATATCCGCATCCATTGAGGCCGATCGGCTGAGGTTGACACGGCGGTCGGTCAGTACCACTTAACCTTCCGAGGCCTGTTCGGACGGTGTTTAGTTTAGTAGAGGGTAGATCTATGCCTGTTTGGGTAGTGGTGGAACCACTCACTTTTAAGACTTAAAAATTATCTGTGACGACAGACACGATACTTGGAAATCACTCGCAGTTGTTCAGCAAGAACATAGAGAAATTCACAGTGATCGGGACTCTGATTTATTTCTATACTGTTTCAATGGAACTTGTGTTTTTCGCGAATTAATCCAGATCAGACTCCGAATTATTTACACTGAGTCTGACTTTAACTCAATTTTTTAGTGGGTACTCTCTTTATTTCAGTGCTGGTCGACGCTTAGAATCGTTACATCGTAAGTATTTGCATTTTATTGACTTCGAACAGTTTGAGCTGTAACACTTGCTGCGTTTTCCAGTCATTTTAATTATATGGTGCGTTTTCTAACCACTATATTGCAGGATGAAGCTATTTTCAATTCGCTTAACTTTATAGTCAAATTTAATCACCAGTCTATAGTCAGTCCGTATGGAAAACGAGGACAGACCTTGTTGCACCCAAACTTCATCTGAGAACCTCAGCACTGAATTTACTTCCGGTTATCTCAGCTGTTATGTGATCACGCCCAGCAACGAAATTATTCTTCATAATCTCTGTAACTTCCGAAAGCAGTGTGATTGAACTTTATACAATTAAACGCATATCTGACTGCACTTGCAGCAACCCCAAAGCTATCACGAGTACACTATTCGCATCCCAAAACTGAAACGAGTGTCATCCTCATGTCTCCAAAGCTTTTTACCTCCTCTTCAGCGGCCAAGAAAGCGCCTTGTCCGCGTTTTTTCGCAGTCCTAATGTGTCACACTTTTCTGCATGACGGTACAGGTCAATCAGACTCTGAGAAGAGCGCATAGGAATACACCTTATTTGGCGCCATTCTGCAGAGAGAAAGCTACCAAAAGCTTCTAGAAGCCTCTCCCGACGAATCTAACGAGCCAATGAATAGTCTCTCCTGAAAATTTGGCGTTAATGTCCGTTTGTACATCGGAGGACCCGGGTCATGTAGGCTGCATAGGAATGTGCCGCTGACCACTCCCACGGTTTTTTTGGTGCGTCCATCCCACTGTTTTGCCACGAAAGCTAATAGAACCTCCCTGTGCTCCGTTACCAAGGCAGAGCGGAAATTGGTACTAAAACTCAGCTAAACGTACGTTCTCACGTACTACAGCTAAGCAGAACAGAGTTCGAATTTGCTGATCGGAAACGGCACTTAAAAACAAAAATTAAAACGCAATTTACCCTGACGCTTCCTCAGGGCATCGATATTGCTCCACAGAATTGAAAACAGGCAAAAACATAATATTATACCAAGTTAAATTAACCGATCATAGAGTCAGTGAACGAGGTTCAAAAACCAAATACGTCTTACAGTTCAAAATACTCCATGTAAATGTTGGCAAGGCAGTGGCTATAGCGGATCTCATGGCCAACCATATTTTTTTTTTTTTTGTAAATATATTCTACAAATTTGAAATAATTAAAGTTTAGGAATACCGATAACAGTTTCATAAGCTCATTAGTGCAGTTAGATTCGAGATTACTGTGTCCCAGAGAATATCATCGATGACGCTAAGAACTTCACGAATTGGGAAGTTCAAATACATACTTTCCACATAAAAGGATGCCATTATTATTGATTTCTGTGTATTAAGTGCCTGATGATGCTCAATAACTTGCTACCGATTTATGTATATACGATTCTAGAAGAAAAGATGCTGGTTGAGGACCTTGTTAAGATACTTAGTCAGCTGATGTCCCAGACTATCATTGACATTAATTATAGGTCTTATAGGGGCATATTGTTTATGTACTTTTCGCTTTCCCCTTTCTCGAGTTCATCGGGAGCAGACTCGTATTTTGGGACTGAGCAAATATCAGTTTGATACCCTTAAATACTTTTTTCATTTCCACCATGTATTTGCTAGTAGGATAAAATTGAACCCATTCTGCTCCAATACCTGCAATAAACTCCTCCAGTTTCTCCTTACTCTCTGCCTGAAACAACACCACAATAGTTTTAACCTCTTCTATCTGAACACTGAGGGCCTATTTTCAGTTAGTTTCTTGTTTATAATTTTAGCATCCCATTGGTTATCGTTGCTGTTTATGGAACACTTATTCTCCTTACGCTGATGAACTAAGATTTTATTGAACGTAACTGTGACATAAATTTATTTATTTATTTATTTGTTTATTTATTTATTTATTTATTTATTTTTTTTTTTTTTGGCAGGGTTCAAGCTTGCCTGCTCTAAGGCCACTGTTGTGTGAGCTATTAAACACTCTGTTTCGGTGTAATTACTTCTCGATTATTAAATGAAACCTCCTTATCTAGCAAATTGAATTCCTGGCCCACAGACTAAATATTGGTACAATTTTGTACCCTGAGCTAAAATGCAGAAGGAGAGACAATGGCAATCGACTCTTTTTGTATAGAAGCTTTTGCTCAGCTTCCAGTTCCCCGAAACTTGCGCTCAGTCTCGACCTGTAACTATTGCTTTAACAGAAAGCTATACTAATGATGCGACTCTGAAGGTATAATATGACAGCGACATTTTGTTTCGAAGTACCTTTAAACGTACAATCACTTCAGCTGAGAATCAACATTTTCTCCTAGAAATTTTATGTTTGATATGTAGTCTAGAGAGGTATTATGTGCTTTTAATTGAACAGTGCTATTTTATCTCTTCAAAAATTTTGTGTTTTATATGGAATATAGAGAGATATCATCTACTTTTTATATATGAGTGTTATGTCTAGAAAAATGACAGAAGACGTAAGACACAAGTGCCAACAAAATGAAAAGTGGGAAGAAAAATGTACGAAGCACAAAACATGCATAGGCTTCGTAAATAGAGCGGTAATGCGACCTTCATGTGACCAGATGAGAGGAAACACCGATGCCAATTAAAAACAAGAACTGTGGGTAATCACTTATTTACATAAAAAGCGAGAGATGAATTGTTTTATAATCCACGAATAATACATATCAAAACAAATGTGTGTCATAATTGTATCATAATTGAGCCCGCTGATGATGCCTTAAAGTGAAAAAAGGCTAAAAGCGTCTGGGTAAATAAAACACAGCACAGAAAGTGAAGGCTATACAGGGTGAGGCAGCTACGTCATAACACCCCTTGTATCTCCCCGACCGTAATAGATACAAAGATGCTGTTTGGACAGTGAATTGCAGGGACAAGGTATACTTGAATACGTCACATTTCAAGTTGTGCTATTTTTTATTACAGAGATATGAGGCCATTTTTGGTTTTTTAAATGGAACATTATGTTAAATTTTGGTGTAACAGGATGAGCTTAAAAAATATTTAGGCGAATAGTTTTTGAGACGCAGATATGTTCTCGTATTGTGTTCGTCCTTCGAAGCGGCGTTGTCCAATGCGACCTTTCCTGTTCTGTAGAGTACCCGGTAAACGTCGCGGGTCCGTCCTTACACAATACATACTGCGATATTTTGCGCAAAAATTAACTGATGATGTCGCGCAAATATTATTCAGTTATTTTTCAATTGTGATACCAAAATAATAGACAACATACAGTATTAAAATACTACAAGATGTTAATACATTTTAAGTAACAGAAATACAAATGTAAATGAGGAGGCCCTTATTGGCCACAATTATTTCGTACGTATTTGCTTTTTATTTGAAAATATTTACTATTGATCATAACACGAAGCAAATACACACAAAGCTGCAAAATACATACTGTACATGATACAAAACTTTACTGAAACATGTGATATGTGCTCAAAATGCTACCCCTCTGCTGCAGTGCACATTTGTAGTCGCCGTTCGAATGATTTGTGAACGGCTGCGAGGGTGTCACGTGAGATATCAGCGCACGCTTCGATAATACGTTGCTTCATCTCGTCTGGCGTAGTTGGTATTTGAGCATACACTTTACGTTTGATTGCTCCCCACAGAAAAAAATCAAGAGGGATCAAATCAGGAGACCGGGCAGGCCACTTCACTTCAGCACCGTCGTTCTATCCAACAATCCTGGAACTTTTCATTTAACAGCTCTATAACGACACGGGAAGAGTGAGCAGGACAGCCGTCATGTTAGATCCACATGAAATGACGCATAGTTAGTGGTACCTCTTCCAGCAAAATGGGCAGAACGTTTCGCAGGAACTGTGCATAGTTTTTGCCATTTAGTATACCCGGAACGACGTACGGCCCCACAATGACATTTCCGATGATGCCGCACCACACGTTAACACTCCACGGTTGCTGATGCTGTACCTGTCGAAGCCAATGAGGGTTCTCTATTGACCAGTAATGCGTATTATGCAAATTCACATTACCGTGGTTGGTGAAAGTCGCTTAATCAGTAAAAAGCACCCGTTGAAAAAACGTTGGATCATCTTGTAGGCGCTGCAGAGCAAACCGGAAAAATTCCTGGCGCCGTTCGAAATCCACACCGGAGAGTGTTTGATGTAATGAGAGGTGAAACGGGTGAAATCTATGCCGGTGCAATATGCGTAGAACACTTCTCTGACTTATATCACATTCCGATACGTCGATACGAAACAGTAGGGTCGTTATGCGCCAACGCTAGAACGCCCCCTTCATGTACCTTGCCAGTTGCAGTTTTCTGCTTGTCCTCTATATGGCGTTCCACGATCCCGGTTCAAGTAGTTTCTTACAAATACGTGCAAGAAGCTGGCGCGTAGGACGCTCACGATCAGGATACAGCTCTCCATATCGCTTTATTGCTCTAACAGCATTCCTTCTGCTTTCACCATACACTAGAAGCATATCTAACTTTCCTTCGCTGGTGTACAAGCTTACTCCAAGAAACTGCGACGGAAATGCGATGTCTCATTACCCCAGCAGCACATTTATACCCTTCTCTCCAGCTACCTTGTGCGTCACTTTGCGGCGTTATCAAGAAGCAGCAAAACAACGCCTTCGCTATTAAGTTCCTCAGTGGTCGAAAGGAGAGGTCGCATTGAACAACGCTGCTTCGAAGAACGGATACGATACGTGTCTCAAAAATCATTCACCCAAATATTATGGAAATGAAATGAGCGTTTGGTGTCATTGGCCGGGAGGCTCCTTACAGGGCAGGTCCGGCCGCCGTGGTGCACATTGGGCAACCTGCGCGCCGGATGGGGATAAATGATGATGAAGATAACACAACACCCAGTCCCTGAGCGGGGAAAATCCCTGACCCAGCCGGGAACCGAACCCGGGCCCGTATGACGGCAATCCGTCACGCTGATCACTCAGCTATCTGGGCGGACGCGTAAATATTATGATATACACATATCTGAAACCGTCTTTTAAGCCCATCATGTTACGCTAAAATTTAACATAGGGTTCCATTAAAAAAAAACAAAAATGGCCTCATATATATGTAATAAAAATAGCACAAACATGAAATGTGATGTATTCAAGTAGCCCCTATCCCTGCAATTCAGTGTCCAAACGGTATCTTTGTATATATTACGGTTGGGGAGATACAAGGGGTGTTATGACTTAGCTGCCTCACTCTTCCCAAACCCCTGTATCGATTTCAACCAAACTTGGCACAGAAACAGCAGGTTTGACGGGTATCAGCACTGTGGGCTTTATAACATCCTAGCGCCTATAGGAGCAGAGATGTGGACAAATATGTGTTGTGATTTTATTTTTGTCATCAGACTATTGGTTTCGCTCTATAATGACAAATCTGAATACGGTCATTATAGACCGAAACAGGTAGTCTGATGACAAAAATATTTGTGACCAAAGACGTGAAGTAAAGGAAATTTATTTCATATTCAGGTTACTGTTTTATTCTCGACCATTTCGCAGCTTGCGAAATATGTGTTTTTTTCCAGGACATGGTCTATAGGCTACCTTTCATGAGAGGCATTTTGTGTGGATACAGTATCGGCCTGCCAAATCAACTTGCTTTGCAGAGCAGCCTACATGTCACAGGCAAGAAACTGTTTACTGGCCCCCAACATGTAGTCTGCCCTACATGAGAGCCATGTTGTATTGGAGTAGCTTTGGTCTTCCTCATCGACCTGGCAAATAAATTATTTTGAAGCACATGATTTGTAGCCAGCCCTGCATGACAGGGGTGTTGTGGGAGCAGAGTCAGCCTGCTTTATTGAATTGTATTGCAGGGATAACTGTGTCAATGAGGATGTCTGGGGACAGGTTGAGATGGATAGAGAAGGGGATGAACATGGCGAGGGAGACAGAGAGAGAGGAGGATGGAGAGATGTGTGAGGCAGGTTGAAGATGTAGAAGGGTGGTGGACAGGTGGAAAAGGCTGAGGGGGAGGCGGAAAGAGACCAGGGAAGGAGGATATGATCAGATGAAGGGGGGAGGGAGATATGGTGAGACAGAGTGGATGGAGGAAACGGATAATTATACCATAAAATACAAGCCTACAGCTCAGCATGCAGATGTGCACTCTATCTCGCCTATCCGTGAGGCCTGACCCAGGCTTTGACCAGGAGGAAATCTAATGTTTCCACATAGACGTGGAACAGCGACAAACCTTGGATAGTTTTACAGTTATTGCTGCTCGAATCGCTGCAGACACGCGCTGTCACCATGTCTTATGGCGAGTCATGCACCAGCTCCGCGCCACAAACCATCGGCCCATAATTTACTGGGATTACGTGGCCTGTGTGTGTGTGTGTGTGTGTGTGTGTGTGTGTTTCTGTGTGTGTAGAAATCTGGTGCCGTATACCACTGTAAACGTGCCAAGGACTTGTTAAATCCATGACACGAATAATCACGGCAGTATTGCGTTCCAAATTAGGACCAACACGCTTTTAAGCAGCTGGTCATAATGATTTAGTTCATTAGCTTAAATAAGAGTAGGTTGAAGTTTAAGAGATTAGCCAGGAAGAATCAATACGCTAAGACGTGGGGTACGGAGGCACTAAGGAATGACGACATAAGCTTTTAGGTCTCTAAGGCTATATATTCAGCAATAAGGAATATTTTAGTAGGCAGTACCGTTGAAGAGGAATGGACATCACTAAAAAGGGCAATCACAGATCTTCCAAAGAAAAACATTGGCACAAAGAAGGTAACTGACAAGGAACCATCTTGAGCGATGAAAGAAGGAAATACAGAAATGGTCACGGAAATTTAGAAATACAGAAACACAAGTCGCTGAGAATGAAATAACTAGGAAGTTCAGGGAAGCTAAGACGAAATGGCTGCATGAAAATGGTGAAGAAATCGAAAGGGAATTGATTATCGGAATGACTAACTCAGGATGTACGAAAGTCAAAACAACCTCCTGTGAAATTAATAGTAAGGGTGATAACATTAAGAGTACAACGAGAAATCCACGGTTAAATACAGAGGAGATAGCGGATAGGTGGAAAGAGTACGTTGAAGGTCTCTATGACGGAGAAGACTTGTCTGATGTGATAGAAGAAGTAAGAGTCGATTTAGAAGAGATAAGGAGTCCAGTATTAGAATCGAAATTTAAGGGAGCTTTGGTGGACTTAAGATCAAGTAAGGCAGGAGGGATAGATAACATTCCATCAGAATTCATAAAATCATTGGGGCAAGTACCAACAAAACGACTGTTCACGCTGGTATGTAGAATGTATGAGTCTGGCGACATACCATCTAACTTTCGGAAAAAGTAATCCACACAATTTTGAAGACTGCAAGTGCTGATAAGTGCGAGAATTATCGCATAATCAGTTTAACAGCTCATACATCCAAGTTGCTGACAAGAAAAATACGCAGAAGAACGAAAAAGAAAATTTAGGATTTGTTAGATGGCGACCAGTTTGGCTTTATGAAAGATAGAGGCACCAGAGAGGCAATTCTGACGTTGCGGTTGATAACCGAAGCAAGACTAACGAAGAATCAAGACACTTTCATACGATTTGTCGACCCCGAAAAGGCGTTCGACAATGTAGAATGGTGCAAGATGTTCTAAATTCTGAGAAAAATAGGGGTAAGCTATAGGGAGAGGCGGGTAATATTCAATATGTACAAGAGCCAAGAGGGAATAATAAGCGTGGACGACCAAGAACGAAGTGCCCGTATTAAAAATGGTGTAAGACAGGGATTTAGCCTTTCGCCCTTACTGTTCGATCTGTACATCGGTGATGCGATGGTGGAACGACATTGCTATCCCGTGTGAAAGTGAAGAAGGATTACATGATCTCCTTAATGGAATGAACAGTCTAATGAGCGCAGAATATGAATTGAGAAGTAGCGGAAATGAGAACAGCGAGAAACTTAACATCAGGATTGATGATCACGATGAAGATGAAGTTAAGGAATTCTACTACCTAGGCTGCAAAATAATCGATGACAGATGGAGCAAGGACATCAAAAGCAGACTAGCACTGGCAAAAAGGTCGTTCCTGGCCAGGAGAAGCCTACTAGTATCAAACATAGGAGAAATTTCTGAGAATGCACGTTTGGAGCACAGCATTATAGGGTAGTGAAACATGAACTGTGGGATACCGGAACAGAAGAGAATCGAAGCACTTGAGATGTGATGCTACAGACCAGTGTTGAAAACTCTGTGGACTGGTATGATAATGAATGAGGAGGTTCTGTTCAGAATCGGAGAGGAAAGGAATATATGGAAAACACTGACAAGGAGAACGGACAGGATGATACATCAGTTAAGACATCAGGGAATGATATTCATGATAGTCGAGGGACCCGTAGAGGGCAAAAACTGTAGTGGAAGACAGAGATTGGTATACATCAAGCAAATAACTGAGTACGTAGGTTGCAAATGCCACTCTGAGATGAAGTAGTTGACACAGGACAGGAATTCGTGGTGGGGCCGCATCAAACCAGTCTGAAGACTGACGACTCAAAAAACAATTTTAAGTAAGATGTGGGATCCTAGACGGCCAGAGTGGCCGAGCGGTTCTAGGCGCTACAGTCTGAACCGCGCGATCGCTACGGTAGCAGGTTCGAATCCTGCCTCGGGCATGGATGTGTGTGATGTCCTTAGGTTAGTTAGGTTTAAGTAGTTCTAACTTCTAGGGGACTGATGACCTCAGAAGTTAAGTCCCATAGTGTTCAGAGCCATTTGAATCATTTGGGATCCTGAAACTTCCTGGCAGATTAAAACTGTGTGCCCGACCGAGACTCGAACTCGGGACCTTTGCCTTTCGCGGGCAAGTGCTCTACCAACTGAGCTACCGAAGCACGACTCACGCCCGGTACTCACAGCTTTACTTCTGCCAGTACCTCGTCTCCTACCTTCCAAACTTTACAGAAGCTCTCCTGCGAAACTTGCAGAACTAGCACTCCTGAAAGAAAGGATATTGCGGAGACATGGCTTAGCCACAGCCTGGGGGATGTTTCCAGAATGAGATTTTCACTCAGAAGTAAAGCTGTGAGTACCGCGCGTGAGTCGTGCTTCGGTAGCTCAGTTGGTAGAGTACTTGCCCGCGAAAGGCAAAGGTCCCGAGTTCGAGTCTCGGTCGGGCACACAGTTTTAATCTGCCAGGAAGTTTCATATCAGCGCACACTCCGCTGCAGAGTGAAAATCTCATTCTGGAAACATCCCCCAGGCTGTGGCTAAGCCATGTCTCCGCAATATCCTTTCTTTCAGGAGTGCTAGTTCTGCAAGTTTCGCAGGAGAGCTTCTGTAAAGTTTGGAAGGTAGGAGACGAGGTACTGGAAGAAGTAAAGCTGTGAGTACCGGGCGTGAGTCGTGCTTCGGTAGCTCAGTTGGTAGAGCACTTGCCCGCGAAAGGTAAAGGTCCCGAGTTCGAGTCTCGGTCGGGCACACAGTTTTAATCTGCCAGGAAGTTTCATATCAGCGCACACTCCGCTGCAGAGTGAAAATCTCATTTGGGATCCTATTTTGGGTTTATTATGGCTGCATTGCAAGCTTACAGAGTCAGAACTCTTTAGGTTTCAGATTCAGTGTATAAAACTGAACTTCAGATAGTTTGCAACAATAGTCGCAAAGCAACTGATAATACCATTATTTACAGTTTAAATATTATGTGTAAGAGAAATATATTATTCCAGCCCGGTACTTGCAGTGTCTGCCACCTATGACGCCAAATCCAGTGACAATGTGACACCTGCTCCTCTTGAAGGCATTAATAGTAAAAACGTCGAGTAGTATCCAATATGTCGCAAACAGCATATTTATGTAAAAATCGACGGTGAAATTCACGATGACGGTAACAGTGCCTTTGTGCCAAGATAAATTGGCGGTAAACTGAAATTTAGGCAGAAAAATTGGGAACAAAGCCTTAATTTATTTCGAGTTTAATTGGCGGGCAAATTCATTCAGACACCAAGAACCGTCTAATAGATTCAATTTACAATAATGTAGAAAATGACAGTTTTCTAACATTCTCTCTCTTTTCTGGTTTGAGCCTCTTCCCTCAAGTATGCGTCTGCATGTGAAAAGTCGTTTATTTGTGTATGCGCCTCTATGATTTTGCCTAATTTCGTACTTTTGCAACTTTCGCTACTTGCGAATGGTTCACAATTGGACTGCGTTACATGTGCATATGGGATTGATCACAACTTTTGGATTTGAACCCAGGACGTCGCAATATTTAGCAGTTTTGATAGTTGAACAGTTTTCATCATTTTTATTATTTTACTTTTTTTGCCTTTCCTATGTGTATATTGCACAAGTGCCCCTTCCATGTTCGACTTTGATAATGGTAAATTTTCAAATTTTCACCGTTTTTAGAACATACAAGTATTGAAGAACAGTATTATACAACTTCTGCGTTTGACATTAGGCTCGCCTTGTGGGCAATATTAATTACTTCACTTAGTAAGTGCCCACCCCTTTAACCCCTCTTCCTTTCATAGGATTTGAACTGTGGCGTTATTTTTTCTCAAAAATGTAACATACACTTAGCAAGTTGTTTTCACAAATAATAACAGAGGAACAGAAAATACGTAATAACTATTTTGCAGAAATTGTGTACAGTATTGCCAGTTTAGGTTAATCTTTTATGAAACTGCAAGTGAATACAATATTTATATCAAAAATTGTTATCAGATACTTCTTTTCTCTCGACAGTCTTTTATGTTGCACTGTTGCTACCAGTCACATGTCCACATATTAAGTGACACATCTCCGCCAATATTTCACATCCTTATCCTCGTTTTTACACTATCACTGCCAGTCTCAATCACGTAATCATAATGTATTCTGAAGAATCATTCTCTGTGTAACGTCGCTAAGTCTCATTCTTAACTTAACATAAAAATATACAAAAACATAACTATCTCTGTTTATAAAACTAGCGGAGAGGGTGTTCTGATCTTCGCCTACTCGTTGTACCATTTCAAACTACGTACTTTCACTAGGGTGTAAATATGAAATTTAAAGTCGTATACACTCTGTAATCAGTGTTTCTCACTGTGAAATGTAATACAAGAAAAAATCACTCTACCTGCCCGCCCGCAAAAAGCCCATATACCGAGTCCTGCCCATAAACATTCAGGACATAATGTTATCATTTCTTCGTTATGTTTAACTTTTGGACGCTGGCATGTAGATTCCATTAGAATTAGGTTAGAATTCGATTTGCAATTGACAGAGGTAACTTGAAGCTAGACGTTCGACAGTCTTATCGCTGAATATCATGCAAAGCTATGCCGACTTCTCCTGTTTGGCTAAAGATTTGTGTAACTAATCTCGCGTGTTTCGTATTTCATCGTTACTGGCTTAATAGTACACTAGCATAATTTCTATTTATATTAGAATACAGGTATGAATAGCGGTGTAGAGACGATATGAAGATGTACGGAAGCGGTATTATAATACCGTCGGGCTTTTGAGGGGAACGAATTTTCATACCAGCTATCACTCGTCAGGGCCCTGAAGAGCACGCTAATATTGAATCGTAAGGAGGTTTTATGAAGCGCTCTGCTCTCCAGGAGCTCCTAGCCAGTTATTACGAAACCGCACATTATGAAGTTCAAGCGAGATGGCTGCGCCCAGGAGCACGAGTGATATGCAGATTTCTGTAAGCAATGGCAAGTTTCATATTTTGCTAAGCGCAGATTTTTTGAGGCACTGTTGATATTATGACAATCATTCCTTTTGAAGTATCTAATAAGAGTGTATTTAAGTATCTTTGCAGATGGTTTAAAATATCAACATTCTTTTTGTATTCGAGATTGAGCTAGTCATTCCGATGATGCAAAGCAATAATACGGGTGTTGTTTCCTCTTTACATCTGCAGAATTTTCGTATGTGCTTGATAACGCAATAAGAGAGTAATAAGATGTATATAATTCAGGAAACTACTGCCTGCTTTTATTTGAAATGAAATTAAACTTAGCGAGATGCAGTGTTAAAGTACTGGTCTTGCATTCTTCATCTGCATTCGCTTATTAATTCTACAAGCCACTGTAAAGTGTACGCCGGAGGGTACGCAGCTATTTCTGTGCTTTTCCAATCGCATATTGAGTGCTGTCCTTATACATCTGTACGCGACCTTGTCCCTCTTATAATTCTGTGAATAAAACACAGTCTAGATCGCCTATGTTTCTGAATTAGAGTTACTGCTTTTGGCCGAATTAGACCGTCTTCAGATTTAAAATACAAGAAGACAGGTTACAACCACCGGCTTCAGCTGGTGCGATTCCTTACAATTAAACGTCGTGTACTGTAGTTTCAAAGAAGACCTAATTCTGCTGAAACAGTTATTTAGGATAAAAATAGCGTCATCTAGATTGTGTATTATTCATATAATAACAAAACAAGGTGACTGAGACATAACACTCCCTTCTTCTTTCTCTTAAGTAATTCTCGTGCTCCCTATACGAGACAAACAATGGTGGCCAGCAGAATGGTCACGGTCATCTTCGAATATACGATGGATGTTCAATAACTAATGCAACACATCTTTTTCTGAAAGCAGGTTGATTTTCTTCAGGATTTCATTACACCGTATTATTCCCCACTCTTTTGGCTACAAAACCCTGTTTTCCAACATAATCTCCGTCCAATGCGACGGTCTGACGCCGCCATACTGGGAAGGCGTATATTCCCTGATGGTACTGCTCTACTGGCCGACATCGGAGCCAGCGTCTTGCTGCATCCATAACGTCCAAACAGAGGTTCATGGGACTAAAAAGACGGAAGTCGGAAGGTGCGGGATGCGGGCTGTAGGATGGAGGAGGAAAACGTGCAATGGAGTTTTGTGAGCTCCTCTCCGGTGCGAATACTTACGTGAGGCCCAGCGTTATCATGTAGAAGGAGAAGTGCATTTGCACTTTTGTGGTGGCAAACATGCTGAGCCGTCTCCCCAGTTTACTGAGGTTAGCAAATTACATTTCAGAGTTGATCGTTACGTCACGAGGGTAAACATCAAACAGAATATCCCTTCAAAGTCCCGCAAGACCATCGCCATGACTTTACCGGCCGAGCGGGCGGCTTTGAACTTTTTCTGCGGAGGAGAGTGGTGTGGCCGCACTCCATGGATTACCGTTTTGTTTCCGATTCGAAGGGTTGAACCCTGTGACGATGTTCGATAAAAAATCGTCACGATCAGTATTGCAACGCGCAAGCATTTCTGCGTAGATGGTCTTCGTTGCTCTTGATGGTGATTTGTTAGGTGGCGAGGAACCCAGCGGGCGCTAACCTTTCAGAACCCCAAGTGTGTCAGCTGTACACACGGTGACGTCCAGCTGAGCAGCGAGGTCTTAGACTGTGATCGTCGATCACCTGGAATGAGAATGTCCGTAAGTTCCAACATTGCAGAAGTCACAGCTGTGTGCGGCCAGCCGGAACACGGGATACCGGACACGTTTGCGTGACCGTATTGCGAGGGACAAAGACGCCTGTACCAACGACTGACCAGCATTTGTTCACCGCCAGGTCTCCGAAGACATTCTGCAAGCGCCTATGAATATCTGCGACGCTCTGGTTTCCCACCAAAAGAAACTCAATGACAGTTCTCTGCTTGGAACGACGGCCGTTGTGGCCGAGCGGTTCTAGGCGCTTCAGTCCGGAACCGCGCTGCTGCTACGGTCGCAGGTTTGAATCACGCCTCGGGCATGGATATGTGTGATGTCCTTAGGTTTATTAGGTTTCAGTAGTTCTAAGACTAGGGGAATGATGACCTCAGATGTTAAGTCCCATAGTGCTTAGAGCCATTTTTCTGCTTGTAACGCACCTTCCTTAGAGAAGCCATTTTGAAGGCCACGTATAGCACCGACACCAATTGGAACTTAATAAAACTAAAGGGGCCGAAGCAGGAATATTTCACAACGTCTCAAAACAAATTCCGAATTTTTTCAACCGAAATTGGCCAAGAAAAAAAGTGTTACATTATTTATGAAACGTCCATGTAGGCTCACTAAATTTACCCAACAGGGCTTCATGAAAGCGACAAAGATATTCTCTAAAATATTGCCATTCAATTTGCCCGAGCATTTCTCTTACCCATTCGTATGGGCTATACAGTAGCTACTAAGTCGCTAACTGGTCTTCCCATTGCTGAATACAGGAAGCAATGTGCTTACGATTCCGGAAGAGTAACGTTGAAATCCGCTTTCGGCTATGCAGATCTAGATTTTCATAAATCAGCTAAAACGACGGACAGGGTAGTCCATTTAAAAAGGAAATAACCGCTTGCCTTCCCCATTCTTATCCTATCCGAATTTATGCTCCGTCTCTAAGGTCGTAGTAGCCCACTGGACATTAAGCACTTATCTGCCTTCCTTCAAAGAAATATAAAACGCGATATAAGTATTGCTTAGAACCAATCAGCAAAGAAGTAGAATACGGGAGCACTAAAGAATAAGGAGATACGTTTGAAATTCTCTCAGGCTATAGATAATCAGTAGGCGGTTCAGTCGAAGAGGAGTGGACGTCTCTAAAAAGGGCAGTCACAGTACTTGGAAAGAAAAACATAGCTACAAAGACGGCAAGTGCGGGGAAGAAACCGAAGAAATACTTCAGTTCATCGACGAGAGAACAAAATACAGAAATATTCAAGGAAATTAGTAATTACTAAAATGCAAGTCACTTGGGAATTAAATAAATAAAAAATGCAGGACGCCAAGGCGAAACGGCTGTATGAAAAATGTGAAGAAATTGAAAAAAAAGTGTTTGTCGGAAGGACTGGCTCAGCATATAGAAAAGTCAAAACACTCTTACGTGACATTAAAAGCAAAGGCGGTAACATTAAGAGTGCAGTGGAACTTCCACTGTTAAATGCAGAGTAGAGAGCGGGTAGGTGGAAAAGCTACATTGGAGGCCTCTGTAAGGGAGGAGACTTACCTGATGACTTGATAGAAGAAGAAACAGAAGCTGACAGGGATGAGATAGGGGATACAGTATTAGAAGCAGAATTTAAAAGAGCTTTGGAAGACTTACGGTCTATTAAGGAAGAAGAAATAGATAACATCTCATCAGAATTTCTAAAATCATTGAGGGTGTGGCAACAAAACGACTACTCACGTTAGTGTGTAGAATGTATCAGTTTGGCGTTATACCAACTGACTTTGGGGAAAACATCATCCACAAAACTCCCAAGACTGCAAGAGCCGACAAGTGGGAGAATTATCGCACAATCAGCTTAACAGCTCATACATCCAACTTGCAGACAAGAATAATATACAGAGCAATAGAAAAGAGAATTGAGGATGTGTTAGATGATCAGTTCGGCTTTATGAAAGGTAAAGGCACCAGAGAAGCAATTCCGGCATTGCGGTTGATAATGAAAGCAACACTGAAGAAAAATCAAGGCACGTTCGTAGGATGTTTCGATCTGGAGAAAGCGTTCGACGATGTCAAACGCTGTAATAGTTTCGAAATTCTGAGAAAATAGGGGTAAGCTATAGCGAAAGACAGCTACAACAATATGTACAGGAGCCAAGTGGGAACAATAAGAGTGGAAGACCAAGAACTAAGTGTACGGATTAAAATGGGTATTCCACAGGAATGTAGTCTTCCGCTCCTATTGTTCAGTCTACAAATCTACGAAGCGATGAATTAAATTATAGAACATTTAATGAGTGGAATTAAAATTCAAGGTTAAAGGATACCAGTGGTGAAATTCGCTGATGACATTGTTATCCTCATAGAAAGTGAAGAAGAATTACTGCTGAAAGGAATGCACAGTGTAATGAGTATAGGATATAGAGTCTGAGTAAATCGAAGGAAAACGAAAGTAATCAGAAGTAGCAGAAATGAGAACAGCGAAAAGCCTAACATCAGGATTGGTAATCAGGAAGTAGATGAAATTAAGGAATTCTTCTAACTAGCAGCGAACTATCCCATGACGGATTGAGCAAGGAGGACATAAAAACCAGACTAGCATTGGCAAAAACGGCGTTCCTGGCCAAAAGAAGTTCACTAGAATCAAACATAGGCCTTAATTTTAGGAAGAAATTTGTGAGAATGTACTGTGTAGACAGTATTGTATGGAAGTGAAACATGGACTGTGGGAAAACCGGAAGAAAAGAGAACTGAAGCATTTTATAAAAGACATCATATTTACGCCAGTGACTGTAACATTTTCTTTATTTCACGATTGAAATTTCGGCCTTAGGCCATCATCAAGTGAAGATGTTATGGCTGTTAGTTCATGTCAACCTAAAATGAACTGACATTTAGGTTCACATGGCCTAATAGCCATAACATCTTCACTTGATAATGGCCTAAGTCTGAAACTGCAATCGTGAAATAAAGAAAGTGTTACAGTGACGGGCGTAAACATGATGTCTTTTATAAAGTTCTATGTGACTGTCCCAGATATAAAAAGTTAGAACTGAAGCATTTGAGATGTAGTGCTACAGAAGAACGTCGACAATTAGATAGCCTGGTAAGTAATGAGGAGATTCTCCGGAGACAATGCGAAGAATCGAATATATGGAAAACACTGACACCAACAAGGGACAGGATGATACGACATCTGTTAAGATTCTTCATTTGTGTCGCCGTAGTGTCCTTAGTTGCTTCACAATTCTTGAGGGTATTTTTGTCGTCATTGCAGCTACAGAAATGCGGGATTTTTTCATCACACGCGTTTCGCTTTATTTAGGTAAAACATCATTTTGATTTGTTTTTAGATCAAAAAACAGTTCGTTAAGAATATGTTGATTTGTACTTACGGTAATTTTCGCTTGATTTCTCGCTTACATCGGGAATGCCGACATAAAATAAACAGTTGCTCGATGACTAAATATTGGAAACCAGACTCTATACAAAATACAATTGACATAAAATTACACACATACAATAATCTAATAATAGTAATAAAATAAAGGTTGCAGGTCACAGTAGTGGAAAGGTTATGTTGGCAAAACTATAAAACACAAACCACAACACATACCTAGAAGTACAGAGGCAAACAGAATACAGTGGTGTGCATAAAAGTGTATTATGGAAAACATAATAAATGCTTAGTGCTGCAGAGCAACTAAAAATTAGACCAAATTTATCATTGACTAACGAGGAAAAACAACGATGTGCTAGCAGTCGGCATTTTCCAATGTAAGCGAGAAATCAAGCGAAAATCACCGTAAGTACAAATCAACATATTCTTAAAGAACTTTTTTTCGATCCAAACGCAAATCATAATGTAAATAACTTATTACAGGCCACTGATGATGCTTTACCTCAGTAAAGCGAATCGCGTCTGATGAAAAAAATCGCACATTTTTGTAGTTTGAAAGTCAGAACAAAAATACCCTCAACATCTGTTAAGAGATCACAGAATAACTTCCATGGTACTAGAGGCAGCTGTAGAGGACAAGATCTGCTGAGGAAAATAGAGATTGGATTACATCTGGCAAATAAGGAAGGACGTAGTTTGCAAGTGCCTCTCTGAGACGAAGATGTTTTCACAGGAGAGGAATTCGTGGCTGCCTGCGTCAAACCAATCAGAAGACTGATGACTCAAAATAAAAAAATAGATAAAAAGTAAGAAAACAATAAATTTTTGAGTTTCTTTCCTTATTCCGTTTTCAATATGCAGCCGGTACTGGCTTTTCAAAGTGTGTCTGGCAGCACTTTTTCTATTTTCAGGGCACGAGTAGCTCACAGTTATGGTCAAGGTATCCAACGAGTACTTCTAAATGATTTGTTACACACCTCGTTAGACAAGTTATTATGTAATTTGCTGTTGACTGGCTTAACCATAAATTCTCTAGTTATTCGCATAGTACACCAGATAAAAATTATTGTTGCCTGGTGCAGAGGCCATCTATAAATTTTAGTTCCTTTCCTACAATACAAATTTTACAAAGTGAAGTTATTATTTTCTAGGGGAGATGGATTGGTTTTGGACTAACTACGAAGAAAAGAAGAGTCCAGATCTAATGGTAAATACGCTAATCAGTACCTAGTAACACAGAGTGCACTCTTTAGTACTGATGAAGGCGGCGAGTCGTAGTGGCATGAACTCCCAGGAACTTCAGCAGCTGTGATCAATGCCGCCTCAGTCCAAACTACACTGATGTGACAAGAGTGATAGGATACCTCGTAACATCCTTTAGGATCTGCTTTTGCCCAGCCTCGTGTAGTAACTTGACGTGTCATGGACCAGCAAGTGGTTGGGGCTACCTATCGATTATGTCCCACAAATGTTCGATGGAATTCATATCGGGTGATCTAGGCAACCAAGTCATTCGCTAGAACTGTCCAGAATGTTCTTCAAACCAGTCGCGACCAACTGAGGCCAGGTGACACGGCGCATTGTCACCCTTAAAAATTCCATCGTTGTTTGGGAATTTGAAATAGATGAGTGGCTCCAAATGGTCTCCAAGCAGCCGAACGTAATCGTTTTCAGTCAGAGATCGGTTCGGTTCGACCAGAGGACCCAGTCCGTTCCGTGTAAACACTGCCCGGAGCATTATGGAGCCACCAACAGCTTGCGTAGCGCCTTGTTGATAACTTGGGCCCGCGGCTTCGAGTGGTCTGCTCCACAGTGGAATCCTACCGTCAGTTCTTACCAAATGAAATCAGGACTCATCTGGCCTGGCCAGTCGTCTGGGGTCCAACCGACATAGTCACAAGCCCGGGAGAGGTGCTGCAAGTGATGTAGTACTGTAAGCAAATGCTCTCGCATTAGTCATCTTCTGCCACAGCCCATTAACGCCAAATTTCGCCGTACTGTCCTAAGAGATATGTTCATCCTACGTCTCACATTTATTTCTGCTGTTATTTCACGCTGTGTTGCTTGTCTGATAGCACTGTCAACTCTCTGCAAGAGCCGCTGCTCTCAGTCGTTAAGTGAAGACCGTCGGCCACTGCATTGTCCGCAGTGAGAGGTAATGCATGAAAATTTGACACTCTCGGCACACTCTTGACGCTTTGGATCTCGGAATATTGAATTCCCTAACGATTTCCGAAATGGAATGTCCCATGCGTCTCCCTCCAATTACCATTCCGCTTTCAAATTCTGTTAATTCCCGTTTTGCAGCCATAATCATGAATCACCGGAGTACAAATGACTGCTCCGTCAATGCACGGCCCTTTTCTATCTTGTGTGCGCTACACTATAGCCATCTGTATAGGCTATCGCTATCCCATGACTTTTGTTAACCCAGCGTATTTCTCTACCCACTGCACTCCAATGATGTTTTAACTATATCGGTGGACAATGTAAAAATTTTGTTTTCTTGTTTTCAGTTTGTTGTCATTGTTCTTCTAGTATAATGGAATTCTTTTAGGACACCATAAAGAATGCTATGCAGTAATTTGACAAGGACTTTTGATGTCATGTAGCACTACGATTTACTCCTGTGACTATCATGTTCTTTACTCTATGACTAGAATATGCCGAACGTCATGGACATCATGGACAACGAAGCTGTATCGTAATATAATTTAATGTCCGCTGTGTGCAGGCCACATGAAGATTACCAAGCTATTGAAAGTGACAGTGGAATAAAACAATACCAGTTGAAGTGGACAAGTGGGTGTTAGTGAATTTCTCAGCTACTATGGGACAGTTCATATATAAACTCCTTGTATAAGTTTGCGTCATCGAACTCTGCTACGGTGGCGGATAACACCATGAAAAAGCAGATAATAACTGCTGCTGAAGAGATTTAATCGTGGGTATGCCATGGTTCTGGAGGGAGATGGAGTGACCTGTGGTAAAGGTGTGAACGGATTCCGAGTTATTGTATTTGATGTAGGATTCAGTGTGAGAAGTGAGCATTATTCTGTCTGCTTTGTGTCATGTAGCAGAGTGTGAAAACGACTCCTAGATGACCACACATAACAAGATCGAAGAAATGTAAACATGAACTACCAGATTTCAAAAATGGTTCAAATGGTTCTGAGCACTATGAGACTCAACTGCTGAGGTCATTAGTCCCCTAGAACTTAGAACTAGTTAAACCTAACTAACCTAAGGACATCACAAACAGCCATGCCCGAGGCAGGATTCGAACCTGCGACCGGAGCGGTCTCGCGGTTCCAGGCTGCAGCGCCTTTAACCGCACGGCCACTTCGGCCGTCCTACCAGATTTAATGATACATTAATGTCATCATGGGTGTGGGAAGTACGCTCCTTGCGCACTGCCGACAGTGGTGGGGAATTGCAGTTGAATTTTTACTTCTGACTAAACACAACCCGATATTGACAGTCTTCAACTTATTTACATTTCCAAGTTTTTTTGTTTTTCTTTTCAAACTTGGTGAGCCACACGCATTTTAAAATCTAGTCACGTTTAGGCTACACTAGCCCGAGTACGGAATACAAGACACCTCATGTGCAAAAAAGCATATTTTCAAGCTTCAAGCTTTTATTCAAGAACGCGTGAACATCTGTATGGAACTTTCGCAAGCAGTCCGATTGTAAAAGACACTTCAAACCTGAGTGATTGTCCTTTATGCACACTTACACAAGCCTAGCAGCTTGTCAGTACTTGAGCGTGTCTATCAAAATCGTGTTGGCTTGTACAATCGAACGGCAAATGTCGTACAGTCATCGTAACGATCCTGTCAAACGATCTTAAGCGTATCAGTAGTGAATTGCTGCAGGATTAAATTCGTGATTATGAAAACCAGTCTTGCCTTTGTATCATTGAAGCAATAGCTTAGCATGACGTGATGAATAAAGATACTGCATATCATTTGTTTCTGGAAAAATATAAAACTATTGATCGTACAACAGACAGGAATGTAGTAACGGAGAAAACTAACTGTAGATAAACTTCCGGAAGAGAAAAAATGAAATTAGGTATCAGTTATTCCAGTAGTGAGAAATATCGATGTTGATATCAGTTTGACGTATGGTAATACACCGTCTTTTATCATTTATCCTGCTATTTTAGCTAAGAAAGAGTGACGGAAGGTTTTAATGTGTTTCTTCGTTCATTCCGATAATAATTATGGTTACCTCAAGGGTAGCTCTTAGCTTGTGTGTAATTATTTCATCAACCAGTGTTTACAACACGTATGGCATTTACTTTTCCTTTTCCTTCGCACCAAAACGACAAAGGTTGCCAAAGAGAGCTTATCGCCAGAAATCGACATATTCCTGCCACAGACTGATGATTGTACAAGAATTTACGAAATGTTCAGAGAGGAATGGAATTTGAGCGAGCTTGTGCTAATGCTTAATTAAATTTCACTAGACGGCTATTGATGATCTAGCATACTAATAATTGTAGTTGCTACTGTTTACAGAGTCGTAGATCCACTATTAATTCAGAACCGGAATAAGCTACTGTTGTCCGAATACTGTATTCTAACAATTACTTATATCTGAAAGAAGTGTTCATGTATAATTGGGACGCTACGTGTATCCTACAAATAGGGTTTCGTTTGAGTCAGCTATGATAGAGATACACTTTGGTAGGTAAGCTGTAATGCAAGACTACCATGATAGTTCAAAAGAGGAGCAGCTACGTTTACAGCGATGGAAATTAGTATGAAGGCACGTGGTTATGTGTGGGAAAAAATGTTCATTTACGTATTTGGTCTTCACGCATTTTTCCGTACATTCTCATTTCACCATTAAAATTACGACGAGCATTTAAAACTCGAAAAAAGAAAAAAAAGATGCTGTCTTACTGGTAGGAAGGGACGGAAGTCGCTGTAAAGGCAGGTCCGCTAGATGACGCGCGCAGTGCTTAATGTCAACGCGTCGTTACAGTTACAGTTTGCAGGTGCGTCTGCTAACGTCGTATGGCAGAAATTGTGATAATGCCACGTGGAAGACCTCTATCGGGCGACGAGCAAGGAAGTATTAACGTGTCAAAGAAATGGACCAGTCTAATTGACACATTGCTAAGAAATTAGGGCGTTCCAATTGTGTTACTGATAATTTTATCAGTTTGGGTGTAAGGACGATCGGGCGTTCCAGCTGTGTTATTGAGAACTGGGTGTACAGTATGGCAAAAGTGGCTAATATGGCCGGACACGAAAATTGTCAGCTTCAGATAAGCGTCTGACTCTGGACGCGAATATGGCATTCAAGAAACGGTTACATAAGCCCCCTTTAAACAATGCGCATAAGGAGGTTCGGCTGAGGTTGGCCGAAAAACATGTTTTGTGGACCATAGAATGGAACAAAGTAATTTTCAGTGGTGAGAGCAAATT
Source organism: Schistocerca nitens (assembly GCF_023898315.1). NCBI lineage: Eukaryota > Metazoa > Arthropoda > Insecta > Orthoptera > Acrididae > Schistocerca > Schistocerca nitens. The sequence continues at coordinate 553,028,498 of NC_064614.1, forward strand.
TAATTTGGATGGGCCAGGTGATTTTCAATATTACTGGCATGATCTCCATACAGGAGAACACGTTCGTATGAACAGAAACTTTGGCGGTGGCAGCTTTATGATCTGGTCAATATTTTGTGCTAAAGGCATGTCCAACATAGCGTGGGTGCACCCCAAAATGAAGTTCGGTGATTATACAGGGAAGCAGGAAATTCAATTAGTTCGTATGTATGAGCAATTTGACGATGCTGATTTACTATTCTAGCATGATAACGCTGGAATTCACAGATATACCAAGACAAATTGGTTTCAAGGTAAAGGAATTCGATTTCTGAGCGGGCCATCGGGAAGCCCGGATTTAAATCCCATGGAGAATCTATGAGGGATGATAGCAAGACGTGTTTATAGCAATGGACGACAGTTTGAGACTGTGGCTGACCTGAAAACTGCAATTTGACTGGAATGGACCGCAATCTCGGAAGAAGAAATCACTGTCCTTATACAGTCAATGCCTAAGAGGACTTTCGAAGTTATTAATAACAATGGAGATTAGAATAAATACTAGGTCATAATTGTGATCTGTTTACTGTAGCCAGCCGCTGTGGCCGAGCTGTTCTAGGCACTTCAGTCTGCTACGGTCGCAGGTTCGATTCCTGCCTTGGGCATGAATGTGTGTGATGTTCTTAGGTTATTTAGGTTTAAGTAGTTCTAAGTCTAAGGCACTGACGACGTCAGATGTTAAGTCCCATAGTGATTAGAGCCATTTGAACCACTTATTTACTGTACACATTACGTTATTCTGGCAATAATTAATAAGTTCCTTTATATCAGTTTCCACCCATAAGGTTGTCTTGTTTGTTTAAATTTCCTAAGCACCAATGCTAATGGTAAAATGAGAATTATTTTGTTTTACTTTGTTGTAACCTGTAAGGGAAAAATGCGTGCAATACCAAATACGTAAATAAACATGTTTTTCTATAAATAACCACGTGCCTTTAGATTAATTTCCACCACTGTATTACGATCTGCACCAATGAAGTACGCACGAACACAACTGATATTTAATTAACAATCATTTGCAGAATCTGGTGCTGGCTGTACTAAGATGAACGATGTTGGTTGTAGAGGAAGACGCAAGTAAAAAATTACTACCTTCTGTTGGTGATCAGGAGAGAGCATACGAGGTGTGGCTAGAAAAAAACCGGACTAGTACTGGTGAAACAATAAAACGAATGCAATAAGGCTGAAAGTCGCGTGGCCTGTCACGTGACTCTCGCTCCGCCTACTGTTCGAGTTTCATCTGCCTCCTGCACTCAGTCTGCCCGTGGCGTCTGTTTTAAGTAGTTGACGTTTTGTCTGTGCGTCGGAAAATGTTGAGTGTACAGAAAGAACAGCGTGTTAACATCAAATTTTGTTTCAAACTAGGAAAATCTGCAAGTGAAACGTTTGTAATGTTACAACAAGTGTACGGCGATGATTGTTTATCGCGAACACAAGTGTTTGAGTGGTTTAAACGATTTAAAGATGGCCGCGAAGACACCAGTGATGACACTCGCACTGGCAGACCATTGTCAGCAAAAACTGATGCAAACATTGAAAAAATCGGTAAACTTGTTCGACAAGATCGCCGTTTAACAATCAGAGCAGTGTCTGAGTTAACAGGAGTTGACAAGGAAAGTGTTAGGCATATTCTTCATGAAAGTTTCAACATGAACAAAGTGTGTTCAAAAATGGTTCCAAAGTGTCTCACAATTGAACAAAAGGAACGCCGAAGAATGATTTGTTCTGACATCCTGGAAAACATTGAAAGTGATCCCACCTTCTTACAAAATGTTATTACTTGCGATGAATCGTGGTTTTTTACTTACGATCCCGAAACTAAACGCCAATCGATGCATTGGAAAACTCCTGGTTCTCCACGACAAAAAAAGGCACGAATGTCAAAATCGAAATTCAAGGCAATGATGATTGTTTTTTTTTTGACATCAAAGGGATTGTGCACATTGATTGGGTACCAGAGGGACAAACAGTGAATCAGCATTACTACATTAGCGTCCTGGCTACCCTACGTGAGCGAGTACGAAGAAAACGGAACGACTTGTGGAGAAAAAAAGTCATGGATCCTTCACCAAGACAATGCCCCAGCTCACAGTGCGTTGTCAGTGAAGAAGTTTTTGTCAAAACACAACATTCCCATCTTAGATCATCCACCCTACTCACCTGATTTGGCCCCCTGTGACTTTTTTCTTTTACCTAAAGTCAAGTCAGCTTTGAAAGGAACTAGATTTGAGACTGTTGAAGCAGTGAAAGAAAAAGCGACGGGAGTAATGTATGGACTTACCGAAAATGATCTGCAGCATTGCTATGAACAGTGGAAAATTCGTATGGAGCGGTGTAGAGACCGAGGAGGAGAGTACATTGAAGGAGATAACATGAAATTGTAAATAATTGTAAATAAATGTTTTTTCCAGCATCAGTCCGGTTTTTTTCTAGCCGCACCTCGTAAGTGAGTACTCGACTTTGGGGGGGGGGGGGAGGAAGGAACTATAAGTGGTCGTCAGACTAGAATGGCTTAGGTTGCTGGGGGAAAGACCGCATTTACGCGGAGACTCTGGCATTGGTAATATTCAGGGTACGTAGGAAATGCATGTTACTTCTGGAAGTCGAAGACAACGCGGACGAGATACCCAAGGGAACCACTCAGCTAAGAAAGGTTCCACCGCAACGCTAACATAATCTCCAATGGTCTCAGCAGCGCTGAATGGTGTTGGTCGCACCGCTCTCAGCGTACCACCATTAGACTGGCCTCTTCACTATGTGACATTAGCGTATGCTGTACTCTATTTTCCCAGCTGCAGCACCGTTAGCGAACTGTAAACTAGCGGAAGTTACTTCAAGCATTCTCTACGAATCTTGAAAGTCGTACTGTTAACGCCTATTAGCGATGTCAGTGACTGCGATTCAAGTCCTTCTTGGCAGGGCGTCGTTCACGCACAACTGTCTTCACTTGTCATCCGTGCAGCAAATGCTGTGCATTCAATGAACGGTTGATTTCACAGTTAAAAGCTACAGTGTTTGTGGCGTTTCAATTCACAGTGGGAAGGATAGGCAGGAACTTGGGTGTACCTGCTGTTATAAATAGGGCACTTTATACTTTGAGATGTGATATGTGTACGTTTAGGCGTTAGGAGGAGGGGGAGGGTTGGAGAGGAGTTATAGCTGGTGAAAACATAATTAAATCATTCCTCCGTTGTTGACCAATTGATTACTGACGAGGTGATAAGCCTTGAAGCTTTGTTTTGTATGTATCTTGATGGAAAGATGAGACCCCTCTAATTATGTAGAGCATTTCAGCGAATTTGCTCTTAGTTGTCGTTCAGCTTTCTCTAGTGTATTCTTAGGGTCTATCCCGTACTTGCAGTGGACAAATTCGTGCACGGCGGGGAGTATAAGATTACTTGGGACAGAATAGAATGGGGACCATCAGGGGGGCATGTGCTGACGGAGACAGTTTATGCGAGATTGAAGCGGAGGTCTGGAACGGGACTTAACACAATCTCTTCCACCACGCGCAACCTTCTACCAACGGAGGTGCCATAACACGCTCCACAGCCATATTCAAAACGTCAGTCAGCATCTTCCTTCCACTTTCCTTACTCCCAGAAGCGCTAACGAACCGAATAAATCAGTTACATTATTACTCTGCAACGAGCCACCGGAGACGGTGGGTTCCTTTTACTAAAACACTCAGAAGGTGTTCCTGAACAACCTCTGAAAGTTTGCTGGTGGAAACTGTTTCTTATTTTTGTGGTATGAACAAGATGTCTCGAAAATTGTGGGAGCTTACATGGAATCGTGTGTGAGTGTTGTTACGATGGTGCAAGGGAGCGAGAGAGCGAGTAGTGATAAAAAGTCTTACTAGGTCTGTTTAAACAGTTGTGGTGTCACTCAAGCCGATATTACCTGGTGTGATGTAATTGATATTCGATCAGCTGCTGGAGTTGCAGCTTATGAGGCTAGATATGATGCTGTAGATAAATTTGATGAGTGTGAATCTGACAGGTTTCTTTTGGTTGAGTGGGGTGGGGGGAATTGGGTAGGTGGTTGTGGAGAAGCTAGAAAAAAACTGCGAAGGGCGGCAAATGCACCAGCTGACGAAGGGAATGTGTAAACGTTAGTGATGGATACGCTTTTAATAGGAAGGAATATGGTGAGGTCGAGAGGAAATAAAAGTGGAAATATAGGAAAGAGGTGGGCTCCAGAAACGTTGCAGAAAGGACACAGACAATAGATAAGGAATATAAAGGAATTAATCAGGTGGCGAAACAGACAGAAGAAAAGGTGCCTGTATCTGTGAGGTTGAGGTAACGTTAAACAGAGATGATGATGATGATGTTTGTGGCGGACGTCATTACGAAAAGAGGTTGCGACGATTTCTCGGAAAAGCGAATCCTTGTAACAGGAAGCTATACAGCAATGAAATATAATGACTGGTGGACGGTCGAAGGAAGTTTTCTATCCTGGGTCTGATCTAAGACTTGGCAGTGGCAGCCTGTTTGTAATGAAACATGCAACTGGAAGTTTCCAGAACTTATCGAAATTGAGGCTTAATAAAGGATATTTTACTTCCTGTGAGCAGCGCGGGATTAGCCGAGGGGTCTTAGGCGCTGCAGTCATTGACTGTGCGGCTGGTCCCAGCGGAGGTTCGAGTCCTCCCTCGGGCATGGGTGTGTTTTTTTCTTTCTTTCTCGAGATACTAAAGTGTTCAGTGGCCTCTTCATGTTGCAATTACTTATCTCTGCAACAGATATTTTTTGTATCCGTATTGACGATCGAGCTGAAGCGACTGTTTTCAGTTAAGCAGCCCCTTTTGCATCATCTTCTGTTTCGACTGTAGTTGATGGAGCGATCTTGAGTTTTATCTGCTGACTGCCTTCTGAGTGATTTTTGACAGTTCAGGAGGTAAGACTTTGCTTTCAAAGTGATTGAATATGTAATACATATTTGCATGCGGATTGTGACAGGAGATGGACTGTCCACAGTGCAGTGAACCACTTTCCAATTCAATTCCGGACAGCAAAGGACGATGCTTACTAGGTTCTCCGTATGGGGGACAAAAGGCACTGTCCTCAAATGTACTTCTGCTCAAAATGGCTCTGAGCACTATGGGACTTAACATCTGTGGTCATCAGTCCCCTAGGACTTAGAACTACTTAAACCTAACTAACCTAAGGACATCACACACATCCATGCCCGAGGCAGGATTCGAACCTGCGACCGTAGCAGTCGTGCGGTTCCGGACTGAGCGCCTTAACCGCGACACCACCGCGGCCGGCTACTTCTGCTCACGACACGTCACAGAGAGCAGAAATTATCTCGACTTTGGGGTCACCACAGTTGGGTACACGAAGCATGGAAGAAAGGGCTTTTGGTCTAATGAATCGTGGTTCACGTTGATACAGGCTGCATGTTGGGTCTAAGTTCTTCGAAAACCACAAGAGGTGGTGCACCCCATTTGTCAGTACGAGACTGGTCAGGCATATGGTTAAGGTATTCTCACAGGGGGATTGTTTACACGGAATGCAGTCCCTAATATGTTTGCCTTTGTTTGTTATCGACTGATCATACAGCCACCTATTGTCTGATTTATGCATCCGTTCGTTCGCTTGCAGCTGCATTCTGTACCTTCAGCTAAACAATGAGCCACCCCATAACCCCAATTTTTGGCAGAATGGTGTGAGCAACACTCCATCACTCCATGGACAAGATGTGTGAGGCCTTCCCCCCCCCCCCCCCCCCCCCCCAGTCCTCGCGTAAGAAATCTCAACACACAATTTTGCCCCATCACCGCTGTCATCAAGGAGGAATGTGGTGCTACACTCTATTAACGTATGTTGTTGTTCCTAACTAACTGATATGTGTAACAAATCATGATCATTTATAGTGAATATCAAGAGCGGTTTTCTTCTGTGAGCGTAATAAAAAATTTTAGTGACGATATTAGTATGTCTCTTTGACTGGATGATTGTGTCTGTGTGAATATACATAAAGTTGAATTAAGAAAAAAAGAGAAAATTAGCAATACGAATGCGCTGGAACTAGTGTTAGTGTATCAGTATTTGACAATATTACAACTGAGAACTGACCACATAAAGCAAAAGTAAACTTTCATAGATAAATACAGAATCAGGAGAATCATGTTTTAAAAGGAACATGAAATTAATCTTATCACAAGTCCTTATCGTTTGACATGTGAAAGAGCTGCCTACCTTTTTCGTGGATATATTTGGCCAGATGTTGACATGACATCGCTGAATAAGATGAAAAGAAATTTTTCTAGAAAATAAGAGATAAACTTCTACTAATTCAAGAACAAAAATGTCGAAGCTGATAGAAAATACTATACACCTGATCTGTTTACAGACGTCTACCAACAAAACTTACAACCTATTAACAGACAGTAAAGTCAACAGCCTTCATTTCCTGAAGAAGCGTATACGAGTCTGAATGAATATTTAGGGAAATGCTGCGCGGTATGTCATACCTTGAAACTACGGCGTTTATCATAGCTATTGGTAACAATGTAATGAGGAGGCTGAAAATGAGTCACTTTCTGAGTGTCAAATAATTGTCAGACAAATTGAAATAATAGAACACCCGATGATCAGTTGTCCTACACTATTAGGAACCGCGTACCAGAACAGGTGCAGACTATATTAGACTAGAAGTACTAGAAAGATGGGTACATTATTCTATATGAGGTTAAGACGTTCTTTTGAAATCCAGATCTTGGTAAAGAACTTGGTGATTTTTGACAGAAATGGCTATCAGTGTCAAAAGTCTAGATACTGTTATGATCAATAAAGCAACTCTTGTCGTCGTTTCCAGTCCGAAGAGTGGTTTTATGTAGCTCTCTACGTCTATACCGTGGAAGAGTTTTCATTTCAGAATAACTTCTGGAATCTACAGGCATCTCTAGTGGCCTCGTTGTCGACGTGATATTAAACCCTCATCGCCGCGCGGAGTGACCGCGCAGTTAGAGGCGCCAGGTCACGAATCGCGCGGCCACTGCCGCCGGAGGTTCGAGACCTCTTCCCTCGGGCATGGGTGCGTGTGTTGTCCTTAGCGTAAGTTAGTTTAAGTAGTGTGTAAGTCCAGGAACCGATGACCTCAGCAGTTTGGCCCTTAGGAATTCACACACATCTGAACATTTTTGAAACCCTCATCTTCCTTTTTTTCTGCAATAGCATCCATTTGAATCTGTTTACTGTTCATCTCTTGGCCTTGCTTTACAGCTTTTACGCCTTACACCTACCTCCAGTACCCAACTGACAATTTCTTGATCCCTCAGAACGTGACCTATCAACAGGTCCCTTTTTTTTAGTCAAGTTGTGTGACAAATTTCTTTTCGCCCCAATTTGATTCAGTACTTCCTCACTTGTTATGTGATCTACCCCTCTAAACTTAAGCATTTTTCTGTAGCACCAAATTTCAAAAGCTCCGACGTTTTTCTTATCTCAACTGCTCATCTTCTATGATTCACTTCTGCCCGAGGCTGCACTCCAGACAAATACCTTCAGAAAAGACTTCCTAACACTTCATGTTAAAAACATTTCTCCTCTTCAGAAACGATTTTCCTGCAATAGTCAATCTACATTTTATATCCTCTCTACCTCGGCCATAGCCATTTATTTTTTGCACAAATACCAGAACTCATCTACTACTTGTAGTGTCTCATTTCTTAATCTGATTCCCTAAGCATCGTCTCATTTAATTTAAGTGCATACCTTGAAACTTGTTTTACGTTTGTTGACGCTTATCTTATAACTTCTTTTCAAGACGCTATCCATTTCGATCAACTGCTCTTCAAAGTCCTTTGCTGTCTTTGGCAGAGTTACAATGTTATCAGCCCCTTTTATTTCTTCTCCTTGAACTTCAATTTCTTCTCCAGACCTATGTTTGCTTTCCTTTACTGCCTGCGCAGTGTATAGATTGAATAACTTGTAGATCTACATCTACATCTGTGCTCTGCAAACCACAGTGAGGTGCGTGGCAGTGGGTACGTCCCATTGTACCAATTATTAGTGTTTCATCCTGTTCTATTCAAGTACGGAGCGTGGGAAGAATGTTATTTGAATGCCTCTGTGCGTGCAGTAATTACTCTAATCTTATACTCACGATTCCTATGTGAGCATTACGAAAGTGATTGTAGTATATTTCTATAGTTACCATTTAAAGCTGGTTCTTGAAACTTTGTTAATAGACTTTACCAGGATACTTTACATCTATCATGAAGAGTCATCCAGTTCAGTTCCTTTAGAATCTATGTGACACTCTCCCACGGATTAAACAAACCTGTGACCATTCGTGCTGCCGGCCGGAGTGGCCGTGCGGTTCTAGGCGCTACAGTCTGGAACCGAGCGACCACTACGGTCGCAAGTTCGAATCCTGCCTCGGGCATGGATGTGTGTGATGTCCTTACGTTAGTTAGGTTTAATTAGTTCTAAGTTCTAGGCGACTGATGACCTCAGAAGTTAAGTCGCATAGTGCTCAGAGCCATTTGAACCGTTTTGAACCATTCGTGCTGCCCTTCCCTGTATTCTTTCAATATCCCTTATTAGTACTATCTGGTATGCGTCCCACACAAGTGAACAGTATTCTAGGATGGGTCGCACGAGTGATTTGTAAGCAGTTCCCTTTGTAGACTGATTGTACCTCCCCAGTATCCTACCAATAAACCGAAGTCTACCATCTGCTTTACCCACGGCTGAACCTATGTGATCATGCCATTTCATATCCCTACGGAGTGTTACAACCAGGTATTTGTATGACTTGGCCGATTCCAACAGTGACTCATTGATATTATAGTCAGAGGATACGAGGATACTACATTTTTCGTTTTGTGAAGTGCACAACTTTACATTTCAAACATTTAAGGCAAGTTGCCAATCTTTGCAACCACTTTGAAATATTATCAAGATATGACTGCATATTTATGCTTCTTTCAGATAGTACTTCGTTAAAGATAACTGCATCATCTGCAAAAAGCCTGATGTTACTATTAATATTGCCTGCAAGGTCATTAGTACACAACATGAACAGCAAGGGTCCCAGCGCACTTCCCTGGGGTACACCCGAAGTTACTTCTACATTTGACGACGACTCTCTACCCAAGATAACATGCTGTATCCTTCCTACCAAAAAGTCCTCAATACAGTCATAAATTTCACTTGGTAGCCCTATTGTCGAACTTTTGATAATAAGCGTACGTGTGGTATTGAGTCAAATGCTTTTCAGAATAAAGAAATACTTCATCTACCTGACTGTCTTCATCCAAATTTTTCAGTGTGTTACGTGTTCCACTAATAGCCTTTACGTACGACCAGAATTTTTGGGTCCTGTGGAAGATCTTTTGACAATATTTTGCTGCGGTAGTCGCTGAAGGCATCACCCATGCCAAACGCGTTTCATTCGGCATGTCTCTATCTGCAGCCCTACGCTTTGTTTTACACCTATTATGCAGTAATCTCTGTTCCTTTAGAGCTTCTTTACAGTGAGTGTATACCATTGAGGTTCCCTACCTACTTGAGCCATAGTCCCTCGCTTCTGCCCTGTGCTGAAAGTTCAAGTTCCTCATTGAGATATGGCACTACTGATTTTTTATCCAGTTTACTGAACATACATATCTTCCTGCTGGGTTTAATTGTCCTTTGTACTTTGATAATCATTGTTGCCACAACCGCGTCATGGTCACTGATGCCAGTTTCGATGTAGACATCCTCAAAGGGGTCAGGTCTATTTGTTGCCATTAGATCCAATATGTTTTCCTCATGAGTTGGGCTCCTAACTATTTATACTAGGCAGTTTTCAGAAAAGGCATTTAGAACTGTTTCACGGGACGTCTTATCACCCCCCACCACTAACAAATCTGTTATTTCCCAATTAATTGTTGGATGATGATTACATTACGACTCGCGAAGTTAGGTACAAATGAACTGAGATTTTCTCTAAAGTTTTCGTCTAAATTGGGAGACGAATCTGGAGGGCGATAGATGGATCCAATTATCATGTTCACCCATCCTTGATACTGACTCTTGCCCAAAAAATCTCACTTGCAACTTCAAATTCTGTCTCGATAGATTTGAGTTTCTTATCTACTGCGACAAATATGCCACCTCCGTTTTCCATTTGCCCACTTTTTCGATAAACACTTAAATTTTCCCCAAAAATCTCACTGCCATCAATTACAGGTTTCAGCCACTTCAGGAGGCGGCTACAACGCTGTCCCATTCCCTTTCAAATTGCTTCTCTTTAGTGTTCCTCGATTCTTATAACTGCTGTCAAATTACTGTACAAGCTGTAAATAACTTTTCGCTTCCTGTATTTCATCACTGCTACTGCCGGCCGGTGTGGCCGAGCGGTTATAAGCGCTTCAGTCTGGAACCGCGCAACCGCTACGGTCGCAGGTTCGAATCATGCCTCGGGCATGGATGTGTGTGATGTCCTTAAGTTAGTTAGGTTTAAGTAGTTCTAAGTTATAGGGGACTGATGACCTCAGATGTTAGGTCCCATAGTGATCAGAGCCATTTGAACCATCTTTGAACCACTGCTACCTTCGGAATTTCGAAGAGTGTGTCCCTGTCAACATTCTTATAAGCTTTCTCTCAGTCTATGAATGGTAAAGACGTAGGCCTCCTTTCTTTCAGCTACCTTCTAAGATACATGTAGGGTCAATATTGCCTCACGTGCCCTTACATTTCTCCCGAATCCAAATTGATTTTTCCTGATGACGGCTTTACCATATATTCCATTCTTCTGTAAATAATTCGCATCAGTGTTTCGCAGCCATAATTTATGAAACTGATAGTTCAGTAACATTCACACCTATCAGCACATGCTTTCTTTCTAATTGGTATTATACATTCTTATCGAAGTCTGACGGTATTTCGTCTATCTCATACATCTTGCACACCAGACAGAATAATCTTGTCACGGTTGGCTCACCAAAGGATACCAGAAGTTCTGACGGAATGTCGTCTACTAAAGGGGCCTTATTTCACCTTAGGTCCTTCAGAGCTCGTCAAATTCTTCCTGCAGTTTCATATCTCCCAATGCCATCTAACTCATCTTTTCCCTTGCAGAACCCCTCTATACATTTCTTCCACTTTTCGGTGGAAGCTTGGTACTGGCTTTCCATCTCAGCTCTTGATATTCAAACAATTGCTTCTCTTTTCTCCAAAGGTCTCTTCAGCCATACTAATGGCGGTCTTTCCCCTAGTTATACATTCTTCTACAGCCTTGCATTTGTTCTCTAGCGATTCCTGCTTATACGCACATCAAAAAAAGTTCTGCATCACCTCGGTTCCGAGAGTTTCGGAACCTGTACAGAAAACTGGAATAGAGATTAACATAAACATCATTTCCGCCTTTTTTATTGCTCATGAAAACAACACATTGCATGTTGTACCACCATACGGCGAGACCTTCAGAGGTGGTGGTCCAGATTGCTGCACACACCGGCACCCTAATACCCTGTAGCACGTCCTCTTGCACTGATGCACGCCTGAATCAGTCGTGTCATACTATCCACAAGTTCACCAAGACACTCCTGGTCTAGAGTGTCCCACTCCTCAACAGCGATTCGTCGTAGATCCCTCAGAGTGATTGGTGGGTCACGTCGTCCACAAACAGCTCTTTTCAATCTATCCCAGGCTTGTTGGATAGGGTTCATGTGTGGAGAACATGCTGGCCACTCTAGTCGAGCGATGTCATTATCCTGAAGGAAGTTATTCACAAGATGTGCACGATGGGGCGCGAACTGTCGTCCATGAAGACGAATGCCTCGCCAATCTGCTGCCGATATGGTTGCACTATCAGTCGTAGGATGGCATTCACGTATCGTACAGCCGTTACGGCGCCTTCCATGATCACCAGCGGCGGACGTCGGCCCCACATAATGCCACCACAAAACAGCAGGGAACCTCCACCTTGGTGCACTTACTGTCTAACGCGTTCAACCTGACGGGGTTGCCTCCAAAGACGTCTCCGATAATTGTCTGGTTGATGACATATGTGACACTCATCGATGAAGAGAACGTGATGCCAATTCTGAGCGGTCCATTCGGCATGTTGATGGGCTCATCTGTACCGCGTTGCATGGTGTCGTGTTCGGAAAGGTAGACCTCGCCACGGATGTCCGGAGCGAACTTGCGCATCATGCAGCCTATTACGCACAGTTTGAGTCGTAACACGACGTCCTGTGGCTGCACGAAAAGCATTATTCTACATGGTGGCATAGCTGTCAGGATTCCTCCGAGCCATAATCCGTAGGTAGCGGTCATCCACTGCAGTTGTAGCCCTTGGGTGGCCTGAGCGAGGCATGTCATCGACGGTTCCTGTCTCTCTGTATGTCCTCCATGTCCGAACAACATTGTTTTGGTTCACTCCGAGACGCCTGAACACTTCCCCTGTTGAGAGCCCTTCCTGGCACAAATTATCAATGCGGACGCGATCGAACCGTGGTATTGACCGTCTAGGCATCGTTGAACTACAGACAACACGAACCATGTACCTCCTTCCTGATGGAATGACTGGAACTGATCGGCTGTCGGACCCCCTCCGTGTAATAGGTGTTTCTCCTGCATGGTTGTTTACACCTTTGGGCGGGTTTAGTGACATCTCTGAACAGTCAAAGGGACTGTGTCTGTGATACAATATCCTAAATCAGGATGGCCGGACGCGGGATTGAACCGTCGTCCTCCCGAATGCGAGTCCAGTGTCTAGCCACTGCGCCACCTCGCTCGGTATTAATCTTTCATTCTTTTCCCCTATTTCACATTCTCCTACTATTTTTCCTTCTCTTCTTTCTCCTAGTATCCAATTTCAGTCTGCCATCACAATTAAATTCTCGACCCGTTTTACTATATGAATAATTTGTTTTATCTAATCATAGATTCTTTCAGTCTCTTCATCAGTTGCAGCGTTAGTTGGCATATAAATGTACTACTGTGGTGCGTATTTCTTTCATCTCTATCATGGCTTCAATAATACGTTCAGTATGCTGTTCGTAGAAACTTACCGGAATTCCTATTTTCTTTTTCATTATGGGACTTCCTGCTGCATTCCCCTCTTTGATTTTGTATTTATAGCTATATACTCACCAAATGTCTTGTTCCTGCTCCAACGACCTTCACTAATCTCCACTGTATTTAACTTCAGTCTCTCCATTTTTCTTTAGAAAATCTTCTATCTTACTAGTCCAATTAAGGGATCCAATACTCCACGCCCCTTGCTATGCTGGTACTACGAACAGCTGAAAGCAAGGGGGAACTATAGTCTAATAGTTTTCTCTAATAGCGTACAAGTCTTCTATATGATTATATCATGAATTTACACTTTTCGCTAAAATATTTCGAAGGTGAAAGTCACCCATTCGGATCTCCAGGCGGGGGCTGTTCGGGAGGATATAGTCGTCAGGAAAACAGAACTGGCATTCTACGACACGTGTATATTCAAAAAGGCTAATTACAAATAACAATGAAAACAAAGATCCTAGACTGTAATAACTAGTCATTTTCTTGCACTCGAGCTGGAGGTCTTCCGCGAGAGATGCCTCGCGTTCTCTTCCGGTGTGTCGTTCTCTGCCCGCCTCTCTATCCTGGCAGCGTACGACGCGAGCGTCTCTCGCCACTGCGGATGGCGAACTTGGTGGTAATTGCATTCCGTCCTGTGGCGTGCCCTTTTGTTCACTTCCGTCGCGTCCGGTAATGATTTATTTTGTCTGTCAACAAGGAACACTCAGCGTAATTAAATCGACTCGAAGAGCCGCTCTCGACGACATCGCCCCGATGCGCTGCTGCGCCAATCCGTCGCTCCGCGCTTTGTTGGGAGTTTTGCCACCCTCCAGAAGATCTCCGAGAGTTTACTTTTCTTTTCCTGAGAGCAGTCCGCTTGTTTTAAACGCTCCACAAACGACTTTGCCTCTTACATTTAATCGTGATTAACGGACGCAGATCTGTGAACTTTGGAAGAACTGTCTCCTTTTCTGAGATGCTGCAACTTGCGAATAAACCTGATATTTGGTTTTACATGTTTTATCGCTTTCATCAGTATGAGTCGAGGAATAATCCTTTAATGATCGCTCATTACTATATTCACATGTGGAGCGCTGCCTTAGATAAACCCTGAAATGTCAGATGGAAGCCGGCCGGAGTGGCCAAGCGGTTCTAGGCGCTACAGTCTGGAACCGCGCGACCGCTACGGTGATGTCCTTAGGTTAGTTAGGTTTAAGTAGTTATAAGTTCTAGGGGACTGATGACCACATCAGTTAAGTCCCACTGATAGTTTTAAAATAGGTATCAGCAAGTTATCACTTATAAGTACATCAGTTCAAGTAGTTTTCCCCCTATTTGCGGAGACCTATACAGATACATGTGTTTATATTTGCAGGTCGCTTTATTGCTAGTAAACTCGCAACGCTTTCTTTCTAAGTGATGAGTTACCCCAGAAAATTACTCCGCATGACATTGTTCAGTGTAAATATGCAAAATACGTCACGTGTTTGGTATGTTTGATTCCAACATCAGCGATTATACGAAGTGCAAAAATAGCTGAACTTAGTTGTTTGAAGAGCTCAGTAACATGCTTTTTCCAGTCCAAGTTTTCATCAACATGTACACCCAAAAATCTGGAACATTCTACCGTATTTACTGACTCCTGAACATGCACTACATCACTTGTTAATATGACTCTAGAACTGTACGTAATCTAATTTTTGAAAATTTAGGGAGAGTCAATTTTCAGAAAACTACTTCATAATTCTTTGGAAAATATCATTTACCAACTCTTCTGGTGCTTCCTCTTATCGTCTGCAAAAACTACCAGTTTTGCTTATTGAATGTTAAGCGGAAGGTCATTCACATATATAATGAATAAGAGTTGACGGAAAATTGAACCCTGTGGGATTCCCTTTGTGACTTCTTTTTTCTTCCAGCCACTAAAATTTTCAAACTCTCCAATACATTATTCAACACAACATCATGCATTCTATTTGTTAACTATGATTCAGACTCGCTGTACACAAGGCCATCAACG
Organism: Schistocerca nitens; assembly: GCF_023898315.1. NCBI lineage: Eukaryota > Metazoa > Arthropoda > Insecta > Orthoptera > Acrididae > Schistocerca > Schistocerca nitens. The sequence goes on from NC_064614.1 coordinate 553,043,570, forward strand.
TAAGGCCATAAATTCTATAAAACTTCAGTTTTTCTCAGAGAGTAGCGTGATCTACACAACCAAACGCCTTGGAAATATCATAGAAAATACGAACTGGCGATATATTATTATTTAAGGTTTCTACTGTTTGATGAGTGATTGTATAAACAGCGTTCTCAGTTGAGCAACCATTCTGGAATCCAGACTGTGATATTCTAAATAAATTGCATATTTTAGCCTGTCTAGAAAAATCCCTGTGCCAGTGATGCTATGCACATACGACTAAGGACATTTATTAAAACGTCGGAAGAACTTTTCAGAACTGAATGTTAAATTCCATCAACCTCACTTATGCTTCTGTTTTCAGAATTTTTATAATTGTATAAATTTTACTGAAAGGTGTTGTCCTGCGCAAATCCTTGGGTTAAGCTGTCCGCGTGCGTCGGTACGCAGAGCAAATGCCATTTCCGACGTGGACAGCTCAGACCAAGAACTTCCGCATTTGATGGCTGTTTTAAGGAAAATGGATACTCTGAGAAGCAGATTAGTCGGGCTAAGGAGTTTGGACCATCTCTGGAGGTGCATGAAGAGGAACATAGATCGGTGGCCTTTATTCCTTATGCTGGGGAATATCGTTTAAGATTGGAAGAATTTTAATGAATTTTAACATTACGAGTGTGTTCCGTCCACCTCAGATTAGGGTACTACTCGACTCTGTGAAAGATGATTCGGGGCTTAGGAAACCCGGTGTGTACAAAATTCCGTGTCATTGTGGGAGGGCTTACATCGGCCGTTCGATTCGCACAGTTCATGACAGGCGTGTGGAGCATTGCTGTCATACGAGGGTACGCCAGCCGGAAAAATCGGCAGTAGCAGCTTAAATGAGGGACACGGTATGAAATTTGACGAAACTGTGATAGTCGCCAACACTTCTAGTTTTTGGAACAGCGTCTATAAAGAGGAAATTGAAATTAGGTTGCTGGATAATTTAATTAACAGACACAATGGGTTTCCTCTTAGCAGGACTTGGAATGCTTTACTGTCCCGTATCAAAACAGTACTTTCTTCGGTGCGGCCAGTCCGAGTATTCGAATATCCTCCCTGAGCGTGATATATCGTTGCCACCAGTGTTCTGCTTAGGGCGGCGCCACGTGGCCAGTCTTGGAGGTCAGCAACCGTGATGGGCGGCGCATGCACCGTATACGGTACGGTGGCCTATGTAGGACGCCGATTTGCAGTCTGGCGTCAGTTCTCAGCTTTACTCATGAGCAGAAGCAGCATTCTCCTGAAGATGGCGGCCAGTTGGATTGCCTAAATATTGAAGTGAGTAGATTTTAGGATCCGACAGCAAGCCCGAAGAGACTTTCAAGACTTATTACGCCGGGAAAGCCTACGAAGTCACATTATGTAGTATCAATCCACAAGTAGCGCCTGTTTTCTGAGGAACACAAAGCTTTGCATTTTTTTTCAATATTTTTGATTTTGTGCCCAGCTTTTACGTACGTTGCAACTTATTTTTCCATGTTGACTCTGCAGGAAAATGATGCAAATCTATAATCCATGATATTTAACTTCATTCCCTTGGTTAGATGATGTTCAGAGACACAGAACATATATCACACGAGATTTTTCAACGTTTTCTAGGCATACAATTGTAAGTAGGCTGTTTAGGTTTTTTTTATTGGTAACGCCACCTCTGTATGAAAATCACTGGCTGTGCTGTGTGCAGTCTGTGGCTGCTTTGCATTGTTGTAATACTCGCCATTGTAGTGTTAGGCAGCTGGCTGTGAACAGCGCGTAGCGTTGCGCAGTTGGAGGTGAGCCGCCAGCAGTGGTGGATGTGGGGAGAGAGATGGCGGAGTTTTGAAATTTGTCATGAACTGCTATATATATATATATATATATATATATATGTTGACTATTAAGGTAAATACAACGTTTGTTCTCTATTAATATCTTTCATTTGCTAACTATCCCTATCAGTAGTTAGTGCCTTCCATAGTTTGAATCTTTTATTTAGCTGGCAGTAGTGGCGCTTGCTGTATTGCAGTAGTGGGAGTAACCAAGATTTTTGTGAGGTAAGTGATTTGTGAAAAGTACAGGTTAATGTTAGTCAGGGCCATTCTCTTGTAGAGATTATTTAAAGTCAGATTGCGCTGCGCTAAAAAAAAAAATATTGTGTGTCAGTTTAAGCACAGTCATTTATAATTGTTCAAAGGGGACGTTTCACAATAAGCTCATTAACTTTGTTTTTCAACCCTCTAATATTTTTATGAAACAAATAAGTGCTCATGTTTTGGATTTCCTGCAGACAAAGAGCTGCTGCAGTACCGATAAGCGCTGTATCGATAATAACAGGTGCGTCATAGTGTGGGAGTGAACTGGCACGCAGCTGGAAAATTAGTTCGAGGTTGAACTACGCAAAGCAGTACGATTCTTGTGGGCAAAACTTCTAAATTGCACACAAATTTGCCGTGAAATTTAGGTTGTGTATGGACCAAATGGCACATCGCGTCCAGTCGTAGTGAAATGGTGCCAGAAATTTGCCAAGGCCGCACAGATGTCGGTGAGGCTGATAGGGAAGGAAGGTCATCGACATCGTCTGCAAAAAACAATGTCCAGGCAGTCGAGGAACTGATTCGAAACAACAGCAGATCTTCAGAGAACGAGAACGCTCAAATAGCAATTTTCGAATGATTCAGTGAAAAGCAGGGGACGTTAATTGTCAAGAAATTGAACGATTGGAAGAACGTTCCAACCGCTGTTTACAAAGACTTAGTGACTATGTTGCAAAACAATGTCATGTATCTGTGTCACTTTGAAGCGTAGTGCAACTTTAATAAATTTTACTTGGCCTGCCATAACGAGGTGTAAATTGCCTTTTAAAGTCCCTTCGCAGCACCCCAGCCAATCAATTATGATGCAGTAGTTTCCAGTGTTGACAAATATGTTGTTTCTCTACAGGGTTTTAATGATCTTTGTGTACTTTAATTACATTAATGCAATAAACGTGATAATACATTTATAAAATTATTTGATCTCTGCTTACATAACTAATTCATGCAGCAATACGTGCATTACATTGATCGTAACATCTCTGTATTCGACACTTGGCAGCCGAAACTAAATTGCACTGCAAGACTGCTTGAAATTGCATTGCATTTCGTGCCCAATGTTGGCTAACAAATATTATTGTTATATTAAGAATTGGAATGCCAAAGACACTCCTATGAAGAAAAGTAATTCACGAGTTGAAAAATCGTAACCAGTGAGGAATGCGGCTTGTGTTGGGAAATCGTGGAAGAAGTCTTCCGCTGCATCTGCCAGTACAATGCACCGTGCAATCTTAGTTCTGGTTCAGACACGTCAGTAGAAATTTACGCAAGAGCCTTCATGGCAGCAACGACTACAGTTAGTGCATTCTGTGACGTGTAAACCAGGACTGGTTGTCTCGTGGTATGAAGTTTGGATGAAATGTGTTTGATGGATTTAATTCAATGGGTCAAACTCTCTATTCATCACATAAACTGTGGTTATATATATTTAATTCATAGTTGAAACAAAAGCAACTGCATAAATTATGAATAAAAATCAACAGCAACGGCGGCCGAAGACTTCTGCAATAAGAAATCACCCGTTGTGGCAACAGCCTTGTCAAAGAGAACTGAGGAGCGGACAGACGTTTAAACCACCCTTGAGGCAGAAACTGTCCATAGAAGGTGCAAGCAATGATCAACGGGTGTTGAAATCTCGACAACGTATATGGAGGAAATTGACGTTGCTGCAAAATAGGTAAACTGAGGTTGATGTATTTAAACCAATTTCTCAACAGCCACAGCGACTGAAGCAGCTAGCCCGTAAGGGAAAGACCGACCAAAATATAGTCAATGTAAACAATGTTTTTATGAATACAACGGGCAGAGATACTGGAGGAGGAAGTGGAGGAGGAGGAGGAGGAGATGATGATGTGGTGGTGGTGGTGGTGGTGGTGGTGGTGGTGGCGATGATACGATGACGATGACAGATAAGAATGATGAAAGAAAATTATGAGAGCGACAGGAGGTTACCTTGCAGTATTACATTTTGTTCAATCTGCAGACAAAATGACTTCAGATTTGAACTGATATCAAAGGTGTGATTCACCAGCAGATATCTATGGAATCAATTTAATAATTCACAAGGTAAAAACCTAGAAAGAATAATAGTATTGTTTAAAACCCCATCCTTAAAAAAAGAGCTACATAACAGCATTCTGAAGGCTACCAATGCACATGAGCAAAGATATCACTCCTACAGACAAGTTAATTCAAAGAGGGGCTGTAAGTATATGCATTAAACTGGTGGAACGTTATTGAGAGTCGATGACATCATATCGTTATGGGAGAGAACGTAACTTTCAGTCTTAATTCAGCTGTGCCTCATGTTGGATGTAAAAAGTTGTGCAGGTTTTGTGAGAGGAAAAGAAGCGATTCAACAACCATGCACTTCAGCTACTCAACAGTCCCATTTCTCAGAGGCTGATTCAAGAGGGACAGCTGTTCTAAAAGAAGAGGGGGATGACTGACAACGATGATATTAAATCCCAAGAAAAAAAAAATATTTGTCAAAGCAGAAGGTGGAGATCTTGGAGGTGAAGGAGAGAAAAACTGTACTGAGGCAAATGGAGAAAAATGAGAGGAAGATAATGAAGATTGGTGAACATGATGTTTACAACTGGTAGATGGTTCAAATGGCTCTGAGCACTATGGGACTTAACATCTATGGTCATCAGTCCCCTAGAACTTAGAACTACTTAAACCTAACTAACCTAAGGACATCATACACATCCATGCCCGAGGCAGGATTCGAACCTGCGACCGTAGCAGTCGCGCGGCTCCGGACTGAGCGCTAGACCACCGCGGCCGGCTGCAACTGGTAGACATTGTCGAACAAATTACTAGTAGATATTGTCTGCATCCAGTGAAATGACCTGAAATGATTGGTAGTGTGTTTACTTTTCTTTCTAGTTTTGAAGATGGTAAGCAGAAATTCACATGATAGTGAATACTATCTACTGAAGAGGAACTTTGAAAAACGTCGACTACTGCTTGAAATTTGGAGGAGCTGTTGGAAATAATAAAGGGAAAGTATCAGTTTATTGCAGAATGGGATGCAGGATATGATAACCATGCGCATTTTGTAAATTAGAATGATTTGAAACTGTTCATGTAATTATTACATGGGATTTCGTATATTAAACAGCATGCATGTGGTGAGGGATAGTACTTGATTGTAGAGGTGAACTGGAAGTACAGACGGAATTATAGTTGTAATTTTACACAAGGTGAGAGCTTAGCAGATGCACACAACATGCTGTTTCCAACAAATGTTATAAAAAAATATTAAAATGAATAAGAATGTGATAGAATAAAATGCAAATGATTTATGCTGCAAAACAACGTTAACTGCGATTTAAGTATATTTGTAAGAAAAAGTGATTTATTGTGTAAACTAAAAAAATACGCATGTTAAATTAATATCTTGAGAACTACTGTTTGTTATGGTTTTCCTTCCACACCATCTCTAATACAAGGGACGTTCAATAAGTAATGCAGCACACTTTTTTTTTTCTCGTCCAGTTTGGATTTCAAGTAGTTCCTACAGGTGGAGGTGCTATACGTAGCCTTCAAAATGGCTTCTGTAACGGAAGTTCGTTCCAATCAAAGAGCTATCAATGAGTTTCTTTTGATGGAAATCCAGAGAATTACAGATATGCGTAGGCGCCTGCAGAGTGTCTGGGGAGACATGCCAGTGAACAGAAACATTGTGAGCGAAGTGCCAGTCATCGCAACGAGGCTGGAGCAAGCCTGTCCGATCTCCCACTTGCAGGCCTGCTGCACACAGCTGTGAGTCCAGCAGTGTTGGGATGTGCGGACACTCTCATTCGAGGTGATCAACGGATCACAAACACCTCGCTGCACAACTGGACATCTCCGTCGGAAGTACTGACACACTCGCACCAGCTGGGGTACTCAAAGCAGTGTCTGCTGGATTCCTCGCCACTCCACATAATACCATACAGGTCCATCTGCGCGGAATTACTTGCGCGTTACAATGCTGATCGTGACTTTTTTTCGAACATCGTCACAGGTGATGAATCGTGGGTTCATCACATGAAATAGGAAAAACAACGGCAATGCATGGAGTGGCGCCCACCACCTCTCCTCCAAAGAGAAAGTTCAAAGCTGCACCCTGCGGGCTTTCTACTGATAAATGAAATGGTGTGACGGGGTGGTCCTCAACTACGTACACTCTGACTCAGAGTCGCAATATTAAAAGTTTTGGCTGGTTTCGTTGTCTAGGGGCTGGGATACGTGGTTGCAGCATTACAGGCCAAATACTGCTGACTCTACAGTATACAGTAAGAATACACACCTGAATCGAATGGTCGGAGGTTTCTATAACTCGGCAATTGCGAATTATGAAAGTAAGATATAAATTTATAAATGAAAGATTGCAATTAAATAATATCTGCAGGTACTATCTTAACGACTTTAAATGATGAATGCGATAGTAGAAGTACTTTTGAGAATGTGGTATATTTCTGCAAAATACTTATTAGTGTCGACGGTCCAGCAATTAAATAAAATATTAGTTGAATAACAGGGAAACAATGGATTCCTACTGCACGTAATTGGTTGCGAACAACAACATAGCTCCAGAGATATTCACTTCTAAATGCATACTTTGTCTTCACAGCTGAAGCCATGGAAATATCACAAGTGCACAAGTGGGCACTAGGAAATATTTCTATCTCCTGCGACCAGCGCAAACTGCTCCACTCTCCAAGTATGTCCCCACGACTCTCCGTCGCGCCTCCCATCTAGCACTGCCTCAGTCCTGTCCAGCACTACTCCTCCACTTCCATCCAGTTTCCCCATTAACGAGCGCTGTGACTGGCTAGAGCGCTCCCGTCATTTCTCCAATCCAATGCACACTCACAAACATATTGAAACACATACGAAATACTGGATTTACATTAAAAAAACTTGGACATTAAATAAATATTCCTACGGATGGACCATAAACGCGCTCTAACACACGTTATTAAATCCATAAACAAATCAAATAAACATATATCAAAGGAACCAAAAAAAAAAGCAGGCTAGCAGCCTAATGTCTCTGTGCTTTCTAAAATACAGTAAATAATTGACCAATTTCTTCATGAATAGTATATATCTGATATAAACAAAGACATAGACGAATAAATATATTTATAAGCATGCTGCTACCGTTCTTTCTTGTAACTGTGTAGTACTTCCGGCCTGACGCGATCGATAGTAATCGACCACTTTGACGTCCAATAACTCATGTACTAATCAAGTTACATGCCTGTAACTCATACCACTTTAGGTTTACACCAATAGCTTTCTAAAGACACGTCGATAGACGAAATCGGATGAACCGTTTAGATTCTGGAAATTGGTTGCTGGGTGTTATTTGATAATTTACAGTCAAATACTAAACTTTAAACTGATAAAGACATCGAAAATGTGATTATACCATCAGAATCGTCGTGCAAATAATGATAATGTACACGTTTCTTTTTAAGGTATCATGATTCCTATGGCTATTATTAATTTCTACATGAGCTGTGAAACGTCTGCTATTATGGTTTCACAAAGTCCACCATCTTTGGCACTCCCGGCATACGCATCTCTTTCATTGACACAAAGTACAGTCCTCGCGCCTGTCGCGCGGCCACAACTCCGAACTTAGAACACACTCAGGGCGCCACAACTCGCCCGTTACCTCACACCGCGCAATTCCTGCTGATTACCTTAATATGTTACTTATATTGCAATATATTGAACATGGCTGTGCTTCAGCAAGTGCGCATGCCAGAGCTTCAGTCCATTAGAAGTAACAGCCAACCAGTTGCAAAATACAGTTTTATTAAATCTTGACCATAGTTTCGACGGTTTTATAAACGTCTTCCTTAGAAGCTGTAGGACGTAAATACGTTATATGAAAGTAGCATTCTGTATAGGGTGGTCCACTGATCGTGACCGGGCCAAATATCTCACGAAATAAGCGTCAAACGAAAAAACTACAAAGAACGAAACTTGTCTACCTTGAAGTGGGAAACCAGATGGCGCTATGCCTGCCCCGCTAGATGGCGCTGCTATAGTTCAAACGGACATCAACTGCGTTTTTTTAAATAGGAACCCCTATTTTTTATTACATATTCTTATAGTACCGAAAGAAATATGAATGTTTTAGTTGGACCACTTTTTTCGCTTTGTGATAGATGACGCTGTAATAGTCACAAACATATGGCTCACAATTTTAGACGAACAGTTGGTAACAGGTAGGTTTTTTAAATTAAAATGCAGAACGTAGGTACGTTTGAACATTTTATTTCGGTTGTTCCAATGTGATACATGTACCTTTGTGAACTTAGCATTTCTGAGAAAGCATGCTGTTACAGCGTGATTACCTGTAAATACCACATTAATGCAATAAATGTTCAAAATGATGTCCGCCAACCTCAATGCATTTGGCAATACGTGTAACGACATTCCTCTGAACAGCGAGTGGTTCGCCTTCCGTAATGTTCGCACATGCATTGACAATCCGCTGACGCACGTTGTCAGTCGTTGTCGTTGGATCACGATGGCAAATATCCTTCAACTTTCCTCACAGAAAGAAATCCGGGGACGTCAGATCCGGTGAACGTGCGGGCCATGGTATGGTGCTTCGACGATCAAACCACCTGTCATGAAATATGCTATTCAGAACCGCTTCAAACACACGCGAGCTATGTGCCGGACATCCATCATGTTGGAAGTACATCGCCATTCTGTCATGCAGTGAAACATCTTATAGTAACATCGGTAGAGCATTAGGTAGGAAATCAGCATACATTGCAACATTTAGATTGTCATCGATAAAATGGGGGCCAATTATCCTTCCTCCCATAATGCCGCACCATACATTAACCCGCCAAGGTCGCTGATGTTCCACTTGTCGCAGCCATGGTGGATTTTCCGTTGCCCAATGGTGCATATTATGCCGGTTTACGTTACCGCTGTTGGTGAATGACGCTTCGTCGCTAAATGGAACGCGTGCAAAAAATCTGTCATCGTCCCGTAATTTCTCTTGTGCCCAGTGGCAGAACTGTACATGACGTTCAAAGTCGTCGCCATGAAATTCCTGGTGCATAGAAATATGGTACTGGTGCAATAGATGTTGATGTAGCATTCTCAACACTGACATTTTTTAGATTCCCGATGCTCGCGCAATTTGTCTGCTACTGATGTGCGGATTAGCCGCGACAGCAGCTAAAACACCTACTTGGGCATCATCATTTGTTGCAGGTCGTGGTTCACGTTTCACATGTGGCTGAACACTTCCTGTTTCCTTAAAGGACGTAACTATCCGGCGAACGGTCCGGACACTTGGATGATGTCGTCCAGGATACCGAGACCATACATAGCACACGCCCGTTGGGCATTTTGATCACAATAGCCATACATCAACACGATATCGACTTTTTTCGCAATTGGTAAACGTTCCATTTTAAGACGCGTAATGTATTACGAAGGAAATACCGACCGCACTGGCGGAATGATACGTGATACCACGTATGCAAAAAGATGAGAAAAGCAGCACTGGCAATAATGACGCGCAGTCTACGAATAAGAACGGCCACGGCTACAATAATAGCCATCACGATTGGTCGCGGAGTATCGACGGCACGTCTCAAATCAGCCACGCAAATCAGAACGACAATAATGGTGATCCGCAAAGCGGACAGGCATTCTTTCAAAGAAAGAATCGAAATAATAATCGGTACCATCCCATTATCATTTTATCGGAACGGGAACCGACATAACTACAACAGAAATCGAGGCAACAATAATCAGTGGTTGCAAAATAACCAAGGTATAAAGCTAGGAGGTCAGGAATTTGTTTTGATTCTGAAGAAGACAAAAGCGAAACACAGCAGACAACGCCGAGGAATACCAGTTACAATTACTGAGAATAGATTGCTGTGAGTGCATAATCATTGACAGTACTCGAAGCTTGCAGCTGAACTAAAGAACAACGGGCAAAACGAAACAGATCCTCCGCTCATACGAAGCAAATCCGATGAGGCGGAAACCTTATCGGTCTGTAACCTACCCCCTCACTTATCGACCTTAATGACAATGAAAAATTAAACCGCGTGCACCTAATGGAAATCGTCACAGAAGTTAATTTGTCGGTAAAGAGGGAGGAAAGGGTTACATCTAAATGAAAGGAAAAATGCAAATGAAATTGGTCGAAATTAATTTTGAGAAAAGGATAAAATTAATAAAGAAAGTAAATGAGCGGTCGTTACGTTAACAAATAATTGGCGTTAATTAGATATTTGAGATTTGGGGAAATTACGGTCGCCAGTCCTATGGACAACTACTATAATAACTGAAAATGAAAGATTAATGCACATATAAGTAGCACTAAAAGCGTGGCAACTGAAGGTTGACACGTGTTGTGTGAAAACTGAATGTTTGTCAGAAGCAATAAATTTCGCTACACTCTGACTTAATTTAGCAAAAGAATTAATAAAACCGGAAAATTGAAAGTTAATTTAGTGACTGAAATTAATAGTGAGCTTTGATTGTGAAGCACTACGAAATTCAGTAAAGTAAGGTTAGTCTTGGACTACCTCAACAATCATTTCAAAAGCTACTTGAATCTACACAATTTAGAAATAAGAGATTTAACTTTGAACTTGAATTAAATGATTCTGAACAATTAACAATAGTAAAATTTAGTACGTACCAAGCTGAGCTGCAGTCACAGGTAAGCTAAGCTATGGTAACAAAACTCGCACTCTTAATTTGTGCTTGTGTAATCTAAATATTGTAGCCAGCTATGAATACCTTAACTGAACTTTGAAATTAAAGCAGTGAAATGGAATGATATTACTTTAATGCTGGCGTTTGAATTTCAACGTCACTCGGGTTCATTCCAGAAAAGGAAGGGACCCTGCTTGGTAATGCAATTGGGACAATGAGCAACAAAGGTTCATGCTAAGTTGCTGTAATTTTTTGAGGAAAATGGAACAATTTTAAAATCTGAGGTCTGCCATACAGTTGCAAAACTTTACGTGCTTCCAGTCTTCCTTGTTGGTTGATTGAAGGTTTGAAGTCGTCGGTCGAGGAGGTGGCGACGGTCACTCATTGTCAGCCGTCGCTGTTGCGGAAGCTGGATGTTGGCGCGCCTTCTTCTCGACACTGTCACCAGGCGAAACGGGCTCTTGATGTGCGCTAGCTAATGCTTCCTGTCCGCAACACCATGTCAGAAACTATCATAGCAAGTCGAGCGCAATTCCATGCTGCCAAAACTCGAAAGCGCGGCAACTCGCGGGACTGTCACACAACATACCTGCTCCACAGCCCGACTTCCTTCTGGCTGTGGTCCATGCGGCAGAGTTCACACTACCAAAGATCCTAAACACTTTGGTTCTCTTCACGACCTATCGATGTAGTCGTTCGATAGCATAATTTTCCCTAGGTAATACATCGACACACACACACATATATATATATATATATATATATATATATATATATATATATATATATATATAGTAAAACAATTACAATATATAAAGATGCAGAAATGTCATATCTTCAGGTAACAAAATAAGAAAAAAAATTTACAGTACAATAGATGGAAATAGGATGATATGCATTTCCGGCGTTACAGGTCGTACAGAAAATGGGATTATGTACGTTACTGGAGAAATATGTCCATGTATTTTCATTAAAGCCTAGCGTCTTTAAAGATTATGTTTACCGAATGAGAGTTGTACCGCATAATACTTACCGCCAAATAATCCATTCCGTCCCGTGGTGATAAAGGGAGGCCGTCAAACAGGAGCACCAAAAGATGATACAGTGTCGTGTCACAGAGCCTTGCCTTTCGCCATACAGCAGAGGAGAGATGCACCTTATTCTTGAAGCCCAATCGATGAACAAAATAATTATTCCGGTAAGAACCAGGAGAGAAGTTTTACTATCACAAAAGGGATCTGAAGAAACATGTTGAATAAGGATTTTTGCTCAGATGTGATTTTGTCTTCATCTAATCTGTCTAATCTGTATTTATGATTTATGCTGAACCTGTCGCACTATGAAAGTGTACTGCACAATGAAGAATATTTGACATTAGAAGCAGTAATGATCTTCTAGTTTTATGTATATGCTGAATATAAGTAGAAGTTAGGAAGTTTTTCTAGGTGTTTTCATGAAAGTATTTTTATGTTGTAATAAGTGGCTCTATGTAATGAGAAATGAGTTGATGTGAATTTATTTTGAAATAGAGAATTGTTATGCAAAGCTATAGTGGCAAAATTTAAATAGCATAATCCATTATATGTTAAAAGGTGTGAGACCATGAGTTGTTGTTTGCGGGACAGGATTTTAGATTTCTGCCACATGCGATTTCGGAGGCATGTGTTATTTCCTGATCGCGGCCTGTATTGTTTGGATTTTGTTTATTTTTTACTCTTTGCCAATCCATACCTAAAACAGGGTTATTTCTTGGGTACATGGTAACAAGACGATAACCTAGGTACTGGTACTCAGTCTATGAAACGTAAAAATAGGGAGGTAAATAATTTTGTGAACATCAGACCACGAGCAATACATTGTAACAGACACGGCTAATATATATAGAAAAGAAAACAAGCACGAGCGACACATATCCATGTAAAATACGCCACCTGTAAGAAAGACAAATGTAAAAACTATGTCAGATAATTTGTACAAAAAGTAAATGGGATCCAGGAAACGAACAGACTTACGAGTTTAAGAAAAAAGGGACTCATTTATTTATGAGTGTTTTTATAAGTGGAGATTGGGACGTGAACAGGTGTACAAGGGTCGCAATAGGACACTCGAGCGAGTGACATTGCGAATCCAAAATGTATAAAGTAATAAAATGAACAGTGTATATGTCAAACTCACCGTTGTGAACTGCATGCTAACCAACGCAGTGAGAAGTCCTACGCACATGACTTGTCTTCGATGTGTACACGCGCGGTGACACATGTATCCGTACACAAAAGTGACTTAGTGAACTTAGAACTATTATTGCACTGGCGAGGTGATGGACAAGTACAAAACCTTCTCGTCAATAAACAAACACCGTGTGGAAGCGTGATTGTCACCACACACAAACTTTGTGATTATACGCTGAGTGTAAATTTTTTATGTAACGCCTCTAAGCAGTGACTGCACAGACGTTCTTGAAATGTCTGCGGTGATCACAAAAAAACACATACGAACACAGTGTGTGGACGAACTCAGCGAACAAGAACTCGAATTACTTTGTTTGAAAATACGCTATGATCTCCAAACAGTGGTGCAAACTACAAACTAGTGAGAAATAAAGTTCCCTAAACATAGACCTGGATCGCAAGAACAACGCACACGAAAGACAATGATGAAAGTGAAATATGTTGCACTAATGAAATTTTTTCCTAGTGCAGCTCTACGAGATTAAGTAAATTTTAATAGACCTGACACTGCTTTGCTTTGATTTTTGTGTGTCAACGGCCGCAGCCAGTGGTCACGTGCATGGAGCAAGCAGGAGCAGAGCCGTTGACACACGTTCCAGCTACGATGGGCGTGTAGCTGGGCAGCGTGTTTCCTGGAATCACCGCCAGAGGTCACCGCGCGAGACGACGAGTTCGCCGCCTCCTCAACAGAGCACGCCAAATTCAAGGTGTTGTGAAGTTTCAGTCTCAACACGCATGTTTCGTAGTTACAGACAAGTCCGTCAATATTCTTTTGAAAAATAAAAAAAGTGGAAAAAGGCTAAAGAACAAAAGACGATAAACTCAGAAAGAACTTATGTCTGTAATATAGTATTTTTGTATATTTACTGAAAGTTTTTTTACTCCTCTGTAACACATTGTATACTAATCTTACCACAGTTGAACCCTTATTCTGTATTTCTAGAGACAAAATAAGAAACAGGTGTTCAAGGGGGCAAGGAAATATTGTTTTCTGAATATTTAATGAAATATGCCCCAGACGTTTAATTAATGCTCAAAGACATTATGAACAAATTTTCTCTAAGTAAATAAATCAGCAAATTAAGGAGAAAGAGCCTCGATTTAATACAAGGGATGTATTTTTTACTATTCCGATAAAGAATGTTACAGAGAAATGTTTATATATTGACTGTAAAGCAAATTGAAGGCAGCCTTCGTAATTTGTTTTGGACTATGTAAAAGGAGGAGCTGTGAGCTCTCTCTCTCTCTCTCTCTCTCTCTCTCTCTCTCCCCTTTGTTTTCGATGGCTGTTTCGTAACATGTGTCACTCTCGTACTTGTAGCTTTTGGTTTTACGCTAATTTTATTTTAAAAGCCGTATTTGAATCAAGAAACCTATTTTCTTCTTCCATTAGTGTCACATCTCAGTTTATTAAGTTTTATTTTAGAACTTTTTCGGGCTACAGCGAAGGAGAGTTGCCGACGAATTATTTGATGGCCACAATTGAACGCTACTAGTGTTCAGTTGGCATCCACTTTATCAAAGTTTTATTTTAGCATCCCTGACATCTCTTTTAGCTATCTTTACTATCAGTATCCGGACAATGTAATTACGTAAACAGCGTAATTTTGAGATCGGTCACTGGCCTCTAAACAATGCCGTCTATCTACGTTCTCGTCGGTCTGATGGGAATCTGACGCCGGATGTCGGAATGGAAATCAATTAATAAGTAATTAAAATTTTTCTATGTATCACTCTAGCATTTCAGGAGCTTTGCCTCCAGCAGAGCTGATTTAAAAAAGTTTTTTTAAACATCAGTAATATTATAAGTTTCTATATGACGATTCGCAAGGTCGATGGCAGAAGACTTGTTGATGCAGCAAAAGGTGTCACCGCAACTGTAGAAAAGCAACGCTTTTATATGTCGTCCGAAGCAGGGGCAGCACGAAAGACGAGATCTCATTGAGCGGAAGGACTCTAAAAGCCGCTGAAATGAGAAAGTCTTGTATGAGAGCAAAAAGTCTTTTACGTGGGTATAGACGCAGTGACTGTGACTGCGAGGGTGCCTCCGTACTAAAAACAAAATTCTTTTTCCACGGTGAAAGACGCATATGACAGGAGAACGAGGGGATGCTGCTTCCTCTAAAAATGGGGGAGGCAAATAGCACTCAGGACACGGTAGCAGGGAAGCGAGTTTTTGAATGAAGATTGCTTGCCACTCACGGGAGAGGAGCTAGTCTTCGGAACAGTGCTACTATGACGAACGATCTGGCAGAACAGTGCCACAATCGTCTCACAGCGATGCAATGACGAAGGTTCTACGAGAGATTTAATCCACTTGGAAGGCACAACTGTGCGCTGTTGTTGAGTAGATGCTGACTGTTGACTGCAGTCAGCAAATGCCAAAGGCAGAGCCCGTGAGTGAACTCATCTACCAGACAGGCCGGCTCGGAATAAATCTCTCATATTTGGAAAGCGAAGCTAGAGAATTATTCATACGAGGAGACTTCAAAAAGTAAATTACACACGTCGTCCCACTCTAAGATCAATGTGGAACAAGAGTGTCGTTTTATTGTAAGAAGGTACATGTCTCGGGTTTCTCATATACACCGTTATGCTGCGGTGTGGATAACAGGGAAGAGTGAAATGGCACGGCAAGCGGAAAAGTACTCTGTAGTTGAAATATGCGGGACAGTACGAATTCTATTGTGAAAACGACTAAGTCACACACACATTCACCGTGAAATTCCGTCAGTATGTGGAGCAAAGGCAATATTGTGTCCAGCCATACGATAGTGAAATGTAGCCGACAATTTGACAAAGTGCTCACAGACGTAGGCGACGCTGATAGGGAAGGAGGGCTATAGACGCCGACCACAGTCGACAAAGAAACTGATTCGCAGGAATCGCAGTTTTTGGAGAATGGGGCGTTCACGTAGCGGTTCTCGAATGATTCCGTGACCAAGGAGGTGATTTCCACCGTTGAGTAAGTGAACGTTTCGAACGCTGTTTGCAGAGGCTTGGTAACTACGTTGAAAGACAGTGACATGTATCTCTGTCAAATTGAAGTGTAGTGCAGCATTCAGCAAAGGATATGTGGCCTGCCTCAATAATTTGTAAGATTTTGAAGTCCTCTCGTGAGTACCGTCGGTGACGTGTTTCGCGAGAGCCCTCGCCTTTCAGTTCTGATGAACCTCAGATCTTTACTGCCTGCTGCACAGCATCACAGACAAAGAGTGAAACTGCTGCCAACATACTATCATCTCACTGTATCTTATAGGAAACAAAAAGTGAGATTTAGCAAAAGCGTTCATTTTCTTCTAGCACCAAACAAGGAAGGGAATCTGTCATCTACCGCCAGTAATAACACATTCTATGCAATGCGCGCATTTTTGTATGACATGATATGGAGTTCGTAAACAGATTTAGTAACACATTGGAAAATTTATTTTTCATACTATGTTTTTAGCTCTTCACAACTGACACGTCATCGTAGTGTAAGTGAATGGAGACAGTTATAAGAACTAAGATGCCACAATTCCAACATATCAGAGATTTCTGATGGATGGTTGGTGGGTTGCTAAGGAGCTGATACTCTATAAGTTCAGGTAAGGATGAGACAAAGCCTATAAGCATATTTATCTATCGGTATTAACATGATTTCATATCTATATAGGAATCATATTATGTGTTAATTTGTCCTCGTAGTTGCACTAAGATCCAGATAAATTCTCCCTGTCGTTCTTGACTGTCAAACGTTCAGGTAAACTGCTAACCATCTGGACTAGTACTAAGAGCATTTCTGCGTAGGTGGGACTGACCAGAGTGATCCTGATGTACTTCCTCTGTTACGTACCGCTAGAAACAACTCAGCCCAATCGTGGCAGTTTCCAGCCATCGGCTCCGTCTGGCGCTGCGAAGGCGACAGTTCTTTGCTGTGGCCGGTCGCTGGTGCCTTTTTCAACAGTGAAGATTTCATTCTCATTGCCGTCTCCACTTACGGTAGACATAACTGAAATATTAATTTAAATGCAGGACAAGCATTAACTAGCTGTGATGTCCATGCTTACAATTCCCTTTATACGTACATCACTAATACTATAACCTACCGGGAGTCACGAATATGTGTGGAAACAATAGTTCCAGCTGTTCCCAGAGAAAAATAGCCCTTCGAGTTCCAGGGTTATTAATTTTATTAACAGCGCATCTACAGAGCGCAGGTAATAGAGAAATTAATCTCACAATTTCTGAGATGACAACAGCAAACTTGTAACTCCTGCCGGCCGGGGTGGCTAAGCGGTTCTAGGCTCTACAGTCTGGAACCGCACGACCACTACGGTCGCAGGTTCGAATCCTGCCTCGGGCATGGATGTGTGTGATGTCCTTAGGTTAGTTCTAAAGTTCTAGGGGACTGATGACCTCAGAAGTTAAGTTCCATAGTGCTCCGAGCCATTTGAACCTTGTAACTCCTGTACATTATTATCCACAAATAAAAATGCAGACAGTCAATTGCGGACCTTTATTGCTGCAGCTGATTGATCCGAATGGACATTTCATTAGAGTAATGAATGATAATAATGAAGACCTAATACTAACACATATTATTTGAAATGACCATTCACGGCACCCAGTTTTGCTGAAACGATAAGCTTACTTATTAACTTTGACCAGCTGAGGTAACGTTGGAGAACAAACCAGGTTCGGTGGTTTGTGTACTGTGCTTATGACATCCATTTACATTTCTATAAATCACTCACTACGTTTGTGCCACCAAAACGAAAAATTTTAATAATACCGAAGGATCGCAAACACTAGGCAAAAATCACTACGCATTTCTTATTTTTCTATAATGACACACAATAAATTTTTTTCTGCAATATTCAGAGTTTTCGTTTCCTGTCTCATTCACCTCTGCCATGGTCTAATTGGTAGTGGGAGTCACCATGTTAAAATGCGATTTCAAACAATGGTGGATTACGGTATTATTCACTTGGCTTTCCCAGAGTTGAAGGACGTGTTCTGTTGCGCGTTAAAATTTGTGACTCAGATGAGATCAGACACGAGACTTTCGTAATATTGTGCAAGCATCAATCCAACAGACACATCGTACCAAGAGAAATGATGCGAAGGAACGTTATTTTCTTAAATTTCATTTTGTCTACGAGAAGTCTCACCCTAATGGAGCCGCAAATATAGTTTACTTCACTTTCTTATCCGCCAGGAACAGCAAAAGTTTACAAGAAACATATCCACGAAAGAGCTCGTGGTTGTTTGTGTTAAATAGAACGTTTTTTTGCTTGAGAATTTCATCTCGATACAGCAGACGAAGGACGCGCCAGTGAACGCCATGCAGTATCAACAGTGATATGACCATTGCTACACATGACGCGACGAATACTGAAGGATGTGATCTACCATTATCATCAAATTTTACCTAAAATAAATAAGATGGCCGTAAGTTCGTGGTATTTTTGCTGGGCATGTTGTAACGCAGGTTGCTACAAGTGTATTTATGAACTGTAATTTTTTAGTTGAATTTCTAGCTCTGTTTCTGTAGTGACACACTGAATACCGCATCTTTGAAGGTTATGAAGAATGTTGTTTGATCAGATTGGGAAAAGTATAACATTCGTGACATTTTGTCCGTTTTCTGTATTCATAGGCGTGGTGACGATATATGGTGTCGTGTTATTTTCACTAAAAGAAATTACTGGTTGAGGCTCAAGGAAGAAAATCAGTTTTGAGGCAATGACCTTTGAGTCTACAGTGATACTGTTATGCATATCGTGGCACAAACGAGGTGTTTCCTACTATGAACTGCTTCCAGAGATGTGTCCAACGCACTTGTAGTCAACAACTGAACACTTTGCGATCACAATGAAAGTAAACCTACGAGGAATACTGTATCGAGTGTAGCTACTGATCTTGTAACCTGAAAAGTTTACCTACGCTTCTTACAGAATAACCACCAGGAACATGCGCTTAAAACTCCAAGTTGTGATGCACATTACGCACCGTGCCGTAGTTGCATTAGGGAGCATACGTGTCTGAACATGTAGAGTTAGAATAATCATTTGCTCCGTTCAGTCGCGCCGTAGTTTGCGGCTGCAGGTAGGCAACCGAATGAGCAGGAATGCAAAGCGGGTTGCCGTGTATGCGGCGTCATTGAATTGCACGCAGTCGCTCTTCTACCCTTATTACTGCTTGCTGCGTCACAAATATAGTCCATACTGAGCAGTTGTAAGGTCAGTTATAAAATTAGTGAGATTCTCTAATCGCTGGTATGTGTCAGTTTCCTCTATTTCTCGTAGCTTTCTCGCATCCGGCTCCTGGAACATTGGAAGTAGGTATAAATAACCCTGACTTAATGATCCACAGCAAAAAGGAGAGAGTGTGTGTGAGCTTTGTCAGGAACACATACTGAAACAAACTGTTTACAGAATAATAACATATTAAGTAGACACATTTCAACGTTATACTCACAGTTTTGTTCAAGATGTGATACAGAGTGGAAAATAATACATTTTACGTTTTAAAACATTTGAATAAATACTACATTGTACAGCGATACACGGTTGAAGCCACTTACGAACGTCTCATTACTTCTGTCACAGCATCAGTTTGTCAGAAGTCACTAAACCGCTTGTATTCACTTTGCAGAAAACAATATTACCCACATCAGCGTCATAAATAGGAAAATTTCGTTTACTTTGATAATCAATTAATGACGCTGCTGGTCCAGTATCGTCTGATTCGTATGCTGGATAGCACATCTATAATATGTTTCACATTCTACGAGAATATTCTCAGAGCTGTATACTAAAGAGGATGTAATACGAAAACTTCAATAATAACATGTCTTCGTGTCTGGGACTGCTAATGCACCCTATTTCGGTGGAGCTTGGAGGCAACTGATCTGAATCCTGGCAAGGGGGAGAGAGGCGATGGCATAACGTTCGTGAACATGTAAGTTCTCTAGGTGGCCAACTGCAGCTTAGTCTATGTATGCTTAAAAGATTTTCTTTAAAAATTTTTTGGAAAAAAGAGACCACTTATAGCTGCTAATCCTCGTTTAATGCGGAATCAAGGTACAACCACTTTTGCGATAGTCAGTCACATCTTCAGGTTAAATCTACAACAACATGTGTAGGAACCTGAGGTCGTCAAGTGAAAAAAAAAAAAAAAACTAATAATGCCTAGTATGAAGAAGATAGAAAAGTATTCACTTAGCTGGATTACTGTAAGGCACATATCCTGGCATCGTCAAATGCAATGGAAGTTGAGAGTCCCATCAATAATCTTAGATAATTATGAGTCATCACTGAAGGACATTCTGTTGTGGACCTGAGAAATAGGGTGGATAAAAGGAAGAACACGAAACTGTGGCACTAGCATCCCGTAATTATAGTACGGTAGCAACTTACCAGTGTTGAGCTCCTTAGAAAGAAAAAAACAACTATCTCGTCTTAGATGAAGAAATAGTAACATCGTGTGGAGACGCAGCCATTAGTAGGTCATAATGGAAACTGACACGGGTAGTGGGGCGTACGAACTTCGCGAGTAGTATTAGATGTTAGTGAAGGGCGTGGGAGTTGTGTAAGACCGCAGTACCTTATTTTTCAAAGATTAGGAGTCTTTTTAAAAATGAAATTGACATCCGAAGATGGCCGCGTCAGTTTCCGCCATGACACTAGCAGCTGCATCTGTGCACAATGTTAAAATTTCTTCATCGCAGCCGAGACAGCTATTTTTCTAAGAACACTCAGGAGTTCAACAGTGGTAAATTGCTACCGTACTATACTTCCGGGATTCTGATGCCACAGTTTCGTGTTCTTCCTCTTATCTGCCCTGCTTTTTAGATACAAATTATAATATCCCGTAGTGATGACCAGTAATCATTTAAGATTATTGCTGGATCTTTCAACATCCATTGCATCTGATGATGCCAGGATGCGTGCCTTATAGAACGCTGGGAGGTCGTATTGGTTTAATAGCTTAATGTAATCCAGCCAACTGAGTACTTTTCTATTTCCTTCGTGGCAGGCGCGATTAGATTTTTTTCACTTAATGGCCTCTAATTCGTATGTGTGTTGTTGTAGATTTAAGCTGGAGAGGCGATTCATTATCGTCAAACAGGTTCTACCTTGATTCATCAATAAACGACGATTAACAGCTACAAGAAGACTATAATTGTTTAGAAGATTTTACCACTAAAATTTTTAATTATGACGTTCTTGACCACAAGTCTCAACATCAGTATTTTGGGTTAAATGTCTAGCTTCAGCAGAGTTTTTTAGAGAGTGAGGGAAGGAACATTTTTGCTAGGAGCGACCCAGTACATTTCACTAGAGAGTTCACTAG
Source organism: Schistocerca nitens (assembly GCF_023898315.1). NCBI lineage: Eukaryota > Metazoa > Arthropoda > Insecta > Orthoptera > Acrididae > Schistocerca > Schistocerca nitens. Next base: position 553,064,943 of record NC_064614.1, read on the forward strand.
GGAGCTGTGTTAGTTGGAGTCTCTGATATCCACGAGCGGACGATCGATGAAAGAAAAAGTAATTGGCCTGTTTTACGGAAAGTGAGACTGAAAGCATGTGTGTACTGTTGTGGCGACAGAGTAGCTGATTGCTAGTGCTCGTTGGCGTTCAGAACAGCACGAAATTTGGGAACACTGGCATAGGTTGTTCGACTTAAGCAAGATCACAACTTCGGACGTATATGCTGTGAAGGATTTTAACTACTGCGAAGGATAGCAAACGTCTCAAAAGGGAGGGCGTATTTGCCACTAGAGAGCTCCAGCATTAGCCTGCCGAGACGACGCAGAGGAACGAAAACTTATCGGCAGTTCTGCCCTGTTGTAACAATTCCGAGCAGCAACAAATCCGCCGAGTGAGCTACGACTAACGAGATAGTTTGAATTACGCTATTGTAATAGTACTATTAAAGTCTGATTATGTTTAGGGAGAATGGTAGGGAAGTCTGCGGTGGTTTTTACTACTGGACGTTGTAGAATGTAGTCAGTATCTGAGATGTCAGCCCTGAGAATTCGACATTAGACGGAGAAAGTGGAGACACTATAGTAAACGTATTTCGAGTACATTGGTAAAATAGATTGGAATCATGCGCGTATTAAACATTAGATCGTAATCGGAACGGTACATAGTGAGGCTGACGGCATTCTTGATAGTAGGTTGGTTTTATTTTCCTATATCTGGTGTGTATGTGTGTGTGTGTGTGTGTGTGTGTGTGTGTGTGCGTGTGAGTGTGTATATACATATAACCCACAAGCACAATAATTTCCTTTGCAACTCATTGGTACCGATTCACATCAAATAGCCGTGTAAAAATCTTTGAGAAAAATTATCCAGAGGATGTTTCGACTAAACAATCATTAGATGTTTTATAGTGAGAACTTTTACATTCCATCTTTCGGTATTTGGGATCCACCACAGTAGTCTTCCAGTGGACTAGGCTCTGCGTCGAGGCCCATAGTTCATTTAATTCGTTCTCTGCATGATAACCTTTATCAACATAAACAGAGGACAAAGATACTCCAATTTTACGAGGTTATATCTTCAACAAGAATTAAGACAGAAAGTTGATGTAAATTTTAACTATCACTTCGAAACTAAAACATTACCTTGGTGCTAGCTGTAAGTTGACGGTTCATGTGACTGCCGGTTGGTGTCTGCATGATTACTCGTCAGATCGCTCCCTCCTGCATTAGCCAGTGTGCCTCGAGTGAAGATGATGATAATATGGTAACATAAGGCGTTTTGTGATCTCCGTTTCGAAGGGAGCAACTCAGTTACAACTGCGCGGTTTGTGTTTTGTCGAGAGCACGGCACTGCAGCTGCTGCAGCTTAAAGCATTCGCCGATGGCACTGGCAGTTTCTGTACACTGGGTCTTACGCTATGTAACTTGTTTTGTGAAGCTTAAAGAGTCCGAATATGTGCCACCCTTCAAGGAACTTTGGGTGAACGGCGACATCGTATAGCAACAACAGCGACAGCCTCAACCTCAGACAGCCTTACAAAAGTGTGCGACGAATTTGGCTATCGTCTGGATGCTGGTCATGCTTACGGTGGAGAGTACGTAGAACATCTCTGAAATCTAAATGAAAACTTTGATCATAACGAATTTATAAAAATTGCCACAAGGTTGCATACGTGTACTAGTACATGCAGAATACTTACCCTGCTGAAATCGGATAGTTCTTTTGAAAATAACAACTCTGTAGCCCTGTAACTTAGTTTAAATACACCCCAAGATTCTGTCTTCATTCATGTTGAAGAAGTAGTCTTTTAAGATCAGATGAATATTTCTAAGCATCCTATGCTACATACAGAATTATCGCGGTCATCTACACGAAATAGTAGCAGACGGCCGAAACATTAGGGCACGTCCCAAATGACATTCACGTTTTCACACTAGACTCTCATTGACTGGGAACAGTTTTTAGACACATTAGAATATTCATGTCATCGCTACGTGCTGTTGGTGGCTGTGTGATTATGTGGCATTGTAGCGGGGAGCCCCTCAATCTTGTAATTATTAAGGAACTTCACTGTGTTGGCCAAAGTGGTGTATTTATGTGGACTGTCATTGCAAACGACATGTAGGAGCATTTTGGTACCTAGGTAAGGCACTGTAACACTCTGCGAGAGGAGTGGGTTTCTATCTCTGTCCAACAATCCTGATTTTGAGATTTCTTCAGCTTGTCCAAATAATTTTAGGTTAATGCTCGGATCCTGTCTTCAAATCCCAAGGCCGATTTACATATTCATCCATGACCGCAAGATATAGTACTCTAGTGGAGACGTTGGCGAACCTATCGAGACAAGTCGCTCTCAGACGTGATTCAATGCTTTTTTTTTTCTCTTGTTAGTGAGAAATGCACCTAATGTTTGACGTACTCCCTGCTTAATAAATCAATGTACTGCGTCTAACGTTTATCCAGTAAGGTGATTCCATACCCGAAACGCTAGCATGAGTGGTCTGAAATATACGCTTAGCAGTTGCCATAATCTCTACATTCGACTGAAAATGTTTTCAGATCACGAATTACTGAGACCGATGACATTGCAGTTTGGTCTCTTTCCCCGAAATCAACCCAACCCCACGAATTACTGTACGTATGGAAAAAGATGAAAGTAACAGGGGGCCAACCATTTTCTCCTGGTGATTTGTGTAGTATTCTCAAGTTGTTACGATGTCGGCTGCCGGCCAGAGTGGCCGTGCGGTTCTAGGCGCTGCAGTCGGGAGCCGAGCGACCGCTACGGTCGCAGGTTCGAATCCTGCCTCGGGCATGGATGTGTGTGATGTCCTTAGGTTAGTTAGGTTTAATTAGTTCTAAGTTCTAGGCGACTGATGACCTCAGAAGTTAAGTCGCATAGTGCTCAGAGCCACTTTTTGGTGTCAGCTATTCCATACACTGTCGTCCAATGTGTCGCATACTCTCTCGTAATATTCATCTGTGGTTGGAGACTTGAGACGCCGTTGACGTAGACCACATAAGAAGAAGTGAACGCAATTATGTCGCCTTTAATAGCTTTGGTGGATAATAATTCAAATATGTCTTTCTAGTCTGACGATCTATTAAGATTAACACGTCTCACATCTCTCTATCGCCGGCCGAAGTGGCCGTGCGGTTAAAGGCGCTGCAGTCTGGAACCGCAAGTCCGCTACGGTCGCAGGTTCGAATCCTGCCTCGGGCATGGATGTTTGTGATGTCCTTAGGTTAGTTAGGTTTAACTAGTTCTAAGTTCTAGGGGACTAATGACCTCAGCAGTTGAGTCCCATAGTGCTCAGAGCCATTTGAACCATTTCACATCTCTATCACAATGTCAACCTGCTAGTGCCTTTGCCCTTTTCTTCTAAACACCGCGATCTCTTAGGTCTGTTCAAGGCTCAGCTGGTACAGCTTTGGACACATAAGGCAATGACCCGTGTGTGAGATCCGATACACTATAGACTGTTAATGTGTCAGGACTTTTGAAAGCAAGTCTGTCGTTAACGTCTTGTCGACGTTGTTATATGAGAGGGGCCACGATCTGGAAAGAACAAAGCATGGTATAGTCGTATCCCGTTCCTGGAAATGTGTAATTCATTCAGACTGACTTAGGAAAACTAAGAAAAACGTTATTTATTACATCTGGATGGGGATTCACTCCACCCAAATAATGTTTTAATGCCTTGAATGAGATTTCTCCTCTCTAGGAGTAAGTTTAACACATCATCAACTTTCTTAAATATTGCACTTTATTTCAGATTCTTGTTACTATAGTCGCTTCTGTTCCAATGGCTACAATGGAAGTGTAAGTAGGCTGTTTATGTTTTCTTATTGGCAACGTTACGTAGCGCTCTGTATGAAAATCACTGGCTGTGCTGTGTGCAGTCTGTGGCTAGTTTGCATTGTTCTCTGCCATTGTAGTGTTGGGCAGCGGCAGCTGGATGTTAACAGCGCGTAGCGTTGCGTAGTTGGAGGTGAGCCGCCAGCAGTGGTGGATGTGGGGAGAGAAATGGCGGAGTTTTGTTATTTGCAAGAATGGATGTTATGAACTCTTACATATATTATGACTTTTGATGACTATTAAGGTAAATACATTGTTTGTTCTCTATCAAAATCTTTCATTTGCTAACTATGCCTATCAGTAGTTAGTGCCTTCCGTAGTTTGAATCTTTTATTTAGCTGGCAGTAGTGGCGCTCGCTGTATTGCAGTAGTTCGAGTAGCGAAGATTTTTGTGAGGTAAGTGATTTGTGAAAGGTATAGGTTAATGTTAGTCAGGGCCATTCTTTTGTAGGGATTATTGAAAGTCAGATTGCGTTGCGCTAAAAAAAAAAAAATATATATTGTGTGTCAGTTTAAGCACAGTCCTGTATAATTGTTCAAAGGGGACGTTTCAGAAGAACTGAAACAAAGCTGTTATATTTCTGAAAATTTGGAAAATATCGTGCCAAAAATGTTTCAATGTTCAAGAGAACCATGGTCCCAAGTGTAATGTATGAGGATTCTTTTTATGTTAGGTACGATGTTTACACTAAACAAATGATATTTTTGGAAATAACTTTGTTATTGCGTGGCTATTATATTTTCTAGCATAATTTCTACCAATATTGAGAAACTTACATACGAATAACCGGTTTCTGAACGCCACCGGATTGTCCAACGACTGCTCTTCAGCCATTTTGGCATCATTGTCGCTGTCGCGGCGCTTATCGCCTACACGTTTTCTTCTGGGAATGTGAGGAACTCCATTAGGTAAGAACGAAATCGTTAAGCATTTACTTATTTGAACTTTTGGTTGAACCGTCTGCCACAATCTGCAGTCATGATGGAAGCTCACACACATTGCACCTCATCGTGAGCATTGGAGCATGGAAGAAAATTGAGTGGAAACATGTTTGGAGACTCATTATTTTTTTTCTTTTTAAAGAAGTTGCGTAACTTGAGAGCAGCAAAATAACACACTGTCCGAAAAAAATCGCAACATCAAAAAATAATTAGAGTAATGAAATTTCGGGAATACATTTATCTAGGTTACATATTTCAGTGATTAACATTTCAGGATCACTGGTTAATGTAAGCGCAAGGTAAGCCATTGCAAATGAGAAATGCTTGTACATTAATAATCGATGCAACCGCCAGAACGCAGAAAGCAGAGTGCAAACGGGCATGCATTTTGTTGTACATGAGCCGGCTGTCGGTTCGTGGGATGGAGTATCATGCCTGATGCACTTGGTTGGTCAGTACTGGGCTGTTACCGCTGATTGTGGATTACACTGGAGTTGTCGTTCGATGGTGACCCATATAGGCTCGATTGCAGATCTGTTGATCGAGTAGGCCAAGGCAATATGTCGACATTGTGTAGGGAATGTTGGGTTCCAACAGCGGTATGTGGGCGAGTGTTATTTTGTTGGAAAGCACACATTGGATTGCTGTTCATGAATGACACCATAACAGATCGAATCCCCAGATTGACGTACAAATTTGCAGTCAGGGTGAGTGGGATAAGGTGCGTGGGATAACCACGCGAGTCCTCCTGTTATCGTACGAAATCGCATCCCACCACAACTCTAGCTGTAGATCCAAAGGGTCTAGCCCGCAGACAGGTCGGTTGCGGGCCCTCGACTGGTCTCCTTCTAAGCAACATACAGTCGTCACTGGTACCAAGGCAGAACGTGCTTTCATTAGAAAACAATACAGACCTCCACTATACTCTAGATTTACAGTCAACCACCTAAACTTCAGCAATCTTACCGCAAAAATGATTATTCTCAACAAACCATAAGGATATTGGCACTTTATATTTTCTGTTTGGAGCATGAGCAGGAATAGTGGGAAAATCAATAAGAATACTTATTCGTGCTGAACTAGGTCAACCAGGATCACTAATTTGCGATGACCAAATTTATAACGTTATTATTACAGCCCACGCATTTGTAACAATTTACTTTCTAGTAATCCAACGTGCTCTCACTTGTTACCACTGAAGTCGCAAACAGCGGTGATTTTGGGGTCAATGGAATGCACACTACACGCTTCTGCTTGAAGTTGTCCTTGAAGTAATCGATTTGTCACTGTTCATTGTGTAACTGTGGCTGCTCAGACTGCTGCTGCAGAAGCAGTACCACGCACCGGAGTCATACGACGAACACGATGGTCTCTCCTCTTGGTAGTGCCACTTTGCCATCAGAGCCACGTACTCTTGCGACTGCAGCCTGGAACCGCGCGGCCGCTACGGTCGTAGGTTCGAATCCTGCCTCGAGCATGGATGTGTGTGATGTCCTTAAGTTAGTTAGGTTTAAGTAGTTCTAAGTTCTAGGGGACTGATGACCTCAGAAGTTAAGTCCCAAATTGCTCAGAGCCATTTTTGAACTCTTGCGACTGTACATTCCCGTGACCACAGCTGCCAACAATCATGTACAATGGCTACATTACTGTCAAGTCTTTCGCAGAAGAAACATCCAGCTACTTGTAGCCCTCTTACACGATCTCATTAAAACTCAGAGAGATCTGATAATGGCGTCTTATCGCCTTAAAGGCATTCGTGACTGACGTAAACTCACCGTTTCCACTCTCAAAGGCAACTAACGCTCACTACCGCCACAGCGTGTATTTATAGCTCACCTGATTTGCATCCTCAGAGTGGCGCGACTAGCGCTACTCTTACGCTACTGGCGCGAAATCTGAATGGACGTCATCTTTCAATTGTAGAAACACGCCTACAACCTTTAGTTTATGTCGCACAACTCCTTTTTGGTGTTGCGAAACTTTTTCCATCGGTGTAATAGCAACAGGCACACAGTATAAATTTATTCTAGACATGTTCCATCTTAAGCTACCACACCTTCGAAATCAGCGTCAGTGGTGAGAGCGCTTATAGGTGCATTAGCGATTAATAAACTGAGTACGAAAGGTAGTAGAAAGCCGTATAGTCTCCAATTTGCACAATTCAATTCAATTGAATTTATTAGCGTCCTTGTAGTACATCATAAGAATGACATAGGACTTGTCAATAAACATTACAATTTAAAATACATGTACACGAAATTTATAATTGAATTTACTTGTCACTTAGACATTACAATTTTAATAGAAGAACATTAACATAAAAATGTACAAGTAGGACAACAACATACAAAAAAAGCTGGTGATTCTCACGTCAAAGATTATTTCCATTCTTACATTAACACTGTTTCGCACTTTCATAGAAACAACAAGTTTTTAAATGTGAGCAATTACACGTATTTATTATGCCAGGGAAATATTAACTGCGCTTTTATTGTCAGTGATTCATATACTCTTCAATACTGTAAAAATATGTTTTTTAATTATCTTTTAAATATGTGCAATTTTGGTATTATTTTTAGTTCTTTGGGGAGAGCACTGTAGAGGATTTTGGGTTGGTATAGTACACTCTGGTGATACACAGCTGTTTTATGAATTTCTCTTTGCAAATCATTCCTATTCCTCGTTTTGTAGTTGTGAAATTCTCTGTTTAGTGTAGAAAATTCCTCGTTTTCTTTTAAGAAACATATGCTTTCATATATATGTTGAAACAAGTGTATTATAAATAAAAGGTTATATCTAAGTATGTCCTGTTAGAGGACCAACAGTGCTGGAAGTCAGATGTTCATAATATTTTCACTATGGAAAATACACTCCTGGAAATGGAAAAAAGAACACATTGACACCGGTGTGTCAGACCCACCATACTTGCTCCGGACACTACGAGAGGGCTGTACAAGCAATGATCACACGCACGGCACAGCGGACACGCCAGGAACCGCGGTGTTGGCCGTCGAATGGCGCTAGCTGCGCAGCATTTGTGCACCGCCGCCGTCAGTGTCAGCCAGTTTGCCGTGGCATACGGAGCTCCATCGCAGTCTTTAACACTGGTAGCATGCCGCGACAGCGTGGACGTGAACCGTATGTGCAGTTGACGGACTTTGAGCGAGGGCGTATAGTGGGCATGCGGGAGGCCGGGTGGACGTACCGCCGAATTGCTCAACACGTGGGGCGTGAGGTCTCCACAGTACATCGATGTTGTCGCCAGTGGTCGGCGGAAGGTGCACGTGCCCGTCGACCTGGGACCGGACCGCAGCGACGCACGGATGCACGCCAAGACCGTAGGATCCTACGCAGTGCCGTAGGGGACCGCACCGCCACTTCCCAGCAAATTAGGGACACTGTTGCTCCTGGGGTATCGGCGAGGACCATTCGCAACCGTCTCCATGAAGCTGGGCTACGGTCCCGCACACCGTTAGGCCGTCTCCGCTCACGCCCCAACATCGTGCAGCCCGCCTCCAGTGGTGTCGCGACAGGCGTGAATGGAGGGACGAATGGAGACGTGTCGTCTTCAGCGATGAGAGTCGCTTCTGCCTTGGTGCCAATGATGGTCGTATGCGTGTTTGGCGCCGTGCAGGTGAGCGCCACAATCAGGACTGCATACGACCGAGGCACACAGGGCCAACACCCGGCATCATGGTGTGGGGAGCGATCTCCTACACTGGCCGTACACCACTGGTGATCGTCGAGGGGACACTGAATAGTGCACGGTACATCCAAACCGTCATCGAACCCATCGTTCTACCATTCCTAGACCGGCAAGGGAACTTGCTGTTCCAACAGGACAATGCACGTCCGCATGTATCCCGTGCCACCCAACGTGCTCTAGAAGGTGTAAGTCAACTACCCTGGCCAGCACGATCTCCGGATCTGTCCCCCATTGAGCATGTTTGGGACTGGATGAAGCGTCGTCTCACGCGGTCTGCACGTCCAGCACGAACGCTGGTCCAACTGAGGCGCCAGGTGGAAATGGCATGGCAAGCCGTTCCACAGGACTACATCCAGCATCTCTACGATCGTCTCCATGGGAGAATAGCAGCCTGCATTGCTGCGAAAGGTGGATATACACTGTACTAGTGCCGACATTGTGCATGCTCTGTTGCCTGTGTCTATGTGCCTGTGGTTCTGTCAGTGTGATCATGTGATGTATCTGACCCCAGGAATGTGTCAATAAAGTTTCCCCTTCCTGGGAAAATGAATTCACGGTGTTCTTATTTCAATTTCCAGGAGTGTATTTTCAGTCATCCATCATTGTTACAAAATTTTTATCAGAATGTAAATTAAAAGCTATGATTTGTAACAGACATTGATAACTGCGGCACAAATTTAGAATTAAATAATAATAATACAGAGGAGGTAAAAGTATCTAACAAGAACACGAATACACGTTACTTTGCAGTTTGTCTGATTTTGATATTATTCTGCCTTGAAGTTACAGATGGGTGATGTTACATAATTGGTTAATGGAATTGTAAAGTTGTAGTATCAGCAGTGTCAAACCTTGCGGAATACGATGCTATGTTGATGTAATTTGTCAGTGTATCGACTTGAAGGTACGTAATGTTGCTCGTCTCAGTAATTATTTCTCAATAGAGACATTAAGAATAATTACAAATTAAGTAATTGTTCTTTTACTGCTGAGGATAAAAACTGTAGAATGCACCATTGAGAGAATATTGCGACTGGAATACAACGAACACAAAGGAACAGAACCATCGGCATGCAAAAAAGGAAGGAGGGAGGGAGTGAAACGCGATTATGTATCGGGCTATTTGTAATCGTAGATGAAATGAGTGCTCTGGATGAAGAAAGTTGATTTGAATGGCAGTTAATGCCAACGCGAGAACACTAAACGAAATTAGCATATTTTAACCACCCTTTTATGGGCTATTAAGGCGGAATAAAAGTGCTGCGTAATTTAAAGTGAGCGGTTTAAGGCTTCAAGTTTAAAAGAAAGACATTTAAATGCAAAGCTCTCCTCGATTAAGTTAATGGCCCTCGTAAGCGTGGCTCGTCGTGGCATTAGATTCAAGACCAGATAACAGTTCCCGTTTTTGTTATCTGTCAAGTTTACCGTGTACATACTATCAAAATTCGACCTATGATATTCGCTAAATTCTTTGAAGGGTAGCGAAGAAGTACGGAGAAACTTCATTCTCTAAAAGTTCAAAATTGTGATACTAAGTACTACATTACGAATGGATGAGAATATACTAAATATTGAAATGCTATACGTCCGAAGATCTGTTATTTACTGTAATAAAATTATTTGTTGGAGCACAACGTTAAAACTCAGCAACCTATTCATGTACAGTCGTAACCTAACATGAAGAATGTAAATGTAATCTTTAGGTTTTTATTTAAGATACCAGTACCTAAGCAGATATGAAGTTTTGCTTCTAACTCATCCGCATCTCCAGGTATAAACAACTTTTAATTAGCTCTTCCAGTTTCCTTGCTTGGTGTTAGCTCGAACCTGGCTAAATTTCGATGTTTCGAAATTTCTCCGCCATTCTCTAGTTTAATTCAGAGAAATTTCATTTTATTTTAATTTGTTTCCTATATTTGTCTTTGGCAGGATCATACAACAATATTGAGACAAACATTAATATGTGTCTAACATGTACGTCTTTTCTACAAGCTTTATGCTCGTCTTTTACGTTTGTATAACAGCATGTATAAGCGGCAATGGGTGTTCATAACGGTTCATACTTCACACAGAGGGGCCGCAAAAGCTCTAAGGCTCGGGAAGCAGTTGGCAGTGAGACACTGTGCTTAGCAAATTGATTCTTTGGTCTTTTCTTTGATCTTGTCTGTATATGAAATTTCGTCCGTATATTTGATTTAGATGGGACAGTTTTACCGATCGTTTCCTCTTTGAAATACAGCATCACAGACTGTAGTGTCTGGTAAGTATGGGATGTAATGTAATTACTAGATTATATCACATTAATACCGATGCGCTTAAGATTCTGAAGTAGAGGAAAGTGTGTGCAAAGTTTTGTCACACACATCTTGTCTCCTGAACAAAAATAACGAAGCGTATACTCCTGCCGCAGACTGATTGAAATTCAAAATGCGGACAATTCTTTTCTGTAAAAAATCATCGCTAGTGATGAGACTTGGTGTTGTCACTATGAACGTACCACAAAACGATGGAGTGTAGAAACACACACGGAGGGTCAGCGTTTTGACGACTTAACCGAAATTCAAGTCAATGTGACACGCGGGCTGAAGAATATCCAAAAGAAGACTGATAGTTTCACATGGCTGTATGAGCGTTCTGTGCGTTGTGCATAACTAAGGATGAATAATTAAAAGGTCTGCCGGATTAAAACCATTATCTTAACTTTTCTCTATTTCCATTAATTAAGTCTCAAAACGTTTCCGACTGATGGTGTATTTATATGTACGAAGTAAGAATGTGACTCTCTATAAGAAATTTGCTATAACAAATAGTAGTTCCTGTGATAGATAAGGGAATTGCAACCGATATTAGATTTAAGGCACAGGAAATATTCAATTTTTGGTCTACTTGTTATAGAATTACAATATGGGAGAGAGTAAATATAATGTACAGGATGGCGGGTATGGGCAGGCGGTGGGCGTTGTGGAATAATAGTGTGAATTTTAGAGAAAGGCCATTTATTGGCTAAAGCATGATGAACGGGGCTACATAGGCCTAGGGAGGTGAGGGTGAGCCAGAGCTTGCAATTTGGCGAACATTGTTCGCGAAGCTACCGAAAGTGGTTGTCTGCCAAAACTAAGTCCGCAGTGCCGTAGCACCAGGAGAAGCGGGAGATGTTCAATGCTACAGGGCGCGCCTCCGACTCGCGGGGTGAGCAAGAATACAAGAGAGCGGGCCCGGCGACGGGCGGCCGGGTATATTCGACGCACCACGCGGCTTCCTCCGCCCTGATTGGTCAGGACCGAGCAAACCGTGCGGGCGGCATGGAACTTTCCAGAGCGTTGCCTGCTAAGCGACGCCTGGGACGGCGTTACCTCGTCAGCACACGAGAGAGGCGCGTGAACAAGGTGCCCTTTCTCGGTGCTGACTTCCTGTTACTAGACCGTGGGACGAAAGAATTTACAGGCAGCTAACACTGCCGGCCGTGGCTTGGCCGTAATGGAAAAATGAAGCTACCGGTTTGAGGCTCATATAATAAAGTAAAATCCCTTATTGTCTGGCTCATCCTTTACATTCCTCCCCCTTCCGTGGGAGCGGAGAACGTACGTGAATTCGCTCAATGTAATTATTATTTGAATGTAAACAAATTTATCTTGCAAAAGAAAGTGAACATCACTTGATTAAGAATGGCCCTCACAGAAGACGGCTGGGGTCTTAACCTATGGGAGGGTGTAGAGACTCTAAAGACCTCCTAGGGGTCGCAAAGGGACTTACATCAATAATATTGTGTGTATACAAGAATCATCAAAAACATCAGAACATCATAAAACATCAAAACATACAGTGTGTGTTAGGTAAACACGCTAAGTGTTCTTGCTGCTAAGATGAGATAAAAATGTCTTTTTTTTTGCTTTTGTTTGAATAAGTTGAAAATTTAAACACATCACCACTGATGAGTCACGGCGAGGGCGACAGACGCGAGGCGGCGAGGTGTGTTGTCCTCAGCGGGCAGCGCGCAGGCTGCCGGCGGGAAGGGGGCGTGGCCGTGGCCAGGTCCGTGCACTGGAACTCAGCGCAGGGGGGTATGAGGGGAGATTCACACGTTTCAAACACTTTAAAAAGGGGAGTTATCACTAAGGGAACACTTCACTACACTACACTAGTTTTTCCACATTACTTGATATTAGAATTGCACTCTTAAAACTAAGGGAGGGCACATGCCTGATAGGTTCTTGTTTTCTCTTTTTTGTTTAGTTTAGTTTGTGGCTGTTTGCCATTCATTTAAGTGTGCCAACAGGCGAACGTAAGAAATTTGTCCTTTTTTAGCAAGTCATCAATTGACAATAGGTGATTATTTGATTTATTAGATAAAGCTGGCAAGTTAGCTGACAGAGGAATCATGAATAGGCTTTCAGGTATAAAAAAAAAACATAATTAAAGAGGTGTGAATACTAAGTAAGTAAGCCGTAGTGGCATGAAACGTCATTAATGGCGTTCCGACAGGAACCGTTTGCTAAAGGTCTGCGCGGAGGCTACGTCAGAGTGGCAGCTGATTGCAAGGCCAAACTCGCGCTACGTCAGAAAGGCGCGCGGCAGATAACTTCAAAAGGCAGCGCCGCGTCAGAGCTGCACGCGGCATCTGAGAAGCGAAGTGCGCACGTGCGCGGCGCAGGAAGCATGCGTCAGATGTAAGAGCGAGAAAGAACGATGAAGCTTACTGACGCTGTTCACTGCGGTGTCTGCATTTTACACTCTCTCGAAAGGGAAATAGATATGCGTAATCGATATGGTTTATTCACCGATGACAAACAAAATAGAAGTGGGATTACGCGTGTCATCACGCTAGACGCGTTGTTACCGTAGGTTCTGTTTAAAATTACATAAACATACATAAATGTAGAAATGAGGCACACAAGTATCATATCAAATTGTTGCAAATGCCATATCAATAACAAACAAAAAAGTTAAATGTCTCCTTGGGCTAACCATCCAAGTGTAATAACATTCACATTTTGAAAAGAATTTTCTCGTAACTCAATATATTTGCTGAACACCATAAATGGAGACTGACCAAGAAAAATGACACCAGTTTGGTGCAGGTGGGGCGTAGATTGTGTCGTTGGAAGTCAAGGCTGTTGCTAACGAGAGGGGGGAAACAAAACTCGACAAGAATCTAGAGATTTCCATAGTGGAAACAGAAAGCGTAAGGAATTGGATTAGAAAATACTAAGTTGAGCGTAATTTCTGAAGGACATTTCCTTTATGAAGGTACAGTGCAAGGCGCATCGTTTACACGACGTTATCGCCTACTTAACTGTGTATACGACAATTCTGCGATTCCAAAATAGCTGCTTCATACTTCTTCCTCAAACTCGACATCTCTTACATAAAAAAAAAAAACTTTACTGTGCGACAAAATTCACCGTCTTCATCCTCTCAACATCTTGCAACAAAACCTTACTTTGCGACCAAATTCGCCGTCTTTATCCTCTCAGCATCTTGCGACTAACTTTCCTTTGCGACCAAATTCGCCGTCTTTATCCTCTCAACATCTTGCGACTAAACTCGACGTCTCTATAACTCCGTAGTGCTGGCCTCATTGGGCCCAGCTGGTTGCTTAAAACTCCGTCTATCATTGGTTATCTCGCAGTGTCCTGGGACATGTCATACAGTTAAATGCTACTACTTCAGTAGTCGGTATTCCTTCGGAAAATACAATGGGGAAACAAAGAAGGCTCAAGGTTTTGAACAGAGATTTCCGCTTACTGGCGTTTAGCTGCGGGCTAGACGCGGTTAACATCTGATGTTGCCTGATCAGCTGTCGTCAGAGAGCACGGAACACTGTTCTCGTGAACTCTTCTTCGAGATGGAAGATCAAAGTCTGGGCTGAATAGTTTTGTGTCTGTTGAAAGTTGACAGATCAAAGTGGGTAGGATGGACTGTGCCGCGAAACTGAAAAGTGAAGAAACGACACAGACAGCTGAGGGACCGCGCGGGTGCCAGCCGCGTCACGTCAGGTACGTGCCCTCGCGGGTGCTGTATTACTTTTCATGTGTTGTTCTGTTGAGAGAGGAAAGATGAAAGTGGGTAGGATGGACTATGTCGCGAAACGGAAAAGTGAAGGAACGACACAGACAGCTAAGGGACCGCGCGGGTGCCAGCCGCGTCACGTAAGGTACGTGCCCTTGCGGGTTTGGTTCTCTTGTTCATCCAACAGACTAGGTATATAGCCAAAACTTGCTCGTTCTGGGGGTGTGATTCACTCTGTTTACGTTATCTATCACGGGGGTAGGCATGTGGTATGTCCCTCCAAATAAACATTCAAATACAAATGAAAATAAAGCATGGTTACATCCTAAATTACCCTTCCAAAACAATTTATCACCTAAGACATCATTATTATTAAACAAATAATTGGCAGTACTCGGGAACTTACTCTAGCATACTTGAAATCCTACAAAATGATTATTCTCATCAATATAGTAACACAGTGACACATGGGAACACTAGGTTGATACAAATACTAAATTACTGGTGCTGGCAAAACTTTAGCAAAATTCTCTAAATAGGTAGTAATAAAACAGTCAAAATGAACAACAATAAGATAATACATGGACTTAAGTAATTGGACACAAGTAATTAGACATAAGTAATTGGCAACTCGTCATAGTGATACAAGCGGTTGCACAACCGCAACAAAAGCAAAAGTTCAAGATATTATTTCCTTCAAACAAAACTTCCTTACTCTCCAGTTACATTTCGTAGCAAAATGAATGTAAGCATCCCTTGGTATTCCTTTATGCTCTCGTTTGTATTTTCATTCGAACTAATCTTTGGTACTTCTACCCACAAGAAAACTGTCATTAAGTAATGGCAATGTTGTGTGTAATGCTGTGGAATAGTGTGATGTCACGTTAATACTTCCTTTAACAAGACTCTGATGAAAAGTGGTTTTGTGTCGCCTTCAATGAACAGACCAATAATTATTAAACATGTGATATGCTGTTTGCTGTGTTGATTTGTTTTTGCAAATATTTGTGATTATCAGTCACCCAGTCAATCGTTCAAGGATATGATTGTTGTTCCTTTTGTTAATTCTCTCACTTACCTGCTTCCATATAATCAAAATTGGCGGCTCGACGAAGCTGGTTGCATCTCGAAGACGTCGATATGACTTACCTGTCGGTGCTTTGGTTTTCAATAAAATTAAAGTTCATGTGTCATATAAAAAGTGTGTAGGGAGCAAAGTAAGTTCCTGACTATTGAGAATGTGCATAAAGTTATTCAAAGGGTTCGTTATACAATGGTTAAGTATTTCTGTGTTGAGATTCAGTGCAGCTTGAGGTGCTAAGGTGCGACAGGCGTCGCCCTCGTGAGATTGTAAGTTGCTGACAGTACAGCTGACAGTACGGCTGCGTCCGGTTTCACTGGCTCGGCAGCATAACTGGCGTTCACGCTCGGTCCGTCCTCTTGCTACGCGTGGAGTTTAGTCTCTCGGTACTGTCACTAAATTTCCTTCCAGAATTATCTTATGTTGTTCACGACAGTTATGCATGGGGGATGTTCTTCTCTAAGGGACTCTAATAACTTCAATCGTTAGAGGTCACAAAACTATCGGGTTCCAATTATTTTATTTAAACACTCTGTTCTTCTAAAATTTAGGTAACTGGCAGGTGTTAGGCTTCTAGATAAACTGTATTTTGCGATGGCATTCCAAACCCAATTCTTTGGCTAACGCGTTTCCCACACAGCGGTCGTTTACAGGACAGATATAGCGACAAGTGCCGGCTTCCTTGACACCATATAGATCCGTTTATTAACCGTGGTGGTAATACAACATAGCCGGAGATCGATCTGAAATTCCAATGTTTTCTAATCCTGATAGTTTCCACAATGCGTACCAGGAAAAAGTTCTCTCTCCGATTTTGTTCCTTACTGAAAACACGGGTAGACATCAAAAATAGATTCCCGTCTTTAGATAAGACTAATAAAATCTGTAGGGCAATATTAAGCTGGTGATTTTATTTCTATAACTATCCCTTTAGGTTTGCTGTTTAAACTGCAACGTACGAATGTACGAAGGTGTAGCGTGGCTGACGCACGTGGCGAGCAGAGCGAAGGGTGGGTGCGTTGGAGGGGCGAGGGGAAGGTGCAGATGCTGCACGTGCAAAAGACAGAGGTGGTGGGTGGGGAAGGGGGAACTGCAATGGCCGCTCTCTCGGCAGGCAGGTGAGAGGGAAGGGAAGGGGGCCGCGTCGCCAGCTGACAGGGAGGGGCGGGACTCGCCGCATGTGAACAGCTGTAGACAACAGCGGCGGCATTTACGCGACTCCTTCCGTGGCATTTAATATACAGAAATACGTGGTACCAAGAAAACTTACCTTGTCTGTTCACATCGCATCATGAAAACAACAAAACAGCACTTGAGGAAGACTCCTTTTCTTTAGAGTAACATATTGGTTGTTTAACTTGGACATACTTATTCTTGTTATTATCGTTGTGTGATCATTTAGCGACACATACATGTAATTGGGCGTATTTCAAAGGACAAGTAGACGGCAGCATGTAGTCACTGATCTACTGGCAGTTACGAAGGCGTATTAGTATCATGTTTTTATGGTAAAGCTTTAATACCTGTGTTCGTGCACTATTCACTAAATTAACAAGTGAAATGTGAATCCCTTTGAAATATACAAGATTAACTGATTCTTTCTCTACGTGTTCTTTTGACAAGGACAACTTTCCCCTTAATTCCATGATTAAAAAATGGTTGTGTTTTTAATTCTCGACTGCTACGATAACATTACTGGAGACGTTAAATGACAAGACAAAATGATTACATAACTTCCATCACTTCCATTAGCATGTGACATCATAAATTCTATAACCAGTTACCAATGGTTGCCAATTCTTATGTCTACTTATAACTAACATGCACAATTTAATTAAATGTATAGTAACTACGGTGTTTTCCGTCAATTGATTCTCTTGCTTCATGCAGGACTTTTCCAACTGTTTACATACCATTTCAGACCTACTTTCTGGCACGCAAATTATAGGGGTTTGACCTTAGAGCATATCTACGTTGCTGTCTAGGCGGTTGTATTACCTTCTTCCTTGTTTTTTTGGGTGGAACTACTGGCGTAATAGGCCGAGCTTCTCCGGTCGGAATTTCGTGCTGAACCAAATCCGTAGCCGGTAGAAACTGCCTCTCTTCAAACAACCACGAAAATTCCTCTAATACTGGCTGCAACATTCTTTTCTCCTCACTGTTTAAATGACCTAACTTCTCTGCAAACTGACTCCTTATCGTCGACGCGACATATCGCACTTCTCTAACTGAAGATTTCTTTCTTCTCCTTCCTTTCTCATCTTTATTTCGCTGCTTCTCAGCTCCTCTTATTTCCTCAAAAATTTCCTGACCACTGGCAACAATAGTACCCTTCGCTATCACAACATCTTCTACACCAAAATTATCTATACTTACTGGTATCGCAAAACCCTTCTGTCTCCTTTCCGGTCGGCAGATACTTCTCTTTATATGTACCGACTGACGATCTAAATCATCATTCTGGGTGAGCGGGTCAACCAGAATGTCTGTCTTGGGCTGTTCTTGATTTTTGACATCTATCCAGAGAATCTTCCCACTTCCGCCTTTTATCCTCACAGGGTCAGTGGTTTTTATCGCCCACATCTGCGGTTTTATGGGAGACTGCGAACGGCGCCTTTCGCAGCTCCCTCGCGTCTGACGGGGGTGCGCACTGCCAAATCGGTGAATTGCTTCGCCGAACTGCACAGTTCGCGTTCGATAATCCACTATCCCCTGATAACGGTGCAAGAAGTCATTCCCTAGTATGATGTCAAATTCACCCTTCTTTAGCCTCACTACCTCCATCCTCTGACTGTATTTACCACCGTCTATTTGCAGATTCACTACACACGAACCTGCAGGGACAATTACTTCCTCTCCAAGGCCACTGATATGGTACCGGGGTGGCTGTAACACCCTTCGATCATTTTTCTCCACAAACAATACACTAACTTGAGCACCAGTATCAACTAAAATTCTAACTAATTTGTTCCCGAGTACGCCAACTAGACTAACGTGTTCCACCTCTTTACATTTTCCAGTCCTAACCGGGTGTATCATTTTTGTCGGGGGCGCGGGTGGGTGGCGGAACCTGCCCCCCAAGCGTTTCCCTGATTCGACCCCACGTTGCGGCGGTGGCCGCGCATCTGATTAGAAAATGGAGACTTTGTGGGGCAAACATTATTAGCATGACCTACTGTCTGGCAAATAGTGCAATACGGCGCGCGACAGCGCATTGCCGTATGGTTGGGCTTCCCACAACGCTGACAAAATACTTCTTTTGCTGGGACCGGTACTGGGTCCGGCGGGCATGGTGCCGCAGCGCAAAAACGCAACACCTCTTCGCGAAGCATTGCCAAACGAACAGCTTCAAACAGAGAAGTGGGGGAGGCTGCTTTGACTTCTCCTCCGATGCGGGGGTCAATACCGCGAACAAATGCATCAATTGCACGCGCTTCCGCTTCTGAGCGCAAAATTCTGTTTTCACTGGCATTTCCACCTAGCTTGTAGGTACGACAAGACACTGCTCGTATGCGATCTGCAAAGGCATCAAAATCCTCATTAGGCTTCTGCCTAAGGGTTGACAATTGATCCCTGTAATATGCGGTACCTCTGGTATCGGAATAGCGCGTAGTCAATCCGCGGGCCAATACTTCAAATTCGTGCGTGTCACGTAATTCGTCCACCGTTTCTATGAACATTCGGGCTTCCCCTGTCAACTTCAGTCTGGCTACATTGACCAATAGATCGTCCGGCCAGGCACACGTGCGACCCACATCACGAATATTTTGTAAAAACATAGCCACATTTTCGTGGGACTTCCCAGAAAACGTGGGGATGAAATTAGCCGCAGGAAAATTACTTACAGTCGCCATGTTAGCAGAAAGTGTGGCGTTTGTATTAGAAACAGAATTAGTGTTAGTTGCCTCTGTTTGAGCATTTGTTACAGGGGTGGAGCTAGCCACAGGTATGGAAGTTCGCGCACTAGCTTCCAGCGTCTGTTTCAAGACGCGGTTTTGCTCAAGTAGCTCCAGATTTTGTGCGAATAACTGGCGCATTTGCGAATTTATGGCCTCGAGCGGGTCTTGCGAGGCGGGTGCCTCTACGGGGGTATCCCGTTCCGTCGCTCGTGTTCCCATCGGCATGTTTACAATATTATGGGACGCTAGTGACCAGAAAAAAGTAATGATTGTTACAAAAAAAGGACGGCCACAAAGATTCTCAATCCAGCGGCGGAAGATCGTCGAAGCTATAGTTGTAAGCATCGCGGCGACTTACATGGCGATGGAGGCGGTGCGACGCAGTGGTGGCGGCGACGGTGGTCGGCGGGCGGCAGCGACGGCGGCGGCGGCGTCCGGACCCTCGGGCGGCGGCAAATGTGTTGGCGGCGGACGGCGCTGGCTCGGCCGGTCGGCGATGGCGGCAGGCCCCTGGCGCGTCGGTGACAGCGGCGGGCGGTGGTGGATGGCGCGGCGGCGGCGACGGCTGGCGCGGCGGCGGATGACGGCGGCCCGGCCGGTCGCGCAGCGCAGCGCAGGCCCCTCGAACTCAGGCAGCGGGCAGCGCGGCGGCGTCCGGCTCACGTGGCTGACTAGCGTGGGCTGCCTCGCTGCAGCGCGCGCCCTGTGCGTGTTTAGTGGAGCAGCCACGGCCCACGTGGAGCAAACGTGGCGGCCGGTTGGCGCATTCCATGCGCGAAGTGTACGGCGTCTTGCCGGGAGGAATTTACTGTAGCGACAAAGTCACTACGGGAACGGATCCCACTTCTGACACCAATTTGTACAGGATGGCGGGTATGGGCAGGCGGTGGGCGTTGTGGAATAATAGTGTGAATTTTAGAGAAAGGCCATTTATTGGCTAAAGCATGATGAACGGGGCTACATAGGCCTAGGGAGGTGAGGGTGAGCCAGAGCTTTCAATTTGGCGAACATTGTTCGCGAAGCTACCGAAAGTGGTTGTCTGCCAAAACTAAGTCCGCAGTGCCGTAGCACCGGGAGAAGCGGGAGATGTTCAATGCTACAGGGCGCGCCTCCGACTCGCGGGGTGAGCAAGAATACAAGAGAGCGGGCCCGGCGACGGGCGGCCGGGTATATTCGACGCACCACGCGGCTTCCTCCGCCCTGATTGGTCAGGACCGAGCAAACCGTGCGGGCGGCATGGAACTTTCCAGAGCGTTGCCTGCTAAGCGACGCCTGGGACGGCGTTACCTCGTCAGCACACGAGAGAGGCGCGTGAACAAGGTGCCCTTTCTCGGTGCTGACTTCCTGTTACTAGACCGTGGGACGAAAGAATTTACAGGCAGCTAACACTGCCGGCCGTGGCTTGGCCGTAATGGAAAAATGAAGCTACCGGTTTGAGGCTCATATAATAAAGTAAAATCCCTTATTGTCTGGCTCATCCTTTACAATAAATTAAAGAGAAAAAACATTAAATACATACACAATTGCACATAGTACAAAGTAAAAAGGTTTGTTTTGTACTATTACACAAATGTTGAATAAGTTCTGATAAATATTTCAATTACTGGTTTGTTGAACTATTCTTTCTGTTTTGAAAAAGATGTATAAATGACATCATGTGCGAGTGCTGTAGCCAACAAGAGATCAGGCTTTGTAAGTTGTCGGATTAAAAAATAAAGAAAAAAATAGTTCCTGGTCTTCGTGAATGCAGCGGTGCAACTGGTGGTATGTCCACAGAATACAAATTTTTATTGTTTTATTTTGCTCTTCTCCGAGAGACGAAAATAGGAGAATATTGCTATTCTGATTCATCATATCAGAGAGTCTTTGCATGTCATGCCATCCGGAAATAAAGATCCAAGACGACAGTGGTTTATTTAGGGAGATTGAAGTATGTTAGCAAACGTGGTAAGCTACACCAGATGCCATATCCAGGCGACAGTACGAGTCCCACTGTAATGCAAAGTAGCTGCTGTGGGTAGTCTTGCCCTGTGTTCCAGGGACCAGTCAGCAGCGGAGTAAGCGCTAACTTGCCAAGTTTCGCTTCGACCACCAGCGAGGGTGTGGCCTCGGGCACAATAGGCGGCTCCCTGTGGGGTCCTTAACGGTCCTCTCTCACGGGAGTCCTTCCTCCTGATTGTCGGCTGCACAGTCGCTTGGCTGCGTCGCGGGCTGCCTGAGACGGACTGAAGCGACGGCCCAGCCCCACCGCACTCTGGATTGCTGTCACCATTATTTACTGGACAGAAGTTTGTGAAAGTTGTGTGTAGATGGCCTGTAACGTAGAAGCCAAGTTTTCCACCACGAGAACTTTGTACTAACTAAGCAGTAACAGCAAAACCGCAAAACTTTGGTATTTTTTTAAAATTTGCCTCTATAATTTTCTTGCGTTGCATCCTGCAACAAATGATTTCGATCTTTCTTGTAAAGCGTAAAATTCTCTGTAATTTGATTTTGTTAAAAGGACTTTTGCACTACATGCTTATCAAGGTTCAGAACTTCAAAGGAATGGCAAAATTCAGAAAATCTCAAAAAGTGCAAAAAGTATATGTTTCAGGATTATGATTTCAACTGCATAACTTTTTTAAAGCGATAATGGTAGTTCAGACTAATGGGTCACTGCTTAACATTAATAATTAGAAGAATAAGAAACTGAAGTTTCATTAACTTTAGATTGGTAAAATCTGACTTGGCTGCTTTAAAACATCCTTGAAATTACGAGAAACGCACATTTTAAGAGTTCATAAGTGGTCGCAGTGCTACAAAGCTGCCTCAAGTTGTGTGATCCATACAGTTAAAATAGGTTTGTGGGGGCAGCAGTGTCCTTGCTAACACATTTTTGAAAGTTTGCTCTCGGAGCTTCAACGAGCACTTTCCTTAGGCTATGCAGCACTCACTTCACTATCCAAAGGATGTACCAGACAAGTTACATGCTTCGGTTTGGTTTGAGAAAGAAACGGGAAACATTTCTCGTGTTTCCTTCCTGTGTTTTTACGAGAACTGTGAACCATGTTTTCATCACACTGTTTCTTCTCTGGGTGTCTTTCTGTTATTGTCGACTCAGTGGAAATATTAATGCAATCTCATTTAAAAAAAAAAAAAATCTGCTCAACTTCTTTTTGGCTATGTTTACCAGCACAAGAGTCCAACATAGACTCTTCCACCCTGTACTGCTTTCTCTAGTGCTCTCAGTATCAGCGAAATTTTCTAAAGTTAAATGGCAATTGGAACAAGCAATGAGGTCTGAATATACTGCATAACTCGAAGAGTACACAAGTATTTATGAACGTATTCTGCAAAAGGTGCCAATCTCACTACCAAACGCAAAAATTACTATTAAATTATTTGATCAATTTTTATGCTTACAGATTTACTGAGAATAGGGCAACGTACCGCTACAGCGTTCGTTGTAAAGCAATATCTGCTTGACATTACTATTGCGTCATATGTTTAGTAACTAAATGTATAATGAAGAGAACTGAAGCATCTGATTGCTAGCACTACAGTGTATCACAGTCGATATTCCTCTACTTAACAAAACCCTCGAAACCACAACAATGACACTGCTGTATGCAACAACCATTAATAGTGTTTGTTTTCTCTGATCTGCAGATTTCGTTGTTTGCTTCGATTGTGTGTGTGACTTTTTTAAAATTTGTAATTAACGAATAAAGAGCCACGACAGCGTAAAACTTCACATCTTTTCAGCACTTAAAGTTGTAATCACTTCCAGCATTTAGTGCAGCTGCTTTCCTTATTTAAGTGGCGCTCCTTTTGTTGTTGTTGTTGTTGTTGTTGTGGTCTTTAGTCCGAATACTAGTTCGATGCAGCTATCCTGTGCGATCCTCTTCATCTCAGAATTACTATTTCAACGTACGTCTTTCTGAATCTGCTTACTGTTTTCATCTCTTGGTCTCCCTCTACGACTTTTAACCGTCACGCTTCCCTCTAGTACTAAATTGGTGATACTTTGATGTCCCATAATGTGTCCTATCAACCAATGACTTCTTTTGATCAAGTTGTGCCACAAATTTCTTGTCTCCCCAATTCTGTACAGTACTTCCTCGGTAGTTCAGTGATCGAACTATCTATTCTCCGGCATCCTTCTGTAGCACAACATTTCGAAAGCGTCTGTTCTCTTATTGTCTAAACCGTTTATCATCCATGTTTCACTTTCATACATGGCTGCACTCCAGAGATATACCTACAGAAAAGACATCCTAACGCTTAAATCTAGATTCTATGTGAACAAACTTCTCTTCTTCAGAAATAATTTTCTTTCCATTACCAGTCTGCCTTTTGTATCCTCTCTACTTCGATCATCGTCGTTATTTTGCTGCCCAAATAGCAAAACTCATCCACTGCTTTAAGTGCCTCGTTTCCTATTCTAATTCCCTTACCATCACCTGATTTAATTTGACTACATTCCATCATCCTTTTTTTTACTTTTGTTGATATTCATCTTATATCCTCCTTCCAAGATACTGTCCATTCCTTTCAACCGCTTTTCCAAGTCCTTTTGTGTCTCTCACAGATTTACAATGTCATCGACGAACCTCAAAGTTTTTATCTTTTCGTCTTGAATGTAATTCCTACTCCTATTTGTTTTTGGTTTACTTTACAGCTTACTCAATGTGCAGATTGAGTAACATAAGAGGATAGGCTACAAGCCTCTCTCACTCCCTTGTCAACCATTGCTTCCCATTCACGCCCGTCGACCCTTGTAAGTGCCATATTGTTTCTGTACAAGTTGTATATAGTATTTCGTTCCCTGAATTTTACCCCCTGCTGCCTTCAGAATTACAAAGAGATTGTTCCAGTCAAGATTCTCAAAAGCTTTCTCTGAGTCTGCAAATTCTGTAAATGTACGTTTGTCTTTCCGTAACCAAGAGAAGTGGTAGGAAGAGTATTGCCTCGTGTGTTCCTACATTTCTCCGGAATCCAAACTGATCTTCTGTAAGTGATTCGTCTTATTGTTTTGCAACCATGTCTTACTAAACTCATCGTTCGGTAATTTCCACACGTATCAGCAATTGCTTTCTTTGGTATTGGAATTACCAAACCTTTCTTGAAGCCTGTCTCATACATTTCGTTCTCCAGGTGGAAAAGTTTTGTCATGGCTGGCTCTCCCAAGCATATCAGTATTTGTGACGGAATTAGGTTTACTCCTGGGGAATTGCTTCGACGTAGATCTTTCAGAAATGTGTCAAATTGTTCACGCAGAATCATATCTCACACCTCATCTTCACTACGTCCAATTCCCTTTACGTTGCTTTCAAGTTCATCTCCATTGTATAGGCCCTCTATCTATTCCTTCCACCTTTCGGATTTCCCTTCTTCGCTTAGGATTGGTTTACTGTCTAAGCTCTTGATATTCATACAGCTGCTTTTCTTTTCCCCAAAGGCCTCTTTAATTGTCCTGCAGGCGGTATCTATCTTTCCCGTAAAGAAATCTGCTTCTAAATCATCAAAATTGTCTTCTAGCCACTCTTGTTTAACAAATTTGCACTTCCTGTGAATCTCCTTTTTCAATCGTTTGTATTCTTTTGCCCTGCTTCATTTGCTACATTTTTAAATTTTCCCTTTCATCAATTAAATTCAATATCTCTTGTGTTATTCAAGGATTTCTACTTGGCATTGTCTTTTTTTTGCCTATCTGATGCTCTGCTGCCTTGAATATTTTGTCTCTTAAAGCTACTCATTCGTCTTCTACTGTATTCCATTCCCCTGTTGTAGTCAATCGTTGCCTAATGCCCCATCTGAAACTCTCAGCAGCCTCTAGTTCTTTCGACTTATCCAGGTTCCATCTCTTTAATTTGCTACCCTTTTCCAATTTCTTCAGTTTTAATCTGCAGTTCATAGCCAATAAATTGTGGGCGGAGTCCTCATCTACCGCTGGAAATGTCTTACAATTTAAAATCCGGTTCTTACATCTCTGTCTAACCATTATATAACCAATGTGAAACCTCCCGGTGTCTTCAGGTCTCTTCCGCATATACAACCTTCTTTCGTGATTGTTAAACCAAGTGTTAGCGATGATTAGGTTATGCTCTGTGAATAATTTAATCAGGCGGCTTCCTCTTTCCTTCCTCACTCCCAGTCGATATTCACCTACTACTTTTCATTCTCTTCCTTTTCCTACTATCGAATTCCAGTCCCCTATGGCTATTAAATTTTCGTCTCCCTTAACTATTAGAATGATTTCTTTTATCTCATCATGCATTTCCTCAATCTCTTCATCGGCGGAAGCCGTTGGGATGTGTACTTTTAGTACTGTGGTAGGCGTGGGTTTTTTGTCTGTCTTGGTTACTGTAATGCGTTCACTATGCTGTTCATAGTAGCTTATTTCCATTCCTATTTTCGCATCCATTGTTAAACCTATTTCTGCATTAACCCTTTTTGACTTCCTTTTTATAACCTTGTATTGACTTGACCAGGTGTTCTATTTCTCCTGCCATCAAACTTCACTGATTCCCACTCTATTTGTGCCGGCCGAAGTGGCCGTGCGGTTAAAGGCGCTACAGTCTGGAACCGCAAGACCGCTACGGTCGCAGGTTCGAATCCTGCCTCGGGCATGGATGTTTGTGATGTCCTTAGGTTAGTTAGGTTTAACTAGTTCTAAGTTCTAGGGGACTAATGACCTCAGCAGTTGAGTCCCATAGTGCTCAGAGCCATTTTTTTCCCACTCTATTTATCTTCAATCTATCCATTTCCCTCTTTCAAATTTCTGACCTACCTGTCCGATTAAGGGATCTAACATTCCACGCTCCGATCCGTAGAATGCGAGCTGTGTTTCTCCTGATGATGACGTCCTCCTGAGTAGTCCCCGCCCGGAGATGCAAATGGTGGACTATTTTACCTTCGGAAAGTTTTACCCAAGAGGACATCATCATCAGTTAACTATACAGTAGAGCTCCATGTCCTCGGGAAAAATTACGGCTGTGTTTTCCGCTTGTTTCAGCCGTTCGCAGTACAAGCACAGCAAGGCCATTTTGGTTAACGTTGAAAGGCCAGATCAATGAATCATCCAAACTTTTGTCCCTGAAACTACTGAAGAGGTTATTACCCCTCTTTAGGAACCACACGTTTGTCAAGCGTCTCAATAGATATCCCTCCGTTCAATTTGTACCTACGGTATGGATATCTGTATCGCTGAGGCACGCAAGCCACCCCACCGACGGCAAGGTCCATGGTTCATTCAAAAACCGAAGACAAAATCGTCAAAATATGCATTTCATGCATTTGGAAAGAAGTATACGGACTTGCTGACTAATGTATAACACTTATGCAACAGTGAGCCCTATAAACGTAACTCTTCGGATGTCAGACTACAATATGAGAATACGCTTTTTGATGTCTTGTGAAACCATGAACCATGTTTTTTATCTAAGATCTGAAAAAAAGATTATAATGATTAACATTAGATTCGTACACAGGCTTTATTTAGTTTATTATGGGGATCAGATTAGGTCTCCATCTTAGTATTCAATTCACAAAACTTTTATAATTTTTTATTGGCTTCTTAGACGGTCTCTTATAGAGTGTGCTATTATACTGCTAACTAAGCAACCTTAGATAGTGACCCCCAGGTGACATGTAGCTCATCCTATGTAAAACTGCCTCTGTTCTTAATAATGGCCTAAATTCGTTGAGGGAATAAGTAGAAAAATTAGATGAGTCATATCCAGATGAAGTCACTCATTGGTGATTACATCTCCAACAGTTACCGAATTGCAGAAATGTTGACTGCTATGTTTCACCCCTATTCCAGCTAGTTCCAGACATTTCCTATATATATTATATGGTGCCTGTGTATTCGTCAGGCGAGGAATGTGCGCGTGCAGCTCTGTGAACTCGGCCGTTGACATCTCGTAACACGGGAGTATCCACAACATGCTCATCATGGCGATGGAAGAGAAAGGTCAACATTTACTCACTGAGGATGCTGAAATAAACTCTCTGGTGCTCGTTCATGCTGGACCCAACTCATGATTCAGAAAACAACCTCAAAACGTATGCAGAACTAGCTTCGAGCTGAACTTCATCTTCTAAACACCTCTTGTTAAAACGCTTCGTTGTGTTGCCGGTGTATTCGACACGTGCTTCACTTTAAAAATTTAAAATATCCGTTTTCCGAACCACACTAATTGCCCCCAGTCAGCTAGTGTCAAGTTTCTGTGGTTTTTGGAGGACTATGCGCTGTTGCGTTCAACAATCTTTTGTGAGGTGTCCGACATCAGATGTACATTGCGTACAGTTCCCCTAATAATGTTCGCTCAGAAACTGGTTGAGGTGGACCTGCATTCACTGAGAGAGGCAATTTCTGTCGAATTTGATACTAATTTTAAACGACAATGCGTGACACTTGTCTCTGGTCGACCACTTCTCGTATGATGGAGTGGTACACCATTACTTCGAGACATGTTAGACAGTTCCCACTGATACCACCTTCAAGTCGCGCAACTCATATATGGTACGATCATGGACACGTCCAAACACAATACAGAACAATACAGAATTGCACTTAGATGACATTCTGTCATGTCGTCACCTCGACCCACCTTAGTACGATGATTCTACATAAACAAACGACATATATACACCACTTTGCTGCCACGACATACTAGCGATGGAGGGTCATATAACCGTCTGGTGCCACAACCATAGTATCTACAAATCTCCAAAGCCACCAATGTATTCTTTCAATCGAGTGACAATATCACCGTGCAACAATGAAAATGTAAATCGAAAGAAAATAGCCAATTGCTATAAATTCTAAATATCTCAAAGACAATTCAAAATTAGCTTTAGTTTTCATTTTACACTGTTTTATTACCGCAAGATAATTATATACACTGATTTTTATGTTATGTTTAAAATCAAATATTATAATGGTTTGTCAGAGTCATGATAACTAGTAACAATGGATTATATTATTGTCCCTGGTCTTCCCTGTGTCCAATATTTTGGATATAAACATTTTGACACCAATTTTAGTGATCTTTTTGTCTCCCTCCTCTTTAACTTCAGTGACTTTATTAATGCATGTAATGGTCTTTGCACATTTGTTTCCAGATTAAATACCAGTTGTTCATGTTGACTGCTACTGAAGTGAACAAAAATGCCACAAGTTTGTGTTAACAGCGCTGACATATTTTGCTATGGTGTGGAGAAGTGACATTTGCTTCACAAAAACAGCAAATAACTCCATTGATTAAAAAAGCTTACAGTTGTTATTTTGGGTGCAAAATAGGTGATCAGAATAAACCCTGGGCTCCACATGTGATTTGCAACACTTGTGCCAGCAACCCCAAGGATTGGATGCATGGGAAAGGACATTCAATGCCCTTTGCAGTGCCCTTTCCGGCGTGAGCCAACTAACCATGTCAGTGACTGTTACTTCTGTATGGTTCCTCCTATCAAGAAGGGAATATCTATGAAGAAGAAGCGGAAAGTGATCTATCCTAACATTCCATCTGCCATACGTACAGTTCTACATGGGGGCGGATTGCCAATACCTGAACCACCGACAGAGTACGAGATTACTTCTGATGGAGATTCCAAATTTCCTGAACAATGTACATCGCAAGATCCAGAGTTGCTTCCAAATATATCGTCAAGTCATGATCCACAAAAACTGCCTCAAAATGAGTTAAGTCATCTCATTAGAGATTTGGAGCTCTCTAAAGCTAAGGCTGAGATTTTAGTACCAGGATTGCAGCAGCGCAATTTTCTGGAAAGCATTGTAAATGTTTCATTCTAATGCAGAAGAGAGCAACAATTCACTCCTTTTTTTAACATTCAAGATAGTCTTGTGGCATGTGTAGACATAAATGGTCTAACGAAGACTCTCAGAATAAATTACAAACCCTGATGAGTGGAGACTCTTCATTGATTCGTCGAAGTTGAGCTTAAAAGCAGTGCTTTTATATATTGGTAATGAGCTTCCTTCTACTCCAGTTGGGCATAGTGCACATATTAAAGAGTCATAGCAAAATGTGAAAATTTTACTAGAAGCCATTAAGACTCTCAATGGGAGATCTGTGGTGACTTGAAAGTGGTTGCATTGCTATTAGGTATGCAGTTAGAGTATACTAAATATTGCTGCTTTCACTGTGAATGGGACAGCCGAGCTCGGGCATCTCATTACAGTAAACATGAATGCCCCACCAGAAAATCTCTTCAACCAGGTATAAAGAACATTAAGAATGAACCTCTAGTAGACACTAAAAAAAATTCTGCTCCCACCCCTGCGCATCAATCTGGGTCACATGAAAATGTTTGTTAAGGGAATGAACAAAGATGGTGATATGGTGAGGTTACTTGAGCAAAACGAGCGTATGTCACCAGTATCTAGAGAGGAGCAGTGAAAACATTGGAGGCATGACTGCTCCAATTACCTGTAATTAAGAAAATTTCTGTCTCCCACCTACACAGAGAGAGACGACCATCGTAATAAAATCAGATGTGTTACCGAATTTATGAAGCGAAATACAGTATAAATCTGATATTTACAACTTCTCTGTGCTGTTACCTGAAGCGTCTTTGTATGTGGTGAGGCATTTGGTTACTTTAAGGGAGTTAGAAAGTGACAGAGGTAGACCTTAGCATTGCGTCATGAGCCAAATGAGTTTAATATTCTAGTCCTTGATGCGTGACATAACAGATATTAAACAGATTACAACAAATTTTTTCTACCCAATGAGATTTTCACAATAAGTAACGATATTTTAGCGATGTTGAAACTCGTGTATGCCTACCCCCCCCCCCCCCCCTCCCAAGCGCCATTGTGTCTTCGAAAATAACTTGTATAAAAGAGGGAAATCTACCTTTCACATGCCGGCCGGTGTGGCCGAGCGGTTCTAGGCGCTTCAGTCTGGAACCGTGCGACCGCTACGGTTGCAGGTTCGAATCCTGCCTCGGGCATGGATGTGTGTGATGTCCTTAGGTTAGTTAGGTTTAATTAGTTCTAAGTTCTAGGGGGCTGATGACCTCAGATGTTAAGTCCCATAGTGCTCAGGGGCATTTGAACCATTTTTTAAATCCATGCGGCCTTCTTCTTTCATGATAGCGCTGTGTCACTGTGTGATTGCGCCACTGTCGTCATCTTCTCTATTTCTGGCTGATACTCGATTTCTTTTTCGGACCTGCATGCGATAGAAAATATAGTGAATGGTATTAGAGACAGCCTATAAATATATGAAGATGTATATAATACATATTTATGAACGATCCTCGTAGAATCGCTAAAAAATCACGTGGAAATTGGCACATGTATGGCAGGTCAACGAGGGTGTTGGGTGAAGTGAAGCAGCTGAAATAGGTTAGAAAAAGCGCATGATATCATTAAAGCAGTAGAATGAATCTGAATGCCTAGAGAAAATCTCTGTAGCTGAAATATGCTTTCAGAAGTTTCCTGCACCCAAGACGACCACCAGTTTATTGGTATCATCACTGTTGTAGTGATGGATTTGTCCTCGCTTGAAATCCTCAGTTGTACCCGAGAATGACAGCAGTGCTGCAGTCGCTAAATCAAGGTGAAACAAGTAAGCCGCTATTTTCGTGTAAAGATTCCTTCAGTAAATATTAGTCTAAAAAGTATTTTTCGTAGAATTAGTTTGTTATGATCATGCCACTTTCGGTAGCTTAGGACGCTTACTCCTCGGTATCTTTCAGCTGTTATTGTTTCAAAAAGTTTATCAGCTATTAATACACAGTCACTGACGTTGGGGTCTACTGCCAGCCCCTGCACCAAACATCTATCCTTCGCAGTATGTCTTGCATGTCTTCTTGCGTTACAGTCTTCCTATAAGCAAAAGCATCGTCTGTGCACAGTCTCATGGAAGTTCCAGCCTTATCCATTTGATCGTTTATGTGCAGTGTAATCACTGATGAAGCTACAACATTCCATTACAGTATTCTTGAAATTACTTTTACATCTGTCGATGTCTTCCCTTTAAGATAAGGGAGTTTTGTCTGCTCAAATGTTCTGAATCTAGTCAAAAATCAGATATGCTTCGTGGGAGACGATACCCAGCCAGTATTTGGCGGAAAGGAGACGAGAAGCAGCAGCGTAACGTTCCTCATCACTAGTCTTTGTGCCAATGTCCTGGACTACGTTCCATATCATTCCGCAATGTCTCATAAAGTGAGATCATGACACTGTTGATTGGTGGTGCGTCCATCGTACGAAGACGTTAGTAGTAGGGAGACGCAGGCATCAGCGCGTTTTGTTAGTGCGGCTTGCACATTCCTCCCCCTCCCTCTCCACCACCCATCCCATTTGGTAACCTCTAACCCCCGCCCCCCATTTCCCCTCGGCAATACAAGTACACATTCAGACCTGAGTTACTCGAATAGCTCTTGCCCACTCTATCAGTTTCACTGACTAATTAATTAAATTGGTCAATTAATTAACCTCTCCCTCTTTGGTAAATCCCTCAGCCCTCTCCTACCCCCCCCCCTCCCCCTAGAAATTGGTGGGTCTATGCTGGAGAGGAGTGATCTCTCGACAAGAAATTCAACTACACAGCAAAGGAGCGGTCGGATCTATCTTGAGCATCATTATCTGCTGTTTGAGAAGATGTAGATCTTGTAATATACATGGAAAAGAATTGATTAAATCCGCTACATTTTTTAAATTCCGATTGTCCAAGGAATGCTGTCATTAAACACTCATCACACGTAATTACACTGTTAAAAAACTTCCACACCGACCACAGGGCCTCGCCTGCTGGCGTCCAAGAGGCCACACTGTGCCCACTCGGAACCCCACTAGTGCTGTCATGTCGGCTGTCGCGTAGTCACCTGTCTTGTGCAGTGCGCACACCTCAAGTTGCACTAATCCAATCAAAAACTTCTTGGTAGCAACCCTTCATTTTATGATCGAGAAATTCCGGTCGAAACACGTGCGCTCTCTCTCTTTCTCTCTCTCTCTCAAGTGGTTATCACCTGCATTGTGAGACTGTCGGGCCTGCATGCACCTTTGGTCAATAGTGAATTGAACTAGACGAGAAAAAGTCTGGAATTTTTCGATGTTCTACAAATGCTAGTCTGGAGATGCTCTAAAGCCTCAATGGCGCTTGGGTGGGGGGGGGGGGGGGGCAGCATCCTATTTGTCCAAAACAGAGGACGCTGATCTGCTTGAACTTGCCTCTGAAGATTCCAACAAAGAAGACTTCAGGTGAATCTCTGATGACATGGAACTTTCTGTAGACACATTGCTCTGCCCCTATCTTGTTTGAACCAATCTGTGGAGAATCCTATCCTCACCCCCCCCCCCCCCCGCCGCAGCCACCACAAAGGATGTTTTGTAACTCTCTGACGTTATAGCGGGCCGGGTGGCCAAGCGGTTCTAGGCGTTACAGTCTGGAACCGCGCGACCGCTACGGTCGCAGGTTCGAATCCTGCCTCGGCATGGATGTGTGTGATGTCCTTAGGTTAGTTAGGTTTAAGTAGTTCTCAGTTCTAGGGCACTGACGACCACTGCAGTTGAGCCCCATAGTGCTCAGAGCCATTTGAACCATTTTTTTGACGTTACAGAACTTCCTGTGAATGGAGAATTTTGACTGTCTCTGGTCCCACTCCACCAGCAACAATTATCCACCAAATTGCCGCTGCTGGAGTAGAACCACTGTCTACCACTTTCTGCAGACGCAAAAATTACGGGAATTTCAATGATAAACTATTATTTACAGATCGAGAAACATGCAGCAGTCATATTGCACTGACATTTAAACCATGCGGAAGTGTTCTATAAGTCATGAATGGAATGAAGTGACGTATATTAACCACAGTTCAGGTCTCCCACCTGTGTGTCTTTTGTCAGGGCTCAGCCATGAAGATCAAAACCGTCCAGTGTCTTAATTACAGATCACGTTACTAAATACCACCGAACCACGGACAGGATATCGGCCTCCTTTGATCTCGCGGCCCCCAAATAAAGCATCAAATGGCAGAATTCTGTTGATTGGGAAATTCCAGACTCGCTTCTTGTCTCTCTGTCTCTCTCAAGAGACCAATCCCTGTTCTCTGTGTGAATCAACGTCTCGAAACAGGCATGGAGGTTTTCATCTCTCCTCACAATACTGTCTTCCTATTGGCTAATGCTGGAGACAAAGGAAATGCTGACGCAATTTCGACATCAAAAATAGAGTGAAATAATCCATCTGCACTAGCCCATGAAATTAATTGTTTAGTATATTACAGGAGTCAAATAGATCATTTAAAGCACTCACCTCAAACTTGCGATGATCGTTCTTCATAATAAAACATATTTCAACGTTTGAGTATTACAAGCAAATATTATGTAAATCAAGTAATGAAATTTGCGCCTCAAATATATCATTGCACCAAATAATACTCTTGTATTCACCGATGTTTGAAAGCACAATCACCATACTCCACCACAACGTTTCCTCTAAACATATCAGATGACAAGAAATCCAACCAGTGACATAAACTCACGGTCGTGAAAAGCGCGCCATCCGCCTTCTGCCAGGAGCTGCGGTCGCGCCATCCACCGCCGGCAGGAACACGGCACCATTTTGCGAGCGCAGGTGAAGAGGGAGCCACACACATATTGGCTATGCCAGAAGCCACACGCCCATTCCTCGGCATCCACACACTTACTGCACCGAACCCTCAGATGTTGTAGAGAGACTATCATCAAGCAGTCAACCGATCAATTTACGTGGGTGGAATAATCGTCCAGCACAAACACCCATCATTTCGAATCTTCTCACGCAACACAAACCTCCGCTTCTACTGCTGCTCACCCAGCACACTGGTCACTTAACCAGCCCCCACTGCTGCAGGTAAGAGCAGGACAGATCGGCACATTCTTTGTACCTAACTGCCCATCACAGGCTGAGCTAATCCATTACTTCCGGTTGCAGGCTCCTCATGAACACCCCTGCTGCGAGCCACGATGCACTGCAAAACAGTCAGATGCAGCTTGGCCGTATAAAGTAGTTCTAACGAATTCCACCCCGACATAACATAGACCCCCTAGTTTCTGATGTGAAAGCCCGCATCTCGTGGTCGTGCGGTAGCGTTCTCGCTTCCCACGCCCGGGTTCCCGGGTTCGATTCCCGGCGGGGTCAGGGATTTTCTCAGCCTCGTGATGGCTGGGTGTTGTGTGCTGTCCTTAGGTTAGTTAGGTTTAAGTAGTTCTAAGTTCTAGGGGACTGATGACCTTAGATGTTAAGTCCCATAGTGCTCAGAGCCAGCCATCTGATGTAAAAAAAAAAAAAAAAAAAAAAAATGGTTCAAATGTCTCTGAGCACAACGGGACTTAACAGCTGTGGTCATCAGTCCCCTAGAACTTAGAACTACTTAAACCTAACTAACCTAAGGACATCACACACATCCATGCCCGAGGCAGGATTCGAACCTGCGACCGTAGCGGTCACGCGGTTCCAGACTGAAGCGCCTAGAACCGCTCGGCCACATAGGCCGGCATGTGAAATGTAGATTTCCCTCTTTTATACAAGTTATTTTCGAAGACAGAAGAGATAGGGGCATACACGCGCTTCAACATCGCTAAAATATCGTTACTTATTGTGAAAATCTCACTGGGTAGAAAATATTTGTTGTTGTAATCAGTTTAATATCTGTTATGTCATGCATCAAGGACTAGAATATTAAACTCATATTTGGCTCATGACGCAATGCTAAGATCTACCTTTGTCACTTTCTAACTCCCTTAAAGTAACCAAATGCCTCACCACATACAAAGACGCTTTAGGTAACAGCATAGAGAAGTTGTAAATATCAGATTTATACTGCATTTCGCTTCATAAATTCGGTAATACATCTGATTTTATTACGATGGTCGTCTCTCTCTGTGTAGGTGGGAGACTGAAATTTTCTTAAAAGACATCGCGGCAATAAAAGTAACGCCCGATTACCGCTCCAAGTCAATTATATCCATGGTACTCTAGCCATCGCTTCCACCCACCAGGTGGCACATTGTTGACATCGAATTGGCGGACTAATTAATTAAACTGATCAATGTACTCTTTCTACCTATCCGCTCTTTCACCTGGAATTCCCATTGCACTCTTAGTGCTGTACTCTTGTTTTTAATTTCACCGAAGGTTGTTTTGACTTTCCTATATGCTGAGTCAGTCCTTCCGACAATCATTTCTTTTTCGATTTCTTGACATTTTTCATGCAGCCATTTCGTCTCAGCTTCCTTGCACCTCTTGTTTATTTAATTCCTCAGCGACTTGTATTTACGTATTCTTGAGTTTCCCTGACCATTTTAGTACTTCTTTCTTTCATCGATCAACTGATTTATTTTTTCTGTTACCCACGGTTTCTTGGCAGTTACCTTCTACATACCAATGTTTCTCTTGCCAACCTCTGTGATTGCTCTTTTTGGAGATGTCAATTCCTCTTCAACTGTACTGCCTGCTGGGCTATTCCTTATTGATGCATCTATAGCCTTAGAGAACATCAAGCGTATGTCGTCATTCCTTAGTGCTTCCGTATCCCACTTCTTTGCATATCGATTCTTCCTGACTTACCTCTTACACTTCAGTCTACTCTTCATCTCTACTAAACGGTGATCTTACATCTGCTCCTGGGTACGCCTTGCAATCCAGTATCTGATTTTGGATTCTCTGTCACAATGACGTAATCTAACTGAAATCTTTTCGTATCACCCTGCCTTTTACAAGTATACCTCCTCCTCTTGTGATTCTTGAACAGAGTATTCGCTGTTACTAGCTGAAATTTATTACAGAACTCAGTCTTTTTAGTCACTTATTTCTTGTCCCAAGCTCATATACTACTGTAACATTTTCTTCTACTCCTTACCCGGCAACTGCATTCCAGTCCCCCATGACTTTTAGATTTTAATATCCCTTTGCGTACTGTATTATCCTTTCAATAACCTCATATACTTTACCTCTTCATCTTCAGCTTGTGACGTCGGCATGTGTACCTGAACTCTCGTTATCTATGTTGGTTTGCTGTCGATTCTCATAAGAACAACCCTATTACAAAACTGTCCAGTAACACACTCTCTACTCTATCTTCCTATTCATAACGTATCCTATTCCCGTTATACCATTTTCTGCTGCTGTTGATATTACCCTGCACTCATCTGAACAGAAATCCTTGTCTTCTTTCCATTTCACGTCACTGAACCCCACCATACCTAGGTTTAGCCTTTGTACTTCCATTTTCAGATTTTCTAGCTTCCCTACACGGTCAAGTTTCTGACATTCCACGCTCCGTCTCTTAGAACGTTATCCTTCCTTTGGTTATTCAGTCTTTTTCTCGAGGTCACCTACCGCTTGGCAGTCCCCTCCCGGAGATCTGAATGGGAGACTATTCCGGAATCTTTTGCCAATGGAGAGCTCATCATGACACTTTTTCAATTACAGGTCACACGTCCTGCGGATACCCGTTATGAGGAGAGGAACACAATATTCTCAGTACAGACGAAAACCTCTGTCTGCGTGCTTTGAGACATTGATTCACGCATACAAACAGGGAGTGGTCTCTTGAGAGAGACAGAGAGACAGGTAGCGAGTCTGGAATTTCCCAATCGACCGAATGGCGCCTATTGATGCTGTTTTTGTGGGCCGTGAGATCAAAGGAGGCCGATATCCGGTCCGTGGTATCTACACTCCTGGAAATTGAAATAAGAACACCGTGAATTCATTGTCCCAGGAAGGGGAAACTTTATTGACACATTCCTGGGGTCAGATACATCACATGATCACACTGACAGAACCACAGGCACATAGACACAGGCAACAGAGCATGCACAATGTCGGCACTAGTACAGTGTATATCCACCTTTCGCAGCAATGCAGGCTGCTATTCTCCCATGGAGACGATCGTAGAGATGCTGGATGTAGTCCTGTGGAACGGCTTGCCATGCCATTTCCACCTGGCGCCTCAGTTGGACCAGCGTTCGTGCTGGACGTGCAGACCGCGTGAGACGACGCTTCATCCAGTCCCAAACATGCTCAATGGGGGACAGATCCGGAGATCTTGCTGGCCAGGGTAGTTGACTTACACCTTCTAGAGCACGTTGGGTGGCACGGGATACATGCGGACGTGCATTGTCCTGTTGGAACAGCAAGTTCCCTTGCCGGTCTAGGAATGGTAGAACGATGGGTTCGATGACGGTTTGGATGTACCGTGCACTATTCAGTGTCCCCTCGACGATCACCAGTGGTGTACGGCCAGTGTAGGAGATCGCTCCCCACACCATGATGCCGGGTGTTGGCCCTGTGTGCCTCGGTCGTATGCAGTCCTGATTGTGGCGCTCACCTGCACGGCGCCAAACACGCATACGACCATCATTGGCACCAAGGCAGAAGCGACTCTCATCGCTGAAGACGACACGTCTCCATTCGTCCCTCCATTCACGCCTGTCGCGACACCACTGGAGGCGGGCTGCACGATGTTGGGGCGTGAGCGGAAGATGGCCTAACGGTGTGCGAGACCGTAGCCCAGCTTCATGGAGACGGTTGCGAATGGTCCTCGCCGATACCCCAGGAGCAACAGTGTCCCTAATTTGCTGGGAAGTGGCGGTGCGGTCCCCTACGGCACTGCGTGGGATCCTACGGTCTTGGCGTGCATCCGTGCGTCGCTGCGGTCCGGTCCCAGGTCGACGGGCACGTGCACCTTCCGCCGACCACTGGCGACAACATCGATGTACTGTGGAGACCTCACGCCCCACGTGTTGAGCAATTCGGCGGTACGTCCACCCGGCCTCCCGCATGCCCACTATACGCCCTCGCTCAAAGTCCGTCAACTGCACATACGGTTCACGTCCACGCTGTCGCGGCATGCTACCAGTGTTAAAGACTGCGATGGGGCTCCGTATGCCACGGCAAACTGGCTGACACTGACGGCGGCGGTTAACAAATGCTGCGCAGCTAGCGCCATTCGACGGCCAACACTGCGGGTCCTGGTGTGTCCGCTGTGCCGTGCGTGTGATCATTGCTTGTACAGCCCTCTCGCAGTGTCCGTAGCAAGTATGGTGGGTCTGACACACCGGTGTCAATGTGTTCTTTTTTCCATTTGCAGGCGTGTAGTAATGTGGTCTGTAATTAGGACATTGGACGGTTTTGATCTCCGTGGCTGCGCCATGACGATAGACACACAGGCGGGAGACCCAAAACTATGGCTACTGTACGTCACTTCATTCCATTCACGATCTATAGAAAACTTTTGCAGGGTTTAACTGTCAGTGCAATATGACTGCTGTGTGTTTCTCGATCTGTAAAAAATAGTTTGCCAATGAAATTTCCGTTATATGTGCATCTGCAGATAGTGGTGGACGGTACTCCCACACCTGCGAATAAATTCAGTTTGCACCAATCAGAATGCTCCACGCACAGAAGCATCAGAGAGTCAGACACTCACAAGAAGACAACCTTTGTGTTTGGGGGGGGGGGGGGGGGCATAAGAATTACTACAGTCTGGTTCGAAAAAGACGGGAGCAGAAAATTTTCATATGGAGAGTTCCGTGACATTGGAGAATCACGTGATGTCTTCTTTGTTTGAATGTTCAAGTCCAAGCAGACCAGCGTCCTCTCGTTTGGACAGGTGGATGCTTCGTCCTCAAGCGCCATAGTGGCTTTAGAACATCTCCCGACCAACATTTGTAGGACATCGAAAATTCCAGTTATTTTTGTCATCTGGTTCGATCTGCCCGTGACCGACTTCGGGTGAAGGCCCAGCTGTTGCACGCTACAGGACAGGACAAAAAAAAAGGCTCTGAGCACTATGGGACTTAACATCGGAGGTCATCAGTCCCCTAGACTTAGAACTACTTAAACCTAACTAACCTAAGGACATCACACACATCCATGCCCGAGGCAGGATTCGAACCTGCGACCGCAGCAGCAGCGCGATTCCTGACTGAATCGCCTAGAACCGCTCGGCCTGGATCATGACCACTTGGGAGAGAGAGAGAGAGAGAGAGAGAGAGAGAGAGAGAGAGAGAGAGAGGGAGGGGCGTGGAGGGAGATAGAGAGAGAGCGCGCGAGCCCGGGAGAGAGAGAGAGAACATGTGTTTCGGCAGGAATTTCTCGAGTACAAAATACCAAAGGGTTGCTGCCACCTGAAACTACTTCTAGGGGGAGGTTTCCCAGAAGGATAGATTATCCTCAGTGGATCGTAATCTAGTTAGCAGAAGAATAGGTTAAGGACCTGTCAGTCAAAAGGAAACACTAGGTTTGCCCCTGAATGTATACATGCTTTTGATGTAGACAACCCACACTAACAAATCGTGCCGTGCCCACTTCCCCCTGCTACAGATGTTATACCCGTCATCACCTTGGTACTATTCGAGAAGAGTAAGCTACATGCGGGTACCGGGCTTTACCCTCTCCTTTGCCTCATCATCGTCATCTTACAGCACAAACATAACACTACTCTAGATATGCCTCCGTCACCATCACTTACAGTCCACAACCACACATATGACAAAACTCTCTCTTATCTGAAAGGAAAATGAGTGCTTAGCAAGACCGCCGGCTGCTGTGGCAGAGCGGTTCTAGGCGCTTCAGTCTGGAACCGCGCGACCCCTATGGTCGCAGGTTCGAATCCTGCCTCGGGCATGGATGTGTGTGATGTCCTTGGGTTGGTTAAGTTTAAGTAGTTCTAAGTTTTAGGGGACTGATGACCTCAGATGTTAAGTCCCATAGTGTTCAGAGCCATTTGAACCATTTGAAGACCATCCTTTCTGACTATTCAGCTGAACCCACCTCTTGGGATATGCCAGATGACATTTAATTTAATGTCTATGATACGAGGGCAGTTCAATAAGTAATGCAACACATTTTTTTTCTCGGCCAATTTTGGTTGAAAAAACCGGAAATTTCTTGTGGAATATTTTCAAACATTCCCGCTTCGTCTCGTATAGTTTCATTGACTTCCGACACGTGGCAGCGCTGTACGGAGCTGTTAAAATGGCGTCTGTAACGGATGTGCGTTGCAAACAATGGGCAGTGATCGAGTTTCTTTTGGCGGAAAACCAGGGCATCTCAGATATTCATAGGCGCTTGCAGAATGTCTACGGTGATCTGGCAGTGGACAAAAGCACGGTGAGTCGTTGGGCAAAGCGTGTGTCATCATCGCCGCAAGGTCAAGCAAGACTGTCTGATCTCCCGCGTGCGGGCCGGCCGTGCACAGCTGTGACTCCTGCAATGGCGGAGCGTGCGAACACACTCGTTCGAGATGATCGACGGATCACCATCAAACAACTCAGTGCTCAACTTGACATCTCTGTTGGTAGTGCTGTCACAATTGTTCACCAGTTGGGATGTTCAAAGGTTTGTTCCCGCTGGGTCCCTCGTTGTCTAACCGAACACCATAAAGAGCAAAGGAGAACCATCTGTGCGGAATTGCTTGCTCGTCATGAGGCTGAGGGTGACAATTTCTTGTCAAAGATTGTTACAGGCGATGAAACATGGGTTCATCACTTCGAACCTGAAACAAAACGGCAATCAATGGAGTGGCGCCACACCCACTCCCCTACCAAGAAAAAGTTTAAAGCCATACCCTCAGCCGGTAAAGTCACGGTTACAGTCTTCTGGGACGCTGAAGGGGTTATTCTGTTCGATGTCCTTCCTCATGGTCTAACGATCAACTCTGAAGTGTATTGTGCTACTCTTCAGAAATTGAAGAAACGACTTCAGCGTGTTCGTAGGCACAAAAATCTGAACAAACTTCTCCTTCTTCATGACAACGCAAGACCTCACACAAGTCTTCGCACCCGAGAGGAGCTCACAAAACTTCAGTGGACTGTTCTTCCTCATGCACCCTACAGCCCCGATCTCGCACCGTCGGATTTCCATATGTTTGGCCCAATGAAGGACGCAATCCGTGGGAGGCACTACGCGGATGATGAAGAAGTTATTGATGCAGTACGACGTTGGCTCCGACATCGACCAGTGGAATGGTACCGTGCAGGCATACAGGCCCTCATTTCAAGGTGGCGTAAGGCCGTAGCATTGAATGGAGATTACGCTGAAAAATAGTGTTGTGTAGCTAAAAGATTGGGGAATAACCTGGTGCATTTCAATGCTGAATAAAACAACCCCTGTTTCAGAAAAAAATGTGTTGCATTACTTATTGAACTGCCCTCGTAATTACAATATACAATGAGGTGACAAAAGTTATGAGATACCTCCTAATATTTTATTGGACCCCTTTTTTACCGGCGTAGTGTAACAACTCGACATAGCATAAACTCAACAAGTCGTTGAAAGTTCCCTGCAGGAATATTGAGCCATGATTCCCCTATAGACACTCATAATTGCTAAAGTGTTGTCGGTGCAGGATTTTGTGCACGAACTGACCTCTCGATTGTGTCCCATAAATCTTCAATGGAATTCATGTCGGGTGGCCGGAGTAGCCAAACCATTAGCTCGTATTCTCCAGAATATTCTTCAAATCAATCGCGAACAACTCTGGCTTGCTGACAGGGCGTATTGTCGTCCATAAATATTCCATCTTTGTTTGGGAGTATGAAGTCCAACAATGGCTGCATATGGTCTCTCAGTAGCCAGTCCGTTCCATGTAAACACAGTCCACACCATTATAGGGTAACTACCAATTTGCACGGTGCTTTGTTGACAACTCAAAACCAACTGAAATGGGGACCCATCTGACCAGGCCACAGTGCTCCAGTCGTCTAGGGTCCAAGCGATATGGTCACGAGCCCGAGAGACACGCTACAGGCGATGTCCTTCTATTAACAAAGACACACGCATCGGTTGTCTGCTGCTATAACCAATCAACGCCAAATTTCTCCACACTATTCTAACAAATATGTTCATCGTACGTCCCACATTGATATCTGCAATTATTTCACGCAGAGCTGATTGCCTGTTATCACCGACAACTCTACGCAAACACCGCTGCTTTCGGTCGTTAAGGCTGTCCTCGGCCACTGTGTTGTCTGTGGTGAGAAGCAATGTCCGAAATTTGGTGTTCTAGTCACGTTCTTCACAGTGTAAATATCGGAGTACTGAAGTTCCTAACGATCTCTGAAACGGAATGTCCATGCGTCTGACTTCAACCACCACTCCGCGTTGAAAGCCTTTTAATTCCTGTCGGGTGGCCATAATCAAGTCGGGAACCTTTTCAAATGAGTTACCTGAGTACAAAAGACAGCTCGGCCAATGCACTATCCTTTTGCACCTTGTTTATGCGATACTACCGGCATCAGTACACGTGCATATACCTATCCAATGGCTTTTGTCACCTCAGTGTAATTTATATTGTAATAATAATAATCACAATCAAAATCATAAGCATAATAAATTAGTTCACAAAGCCGCTGAACAGTGACGAAATGTCACGGTTGTTTCTCTGCGTTTCCTTCTTGTCTGTAGCGCATTCCATTTGAAATTCCCGCTTCGCGCTCTGCTGTTTCCCTACCCTAGCCAGAGGGCGCTGTGGCGTTGCTGCGGCCGGCTGCCTGCCGTGTTTGCGGGTCGAGCGTCGGTCGGGAGGAGGAACTCCGATTGCGGACGTTTGGGAGCGTACAGGAGGCCACGCCGTTTTCTGGATGGTTTGGCGTGACTCGAGTCAGGTGTGATGCATCGTTGAAGCCGTGATAGCAGCCAGTGTTACTGTCTTGGTTGCAGGTGGATACAAGGGGATGAGGCCTGGTTGTCCATTGAAACTCCTATCCCACGGATACCATAGAACTTAAAGTAAGACGTTTTGACCATTATTTGCGTCATTTACAAGCAACTGGGAATTCCGGTGTCTGCAGTAATTAGGCGAAGATTATTTGTTTCGTCGGTGTGTGAATGACTGAACAAGGAGCAGTTTATTTAATGTTCACCTTATGCCCGTGTTCTGCGTTTGCTGCTTGCGAGTGTAAACTTGACTCTCACCTTTGTCTGCCGATTTTAAGCACATCGTTAGATACTGAAGTAGTGACTTTCAGTTAATTAACTGGATTCTTTCTTTCCTCGTCACGACGCTTGTTAAATGGCAAAGTAGAATTGTAGGCCTTAACTTGCTACCTCATTTGCGTGGCATCAATGACAGAGCCTAACCTGTTAACTAATTAAAGCTTGTGGTAAACAAAGGTATTTAAGTATGTTGTTTTAAAATATTATCTGAAATGTGTCAATGATTTACGTTGAGCTAGTTGATTCTGGGGTATTAACGTAAGTGATGGCAAGTCTGCCGTGTAAGGGAATCCTGCTAGTTTTGATTGTTTTGGAAACTTTTATTGAGCGAGAAACTAGTGTGCTTTAGTCCTGTCTTGGGTTAAGGATATATTGGACCTCTGGCATTTGTAGTGCAAGCTGCAACATCATCCTGTTGTTTCATGGTTGTTTTGTTCTGAAACTAAGTGTTTGCCCTAAACTTGCTTTGGCCTTCGCGTTTCGCCCCTCAGCATTATTATTGAGTTTCAGCTGAGTGTTCAGTCTATTGACTGTCCATCGTACGCCACATCGGTAATGGTCAACTTGTCATCAGTTGATTTCAGTGCTGTAGTTAGTTG
Organism: Schistocerca nitens; assembly: GCF_023898315.1. NCBI lineage: Eukaryota > Metazoa > Arthropoda > Insecta > Orthoptera > Acrididae > Schistocerca > Schistocerca nitens. The sequence continues at coordinate 553,108,981 of NC_064614.1, forward strand.
CAAATCAGTAATGGCTCCATTACATTCTGATCAGGGTTCTTGCTCTTCAGATCTTTAAATACGCCGCTAACCTGGTAAGCGTGTGATGTGGCTAGCTTAAATTAATCACTGCTTAATAGCCCAACACAGTTTGTCGGCCGTCAGAAGCCGTGTATGTGTTATTTATTCCCTTATTCTAGTCAATCTATAAACATGCTATTCTTAATTTTGTTGCTCTAGGTAGCCATTAAATTGCCATTTTTGGGGTGTTTCGATGGAGTGCATCTCCTTTAGATATAGGTTCGTCAATTTACAATTTAGTGTTTTTGCACCAGTTATATAAGCGCATAAACACGATTAAAACTGGTGCAAAAACACTAAATTGGAAATATATCGGTGGAATCTAAATGTTTTTGTTACTATTGAGCTGTACTTAATGTCATATGGTAAAGAAAGGAACTTATTGGAGGTTAACTGACGCCGTAAGGTGTTGTGGACGGTGCACTTTCCTGTTATTCACCTTATGTTCTAGTCAATGTGTAAACGTGCTAATTATTTCACTTTAAATGGAGTCTGCCTGCCTCGATGTTATAAGTGACTGTTTCATAATCAGTTCATTAATGCACCTACGTGCATAGTTACACTACTGGCCATTAAAATTGCTACACCAAGAAGAAATTCAGATTATAAACGGATATTCATTGGACAAATACATTATACTAGAACTGACATGTGACTACATTTTCACGCAATTTGCGTGCATAGATCCTGAGAAATCAGTACCCAGAACAACCACGTCTGGCCGTAATAGCGGCCTTGATACGCCTGGACATTGAGTCAAACAGAGCTTGGATGGCGTGTACAGGTACAGCTGCCGTTGGAGCTTCAACACGATACCACAGTTCATCAAGAGTAGTGACTGGCGCATTGTGAGGAGCCAGTTGCTCGGCCACCAATGACAAGACGTATTCAGTTGGTGAGAGATCTAGAGAATATGCTGGCCAGGGCAGCAGTCGAACATTTTCTGTATCCAGAAAGACCCGTACAGGAACTTCTGAAATGTAGGGTTTCGCAGGGATCGAGTGAAGGGTAGAGCCACGGGTCGTATCACATCTGAAAATGTAATGTCCACTGTTCAAAGTGCCGTCAATGAGAACAAGAGGTGACCGAGACGTGTAACCAATGGCACCCCATTCCATAACGCCGGGTGATACGCCAGTATGTCGATGACGAATACACGCTTCCTATGTGTGTTCACCGCGATGTCGCCAAACACGGATGCGACCATTATGATGCTGTAAACAGAACCTCGATTTATCCGAAAAAAGGACGTTTTGCCATTCGTGCACCCAGGTTCGTCGTTGAGTACACCATCGCAGACGCTCCTGTCTGTGATGCAGCGTCAAGGGTAACCGCAGCCATGGTCTCCTAGCTGATAGTGCATGCTGCTGCAAAAGTCGTCGAACTGTTCGTGCAGATGGTTGTTGTCTTGCAAACGTCCCCACCTGTTCACTCAGGGATCGAAACGTGGCTGCACGATCCGTTACAGCCATGCCGATAAGATGCCTGTCATGGCGACTGCTAGTGATACGAGGCCGTTGGGATCCAGCACGGCGTTCCGTATTACCCTCCTGAACCCACCGATTCCATATTCTGCTAAAGTCATTGGATCTAGACCTACGCGAGCAGCAATGTCGCGATACGATAAACCGCAATCGCGATAGGCTACAATCCAACCTTTATCAAAGTCGGAAACGTGATAGTACGCATTTCTCCTTCTTACACGAGGCATCACAACAACGTTTCACCAGGCAACGCCGGTCAACCGCTGTTTGTGTATGAGAAATCGGTCGGAAACTTTCCTCATACAGCACGTTGTAGGTTTCGTCACCGGCGCCAACCTCGTGTGAATGCTCTGAATAGCTAATCATTTACATATCACGGCAACTTCTTCCTGTCGGTTAAATTTCGCGTCTGTAGCACGTCATCTCCGTGGTGTAGCAATTTTAATGGCCAGTAGTGTATATTTATGGGAGAACTTAAATTGTGTTCGCCAGTTGAACTATAAATAAAGTGCAGATACCTAATCAGATTGTTATAGTGCTGTTATATCTCAAGTGTAACACGCGACATTTTCTTGGTCTGTTATCAGGTGTTAAAATAAATGCAAATTTCAGTGAAGTGATGCACTATTTCAGTTGTTCTCGTGACTTCCTATCTCCGCATATAATATTTAATTGATATAAGACTGATTAAGCCTTTATTGAAATATTGGACGGAGGGGCGCGCGTCTCAGCCGCTTGTAAAGGAAGTTTAGGATGTGCCTGACGTGTCTGTGATTCAAATGCGAGCACTACGTGGATGCTCTTTGTGAACTATAGTAAAAAACTGGAGACGGAGGTATTCCCTCTGCCATCATGCCACTGAACCTCATACAGTACCGTAACCTTAGCACATATGCCTCTTGACTACTAGCGCCCACGATGGACGGCCCTTCCACGGTCTACTATATCAGAGGATCCAGCCCACCACTCATACTCGCCTGAAACCATGCCAGAAGAAGCGCTACGGGAACGGCTTCGCTGCCTGCCCGGAAAGTAAAGTTGAGCTGGGTCCGGGGTAGCCGCCCTTTCTAGCGCCGGGAGACGGATCTGTGAGATTCGCGAGCCACCCACTGCCGGCCAGCCGCTCGGCGAGTGCGCCGTCCACAGGCGACGTGAGCGGAAAACGCCGACGCCTGCTGGCCCAGCGAGCCGGCACTTGGTGGGGAGGAGAGGGGTGGAGAGGAGAGGAGCGCTGTTCCCGCGGGATTTGTGGGAACAGGAGAGGGGGAGAAGGGGGAGGGGGAGCGCGAATTAATCTTCCTCGAGATGCTGGGACGCTCTCGCAAGCGGCGGGTCCCTCCTTGTCTCCGCTAAGAAGATTAAGTCTCGCCAGGGAAACGCCATGCTAAGCTCCCCCTCGCCGCCAGGCCGCGGTTATGAAGGGCGGATCGGAACGCGGATTCCGAGCGTACAAGGATCCTGATCGACAGGTCTCGAGACGTCTCGGAGGAGAATGCCACTTACCGCGGCATGCGTCGCAGAAGTAACAGCCGGCTGGCAAAAAGTATGACCCCTTGGCATGATCAGTAATGCGTGTGGAATATTCGCGGGTAGATCAATTTCAGCGTGGCGTTTTCCCTTGTGTGTCCGGGACTTAAAATAACAACCAAATTACTATGATGTTTGTCGATTCAACTTGTCGTTGAAGCTCACTCTTTTATCTGTTTACTTTTCAATATGTGATTATGGTAAAGAGTTCTGCCTTCAGCAAACACGATTTTCTTGAATGAGATTTTCACTCTGCAGCGGAGTGTGCGCTGATATGAAACTTCCTGGCAGATTAAAACTGTGTGCTGGACCGAGATTCGAACTCAGGACCTTCGCCTTTCGCGGGCAAGTGCTCTACCAACTGAGCTACCAAAGCACGACTCACGCTCCGTCCTGACAGCTTTACTTCTGCCAGTACCTCGTCTCCTACCTTCCAAACATTACTCCTCGCAAGAGAGCTTCTGTAAAGTTTGGGAGGTAGGAGACGAGGTACCGGCAGAAGTAAAGCTGTGAGGACGGGGGTGTGAGTCGTGCTTGGGTAGCTCAGGTGGTAGAGCACTTGCCCGCGAAAGGCAAAGGTCCCGAGTTCGAGTCTCGGTCCGGCACACAGTTTTAATCTGCCAGGAAGTTTCACGATTTTCTTCCTTGTTACCCATACACGTTTCGGTGAAGTTCCACTATCGTCAGTTTTCCCATCTGCAATTTTTGTTGTTGAAATTGTTTAAAATTAGACGCAAAAACTGTTCGGTAGACTCTCATCTTCATCTACGAGTGTGAGTCAAATGAAAACCTTAAATTTGTAATAACAAATCGAAATTTCGTGCCGTTATCCTGTAAGTTGGTAAGCGTGCTACAAACAGCGTGCAGAATGACCTGTAGGTGGCAGCATAGCGCAGATCCACACATAGCGTCGCAGTATCAGTATAAAGATGGCCGCCCCACTTGCGACTTGCACCAGGGAAGAACAGCGTTCTGTTGTTCAGTGTTTGCGTATTGAAGATGTGAAACCTATTGAAATTCATCGATGAATGAAGGTTCAGTACGATGATGCATGTTTGTCACAGCATCAAGGAAGTTCGCAAATGGTGAGACTTCAGTGGAAGATCTCGCTCGTCCCGGTCAAGCACAGTGAGTTGTGACTCCACAGAACATTGCAGCAGTTGAAGCCATAGTGAAGGAATACTGCCGAGTGGCACTGAATGACATTGCAGCATCTTTACAGATTAATAGCACAACACATTGTGCATGATGTGCTCCAGTTTCACAAAGTGTCTGCAAGATGGGTGCCACGGCAGCTGACTCCTGACATGAGAGAACGACGAGTTGATGCATGTGAAGAACTACTTCGGCGCTTTGAACGAGAAGCTGATGGTTTCATTGCAAGAATCGTTACTGGGGACGAAACCTGGGATAACTTCCACCAATCGGAAACGAAGAGTCTTCCTCATCCACCATACTCACCAGACCTTACCCCAAGTGATTTCCATATGTTTGGAGCACTCAAAGACGCAATGGGAGGAAAGATGGTTCAAATGGCTCTGAGCACTATGGGACTCAACTGCTGTGGTCATAAGTCCCCTGGAACTTAGAACTACTTAAACCTAACTAACCTAAGGACATCACACACATACATGCCCGAGGCAGGATTCTAATCTGCGACCGTAGCGGTCGTGCGGTTCCAGACTGTAGCGCCTTTAACCGCTCGGCCACTCCGGCCGGCTTTAGGGAGGAAAGAAGTTCCTTTCTGATGAAGAGGTACGCAACGTAGTGCATGAGTGGTTGCGCGGACTACCAAAAGATTTTTTTTGTAAAGGAATTTATGCACTTTGTAAGCGCTGGAGGACTTGCATTGAGCGTGGGGGAGATTATGTTGAAATGTGATACAGCTTTATACCACTTCTGCACAATAAACAGTATTTAAAAAAATATTTAAGGTTTTCATTTCACTCACCCTCGTACATTTACTACGAACGCCACCTAACCGTGTGTGGCGGAGGGTACTTCTAATACCACTAACAGATCCCTCTTCCCAGTTCCACTGGAGAACGGTGCGAGGGAAGATATATAGATACTCCAAGATATTTCACTGTATCATGTTTACAACAATTTGTCATCAATAGTGTAAATGTACAGTAATATATGACTTTTCCAGTGTATGAGCCATATGTTAAATTTATTGACATTTAGGTTTAATTTCCAGAGAAAGTACCATTTATCAAGTATCTGTAGATCACTTTACAGCTGCATACAGTCTTCTGACGCTGCTACTTTCTTACAGACAACCGAAACATCACCTGTGAACGCTCTTAAAGAGATCCATAGGCTTTCTATTAGATAATTTATACAAGGTGAACATTAATAAAACAGATAATATGCAGGCACGGATTCGTGACCGTAAATGGAGGAAAGAAAATGCCCTATGAACGTGTGTCCTGAAATGCGTCGTTGCCATGGTAGGTGGCGCTAACGAACGACAGTTCCTCTGAGTAACAAGGGGAGGCCACGACGTTTGGAACGCGGGTTTACTGCAAACTTCGTACACTCGTAGTACTCCACGAGGACAACAAATTGTGTAAGCAGTAGCGCGTACTTCTCAAGCGTTATTGAGAAAATCGCAAGATAATTTCGGTCGTCAAATTTTTTACCTATGACTGGCCATTTTTACCATGAAGCGGTGGCGGCCGAGTGGTTAGCGTTCAAGCCCCGTAATCGCTGAATCGATGAATCGAGTTCCGTTCGTCAGGTTTTTTTTTATTTCTAACACAGTAATTTTCTTTACTATTTATATTACAGTTGACATAATGGGAAAAAATACGTGTAATCGGATGAACTTTTATTGAATTTACAGTGTTATTTGGCAGTATACAAATTTTTATTATTACAAATAGTATAATATTCATAACTATCGGCTAGTAAGCGACCAAACGGATAAAGTGATACGGAAAATGTATGCTTCTCCGTGTCTTCAAAATTGTTCGTATTTAATAAAAAGAGAACGAGAAACTGCTTCTCGTGAAGACGCTATTAAAATACAGTCGGTACTGCACGACCAATTATCAGCGCCGATATTTAAGGAAATACTTCCAAATTATCTTCTGAAAGAGAGGTTTATGAAAATGTTAACGAGGTTTGTTTTTTCATGGAAAACCTCAAAAGACCTTGCGTATGCGGAAACATAGCATTTATTCAATGCAGCTGGTCCCGTTTAACTTTATGTTTTCCATGTTTTTACGAAAAATACCACCCTACAACTTGTACTCGTAATGCAGAAAGTGACGGTTAATTATACATTTTCGAAAGCAGTCTGTGCCGGTCAAAACTTGGAGGTAACAAGGCGTTTAGGGATCCTTCCAGGTACAAGGGATTTCTCAAATCACGGACAAGCATACATTTTCAGTATCACTTTATGCGTTTGGTCGTTTACTAGTCGATAGTTACGAATATTACATTATTTGTGATAATAAAAATCTGTAACACTGTAAATTTAATAAAAGTTCATCCATCGATCCGGTGATTACGGGGCTTGAACGCTAACCCCCCTCCCCCTCCCCTCTTTTTTTTCTCATTTTGTTCGATATTTTTCGTTGTATTTGGTCTGGGCGGACGTCATAATACATCCGTTCAAGTTGAGCGTTGATTCTTTGACTCAGTTTTTTTTTATTACAGAGGGCACACAGCTCTCTGACCGAACACGCTGAGCTACCGTGTCGGCATTTCTTTTTTCTCATTTTGTTCGTGATAGTTCGTTGCATTTGTTCAGGGCTTCGGGGCGGACGTCCCCTGACATCCGTTAAAGTTAATTGCTGATCCATTCACTCAGTTTTTTTTTATTACAGAGGGCGGTTAACCATCTGACGGAACACGCTTAGCTACCGTGCCGGCGAACGAGTGTGCGAAGTTTGCATTAAATCCGCGTTCCAAATGTCGTGGCCTCCCCTTGGAAGTACCGCTGGTTCGGTGTGTGTTGCAGACTGTCTGATTGACGCAGCGTACAATAAACAGCAGAATGGTCCGGTATTCATATCGGGACCAAGCCGAGATGGTGCTTGTGCACGACCAGGTAGATAGAGAAGGTTGAGGGGCAGCACAGCTGTATTGAAACCAGTACCCTCACAGACACCAACTATATCAGCAAACAAGCCATTTTTGGGCGTTTTTGTGATCATAGGTCCTTTCAGGCAGACGAGCGAGCAAAGAGGTGGCGAACTGTGCGTACAACAGATCTGGACGACCGGGTCCTACAGGATATTGAGATGAACCCTACTGCAAACTCCAAATCTGGTATAGGCACAGTTCACCGCCATGAACGTCCAAAAAAGAGGATTAAAATGTTGGGTGATGTAGTTGCTGTCGATGAGGGTATTTGTTTTAGTATAGTTGTGCTGCCTCTCGATTGTTTCCATATGCTTGGCCGTACACAAGCACCATCTCGGCTTGTTACCGATATGAATACCGGACCATTCTGTTGCTCACTTCACGCTGCGTCAATCACACAGGCTGCAAAAAAAACAAGGAACACGCGGCACTTGGTCAGAGTAAATGCCATTCGTCAACGCCATCTAACGTGGCAACGATGCATTTCCGTATACATGTTTGTAGGATCTTTTTTCCTCCATTTGCAGTCAGGAATCCGTTTCTGCAGTTTGTCGGTTCTATTAATGTTTGCCTTGCATACATGATAAAAAATGACGGTCCCATCACTTTTACGTGGGGTAATGCGGAAATCTGACGCATTTCTTCAGTTATACCGACGTGTTGGGTTCCATCGGCAAGGAAGTCTCGAACTCAATCACAATTTTGGTTCGATATTCTGTAAGGTCGAATTTTTGTTCCAGTAAACGGGAGTGTATGGTGTCAAATGCCCTTCTAAAGTCTAGGAACACTTTCAGTATAGGCAGTGCGGGACGGCGTCAAATGCATTCCTGAAGTCAAGGAGTGCTTCATCATTTTGAGCGCTGTTGCCTACAGCACTATGGATCTCTTTGGGGAATAGAGCGAGCTCAGTATCGAAATAACTCCGTTGGCGGGATCCATGTTCATTTTTACATTTATAGAGGAGGCGTGGACAGAGGTTCAGGGCAATCTCTTAACCTTGGGATGGGAAACTGCCCCTAAAGGCGGAAGAATCAACAACGATCAACGACATGAGGATGCAGAAGACTATGGAAACTAATGCATTACAGACACATAACTTGTATTCACAGGACACGCGGCCTGTAATTCAACAAGTGTCATGATGATCTCTCCACTCCAAAAGGTTCCGGAATAGTCCCGAATTCGGATCTCCGGGAGGGGACTGCCAAGGGGGAGTTGGTTATGAGACAAAGATTGAATAATAAACAGAAGATTAACGTTCTACGAATGTCGGAAGTTTGAACGTGTAGGGAAGCTATAAAATCTGGAAAGGGAAATGCAAAGGCCCAATCTAGATATAGTAGCGGTCAGAGAGGTAAAATGGAAAGAAGACAAGGATTTCTGATCAGACGAGTGTAGAGTAGTATCAAGAGCAGCAGAAGAACAGGTTACAGGACAGTATGAGAGAGGAAAAAGACTAATTCAGTTGTGTAATAAATTTCAACTAGTAACAGTGAATATTCTGTTCTAGAACCACAATAGGAGGGGGTATACTTGGAAAAGGCCGAGTGATACAGGAAGATTTCAGTTAGATCACATCATGGCTGAACAGAGGTTCCTAAATCAGATACTGGATTGTAAGGCGTACGCAGGAGGAGATATAGACTCACATCACAATATAGTAGTGATGAACAATAGCCAGAAATGTAAGACATGAAGAATCAATATGCAAAGATGCGGGATAGAGAAGTACTGTAGAATGATGAGATATTCTTGAGGCTCTCTGAAGCTATAATACAGCACTAAGGAATAGCCCAGTAGGCTGTGTACTTGAAGAGGAATGTACAGTACATCTCTAAAAAGGGCAATCACAGAAGTTGGAAATGAAAACATCGGTATAAAGAAGATGAAGCCAAAGGTAACAGAAGAAATACTTCACTTGATCGATGAAATAAGGAAGTACAAAAATATTCAGGGAAATTGAGGAACCCAGAAATACAAGTCTCTGAGGAATGAAATGAATGGGAAGTGCAGAGAAGCTATGACGAAATGGATGCTTAAGAAATGCGAAGAAATCGAAGAAGGAATGACTGTGGGAAGGACTGTCTCAGCACATAGAAAAGTCAAAACAACATTTGGTGACATCAAAAGCAAGGGTGTTAACATTAAGAGAGAACAGGAATCCCACTATTAAATGCAGAGGAGAGAGCGGATAGGTGGAAAGGCCTCTATAAGGGGGGAAGATTTGTCTAATCTATTAGAAAAAGATACAGGAGTCGGTTTAGAAGAGATAGGGGATATATTTTTAGAATCAGAATTTAAAACAATTTTGGAAGGCTTAAGAGAAAATAAGTATGAAGTGATAGATAACCTTCCATCATAATTTCTAAAATCATAGGGCAAGTAGCATCAAAACTATTCACATTGGTGTGTAGAATGTGTGAGTCTGGCGACGTACCATCTGACTTTCGGAAAAACATTATTCACTCAGTCCCGAAGGCTGCAAGAGCTGAGAAGTGCGAGAATTATTGCACAATCAGCTTAACAGCTCATGCATTCCAGTTTCTGACAAGAATAATATACCGAAGAATGGAAGAGAAAACTGAAGTTAGACTACTAGTTTGGCACCAGAGTGGCAATCTGACGTTGCGGTTGATACTGGAAGCAAGACTAAAGAAAAATCAAGACACAATCAAAAGATTTGTCGATATGAAAAAAGCGTTCGATAATGTAAACTGGTGCAAGATGTTCGAAATTATGAGAAAAAGAAGATGCAATCTATAGGGAGCAAAGGGAAATATACAATATATACGACAGTCATCATGAACGAAGAGCTCGGATTGAAAAGGGTGTGAGACAGGTGCAGGCTTTCGCCCCAACTGTTCAATCTGTACATAGAAGAAGCAATGGCGGAAATAAAAGAAAGGTTCAGGAGTAGGATTAAAATTCAAGTTGAAAGGATATCAATGATACGATTCTCTGGTGACATTACTATCCTGAGTGAAAGGTGCAGAAAAATTGCATGATATCCTGAATGGAATGAACAGTCTAATCAATACAGAATATGAATTGAGAGTAAATCGAAGAAAGATGAAAGTAATGAGAAGTAGCAGAAATGAGAACAGCAAGAAACTTAACATCAGGATTGATGGTCACGAATTAGATGAAGTTAAGGAATTCTACTACCTATGCAACAAAATAACGAATGACAGACAAACCAAGGAGGACATCAAAAGGAGACTAGCACTGGCAAAAAGGGCATTGCTGGCTAAGAGAATTCTGCTAGTATCAAACATAGGCCTTAATTTCAGGAAGAAATTTCTGAGAATGTACGTTTGGAGCCCAGCGTTGTATGGCAGTGACACACAGACTGTGGGAAAACCGGAACAGAAGAGAATCGAAGCATTTGAAATTTGGTGCTACAGACTAACATTGAAAATTAGGTGGACTGAGAAAGTAAGGAATGAGGAGGCTCTGCGCAGAACCGGAGAGCAAAGCAATATGTGGAAAACACTGAGAAGCAGAAGGGACAGGATGATGGAACATCTGTTAAGACATCAGGGAATGGCTTCCATGGTACTAGAGGGAGCTGTAGAGGTCAGAAACCGCAGAGGAAGACAGAGACTGAAATAGATTCAGCAAAAAATTGAGGACGTAGGTTGCAATGCTACCGAGATGAAGAGATTGGCACAGGAGAGGAATTTTTGGCGGGCCGCATCAAACCACTCAGAAGAGAGATAACTTAAAAAATAAAAAAATAAATAAAAAATAAAAAAAGGAGTTTTTCGTCACAGTTCTTGGGCATCAAACATATTTTGTATGGTGGCGGCTTCCTTCTTTCAAATCTCCCACCATGAGCGTCAGAGAACTAGCGATTCCTCGACACAGGGAGCGCCTTCCAACTAGGGGACGCGGCTGAGCCGCTGGCAGTGTTGTTTGAAGCATCAAGACGAACTCGGCTCGGCAGGGAGTGATGCGCTGTGTCGGGTCCGGGGTTTGGTCACGTTGGTCGTTGGTATGTGGTACGAGGCCTGTCGATCCAGCGGTTCTCCGACGTTATTCGCGGGTGGGCATCACTGTAAGCGCCAAAATTTGTTTCAGTAGTGCTTTAATTTTACTGTCATTTCGGTATTCTGTTTGTAAGAACTAACGTACATAGAGTCTGGTGTTTTGGAGACTGTGATTCATTAGGTGCTTGGACTTTGGATCATGGGATTGCCTTGCTGCCGTCGGCCCATTGAGCTTCTGCATATACATCTACATGATTACTCTGCAATTCAGAATTAAGTGCCTAGCAGAGGGTTCATCGAACTACCTTTAAATTAGTTCTTCACTGTTCCACTCTCAGGCAGAGCGAGGGAAAAACGAACACTTCAATCTTTGCTTGCGAGCTCTGATTACTCTTACTGTACTATGACGATCATTTCTCCCTATGTAGGTGGTCGTCAACAAAATATTTTCACTCTCTGAGGAGATATTTAGTGATTGAAATTTCATGACAAGGTCCCACCGCTGCGAAAAACGTTTTTGTTTTAGTGACTGCCACCCCAATTCGTATATCATGTCCGTGGGACTCTCTGCCCTATTTCGTTGCAATACAAAACGAGATGCCTTCTTTGAACTTTTTGGATGCTCTCCATCAATACCGTTTGAGGAGGATCGCACTCCGCACAGCTGTACTCCAGAAGAGGACGTGCAGGCGCATTGTGGGCCGTCGCTTTAGTAGTCCTGTTGCATTTTCTCAATGTTCTGTACTTCACACTTTTCATGATTTAGAGTCGGTTGCATCTTTTTGCACCATACATATATTTCGTCTAAATAATTTTATAATCGGTTTGATCATAAGGTTAAATGACAGCATCATCTGTAAACAAACTAAGAGGAATAAGTGTAGATCAGGAACAACAAAGGGCTTATAACACTTCCTTGGGGAACGACAGATATTACTTCTGTTTTACTCGATGACTTTCGTTCAATAATTACGAACTGTGACCTTTCTGACAGGAAGTCACGAATTCGTTCACTCACCTGAGACGAAACTACATGGAACGCAACTTAATTAGAAGTCGCCTTCTGGAGATATGAAAATATGAAACTAATTTGACGTCCCTGTAGACAACACTCATTACTTCGCGAGAATAAAGAGCTAGTTGTGTTTTACAACAACGATATTTTCTTAATCCGTGTTCGCTGTTTGTCAATAAATCGTCTTCTTCGAGATGATACACAATGTGCGAGCACAGTATATGTTCCAAAATCCTACCGAAAATCGACATTAGTGACTTGGGTCTGTAATTCAGCCGATTACTCCTATTTCCTTTCTTGGGTCTTCGTGTGACTTGTGAAGTTTCCAGTCTTTAGGTACGGATGCTTGGTGGCATCAACGCTTGTATATCATTGCTAAGTATGGAGCTATTGTGTCAGCATACTCTGAAAGAAACTCACTGTTACACAAACAGGACCGGAGGCCTCGCTTTTATAAAATGTTTTAAGTTCCTTCGCTGCACCGAGGATATTGACTTAGTTACTCATGTTGGCAGTTGTTTTTGATTCGAATGCTGGAATATTTACGTCGTCTGCTTTGGTGAAGGAATTTCAGAAATCTGTGTTAAGTAACTCTGCTTTTAGTGGCACTGTCGTCAGTAAAATCGCTGTCGTTACTGTGCAGTGAAGGTATGTATCATGTCTTGCCGCTGTTGGCCTTTCGTGTGGCAGGGACTTAAAGCAGCTATGAAAAGAGCATTGTAATCGAATTGTTATGATGATCATCAATTCAGATTATCGTTGAAGCTTACTCTTTTGTCTCTGTTTACTTTCAAATATATGACCAGGAAGAGACATCTGCCTCCAGGAAACACATTTTTCTTGTTTACTACTTATATATGTTTTGGTGAAGTTCTACTAACGTCAGTTTATCTACTGCAGTTCTTGTTGTTGCCATGTTGCCATACCTCTACGCAAATCGTAGTTGGTAGTATGTTCTTAGTCAGTATTACCACAGGGGAATACTTCGTAAAAGTGGCGTAGGGCGTAGTAGCAAGAACAGTTTACGTAGAGGAATGACGTCATGGAAAAAACAAAAATTGCAGATGATAGACTGACGAGTATTAAACTTCGCTGAAACATGTATGTGTGTTACAGTTGAAAACTGCGTTTTGAAGAAAACGAAGCGCTATTGCGTGTGTGAGATACAGAGGCGAGCGAGTGTGCCAGGACTTACCTCATTTCACTGACAGTAGCGCCACATCACCTTAACGAGACTGCGCGTAGCGCGCAAGTGTTGCACCACAATTAAATGCGAAATTAAAAATCAAAATGTATGCCTAAAGCTTTGTTAAAATTTAGTTTAGTGTTATAATGTTTCAAATATCAAGGCTTTGTGTTCTAGACTTATCAGTTTACGTGAAAATGCCGTTTTAGGAGAAACGTAAGTAGCGCTAAATAATAAAGCTATAAAGTCAGAATTTGGTCACAATGTGTAGTTAGAGCTCATTAATAAGTGGTGCAGGTTTCCAAAACCATATAACAAAAATTAACGCCAGAATCCACGGTTTTAGGAAAAATCAGAGGCACTAAACAATTGACTTAGAAACATGAAATTTTGTTTTATGCTTCCGTTCACCACAAAAATAATAACTGTGAGGACATGTTAAGCTACCTCTTATAATTTTTGAGTAATTAAGTAAAAACCAATTTTGTAACTAAAATGTAACAAAAAAAAAATGGTTCAAATGGTGCTGAGCACTATGCGACTTAACTTCTGAGGTCATCAGTCGCCTAGAACTTAGAACTAATTAAACCTAACTAACCTAAGGACATCACACACATCCATGCCCGAGGCAGGATTCGAACCTGCGACCGTAGCAGTCGTGCGGTTCCGGACTGAGCGCCTAGAACCGCTAGACCACCGCGGCCGGCATGTAACCAATTGTTGTAGATTAAGTACATGTAATTTTAATGCTAGAGAATTTTGGTTAAAGTGGATGATGAAACATACCAAATGATACAGCTATACCAAATTTGAGAGTTTTGGTATGGATAACAGCCGATATAAGTGTTAGTAAAGGTATGGTTCAGAGGTAACGATCTGCCATTAGTTCCACTATAAAAATTCTAGAAGGCAAAGTTTTCATTCTAGAGATCTGACACCTTTTCTGCGCTTTCATGCAGCTTAACAGTATACATGTAAAAATTAAGAAGTTTCTGAATTAATTTGTAACCATGTTATTGACGATTATGTGCCCGAGAAAGCGGTCGTCCGGAGGCTGCTGCAGTATGTAGATAGCCGTAGACAACAGGTGTTCCCTCAGCCGTCGGTTTCGGCACCTATATAAATACAGACCAAGAGGCAGGAGGAATGTTCACTTCGCAATCCGCCACGGTAAGATCCACGTCTGTTAAACGTCGGATCGCGCTCTGCCCCGGATGGCAACAACGGATAGTGAACTCGCGAGGACTGTGCACCGTCCTGGATCGCCAATGTAACTGTCAGCGTGCCGTCCGTGTGAATTACAATTCCGCGTGGCAAGTGGTGACTTTATTTCCACTTTTATGGCGAGCATTAACTTTGAACATTTATTGCAAACTTTCAGTTGAGTACTTTTAGTCAGGGCGAAGGGCAGTCTGGTAGGAACGTACCGAAGAGGTCGCCTCTGAACTGATAAATGTGTTGTTAGAATAGAAAGACTTGTTTTCAATTGAACATAGGGAATTTCCTAGTGTTGTACGTGAGAAACTTTAAGTAATATAATTTTTAACTGAAAATGTACACTTTTATTTAAATCACAGTCCTGATTTGGCGAAGAAGTAGGAGAACAGAAACTTTTTTTTCAGTGGGCTGGACTGGAATGTGGCCGTGCAGACTGGAAACTAAGGTCAGTATGTTTCCCTCCACTTTCTGGCTGACCACTAAATTACTTGCCAGGCTCGCGTGAATAAGACGGAATTTTAATTCAATATTTCAACCCGCCGCCCCACAGTCTGTTGAAGACAAAATATTATTTCCAAGATTTGTTCCAAGAAACACAGACCAACTGTAGGGTTCGTTCCTTACACCAAATCAAGAAAAAAAGTCTAGTGAAGATGGGCTCTAAAGAGCTATGATCACTTGTTCAGTAAAAGAAATCTGCTTCACTCTGGCGAAGATGAGCAAGTGCTCATAGCTCTTAAGGTATGCATTTAAGAGCCCATGTTAACTAGATATTTTTTCTTGTTTTGGTGCAAGGAACCTGTACGTAAAGCTTGTCGGGGTTTTTGTTGGGATACCTTCTATAATGTTCTTCCATTGTAGAATTCTAGAGCAGGTCAGAATCTCGAATGTAATGATAATCCTCGAAAAATGATCAATTAACTTAGAAAACCAGAAAGAGTTTGGAAACACAACTGATAAAAATCAGCTCGTTTTTTCACAGAAATAGCTTGAAAACAATAGACTGATGAACAAATTAATATTTCCGGCGACATCATGAGGTGTATCTTCTCAGATATATACTTGAAAGGCCTTTTTTCCCCCTCCTAGGGGGCACCGCCTTGTCGTAACTATGTCCGTCCCGGCACACGAGTTTGTGTGTTTCAAAGAAACTAAGATGTACACCAGTGGTAACGTAGCTACTGGCAGGTCCAACGTAGCATCCTTCCTTTTTATCTGTCCTTAAGTTTCATACGTGGAGCGGGAGACGGAAGTGAAGTCTTCTCTCCTAAGCGAGAAAACCCTGACTGCAAATCCTACTACCGCAGAAGCAGGGAAGTGTCAAGCCCACTACTGAGATTACCACGCACAGCACCTGTAGCGCAGTCGGGGAGCATTTCCCTACCTATAGAAACCTTACAAATGAGCCCCGGAAGAGGTTGCTGCCCCATAGGACAATAATGCCTAAACGAACTGGTATGCGATTTACAACATGGAATATTAAAAACTTCTATGGACTGGAACCAGGCAAGATCTATGAACCATGGAACTTGCTGTTGGTGGGGAGGCTTGCGTGCCTTTGCGACACAGATAGCCGTACCGTAGGTGCATTCACAACAGTGGGGTATCTGTTGAGAGGCCAGACGAACGTGTGGCAGCAGCCTTTTCAGTAGTTGCAGGGGCAACAGTCTGGATGATTGACTTCCTGGTCTTGTAACACAATCCAAAACGGCCTTGCTGTGCTGGTATTGTGAACAGCTGAAAGCACGGGGAAACTACAGGCGTTATTTTTCCTGAGGCTATGCACCTTTACTGTACGGTTAAATGACGATGGCTTCCTCTTGGGAAAATATTCCGGAGGCAAAAAATTTCCCCATTCGGATCTCCCGGCGGGGACTACTCAGGAAGACGTCGTTATCAGGAGAAAGAAAACTGGCGTTCTACGGATCGGTGCGTGGAATGTCAGATCCCTTAATCGGGCAGGTAGATTAGAAAATTTGAAAAGGAAATGCATAGGTTAAAGTTAGATATAGTGGGAATTAGTGAAGTTCAGTGGCAGGAGAAACAAGACTTCTGGTCAGGTGAATATAGGGTTACAAATACAAAATCAAATAGGGGTAATGCAGGAGTAGGTTTAATAATGTATAAAAAATTAGAAGTGCGGGTAAGCTACTACAAACAGCACAATGAACGCACTATAGTGGCCAAGATAGACACGAAGCCCACGCCTACCACAGTGGTACTAGTTTATTTAACGACTAGCTCCACAGATGACGAAGAGATTGATGAAATACATGATGAGATAAAAGAAATTATTCAGATAATGAACGGAGACGAAAATATAATACTCATGAGGAATGGAATTCGATAGTAGGAAAAGGAAAAGAAGGAAACGTAGTAGGAGAATATGGAGTGGGGGTAAGAAATGAAAGAGGAAGCCGCCTGGTAGAGTTTTGCACAGAGGATAACTTAATCATAGCTAACACTTGATTCAACAATCATGAAAGAAGGTTGTATACATGGAAGAGGCATGGAGATACTGGGAGGTTTCAGACAGATTATGCAATGGTAAGACAGAGATGTAGGAACCAGGTTTTAAATTGTAAGACATTTCCAGGGGCAGATGTGGAATCTGACCACAATCTTTTGGTTATGAACTGTAGATTAAAACTGAAGAAACTGCAAGAAGGCGAGAATTTAAGGAGATGGGACATGGATAAACTTAAAGAATCAGAGGTTGTAGAGAGTTTCAGGAAGAGCATTAGGGAACGATTGACAAGAGTGGGGGAAAGAAATGCAGTAGCAGAGGATCAAGTAGGTAAAAAGACGAGGGCTAGTAGATATCCTTGGGTAACAGAAGAGATACTCAATTTAATTCATGAAAGAAGAAAATACAAAAATGCAGTAAATGAAGCAGGCAAAAAGGAATACAAACGTCTCATAAATGAGATCGACAGGAAGTGCAAAATGGCTAAGTAGGGATGGCTAGAGGACAAATGTAAGGATGTATAGGCGTATCTCACTAGGGATAAGATACACTCCTGGAAATTGAAATAAGAACACCGTGAATTCATTGTCCCAGGAAGGGGAAACTTTATTGACACATTCCTGGGGTCAGATACATCACATGATCACACTGACAGAAGCACAGGCACATAGACACAGGCAACAGAGCATGCACAATGTCGCACTAGTACAGTGTATATCCACCTTTCGCAGCAATGCAGGCTGCTATTCTCCCATGGAGACGATCGTAGAGATGCTGGATGTTGTCCTGTGGAACGGCTTGCCATGCCATTTCCACCTGGCGCCTCAGTTGGACCAGCGTTCGTGCTGGACGTGCAGACCGCGTGAGACGACGCTTCATCCAGTCCCAAACATGCTCAATGGGAGACAGATCCGGAGATCTTGCTGGCCAGGGTAATTGACTTACACCTTCTAGAGCACGTTGGGTGGCACGGGATACATGCGGACGTGCATTGTCCTGTTGGAACAGCAAGTTCCCTTGCCGGTCTAGGAATGGTAGAACGATGGGTTCGATGACGGTTTGGATGTACCGTGCACTATTCAGTGTCCCCTCGACGATCACCAGTGGTGTACGGCCAGTGTAGGAGATCGCTCCCCACACCATGATGCCGGGTGTTGGCCCTGTGTGCCTCGGTCGAATACGACACGCCTCCATTCGTCCCTCCATTCACGCCTGTCGCGACACCACTGGAGGCGGGCTGCACGATGTTGGGGCGTGAGCGGAAGACGGCCTAACGGTGTGCGGGACCGTAGCCCAGCTTCATGGAGACGGTTGCGAATGGTCCTCGCCGATACCCCAGGAGCAACAGTGTCCCTAATTTGCTGGGAAGTGGCGGTGCGGTCCCCTACGGCACTGCGTAGGATCCTACGGTCTTGGCGTGCATCCGTGCGTCGCTGCGGTCCGGTCCCAGGTCGACGGGCACGTGCACCTTCCGCCGACCACTGGTGACAACATCGATGTACTGTGGAGACCTCACGCCCCACGTGTTGAGCAATTCGGCGGTACGTCCACCCGGCCTCCCGCATGCCCACTATACGCCCTCGCTCAAAGTCCGTCAACTGCACATACGGTTCACGTCCACGCTGTCGCGGCATGCTACCAGTGTTAAAGACTGCGATGGAGCTCCGTATGCCACGGCAAACTGGCTGACACTGACGGCGGCGGTGCACAAATGCTGCGCAGCTAGCGCCATTCGACGGCAAACACCGCGGTTCCTGGTGTGTCCGCTGTGCCGTGCGTGTGATCATTGCTTGTACAGCCCTCTCGCAGTGTCCGGAGCAAGTATGGTGGGTCTGACACACCGGTGTCAATGTGTTCTTTTTTCCATTTCCAGGAGTGTAGATACTGCCTAAAGGAAAATGAAAAAGACCTTTGGAGGAAAGAGAACCACTTGTATGAATATCAAGAGCTCAGATAGAAACCCAGGTCTAAGCAAAGAAGGGAAGGCAGAAAGGTGGAAGGAGTATATCGATGGTCTATACAAGGGCGATGTAATTGCGGACAATATTATGGAAATGGAAGAGGATGTAGATGAAGATGAAATGGGAGATACGATACTGCGTGAAGAGTTTGACAGAGCACTGAAAGACCTAAGTCGAAACAAGGCCCCGGGAGTAGACAACATTCCATTAGAACTACTGACAGCTTTGGCAGAGCCAGACCTGACAAAACTCAACCAACTGGTGAGCAAACTGTGTGAGACAGGGGAAATACCCTCAGACTTCAAGCAGAATATAATAATTCCAATCCCAAAGAAACCAGGTGTTGACAGATGTGAAACTTACCGAACTATCAGTTTAATAGGTCATGGCTGCAAGGTGCTAAAGCGAATTCTTTACAGACGAATGGAACAACTGGTAGAAGCCGACCTCAGGGAAGACCGGTTTGGATTCCATAGAAGTGTTGGAACACGTGAGGCAATACTGACCCTTCGGCTTATCTTAGAAGATAAACTAAGGAAAGGCAAACCTACGTTTCTAGCATTTGTAGACTTACAGAAAGCTTTTGACAATTTTGACTGGAATACTCTCTTTCAAATTATGAAGGTGTCAGGGGTAAAATACAGGGCGCGAAAGGCTGTTTACAATTTGTACAGAAACCAGATGACAGTTATAAGAGTCGAGGGCTATGAAAGGGAAGAAGTGGTTGGGAAGGGTGTCAGACAGGTTTGTAGCCTATCCCCGATGTTATTCAATTAGTATATTGAGCTAGTAGTAAAGGAATCAAAAGATAAATTCAGAGTGGGAATTAAAATCCACGGAGAAGAAATAAAAACGTTGAGGTTCGCCGATGACATTGTAATTCTGTTAGAGACAGCAAAGGACCTGAAAGAGCTGTTGAACGTAATGGACAGTGTCTTGAAAGGAGGAGATAAGATGACAGCAACAAAAACGAACCGCGGATAATGGAATGCAGTCTAATTAAATCGGGTGATGCTGAGGAAAGTACATTAGAATATGAGACACTTAAAGTAGTAAATGAGTTTTGCTATTTGGGGAGCAAAATAACTGATGTTGGTCGAAGTAGAGAAGATATAAAATGTAGACTGGCAATGGCAAGTAAAGCGTTTCTGAAGAAGAGAAATTTGTTAACATCGAGTATAGATTCAAGTTTCAGGAAGTCGTTTCTGAAAGTATGTGTATCGAGTGTAGCCATGTATGGAAGTGAAACATGGACGATAAATAGTTTGGGCAGGAAGAGAATAGAAGCTTCCGAAATGTGGTGTTACAGAAGAATGCTGAAGATTAGATGGGTAGATCACATAACTAATTAGGAGGTGTAGAATAGAATTGAGGAGAAGAGAAATTTGTGGCACAGCTTGACTAGAAGAGGGGGTAGGTTGGTAGAACATGTTCTGAGGCATCAAGGGATCAGCGATTTAGTATTCGAGGGCAGCGTGGAGGGTAATAATCGTAGAGGGAGACCAAGAGATGAATACACTAAGCAGAGTCAGAATGATGTAGGTTGCAGTAGATACTGGGAGATGAAGAAACTTGCACAGGATAGAGTAGCATTGAGAGCTGCGTCAAACCAGTCTCTGGACTGAGGACCACAACAACAACAACATGGACCGGAATCTACTATGGGAGTAATATCAGAAATAGAACGATACAAACTTGATACTACTCCGTTACAAGAAATGTGGTGGAATGGTGACGGTGACATTAGAGAGTAGCTCGACAATATTCTACAGAGGATGTGGAGAAAATGACAGACATGATTATGGAACATACTTTGAAATAACTAATCGCCTGGTAACAGAAGTTAAGAATTTCGTGGCAGTTAATAAACGATTGTCATGTCTCACTATTTAATACAAATATACCAACATACAATTTGCGAATCCATATTTCCTGGCAGAAGTGAGTGAAGATGAGGAAAAGGATGAGTTTTGTGAGAAACGGAAAACGCAATGGAAGGGGTGAAAACAGATATATAAATATATTATACTTCGAGATATTATTGTTGAAGTGTGGCAGGAGAATATACATACAATGAACACAGGGAAAGACAATTTACGTGAGAAATCGAATGATAATGGTTTAAGGTAGATCAGTGCTGCGACTGCTCAAGATCTAATAATCAGCTCAAGAAGCTTCCCGCATAAGAAAATTCATAATAGAGGGACTGGGAAATCACCAGGTGGTAAAACTTTCAGCCAAACTGACATAGGTGGACATGAAACATAAGAATAGCGAAGAGCCACACGAGGTAGCCTGTACGGGGTAGCCGCGTGGTCTAGGGCGTCTTGTCACGGTTCGCGCGGCTTCCCATGTCGGAGGTCTGAATCCTCCGTCGGGCATGGGTGTGTGTTAGTTTAAGTTAGACTAAGTAGTGAGTAAGCCTAGGGACCGATGACCCCCGGAGTTTGGCCCCATAAGACCTTACCACAAATTTCCAAATAGAAGATGTAAATTAATACAGAGGAGCATATGGGAACACAGATCAGTTTTTACTTGTTCGGAAGCTTAAACTACATATTCATTAATGGAAGAAACAAATGAGCTACAGCAACACAAAATTGGATATATATAAACAGTATGAAACTGAGGTAATCCGGAGATACCATGTGGCCGTGAGGAATAAGTTTGAGACACTTATACCAAAGGTTGTTGTTGGTGGTGGTTAGTGTTTAACGTCCCGTCGTCAACGTGGTCATTAGAGACGGAGCGCAAGCTCGGGTTAGGGAAGGATTGGGAAGGAAATCGGCCGTGCCCTTTCAAAGGAACCATCCCGGCATTTGCCTGAAACGATTTAGGGAAATCACGGACAACCTAAATTAGGATGGCTGGAGACGGGATTGAACCGTCGTCCTTCCGAATGCGAGTCCAGTGTGCTAACCACTGCGCCACCTCGCTCGGTTATACCAAAGGGTGAGTGTCGAAGTGTTCGATGTCGATATGATGTGGATCAGAATAAAGGAAGGGATGACAGATGTAGAAACTGGTTTAATCAAATATGCAAGGAAGCAGTAAAATCAAGACAAAAAGCAAGATAAAAGTGAATAAACTGCTTAATAATGAAAACTGTCGTGAAGAGTACATGAATGTGAAATGACGGACAGCAAGAATACTGAGGCGTGAAAAGAGAAAATATCTGACTTCCGTGCTAAAAGAAATTGAGGAGGCTGGCTAAAGAAACAACGGCAACGAATATTCCAAAGTCTCTATTTATTAATAACAAAAATAGGAACATGAAAGCTGACAAAGAAATGACTTAAGAAAAACGGGCAGAATACTTTGCTAGTATATTACATATGGGGGACCCAGAACATCTGTTTCAGCCAACAAAACAAGACAAGAACTATAGAATAACTGACGTTACTAAAGGGGCGTGAGAGGAGCAATAAATAGTCTGGAGAAGATCAGATAACAGGAAGAAAGATGAAGGTCTCATTGAAAAGTTGACCAAACTGTTCGGAAAGATATGGAAGAAGGGAGAGATACCAACTCGTAGTGGAAGTTAGCTGTCGTTGTCCCAGCTCATAAGAATAAATGGAAAATAGACTGCAATAACTGTAGATGGGCCTCAGTGCTGACTATGAGCTACAAGATTTTACTGGAAACAATTAATCCATATGCTGAGGTAATAGTAGAGAATTACCAAGCAGATTTAGGGTCATGAAAATCTACAATTCATTATATGTTTCCCGTGAGACAGGCATGGGAAAAGTAATGGGAATTTGACAAACCAATATTCACCACATCTGTAGATTTTTAAAGGCATATGATTGTATCCATAGAGTGAGCCTGTGGAACAAGGGAGTTTGGAATACCTGAGAAATTAATCGATCTAGTAAACGCATGTACAACGGGGACGAAAGATAAAGTAAGATCAAGGAGGTATATCAATGGTAGTGGATGCACAAACTGAGGTACGACAAGCTGACGCATTGCCACCCGTGTTATTTACGTTGTCCTTGAAAAGATAAACTAGGTGAAAAGTGTAAGAAAGGACAGCAATCTGAATGGAAATCTGCAAATGTTGGCACTTGCAAGTCGTATTGAAACTATGTCGGAATTTAGAGAGGAAATGATAAAAAACAGCGAAGCATCTGAGGAGCAGTACAGGGAATGCTTGAGATCAACACAGAGCAGAGAGAAGATTTGAAACTAAGTAGAGGGATGAACCATAACATGCCTGGAGATTTACAGGTGGGAAAGATAGCTGAGAACCTTAAATATTTGTGATCTTTCTTCAACTGGAGGAATAATGTTCAGCTAGAAGTAAACCAGCAAATCGTTAATGATTCCATATCATATAACAGTCTAAAACTAATCATGAAATTAAGAGTAATCTCAAGGAAAGTTAAAATAAAAGTGCATAATACAAAAATTGCCCTAGTGCTGTTCTACGGCACAGAAACATGAATACTACCATGAGCGATAGAGAAAGACTGACGGTGTTTGAGAGAAAGACTGAGCATGACTTTTTGGCCAATGAAAGAAGAAGAACAGTTGAAGAGACTGATGTGATGTGATGAATCATACCAATACTGTACAAAAAGCAACGGTTAAGTGGCTCAAAGATCTGACATGTTGCGAAGATGACAGATGCTGCAACAGCTGGGTTTCAGAGGAAACTGGTTGGAAGCTGCGCTGGACTGGGTGTGATGGAGGCAGGTTGTAAGGTCGGCGCATGATCTGCAACGTCCCTTATTGCAGATTAAGCAGATAAGAAAGATTTTTTGACTCCTGTAACTCAGTACCTACTTAAGACCAGTGCGCACCACAAATTATAAGAGGACAGACAATGTTTTTAACATAAACTAACGAGTAGACTGTTAGGGTCAGTAACACATTCTGATTGCTCGAAACAATTCTGTCGTCTACAGCAAACTATCGTCACGAGGTGCAAGGAAAAAAAATAGAATCACTTAAACAGTACAACAACACCGCTCGCTGTAAATGTTGGCAAATACAAAATAATTCTATGAGGCTTCGGGATTTCATTTGGATGACGTCGATATCTTTCCGCGATATTTCGTCTGACAACCATTCAGCTATCTTCTGGTGAGTTTCACGCTGGAAAGCGCTGGTGCGCGTCGCTAAGTTTGCAACCAAAATTGACTCTTTGGCGAATGCGCGTAGGTTACCGCTGCTTGACGCCCTTTGTCGAGTTAAGCGTCCTCTAATGTCTGTTACTCCGGCTGGGGCGCGCAGCTTTACCAGTGACATTGTAGACATGAGCTATTCGTAATGCGGGCCCGCAGAGTTAAAATTCAGCCGTTAGAAATGTCATTACGAGTAAAATTTGGTCTTTTTGAAAATATCAAAGAAATCGTTGGGTGTTATGTCTTAACAAGTTTAAAGTTACCATCAGGGTTAATAAGATATTCCACCAACCGTAATTCCACAGATTCCTTGATAATTGAACGCAGAATGACCTCACTGTGGCCAAGATTTTCGTGGTAGAATAATCTGTAGGATATCTATCCTGCGTACATGAAATGCTTGGCTATGGCTGACTTGCTAGGCTGCGGAAGGTGAATGTGGTGATAGTGTTTCGGATACATCTACATCTATATGGATATTCTGCAAATCACATTTAAGTGCCTGGCCGAGGGTTCATCGAACCACCTTTACAACTCTCTATTATTCCAATCTCGTATAGCGCTCGGAAAGAAAGAACACCTATGCCTTTCCGTACGAGCTCTGATTTCCCTTATTTTATCGTGATGATCGTTCCTCCCTATGTAGGTCGGTGTCAGCTAAATATTTTCGCATTCGGAGGAGAAAGTTGGTGATTGGAATTTCGTGAGAAGATTCCATCGCAACGAAAAACGCCTTTCTTTTAATGGTATTCAACCCAAATACTGTATCATTTCTGTGACACACTCTCCCATATTTCGCGGTAATACGAAACGTGCTGCCCTTCTTTGAACTTTTTCGATGTTCTCTGTCAGTCCTATCTGGTAAGGATCCCACACCGCACAGCAGGATTCCAAAAGAGGACGGACAAGCGTAGTGTAGGCAGTCTCCTTAGTAGGTCTGTTACATTTTCTAATTTTCCTGATAATAAAACGAAGTCTTTGGTTAGCCTTCCCAACAACACCTTAAATCTATTGTGAATGATGAATAAGAGGGACAAATGCGACTATTCAAAATCCTTATTCAACGGCACGACCGATTTCACAAACAATATTTGCATCAGGTGGTTAAAGTAAGTCCTTCAAAGTGATCTGTTTAAAACTTGGAAAAAGTACATTCCTCAACATTCTCATCGATGTGTTTATAATTTCTAACTCGGAAATGTGCGAACATCCGTAAATAGAAGAAATGGGGGCTAAGGGAATCCTATAGCTTTCAAGACAGGCAGCCGGTGGAGGAAACGTTGCTGTTCCTACTTCCATCTTTACGCTTTACATGCCTGTTGTGCAAAGATTACGAAAATACATCACTTTCACGGAAAAATGGTATATTTTCAGCGAACATGAAGTGAGTGAGTAATAACCTTTTATTCTATTGCGATGAAAAAAGCATTTCAGAAGGCAGTGGCCGGTTTCGGTCATGAAGTGTTCATGAGATGGTCTAAAAGCCATGCTGCAAGCGTTGACCTAAGGTTGCCTCTACGTTTTGGACACAACTACACCGTCTGATGAACACTGCCAGGCTGAAATTAGTTATTGCATTTTGAAATGTTTTATGATCGATATTGAAAGAAGATAAAAGAAAATTATCTGTCTTATTCAAGTTTTAATACGACTCGAATTTGGGTAGCGCTTTCAGTTTAGCATCAAGGCCCTGGGAGTAGACAACAATCCATTAGAACTACTGATAGCCTTGGGAGAAGCAGCCCTGACAGAACTCTACCATCTCACGAGCAAGATGTATGAGACAGGCGAAATACCCCCAGACTTCAAGGAGAATTAATAATTCCAGTCCCAAAGAAAGCAGGTGTTGACAGTTGTGAAATTTACCGAACTATTAACTTAATAAGTCACGGCTGCAAAATACTGACTCGAATTCTGTACAGACGAATGGAAAAACTGGTAGAAGCCGACCTTTGGGAAGAGCAGTTCGGATTCCACAGAAATGTTGGAACACGTGACGCAATACTGATCCTAGGAATTATCTTAGAAGACAGGTTAAGGAAAGGAAAACCTACGTTTCTAGCATTTGTAGACTTATAGGAAGCTTTTTTCAATGTTGACTGGAATAATCTCTCAAATACAGGGAACGAAAGGCTATTTACAATTTGTACAGAAACCACATGACAGTTATGATTCCAGGGGCATGAAGGGGAAGCAGTGGTTGGTAAGGGAGTGAGACAAGGTTGTAGCCTATCCCCAATGTTATTCTATCTGTACATTGAGCTAGCATTAAAGGAAACAATAGAAAAAATTGGAGTAGGAATTAAAATCGACGGAGGAGAAATAAAAAGTTTGAGGTTTGTCGATGGCATCGTAATTCTGTCAGAGACAGCAAAGGACCTGGAAGAGCAGTTAAACGAAATGGACAGTGTCTGGAAAGGAGGATATAAGATGAACATCAACAAAAGTAAAACGAGGATAATGGAATGTAGTCGAATTAAATCGGGTGATGCTGAGGGAATTAGATTGGGAAATGAGACACTTAAAGTAGTAGACGAGTTTTGCTATTTGGGGAGCAAAATAACTGATGTTGGTCGAAGTAGGGAGGATATAGAATGTAGGCTGGCAATGGCAAGAAAAGCATTTCTGAAGAAGAGAAATTTGTTAACATCGAGTATAGATTTAAGTGTCAGGAAGTCTTTTCTAAATGTGTTTGTATGGAGTTTAGCCATGTATGGGTTTTAAACATGGGCAATAAATAGTTTAGACAAGAAGAGAGAGAAGCTTTAGAAATGTGGTGCTACAGAAGAATGCTAAGATTAGATGGGTACATCATGTAACTAATGAGGAGGTACTAAATATAATTGAGCGGAAGAGGAATTTGTGGCACAACTTGACTAGAAGACGGGATCGGTTGGTATGACACGTTCTGCGGCATCAAGGGGTCATCAATTAAATATTGGAGGGCAGCGTGGAGGGTAAAAATCGTAGAGGGAGACCAAGAGATGAATACACTAAGCAGATTCAGAAGAATGTAAGTTGCAGTAGTTACTTGAAGAAGCATTCACAGGATAGAGTAGCATGGAGAGCTGCATCAACCCAGTCTCTGCACTGAAGACCACAAGAATAACACAGCATCAGCGATGTCAGCTGATATTAACCGGTAAGCCTGGGCGTAATTTAGGAAATGAAATCTGATATTTGGCCACGAGCAAGAGAGGTTTTATCGGGCAGGTTCCCATTTGTACTTGAACTTAACTGAATACAGGGGAGAGAATAGCGGCTCTTCGCCTAACGCACAGACTGTCGTTTGGCAAGTACTTGAGATTGTTTTCCGGTTGTTAAGTGGGACAACAAAGAAGCACTGTTTTGCTGACAACATATTTATTGTTTCAGTCATGTACAAGTAGACTTTAACCACGAAGAGAAGAACACAACCAGTTTGATAACAAACATAAAAATCAGCTAAAACAATGTAAACTAATCGCAGCAAGAAGAAAATTATAGAAGGTTACGATTGAGTCGTAGAACCTGTTGATGCGTTTTCTGTTAGGACAGCTGTAGACGACGCCTTGGTAGACAGAAATACAAATAAATCGAAGAGTGAAATTGGACTGTAGTGCTTTTATTAAATAAGTAGGGCTCTCAAAATAAACCTTCCGATGTGCTTTAAAGTTTCTGATTTTATGTGCATTGACCTTTGGCACTAAGACATTGTCTTAAAATACGACAACCATTCAATAAGCAGTGGAGAGAAGCGTTTTCGGAATTAATGGGAGACACAGAAAAACAAACAAATGGGCCATGAAACAGACTGTAATGGAAGATGTAGTACTGACCATAATGAAAATGAAATGCAGTAAGACGAACTGAAATATGATGAATGGAGGAATGATTAATGTGCAACATCAGGAATCTGTTTATGTGAAATTTTGCATAGTAGCAATGAAATAAATCTAAAAAAATTCTTTTACCGTATATTACACAATGGTGTGTGTATGTGCTAAAATATGTACTGATGGCAGTTGCCACTATCAGAAAGCTGATTAACTTCGAATTTGTGTGTTATGTAGAACATTCGTGCACTTGTTTGACTGTTGCACATTCTGAATCTTGATCAGGTGGACGCAAGATGTAGTAAC
The DNA here is from genome assembly GCF_023898315.1 of Schistocerca nitens. Lineage (NCBI taxonomy): Eukaryota > Metazoa > Arthropoda > Insecta > Orthoptera > Acrididae > Schistocerca > Schistocerca nitens. The sequence goes on from NC_064614.1 coordinate 553,137,236, forward strand.
TGGCTGAAAGATGTCGACCATCACTCCCTACATTCATCATTAAGAATTATCTTGTAATACTATTTTATTAGCCTGGGTCGATGATGTCCTGCTTCGGATTTTCGTGGTAGATATCTCCCCTGGAGCTTGCAGTGACGAATGCAGGGATGAGGAAGATGCTGGAGGTCTCTCATAAAAATTCACCAAAAAAATATTCAGAACTACAGACTATACTAATTACATAACAACTTTTTTTATTAAGAAACATACATTCCTTTCAAAGAAAAATATTGCTTTTTTGCAATATGTAAATGCCTTTTTTATAAATCAGAAGAATTTCTATTGCATTCAAGAAAGTTAGGTAAAGAGATTTGTCTTAAAGTTTTGATTATTTCAGTTAAGCATTGGATTTATTTGTGTAATTTAAACATATGGCTAGGGCCCCCTGTCTGGCAGACCGTTCGCCCGGTGCCAGTCTTTCAAGTTGACGCCACTTCGGCGACCTGCAGTCGATGAGGATGTTAGGATGATTGTGAGGACAGCACAACACCTGGTCCCTGGGCGGAGAAAATTCCCCACCCAGCCGGGAAGCGAACCCGGGCCCAGACAATCCGTCACGCTGACCACTCAGCTACCGGGGGCGGACAAGCACTGGATAATTTCACGTAATTAATTTTTTAAAACCAAAGTAATAACTAAAACTAACCAGACAAATACAAAGAGTACTGTTTGAGGGAGACAATTCAAAACGTGCCACGGCCTTAATGAAATCTGTAAGCGATTGAATTTCACCCTAGCAGACCCTGTAATGTATCAAACATCCTCTAGTTTGGTTCCGTTGCTTTATGTACCGTTTCCATCTTTTTTTCTTGTCAAATATCCTTTATTTCCAATCAGGTACTCACTTCGGCAATTATGTCCCTGCAATCGTGTCATTTCCTGTTTTCTTGAAATACATGGAAAAGGTGAGAGGCAGATGTTATTTGTCTTCTGGTAAATGTGGAACTGAGCAGATGCAAAGAGAAATGTACCCAAGGTTTTGTTACAAATATATAGAAAGGTAAACAGCGAGCCTTTGGTATGGACTATATTATTTTCCTGTTTCATCATATTTCATTAATGTTTAAAAAGACAGAGATGGTGAGAGCATTGACTATAAGCAGCCAAAAGATTTCTTCCACCACTCGTAAAGAATATGCAAAAATTATATGAAAACCACCACTTTTTTAACTTTCTTCCTATTAACTGCAGCTGTTGTCTCTTCCTTACCATGTCACTCTGTCCTAGTGACATTACATTAATTAAAACGGCTTCATAATAAATCTTGCTCAGTGACCAATAAAAATGACTGCTTCTCACAAAACATTACTCTGACGTAAAAATTCTATTGCTGACCTAAGACATATATGATCTGCAAAGTTTTGATATTAAATAATGATGTCGAGGTTTAGATATCAAGGGATCTGATCTTGCATGCTGTGATGTTTATAAGTTTTCTTTGGTGGAATTTCCCTCATTTGCACTTGGCGAGCGTTGTAGGCCAGTGACGACGCGTAGGTGCCTAATAGCTAAGTCAACTGGGCTTGATCTGCTAGTAGCTTATCTGCCCGTGAAGCTGCTGCAGCTGTAAAATACCTTCATCACTTTAAATAACATACCAAAGCGCACTGCGTACAGTAGCAACCCTTTCAGCTTTCCGAAATGGAAATGTCTCAGTCCCATTTACACACGGACATGTCCTGCCCTGCAGTATTTCCAGAGAAAATTGCCACAAATGTTATCTAAGCCATGATGCAAGCTCACAACCTGAATCAGTTTTCTCTAAGTGCTGTATATTCTCAGCGTTCCTCGCCAGAATTCTTTAACCCATTGAGATCCAAAAACAGGAGTTCCCCAACGACAGCCTGTATAGCTTGCAACGTCTGTCCAAGCCATTCAGATCCGCTGAAACTAGAACGCAGGCAATGCTGCCGGAGAAACATCCGCAGCTGAGCATTATAGCAGCGGTTGGTTTTTCAGTAGTTGAAACAATACCGATTTCGGACTCTTACATACTGATCATCAGGTGTTACATTGAAAATAAGCAAGAAACTGGAGGTAATAATATTTTTTACATGCAGCAGTACACATAAAACAGCAAAAGAATTTCCATAAAACATTTTAGGAAACTACGATCCGGCTAGGTGCGGTAAAACCTAAGTCAACGGAAAAGTGACACCAGACAATACTACGGGCGAGTGCCTGGGTATATAAATATGCAGTGAACACCAGGACACTTACCCTTCGTGCCGTGACCCTGAGCACCGCGGTGGACGAGCACAGGACGCGATGTACCACCAGCGGAAACATCAGTTCGTAGTGCAATGAGCAAAGGACGACGTTTTTGACAACCTTTGGCAGTGCTGACACCCTTGAAATTTTTTTTGCACAGTGCTATTAGTTTTGGTCATAGACCATTTTCAGCTTAGCAGGCATAAATGGCAGTAATGCTACAGTATGATATAAACGACTACAAGTTGCTGTTGCCGGCCAAACATAGTCAATAAAATGGTCATCAGTATAAAATTTGTGCAGAGCAGATGTCACCAAGAGCCTTATTCATATGGAAAGTCAATAACAAACTGTGAACGAAACTAGTAGCACTGTGCAAAATAAAAGACAGCTGAAGATTTTCATCATGAATTTCAACGATTATTTAGCAACTAATTTTCCCCTCCTGTGCATGCTGTTGACACCTCCTAGGCGATCAACCCTCCTCAAAGGATATCAAGGGCTGCGACCCCACGTAACGTGATCTCATACATTTATTGTGCAGTGCGACGACAATTTTTACTCTGTTGTACAAGATCGAAGCACTAGGGATCGCTCAAAACGAAATTTGAACGCTATCCGAAGCAGCAAAGGGTTATTATGCTTTTCCAATATTCCTGATTTAGGCTGTCATGTGGCCGGATCACGGAAGGGCACGGAATTGACACATGCGAGGATTAAACGACAAAAGGTCCCTGTTAGATCTCCCCCAGTTCGGCTAAATCCTCAGTAGCACCTCTTCACATGTACAAAGAAATACACAAAATATTCTTAGGCGCCTATAGGTAGGCAACTGGCCTCACCTCACACGTGTATCACATGGCTGTATACGTGCAGGCACCTTGGGCTACTTCATAGATTTTTGCTTTAAAGATACATTTTTGAAACTCTCAATAAATGTGAGTGGGTGCCACTGTTTTGCCGAAATGGGTGGAGGGGGGGGTGTGTGTGTCTAAGTGGGCCTCTCTGCCGTTTTTATTCTCGCATGTGTCCATGTCCTTCCCCTCCACGATCACACCACATTAGGGACGTGAAACAGGAGCACTGAAAAAGCATTAGGATCTTTTCCTTCATCGAATCATGTTCAAATTTCGTCGAATGATTTTGAACCGTCACTAGTAGTTCTAACCTGTACACGAGAGCGATAACTGCATTTGCGCTGTACTCCAAAGGGCTGCGATAGCATTCAATGGGGATGCAGTCCCACAATGTCCTTAGAGAAGGGTTGATACATTCAGGGGCGTCAGCGGTGTCAAAGTATATCACGGATGTGCTCCTTTTGCTCGTCCCACTGCAGACTGAGGTTTTCGACCGTGAAATATCTAGGAGTCAACGACCTTTATGCCGCCCCTCCCCCCCTCCCTGAGGCCGTTTCGGTTCGATTATGAGGCGACTGTTTACTTCGGCCACCCATAAAAAATTCACGTGATTTCATTGCTGGCCATCGCGGTTCTCACATCCATCGCAGAGGCGTGAAAGGAAGGGGTGAAACGTGGGTAAGACGGGCTGTGCAAACCTTCCCATAGAGTAACACCTCCAAAGTGGAGTTGGGCAGAATTGTGATGAAATTTCGTGCCTATGCGACAGCATTAACCCACTTTATATGTCACATGAACCTCTGTGCTCTGGTCCTCTTTTTCGCATGTGCATGCTGTATGAAGCGTCGTCGAGACCGAGGATTACGTCGTACGGCAACACGCTATTGCGCCACTACAGATAAAATCCGTAGGCACCTTTGATCCAAATTTCAGACTTGTGCATCAGAATAGGTTTTAATTCTGTTGAGCAGTGTAGTTCTTGTGAAATGCTGTTTGGTGAATTTTATTTACAATGTACTACATTTAATTTTGCCTTCATGTATATGGCCAAAGTGCCTATGTCGATCTGGGCGCATGGAACGCTGATGCTGCTCCGCTGGCGACGCAGAGAGGGATGTGCGCTACTTGTACATATGTGGAGGCCCTCAGCGGATGTGCTGCCATAGGGAGAATGGCGCTGCTGAAGATGCGGAGGGATCATGAGGTGTGATCTGCACTCTTCACTTGGCGTGGCATGAACTGTCGTTGTGCGTTGAACTTGTTCAAGGCTCGTTTCCAACCCTTACTTAGTTGCAAAATCAATGTTTTTATTTATCAGATCACTATTCAGCTGGATCTCTACGTATGCTGAGGTGGTTGCAGTGGTTAATTAGCACAGATGCTTCCAGCCTGCGATCAGAGAAGTGTGAATGACAACTGTAGCGGCGTCACGGCATAAGTGGTATTAGTGTGATTTGTCGCAGAGTGTTGCGGCCGTACCTGTAAGTCAGGTGCGGGCTTGTTCATAATAATTTTGTGCAACATGAAGTAGCAAAGTATGTCAGGCTGACAAGGACATAAGAGTTGCCGAATCGGCGTGCTCATCGGGTTACAAGTAGCTCTTGCCGCAAGCCGCCATCAAAATCAGTGCACTGGCGCTAACCTAATGTGGTCAGTACGTGACTGAAGAGGCACATTCACGAAACATATGCGTCTCTCTGCAGCCGTGAACTGCCCTGTGATCCTGATTGGTGGAATGTGACATGTCGCAGCGAATCGGCACTTTCCAAAATGGTTCATATGACTCTGAGCACTATGGGACTTAAGTTCTTAGGTCATCAGTCGCCTAGAACTTAGCACTACTTAAACCTAACTAACCTAAGGACATCACACACATCCATGCCCGAGGCAGGATTCGAAACTGCGACCGTAGCGGTCGCGCGGTTCCAGACTGTAGCGCCTAGAACCGCTCGGCCACTGGGGCCGGCTTCGGCATTTTCCTCAATGAATTATGACACAATACGAATATACAGACCGCAAGGTGCCCATGTCGATCCCAAGATCCAGGAGCCATCTTGCAGTGTCTGTGTGTCTGTGGAAGTTTGGGGCTGCATGCGTTCCCGTGGGCATGAAATGCTTTCACACGATAGTTGGTCGACTTGATGTTGCCCACCATTACATTATGAGTGATATTACGGCTGCTTCAGTGCGTCAACTAATAGCTTGAGAGGGAAATCTGTTTCCAACAAGAGAAGTCCCCTACGCACATGTCAGCAATGGCGCAGGAGAGGTTTGCAGAACAGAATGGGCTTTCTGTTCTTGGTTGGCCTCTTGCTCCAAAACTAGACAGTATTGAAATCGTATTAGCAGAGACGAAAGGACACGTGCGAGAAAACTGGCATGACCCAAGAACCCGTGATGACCCGGAACTTCAACCTAGCTTTCTGGGAAGAGGTGGCACAAAATGAAGGATTTATTGCCCACTTCATACATTCTCCTCCTCGCAGATTGCAAATAGTCATTGCTGTAGAGGGCTGTGGATGGGATATTGAGTACATGCTGTACCCTCTTGAGGGGCTGTGGGGGGGGGGGGGGGGGGAGCGAAAATATGTTAATAATAATTTAATTTCGTAATTAATTTCGTTATTTCTACAGATTAAACAAATTCACTAAGTAACTAAGTAACCAAATACAAACCAAAGATACGAACAGTCTTCTAGACTGTCAACTATGTCTCCTTTTTCCTCTTTTTTTCATCATGGAGGGTCTCCGTCCTCCCACACAGCCCCCTTCCTTACGCTTACCATTATTCGTCTTCATCGGCGCCGCCTTCATCTGCCATGATACTTAAATTTCTTCTTTGTAGTTTCAAGTGTTTTTTTCTCTTCACCGGTGGAACACAAACCTTTAAAATAAGCTTAATTCTCCTTAAGATTAATACGTGTATGTTTAGCATGAAAAAATCGCTTGTCCTGGATTACAACTGGATTCGAGACATATATAACTTTAATAAAATAAATGACCTCGTCTGCCGTTAAAGAAAAAGAATGTTTTCTTCTTACATTCATTAAAACAAGCTCAAGAACCCTCGCTATTGATCTACAAACCTATTTTGCTACGGCTCCAAATATTTAGGTACTTCTTACAGTTCTCGACTCCACATCACGAAAGTGAAGTAGCTTTACTAGGTCTGCAGTGGTACGAATGAAACGACGCAGTTTATTAAGTGCTTTTGGGGTATACACCCCTCTGCTAAGTGTATTAAAGATGTTAATTTTCCACTACATTTCCAATTACAAGTATTATTTTCTGTTATGAGGAGGTCTGTACACCTCCTAATGTGACTGGCTTCTGCATAACATGGCCGGTAATTCATATTTCAGCCACGGCCATTTTTTGTGCTTTCAAGTCTACATATGCCACCTTCTTTAGGAAATACGTGGCAACGTTTGAGATAAGAACTGCGTCCTCGTAGAATCAACGAATAACGACACAGAATTTACACTAAACAGCGCTACAAAAGGTACGCTAGTTCAGAGTGAAAGTACCATGCATTATCTGATAGAAACGTCATTAGTCTTTGGGATATGATGGAACACACTTTTCCTTTGTTTAATTGAGCGTTTTCTGATATTATACTAATATCTACGGCTGGATGATAGTTTAATTGGTTTATGTATCGCACGAAAACGCATTTCAAGAAGAGGTGTTTAGAAATATCACCACACCGAAAGTAAAACTGAAATGCATTTTATGTGATTCGAGGACAACCATAATCATAATAGTAATAGTAATAGTACTAATAATAATAGTAGTAATAATAATTGAAATGTAAGACATTTCCTGAAAATTAAACCTACACTTCACCTTGTACAAGAGGCCCATTTTCATGTACTGGCAATAAATGGGTAATAATCCAACGCATGGAAGCTGTGCTGAAAAAAATTAATGCTAGAGTCCTAGTCAGTTGTCAGTTATAGAAATAGTCACAAAAAGAGAGAGAAAAGGTTAGATACTACAAAAGACAAAAAAAAAAATGAAGAAATAAAGTGATAATAGTGAGAGGGATCTTCGTTTAAGACCCACAATTTTGCCCCCCTCTTGGTAGCGTAGCACAGAGCCTCGGTCCTGTGGGATATCAGAATTTTCTTAGGACTCTTAATGATCAGGAAGTTACTATTCTACAGGTAATGTTGTTAGAACATAAAACAGCTGGCTTACAGGTACACTCTGAAGGTCGACGTGAAGTATACAGCAGAATAAACATTTTATTCCACAATCAGTCCTCACGTAATGTGTCCTCGTTGAAGATGAAACTATTCTTTAGTGTTACATATATGCGTTAATCACGAACTCTTTTTCAGAAAATTACAGACTGAGCAACTTATCATTTTAAATGACTATCTTATCATTCATTATGATTATCATTCACTAGGATATCAGTCAGTCGTACTAGAAGTGTCATAGAAGGACGCAGAGTCTAAGTACTGAGCTGGCACTAGTGGTTTAATTTCCAGCACGCAGGTAGATAGAATTATCGGCCGCTTTATCATTACAGTTAATTTCGCTCCGAAGCCGCTTATTGCCAGGGGACGTAAAAGCGGCAGGTGTACTGAAACCACACTGCGCTCTGTTTACTTTATTCCCGATTCGAGAGAGAATGTTGGTCTGTGTTAATACTTGTTTACATTATCTGCCGCTCTGCTCGGACAAATAATCTGATTGCACGCCACCATGCAGATAACAGAGACTATGGGATACAGCATGAACACAGGGATTCTTCTCAACGACAGTGTTTTAGTTGCGAGCAATGGTCCAGTGGCTGAAGGGTAAATAGTGAAACAATGCAAAAGCTAAACGTTATTGTCTCTCATGTGGACCAACGTAGAAATGAAGCTGCTATAAAGGAAGGTAGCACACGCCACAATAAAATAATAATTTTGCCAGATGTGTGCTGGAGAGAAGATTTGGCTATATCCTTTTATCTGTACTGGGAAATGAAATTGTTATAATTTACCGGAGTTAACAGAACGAGAAAAATTTCAAAGCAGCGAGTATATTGATTAGGTAAGAGTTAATTGAACGCATATTGTCGATTTCTGCAGCACTTTTCGAGGGATATTTCCATGTAGAACACTAAAGACTACTTTCGGTTTAATTCGTACTGTCCTCTGAATTTTTCCCACGACTATTGTCCATTTTGCTGTGTCTAGCTGTGTGCCGTGCGAATCACACCAACATTTATACTCCGCCAGACATCTTAAGGTGTGTGGTAGAGGGTACCTTGATGCAACTATCATTTACCCCTTTCGCTGTTAATATTCGCGAGTGGTGCGTGGGATGAAGACTGTCAATCAGCTTCCGTACAAACTCGAATTCCTCTTTCTCGTCGTAATCATTTTGCAAGACACACGTGGAAGTAATTCTCTACATGAAAAAGAAGTGAAGCACCCATAAGGGGAGGAAGAACCTAAATGAAACTGCGTAGCTTGAGTGAGTATGTAACGCTATTGCAGTGATTACAAAGAACTTGGCACTATGAGTCCACTTATCAGTATGACGTTGAACACCACCTGATCTGGATGCATGCACTGATTTGGTTGGGAAAGATGTCATAAAGATGTTGTATCCTCTCCTAAGGCTAGCCGGACCAGAACTGTTGTAACTGGGCACTGGTACTGGGGTAGAATTAATATCCGAGATGATCCCACACACGTTCCGTCGGGGACAGATCAGGTGACCTTGATGGCCACGGGAATACCTCACCATCACGCTCACGGTTCATAGAGACACGTGCCTTGTGTAAACTAGCGTTGTCTTACTGAGAAATGGCGTCACGATACTGTCAGTTGAGGGGTAAATATATGAGGACGCAAGACGTCCGTGACGCACCGTTCGGCTGTTAGAGTCCCCTCAGTTACTACCAGCTGTGACCTGAACTCATGCAAGATAGCTCGCCACATCGTGACACTAGGCGTAATACTGCTGTGGCAGTTCAGAACATTAAAAGGGTGGGACCTCTTTCCAACCTCTTCCCATGTCACCACAATACTAACCGACGGCCAGCCGGAGTGGCCAAGCGGTTCTAGGCGCTACAGTCTGGAACCGCGACGCCGCTACGGTCGCAGTCTCGAATCCTGCCTCGGGCAGAGATGTGTGTGATGTCCTTAGGTTAGTTAGGTTTAAGTAGTTCTAAGTTCTAGGATACTGATGACCTCAGAAGTTAAGTCCCATAGTGCTCAGAGCCATTTGAACCATTTGAACTAACCGACGACAGTCATTTGGAGTAGTGTAGAATTGTGATTAATCAGTGAACACGTATGACGCCATTCATCGGCAGTCCATGCCGGTCAGGACTCCAAACTCGTGCGTTTGTTTTGTGCTCTCAACGTTAGCCTACGTATGAGACGATAATTCCATAGTCTGATAGTCTGGTTGTTGCTAACCCCTGACCAGTGGTGCAGGAATATACAGAATGTTACAGGAAGTCCGTTACTTGTTCTTGAATGGCAGGTGCACATGTGAAACGGTTAATATGTGCTTGGTGCGATTGATAACACGTATGCCCACTCTCACGTTCTCATGCAGTTCAACATCCGACGACTGTCACACCCGAATGCCACACAAATCTATATAATGCACGATTCAACCAGCCGGGCAAATGGTGCCCCTTTCAAACTCTTTCAGGTAATGATAACGTTGTTTCGCACGAGTATGTGGCATCTCTGTGTGCTTCACCGTGACCACTCAACATATGATGCCTCTTATATACCGTAACAGGCCTAGTAACAACGCTAAACACCAACTACACCGATGCACTCTGGTGGCCGTTCAACCTGTTCAGAGAATTCCAACTCCAGTCATTAACATACTCGCCGATGGGGTGTATTTCGGTGCTTCACTTCTTTATGAGCCAATCTACGTGGCCCAACACTTTTTCGAACGTAAACTCTCCTGATTTCAGCAGTAACCATCTCCTTGTTACACAACGCCTCTCTTACAGCGACTGGTATTGGACTTGCTTGAGCATCTCCTTAACGCTCTCGCTGGTGCTATCCGATCCTGGGACAAATGGCAGAGAGTACTTCCTATTGCATGATATTCAGTGTGATTTCGTGGTAATATTACAAGGGAAAAGAGTAAGTGCATCAATTTGAGGAAGGGACATTGATCCGGAAACGGCTGAGTCAAAACTTGTACGCGAAAATGGTTCTGATATCTCTGACAGAGGTAAGGACTGGTAGTTTTGTTGGTAAAGTATGGAATTTTCAGAAGTGATAGTATGCACCACAACGAGAAAAAATATCTGGCAAACATACATTCTATAATGCATGTCTTAAGAGCTAAGAGCACTATTTCATCTTCGATTCTGCAAAACACATCTCTTCGCCTCAACAAGTGCCCATAGATTTTAAAGTATGCATTTTAGAGCCAATATTTACTGGACTTATTTTCTTCTTTTAGTACATACTACCGCCTCTGAAATTTGCCTACCCTATATCTTAGCATCAGAAGTATCGGTACATGTATTTCACTGTCAGAGGGGTATCAGAACGATTTTCACCTATAACTTTTGACTCGGTCATCGTCGGACCTGGGTCCCTTACCTGAAATTGACATCCGCAGTTTTTCATCGCCCCTAAATATTCGTAACATAATCACGCAGTCATCCACTATATGGTTTCTTCTTGCTCCATTCACGAATAGTGTGTGACAAAAATGCTTGCGTCTGTGCCAGAGTACGAACTACTGTAAGTCTAATTTTATCACCACAATTTGTATGTCGTGGCTACATAGGCTACATAGTGAAATGTAGAATATTCTGAGCCCCTATACCCAAAAAGTTTGGTGTTTAGATTTCTACGCCGAACATTGTGACGTATATCACGCCTTCCTTCTCATATCTTTCAGTTAAAGTTTTTAACATTTTGAGTGCCAATCCCGTCAATTGACGGGACAGCAAAATATCGGTAAACTGCCGATCCTGTTGTAGTGTAACCAAATATCAAGACAATTACAACATATATGTAAAGGATTTTTTTTTATAAATTACCGCTACCAGTCACAAACTTTGTCAACTATTGTATTACTTATTTATTTAGCGACATGTTTCGAGGTAAACCTCATCTTCAGGCTAAATGGCATTACAAAAACAACTTTAAAATAAGGCCATTTCGATATTACATAGTCTTTTCGTAAATGCTGTGGTTCTCCTTTTTTCTTCTGGCGTGGCAGTCTCGTAGTGGTGCGCTATGGTGCCTCCATTTCCGTGCCTTTCCTGGTCACTGTTCATAAATTGTGAACCTTATCTGCGTCGACGTGGAAGATGAATTATTCATCTCTTCTTCTCGTTCTCCTGCTTACGTGTTCAGCTGGAGTGAATCGCTTGTTGTACAGTTGCAAGTTTCTCACTACTTGTTCAAAAAGCTCCAAATATTCTACCGATCTGGCTTGACCGATGTGTGCTTAGGTCCTAATGAACGTGTTAAATTCTCGAAAGATCTGTTCTGTTGGATTTCCATGTCTCACAAGTGAAGTCTGAAGTCTGCCAGTTTTAATAATCGCACTTGCTGCAGTAGTGACTGCTACTTCCTGGACTCATGGGGTGGTGCAGGTGTTGTAACAATAGATTTCGTACGGGTGGAATTGGATTTTGTGTTGTTATGTGTTGATAATACCCAGGCTAGCTTCAGAACAGATGTACAAACTTTAAGAGTAATTCCCTTCGTTCTTCTTCTTGTAGCAAGACAGTAGTAGTAGACCCTTGCCTTTAACTATATTTGCAACCCTTTCAACCTGACTATGGTGCGAGGATGTGCTGCTCGCATATATTGTCCTTGTCTTAAGTAAATATATGATAAAGCCCTGGCAGTGTTTAACATGTTCTAATTTTGTTTTTATTAAATCTACCATAATCTTCTGGCTATTGATGCTTAAAAAACATTTACCTGAAGGAACGTAAATTGTTGTGTCCTTCTCTTGTAAGAAATCAGTGCCAAAAATGCATCCATTACCAGCCCATTTGTAATTAAAATCGTCATTTTTGTCATTCCATTTCTTATTTAACCCCTTCTGAGTGTGTATCTTGGCATTGTACGATGTAACACCAACAGCACCGACAATTTTACAGTTTTATATTGTATATATGTGTACTTTTGTAACCTCACTAATTTTAGTGAACAAACTGGAAAATATAATGTTGACCATAGCACCTATGTCTATTGAAACTGTACTCGGTATCTTTACCACTACTGCATGTATTGCATCCTGAACAATCTTTTCATTACCAACACGGCATTTAAATCTGTTGGAAGTTAGTTCCTCTCTGATGTTCATGTCATCAAAGTAATGCAATGAGATTACTAGATTATTTTCGTTGTCCCTGACACACCTACTGCGTATTGTTTGTATGTGCATTGAATGTCATAATAATGGTATCATCACAGTTTGACGTCATTGGTTACAGAACAGGATTAATGTTATTGTCTTTTGATGTGCTGTGACAACAAAACCTTTAACTTGGATGAGAGTAGTGACCCGTATGACTATTCATCATCATCAAAGCGACGATCGAGAAGTCTGTAGATCATGGGCCGACATCACAATGCTCCTCTATAGACGACGATCTTGTGCATTTTCTATCCAGTTGTCACGGACTCCTAGCTGGCAAAGGTCTTTCTGTAGTTCATCCTCCCATCGCTTTCTGGGTCTTCCGATTGGACGGGTACTATCAGGTGTTCCCATAAGTACAGCTTTCGACCGAGAGGTGTCTGGTCTCCTAGCAATGTGGCCTGCCAAGCTTATTCGCCGCGCTTTCAGTTTGTGGATGATGTTCGGTTGCCTCATCAGCTCATACAATTCTTGGTTTTTTCTACGTCTCCACGAGATCCCGTCCTGGACAGACTATTGTTATTGCTATTATTATTATTGTTTTTAACAGCTGTGAACACCTGAGATTGTTCAGTTTTGGACAAGCATTCATGTAATAAAATTTGTGTATTGTACTGCCCCCATCCAATATGATGGCAGTGTGTGGGTTATTGTATGTTTTGTATTGAACTTCTCATGTTGCATATCACTTATTTGTGGCTTAACTTTATTATTGTCTTGTAATTCCATAAATTTTCACTTAATGTATTCTCGGACAGATTCGCTTCAGGCTCCATAATTTTTTACAAAGCGCCATTCTGGGATGGATGTTCACTAGCTGAAGGCTGCACTATGTGTATCAGTTTTGAATTTAATTGTTCATTACTGAACAATGTCTTTGGTTTAGATGACATTTAACATGGTTTAAATAGTGCTTCTTAAGCGTCTTCCAATGCAATGATTTCAGTAGTTATGGCATTTTGTTGAGTTAACATCTCATTTTGTCGTAATGTTAAATTTGATGCAGTGGTGGTTAGGCTTGTTGTTTGAGAAACAATTTCATTGTGGAATTCATGTTGTTGAATTGAGACTTTGCTATGCATAGCTGACATTTCATTGTGAATGGTCGATATTCTATTATGAAATGATGACGGTTCAGATCTTATTACCTCCACTAAACTGTTAAATGTTACGGTATCTGGATCTTGTACTTGGTTGGTAGTAGGACTATCTGTAGTATTAACGACTTCACTTTAAGCACACGATTCAGTTTCACAAGCTGAATCATTTACATTATCTGTTGTCGTGTTAGCAGATTCTCTCCCATTGGCATTAAATTCTATTTCATGAAGCATTTGGGGCTCAATTTTAGACAATGTTCCCAACTATTACCGTAACATGTAAAATGACTGAAATCAAGTATCTGATATCAGGTAATCGAAATTAATATCTACGCACAAATGATGAATATTTCTGAACAAGAATGTTCTGGAATATGACATTACTGTCTAGGAAAAAAAGAAAGAGAACAAAAACCATGACTGCGCCATTGTGCTTGCCTGTGACATGAAGTCAGCCATTTTGTACAAACAAGATATAAACAGTTGTTAAAGTTAACTACTACTGTAAAATTTCCGGAATTTAATGTACCAAGCAGTACCTATTTTACTGGGTACAGCTCAGGTATGAAGTCACTGTACTCTCAGGGAAAGGGATACGGACAATACACTCTGAGGATGGCAGAACGATACGCGGCCGAAATATCAGTGGAGGAAATTTTATTTGCGCGGCTGCAAGCCCGAAATGTAATGGATTATTCATAACGCCGCGAGAAGTTGAAAATGCACAATACAATCCTTACCTCTCCTTCACAGTGTAGTGTAGACAACAAACGTCCAACAGTTTCAAAAATTTTATGATTTTTATGAGGGTATAATTTTGTCTTCGTTTATTCGAAGTTATTTGTTTTTTATGCTTCAGTTTGTCCTTTCTTGTCATTTACCGTTTGAAGTCATACACATGAACTAAACAACACAAACGTCAACAACATTTCAATTCCGCTAGCCACAACCCAAGCATACATACCACGAAAACAAATGAACACTGCACAGCCACACCAATACGTAATGGCGGCGAAAACTCTGCGCTTGGCCGCACGGGGTAGCCGCGTGGTCTATGGCGTCGTGCCACGGTCCGCGCGGATCCCCCTCGGGCATGTGTGTGTGTGTTGCCCTTAGGGTGAGTTAGTTAAAGTTAGATTAAGTAATGCGTAAGCTTCGGGAGCGGTGACCTCAGCAGTTTGGGCCCGTTGGACCTTACCACAAATTTCCAAAATTTTTTCTGCGCCTGGCGAACAAATAGTATAAAATGTATATTTAACAACAAAAGTGAAAGAAACATGCGTGTTACCTCTGCTGAAACAAAGAGAAAAAACCCACCATCAAAAAGTGTAAGTAACACGATAATAGTAATCGTCGTCGGAAATGATCAATAAACAGGAAAATTAAATACCGTTTTGTTGTTTACAGGTGAAAAATGCAAATTGTACTAGCATGAACATAAAAAGGCTTCATGTGAGGTATATAAACAAATGCATACATCCAATTTATTTCTATATGCGCAATAAAACTAGGACCTTTAGACACGTCGTTAATAAACAACACAGAATGTCTCAACTCAGTCATACATGTCTCATCTCCGTGCTGTATGCAAACCAACGTAAAATATTTGACGACAGCCACTCATTTTACAAATTTAAATATTTTGTACCAAATATTTCTTTAAAGGTTAACATGTCAGAATAATTTTGCAGAAGAAAAATAAACAAATAGACCCCCTGAAGATGCCCAAAAAGTTCTGAAATATGTCTGAGTGAAAAGAAAACTGTAAAGGTGTCTTGCATAAATTGGAATTCCTCTCTAATTTTCTTAACAAGCACGGAAATAAGAAGAACTGCAACATTCATAAGACGCTTAAAACAACTAATCTGTCTAACTAATTTCTGGTTAATCAAGCCCTAGGCTGTAAAGCAGCAGACAATCGTAGAACATAAAGCAAACGCCAACACACCCACGGAAAAGACTCATTTAAGATGGACTTCTACTAATCGTTCATTGTTAGTCTTCTCTAGGAGTCACGTTTTCTGTTTTAAAAGAAATGTGCACGTAATCTGTTTGGTGATAAGTTTCGTAAAACATTTACTTTGGAACTGTTTCAAGAAGAAAAGGCGTTCGATGCAACAATATCGTAACTGACATCGGTGGAAAACTGCAGCCGCTTATTGTCATGCTGCTAGAAGTATCCAAAGATTGCTGAAAGAACTTGATCAAGGTTCTGCAGCTCTTTGCTAGTCCTAACTTACTCGAAAGTTAGTTATTTTGAACGTCTGTGTTACATGTGTGATTCCTAGCATGCAAACGTCAACAACTGCGGGAAGTCATGGTTCCAGAGACTCCTCTGGACATACCAGTAAATCTTCCCATTTCTTTGGATATTGCGGAAAAGCCATAATTAATTCATTTGACCAGGGACTTAACAGAATAGAAACAATAACCACAAATAATGAATTTGACCCCAACACCATTGATAAAATTTTAGGTAAAAAGATGAAGAAGCAAGCCAAGTCTCTACTATCCCCAAAGGAAAACAAAGACAAACTAGAAAAGAAATGGTGCAGATTACCTTTTATAGGGAAAACATCAGATAGCATCATCAGATGGCGAAGGGTTTCTCTGTGTTTTTCTGTGTCCCTCAGACAATAGGTAGTTTCTTGTTTAATGCAAAAGATAAACAACCAGCTATCACAAAAACTGGGGTTTATAAAATCAGATGCTGTGAGTGTCAGTCTTGCTACATTGGACAGACAGTGAGGTCAATCTCTACCAGGCTTAAAGAACACTACAGAAGCTGGAGCTTAAAGAAGCCTGATTCAGCCTTTGCAGAACATTGCCTGAAAAATAACCACAAGTATACAATAGATGTGCAAGTCCTACACGCAGAGGAAAAGGAAGTAAAACTCAACCAATTAGAAATTTTAGAAATTAAAAGACAGATGTGTATGTCCCCAAACCTATTGTTAAACGAGCAAAGCCAATTCAATTATTCACCTCTTTTATATAAGATCACAACCCCAGGATAGAAGCCAAACTTTGGGCCCCGGTCCATCACAGTAAAAACGTTCTCGGCTGATGCATAACTGAAGTCCCGTCATTGTAGTGTAATTGCCGAATGTGTACTAGTAATGTATGTAATTTATTAAAAATGGTCATTGACGTAATTGTACATTAAGCTATGGATCGATACCTTAAGAAGCTGAGATGATTATCTTTGCCTTGTCATCAGGTTTGTCTGTGCATTATCATCTTTGGGAATCAGTAATGTACTTGAAAATGGGGTTATAACCCGAACCCTAGGTTGTGCAATAACATTAATAATAAAAGTGTGAAACAAGGCCAAAAACAATGTTTGTTTAGTTATTGAAAAGTTATTTCTGACTACGCAGTACTGCACTTTTTTCATTTGAACGAAAACTCGGAGCCTGGTCGATTTAAAGTATCATGTAATCAAAATAACTGGCAGCTAAACTTGATACCTGACTACGTTTGACGCAACGTATGCCAAAGTTCACTGATACCAACGCTGTTTAAGTGCCGGATCGACGATTTATTGGTTTGCAAAGGCATATCTTGCCACAACATACGTTTCGTTCGACAGAAGTGGAATCCATAAATTACCAAGTTCTGAATTTCTGGATGGTGTACTCAGGAACACTGCCGGTAACAGGTGGCCGCGAGGGGCACAAAGTTTTGAAGTTGGATTCCACACCCAGAAAGGGAAAGGCGGAATAGGTTTTATTTGAAGTCATTCGGTAGTCGGCAGTTGGGTACATTTCCGCGCCCTCTGTTTCCTCGGCGCCCAGGCAAATTCTGCTGCCTCCCCCGGCCTGCTCTGAATAACGAGACGGGATGGGCGGCCGGCCTGCGGGGCGCGGCTGTTGTCTCCAGTCAGCCGGGATGCGTCCGGGTGCGGTAATGGCGCCGGGGAAAGTTGCGGCGCAGTTTCCGGAATGAGGACGCAGGACACGAAGGAGCAGAGATTGCCGGCGCCGAACCCCTTCTCGGCAGTCTCGTAGGAACAGAGGAGCCATGCACAGACAACTCGGAAACACTACTATTTTTTCCTATACCGGAAATACCTTCACGTCTGCATTCGTGTAGGTGCGAAAATCTGGAATCCTTATGTCGACAGTGAAAATCACTGTGGGTTTTAGTTTGAGTTTTGACTTCTTGCAGGAAGCCCACAATTTTGATACCTTCGGCAAGGAAAACTCAGTTTCAAGACCCGGTTATAAGGATTAGCTACTCAGATACGTGACTGGATAAAAATTTATTGACTGATAGTACCCAATACTTTCTGCTGGACGGTCAGTGTTCTATTGGAACAAAAAATAATTGGAAGAAAAATGCTCAAATTTTTTTGTGAATGATTTGTCTAGAAGCAACAGACGAAATAGATTAGAGAAACACTTGACACGCTTTTGAATTGTACACGAAATAACGCAAAATGGTTCAAATGGCTCTGAACACTATGGGACTTAACATCTGAGGTCATCAGTCCCCTAGAACGTAGAACTACTTAAACCTAACTAACCTAAGGACATCACACATATCGATGCCCGAGGCAGGATTCGAACCAGCGACCGTAGCAGTCGCGCGGTTCCAAACTGAAGCGCCTAGAACCGCTCGGCCACCGCGACCGGCAACGCACAATGGCTGAGGTTCTCATACATTAATGATTTAAGAAGACCGATGGGTGAAATTCCACCAGAAAAACGTCTTGTAGTACTCTTTGAAATTCAAAGATTCTAATTTATTATTTGAACTTTAAACTATCAATCAGCAGCTCATCAGCTGTTGATGATTCGGAGCATCAGTACAAGGCACGTCAGTTGACTCTCTGATCTATTTTATTTGTTACTTTTAGCAAAATAATTTCACATATCTTTCGACCGTTTCCTCAATTTTTCTTTTTTTAAATTTTCAGTTCCTGTTCAGAACACATGAAATGTAATATACCTAAATATCGATCAGAATTCAATTATTGTTAGGAGTATGTACGTAAAACGAAAGCAGAGAAATTTCAATTTATGCTGTGATTTGATATTTTTTGACACTTCATTTACATAGCTAGCGGCTGTTAGTTATTTTAAACTTTTTCGAATCTATAATCACGTTTTTCTTAATAAAGTTGATTACTTTCAGGCAATTAAATAGATCTCACGCTGGTGAACGTGATACTCCATTTCTTCATTTCCAGTCTGGCTACGAAAATTTAGAAAAAAATCGGCTATGTAATACCTAGGGAGCCTTTTTTCTCTCAAACGTTTGACCAAAGTAATACTGAACGAATCACTGGAAAGCACAATAGTATCAGACATGCGCCGAATGTAAATAAACGGAGGTCCGAGTCCTCCCTCGGCCATGGGTGTGTGTGTTTGTCCTTAGGATAATTTAGGTTAAGTAGTATGCCAGCTTAGGAACTGATGACCTTAGCAGTTAAGTCCAATAAGATTTCACACATTTGTAAATAAACGACGTATTAGGTACAGTCGTCAACACTCTCATAATGTTCGCTTATTACATGGTTATCTAATGGCAAATTTCCGTATGAGCTATCGTTTTTCTGATCTTTTCATCGTGGTCGTTTTGCGAGGCGGATGTTGCTTTCAATAAACAAATGGCTGTCACACTTGAATTTCTACAACTGTCACATAGTAAAAATGTTTTATATTATGCGTGCAACAATAAATAATAGAACAACTTTAAAACGCTGCTGAGAATAGTATTGCAGCTAACAACTACAGTCAGTAATAATGATTTATTCAAAGTTGACATGTCCATCTACAACGTCAGGACATAATGGCGGCGATAAAGCCGAAATATGCTTATATATTAAAATAAAATATAAATTGCATGCTGTTTTCCAGTTCTCTGCATAACTGCAAGAAGGTTGGTTAACAGGGTTTCACTACACCATTGTTCAATCCAACCTCCGCTCAAAGCGACGGCCATACGTCATCCTCCTGGGAGACCGGCACGCCCATGCAGCCGGCCGAAGTGGCCGTGCGGTTAAAGGCGCTGCAGTCTGGAACCGCAAGACCGCTACGGTCGCAGGTTCGAATCCTGCCTCGGGCATGGATGTTTGTGATGTCCTTAGGTTAGTTAGGTTTAACTAGTTCTAAGTTCTAGGGGACTAATGACCTCAGCTGTTGAGTCCCATAGTGCTCAGAGCCATTTTTGAACGCCCATGCAGCAACCCTGTACGGCCCGAGGCCGCAGCCAACGCCCTGCTGCATCAGTAACCTCCATCATAATGCTTCGCGCGAAGTGCAACTTTCATTTTCCTACAAAACACTATTTTTGTACTTAAACTCCGCTCAAGGCGACGGCCACACACCATCGTCCTGGGAAATGGGCATGCCCACATGGAATCACTCTATTGCTCGACGCCGCAACCAACGTCTTGCTGCAGCATAACCCCTATCGTACTACTTCTCGTGGAGTGCAACCTTCAGTGTGCCAAACAGATGGAAGTCGGAAAGTGCGAGATCTAGGCTGTAGGGTCGATGAGGAAGAGCAGTCCAATCAAGTTTCGTGATTCCCCCTTGGCTGCGCGTGAAGCCTTGCGATGTCATTGAGAAGGAGAAGTTCGTTCGTCCTTTTGCGGTGACGAACACGTTGAAGTCGTTTCTTCAGTTTCCTGAGGGTGTCGACAGCCGGTCGGCACGCAGGAGATCGTACAGGTTTGGGCGACTTTCTTGCGATGATGACAGACGCCTTGACCATCGACTCACCGTGCTTTTGTTCACTCTCTGTATCCGTAGACATTCTGCAGTGCCTCTGACAATCTGCCATGCTCCGATTTTCTCCAAAAAGAAATTCAATAACAGCTCTCTGTTGGAACACACTTGCGTTACAAAGTGCATTTTGAAGACTACTTATGGCGGTGCCATGAATTGGAACGTCGTGAAACTATAGGGGCTGAAGGAGGTATATTCCACTATGTCCCACAGCAAATTCCACATTTTTTTCAACACAAATTCGCCGAGAAAAAAATTTGTTGCGTTACTTATTGAAAGTTCCTCGTACATGTCCCTGAGATTCTACCACTGAATGTTTGTCATCCGCTTTTTCTGATACTTGTTTTATATAGTCATTCCACTTTACGTCTATACGGATAGTCACTCGTATATGTTTTACAGTAGTTACTGTTCAGTACGGTTTGTAGGCAATAGTGCATTCTAACTATAGTGGATTTCTATTCTATCACTTGAGGCTTGTCCCGCAGTTACGCAGGGTCAGCCATCGTTAGTCGGATTTGGCATGTTAAATTTTAAGGGGTGGCCGGATGCCCTTCCTGCCGCCATCCCGTACCCCCCCCCCTCCCCCCCGGGACGGAATTAGTGTACTCCAACAGTCTGCGACGAGTGTAATCCATGGAATAGTGCGAAAGTGTTCAGATGTCTGCGAGCCGTGTAACTGAGGCGGAACATGGGGGCCAGCCCGGTATTCACCTAGCGGGATGTCGAAAACCGCCTAAAAACCACATCCAGACTGGCCGGCACATCGGCCCTCGTCGTTAATCCGCCGGGCGGATTCGAACCGGGGCCGGCGCGCCTACCCGAGTCCAGGAAGCAGCGCGTTAGCGCTCTCGGCTACCCTGGTGGGTACTGGATTTCTTCGCCTATTTTATTGCGCAATAGGTTACATTTATTTATGTTTGTATTCAACTATCAGTCCCTGTGCCTGTTTCGTTGCTGGATGGTTGTAAGGAAATCCGAAACCTCTTAGTATTTCGACGTGGCGTACTGTGTGGTATACCTCTCGCCCGATGAATTTCGGATACGAGGTTAGGGGTAAACTGGTGACGCATGTCACGTCATTTAGAGACCTCAAAATAACCAAACAAATGTTTTCTTCGGCCTCCATCTTTCCTTTTCCTCTCTCCTTATCTTAGAGCACCATTTCTTATCCTGATACTCATAGTTCTCGCCGTTTAGTTCCGTTGGGAGCTGCAAGTACCCCTGCTGGTATCCCACAGTCATCAACACAAGCGTCTCCACACTGTATCCGCATTAACCGACGTACAGTATTAGCTGCAACAGCAATGGAACATCACCTACCATGCTGCCCTGTCCACGAACAACATTGCCATTAGTCTGTCATTACTTCCAGAACAACATATTACTTCAGCACCAGCACCTGCAGACCATAAATCCACCGCTATGACATAAATTTATGTATCAGAGACTTATCGCAGTCAACATATCCATTAAATAACCATCATTTATTACTTCCTTTATAATAAAATATGTTCACGAAAAAATGTGTACATACGGCTGAAGCGCACCCCAAAAGGAAATGACATTCCAGTAAAGGAGAAAGAAAGATAAACTGGGTCATCTTTTTTGCCATTACACAAGTTCAGTTTATTTTTCCTTATTTCATATCTTTTCACCTAATCTTTCTATTTTATTGGCTTTCATTCAGTATAAGAAACCTATTTAACTGTTAAACTCGAAACGTCGACAAATGAAGCAGCTGGAGAGAAAGTGGTGTATTAACAATAAAGGGTTTGGTGATTTTAGATTCAGGAAAATAAATCCACGTCTTTCTGTGAGAAAAAAACTACTGAAAAACATTCCAAGGGATTGGTTTTGGAATATTACACTTATGTTTGTGTCATTCAGTATGTTGAATATGTTTCAGGTATTATACAGAGAGTTTAAAAACGTAACTCGTGTTTATAAAACTCATGTGTTTAACAATAGTTTCGTGTCATAAAGACGACAGTTAGTTGTGTAGTACCGACACATCGACTCAGATGATACAGTTGCTGAACGGTTCAAAGAAAACTTGAGTCTCATTTCAAATGTACCCCACTCACACAATTATAGTTGGTGGTGACTTTAATCTACCTTCAATACGTTGGCGAAATTACATATTTATAGTTCGTGGTAGGTATAAAACTTCGTCCGAAATCGCACTCAGTGCCTCGTCGAAAATTATTTTGAACAATTTGTTCAGGTGCCATTCGAAGTGTATATGATTGGGAAAACATACTTAACCTCTTAGCAACAACAATTCTGAGCAAATAGGGAGGATAATGACGGATACAGGAATTAGTGACGTCAGGGTCATTGTAATAAGACTGGTTTCCATAGCCCCTAAATCCACTACCGGAAATAAATACGAAAAACAACTCTTAAAAAAGCAGACAGAAATTCATTTGACGCCTTCCTAAGACACGTTAACACTCCTTCCAATCTGACTATGAAAGACCAAATCAAACCAGATCAGATGCGGTATAATCCAAAGAAATGGTGTCGACCGAAATTGAGAGATATATAGCAAATATATTAATAAGAAATTGTACTGATTCCCCGTGGTACACAAATCAAGTCTGAACACTATCGCGGCCGGCCGGAGTGGCCGCGCCGTTCTAGGCGCTACAGTCTGGAACCGCGAGACCGCTACGGTCGCAGGTTCGAATCCTGCCTCGGGCATGGATGTGTGTTATGTCCTTAGGTTAGTTAGGTTTAAGTAGTTCTAAGTTCTAGGGGACTGATGACCTCAGAAGTTAAGTCCCATAGTGCTCAGAGCTATTTGAACCATTTGAACACTATCGCGGAAGCAACGAAAACAGCATACCAAATTTAGAGGAAAGCAAAATCTCCAAAATTGGCGGTCTTTTACTTAAGCTCGAAATTTAGCAACGACTTCAATGCTAGAATATTTTACTACTTTGCACAACGAAACTCTGTCTCGAAATCTGGAAGAAAATCCAAAGAGATTCTGGTTGTAGGTGAAGTAATGTGGGCTGTCGATATGGGATCTCAAATTGATACCATATTTTTAGATTTCCAGAAGGTTTGCGACACTGTTCCTCACAAGCAACTTCCAATCACATATCGTGCCTACGGAGTACTACTTCAGTTCTGCTACTGGATTCGTGACTTACTGCCAGAAAAGTAATAGTTTGTAGTAACTGACTGACAGTCATCAAGTAAAACAGAAGTGGTACAAGCTCTCTAGAGTTCCTGATCTGTATAAACGATTTAGGAGACAATCTCAGCTACCTTCTTAGTTTTCTTGCAAACGAGTCTGTTACTTACCGTCATCAGATGATCAAAACCAATTGCAAAATGATTTAGACTATATATAAGTATGATGTGAAAAGTAGCAAGTGACTCTGAATAATGAAAAGTGAGGAATCATCCACATGAAACCGCTAAACTTCGATTACACGACAAATCACACAAATCTAAAGGTTGTGAATACGGCTAATTACTTAGGGATTACAATTACGACTAAGATAAATTGGTGCGATCACATAGATAATGCTGTGGGGAAAACAAAACTAAGACTGCAGTTTATTAGCAGAACACTTCGAAGCTGCAGCAAATCTACTAAAGAGGCTCCCTACACTAAGCATGTGCATCCACTTCTGGAGTATTGCTGACGGTATTTGATCCGTATGACATAGAATTGAAGGAGGACGTCGAAAAAGTTCAAAGAATGTTATCCCGTTTTGCATTATCGCAGAATAGTGAAGAGGATGTAGGTTTTCAAGAATGGTTTAAATGGCTGTCAGCACTGTGGGACTTAACATCTGAGGTCATCAGTCCCCTGGACTTAGAACTACTTAAACCTAACTAACACAAGGATATCACACACACCCATGTCCGAGGCAGGATTCGAACCTGCGACCGTAGCAGCAGCGCGGTTCCGGACTGAAGCGTCTAGAACGGCTGTACGTTTTCCCCGCGCCTCTTCGAGAGCAGAACGGCAGAGAAATAGCTTGAAGATGATTTGATGAACTTTCTGCCAGGCTCTTATTTGTGAATTTAAGAGTAATGATTTACGTGTAGCTGTACTAAGTAACGTGACAGTAATCACCTAGATGTCATGCGTTCCTGCAGTTGCGTTACAAAATTTGAGGATTTTCTCTTGCTGGTACCCTTTGTGAATACATTCCGTTTCCGTGAAATTGAATGTCTGCAGTTCTAACCAGTGACTTCCAGAACCCTTAAACGTTTCTGTTTTCATGTGTAGTACCTTATTATGAAGTTTAAGCTCCGTATTGTGCCTGTTTACACATCTCTGTATTTGAATATGTATGGCTATACCAGTTTCTTTGACGCTTCAGTGTAACTCTAAAGTGTAAAGGAATCGAATTTCATATTTTCTTTGATATACATGGAGTTTTGTTATGTTGTTTACTTTTACTATATTTATGTCACCTAACTTTATAGTTTTTAGCAGTTCATCTCTAAAAGCTCCCCGAATGAACGCTGTGAAACGGAAAGATTGGAAACCGTCCGAAGATGGCAATGCATGTTAACTTTTTCGGGAAGAGGACGTAGACAGAATGTCAGTTTCCTCAGTTCTTACTAAGGAAAGCGCTGTATTACGAAAACAGCCTCTTCATATCACATAGATCACCTCCTGATTATTCGAAAATTAGAATAAAAAGAAACATATATATTAGCTAAGCAAAATTCATCGCATTACTGGATCAAATGGGCGTTTAAGACACGAAAAATGCCTGAAAGTGCCTTACTGACGCTGTGTTATTCACGAAACAGGGCTGGTTTTGTTCAGGGCGGTGTAGCATAGTTCAGTACACTGCAGGTCTTCTCTCTGCAGACTGACTGGCGGGCCTTCCGTTGCAGTACGCTACAGGCATCCAGCAGGGATGAGGTGCGCGACACAAGACACCTTCGCTCTATCTGATTAATTCATATGGCGAACAATCGGCGTCCTGTACGGAATTAATGTCGCAGCGCGCGCGGCTCACGAATTATTAACAAGCGGTAGAGGGGTGGCGGGGAATCCCCCGCGTGGCCGGATTCTGCGCACCCTGGCGCCCTGGAATTGCACCGCCGTTGCAAGGCGCGCACCAGCCTGATCAATGTTGCAGGCGACGTGTTGCGAGGCGAGCACCGGAACTGACAACCCGATGGCGTCACCCTGGGGTCGGCAAATAAAAAAGTCATCCCGGAACGGTGCTCCGCTGCACGACTACAAGGCTGAGGGCACGTTCTGCTCTTCCGGGAATATCAATTTTTGAGCTACGATATTCCTTCTCATAAGTTGTAAACGGACAGCTTCGCCGTAGAACGGTGTCACAGTCGTTGATACTTTTGATTGAAAATATTTTTCCTTTTTTATGTAGGGGAGACTGTTGTACCTTGGAGCACTTCTGAGAATTTCATTTCTAGCGCACCGCGAAACTGATGCTAAATGTATTTTCTTATTCCATTTTGAGACGACAGAGTCCACTGTATACTGATCAGCCAGAACATTATGACCAGCGACCTGCAATCAATATAAACCCATCCAGGCGATAGCAACTTCACCTGGCGAGAAATGACTGCTAGTCAGACACATGCACGGTGCGTGTAGTAGAGTCCATGCAGGAAACGGTGACCAATACGCAGTGAGGTGAGTTCATTTGGAGAAGGAGAGGCCGATACCATCAGCAACCTTTCGGCAGGTCGGCAATGATAGGATCGAGGTTTACGCCCTGCAATCTTTCTCAAATGATTTTACAGAAACTGTTTCGTAAAAAAAATATTTTTGATTTATTTGTAGCTTTATATGCCAGGTTGATTATGATGTACCCATAATTTCATTAATGGTAATAGTTATTGTGACATGTACGTAGAAATAAGGTATTGCGAGAAATTCTAGAACGTTTACAAGAGAAAGTACGGTCGCTATGGTTTTTCGTTAGGTGCGTATTATATAATATGTTGTTGAACATTAAATTTAGCTGAGATATTGAATTTTTCTTTAGGCCTGGACCGAGATCTCGATCTTTCACCAATCTCTAGAAAACTGATCTGACGTAGCACACTCGTTAGCGATCGCTCGAAGCCAGTGATAAAGCCAGAGTAAAATATCCACAACATTCCTCATATTTCATAAAAGGTTTGAGATACTGAAAAGAGATTTTGGCAAGTTATAGCAGGCAAAGGAGATAGTGTTTTTCCGCATGGTTATTATGCGTAACTTCATTATCTACCGTGTTATTCCACTAACTACAGACTTTTTCGATGAAAGAATGTAATTTTTGAAGGCCATCGATAGATGATGTAACGAGAAATGCTTTGGGTTTTGGAACAACATAAATGAAGACATTACACGTTTATTTGGCACCGAGGATGTGCTTTTTTGTATGATACTGACCTTACTTTTCCTCAGTTCCTCAATAAATCTAACTATCCACTGTTCCAGGTGGCGCAGTGGTTAGCACACTTGACTCGCATTCGAAAGGACGACGGTTCAACTCCGCCTCCGGCCATCCTGATATAGGTTTTCCGTGATATCGCTCCAGGCAAATGCCGGGTTGGTTCCTTTGAAAGGGCACGGCCGACTTCCTTCCCCGTCCTTCCCTAATCCGATGAGACCGACGACCTCGCTGTCTGGTCTCTTCCCCCACAACAACCCAACCCACTGTTCCAGAATTCTCTCGCGATTGCGTCTGCACAACATGGTAGTAAGATGAGACTGTGTAAACTCCAATATGTTTTGTCAAAAGAAGCAAATCTTAACCTGGAAACAGGAGAAATGTGTAGGTTTTAATCAAAAGTCGCCACTCGTGACATTACTCTGAAAGTTTCAAATGGTTAATAGGCCAGGCGAGAATATATCGCTGCATTTTCGGTGAAATTCTACTTAGATACTAACCAAAGTAGAGCTGATAACTCTTTTTCAATGGTCACCATGCAAGTGCGGACGTGGAGAGGTACCATAAAATATTTTTAAAAAATTGAGTGTAGGCTTCAGTTTAGAACGGGACTTCCTCTCCAGCGCTCGGCATTTCTCCCCACAGCGCCTGCTCTCCCCACGTGTGCCCTGCCATCTGCGCATCTACTGGCCACGGTTTTCTGCACGGTATCTGTGGCTTTTGACAATGTTGACTGGAATACTCTCTTTCAAATTCTGAAGGTGGCAGAGGTAAAACACAGGGAGCGAAAGGCTATTTACAATTTGTACAGGAACCAGATGGCAGTTATAAGAGTCGAGGGACACGAAAGGGAAACAGTGGTTGGGAAGGGAGTGAGTTAGGGTTGTAGCCTCTCCCCGATGCTATTCAATCTGTATATTGAGCAAGCATACAGGAAACAAAAGAAAAGTTCGGAGTAGGTATTAAAATCCATGGAGAAGAAATAAAAACTTTGAGGTTCGCCGATGACATTGTAATTCTGTCAGAGACAGCAAAGGACTTGCAAGAGCAGTTGAACGGAATGGACAGTGTCTTGAAAGGAGGATATAAGATGAACATCAACAAAAGCAAAACGAGGATAATGGAATATAGTTGAATTAAGTCGGGTGATGCTGAGGGAATTAGATTAGGAAATGAGACATTTAAGAAGTAAAAGAATTTTGCTATTTGGGGAGCAAAACAACTGATTATGGTCGAGGTAGAGAGGATATAAAATGTAGACTGGCAATGGAAGGAAAGCTTTTCTGAAGAAGAGAAATTTGTTAACATCGAGTATTGATTAAGTGTCAGGAAGTCGTTTCTGAAAGTATTTGTATGGAGTGTAGCCATGTATGGAAGTCAAACGTGGACGATAAATAGTTTAGACAAGAAGAGAATAGAAGCTTTGGAAACGTGGTGCTACAGAAGAATACTGAAGATTAGGTGGGTAGATCACATAACTATTGAGGAAGTATTGAATAGAATTGGGGAAAAGAGGAGTTTGTGGCACAACTTGACTAGACGAAGGGACCGGTTGGTAGGACATGTTCTGAGGCATCAAGGGATCACCAATTTAGTACTGGAGGGTAGGGTGGAGGGTAAAAATCGTAGAGGGAGACCAAGAGATGAATACACTAAGCGGATTCAGAAAGATGTAGGCTGCAGTAGGTACTGGGAGATGAAGAAGCTTGCACAGGATAGGGTAGCATGGAGAGCTGCATCAAACCAGTATCAGGACTGAAGACCACAACAACAACAGCAAACGTTCCGCTTCGAAAATACCGTCATCGCCAATTAGAAAATCCTTACTTCACAATGGTTTCTTCATCCGAAGAAAGAAAAAGAAGTCACTGGGTGCTGTCCCAGGAGAATCGTAAGGAGCGAGGCAAAATGTGATAGATTCAATAAGCTGCGTGAATGTGCTGCTTGTGTGTGAAACTGGGAAGGCGTGAGATCTATCTGAGTCTGGCCGTCCGGTGTGGCCGAGCGGTTCTAGGCGCTACAGTCTGGAACCGCGCGACCGCTACGGTCGCAGGTTCGGCTCATGCCTCGGGCATGGATGTGTGATGCCCTTAGTTAGGTTTAAGTAAAGTTCTAGGGGACTGATGACCTCCGAAGTTCAGTCCCATAGTGCTCCGAGCTATTTGAACCATATCTGAGTCTGACCGACGGCAGATTGTGATGGTGCAGAGGCTCGGCACGAACATTTCGGGATCTGCACGACTTGTCGGGTGTTTGAGGAGTGCTATGATAAGTGTCTTCAACACATGGCCAAACCAAGACAAAACCACGACCACACATCGTGGGGTTGCGTGGCCACCCTTCATTACACATGTCGGAGGTGGTAGGTTGGGCAGACTGGTAAAACAGGATACGCAGCGAACTGGTGCCGATCTAACATCAGACTTTAATGCTGGGCAGAGTACGAATGTGTCTGAACACAATGCACCGAACACTTCTAACGAAAGGCGTCTGTGACCGCCGGCCAATGTTAACACCACGTCATCGACAGCTATAACTGGAATGGTCACGTGGGCATTGACATTGGCCGTTGGCACAGCTGGAGAGCGTTGTACGGTCTGATGAATCCCGATACCTTCTTCATCGTCGGGATGGGAGGGGGCGAATCCGTAGTCTTCCAGGGGAACAGCTCCTTATACCTAAACTGTGGGGCAGAGACAAGCTGGCGGCGCTCTTTCAAAGAAACTGTCCCGGCATTTGTCAGGAGAGATTTAGAGAAATCACGGAGAATCTAAATCAGGATCGTCGGTGGCGAATTTGAAGCGAATGCGAGTCCAGTGTGGTAACCATTGCGCCCACCACTAAATGATTCATTTGATGATAACTCTGGTACGCTGTCGTGCCTCTACCGATACATTCCTCTAACAATCTACACTACTGGCCATTAAAATTGCTACAGCAAGAAGAAATGCAGATGATAAACGGGTATTCATTGGAGAAATATATTATACTAGAACTGACATGTGATTACATTTTCACGCAATTTGGGTGCATAGATCCTGAGAAATCAGTACCCAGAACAACCACTTCTGGACGTAATAACGGCCTTGATACTCCTGGGCATTGACTCAAACAGAGCTTGGATGGCATGCACAGGTACAGCTGCCCATGCAGCTTCAACACGATACCACAGTTCATCAAGAGTAGTGACTGGCGTATTGTGACGAGCCAGTTGCTCGGCCACCATTGACCAGACGTTTTCAATTGGTGAGACATCTGGAGAATGTGCTGGCCAGGGCAGCAGTAGAACATTTTCTGTATCCAGAAAGGCCCGTACGTGACCTGCAACATGCGGTCAGGCATTACCCTGCTGAAATGTAGGTGAAGGGGTTCGAATGAAGCGTAGAGCCACGGGCCGCAACACACCTGAAAAGTAACGTCCACTGTTCAAAGTGCCGTCAATGCGAACAAGAGGTGACCGAGACGTGTAATCCATGGCACCCCATACCATCACGCCGGGTGATACGCCAGTATGGCGATGACGAATACACGCTTCCAATGTGCGTTCACCGCGATGTCGCCAAACACGGATGCGACCATCGTGATGCTGTAAACAGAACCCGGATTCATCCGAAAAAAGGACGTTCTGCCATTCGTGCACCCAGGTACGTCGTTGAGTACACCATCGCAGGAGCTCTTGTCTGTGATGCAGCTTCAAGGGTAACCGCAGCCATGGTCTCCAGGCTGATAGTCAATGCTGCTGCAAACGTCGTCGAACTGTTCGTGCAGATGGTTGTTGTCTTGCAAACGTCCCTGTCTGTTGACTCAGGGATCGAGACGTGGCTGCATGATCCGTTACAGCGATGCGCTTAGGATGCCTGTCATCTCGACTGCTAGTGATACGAGGCCGTTGGGATCCAGCACGGCGTTTCGTAATACCCTCCTGAACCCACCGATTCTATATTCTGCTAACAGTCATTGGATCTCGACCAACGCGAGCAGGAATGTCACGATACGATGAATAGCAATCGCGATAGGCTACACTCCGACCTTTATCAAAGTCGGAAACGTGATGGTACGCATTTCTCGTCCTTACACGAGGCATCGTAACAACGTTTCACCAGGCAACGCTGGTCAAATGCTGTTTGTGTATGAAAAATCGGTTGGAAACTTTCCTCATGTCAGATCGTGTTAGGTGTCGCCACCGGCGCCAAACTTGTGTGAATGCTCTGAAAAGCTAATCATTTGCATATCACAGCATCTTCTTCCTGTCGGTTAAATTTCGCGTCTGTAGCACGTCATCTTCGTGGTGTGGCAATTTTAATGGCCAGTAGTGTACGTATACACTTTACGTACCCTCTTCCACCGAAAGTTCAGTGAACTCCCTCTTCCAGGCAGTGAAAGCCGCCTTGGTATTTGTGAACTCTACGTCCTACGCTCTCTCTTTCGTCCCTGACCTTCCCGGTGTCTGAGCTCACCCCTCTAAGCTTTCTAGTTTTCTTTCCTCCTGTTACCATGGCGTAGCGCACGCTCTACTCTAATTCTGTTTTCCATCACAAAGTCTCCCCTTCCGTCTGCCATCGTTTACACTCACAGCATATGTAAGCACCTAGATTTTGCTCATATCCTACGAAACTATAGAATTTCTAACCCTACCTTTTCTAACCATCCTTTCACAGTGCAGGTTCTTTAAATTTCAGAGTATATGTAGTGCTTTGTTTCGTCCTTTAATGTTTGTCCGATGTCTCATTACAATCCCCTATTATCACAATGCAGCTGTATTTGTTGCCTGTATTTGTAAACGCTTCGTAGAGGCTTTTACCTCCTTTAATGTATGTGAATGCGCTGCACAAAGCCTGTTCTGTCTGAGATTCCTTCAACATCTGTGATATTGTTTATTAGTTTGTTGTTCTCAATGCAGCCTACATTTTAATTCCCCCCCCCCCCCCCCCCCCCTCTGATTTCTCTGAACCATGCCTCTGCTGTACGCAATACAGAACGCTTTAAAACGCGCTCATATCCTTTCTCATTTAGCTTTTTCGTAAACGCATTAAGGGAACCACACCCAACCACAAACGAAACCATACCGTAACAGCACCACCTGTGTACATCACTGTAGCCACTTCACATGACGGCAGGTAATGATCGCCAGGCATTCTCCAAACCAAACCTTTCTATCGCATCACCACACTCTACAGCGTGATTCACAAAATCAGTCGTTTTAGGTCATTCACAGTCCAGCGGGGTCACCCTTTCCACTACTTCAAACATCGCTTAGTATTGACTACAGAAATGTGTGACTACGTATGTCCTCGGTCACTGTATAGTATTCTTTCTAAGCCCCTACGCACAACACTGTGCTAGCTGGACTCACGGGCGGTCCCTTCCGCTGATTGTATGAGATTTTGTACAATCACCATCTGCAGTGCTCGGTCCCTGAGGTATTCTTGGTCTTGGTTTAGCCGTGGTCGTTTACATTTTCACTTCACATGCACATAGTTGATATCTTTAGAAGCGTTGAAATATCACTGATGGATTTGTTTCTCAGGGGAGACCCAATGACTGATCCACGTTCGAGGTCACTGAGCTGTGTGTTGTCACTGATCCTCTACTGACAGAACTCCTCCCGTCCTTTTATGTTGCCGCGTATGTCTCTCGTGACATCTAGCAGTCAATTCGGCGTTATGTAAAGCTGTCCGCGTACTTTTGATCAGACAGTGCATCTTGATTTTGTTGGTAGTAATGGTTTTATTGATTCAGACGCTTATTTAAAACCTTTTGTGGAAAATACACTTGCAGAATTAGAATTCTTGCCTCATTAATAGTCGAAAACTAAATTTGGCCTCTTGGTTCCTTTCCGAAGTGACATATCAGGGGCAGTCGAATGATAACCAAGTATCCTTCACAGCGGGACGATGGAATGGTTCCATTCAAAAGTAATCACCACACGCGTTAAGAAATTTACCTCACTGGGAGACGGGGCGATGATTCCTGTTTCCTAGAATGCGGTCGGCCGCTGTCGGATCCATAGCCGCACCCACCCTTGCACTTCGTTGACCGACCTAAGTAGTCGTCTTTCCTCAGGTCGTCGCAGATGTGACAATCACACGGTGAAATGCTGCAGTGTTTCGCTGACGCGTAGCCTTCCTCCGATTGACATTGTCGGGGGCGGTAGTTACCGTGCAACAGGATAATTCTGTCCGACAGCATTTCGACAGCCCGAGAGCAGACAGCTAAGTGGAAACATTCCACATCTCTATAGTTAAAATCTTCTGGGTTATTACGCCGCGTCATATTTCTACTAAAATCATCGACGTTTCGACCCCTCTGCTGGGATATTCTTCAGGATCTTCTGGTGTCCACTGCTGCTAGAATACCAGTGGAGACCAGAAGATCCTAAAGAAGATCCCAGCAGAGGGGTCGAAACACCGATAATTTTAGTAGAAATATGACGCGGCCTAATAACCCAGAAAATTTTAACTACAGTGACACTGGACACGAAAATCTGCAGAATTACGTTCCACATCACCCCCTTCAAAGAAATGCAAAACTGTTCATACAAGTTCTGATAAGATCATGGTGACCTTCTTCGACTGCAGCGGAGCTTTGCTTGTCGAGTGCCTCGAACGTGAAACCACAATCAGTGCGCAGTGCTGTGAAGACACTTTGCAGAAACTGCGAAGCCCCGGAATGCTGTCGGACGGAATCATCCTGTTGCACGATAACATTCATCCCTACACTGTCAATCAGACGAAGGCTGTGCTTCAGTGATTTGTTTGGGATACTCTGAAAAGTCCTCCGTACAGCTTATATCTTTCACCGTGTGATTCTCACGTCTTTGGCCACGTGCAGAAAGAAATGCGTGGATGTCAGTTTCAGTCAGATGACGAAGTGCAAGTGTGGATGTGCTTGTACATCTGTCAGCGGCCGCCCGCGTTTTATGAAACAGAAATTGATCACCTTGTCTCCCAGTTGGTTAAATGACTTAACATGTGTGGTGACTGCTTATGAATGGAAACATTCCACGGTTCCGTTATGGGAGGTTTTCTGTTTTCATTTGACTGTCCCTTGTATTAAGCACTAAGTCTCTCTATTGATATCAGCAATACAAAGGGACTGACTTATTAATTCGACAATGGCAGCTCAATGAAAGTGAGAGATAAAAGTGTCCTACATTTGGTGTTCCTCCCAAAACTTCGATATAACGGCTGTTGATGGCTTATGAAGGAGTGTGACTCTCATACGACGGATGTTTAACAAGTAATCCAACATATTTTCTTCTGGAAGCCGTTTGGTTTTACTCAGGATTGCAATACATCACGTTATTCACTACTCTTTTGGCTACAAAACTTTATTTTTCAAATAATCTCAGCTCAGTGTGACGGCCTAACGACATCTTAGTGGGAGGGCCTCTATGGCCGCACTCTCTACTGATCGACGCCGGAACCAACGTCTTGCTGCATCAGTAGCCTCCACATCATCCACGTACTGTTTCCCGCAGACTGCATCCTTCACTTGTCCACAGGACGGACGTCGGAAGGAATGAGATCCGAGCTGTAAGGTGGACGAGAAAGAACACTCCACTGAAGTTTTGTCAACTCCCGTTGGGTGCGGAGACTTCTGTGAAGCCTTTTATTGCCACGGAGAAGAAGAAGTTCGTTTGCATCTTTTGGCGAAGGATTCGCTGAAGTTGCTTCTTCAATTTCCCGAGGGAAACGCAATGCACTTCAGAGTTGATCGTTGCACCATTTGAGAGGACGTGAAACAGAATAATCCCTTCAGAGTCCTAGAAGACGGTCGCCATGTCTTTAACGGCTGAGGGTGCGGCTCTCAACACTTCCCTCTGAGGAGATGTGGTGTGGCGCCACTCCATGAACTGCCGCTTTGTTTGCTTTTAGACGTAATGAACCTATCATCATTGCCTGCAACTATGTTCGACTAAATGTCACTGTGAGCCTTGTAACGCAGAAGTAATTCGGCACAGATGGTCCTTCGTTGCTCCTTATGATCTTCTGCTAGGCGGCGAGGAACCCAGCGTTCACAAACCTTTGAATAAACAGTGACGTCCAGTTGATTAGGAATCACAGTTGTTTGCTTCGGCCATCACGGGGGGGATCGGAAGTTTTGCTCGACCATGTTGCGATGATAGACGCCTCGCCAACGACTCACCGTGCTTTTGTTCATGCCGGTTATTGGTAGACATTCTACAAGCGTCTATGAATATCTTTTATGCTCTGGTTTTCTGGCAAAAGAACTCGATGAGACCTCTTCGCTTGGAACACACCTCCTCTAAGGGCGCCATTTTGAAGGCTACCTACAGCGTCGTCGCCTATTGGAACCTCATGATATTATGAGGGCTGAAGGGGAATATTCCACCAGTTCCCGTAACAATTTCGCATTGTTTCAACTAAAATTGAGCGAGAAAAAAAAGTCACACAAAATGGTTTCATAGTTCACTTCATTCGCGTACAGGCTAGTCTCTGTGAGAGCTGTCCTCAGCCTATCAGGTTTCATTACGGGGAGCCGTAACGCACATTTGTAGAACAGTGACGACGATGCAAGCAAGATTGGTTCGCCTCGGTTCTGCCCACCAAGCGACTGCGGCACACGTGACGCTCGCCTGCACACCGCATTACGCTTATGTTAATCGTGCAGCCATATTAGTGCATCAGCTCATTTGCATGTTCCAGTTCGGTATCCGCGACTTCGCGGACTGTTACGGCCGGACGGTCGGAGGCGCGGGGTGCTGGCAGGGCGAGCCGCGCAGGCGCAGCGGCAGGCGCAGTCGCGTGCAGCCAGTGCCGCGGCATTCCGGCGACTAATTTAGAAGGGCTTCCGCCCTGTGAGCGGGCCGCGCCACGCCGCGCCCAGATTGATGGAGGGCGGCCCCGGGCTGCGATCCATTAGTCACGTCAAGGCGCGCGCCCGCGATCCGCCGTACCTGCTCCAGCCACGCCGCTGTCACCTGCCGCGCCTCTACTCGTAAATAACCACCCCGACACCGCCCAGCGCTGCCGGCGTCGTCCCTGTGCACTGCCAGGCGACTTACTCAAGTATCTACGTCTCATAGTCGAAGCTTCTTACATGGACGCTGATTCCGAACTGCGAGTAGTTCAGTAGTAAGGTAGCTCTCATCGGAATCGACAGCAAACCTGAGGTGGTAGGAGCGGGGAGAAAGTGGTAAGGTGCTGGTCCAAAATTAGGCTTTGTACCAGCGAATAATATTAAAGCTCAAATTTTTGTTTTCTTCCACAAATAAACGTCACCGTACCCTTACTTCCTATTACAGTTTCTAATGACACTCTGCTACAAGAATAACAGCTTAACAGTTTCACCGCAATGCACGTGAAATCAAGCTCAACTCAGCAAAATGAGGTTTCAACACTGACATCAGTTTCATACAGCTTAGGTAACAACTATGCGAGTAAAAGCTTCTAAGCCGTGCACAGCTCGTGTTCATCCGATTATTGTTTGTCATCTTCTATTACGGTAGTGCCGCCTCGATTTCTTATTCCACTTACTTGCGTCACTAACTTCCTGCCTTACTGGCAGCAGCGCCTATCGTACCATCTTTGGAGCGACCTATAGTATTTCCGGGTCGTCGTGTGTCGGGTAGTTAGTGTGTGGGAGACGCACTACAGTCGCGACACAGTAGTAGTCGCGGAAGGACCAGCAGTCAAGTCGGTCAGTTGGCGTGGAGCAGCAAACAAGCCTCCGTTGCGAGGAGTCGCTTCAAATGGCTCTGAGCACTATGGGACTTAACATCTAAGGTCATCAGTCCCCTACAACTTAGAACTACTTAAACCTAACTAACCTAAGGACATCACACACATCCATGCCCGAGGCAGGATTCGAACCTGCGACCGTGGCGGTCGCGCGGTTCCAGACTAAAGCGCCTAGAACCGTTCGGCTACACCAACCGGCTCACGGAGTCGGGCTGGAGCCACTGGCGGCGTGCATTCGCGGTCGGATTGTGAGGTGCTGCTTGCGAGTGCTACGTAGTTCGTCGCCCACCGATCTTGGACATGAAAGTTGAATCCTCACTTAACTTACTATCGAGTCTGAATACATTTTTTCGTTTGATCCTGGTTGTCCCGTTTGGGACATTCCCTCGAGCAACAACGTGTGTGTATTTAAGTCGGCTAAGATTCCAGCCATCTTGCTTTGAAATTTAACTCCTTAAATTCCCACCTTTTTGCAGTTTCTTCAGTTTCAATCTGCAGATCATAACCAATAGATTGTGGTCAGAGTCCACATCTGCCCCTGGAAATGTCTTACAATTTAGAACCTGGTTCCTAAATCTCTGTCTTACCATTATGTAATCTATCTGATACCTAGTAGTATCTCCTTCCGTGTATACAACCTTCTTTTATGATTCTTGAACCAAGTGTTAGCTATGATTAAGTTATGCTCTGTGCAAAATTCTACAAGGCGGCTTCCTCTTTCATTTCTTAGCCCCAATCCATATTCACCTACTACGTTTCCTTCTCTTGCTTTTCCTACTCTTGAATTCCAGTCACCTAAGACTATTAAATTTTCGTCTCCCTTCACTACCTGAATAATTTCTTTTACCTCATCATACATTTCTCCAATTTCTTCATCATCTCCAGAGCTAGTTGGCATATAAACTTGTACTACTGTAGTAGGCATGGGCTTCGTGTCTATGTTGGCCACAATAATGCGTTCACTATGCTGTTTCTAGTAGCTTACCCGCACTCCTATTTTCCTATTCATTATTAAAGCTACTCATGCATTACCCCTATTTGATTTTGTATTTATAACCTTGTATTCACCTGACCAAAAGTCTTGTTCCTCCTGCCACCGATCTTCACTAATTCGCACTATATCTAACTTCAACCTATCCATTTCCCTTTTTAAATTTTCTAACCTACTTGCGCGATTATGGATCTGACATTCCACGCTCCGATCCATAGAACGCCAGTTTTCTTTCTCCTGTGATCGACGTCCTCCTGAGTAGTCCCCGCCCGGAGATCCGAATGGGGGACTATTTTACCTCCGCAATATTTTACCCAAGAGGACGCCATCATCATTTAATCATACAGTAAAGCTGCATGCCCTCGGTAAAAATTACGGCTGTAGTTTCCCCTTGCTTTCAGCCGTTCGCAGTACCACAACAGCAAGGTCGTTTTGGTTAGTGTTACAAGGCCATATCAGTCAATCATCCAGACTGTTGCCCCTGCAACTACTGAAAATGCTGCAGCCCCTCTTCAGGAACCACACGTTTGTCTGGCTTCTCAACAGATACCCCTCCGTTGTGGTTGCACTTACGGTACGGCTATCTGTATCGCTGAGGCATGCAAGCCTCCCCACCAACGGCAAGGTCCATGGTTCATGGGTGGGAGAATTGAGATATGTGTCACAGAATTGAGATATGTGACACAAAAGTTAACTTTACACAGCAATAATGTTTATGAAAGATTTACACGTCAGAAATTCAACAAGGAAAACGCACAAAACACTCAGGATTAAGGCATGTTACACAAAGTTTGACCTTACAAAGTAGTAATGTTCATCAACGAGCTCTCTAAAATGGATACAAAAGGAATGTCATTTCAAACAATTGGTCACACAAAACAATAAGTTTTTGTTGACATATATTGTTGGACTGCCATGGGCCAGGCTGGATAGGATAACTCCTTAACATTTTTACCAACAGTGTATTATGTTCCTTCTCAGTTTGTATTCCTAAGTTACAATACATACAAAATTAAGGTTGATACCTTCTTTCCTCCCACCGAACCTACAATATTTATTTATAATGTACACATCAATAATGTCTGGGAGGCCTCTTTCTTATTTACTAGGTTGCATAGCGTGTGAGCCGCGTGAACGAAGGTCGAAAGAAAAAAAAAGCATATGCCTAACTTTATATACCCTTAACTTCGAACATGCACAATAATCTTATTCCTTAAGTTCAATAGCGTCAGTTGTGCGAGCCGTGTAAATGAACTCGAATGATGCCAAAAATAAATTAAAAAATAAAACAGGCGTATACTTATATTTGCACAGTCGAATAATTTTAGCCTCCCCTTAACTTCCAGCATGCAAAATAAGCCTAACATATCTCAATCAATGTTTCATGCACTACTTTGCAAAGATAACACATCTTCCTTGCCGGCCTTCGATTGCTTCTGGCGCGTCTCTTTATGCTGCAACAGAAACCTCACGATATATTGTTACGAATGTGGTTCTCGCCATCCACGCCAGTGTCATTCCATTCTTACAAATACGATATCATAAAACAATGTGATACAAAAACGAACACATAATATTACAATTAAGTATACATATCAAACAAACAAACAAAATGACGTACTTGTAAATGGCAATGCGCTTGCCCGACAATACGGCGCTATGGAGAGTCTCATGTTGTCAGCTGCGGGCGGCTGCTCTCAGCATCGAGACGACGCACGAAACCCACGTTCAAGCACATGCGACAATCGAATCCCCTCATTACATTCACATCAAGTGTCCCACAGTCAAGTCACGCCCAAAAGTACGAACAAATTACTATCATAGAAAAAATATTCAAAACATCAAGCGTGCTGTTAAGTCATCTACAGTTCTTGATATCACTATTGCTGTACACCATTCTATTGAGCACCATACGCTCTCAGGGTGCAAGCGTTAAATATCCCAACCTCGCAGTCGTTATCATAAATTACGTAGGCTTTCGATGCTACTATCTGTCGCACCGAATATGGGCCCTGGTACAGGTGAAAAAACTTTGCTGCCTTTTTTTCCGGGTCCGACAGCCTATGCATTCTCACGAGGACTCTGCCCCCAGTCTCGTAAGTCTTCGTCGTTTTTCTCTGCTCCCTTAAGATTCTTTTACTCGCCTCCTCCACCATGGACTTTCGGGCCCGATTCACACGTTGCTTGTGTATCTCTACTTCTGCTGACAATCCTGTCAGCCACGGACTTCGGTTTCTGGAACTGTAGATCTATTGGTCTGTACCCCGTACTGCAACGCACGGCTTCATTGAACCATCTCTCTACTTGCGGTAGGAACTTGACCCAGGCATTATGTCTGTCAAAAACCGATGTCCTAAACAACACTCCCAGCTGACACATGTGTCGTTCTGCAAGACGTGATTGAGGGTTTCTCACTGAAGACACAGCCAGCTTGATCCCTTCCTTTTCGAATCCTGCCTTCAATCACGGAGATGTGAAAATTATAGCATGGCCTTAGAGGACCCTCTTGGGTCAGTCACATGTGCGCACGTAATCTTTCGTAAATTTTTTTAAACAGTTTTCGTTGTGGTGTGGTCTGTGGCGCAAAACCTGAAGTGCTTAGTAAATTCGCCCACAACAACGAAAATAAACTGCCGCCCGAATTGTCCCTTCGGCAGAAGACCGTAATTGTCAACAAACGCCACGTCATTCGATGCTTCTGGAGTGATCGTATGTATTTCACCTAGCAAATTTGTGTTCGGATGAAACTTCCTGGCAGATTAAAACTGTGTGCCCGATCGAGACTCGAACTCGGGACCTTTCGCAGGCAAGTGCTCTACCATCTGAGCTACCGAAGCACGACTCACGCCCGGTACTCACAGCTTTACTTCTGCCAGTATCTCGTCTCCTACCTTCCAAACTTTACAGAAGCTCTCCTGCGAACCTTGCAGAACTAGCACTCTTGAAAGAAAGGATATAGCGGAGACATGGCTTAGCCACAGCCTGGGGGATGTTTCCAGAATGAGATTTTCACTCTGCAGCGGAGTGTGCGCTGATATGAAACTTCCTGTGTTCGGATGTTTAACACATTGGCACATATCACATTTCCTAACTATCTCCGCAACCTTCCGTCCGAATAGCGCATGTTCCCACTCCTCGGCGACTGTCGCGTTCAACTTCGTCGCTCCGCGCTCGATTAAATCCTCAGAAAGTGCTTCAGGGAACCAGATTTCCCACCTCTGACCACATGCCACCGTAAACATACTCTCCACTCAACCGTACACAACAGAGCAATATTTTCATTCGCGCATACTGTACACCAACGCTGTACAGCAGAAAGTCCTTTACTCTTCGGATTTCATCCTGCTGGGCTTGGTCTGTGGCTAACTCCCTCCTATACTATCGGGGGAACGCTTGGTCTTTTTGTTGTAACATTGCTTTATAGCCCCACTATTTTCTCTCTAGTCCGCCACTCGTGGTCTCGCGGTAGCGTTCTCGCTACCCGAGCACGGGGTCCCGGGTTCGATTCCCGGCGCGGCCTGGGATTTTCACCTGCCTCGAGATGATGGATGTTGTTGTGTCGTCTTCATCATCATCATCATTCACCACCATTACAGTCGGAGGAAGGCAACGGCAAACCACCTCCACTAGGACCTTGCCTAGTACGGCGGTGCGGGTCTCCCGCATCGTTCCCCTACGCTCTGTAAAGAAGCATGGGACTTCATTTCCATTTCCATTTTCTCTCTAGACGTCGCCGTTCTCCCGCGAAGGATTTCGTCTTAACCAGCCGGCAAATTCGTTGTGTTTACACCGGCAATAAGTGATTTTCAGATCTTATTCATGAATCACTAGGGCCCACCGCATTACTCGTGTATCTGAAGGTTCTGTATATACGGAAGAGTTTTCCGGCCGAGCAAGTACATCCTAAACTGTTTTGTAGCATAGACAATGGCCACCATTTCTATTTTGGTAGTGAAATAACCTGTCTCTGCATCCAATAACTTCCGGCTACATGTGGCCACATTGACCACATTCCCAAATGGAATTAAATGATTCTGAGCACTATGGGACTTAACATCTATGGTCATCAGTCCCCTAAAACTTAGAACTACTTAAACCTACCTAACCTAAGGACATCACGCAACACCCAGTCATCACGAGGCAGAGAAAATCCCTGACCCCGCCGGGAATCGAACCCGGGAACCCGGGCGTGGGAAGCGAGAACGCTACCGCACGACCACAAGCTGCGGACCCACATTCCCATTCGTGCCTTCCTGTTTTGTACACATCCTCCAATGCGGCTGTGAAGAGTTGGAAGGGTGCTAAGAAATCAGGATGCGCCAAACAAATACTGTCATGGAACGCAATTTTAACCTTATTGAACTCATTTTCCTCCTTGTTTCCATAGCTCCACTTCTTGCTCTTCTTCAGCAGCGCGTATCGAGGAATCAACATCTACACAAAGTTGACAATGTACACCCTGTAAAATGTAACCAGCCCAGAGATCAGTCTTATTTCTCGTACGCGGGATGGCCGTCTCATGTTCATGATTTCCATCAATTTACACTTTTCCGGACGCATAGCTTCTGGTGAGATCTCGAACCTGAGATACACCAACCTGTTTGGGCACGGGTTCGCTTTATCAGGCCTGAGCGTCACGCCATATCTCTGGAGTACCGCCAAAAGCTGATTTATGTGGCACATATGTTCTTCAAATTTTGCAGACGTGACATTGATGTCGATGTAGACAACACAAAATTACCTCATCTCTTGTGTAATTATACCATTCACGGCTCTCAGAAACGCAAAGTTGAGTGCTTAAGCTGGTATGGTACCCAGTTGTAAACGAATAGGCAGTGAATTTTCGGCAGGATGGATCGAGCTCAACTTTATTGAAACCGACTATTCCAGATTGGCGCAATATGTCCTGGGCAGGTTCTGGCCTTTTTCCGTCTGCCTCAATGTGGTCATTTAACACCTGCGCATCGAGGCACAATAGCAAGCGGATTCATAATCCGACGTCGCCAGCGATATGACTCCGGCTGCCCTCATGGCCTATATCGCTTCCCTTGTAGCTTTTCAGTGCTTCCAGGCCACTGAGTATGCTTCCTTGTCGGCTCCTGATCACACATTATTCTAAACTACCCGGCAGGAACGAGAATGTATCCTTGAATTCCATGATTGTTTCTCCACCTCCTGTCTTTGCTCTCGGCTCAGCTATGGATTATCTTCCATACTCTTTCCAAGTATTCCAACCGGATCGGCCTCTGCGTTCTCCTCACCCATTTCTAGCTGATCGTCTATACACAGGATGCCATCTACCATGTCTCTTGTTCCCGAGTGAGACGTGATTAATTTATTTCGCCACTTCGGTGCATTGAATCACCTGCGTACCTCCAAAAACTGTCTGACGTTTGTATATTTCTCGACTGTGAACCAAACATCATTATATTCTACTATGGGCGAGTGGGCGTATGCTATACTTTTGTGACACTCCTCACAGTGCTTCTTAGTCAATCTGCAATATCCTTCGCGTTCTGTGCTCTACATCAGGTTCTCAGTTTCTGTGGGGTCTTAACTCTCAATGTTTATTATTGTCTCTTCGCGTTTGTCGTCACGGCATCTGACGTCGTTCCTCTCTGCATATTATTATATTCCTTTTTGAGCGTGTCTTCTGTACTCGAATGGGCGGCTTGGGGTGTCACCTTCCTAATACAGCGATTGTTTCTCGAAAAAATGAATGCAGTAGACAGGTTATTTATTACGCCTTATGCATACTGTCTGTGAGTTAAAACTAAGATCTGTTTTCCTGTAACTGATATTACATATACATTCTGTGATATAGGAGTTTCCTGCAGGTTTATGGTTTATTTGTAAAAATAATAAAAAATAAAACATTTTCTATATGATACCCTTCAGCCTGCACAACCCCCAGCCCAGACATTGGCTACAGCACCAACCAGAAACCAACACGCAAGCAAGAATGGCGCCATTCTCCATCTTCAAAATTCAAGAAATTCTGGATTCAGCCATCTACAGGGAATTTTTTTTTTCTTTTTGGGTGAACGATACGTTGTTTAGGAACACTACACGCTAAGGGAAGTATCATCCCAAGTACATAATATTCTGACTAGTTGAAAAATCTTCCTCAGCCTTCAATTACAGGAAACTGACATTGACGTCCGACCACAGCTGTCTTCTTGCAACATGAAAATGCTCGACACAATACTGCCCGTGCAACATTTGCACCATTACTGACCTTCATTTTGATATTCTTCCACATCCGCTATACACTCCAGATCCAGCACTCAAATATTGCCACGTGTCTGGTCGATTCAAATATGCGGTGAGAGAAAAGAAATTTCATTCCGATGAACAGGTGCACCAGGCGGTGGTATGGCCACGCAAACGACCAGGACACTTTTTCCAGAAGAATCCGTGCACTTCCCCTGAGCTGCAGCAGAATGAAACACCAGGCAAATTACGTCGAAAAATGCTCTTGTGCCTCAGTTTTGCGAAGCGCCCCATTTTGCTCTCTCAGGTCTACTGAGGTCGTTGATATGGCAGCACACTGCACCTAATATGAAAAACGTGTGTTTTTGGGGGTGTCCGGGTACTTATGACCACATAGTGTATTATTTAAATGGGGCAAACAATAACAGAAAGTTGTTAGAAAAGTCAATAGCTTTAATTTTGGTGACAGTGGCGATATGGCCTTATGGAATCCATCAGAGGGGATTTTCATGGTATTTAACTAATATGTCTACACAGTGAGCGAGGTCGCAGATCTGCTTCACAAATCACAAGCCTCTAATAAGAGACAAGATCAAACTCCTATCTAATGATTATAAAGAATCCGCCTCGATTGCAAATAGAAACCGGATGTTGACCTAGGTTTCGGCGCGGATAACCACGCCTTCTTCGGAACACACTAAAACTATTCTTTTC
Organism: Schistocerca nitens; assembly: GCF_023898315.1. Lineage (NCBI taxonomy): Eukaryota > Metazoa > Arthropoda > Insecta > Orthoptera > Acrididae > Schistocerca > Schistocerca nitens. Next base: position 553,181,566 of record NC_064614.1, read on the forward strand.
TGTTTGTTCAATTTAGCTCCATTTATTGACATATATTTTCGATCGGTAACACCGTAAATTGAAAGAGGTTACACATTTCACAATTTCAGTGTCAATACAACAAAATACGTTACTTCATATTATGCAGGGTGAACTAGACTTCCCGGGTTCGATTCCCGGCGGGGTCAGGGATTTTCTCTGCCTCGTGATGACTGGGTGTTGTGTGCTGCCCTTAGGTTAGTTAGGTTCTAGGGGACTGATGACCATAGATGTTAAGTCCCATAGTGCTCAGAGCCATTTGAACCATTTTTGAACTAGACCTCAACCGACAAATTATCAGAGATTTTCCAGAGATACGTTCATTGGGTTACGTTTGGTTTCTTGCCTCAGTTAGCTTTGTATCTGTAGTGTACTGAAAACAGTGAACAACAGCGCAGTTGTCAACGGTATGCGGTGTGTCTTTGTTTCCATTCGCTCGCGGTATCTGCCGTTGACAACAGTAATACTCCCTATAACCCGTTGTCCTCAGATTTGCGCTCAGTACTACTCGCTTACGCCTAGGATTTTGTTTGCCGGTAGCATTAGTTCTACATTAACAGTGATAGCAGTAGTACGAACAGGTTTACTGATGAAGAATTGGTCGACGTGCACCTTATGCGTGGGTTCACTGAATGCAGTGGAAGAGCGGCGCAACGACGCCATACTGAGCGGTTCCTGCACTGACGACAACCGCGTCACAGTGCTTCAGCATCTGAGATTTGTTGCATCACTCTCTGTTGTGTGTAATACGCACGGGTTATTGCATATTAGATGCTACTTATTAGATGCTTCTTCATAGTTATTCTACAGAAATAAGGGCGATGAGGTAACAAACTGAATAAATCATAATTACATTATCGCTCAGTAACGAGCATCCTCTTAAAGTCTGGAGATGGAGTGCTGGTTCACATCGTATACACATATGTATGTTATTAGTAGATACTGTTGGAATACGTTAGTAATAATAAGTTAACAAAAGTGAAACAGTAGGACAGTTCACGTACATTAATTTTTTGACAGATAAAGACTCCGTGCCGAACGGAGACTGGAAAGCGTCTAATGCTCTGCCTGACTGAGGTATCCACGCCAGACACTAGACATGGCCTCACAGCCAGCCAGTTAGTCCGTTCTACTCCTTTCTAAGTGTTCTGTTCCGTCTGCTTTCAAGGTGTATCCCGGAAGAGGCTCACAAGTTCTTAGAAGCTGGCTTTGTTTTTACTACATATCTTGAAGGATCAATGTTTCTTGTACAGAGAACACAACAACAGACATACACCGAAGAGTCAAAGAAACTGGTACACTTGCCTAATATCGTGTAGGGCCCCTGCGAGCACGCAGAAATACTGCAACACGACGTAGCATGGACTCGACTAATGTCTGAAGTAGTGGTGGAGGGAACAGACACCATGAATTCTACTGGACTGTCCATAAATTCGTGAGAGTACGAGGGGGTGGAGATCTCTTCCGAACAGCATCTTGTAAGGCATCACAGATATGCTCAATAATGATCACGTATGTGGAGTATGGTGGGCAACGGAAGTGTTTAAACCCAGAAGAGTGTTCCTGCAGCCACCACTCTGTAGCAATTCTGAACCTGTGGGGTGTCGCATTGTCCTGCTGGAATTGCCCAAGTCCGTCGGAATTCACAATGGACATGAGTGGATGCAGATGACCAGACGCGAGTATTACGTACGTGTCACCTATCAGAGTCGTATCTAGACGTTTCAGTGGTCACATATCTTTCCAACTGCACACGCCCCAAAACATTACAGAGCCTCCACCAGCTTGAACAGTACCCTGCTGACAAGCAGGGTCCATGGATTCACGAGGTTGTCTCCATGCCCGTACAAGTCCGTCCGCTCGATACAATTTGAAACGAGACTCGTTCGAGCAGCAACATGTTTCCAGTCAAACAGTCCAATGTTGGTGTTGACAGGCCCAGGCGAGGCGTAAAGCTTTGTGTCATGCAGTCATCAAGGGTACACGAGTGTGCCTTCGGCTCCGAAAGCCAATATCGATGATGTTTCGTTGAATGATCTGCACGCTGACAGCTGTCGGTGCGCCAACATTGAAATCTGCAGCAATTTGCGGAAGGGGTGGGTTGTTTTGGGGGAGGAGACCAGACAGCGAGGTCATCGGTCTCAACGGATTACGGAAGGATGGGGAAGGAACTCGGCCGTGCCCTTTCAAAGGAACCATCCTGACATTTGCCTGGAGCGATTTAGGCAAATCACAGAAAACCTAATTCAAGATGGCCAGACGCGGGATTGAACCGTCGTCCTTCCAAATGCGAGTCCAGTGTCCTAGCCACTGCACCGCCTCGCTCGGTATTTGCGGGAGGGTTGCATTTCTGGCACGCTGAACGATTCTCTTCAGTCGTCGTTGGTCCCGTTCTTGCAGGAAGTTTTTGCAGCCGCTGCGATGTCAGCGGTCTGATGTTTCACCTGATTCCTGATATTCACGGTACACTCGCGAAATGGTAGCATGGGAAAATCCCCACTTCATCGCTACCTCGGAGATGCTATGTGCCATCGCTCGTGCGCCGACTATATCACCACTTTCAAACTTACTTAAATCTTGATAATCTGCCATTGTAGCAGTAGTAACCTATCTACCAACTGCGCCAGACATTTGGTGTCTTATATAGGCGTTGCCGACCGCAGCCACGTATTCTGTCTGTTTACGTATCTCTGTATTTGATTACACATGCCTATACCCGTTTCTTTGGCGCTTCAGTGAAGCTTGCATAGTATCGAACGAAAGAACTCTTGTTCTTCTATGATGTACGTATGCAGACTGAATAACGAATGAAATTTTGTACTGTGGACAGGATTTGAATCTAGGTCTCCTGCTGACTAGGCAGACGCGCTAACCAGGTAAGATTTTAGCGAAAAAATTAACAGTGTACAACCTGATTACTCCAGCTATTTTTTGCTTTGCAGTCAAGCAAAAGTTGATGACAGAGGCAAATCAAATACGGACAAGGATGGAGGCAGTGTACCGTTGCTTTCCAACTACTTCTCGTAAGTTCATATTTGTCTCACGTGTCTAATCATCACGTCTCGTGAGAAATGATAAATTTTTCCATTCGTTAACTAGTAGGACTACCGTCAATAGGGAACGTGTTGCCCAAACGACATCGTGGTATTTTTCAGTAGACTGCCTCCCTCAGTTAAATATCATTCTTGTCAACACTCTCCCTTTTATGTTGACTATGAAGGGAATTAAGGCCACACCATTACTTACTTCGCACACTGATATGCAACCCACATGTACTTCTCATATGTGGGTGCTGAACCAAATATTTACTTATCAGTCTCTTCCACTGAGCAAGAAATTATGTGAATTTAAATGAAAAAGGAGATTTCAGTTTGCTTAGCACTATGATGACAAAGTAGACCTCGATGAAACTAAGATTCAGATAGAGGTACAGTATGTCCCTAATTAAAGCTCCAGTTTTAAAACGCTGTAGAAAGAGAACCAATCCTCGAAATGATGTCAAATTTGAAGAGAATATTATTGATGCAGGGGGAAACGTCACAGAACAAAAGAAATGTTTACGAAAGTTTGACCAATAGATGGCCTTGTAAGCGTCAGAATATGCACACGCAACAGACACGGGGCACACGGCTGCTCCTTAGTTTGCATCCGAGACGCCTAATATGACTGTCTCCTTGACGGATCGCAGGCTGCTGGTAAAACTCTTTTACAAGAACGGTGACTGTGCACTGTTAGCCCTGAAGTGGTCAGCACACCGCTTTCCCGGTCGTATGTCAATTTCCGAGACCGGAGCCGCTACTTCTCAATCAAGTAGCTCCTCAGTTTGCCTCACAACGGCTGAGTGCACCCCGCTTGCCAACAGCGTTCGGCAGAACGGATGGTCACCCATCCAAGTGCTAGCCCAGCCCGACAGCGCTTAACTTCGGTGATCTGACCGGACCCGGTGTTACCACTGCGGCAAGGCCGTTGGCATGCCTGCGAGCAACGTGCATAAAATACTATAAAACATTCTGAATCGCTATCCACACAATATCAGACAGGTTCAGGAGGTACTTCCTGCTTACATGGCAGAAAGACAAATGTTCGCTCTGGAATTTCTAGCTCGCATGGAAGTGGACAATGAATATTCTTGCAACATTCTGTGGACAGACGAAACCCATTTCCATCTCCAAGGACAGCACTGCAGAATACAGGAAAACGGAAAATCCAAAAGTTCATCACTCGGTACCACTTCACTCTGCAAAGGTGACTGTGTGGTGCAGGTTGACAGCGTCATTTATCGAAGGGCCGTATTTTTTCCAGGAAACGAGTCTTGCAGGTACTGTCTCTGGAAACGCTACGAGAGTCTCTTGCGCACGAACGTCATTTCAACCCTTCAACAACGTGGAGATGTGGGTAGTATCATTTTTGTGCAAAATGGCGCACCTCCACACGTTGCACAGCCAGTCAAGCGCCTGCTGCGGAAGCATTTCGGAAATGCTAGAATTACCAGCCGTCATTTCCCTACAGCCTGGCCGTCCATACCACCCGTTTTTAATCCGCTGTGGGGGTCATCTGAAAGCTGCTACGTTCAGTGCTCCAATTATGAACGTAGCTGAATTAAAGACACGGTCGGTGTGGCGCTTTAGTCTGGAGCCGCGCGACATTTACGGTCGCAGGTTCGAGTCCTGCCTCGGGCAAGGATGTGTGTGATGTCCTTAGTTTAGTCAGGTTTAAGTAGTTCTAAGTTCTAGGGCACTGATGACCTCCGATTTTAAGTCCCATAGTGCTCAGAGCAATATGAACCACTTTTTGAAGTCACGCATTGTGCAACGCATTCTGAATGTAATGCCCGAGACACTCCGATCTGTTGCGGAATATTCTTTTTCTCGATTTCAGCTTCTGGCAAAAAACGGTGGACAGCATACTGAACATGTGTTGCATCTGTCACACGACAATTTAGAAACCGATCTCCTTTTGTTTTTTACGCGGTTTTTGGCCCCGGGACAGTTAGAAACCGATGTAAATTTTCCTTTTTATGTGATTTTTTTTTGCATCAGGAGAAATGAAAATCGATATCATTGCGCTTTTATGTGGTTTTTGGCCTCAGGGAAATTAAAAAGTGATTTTTCCGATCCGGCGTGGTTCGACCTTGCCGTGGTGGATCAGTTTACCTAACCAACTATGCCACAATTGCTGACTGGTGAACTCGTGGAGTCATGGACATTGAACGGTGCGTATGGTGTACTGTGCAATTCAAACCATAGCCATCGTACTGTGAATCATCTGTCATTTGGAGCCTACCTCATTTACTTTAACACGGTTACAGCGCCATCTAGTGGCGAAATTTTCATTAGTTATTTTTCCCATGACGTTTCCCCCTGCGTCAATTATACGCCGTTCAAATTTGGCGTCATTCTGAGCAGTGGTTCTCTTTTTATAGCGTTTTGAAACTGAAACTTCAATTATGGACACCGTATATGAGAATATAGACATAAAAAATCGCTAGTAATTGCGTAACTAAACCTGTTGCAACTAATATGAAAATTTCTTTCGTTACTGCCCAAAAACGCGTTAACCTACTGTTTATGACTAGCTCACCAAGGTTCACTGCGTTTCTTCGACAATTTTCCTCTATAATTACTTTTCAAATTCAATTTATTTCCATACTGTCTTAGTCTTGGTCTATTAATGAAAGTTCATTGCACTCTGACTAAAAAACATTGTCACTTGGTGTCATTCTTTCAAAAATCTGCGCTCTGTTGGGAAATATTTTAACTGTTTCCTTTCCTCTGTTTCGTTTCAGCGTTCCCAAAAAGATCTCACAACCCTGTCTTGCATCGTTACTTGTTAGAAACACACACACACAAAACTTCAGAATCTTATTGCGTATGTCCGTAGCCATTCGTTAGCCTCTGCAAATAATATGTTAAAGAGTAAAATGAAAAGAAAAAGAGAGAGTTACTACTTCGCATGTCAGTTCAGTCAGTTCAGTCTCACTGCTGTACATTTGCATGTGAGTGATCTGTACGACTTCTTGTAGCTGAGTACGGAATGAAAGCAGGGGAGACGGCAAGCATTATACTTGTGGTGTCACCGCCAGACACCACACTTGGGACCGATGACCGTAGCAGTCTGGTCCCTTTGATCCCCCAAACCAACCAACCAACACCACACTTGCTAGGTGGTAGCTTAAATCGGCCGCGGTCCATTAGTACATGTCGGACCGGCGTGTCGCCACTGACAGTGATCGCAGACCGAGCGCCACCACACGGCAGTTCTCGAGAGACGAACTAGCACTCGCCCCAGTTGTACGACGACGTTGCTAGCGACTACACTGACGAAGCCTTTCTCTCATTTGCCGAGAGACAGTTAGAATAGCCTTCAGCTAAGTCCATGGCTACGACCTAGCAAGGCGCCATTTGTACCATTGCATGTATCTCAAGATAGCCTCACTTGTATCATCAAGAATGCTGTATACAAATGATGGAATAAAGTTAAGTGTTCTAGCAGCTACGTACTTTTCTTTATAGCATTCATTACGTCTCCTGTTTCAGACCTATCTCTAGCCTTTGTCAGTAACGCGTGCCTTTAGGCTTCCTCGCCTTGTCTAGACTGTCTTGTCTAGACACAACAATACTCTTCTTGCATGACACCTGGAGGATTTATGGACATGACGTTGTCATTCGATGTGCAGATCTCGATCAGCTGTCGCTTGGTGTTACACACCGAAATATTGCGGAGAGGAGTGAGATTATCCTTGGGAAATACCCCTGTCATCAGCATCTTTCGACCCACATTCTTAGCCAGTAAGTGCTGATGAAGATTACGAAATTTCAGCATCCTGCAGTGGCTAGGGTCAGCAACTTCTGTTAATCGGTTGAACGAAACAACGGTCCAACGTTGTCTGTATGCACTGTAAATGTTCATTGCACATTTTTGACATAATCGGAAATGCCACTATCGACTATGTTATGATGATCTAAAAACGGGTCTCGGCGGGAAAATAGTCATTGAATGAATAAAAAGTAAAAATTTGCAGCTTTGGACTGGTTTTTCGTTCTACTGAAGATTACTTTGACCAATAGGGATCGAACGGGCACTTCTTGCCGTACTCCTTCTTACTAGCGAGCATTATGTGGCGTAAAAAGGTAGATCAGACGAAAGCTAATAATAAAAAGAAAACTAGAGAGACTCACAACGGATATAAAGTACGAGAGGCACTCAATAAGTAATACAACATTTTCTGAAAGCAGGTGGTTTTATTCAGGATTCCAATAAAATTTATTATTCACCACTCTTTTGGCTACAAACCCTGTTTTTCGACATAATCTACGTTCAGTGCAACTGCGTTACGTCACCTTAATGCGGGGTGGCGGTGTGCGCGTATGGTATCGCTCCACTGGTCAGGTCGGAGCCAACGTCTTGCTGCATCAATAACCTCACCACCATCCACGTGCTGCTTAGCGCACAGTGCATACTTCATTGGGACAAACAGATGGAAATCGGGAAATGCGAGATCCGGGCTGTAGGGGGAAGAGGATGAACAGGCCAATGAAGTTGTGTGAGCTCCCAGCTGCCTCGCAGATGTGTGTGAGGGCTTGCATTGTCATGGAGAAGCAGAAGGTTGTTTGCATTTTTATTGCAACAAACACGCTGAAATCCTTTCTTGAGTTTCCTGAGGGTAGCACAATACACGTCAGAGTTGATCGTTGCTCCATGACGGGGGCCATCAGACAGACTAACTGCTTCAAACTACCAGAAGACCATCGCAATGACTTAACCGACTGAGGGCGTAGCCTTGACGTTTTTCTTTTGACGAGATTGCCACTTTGTTTCCGGTTAGAGGTAATGAACCAATTTTTCGTCGCCTGTAACAATTTTCGACGAAAAATTGTTACGATCAACCTCGTAACGCGCAAGCAATTTTGCACACATGGCACTTCATTGCTCTTTATGGTCGTGTGTTAGGCGGTGAGATCCCAACGGACACACCTTTCAATACCCCAACTGGTGGACGAGTGTGCCAGAACTACCAACAGAGATTTCCAATTGAGCAGCAAGGTGTTCGATTATGATCCGTCGATAACCTCGAATGAGAGCGCCCGCATGTTCCAACATTGTGGGAGACACAACTGTGTGGCCGGCCAAGATGCGGGAAATTGGACAGGTTTGTTCGACTTTGTTGCGTCGATGACAGGCCCCTCGCCCTAAGACTCACAGTGGTTTTGTTCACTGTCAGGTTTCCATAGACATTATGCAAGCGCGTATGATTATCTGCGATGCTCTGGTTTTCTTCCAAAAGAAACTCAGTGACAGCTGTCTGCTTGGAACGTATTTCCGTTGCAGGTGCCATTTTGAAGGCTTACAGCGCCGCCATATACCGGAACTGCATCTACATCTACATATACATCTACATGGTTACTCTGCAATTCACACTTAAGTCCTTGGCAGAGGGTTCAGCGAACCATTTTCATACTACTTCTCTACCATTCCACTCTCGAATGGCGCGGCGCTTGGGAAAAAGGAACACCTAAATCTTTCCGTTCGAGCTCTGATTTCTCGTATTTTATAATGATGACATTTTTCCATACGTAGGGAGGTGTCAACAAAATATTTTCGCATTCGGAAGAGAAAGTTCGTGATTGGAATTTCGTAAACAGATCTCGCCGCAAAGAAAACCGCCTTTGTTCCAATGACTGCCACCCCAACTCGCGTATCATATCAGTGACACTCTCACCCCTATTGCGCGACAATACGAAAAGAGCTGCCCTTCTTTGCACTTTTTCGATGTCCTCCGTCAGTCCTACCTGGGAAGGATCCCACACCGCGCAGCAACAATCCAGCAGAGGACGGAAAAGTGTAATGTAAGTTGTCTCTTTAGTGGGTTTGTCGAATCTTCTGAGTGTTCTGCCAACAATGCGCAGTCTTTGTTTCACCTTCCCCACAATATTATCTATGTGGTCTTTACAATTAAAAAGAAGTTGATCGTAATTGTAATTCCTAGGTATTTAGTCGAATTGACAGTCCTTAGATTTGTGCAATTTAAAGTATACCCAGAATTTATCGGATTTCTTTAGTTCGCGGTGGTCTCGCGGTGCTAGGCGCGCAGTCCGGAACCGTGCCACTGCTACGGTCGCAGGTTCGAATCCTGCCTCGGGCATGGATGTGTGTGATGTCCTTAGGTTAGTTAGGTTTAAGTAGTTCTAAGTTCTAGGGGACTGATAACCACCGCAGTTGAGTCCCATAGTGCTCAGAGCCATTTTTTTTTCTTTAGTTCCCATGTGGATGACCTCGCACTTTTCTTTATTTAGTGCCAATTGCCACTTTTAGCACCATACAGAAATTCTCTCTAGATCATTTTGTAATTGGAATTGATCGTCTGATGATCTTACTAGACGGTAAATTACAGCGTCATCTGCAAACAATCGAAGGGGGCTGTCCAGATTATCATCTAGATCATTTATGTAAATCAGGAACAGCAGAGGGCCTATGACACTACTTTGCGGAACGCCAGATATCACTTCTGTTCTACTCGATGATTTATCGTCTATCACTACGAACTTTGAACTCTATGAGAGTAAATCACGAAGCCAGTCACACAACTGAGACGATACTCCATATGCACGCAATTTGATTAATAGTCGCTTGTGAGGAAATGTTTCAAAAGCTCTCTGGGAATCTAGGAATATGGACTCGGTCTGAGATCCCTTGTCGACAGCACTCATTACTTCACGGGAATAAAGAGCTAGCTGTGTTGCACAAGAACGATATTTTCTGAATCCCTGTTGGTTATGTTCACTCCTGGAAATTGAAATAAGAACACCGTGAATTCATTGTCCCAGGAAGTGGAAACTTTATTGACACATTCCTGGGGTCAGATAAATCACATGATCACACTGACAGAACCACAGGCACATAGACACAGGCAACAGAGCATGCACAATGTCGGCACTAGTACAGTGTATATCCACCTTTCGCAGCAATGCAGGCTGCTATACTCCCATGGAGACGATCGTAGAGATGCTGGATGTAGTCCTGTGGAACGGCTTGCCATGCCATTTCCACCTGGCGCCTCAGTTGGACCAGCGTTCGTGATAGACGTGCAGACCGCGTGAGACGACGCTTCATCCAGTCCCAAACATGCTCAATGGGGGACAGATCCGGAGATCTTGCTGGCCAGGGTAGTTGACTTACACCTTCTAGAGCACGTTGGGTGGCACGGGATACATGCGGACGTGCATTGTCCTGTTGGAACAGCAAGTTCCCTTGCCGGTCTAGGAATGGTAGAACGATGGGTTCGATGACGGTTTGGATGTACCGTGCACTATTCAGTGTCCCCTCGACGATCACCAGTGGTGTACGGCCAGTGTAGGAGATCGCTCCCCACACCATGATGCCGGATGTTGGCCCTGTGTGCCTCGGTCGTATGCAGTCCTGATTGTGGCGCTCACCTGCACGGCGCCAAACACGCATACGACCATCATTGGCACCAAGGCAGAAGCGACTCTCATCGCTGAAGACGACACGTCTCCATTCGTCCCTCCATTCACGCCTGTCGCGACACCACTGGAGGCGGGCTGCACGATGTTGGGGCGTGAGCGGAAGACGGCCTAACGGTGTGCGGGACCGTAGCCCAGCTTCATGGAGACGGTTGCGAATGGTCCTCGCCGATACCCCAGGAGCAACAGTGTCCCTAATTTGCTGGGAAGTGGCGGTGCGGTCCCCTACGGCACTGCGTAGGATCCTACGGTCTTGGCGTGCATCCGTGCGTCGCTGCGGTCCGGTCACAGGTCGACGGGCACGTGCACCTTCCGCCGACCACTGGCGACAACATCGATGTACTGTGGAGACCTCACGCCCCACGTGTTGAGCAATTCGGCGGTACGTCCACCCGGCCTCCCGCATGCCCACTATACGCCCTCGCTCAAAGTCCGTCAACTGCACATACGGTTCACGTCCACGCTGTCGCGGCATGCTACCAGTGTTAAAGACTGCGATGGAGCTCCGTATGCCACGGCAAACTGGCTGACACTGACGGCGGCGGTGCACAAATGCTGCGCAGCTAGCGCCATTCGACGGCCAACACCGCGGTTCCTGGTGTGTCCGCTGTGCCGTGCGTGTGATCATTGCTTGTACAGCCCTCTCGCAGTGTCCGGAGCAAGTATGGTGGGTCTGACACACCGGTGTCAATGTGTTCTTTTTTCCATTTCCAGGAGTGTATCAATAAGTCATTTTCTTATAGGTGATTCATAATTTTCGAGTACAGTATATGCTCCAAAATCCTACTGCAAATTGAGGTCAGTGATATGAATCTGTAATTCAATGGGTTACTCCTATTTTCTTTCTGGAATATTGGTGTGACCTTTGCTATTTTCCAATCTTCAGGAACAGACCTTCCGTCAAGTGAGCTGTTGTATATGATTGCTAAGAAATACGGTATTGTGACTGCATACTCTGAAAGGAACCTGATTGGTATACCATCTGGACCGGAAGACTTGCCTTTCTTAAGTGATTTGAATTGTTGCGTAACACTTAAGATATCTACTTTTATGTCACTCATGCTAACAGCTGTTCTGGTTTCGAATTCTGGAATATTTACTTCGTCTTCTTTCGTGAAGGAATTACGGAAAACTGTATTTAGTAACTCCGCTTTAGTGGCACCATCATCGGTAACATTTCCATCGCTATCGCGCAGTGACGGTATTGACTGTTTTTTGCCACTGGTGTACTCATCATACGACCAGAATCTCTTTGGGTTTTCTACCATATTTTGGGACAATGTTTCATTGTAGAAACTATTAAAAACATTTCGCATTGACGTCCGCACTAAATTTCGAGCTTCCTTGAAACTTAGTCAGTTTTGGGGATTTTGCGTTCTTCTGAATTTGGCATGTTTTTTTCGTTGCTTCTGCAACAGTGTTCTGACGTGTTTTGTGTACCATGGTGGATCAGTCCTGTCTCTTATTAACTTATGCGGCATGAATCTATCTATTGCTGGCGATACTGTATCTTTGAATTTGAGCCATATCTGGTCTACGTTTACTACATGATACTACAGGGGATGAAGCGGGAAGACTTCACCATGTAACACGGCAAATTCCCCATTTTTTCAACTGAAACTGGCAGAGGCAAGAAATATGTTGCACTGCTTATTGAATGCCCCCTCGTGGTAACTGCATCAGTAGGTACCTAAATTGAGAAATAAATATGGCTGTTTCACATCGCAGCAATGTCGCAGGTAATTAAGCTACAGTGTCTAGAAATAAGCTGTCTCAATTCAGCATATGCTTGGAGTTTTCTCGTACAGACAGGAAGGCGACAAATGAATAAGACGGTACCAGCGTGAAGTAATGTTGAGGTTAGCAAGTGCTGTTCCATGTCTTCCGACTGTGAAACGTCATGGAGACGCGAATGCTTTCGGCGGAGTACTCTTCCGTGTTTCCGTGGCTAGGTGCCCAGCTTTTCCGCGGAGTAATCTGCGCCGCCTCTCTGGATTCGTTGGCGTCGCGACTCTTTGCGGAGACGTTGGAGGCGTCGCCCGTCAGCCAGCAGCCAGGCGGAAAGCTATTCACCGGCTGAGATAGCTCCGCTGGAAGAACGGGCCTGCGCATCCAGAGCCAGGACACCTTCCTGATTAAAGAAAAGTGGTGAACGTTCAAGCAGCGCTGGAAGTCATCTACTGTGTGTGAGGAAATACAGCGTCTTATTGTTGGTGTTAAAATTTGTATTAGTACAGTTGGAAATACGTGTCACTTGACAGTTGGATCATTAGGAAGGATTTACCCAAGTAGTGCATTGCTTCGTACAGTTAGAGTCTGATATCCGAGGATGCTGTATGTCAATACCATTGCTTAGTTACTCACTCAGAGCATCGGTAGACACTATGAAGCTAAGTAAACAGTATTCCAGAGTTTACCATCGAATAGCGATCCTTTTGTCCCAGCCTTCGATCACCAAAATTTCTCCTTAGGCTATCGATTTCGGTCAATTGTGCACAGATTGGTTGGTTTGTGGGATTAAAGGGACCAGACTTGTGCACAGATTCAGATCTGCAGAAAAAGAGAGACCAAATACAACTAACGGACAGTCTTCAACTTGTAGCCAATAATTATAACGTAATGAGAAGAATTACTTTCATACTTGTGGAATAAATGCCCTGAAAAATGTGATGGAGTATACTTCTTTAAAAGATATCCTAATATAATAAAGACAGTGTGGCATCTTTAAGAGATACAAACAAAATCAGCTAGGCATCATCAACGATAGCTAAAAATTAGGTTAGAGTGCCGGTAGAGTCATCACCTGAACAGCACTAATGTAGATAATGGAAGGGGTAGCGCTGCCACAAAAATCTGTTCGTGCCGTAAATTCGTTTGGTGTCGCTACTGTATACATATTCGAACGATACACAATTAACTAAAAACGTACAGTCAGATAAAATTACAGAGTGATTCAGTGATAACGTTAAAAACTATCAGGGATGACGTATAAGATAAATGAATCAATTTCAGTTAAAGAACCTGTCCCGGAAACGATTTGGTCGGAAATTGTAAGCGAAAATCGTTCTGATGCAACTAACAGTGGAATACGTGTACCACAACTGTTGTTGCTACGATTGTAGGGTTGGAAACTTTCAGAGATGGTAGTATGGATCAAAACAACAACAACAACAAAAAAAATGTGTAGTAAATACGAGCTCTGAAACACATATCGTAAGGACTTTGAGCATCTGTTCACTTTCGACACTGTGAAACATATTTCTACTGCATTCCCTTTGCTTGCCATAGTTTGGAAGGATGTAGTACGGAGCAAAAAAGACTGTCCAGTAAATATACGCTCTAAAATACATACCTTGCGAGCTATGAGCACTTGCTCAGAAGAAGAGGTGTGTCTGACAGTAGTGAAAATGAACAAGTCCTCATAGATTTTACGATATGCACGTTTACTGGACATTTTTCCTTGTTTTCGTCCACACTTACACCTCTGAAAGTTACCTACCCCACAGTCTTCGCAACAATAGCAGTGGTACAGATATTCCTTTGTCAGAGGTATTAGAAGGATTTTCGATTGTAACTTTACATTAGGTGGTATCTGGACCAAAGCCCCTTACCTCAAATTTTTACAATTACTCCTCGCCCTCTTCAACATCACCCCTGAAAGCTCTAAACATCATCACGTAATCGTGCTGTATTTTGGGTAACAAAAGATGTACATTTTTACTGTAATATAATGAACAAGTATTGCAAAATCCCCCTGCTGTACTAAACCGATAAAAAAGTATCTCAGTTTCACCACGATTCTGCAGAAAGTGGTATAGGTGACATACAGTATAACTGTCTTTCCACCCAAGAGAAACTTTTCGTGTACTGTCTTAATGAATCAGCACGTACAATTACCTCCTAGCCAAGCGGGATTAGCCGAGCGGTCTAGGCGCTACAGTCATGGACTGTGCGACTGGTCCCGGCGGAGATTCGAGTCCTCCCTCGGGCATGGGTGTGTGTGTTTGTCCTTAGGATTATTTAGGTTAAGTAGTGTGTAAGCTTAGGGACTGATGATCTTAGCAGTTAAGTCCCATAAGATTTCACAAACATTTGAACATTTGAATTACCTCCTATATGTTTTCTGTGAATATCTCGTAGATATTGTTCCTCGAAGCAGGTCTTGTAGCTTATTAGATTGTTCAGGCTACCTATGATTATAAATAGACATGCGGATAGCCAATCTATGTGAAATAAATCCCGGGAAAAATGTGACAGGAAGTAAAAAATGGCTAAGCAGGAATGACTAGAGGTCAAATGTACGATTTATAATCATACTTCACTTGAGGAAAGGTATATACCACCTACAGGAAAATTAAAGGGGCCTTTGAAGTAAAGAAAAGCAGCAGTATGAATATCAGAAGCTGAGATGGAAAACCAGTCCCTTAGCAAATAAGGGAAAGCTGAAAGGTGGAAAAAGCATATATAGAGTCTATACAAGAGAGATGGACTTGAAGGCAGTATTATAGAAGTGGAAGAGGATATAGAAGAAGATAAGATGAGAGATATGATACTGCATGGAGTATTCGACAGAGCAGTGAACGACCTAAGCCGAAACAGGGCTCCGTGAGTAGACGAAAATCCGTAAGAACTACTGATAGCCTTGGGAGAGCCAACCGGTGACAAAACTCTTCCAACTTGAGTGCAAGATGTATGAGACAGGCGAAATACCCTCAGACTTCAAGAAGAATGTAATAATTTCAACTGCAAAGAAAGTAGTTGCTGACAAGTGTGAATATTAGCGAACTGTCAGTTTAACAAGTCATGGATTCCGGAGAAACGTAGGAACACGCGAAGCAATACTGACTCTACTTCTTACCTTAGAAGACAAATTAATAAAATCCAAACTTACGCTCATAGGACTTGTAGACTTGTAGAAAGCTTTTGACAATATTGACTGGATACTGTTCTTGAAATAATGAATGTAGCAGGGGTAAAAGACAGGAAGCGAAAGGCTGTTTACAGCTAATATATATAGCAGACGGAAATTGTAAGAGTCGAGGGGCATGAAAGGGAAGCAGTGATTGAGAAGGGACTGAGACAGGGTTGTTGCCTTTCACCGACGTCATTCAATCTGTACATTCAGCAAGCAGTAAATGAAACAAAAAAAGATTTAGGGTATGAATTAAAGTTCAGGGAGAAGAAATAAAAACTTTGAGGTTAACCGCTGATACTGTAATTCTGTCAGCAAAGAACTTGAAAGAGCAGCTGAACGGAATGGACAGTGTCTTGGGAGGAGGAAATAATATGAACATTAACAAAAGCAAAACAATGATAACTTAATATAGTCAAATTAAATCAATGATGCTGAGGGAATTAGATTAGGAAACGAGACATTTAAGGTAGTAGATGAGTTTTATTTGGGCAGAAAAATAGCTGATGATGGTCGAAGTAGAAAGGACATAAAATGTAGACTGGTAATGGCGAGAAAAGTGTTTGTGAAGAACAGAAATTTCCTAACATCGAGTATAGATTTATGTTAGGGAGTCTTTTCTGAAAGTATTTGTATAGAATACATCCACTTATGGAACTGAAGCACTGTGGGGCGGCGGATAGTAAGAAGGGAAATTATCGTTGTTGCTGTATATATGTTTGCAATATTGAATCAGCTTCTGGCTGTTAGAATGTTGTTATGCTGTCTTTCGCCGTTCTCAACACTGGCTCTCCATTTACTTTGTAGACCCCCAGAAAGCGATTTGACAAAACCTGAAGCCTGTAAATAGAGTTCCTAGTGCCCACTTCCTTGAGATTACAATTATAGCTGCAGCTTGTAGCTCTGTAGAGTCAGGAAGTTGTTCGGGATTTCTAATCAAAGACGACTTTCCAAAATAGTTGAGTATATTCTCAAAATCACAAATATACACACAAATATCCCTCCAACCTAACTAACAGAACAGTTCAGAGTCTATTGCGCCAATGAAACTATAAATGTCCGAAATAATTGTTGAAATGAATGCTCGCCATAATTTGATGAAATATCTCATCAAACGCCACGCTATATTAGTAGTAGAATGTCTGTCCCGCGACGGCACGTGAAAATACGACAATACGCACACTGAGGCTAGATAATGAAAATCATTCCCGAATTAACACTTTACTTGAAACGCTTTACTGGTTACTCGCATCTCGAGTAACAGAATACGGCACCCGAGGCTGTTAGTAGCACTGATACTGGCGCGGCGCGATTCCCGACACAGATGGCGTGTCATTCAGCGTCTGGAGAGAACTGGGGCCTTTTTTTCCTCGCACAGCGCTCTTATATATATATCCGCGGTGCGGACCGCTGAGAAAACGCTCGATCAAATCGGCTGTCTCGACTAGCCGCTGTGCTAGTAACGCACCACTTCAAGTTGCATAATAAATTTTAGCTTCTCTTGCTGAAGGCCGATGAAGCTCCTAATTTAACTGTGCGTTCAGCACGCAGGGAAGTATTGATAATAAATTTTTGACGTGGCTAACTTTAATAACTTAGGCGAGAGAATTAATTTAATTGCACTGCACGCAGCAGATGGGCTCTGAACTGTCCCTTCTGAGATCCGCTATTGCTATAATTTAATAGATATTTGAAAGAAACTTTTTACAGCTTCATCATCATAGCGGACCTCCAACCTATTAAAATCTAAACATCCTAGTATGATTTATAAGCTCACTTAATCTATCTTGCTTCCTCTAGTTTTGAGATGAAAACCACAAAATCATGAATTTACACTAACATCTTAATTTGTGAAATCCAAAGTACTATTTTTATTAAATCATTATGAAAGCTGAATCTAAATACAAATTTTGCAGTCTCTAGCTCTTTTCTGTGCCGCCAATTATTTTTATAGAAAAACGTCCAAATAAAGGAAACGGCTGAAGTTATCAAGCTGATATTTAACACACATTAGTTTATCATTATTCCAGACATACTAGGAAAGTTTTATGTCATTTGCTTGATTTTTAAGGTATTGCGCAACATCTATGACGTCAGAGCTAGCAGACTGACTAACACACAATGGAAACTGATGTGAATTTGCTGCAGCGTGAGTAGGCTGCTTCCCTACATCACCCTCTACTTAAATTTTTTGTTTATGAATGTTAATGAATGAAAAAAAATTTAACTACAAAAAGGGAAGCAAGAGTACAATTTAAACTCCCTATGAAAAATCAAAATTGAATTGCAAACATATATAAATATTAAAAGAAACTGCTTTCCTACATTAATCATTTAAATTGCGGGCATTTTCACTGCCTCTTTAGAAATGTCATTACTCAAATTTTAAGCAAAGTCAATGAAATATTTTTGGCATACATATTGCCTTAGACTAACAAACACATAGAAATTGAAAAACTGTGAAAATCTTAGTTACATTAAATACATCAAATACATTTTTACACACACAAATTCAAGGAAGATAACATGATACATAAACAGATGATTATTCCTTATCAGTCTTTTATAAACCTGAAAGAAAAGTTCACAACTAAATTTTTACACACGTGGTTGTAGCCGCTTTGGCTGGCGTCCTACACTTCCATTCACAAGGGTAGAGGAGGGGAAGTTGCTATGGTGTGCGTCCTTCTCGATCTCTCTAAATTACAAGGGGAAAGGGGAGGGGTCACTGTGAATTGTGTCCAAGTCACTCCACGCTTTCACGCAGCTACCAGGCTGCCATTATCTGGTTTGTCCTGTAGAACAAACAAAAAGAGTGCCTCAGACTCTGTTCACTTAACATCTAAGGGTGGGTCACAATGAAATGGGGATATATACATCTTAGCCTTCAATATGTTGCTGGAACAAAGTTAACAGAATCTTTTTCAATAATACTCTCGAGGTTACTTAATTGTCATAAATTGGTAAACAAATGGCTCAAAACGCCTTTAGTCATGTACTAGATAAAATTTATGCTCAAGACATACAATCATAAATCATATTTAGTCTGAATTTATTATTTCAGGGCCGGAACACTGAACCAATGCTCAGTACATTTCTGATACATTTGTCTTTTATTCACTTAACTGACTCATTTTTTTATTACTTCATTCTTAGAGATAGTATGAGTATATTTGATTAGTAGTTGTTCCTCAGCTTCTTTATACATGTGAGTAACTTTTGGTAATAGTACAGTTGCGAGTGTTCAAAAACACACTACGTTTAGTTGATTACTAAATTCACTTACTGGTCCTCTGCTGTTGTCAATTCCACATCTGAAATTAGGTACTTACTTACTGTGAAGTGTATTTATGCTGAGCTAAAATAATGTTTTACGTCTGTCATTATGTTTTTCAATTATATTGCTAGTGTATGTACTTATTTGACACTCACTCATTAACATTTAAAGCATAGGATAGCACATTCATTTCATATTTTTAGTGTACTGCAGCTGATCAGTTTGCTCACGTGGCAATCCATTTCCACTCAATTAGACGCTGAAACCACAGGTAGTCTCTCTCAGACCTACCACTAAAATGCATCAAATAATTATGGACGAGCGTAATGCTAATTTCCTTAAACCTATAGGACACCATGAGCTACTCTGTCTCATTTAACATAAGGGTACCTATGGTCGCATTCACGCCTCCAACTTATAACCTCAATATGTGTAGGTGTATCCTGTCACACACTACACTAAAATAACGGCCAGCTCCAACCTTATAAATACTTCAAGGACGTGTCCTTCACGTCTCAACCACAAACACTGCTCAATTCTCCTACACTGCCTTTCCTTGCTACACCAGGTGAGTTTATTTTTACAACTTATCTACATATTTTTCTTATAACACTAAGCAATCTCTTCCTTACTATTTCTTAGTTGGCTCTAATGCATACACTAGATTTCACTACCACTTCAGATCCTACTCGTACACGAATTCATATATCTTTTTAAATTACTGTTGGTGGACCATTTCCAATAAAACAACACTTGTACTTACAATATTACCAAGCTTCTATACATAATCGTTACTCAAATACATTTTATCTTAATTACGTCATACTTCTCTATTGTTTGTCACTATTAGGTTTGTCATATCAGGTATTTTGTTTCTCTAATCGGTGGATAGAATAGTTACATAATTCATGGCTTAAAGAAGAAGTCGAAATTTTTGTGGACAGGAAAGATGAAGAATGAGTGAGACCTGAAAGGGAAAGAAGATCTCACACAGCTGGGACTGCACAGCTGCCACACTGTGTAGAGGTTAAAGAACAACCTCCTCCCTACAGCCTTCATTAGTTGAATGCTGGCTTAGTAGTCATAACGGAAAATTTAATTTGTTGGAAAGAAGAAGTCAAAAGTTTCGTGGATAGGAAAGATGAAGATTGAGTGAGACCTGAAACGGGAAAGAAGATCTCACACAGCTGGGACTGCACAGCTGCCACACTGTGTAGAGGTTACAGAACAACCTCCTCCCTACAGCCTTCATTAGCTGAATGCTGTCTTGATAATCATACCGGAAAATTTTGCTGTGGAAAGAAGGGGTCGAAAATTTTGTGGATAGAAAAGATGAAGATTGAGTGAGACCTGAAATGGAAAGAAGATCTCACACAACTGGGACTGCACAGCTGCCACACTGTGTAGAGGTTACAGAACAACCTCCTCCCTACAGCATTCATTGGCTGCCTATGAACACGCCACGTCGATCTGAAAATACTTGATGATGCCTTTTTAGAACCTGTCTTAGTTCTTCCTTCTGATTGGCTGAAATCTTATCGATTTCCTGCAATTTAGCTTCTATTTTGTCTAAAATAATTGCTTCTTCTTCTTCTTCTTCTGTGTTCAGCTTACTGTTACTAAGATTAACATCCTCGTCCCAATACCTCCTATTTTTCAGAATTCGTATAGGCAGCTCCCAAGTTTCATCATCAGTTACTACATGTTTATCACTAAAAGGTACTATAATTACTCCGGTTATTGGCAAGACCATTTTCAACTGGCTTTTTTCAAAATCAACAACACTCTGATATTTTGACAAGAAATCTATGCCAATTAAAACCTCAATACTGAGATTGTTTACAATTAAACATGGGTGATCAATTAAATTACCATTAATGTTAAAGGGCAGCAAAGCTTCTTGCTTTACAGTTTTTGACACCTTGCCAGTAGCACCAATTATTCTTAGTCCTGATACCCTCATTACAGTAAGCTTGTCTTTACCAGGTAATGCATCAAAGAAGGACTGAGATATTGCACTTACCTCACTTCCACTGTCTAAGAGACAACGTACATTGATACCCAACATATTCACTATTATTATAGGGTGGCTTATTCTAAGTTGTACAGGTGGTTTCTCAAATTCATCTAATAGTTCCTTTTGGATTTGTCTCCAACTAAAGTGATCGACATCTGTCTTCATTACATTTAGGTTACAGTGTGTAGGGGTTTCCTGAATTACATTTTCAGCTGCCTTTTCCAGTCGGTCTATTAATTTTAAATCGAAACACCGCACGACTTCATTACATTTAGTTTGCTGAACATGACCCAAATTACTATAGTCTGAGCGATTCTGCGCCTCCAGACCGGGCATAACACTAGTTACAGCTAAACCACTTTCCACCATTATCGTCGGTTTCCTTCTCAAGTGACAACTGGTCACAGCTACCGGGTTCATCGACCCCCAACAACCTACCCTCTACATTCTCACTTACTTCCTGTCCTAAATCTATTAATACATTATTAACATCCTGCACAGGCACTTTAGATAAGAGCACATCATCCTCATCGTATATATAAGCGTGAATTTCTTCTACTTCTTCACCTGACAATTCAATATTTTGTAGCTCTTCCCTATCATTACACTGTTGCGCCTTCTCTTTCTCTTCCCATTTAGAAAGCGTCTCTAACACGGTATCTATCAAATACTGTGAGTGATCTAATATTTCTGTTGTATCCTTAGGTGCTACCGACTCTTCATCCACATGTTCAGTTTGAGTATTTTGATCTGTCTTACCAATTCCCTTAACTACTGGCATAGGAAAAGTAACCGCCTGGTGAGCGCCAGTGTCCTCATAGACGGGAACTAGTTTTCCTGCCTCGGCCTACTGCTATTTCCTTTAGTTTCATTATAGTTAACTGGCACAGCATTACTTTCCGTACTGTGGTTTACATGCATATTTCTGTTTGAAACAAAATTACTATCCCTTGGACGCCATTGTTGGTTCTGATAATTATTTCCCCAATTCCTATCTCTCTTAGGAGGGCGAACACCTACTGTTCTGATGTTTACATTGCCGTTTTGTTCGTTCCTAAAATTATTATTACTGTTATTGGCATTTCTATTATTACGTGCTTGCTCCTCATTGGCAGCAACACGTTCTACACGTTCCAGATATTCAATGAAACGATCCAGATTATCTCTAGGGGCAGATATAATTCTAGTTTGCCAATACCATGGCAATTTGGCTTCAAGACCTAGTATAATCATTTCTGGTTTTAGCTTTTCGTCCAAATGTGACAACCGTGAAATCCATGACCTAGCAAATTCTTTAATGGATTCCTTGCCTGCATTGAAGCGTTTTCCACTCCAAAATTCTCTTAACACTTCATTTTGCTTATTGCTAGACCAATACTCATTAATGAAAGCTGTTTTAAACTCCGCTAATGTTTTACACTTTAACATAACATCAGCTGACCAACGCATGGCATCACCTGCTAAATGACTTCTAACAAATGAGATTTTCTCTCGTTCAGACCAAGTCGGTGGAATCACATCTTCAAAATCGTTCCAGAAATCTAGCGGGTGGATATTTTTATCTGGATCGAACCGCTAGAACTGCCGACACCCGATAAAAGCGGCGTTTGCAGCTACAACTTGTTGTACACTACCATTACCAGAAGTTACTGAAGCTACTTTACTCTCTATGTTAGCAATGTTAGTACAGATACTCTCTACTTTCATCTCAACATTATCTACTCTTTGTACAATATGAGTAGTATTAGTTTTGATTGCATCTATGTCAGCTTGACATATGTTTACTTTGATATTAACGTCTTTAAATCTATCTGAGCACAGTTCAGATTCCGCTTCGATCTTTTCTGTTAACTTGTGCTCCAGCTTCGCATCTTCCATTTGGAAGCCTTTGCGAACCTCAGCAACTTCGGATTTAACTGTTTTATACATTTCAGAAAACTGTTGAGCAACCTTTTTCTTAATATCCTCATGGTTGCAATCTATTTTATTATTCAAACTGTCTAGATCCTCTTTCAACTTATTGCAACCAGCCTTGAAGGTATCGTTCATTACCTCCAAACGTTTATTAAAATTAGTTTGGCTGGCCACAATTCTGTTATTTACCTCAATTATATCAGATTTTAACTCAGCTGACATTTTTGCATTACTGTTTTTGACCTGTTCACTTATTTCAGACTTTAATTCAGCATTCATTCTAGCTGACATTTCTGCATGACTACTTTTGACCTCAGTTATTTCAGCTTTTAAATCAGCTGTCATTTGAGCATTACTGGCTGACATTTTTGCATTACAGGCTGCTATTGCTTGTAATATAACATTTAAATCAACAGCCCCAGTATCTTTGGGTTGCTCAATAGCTGGTTTCTTTTCACACTCAGGTGACGAAAAACTAGCTCCAATACCAGAATCATCAAAACTAAATGAAACATCTGATTGATCAGACATGTCTAACTTCTTTCGTTTAAATTCAACTATCTCTGATGACTGTTTCATTTTTAATTCACCAGAGAAACTATCATCCAATAAATTTACAATTTCAATTTTCGGCTTTACTACAGGTGTCTCTATCACTGAATCATTGCCCCTTCCCACACTACTGTCAGGAGACAATACTTCATATTTTACTTGAACATTACTTCCATGCATATTTACAATTGAATCGTGGTCTGAATTTACATTTCCCTCAACATACATAGGTTCTAATTTAATTTTAAACTCGGTTTCTTTTGGCGGTTCCATCGCCGACAGTCTTTTAGTGCAGGTTAGTAAAATTTTTAACAACTTTTCACTTAACTTAGTTCCTTCTGCACGACGTTGTCGGAGCGGCGTACCAGGATTACTGATGCGACGCAACTCGCTGAACTGCAGACGACACTCCGACGGCTGTGGTGTGTTTGCGTAGCCCGCACTGGCAGGCGCGTCTCCGGCTGCTGCGTCGGATGACTGCGGTGAGGTGAAACTGGCTTCTCGCGATGCCGGCTGCACCGCTAGACTCAGTGCCAGCTCCGTGAATCCAGATGCGATGTTAATCCAATTGCGTCGCTCACACGCACACGTAACACTTTCACTGTTCTATTACTCAGCTGCGTGTCGCATTCCACTCGCGAATTCGAATAGTTAAAAATCACTTTCACTTAGTAACTTCCCGGCCGATGCACCATATGTGGGGCGGCGGATAGTAAGAAGGGAAATTATCGTTGTTGCTGTATATATGTTTGCAATATTGAATCAGCTTCTGGCTGTTAGAATGTTGTTATGCTGTCTTTCGCCGTTCTCAACACTGGCTCTCCATTTACTTTGTAGACCCCCAGAAAGCGATTTGACAAAACCTGAAGCCTGTAAATAGAGTTCCTAGTGCCCACTTCCTTGAGATTACAATTATAGCTGCAGCTTGTAGCTCTGTAGAGTCAGGAAGTTGTTCGGGATTTCTAATCAAAGACGACTTTCCAAAATAGTTGAGTATATTCTCAAAATCACAAATATACACACAAATATCCCTCCAACCTATCTAACAGAACAGTTCAGAGTCTATTGCGCCAATGCAACTATAAATGTCCGAAATAATTGTTGAAATGAATGCTCGCCATAATTTGATGAAATATCTCATCAAACGCCACGCTATATTAGTAGTAGAATGTCTGTCCCGCGACGGCACGTGAAAATACGACAATACGCACACTGAGGCTAGATAATGAAAATCATTCCCGAATTAACACTTTACTTGAAACGCTTTACTGGTTACTCGCATCTCGAGTAACAGAATACGGCACCCGAGGCTGTTAGTAGCACTGATACTGGCGCGGCGCGATTCCCGACACAGATGGCGTGTCATTCAGCGTCTGGAGAGAACTGGGGCCTTTTTTTCCTCGCACAGCGCTCTTATATATATATCCGCGGTGCGGACCGCTGAGAAAACGCTCGATCAAATCGGCTGTCTCGACTAGCCGCTGTGCTAGTAACGCACCACTTCAAGTTGCATAATAAATTTTAGCTTCTCTTGCTGAAGGCCGATGAAGCTCCTAATTTAACTGTGCGTTCAGCACGCAGGGAAGTATTGATAATAAATTTTTGACGTGGCTAACTTTAATAACTTAGGCGAGAGAATTAATTTAATTGCACTGCACGCAGCAGATGGGCTCTGAACTGTCCCTTCTGAGATCCGCTATTGCTATAATTTAATAGATATTTGAAAGAAACTTTTTACAGCTTCATCATCATAGCGGACCTCCAACCTATTAAAATCTAAACATCCTAGTATGATTTATAAGCTCACTTAATCTATCTTGCTTCCTCTAGTTTTGAGATGAAAACCACAAAATCATGAATTTACACTAACATCTTAATTTGTGAAATCCAAAGTACTATTTTTATTAAATCATTATGAAAGCTGAATCTAAATACAAATTTTGCAGTCTCTAGCTCTTTTCTGTGCCGCCAATTATTTTTATAGAAAAACGTCCAAATAAAGGAAACGGCTGAAGTTATCAAGCTGATATTTAACACACATTAGTTTATCATTATTCCAGACATACTAGGAAAGTTTTATGTCATTTGCTTGATTTTTAAGGTATTGCGCAACATCTATGACGTCAGAGCTAGCAGACTGACTAACACACAATGGAAACTGATGTGAATTTGCTGCAGCGTGAGTAGGCTGCTTCCCTACAGCACGGACGATAAAAAGTTTGGACAAGAAGAGAACAGAGTGTTTTGAAATTTGGTGCTACAAAAGAATGATGAAGTTTATGTGGGTAATTCACATAACTCATGAGGAAGTACTGAATAGAATTGAGGAGAAAAAAAAAGTGGCACAACCTGACTAGAACAAGGGACTGATTCATAAGACGTATTCTGGGACATCAAGGGACCACCAATTTAGTGTTGGTGGAAAGTGCGAGGGGGGGGGGGGGAACTGTAGAGGGAGATCAAGAGATGAATACAGATAGTAAATTCAGAAGGATGTGAGTTGCAGTAGTTATTCGGAGATGAAGAGGCTTGAGATAGATAGAGCAGCTTGGAGAGCTGCATCAAAGCAGTCTTTGGACTGAGGACGACAACAACCACAAGAACTCTCGGGATGGCATTACGATGCGTTTAATAGGAAAAATCGTAAAACAGTAACAATTTAACAGCCTGAAACGATTCATCTCAAAAACTTAATAAATTTCGAAAACATAGGAAAACGACCATGAGATAAGAACAGGCTCCGTGTACATGATATCACCGACTGGCGATATTGGTGTGTGGCCGCAATCTCTTGCTTACATCTCTCTAGCTCTTCGTTCATCTTCAGTAATTTAAAGACATTCATTCGCCTGTTGAATTAATTGGTTTATTGCATGGCGATATTGTGGCATTAAAGGCCTGATGAACCGTAGGCTCCTCTTAGTATTTGCTATGTTAAAAGTGGACTTCAACAAATAGTACTTAATTAAGAAAATTCTGTATTTCACGCCAGAACACTTGTTACTCCCTTATGTATTGACTGCCAAGTAAGATTCACTCTCATGGGTAGCGTGCTTCTCCTCACTCTCGGGATTCACTACCGTGCTTAAGGTAGCGAATTACTTTCGCTACGTGCCTAATTCTAGTAAACGTAAAATTTGGATAATAAAATATATTACAAAACAGGAGGGAACTCACAGCATGCTTCATCACGTTCTTCACCGCATGTGTTCTATATGTATGAAAGTAATCGCATTTACATGGGCTGTCCACCAGTTGATTGGGTTCCCAATTTTCAATTTTCTGAAAAGCTGGATATGGTCCACACTGACCAAAACTGATGGTCTGAGTGCAAATTTTGTTTTTGTTCACACACTGAAGTAAAAAAAAAACATATTTTACACTTCCTGGAAAAGAAGAAAAAATTCTGTATTAATGTTTGGTGACATCGGTGTTTTCGGTGTTAGGTCGTGGTTTAACCTATAATTTAATGGCTGACGGGAGATATCCGTCTGGTAATGTAGACGCAGGTAACTGATTTATCACGTAAATTTCTTAGAAAAACAATTCCATGTATATTGTACTCCTGTTTGATTAATAAGGTATAAGGCATTTTTTCGGTTGCGAGAGCCGGTCCGGCGAAGAGTTTTAAACTGCCACGAAATTTCAAAACAGTGCACAAACCATTAAAGAGTGAAAAAATCTTTCTGGGAACGAGCCCATAGATGGAGGCTAGGCCATTTCTCCTTAATATTCTTTCTTCCAGCAGTAATAACACCACTACCTGAGCAGGAGAACATCTGTGAAATTTATAAAATAGGAGTTATGAGCGAAAGTAAATTTATGGGAACGGGACTTGAGTCGTATCTGGATAATGCAATTGCTAAGAAAGGCAAAGTTCCGCGTTCGGACCCCGGTCCAGCTCACAGTTTTAAACGGTTAGGGAGCTCCTACACTGTAGGCTACTTGCTCAGGTAGCCGAACAGTTTATTGGCAACAACGCAATGCCCGAGTCGAAACTTCACTTGACAGTAGCCGGACCATGGACCCAGTACATCACAACTCTAATGCAGAACGTAATAACGATAAACAGTAGATTTCTGGTAGTAGTATGAAGTTCAGGAAGTTAATGGATTTATTTATAAAACATACCTTTCAAGGTAGAACAGATACTGCCTCGTCCAATCCTGCAGACAAGATAATGCAAAGATTTGAAGAAGTTTTTATCTTACCTCGACTATACATCTGTCCTAAGTCCCTATGAAATGCAAGGTTGGATAAGATTACTTGAAAGTACGAGGCGTCTGAACCACGTCACAACGTTATAGTTCCCATAGACTACTAATAAACCATTTCGAGAAAAACAGTTCACTATTTGTTTTGCAATGAAGTGCCGAGTTCGATCACCGTTCCCGCAACAGGATACGCCCATAGGGTAATTTGCTCTAAAATCTCCATGGAAGTTAGTCCTAAGGATGAGGGATTTGATGGGGTGAAGGTAGGCGATGAAGGTTATGCTCATCATCATCAGATTACATGTTAACAGAAATGCTGCGCTAATATTAGTCTTAGTCGTAGGAAAGGGGAATTTTGTTAAAAATTCTGTAAAGGCGCGGTTGGGCGATGAAGTCTGGGGCCGCTGGCAGCGTGTGGTAATAATTGGCAGCCGGTGGGTCAGGCAGAGTAAACATGGCGTGGAGGTGCAGCAGCGTTTTGCATGTACGATTTGTTTGGAATGAAGCAACAGCGAGGCAGGGAACTGCAGCGTTGCTTGAAGTTACTGTGATGTATGAGGCGAGGCAGCAGGCCAGAGCTGGGAGTGGCGATGTGTAAGTGGCTAACGTATTGGAATTTACCCCTGCCATAGTTTCTGTCTCTGACACTACATCACAAGCGAGGAGAAAAGCAGTATAAATAGGAAATTTTAGCTTAGAGGGTGTGCCAGGTCAGTCGAAAGTCGGGGAGGACCTTTGCTGGTCTACGCTTATAGGGGCCAGTCTGGCAGCGATGATGTAAATATTCTATGTAAACCTCTGCTTTATTTCTATGTACTTGTTCGAGATGTATTCCACCTCCGGGGATGCAACACCGCGGTGGGACGGAACAGCGGCCAGGCACTTGGAGACCGCACGGTCTGCCTGAAGAAGGGCAGTGACAGTGGTCTGTAGCGGGTCCAGGACTGGCCACGTCCACTTCCCACATGGCGTACCGGGGTCCGGGCGAGGCGTACGCTGCGGGGAGCGCGGCAGCGTTGCAACGGCGCCAGAGGCGGCGGCGGATGTTGCCATCTGGCAAGCACCACTCGCGGCAAGTTGCGGCACCGCATCCAGGAGGGCGCGGGTTCGAGTCCGGTTCTGTCCTGGGAGCAGCGGCGACCGAGGGTTATGGGTGACCAGTACATCCACTTTCGTCCCATGGTCGGACAGAGCAGGCCAAACGGGGCATAGGGCGGCGAGGACCAGGGACTGTAGCAATCCCAGGATCGCGGGTGGCTACGCGGCGCAGGATGCGATGCCTCGGCGGGCGTCGACCTGGCAGAGCGCGGCCAACTCCCAGCTGAGCAGTCTTGATGACGGAGCAGCGGTGTCGGCATACCAGGAGTTGCTGAGCTGGCTGGACTCGCAGGACAACGCTGGGGGCGGCACTCCGGCACTACGCAGCACCCATAAAACTACTGTAAATTATGTGGATAAAGCAATGTTACCGAACACCGCTGTATCACTCTGCACTGCCCCTTGACGCTATTGAACTTACTCGGCTTCCCGACGAAATACGGCACAGTGGGTCCTGGCTTCAGCTCGGCCATCTGGATTCCCGCGTTTGACCATCGACACCCCACAACAGAAACAAGCTGTCTTGATGAAACAGGTCTAGAAAGGAAAGGTTCAAATGGCTCTGAGCACTATGGGACTTAACTTCTGAGGGCATCAGTCCCCTAAAACTTAGAACTACTTAAACCTAACCTAAGGACATCACACACATCCATGCCCGAGGCAGGATTCGAACCTGCGACCGTAGCGGTCGCGCGGTTCCAGACTCTAGCGCCTAGAAAGGAATCCCATGTTTACTTGCTATGTCTGCCGGTTAGGGCCCCATCTGACATGTGTAAGAGGCCCTGTATGAGACTATGGGAGGTACAGGACGCATTCATGCTCATGCTCATGTTGGCACCAATGACTCCTGTCGCTTGTGTCCTGAGGTCATCCTCAGTTCCTACAGGTGGCTGGCAAAATTCATGAAGATTTCTCGCATTGGCCGAGGTGAAAATACAGCTTATGACATGCATCATCATACCCGTTGTCGATCGGGTCTTATAGTTTGGAGCTGAGTGGGGTGTCTCAACCACAGATTCTGGTTCCGTGAGATGAAGAGTCGAATGTAGAAGATCAGATGAAATTTTACCCACCGATTCTTAAAAGTAAAACTCGTATTCCTAGGTTTTACTTTTTTTACTTTGTTTGGGTTGCCTAGGGGTATGGGTATTCTGAGTGCCGACAAATAAAAAGATTCTGGTCCTCTTCCCTGAATTTTTGTTTTCAGACAGTTAACGAGTAATGCGCTTCTTAGCATTTAGTGCAGCACAATCGAGTTTCTCTTTCTAACTTGCAGTTTATTTACATTAGCCAATTCTGGTAGTTTTTATATTGCGTAAATATTTCGTTTCTGTGGACCTAATTCTAGGCAGCGTCACATGCTTACCAAGAGCTTCAAAACCGCTGGCTCTCACTCAGTTTTTTAGATGTTACCTGTGACATACGGTGATTCCCAAAGAAACACAGCTTTCTATGTTTTTTTTTTCACAATACTGCATTCGCTGTAGCTTGCCAAAAACAGAATTTCTCCTGTGCCCACCTTTGAGTTGTGAAACAGTCGTAGTTGGAGGCCTTATGCCATGGAAGATCACGTATGTGTTGCCTGTGAGATGCCCGGTGTCCTGTTGGGGAACTCGGAGGAAAGCCTGGTCAAACGAGCGGCACTGACCAGTGGACCTTCTGAGAATTTGCCCAGCGGCGGTCTCTCTGTTCGGCTGTGGAGCTTCACTGCTGGCCTGAGTGCTGGCAGCTCATCTCTGTGCACTTACAAATGGCTTCATACTTATGGGCACCGTGCAAATCCGAATAAAAACGTAAATTCAGATAATTAACAACCAAGAATCACTGGTACTAGGTACTGACAGGTAAGTCAGTGTTGATTAATTGTTATGCTCTAATGGATCTTTGTATTCTGAATTTATGTTATTTCTGATTTTATGTTAGTTGCAGGAGCAGGTGTCACCAGAATTAAATTATTGGGGGCGGGGGGACTCAATTGATAGGGTTTGAATAGGAGTTACCCATGAAAAACCAGAAAAAATGAAGACTTAAAAGCACTTTTTAGACCATTCTGGATGCCTCAGACCATATATTTCAATGATACTTAAAACTCCTAAAGCGTGCCAATTTAAGCTTGGATTATATCGTATTTTGCGATTACTGAATAAAAAAATGGTATATAGTATTAACATTTAAATTTATTGACAGTGGGTGTATGACTATTATGTTTTATGTTCTAAACAGTGGGAGCTATTTCAACCTAAATAATTTTTCAAACTAAATTCTGCTCTATTGTTAGTGGAAACGTAAAGTGGCTGAAGCCGTGATGGGTAAACTGCTAGCTTATTGTAAGCCATTTTGTGGGGAAGAATCAGTGTAAAACAAAAAAAATATATAAAACGTAATAGGCCATATGGCATATTAAGATCAGTTTAAAAATAGTTGATACTCTTCTGTAAATAAGGTGTTCTACTACACTGAACTCGTGAAATTGAGTAAAGTGGAATATATTTTGTAATAAATGTTTCGTTACCATCATTCCTTTCTCTCTTTTAAAAGAGCCGGTATTGACTAATTGCTTGAACTCTCTTTATAGCAACATTCCTCTTGACACTTGCAGTAACCATAAGGTTGTTGTTTCACGAACACCTGACTGCAAGCGATTTTCGCATGGCGTTCTATTGTTAGCGGTCCGTCCCCTGGCCACCCCTCTTACAAACGTACAGCGAGACTAAGCTGTGCCAACAGGTTCCGCTCCATCAGTCGTAGTCGTACAAACACAGTTCATTACAACTTACAATATTGTCATATTACTGAATAATATAACATGATTTTATTTACGGAAACATTAGTAAATCCTGCAAACCAGTAATTCTGACTTCACAAGAGCTTTTAGTCCGTGTAGATAAAGTGGGATAAATTCGTTCAACTGTGTCATTATTTGTCAAATAAGGTTCCAAAATTTAACCTGATTTCCAAAAAATATTGGGGGAACACGTCTCGCCTGTTCGCTCTGGTGATGACGCCCATTCTTACAGGACAATTCTGGAAGGTAACGGTGGCGCAAGAGTAACGCTAAAGTACGCTCCTCACGAAGTGTTACTTGGAAGGGACTTCAGTCTACCGAGTGTTGACTGGGAAATGTACGCATTTGTTGTAGGTGGTAAGGAAAGAGTCTTGTGAAGAAATTTCGAGCACTCTCTCTGAATAGCTTTCTCCTAGCAGCTGGTTCAACGTCCAACACGCGTTAGAAATGTTTTAGACTTTAAAATAATTGGAAAGCCACGATCGCTTCAATCGTTTATTAGATGACCGGTTTCAGCACTCTGAAAGTGCCATCATCAGATCTGTGAAGGTATGACATAACAGATTTGAGGGAGGGCTTACATGAGTTAACTACATACATTACAATTATTACAGAACCACATACCTGAAACGTGGATTAACATTTATAAAACCATATAGACATCATGGCATATGAGGCGGACCATCTGATAAAAACATTGTCACAACCAAAAATTAATAAAGAAACTGCTCTCATGGTCGTTCTTTCCATAAAATATAAAACTGAAGTCACCAGATAAAACTACCACTGCTCGCCTAACACCGGTCGGCATCATCTATTCCGCGCAGGCTTACCTGCTGTGATTCTTTTTTAGACTAAATAGCTACAAATAAGTCCGACTTATCTACTTTTCTATACTGTCATTATAAGGGCAAGGATCAGCGATCACGATGTTATTATTACGATGGTTACCAAAATCAATAAACACGTCAATAAGCCTAGGCTAGTTTTTTGCCATAAAAAGCAGATAAGAATTTGTTGGCATCCTACTTAGACAATGAAGGGATTCATTTGGCATTGTAAGTAGACAATGTATCGGTGAGTAGCTTTATGGGACCTTAAAGATTACAATGCATTTTAACCTTCTACAAAGCTGTCCAGCACCGTCTATACAAAATATTTCGCATGTCATTTAGTTTCAGTGAGATGGTCTTGAAGAGAATATGGACAAAGTTTAAACTGTCAATTGTTTTCTCGAGAACTGTTTGCCGAGCAGACGGATTAAGGGCGGATGGGATCCAGCAAGGTTTAATAAGAAAATTTGAAAATTGCTGGGAAAACAGAGATTGCTGCACACTCAGTTGAAAACAGAATGCCGAAATATCGACAACCAAAAGTTAGTAGAAATTCTTTCGTCTATAAAAAGTTCGATGCGCGAAGCATGCAACACTTTCCATTGTTTTACGTTGGATCGTGCCCAGAATCATACAAAATTCTCGTGTTATACAAAATCATTAAACGGCTCGAAGGCTCCCATTCTGGTATAAAAATCAAGGTAGCAAAAGAAAAATTGAAGCTTTAAATCTTGCATTAAAAAAATCATTCACGCTGGAGGATCGTATAGGCATACCAATGGTTGTCTGCCTCAGAAACTCACCATATGAAAGACATAGTAATAGGTAACCCTATTACTGAAGAACAGATGAAAGAGTTGAAAACAAGTAAGTCACAAGAGCCGGCCACTGAGACCGAGCGCTTCAGTCTTGAACCGCGCGACTGCTACGGTCGCAGGTTCGAATCTTGCCTCGGTCATGGATGTGTGTGATGTCCTTAGGTTAGTTAGGTTTAAATAGTTCTGACTTCTAGGGGACTGATGACCTCAGCTGTTAAGTCCCATAGTGCTCAGAGCCATTTGCACCTTTTTTTTCTTTTTGCACAAGATCCAGACGGAATTTCAACTAGATTTTACAGAGAGCACTCCTAGACGTTGCTTTCGCAGTAGGGCAGACTAGGTGCGGTTGAAACAAAGGACGGTTGAAACAAAGTAAATATCTCTGGAACGGTTACGCAGGGAGTAGGGGTGTAATGGGGCAACGAAGCGGACGACAGGTCTAAACACGAATCTCTGTGCTGCGCCGCTCCCTGCGCATTGTCGTCACGCATAGGAGGCCCTATTTGTTTTCATTGCCAAAAGTAAGTATTTTTCTTCTGACATTTATGCTAATATCGTGTATTTTATTTAACTCAAAATACTGGGTGTCTGTTAGTGACTTATGTAGCTTGTAGATTACGGAATAATGACTATTTTAATGTGTTATTATTACCATCAGTACTATAAACTTTTACCCAAGGTGGGGTTGAGGATGGTTGAAACAATTTGTGGATACGATTGAAGCAGCTAACATATTGTTTTTGTTTTGTTTTGCGGATGCGTAGAGTTTGGGTGAGAAATATATCCAGAAGGCAGATTGATTTGTTGAGGCATAAAGATGCATATGAGTAGATAAAAGCTGGAAATTCACTACGAATAGCAGTGGACATGCATGGAATAAACCGCTGTTCTCTACTGAGATATACACCAAAGTGAGAGGCTACTGGTGAGGACACTGAAGGTATGGGATACAGAGCACACTACAGTGTCTGTAATGAAGAACAAGAGCAAGAATTATCAAAATATTTGATTCAATGTTCAGATATATATTTTGGACTGTCTAAGAAAGAGGTGAGAAAGTTGGCGTACGAACTTACCATTAAGTATAATTTGTCATGATCTCGAACTTGGGACGACAACGAAATGGCTGGTGAGGCTTATGATGTATCTGCGCTAGCAGAATAGAAATGCGGAAAACACAAGTCCGAAAAAAATTTATTGGACTCACCGAAACGAAACAGTAATACAATCTTCAAAAGAAAAACAGACTCGATCCCAATTGCGGATTGTCACAAACATCAAATAACAAATAATAACAGAAAAGACCCGTCTTTTCATGGGTAGAGATCACAATAAAACAATTCTACATTATCAAGATGTTAGTCGACTATACCAAGTCCATCTGCAAGAGATCAGCCAGCTAGATGAGGCGTCTGGCCGTGGCGGCAGCTCTGCATACTTTCAAGCGGTGCGTCTAACTGCCCTTTGCTGGCAGTGTGCCGCCCTATAAAGCCCGTTTGGCGGATGTATCTGCCGGAACTATTTGCGATCACATACCTGGCGTATCAAAGTATTGGGCTAGCTGTGACCTCTGATGAAGTTGTTCTGCAGGCTCCGCAAACGGGTAGCTTTCCCCGCGGCTGTTGGTGGAGACCTGGAGTTGTGTTGTGGCCGCCGGTAAGTATGTGTGTTGACAACACAGACGACATAGGTTTTCCTGGTGGATATACACCCTGTGATGCAGGCATCCCGTGTTGGTTGGACGTTAAGTGGGATGCCGATGCAGCAGGCACTACTATGTACGAAGTGGGCGGCCACAGTAGAATGGTTTTGGATGTTTATGAGACAAAACCCTGAACTGTCCGCACGCGTCGTGCAAGCTAAAAAGCTGTCAAGGGCTATTAGCTTTAATAAAACCAACGTCAATATTTTATATGAGAATCTGGTCACTGTCATGGACCATCATAACACTAACCCCCAAGACACTTATAACACCGATGAAACAGGCATAACAACCCTTGAAGTACCAGACAGAGTTGTAACTAGACGTGGTGCTCGTCAAGTAGGTTCAGTAACTTCAGCTGAAAGGGGTACTTCAGTGACAGCAACTTCTGCAGTAAACGCCATTGTCAATGTTATTCCTCCAGTGTTCATTTTTCCACGAGTGATTTTCCGAGACTGTTTTGTTAGGGATGGGCCAGTAGGGTCTACTGGAACAGCAAACTCCTCTGGTTGGATGCAGGACGAATCATACATGAATTTCCTGGAACACTTCAAGTAGCACGCAAATGTATCTCCATCTCATGAACTGTCAGTCATACTTGATAACCACTCCTCACGTGTTCATATTAACGCAATGTAGTTTTGCAAGAACAATGGGATTGTCTTACTGTCCTTCACTCCCTAATGCTCTCACAAATTCCAGCCACTTGATCGATCTGCTAATGGATCTTTGAAGAAGGCTGTAAACTCGACCTATGATGCGTGGATGGAAAAACAATGTCGATTTACGACATTCTGGGGATTGCAGCGTCTGCTCTGCCCTCGCTCTGACATCTTCCAATATTAAAGCCGTCTTTCGCAAAACGGGAATTTCCCCATACAACCGGGAGCTGTTTACTGTGCTCGATTTTGCACCTTAATTTTTAACGGACAGACCTAATCCCGAAATTACAGCTGAGTCTGGATTGGCAGAGTCAACGGTTCAGCAACTGGCTATCAGTAACTCACCTGTTCCAATAACCAAACAAGAAAACATTGATCAACGTCAAGAAACTTTGAATAGGGCTGCACCACCTAGACTTTACTTTGCAGCAGCATTATCATTCAGGAAACTTCACTGAGACCGTCTACAAGTGCACAAACAATTTCTAATGATGCTATTTTGCTTACACCGTAGGCATTACGGCCATTGCCGAAAGCTCCCCCTAGGAAACGTAAGGGGCCTAAAGGGCGAAAAAATTAAAAGTCCACAATTTATGCTGTTTACACCACAGAAAGAAGAGCAAAGAAAAGAACATGAAACAAGACTGAAACGGACCAAGGCTAAGCAAGTTAAGAAAAGATTGGATGAAGGAAAAGGTAAAAAAAAAATTTAAACTGTAAGAATATTACTCAGGAAGAAATGTCATCAGAAAAGGAAGAAAGCTATGTACTGTTTGCTTATCAGCATATTCAGAGAGCATCTACGGAGAAAAGTGGATTCATTGTAAACAGTGGGCTCACGAATAATGCACAGAAGGTGGTCTTAGCTATGTTTGCCACAACTGTTACTCAGAATACTCGGATTGATCCATAAGCTAAATGTTTAACTGATTGAAGAAATGTTCGATTTTAGTTTACTCTGTAGGCTATGTTTATTTAATTGAAGAAATGTTTTAGTTTATTATTTAGAAATGTCTTTATAAGCATTAAAACCATTAAAATTGATTAATGTTGTCATATGGTGCCATAATTTGCATTTAATTAGAATTAATGGTAAATGAAACATGTTGCAATACTATATTTTGTATTATTTGTGTGTGTTTTAAATAACCCTGATCACTGTTTCAACCGGCCCTGGTGTGGGAAAGATTGAAACAAAACGGATCACAATTAAAAGTTCCAATATTGCAAGTGTTGTAAAAGTACGGTGATACCCGTA
Organism: Schistocerca nitens; assembly: GCF_023898315.1. Lineage (NCBI taxonomy): Eukaryota > Metazoa > Arthropoda > Insecta > Orthoptera > Acrididae > Schistocerca > Schistocerca nitens. The sequence goes on from NC_064614.1 coordinate 553,218,107, forward strand.
TATGAAAAGGATTGAAAAACTGGCCCACAAAGCTACAGACCAACATCGATAACTTCATAGCGTTGACTTTGATCATTTTGTGCTCCACAGCTGATTTATCGTAATGTTAATAAGAACTAAAACAGCTCTATTTAGGTAAGTTTATTACGTCACTGCCAGTTCCGTTGACAGAAGATAATTAGATGAAGCAGTATAGCTATGACGACTGACACTTTGTTTACATTTATGACGTCACGTTACCTATGCCACTGATCTTGATCAAGATCGTTACCCTTTTGATTATGTCGTAGGTTACGCCCCCTTTTCAATGATGGCTTACTTGTGACGCTACAAGTCTTGCCTTTTTTTTCGACGACTTCATTAAGATCAAGGCGGTAAATCTGCAAATCGAAGGGAAATTTAAACTATATATATATATATATATATATATATATATATATATATATATATATATATATATATATATATATATATATACTTTCCACCTACCAGCAGCTATATATATATATATATATATATATATATATATATATATATATATAGCTGGTGGTAGGTGGAAAGTTTAAAAAATCACAAGTCGATTCGCCTGCAAAAGTGCTCACTACCGTTTATGTTATGGCATTTACAACTTGAAATGACAATCTACAAAAAGGAACTGACGTAGACTTTTTGAGAGGTTGGACTTACGGGCTTCAAAATAAAATGGTGTTGCCCTCAACTACGTACAGTCAGACTCAGAGTTTAAATATTGAAAGTTTTGGCTGGTTTCGTTGTCTAAGGCCTGGGATGCGTAGTTGCCGCACTCCAAGCCAATTACTGCTGAGCCTACAGTATACAATATGAATATACACATGAATCAAATGGTCGAAGGTTCCTATCACTCGGCAATTTCGAATTTTGAGTGTGATATAGAAATTTATAAGTGAAATATTGCTATTTTAACGACTTTAAGGACTTTAAACGATGGGTACGATATAAGAAGTACTTTTAAGAATGCCCTTTATTACTGTAAAACACTTTTTGATGTCGATGGTTTAGCAATTAAATAAAATATAAGTTGAATAACAGGGAAACAATAGATTCCTACATCACGTAATTAGTTATGAGCAGCAACATAACTCATGAGACATTCACTTGTAAACGCATACTACTTCTTCACTGCAGAAGCCACGGAAATCTCGTAAGTGCACAAGTCGGCACTACGAAATATTTCTATCTCTCGCGACCACGCACAAACTACTCCACTCTCCAAGTCTTTACCGTGACTCTACATCGCTGCTCCACGTCCAGCCTTTCCCGCGAACGCGCATCCGTTGTGCCGTACTGTCCAACACTCTCTCATGTCCTCTCCCGTCGTGCCCCTCGCGCCGCACTGTTCAGAACTACCTCGTGTCCTCTCCAGAAACGATGATCCTCTCCCAACCTCGATACGTCTCTCCACGTGTCCTTTTAGGAAACGATCGCTGTGATTAGCTAGGGCGTCCTCGCCCTGTCTCCAAGCCAACGCACACTCACAAACATATTGAAACATATTCGAAGTACTGGATTTACATTTAAATAACTTGAAATTAAATAAATATTCCTACGGCAGGACCATAAACACGCTCTAACATAAACAAATTAAATAAACATATATCAAAGGATTAGAAACAAAGTAGGCCTGTAGCCTAATGTCTCTGTGCTTTTTAAACAGAGCAAATATTTGACCAATTTCTTCATGAATAGCATATATCGGATGTAAAGAAAGATATACACGAATAAATATATATTTATAAAGATGCTGCTACCATTTTTCGTGTAACTGTGGAGTACTTATGGCCTGACGCGATCGATGGTAATCGGCCAATTTGACCTCCAATACCTCATGTACTATTCACGTTACATGCCTGTAATTTATACTAATTTAGGTTTACATTAATAGATTTCTGAAGACACATCGATCGACAAAATCGGATCAACAGTTTAGATTTTGGAAATTCGTTGCCAGGTGTTACTTGTATAATTTATCATCAGATACAAAACTTTAAACTAATAAAGACATTGAAAATCTTATTACACCATCAGAAACCCAGTGCAAATAATGGTAATGTACATGTTTCTTTTTGAGGTATCATGATTCATCTGGCTACTATTAATTTCTATATGAACTGTGAGATGTCTGCTATTGAGTAATCATAAAGTCCGCCATCTTTGGCACTCTCTACATGTCTCCTTCATACACAGAGCGACACCATGGAATTCTCAGTCATGCGGTGGCTGGACCACGCGCTGGGGCTGCCCCTCTTGCCTGGCACCACTCGGTCGGCCTGCCGAGCGGCCCGCATGGCCACGCCAGCTGCAACCTTAGAATATTTTCAGGGCGACACAACTCGCCCGTTGCCTCACGGACTAGATGGTCGATTTTATTGTGTATAGATTCCTTTCTGTTTCTAGCATTTGTAGACTTAGAGAAAGCTTTTGACAATGTTGACTGGAATACTCTCTTTCAAATTCTGAACGTGGCAGGGGTAAAATACAGGGAGCGAAAGGCTATTTACAATTTGTACAAAAACCAGATGGCAGTTATAAGTGTAGAGGGGCATGAAAGGGAAGCAGTGGTTGGAAAGGGAGTGAGACAGGGTTGTAGCCTCTCCCCGATGTTATTCAATCTGTATATTGAGCAAGCAGTTAAGAAAAGAAGAGAAAAATTCGGAGTAAGTATTAAAATCCATGGAGAAGAAATAAAAACTTTGAGGCTCGCCGATGACATTGTAATTCTGTCAGAGACAGTAAAGGACTTGAAGGAGTAGTTGAACGGAATGGACAGTGTCTTGAAAGGAGGGTATAAGATGAACATCAACAAAAGCAAAACTAGGATAATGGAATGTAGTCGGGTGATGCTGAGGGAATTAGATTAGGAAAAGAGTCACTTAAAGTAGTAAAGGAGTTTTGCTATTTGGGGAGCAAAATAACTGTTCATGGTCGAAGTAGAGTGGATATAAAATGTAAACTGACAATGGCAAGGAAAGCGTTTCTGAAGAAGAGAAATTTGTTAACATCGAGTATAGATTTAAGTGTCAGGAAGTCGTTTCTGAAAGTATTTGTATGGAGTGTAGCCATGTATGGAAGTGAAACATGGACGATAAATAGTTTAGACAAGACGAGAATAGAAGATTTCGAAATGTGGTGCTACAGAAGAATGCTGAAGATTAGATGTGTAGATCACATAACTAATGAGGAGGTATTGAACAGAATTGGGGAGAACAGGAGTTTGTGGCACAACTTGACAAGAAGAAGGGACCGGTTGGTAGGGCATGTTCTAAGGCATCAGGGGATCACAAATTTAGCATTGGAGGGCAGCGTGTAGGGTAAACATCGTAGAGGGAGACCAAGAGATGAATACATTAAGCAGATTCAGAAGGATGTAGGTTGTAGTAAGTACTGGGAGATGAAGAAGCTTGCACAAGATAGAGTAGCATGGAAAGATGCCTCAAACCAGTCTCAGGACTGAAGACCACAACAACAACAAATTCCTTTGTAAACTTAGGAATTGTTGGCAGTCACCATTGTATGATTTTTAACTTTTCTTATCTTCATGTAATTACTGTGAACTAATTATCAACGAAATCGATTCGAATGTGTAGGTCAAAAGTGTACTGCTTCTTCAGGAATATACTTTTTTAATTACTCCAAAAGGTATACCGAAGTTCTAAATTTTTGGATCGAAATATACACATCCCAGTTATCTCAACGGTTCGTAGATCGTGCGGATCGATGAAGAATGAATGGATAGTTAGAACCTTCAGAAATATTCATATTCAATTTTGAAAATATTTTTATCTCTATGAAGCTCTTATTTTATGGCAATATGACGACTGCCATCCACTTTCCATCGGTAGTGATGTATTACCACACAAATGGTGTATGAAGGTGACGATTTTTTGAAGCTTCCAGGACAAGCTGACATAATTTCCAAGCGATGTTAAAGACACGGGTGAACTAGGAGACTTAATCAGAACAGTTGAACAGAAAATTTTTCTAATTCTCCTGAAGTTACAGGGAAGGCATTAAACCGATGAGCAGGTTTAATTATTTGTGTCACAGATGTCTCTGAAATGTGCGATTGTTAAAGGAGATACCTTCCCATCTTCCCCCTCTTCCCATTGCCATTAGTTGATACAATTTTCCAGTCAAGGAGATTAATTATTCAGACTGTTCACAATGTTTCTCTTTAGATTAGAGTTGTTGTTGCTGAGGGTAGTATGGAGCTTTGTTCTGAATAGGTATATTGTACATTGTGTATTAGATGTCCGCATCATACGTCTGTTTGTATAATCTTCAGAGGTAGTGATACAGTTTAATATATGAGTATGCTTCCCAGGACTTTTTCATTGCACTGTGTTAAGAATAAGTTGTGTGCTATTTGTAATAGTGTGTCTCTGTCATGAAGGAGTAGATGTTTGTGCAGTGAACCTTTGTGTTTTGGTGAGGACTTGGGTACATTTCAAAATGGGACATGAACAGCAATTTAATGTTCATCCAGTTAAGAAATAAGAGGAAATTAAGGAACCAGTAGTAAATGAGTGAAGCAGTAGTTACTCCTTTAGCTAAGATTCTGCAACAACTGAGACTTCACCTGTGAAAGAGGATTTAGCCCAGATCACGACACAGGTTACTGAAATAGTTCAAAAAAAGGAACACATGGTTAATGAGATAGCTGCAGTTGTTTAGGGCTCAGGAGAAATCCTCACACGAGTTAGAAAAGGTCACCCATTAAGTACTGGTAATGTGACAAGAAGAGATACAATTGAGACAACGGTAGGGCAATTATCCAGAACCGTAAGAGTTTGTCCATGGGTTGTTAACGGTTAATCGAACAGAAGTTCGAAGAACATAAAATGTATTTTTCGACCAAATTAGATGCTTGGACTAAGGCTAAGGAACAAGGAGATGCCCAGTAATTCGAAAAAGGCAGACCTGATGCAGTGGTAAATCTGTCTTACAATAATCAGTTGGCCAGCAGAAAGTTATCTTATAAAAGATCTGCAAGAAGTAAAGGACCAACTGGGATCAGACTTATCGCAGTGGTGGGGAAAAATTAACCAATCAACTGAGGCAGTCACGCAGGTGACAGTACAGGTCCGGGGGGGCAGCAAAAGAATGTCAGACTGACTTGCACGGGGCGGCGTCATGACAAATCTTGACCCCTGGTCAACGTGACAAAGTACGCATGTATCGATTGTTTGGCAACAGCGCAAATTCCGCGAACGGGGTGTCTGAACTCACAAATGTTTGTACTATAATGTTGATAGAAGTTTCCAAAACACCGGCAATTCTAGACGTCTACAACGGGTAAGAAAATAATAAATACTGCAGCTTTTATCCGAGCACTTAGAAGAGTTTTAGTAGGATCATGGACCGAAACCCGAAATATTCGTTACGTGTGTGGATACATACAAGACGATGCGTTGTGGGCTGTGGACATTATGGAATCTTCCTACACTGTGAAAGGTATTCCTATCCAGATCTTGGCCTCATGGAGACCAAGAGGCCCTAAGGAAGTATGTAATTTCGAAAGATTCTCTTGAAAACCAGAACCTTGCTTCGATACATTGAGAATTACCTAAATAAAGACACGTAATGGCATGAGCCTGTCACCCAGAGGTATATATTATGGTTACGGTAGGCAAAATTACCAAAAGATATCCAGGAAAGATTAATTCGCCTCTCAGAGGAAAACCTTGAAGAATTTATGTCCGTCTTCGACTCAATAGATTTGATTCGAGAAGATATGAAATCCAGATCTGGACAAGGCAGGTTTTATGCACTCACTCTGATACTGGTTGTGTTGATAATCAACAGACACACGAAACAAATCTTAATATGCTAATGCTCCGCAACTATCATAATGCACATGCAAGTAACCCCAGACAAAATGGGAACAGGAACAACTTCTAACCAAAGAAAGGTAGACAGAACAGATTTAATAGAAAGTATAATCCCAGATACACTTGCAATGTGAATAACCAGTACTGGAACAGTAATCCAACGTAGTAACAGCTTCAGTTTCCTGAATCACAGAAGTCTCTAGAGCATACAGTTATTAAAGAGAATATCTTTGTCCTTACTCGCTACAATTTTCAGTTCAAGGAGATTTACTTTTCCGATTGTTCACAATATTTCACTTTGGATTAGAGGTATTATTGCAGTTAACTGATCTAAGGGTAGTAGGGAGATATTTCAGTATTTAACGCTCTTTTACAAATTGTTTCACTGTATTTGTTGTGGATGATAGCAAGAAATTTTAAAATTAACTCATGTTAAAATATTCCTTTATGTATTCACATAAAATAATGTATTCTCAGCTAATCAAACAGTAGAATTGTGCGTAACTATAAATATTATTAACAGCACAATCAGTTTCTACTGTTCAACAGCAGACACTGTACATTTCCAACAATGATTGATGCTTCTCGAAGTTCAACAGATAGCAGTTCACTGTCACTGGAATTTACTGCCTGTCACTTTAAAATCTAGCAAGCAAACTAACTGCTGTACTAATTCATTTGGGTCCCAGATGATATCCGTTGGTGATTTGTCGGACAACGTCTCCCAACTGTCAACATCATCTCCCTCATCGTAATCAGAGCTGCAGTATATATTTTTAACGTCCACTTATCCCTCAATTTCTCCACCTCCTGCTTTAGCGTCTTCGTATTGTTCTGTCTTCTTCTTCTTTCAGAATAATTGTCCCAGTGTCTGAGAAATGGGTCTGATAAAGTTCACGCTTCTAGAATTGCATCTTATTCTCTCAGAAAACCTAGAGAGTTTTTTTGCGTCCAACATTAATCACAGTTGGATTAGAATCTAGAACTGCCTTTTCTCCCAGGCCGATATGTATGTCTCATCTGTCAATAATGATCCACTAATTTTATCTAATGCAGGCTCAACGATATGCATATATTTATAGCCTATGTTGAAATTTACTTATCTGTAGTTGACGTATCTTTGCTCATGAGCATTGGCAGCCTTCAGAATTTTACCGTATTTCTGAAATCTCGTATTGTGTAACTCTTCTCAGGACGTTGAAACTTCTTTGTTTAAATGAGTGTGTCTGTACTTAAATTACAGAATGACTGAGAAGATGAAACTTCTACGTTATTTGATTTTGAAACAGTTGAGTAAAACTGAAAGCACTGACCCTACTTTCTCTTTACTTTTTCTTATCATGTCAACACTGACCCACAGCATTCTAGCGCAACGCAGTCTGACTGCGCAAAAAAATTACAACCTTACTTCAAATAATTAATTCAGAAGAATAAATTATAAGGCCATACTGTTCCAAGGTATCTTACATTGTGAATTATTAAATTGTCTCCATCGACATCTATCAGCGAATCATCAATCTTTCACACTTTTGATACCGGTTCAAATCTGATGCAGTATACAGTATCATATGTTTTGTCTGCTTATTCGACACAAATCATACTGACTGTTCACCCATGTCTCTCCCATAATTTTCTATCCTGACTCCTCTTCATCTCCGTAATTATCGTTATCATCATCAACTTCGTCTTCATTATCAACAATACAACCAGCACCAATATCTTCCATATCATATTCATTTTCTTCTTGTCCTCCTCCTCCTCCTCCTCCAATATCTCTTTCTTCTGATTTATTAATCAGATCATTTTCTTTGACTTCATCTTGGTCTGTCTTCTCCTTACAGAATCTGTATCGGCCGGGAAAAGGATTGAAATACATTTTTGGGTACGCAGTCAGTTTCAGGTTGCTTTTTATATAGCAACGCCTGTTTCCTGCGGATATGTCTTCAGGATTTCAACACTCGATTTTTAAGACTAACCTTTCTCCCAATCAACTGAGACACATGTAAACAAGTGCAATGCTCAGTCACAAGTGAACTGGTGGCAAGCATAGGTCTCAATTTATACCACTCACGGCGTCAGGGATCAGGTACTAGGTGATCAACGTTCGGCTTTAAAGGTTAAGCGGTAAGTGTTAGACATTTGGCGTTGGGTGTTGCGCGCTAAGTGTTGGGGATTAGGCGTTTGGTGTTTGGCACACTCCTCAGACCTCGGTACGGATATAGAGGTTTTGGCTTGATGACCCAATTTAGCCATTTCACTATGATGTCATCAATAATCTTGAACTCTCGTGATATCAGGTGAAATCAATTACCTTGAACATATGAAGTCATCAAGTTGGCAAAAAATAAAAAGAAATGGAGATCTACACTCCTGGAAATGGAAAAAAGAACACATTGACACCGGTGTGTCAGACCCACCATACTTGCTCCGGACACTGCGAGAGGGCTGTACAAGCAATGATCACACGCACGGCACAGCGGACACACCAGGACCCGCGGTGTTGGCCGTCGAATGGCGCTAGCTGCGCAGCATTTGTGCACCGCCGCCGTCAGTGTCAGCCAGTTTGCCGTGGCATACGGAGCTCCATCGCAGTCTTTAACACTGGTAGCATGCCGCGACAGCGTGGACGTGAACCGTATGTGCAGTTGACGGACTTTGAGCGAGGGCGTATAGTGGGCATGCGGGAGGCCGGGTGGACGTACCGCCGAATTGCTCAACACGTGGGGCGTGAGGTCTCCACAGTACATCGATGTTGTCGCCAGTGGTCGGCGGAAGGTGCACGTGCCCGTCGACCTGGGACCGGACCGCAGCGACGCACGGATGCACGCCAAGACCGTAGGATCCTACGCAGTGCCGTAGGGGACCGCACCGCCACTTCCCAGCAAATTAGGGACACTGTTGCTCCTGGGGTATCGGCGAGGACCATTCACAACCGTCTCCATGAAGCTGGGCTACGGTCCCGCACACCGTTAGGCCGTCTTCCGCTCACGCCCCAACATCGTGCAGCCCGCCTCCAGTGGTGTCGCGACAGGCGTGAATGGAGGGACGAATGGAGACGTGTCGTCTTCAGCGATGAGAGTCGGTTCTGCCTTGGTGCCAATGATGGTCGTATGCGTGTTTGGCGCCGTGCAGGTGAGCGCCACAATCAGGACTGCATACGACCGAGGCACACAGGGCCAACACCCGGCATCATGGTGTGGGGAGCGATCTCCTACACTGGCCGTACACCACTGGTGATCGTCGAGGGGACACTGAATAGTGCACGGTACATCCAAACCGTCATCGAACCCATCGTTCTACCATTCCTAGACCGGCAAGGGAACTTGCTGTTCCAACAGGACAATGCACGTCCGCATGTATCCCGTGCCACCCAACGTGCTCTAGAAGGTGTAAGTCAACTACCCTGGCCAGCAAGATCTCCGGATCTGTCCCCCATTTGGGACTGGATGAAGCGTCGTCTCACGCGGTCTGCACGTCCAGCACGAACGCTGGTCCAACTGAGGCGCCAGGTGGAAATGGCATGACAAGCCGTTCCACAGGACTACATCCAGCATCTCTACTGTTGTGTCTAGTTCCTACAGCATAGACACCATGAGGTAGCTAGGTGCACGCTAAACTAACGCAGACGGGCGTGAAGTCTGAAACAGGATACTGGATGAAAACTATAAAGAAAAGAAGGGAGCTTCTTTTATACTTAACTTTAATGAATCCTTGGTATACATCTCTCTTGAATATTCGTTAGCTATAAGCACTGATACAAATGGCGCCTTGCTAGGTAGTAGCTATGGACTAAGCTGAAGGCTATTCAATCTGTCTCTCGGCAAATGAGAGGAAAGCTTCGTACGTCTGGTCGCAAGCTATGTCGTCCGTACAACTGGGGCGAGGTCTAGTCCGTGTCTTGTGACCTGCCATGTGGTGGCGCTAGGTTTGCGATTACACAGTGGCGACACGCGGGTCCGATATGTACTACAGGACCGCGGCCGATTTAAGTTACCACCTAGTGTGGTGTCTGGCGGTGACACCACATTCCTCCCCCGCAAATCGGCGAACGGTCGTGAGATAAGGCTTCCGCCCGCCGTGGGGAGGACCCCATGTTGACGTATGCGATGAGGTGGGGAGCCTAACAACAGGCGAGGCTGTGCCACCCGCACCCGGCCATTCGGTCCGAGGGGAGCTAGGAAACGCCTGCAAACCTAGTCCAGGGTGCACGTCAACATGAGGTGTATGCGCACGTAATGAGACAGGAGGGGCCGAAGGGTCGACCTCCATGTGGTCGGAGCACCCGACGGGCGAAGACGACATCTGGTCCGGAGCGGGCAAGAGGTCCATGGCGGAGGACGGCTGGTCACGGGAAGCGAGCGGCGGCGCGCGACCCAGGGAGGCGCGTGGCGGCTGCAGCGAAGCGTCCACTGCGGGCGGCGCCGGCGGCGGCTGCGGCGGCGGCAAAATGGAAGGCAGCGTCGGCAACACCTGGGGATGAGGCGAGCCAGTAGAAGGGTCCCCAAGGCGCTGACCTGACGGCTCCGTCGCTGAAAGCAGACGGGGAGCGGCAGAACCCAGGCGACGACAGAGGCGCAGCTGATTGAGATGCCGAAGCACCTCACTAGAGGCCCCCAAAACCAAATACATCGCGCGGCCGAGGCAGCGAAGAATGCGCCCTGCGAGCCAACGCTGTGAACCGCGATAGTTGCGATAATAGACAACGTCGCCAGGAGCAAAAGCAGGAGTCTGCCGCTGCACAGGAACCTGATGCGGCGGATGCAGCAAAGACATCAGGGTGATGAGATCGACCATGGAGCAATTCAGCCGGCGAGCGACCATCGCGGGGCTGAGAGCGATACGATGACAAAAAGAGTAACAAAGCGTCCTCCCGAGAATGCGATTCTTTCAATTTCAACATCTGGGACTTGAAAGTCCGGACCAATCGTTCAGCGGCACCGTTTGACTGAGGCGAAAACGGCGCGGATGTCAGATGTTGAATACCATTGGCCCTGCAGAATGACTGGAATTCTGCGGGCATGAATTGTGGGCCATTGTCGGAAACAATAGTCTGCGGAAGACCTTCAATGCAAAAGATAGCAGACAAGGCTTGGATTGTGGCAGAAGACGTCGTGGAAGACATCCGGACAACAAAAGGAAAATTACTGAAAGCATCGACCACAACCAACCATCGAGCATTCCAGAATGGACCAGCAAAATCGATGTGCAAGCGTTGCCAAGGGGAAGTGGCTTTCGGCCATGCAAAGAATTTCCGCGGCGGTGCGGATTGTTGTTCGGCACACGCCACACAAGAGGAGCACATATTCGTAAACGCAGCATCGATTCCGAACCAAGTACAGTGCTGACGAGCAAGTTGTTTCGTACGCACTATACCCCAATGTCCTTGGTGAAGAAGCCTTAAGACAGAGGACTGTAACGATCGTGGGATCACGACTCGGGATTGATCATTATCGGAACGCAACAACAAAACACCACGTCGTACAAAAAGTCTCCTTGTGAGCAAAAAAACGGCGAACCAAAGGATCTTCGATCCGTGACTTTGACAAGGGCCATTGCGTAGCAACAAAACGCAAGACAGTAGCAAGGACAGGGTCAGCAGCTGTGGCTGTAGCTACACGACGAAAATCAATCGGAAACGATTCGACCACGTCATCGGTTTCCGAATCAATGAACATGCAAGCAAGTTCGGAAGAATCGAATGCTTTATCCTCAGCAACAGGCAAACGGGACAACGCCTCAGCGTTTCCGTGCTGAGCAGTGGACCGATACAAGATATCGTAGCGGTACTGCGAGAGAATAAGTGACCAGCGAATGAATTTCTGCGCTGTACGTGGAGGGACAGGCTTGGTCGGATGAAAAAGCGATGTCAACGGGTTGTGGTCTGTGATGATGGTAAAGTGACGACCATACAAGAAATCGTGAAACTTGGTAACACCAAACACGAGAGCTAAAGCTTCTTTCTCTATTTGTGAATAATTTCTTTGCGCAGATGAGAGCAATTTTGACGCAAAGGCAATAGGGCGATCATGCGAGCCATCCATGTGCGCAAGCACAGCACCGATCCCGAAATCCGATGCATCTACCATCAACAAAAGAGGTTTTCGGGGATCGAATGGCGTAAGGCAAGTATGTGAAAGTAACGCCGATTTCAACTGGCGAAAGGCGCGTTCGCATTCCGTCGTCCAGACGAACGGAACACCTTTACGGCGTAAGCGATGAAGCGGAGCTGAAATGAAAGAAGCGCGCTCTGAAAAATTTCGGTTGCGCGTTGTCTTTCAATTCCAAATGTGCAGCATAGTTCTTAGCGCAACCAAGGCCCGGTGCAAAAATGTCTGCAAATTGTTCACAAAGACTAGAAACACTGGCGGAAGGCACAGTCTGATTCACTGATAGGACCTGATTTACTATAGACATATTAAACAATTGAAACAAATCTAAACCAAACAAGTTCACTGCAGTGGAAGAACGAAGAACGTAAAATGATACAAGTTTTGTTTGTCCCTTGTATGTTGCAATAAGGCTGCACTGTCCTAACACAGGTATATGCTGTCCTGAGTAACTATGTAACTTAACATTGGCGGCACGCAATGGCGGTTTGCCCAGTTGTTTGTACGTGTCGTGATTGAGCAATGAAACTGCAGCTCCGGTATCGAGCTGGAATGGTATCACTTTGCCTTCAAAGTCTAAGTCCACAAAAAGTTTATTGTCCTGTTGACGACAAGAGCGACTGTCACGTGCAATTTGAACTGATACAGGTACAGAAGCACTTGCGACTTTACGTGATTTTCGGCGACGTCGACGCACACTGTTGGTGGGACTAACACAGTCACTGTTAGCTAAAGTGTCACTGGACGGGTGGGAATGAACCACATGAATGTCCATGGGCGAAGGTCCACGAGCCTGATTGTCCTGGGTTCGATTCCGGCGCGAAGCAAAAGGCCTGGAATTTGTGTGATTGTCTGATCTAAGCTTTTTCTGGCAAACACTTTGAACATGTCCTTTCTTTTGGCAGTAAAAGCAAATAGCTTGGCGTGACGGGCAATTTTCACGCGAATGTCTAGTTGCACACCGCGGGCATGATTTCACTGCAGTTGCTTGCTTACGCGGCGCACGTGTTTGCGAGCTAGGCTGCCGCTGCTGTGCGGACGGGCGCGAGGGCCGTGTAGCGTCCCTGGCAGCGCGGCCGGCGGGCCGGGTAATGTGACACACGGCTGGCGAAGTTTCAAATGATTCCTGAGCAAAGTCAAGTGTGTCTTGCCTATCCAATATGTCTATCACTTGTTGAAGGGAGGGATTAACTAGTTTCAAAATCTGTTCCCGTATGCGAACATCAGAAACGTTCTGTGCTATTGCATCACGCACCATAGTGTCTGAATAAGGAAGTCCACAGTCACATTCAAATGCACACTCCCTAGTAAGTCCTTGCAAAGTTGCAACCCACGCCCTATTAGTCTGACCGGCCGTACGTTTTGTACGAAAGAACGTATACCGTTTTGCAACTACATTTACTGTTTCTTTGTAATAGGCATCTAAAGCAGACAAAATTTCCTCGTAGGTCAGAGTTGCTACGTCGCGTCGGGGAAACAATTTCACAATCACACGGTAGGTAGACACACCGACACAAGAAAGCAAAAACGGCTGCCGCTCATTACCTTGAATTCTGTATGCTGCTAGGTGAAAGTTGAACTGGCGAGACCACTCTTGCCAGGTCTCTTCGGCCGCCACGTATGGCCGAAAGGGAGGTGCAGCAGCGTTTTGTGGCAGCGGTAGCGAAGAAGCGGCGGCTGCCGCATCGGTTTGCAGCGCACGTTGACCTTGGACGAGCTGTCCTAGGGCTTCCAATAACGCCTGCGTCTGCTGATTCTGCAAGCGAAAAAATTCGGACCGTACATCTGGAGATTGTGGCGAAGCCATGACACAAACGAATTAATACATCCCATCCTCGTCGCCAAATAATGTTGTGTCTAGTTCCTACAGCATAGACACCATGAGGTAGCTAGGTGCACGCTAAACTAACGCAGACGGGCGTGAAGTCTGAAACAGGATACTGGATGAAAACTATAAAGAAAAGAAGGGAGCTTCTTTTATACTTAACTTTAATGAATCCTTGGAATACATCTCTCTTGAATATTCGTTAGCTATAAGCACTGATACAAATGGCGCCTTGCTAGGTAGTAGCTATGGACTAAGCTGAAGGCTATTCAATCTGTCTCTCGGCAAATGAGAGGAAAGCTTCGTACGTCTGGTCGCAAGCTATGTCGTCCGTACAACTGGGGCGAGGTCTAGTCCGTGTCTTGTGACCTGCCATGTGGTGGCGCTAGGTTTGCGATTACACAGTGGCGACACGCGGGTCCGACATGTACTACAGGACCGCGGCCGATTTAAGTTACCACCTAGCTAGTGTGGTGTCTGGCGGTGACACCACATCTACGATCGTCTCCATGGGAGAATAGCAGCCTGCATTGCTGCGAAAGGTGGATATACACTGTACTAGTGCCGACATTGTGCATGCTCTGTTGCCTGTGTCTATGTGCCTGTGGTTCTGTCAGTGTGATCATGTGATGTATCTGACCCCAGGAATGTGTCAATAAAGTTTCCCCTTCCTGGGACAATGAATTCACGGTGTTCTTATTTCAATTTCCAGGAGTGTAGGTGGGTGACATCGTGCTTCAGCATGAGAAAATATATCATTTTGCCCCAAAAATGTGTCAACTTGTCCCAAAAACGGAAAAATACAAATATCACAGATAGTACTCGTACATGCAGGACGTAGCTCGTTTTCAAGCGATGAATAGCTTTCACCGTCTAACTCACATGATGGATAGCCCCTGCAGCACAAAATTGTCAGAGAGATCTTAGTGAATTCTGAAAATTCGATGTAACTCATTCTGAGGTGCTGCAACGCTCTACAACTCTTTGGCGAATTGTCAAGACTTAGCGGATTGGTCCTATGGTTCTATAGTTCATCTTTCCCTAAAAAAATCTTTCATGTATCTAATCTTCGGGCGAGATATTTTTTCAGTCAAAACACATCCGTAGTGTCTGTATTTAATGCTGTCGCATCAAAAAGTAATGCAGTAACACGGGCCTGAAAACTCCATTCAGCGAGAATTTTGCCTGTTCCTTTCCATAGTAAGTTGATCGTTTGAAATATGCAAACGGAGAAAAAAATTCACTTTTGCGCTGCAAGTCGACGCATGGGGGGCCCTGACTGTTGATTTAACAAATTCCTTACACATTATTCCAGAGAAACTGCGAGAACCTGTGTATTACACTGTTTTAAGCACTTATTTGTAACGCTGCTTGTTCTCATGTTCGTTGTATTTTTCCATCTTTAAGGCTGTAATCTGATGCTATCGTCAGTGATAACGGCGAAAATTTGTTGCGAAAGATAGGAAATTGATGTGCCTCGCAGCTTTTGTTATATGCATCGTAAAGCGTAAATCCGGAACATGTCTGAATTTCGAAATGATACTAGTCGGATTTACAACATAATAAGATATTATCGAGAAAAAGATTTATTATATTACTCGCAGAAGATTACTCAAGAATAGTAGACAGAGTCTTTTAAATAAATTCCCAATTGTTTTAATGAGGCTCTATTATTTATCACAATCAATAATCATACTACGAATGTACATTAATTATACAGTATAACTAACGCTTAACTAAATAATGCTTAATGTCTCTATAAACCATTTTGAAAAGTATTAGCCGGCTCACGCTGTTTTTCATTGAATTTGCTTCGGTTTGGTGTAATATGGCATTGACATGCCGATTGCATTGGAAAGGCAGCAACAAGACCAAACTCACTGACTATGCATTTTAAAGTCACAGCCTGTCTAAGAAAAGTTCACATGCATTTTTGACGAGTCGGCGATACGTGATACGCTTGTGAAAGTATTAACTTGCAGAGTAAGTGCTTTTGCTTGTCGGAATAAGACGGCAGTTGCTGCCTTAGGCGGAAAATATGTATAAATAAGAGGCAGCTACTAGTAGAAAGTGAGCCATTGGAGTTACTTCTGTCCTCTCTCTCTCTCTCTCTCTGTGTGTGTGTGTGTGTGTGTGTGTGTGTGTGTGTGTTTCAGTCATCGAGATATTTTTGCGTATGGACCCTTTAAAATTTAAGTATTAAGGATGTTCCGAGAATGAGATTTTCACTCCGCAGCGGAGTGTGCGCTGATGTGAAACTTCCTGGCCTTTCGCGGGCAAGTGCTCTACCATCTGAGCTACCGAAGCACGACTCACGCCCGGTACTCACAGCTTTACTTCTGCCAGTATCCCGTCTCCTACCTTCCAAACTTTACAGAAGCTCTTCTGCGAACCTTGCAGGACCTTGCAGAACCTCGCAGAAGAGCTTCTGTACAGTTTGGAAGGTAGGAGACGAGATACTGGCAGAAGTAAAGCTGTGAGTACCGGGCGTGAGTCGTGCTTCGGTAGCTCAGATGGTAGAGCACTTACCCGTGAAAGGCAAAGGTCCCGAGTTCGAGTCTCGGTCGGGCACACAGTTTTAATCTGCCAGGAAGTTTTATTAAGGATGTTACTACCAATTTTTTTCCATTTTTTGTTTTTTAATACGATTGTTCCGGAAATTTGATTGTTCTTGCAGATAAAAACATAACCTCCGGGAAGCCATATATTATAGGGAGAGCAAGTTATTGATGTTGCTGTCTTTGTGACAAAAATGAATAAAAACATAATAATTTCTACTGTTTATGCCAAACACCGAGTGAGAGCATTTATTGTTAACTTAAGCGAAAGAAAAGGTTATATATTACAAGTTCTGAAGTTGGAGGAGTTCTTTAAAGAGCCGGCCGTGGTGGTCTAGCGGTTCTAGGCGCTCAGTCCGGAACCGAGCGACTGCTACGGTCGCAGGTTCGAATCCTGCCTCGGGCATGGATGTGTGTGATGTCCTTAGGTTAGTTCGGTTGAAGTAGTTCTAAGTTCTAGGGGACTGATGACCACAGATGTTAAGTCCCATAGTGCTCAGAGCCATTTGAACCATTTTTTCTTTAGAGAACTGGACTATCCCATTCGATTACTGTTAAGAATTACTGTTCAATTACTGAATGCTCTTTTCACAAAAGTTACTTTGCCTTGATGTGTTCAGCATTCTGCAACATATTACCCTTGAGGACGTCAAAAGGCTAGTGCTGGAAGACTATAGATTGAACAGCGCTAATGAAAAGGAGGAAGCTGCTGCAGAGCATAACACTGCATACTTCTTGTTCGAGTAGTTTAAGTCAAAGAATATATGTAAATTGCTTTTTACAGTTTATAAGAAATTTGCAGAAAAATGCCGTAACATGAATGCAGTTGACTACTATCTGTTTGCAAATCAGTTATTACCACATTTATGTCATATTTCCCTTAGCTTTCACGGGCTACCTTTAGTCTTTCGGACTTATGACTTTATCGCTCAATAACAATAATGTTATAAGCATTACAATAAGAATGCGAGGTGTCAGATTGATTGTGCACTTCTTATTAAACTGAAATGTAGAGATTGTAAAAGAGATATTTTTATGACAGCAAAAGAACAGCATTAATTATTATGAGTTTATCTATTTTTACCCAGAAAAACTGACTACAATCCGTATGTTACTTTTTGCTTTATAGTGACGCCATGCAATTATTTTAAATTTACAGTCAGCTTGTCATCTGGTGCTAAAAATTGCGCTGTGTGTGTATAATTTGTTAGCTTTACCATCCACAATCATTTATAAGCTTTCTTTAAATTTCCAGCTCTGCTTGTGACGTCACCGTAAAGGGGCATCGCTATGACACCAAACAATACGTTAATGACTTGGGGCAAGGACTTATATATATTTCAAGTGAAATCACAAATGTAATAAAAAGTGCCATAGTCCCCATAGCCATACTACTAGACGACACTGAAAATCCGCTAAAAGACTTCGACTTTGGCACAGTTCTATTGAAATTAATTGGTAAGAGTGTTGACGAAGTTTCGTTGTCGCCTCACTGAACAAAACTGTTTGTGATACAATAACACGTCCCGAAATACAATTGTGTGACTTATTACTTTAAACCTTAACGTCAGTTTGCCGCAGAATTCTTGAGTAAATTCTCAGTACGGATGTCATAAATTTCCTTGTGGGAGAGAAGCTTATGTCAGCAAATGAACGCTGATTCATAACCATCACTTGTGTAAAACTTAACTTGCCCCTTTCTCGTACGATATCTAGCGAACCATGTGAAAGGGAGATTTCCACAAATCGTTTGAGACGATGCCACGCTGCAGACTGTTAACGAATGTAGGAAAAAGCAAGTGAATGAAGATGGCTAAAAAACAGTCTTATAGTATTCAGGTGCAGTATTAGTGGCGCACTGCTTGACATACTCTCGTGTATTAAATATCTGGAGTTAACGGTGCAAAGTGGAATGGAATGAAATGGAGCTAGCATGTAAGATCTATTGCAGGAAAGGCGAATGGTCGACTTCGATTTATGGGGAGAATTCTAGGGAAGTGTAGTTCGTCTATAAAGGAAACCGCATACAGAATACTTGTACGATCCATTCTTGAGTACTGCTCGAGTGTTTGGGATCTCCCACAGGTCACGTTAAAAATGGTTCAAATGGCTCTAAGCACTATGGGACTTAACATCTGCGGTCATCAGTCCCCTAGACTTAGAACTACTTAAGCCTAACTAACCTAAGGACACCACACACGTCCATGACCGAGGCAGGATTCGAACCTGTGACCGCAGCAGCCGCGCGGTTCCGGACTGAAACACCTAGAACCGCTCGGCCACAGCGAGATTCACATTAAAGAAAAAGCAATTCAGGGTACTGCTAGATTTATAAACGGTAAGTTCTAAGACTTCGCGTATATTACGGAAATGCTCCGTGAACTTAAAATGGAATCACTGGAGGGGAGAAGACGATCTTTTAGCCAAGTACTATTGAGGAAGTTGAGAGAACCGCCATTTGCAGCAGACAGCAGTACGATACTACTGATACCAACATCTATCTCACGTAAGGACTGCGAAGACAAGATATTAGAAATCAGAGCTCTTACGGAAGTTTGTGGACAGTTATTTTTCCGTCCCATTATTTGCGAGTGGAACAGGAAAGAGAAAAGCCAACAGTGGTACAGGGGTACGTTGCACCAGACAAGGAGGGTTGACGAGAATCGATATGTAGTCTCTACCGAACATAAGCCGATCAGCGCCCTGGGGGCCTGGAAGAGGACTGTCAGCGTAGCGAGGAACCAATACGGCATACGGCGAGACGGGCAGTGTGTGATTCTTCGACGAGAGGTGGAATCCTCGAGAGAAATCAAGCCCCCAACCATTATGTGTACGTCGCAGTGACATAACAAGGCTGCAGAAATAATGCGTTTAGTTTGAGACTACTCGGATAGATTCTTTTACGCTAGATTTAAAAACATTTTCTTTTGAGAATTAATTAGATACTGTGAGGACGATCCGTATGACGTATACCAACTGCCAAGTCACTGTAGAGGCGCCGCGAAATAGGTCCTATGGGGAAGCCAACTGTCTTATTAATGACAGCAGCTTGCATTAATATCTGGAGAGTACGAAAAACTGTGGAAAATAATGACGGCTGGACAGATGAACAAACCTGTCCAATGGAAGTATCCGGTGTCAGGTCAACATGACTCGTCGAAATTTATTAAGACATTCTGTCTCGATGTGTGTCATCTAGCCATTGCAGTAATGTGCATGACAAAAATTAAATTTAAATAGTCAAGGGAAACATATAAACAAAGGAAATGAAGTCCTGGAATTAGTTATCATTATGTTTTATTGTGAACATTACTCTCTATATGAGTTAATTTTTCTTATGACATTATTTCACGACGTGTTTCTGCTACTACCTTCTGAAACAAGAAAGTTCAGCGTCAATGCTTAATACGCAGTGCAGCCTATGGAAGCGAGGCAACTCGCAGTAGCCTAAGTTTTCAGTTTTCTTTCGTTTAATTGATTTTTGCGATATTTTAATGTTAGACCATGCTGACTGAACATGAGTTACTGTGTTATACAGGGTGATAATTATTTGTTAATTTTGTCAGCAACCACTCTTTGTTACAATAACACTGGGTTCTGATTTTGCTTAAATTCGATTACTTCCAGCATTAGCCGACTAATTAATAAATGTGGAATTGTATGATTTTACTTGCGAGAAATTACAATGTGCAAATGCAGCTTTGGTTCACATATAATTACCATTCAGAATTAATTTACTTTTTATAATTTTCCTCATTTTCTCGCTTTCACTCTCGATAAAGTAGCTATTATGCAGATTATTGTTTTATAATAGATTGTTTCGGGGAGGCGGCTAGCGGTTATAAAGTTTCCTCCTTCATGTTATAGCCTTGCCAAAGTTTCCCTTCATCTTCTGTTGATGGTATTTTCTAACTTGAGAAAATCGACAAATGTGACGATATTGTTTGTAACACATTAGCCTATCATTTGCGTCTGAGACTACTGACCTGACGTTTATGGATTACGTCGCAGCGAGTGCGATCAAAGGTCCTAAAGCTCGGCAGAAAGAGCCACAGTCGTTGACGGTCTTTTCAGTCTATACAGTTTCCCTCATTCTTCGTGGTGAGGCAAACATCTACCAAAAGGAGAATGAATTGGCAGTAATTTGTGGAAGCTACTGACTTAAAATTACATCTTGATCAGTCATCCTTGTCGTTACGATCTGATGAGTTTGCCACAAGAACTCACCATACCTTCTGTAACGTACACCTGCATCCATTAGAACTGCTAGTTCTAGTTAACACTTCAAAGTGAAGTACATACATGCACACCATCCATCATTAGGAACCAAGAAACGAAGAGATTTCAGATAGGGTCGTTTCAGCTAAAAACGGTTCACAAATACTTAATATCCCCTCTGTCATAACACAAATTTTTACTGGAATTTTATTTCTGTTTGTAGGTAGTGGTAATTAGCTGGTCTGGGTTTTAAACTGATTTACTGAAAGCAAGGTTTGTCGTCTATAGAGAGTTAAATGGATGAAAGCACCATATCTCATTTAAGCAAAGAACAAGAAAAGTAATTAAGACTCTGGAATATATTGGAATTAAATGTGTGCCCACAAAAGAAGCTGAAACCTGTAAAGATGTTCGGTGAAAGATGATTGTAATTTTCTGTTAACTTTACAATTTTTCGTAATTATACAATTCTGATTAACTTTATTGTAGTATTACAAAAATAGCAAAATCGGTGATTTGAAATGATAAGCTGCACCTTCTGGCAAAGTTAAATTTTACCTTTTGTCCTCCGAATATTGATTATTGTTAAAGATGAAAACAAATTAATGCATATCCATAAACGACTGGTGCTTTGGTGATACATGAAGTACCAATCCAAGTATGTGTACATATTATGATGTGTTTTGTCATTTCTTGATTTATAATTTTGTTGGAATTTGAGATGACTGGTAACCCTGAATAGATGACCAGCAGCGGAGACACGATATTTTGCGTGACTGTCTAGTTTTTGCATTAATCAGACGTACTAGGCCAGACGAAGGTTTACTTTTATCTCCAATATGGAAGTAGATTTACGTACCGATTTCTTACGATCAAAACATTATTGAGCAAGAAATTTTTCACAAAAAAGGAAAATTTAGCAAGCAATACACTCACGAGAGTGCTGTAAAAGTGTTAATGATCTTAATACGAAATCGTCAAGACAACAATCTTCTGAAATATTTCACATTTCTCCTACGAAATCTTATATGTTATTGATTAACGTTGAATGTAATGGCTTACCAGATATTGCCTGTAATATAGTAGAAATGGAGGATTCTTGAGCAACTATAGAATTTTAAATGAAGGTAAATTAGTACGATAGTACGATACGTTTCAAACTTGGATCGTTTCGTTTTTGGATTGTTTGTACTGTATTGTGCCAATTCGATGGTAGCACCAAAACAATTTTACTTGTGCTCACAGAACAAACCAGACACAAAACAACACATTTGTAGAGCACTGGGAATGCTTACAGTACTTTTTAGTTTTGCTTTGAGAATTAAATTTTTGTTGCAGTTTATACTTCAGGTAAGTATATATATATTGATCTCATTAAAAGTAAAAAATTAATTACATTTAAGTTTTAAATAATGTTCTTGTTTAATAAGTGTTACAAATGAATATCGTTGGCTTTGACTTACTTCATCGAATGTTTTAAGCACATTACTCTGCTCTTGGCAGCTTTTGGTATGTGTATCTGTATATTGTTGTAAGGATGCTTCAGATGCACTGTCTTTTTGATACGCTTTCACCGTAATATATACGGAGATGACAAAAGTCGTGGCATAGCGACATGCACAAATACAGATGGCGGTAGTATCGCGCACACAAGGTATAAAAGGACAATGCAATGACGGAGTTGTCATTTGTACTCAGGTGATTCAATTAAAAAGGTTCCCGACGTGATTATAGCCGTAATACGGGAATTATAAGTTTCTGGACGCGGAGTGGTAGTTGAAGCTAGGCGTGTGGGTCACTCCATTCCGGAAATCGTTAGGGAAATCAGTATTCCGGGATCCCATTACCTCTCACCACGGACAACACAGTGGCCGACGGCTTTCACTCAACGAGCGAGAGCAGCGGCGTTTGCTTACAGTTGTCAGTGGTAACAGACAAGCAATACTGCGTGAAACAACCCCAGAAATCAACATGGGGCGTGCGATGAACGTATCTGTTAGGATAGTGAGGCGAAATTTGGCATTAACGGGCTGTTGCAGCAGACGACCGGCTCTAGAGCCTTTGCTAACAGCACGACATCGCCTGCAGCGTCTCTCGTGGGCTCGTGACCCTATCGGTTGGACCCTAGACGACTGGAAAACAGTAGCCTGGTCAGACGAATCCCGATCTTAGTTGGTAAGAGCTGATCATAGGGTTCGAGTGTGGCTCACATTCTACTAAGCAATGGATCCAAGTTGTCACCGAGGCACTATGGAAGCTGGTGATGGCTCCGTAATAGTGCGGGCTGTGTGTACATGGAATGGATTATATTCTCCGGTCAAAATGAACCGATCATTGACCGGAAAAGGTTATGTTCGACTACCTGGAGACGTTTGCAACCATTCATGTACGTCATATTGCCGAACAACGATGGAATTTTTATGGATGACAATGCGCCATGTGGTGAAATAAATAAAAAATTAAATTTATTTATTTTTGAAAAGAAAAAAATATGGATATGTAACTTTAACTTTAGAATTTTTGAAAGACTTTTAAGGACTGTAATGCCTGATTCTGAATGCGGACAAATTATGTGCTGATTCAATTTTGCCTGAAATATTATGTACATTTCCGATTAACAATATTTTGGAATTTTACGTTGTTGTCGATTTATTCAGAGTTCTCGCCTTAAACGTGGTATTAGTTCTTCTGCCACAATATTAATTCATTGGTCGCCGTAAATGCTCTTCTCTTTGTTGGCCGTGCGTATCTTCCTAAGGCGGCGTCGGCTTCTTAAGCGAAGACGGTGGAACAAAGTAATACAATGCTACGTCAGTTGAAATAATTCTCGTAAGACTGGAATATTTTTCACTATTTTATTCACGAGACAATAAGACTTTTCTCACGCTCGTCGCACAAATCATTAATACTAACAATATGGCTGCCTTGCAGCACACTTAAAAAAAAAATCGCGTCCGTCACGTACTAGGTAACAAGCGAGAGTTTAAAAAATGGTTCAAATGGCTCTGAGCACTATGGGACTTAACATCTATGGTCATCAGTCCCCTAGAACTTAGAACTACTTAAACCTAACTAACCTAAGGACATCACACAACACCCAGCCATCACGAGGCAGAGAAAATTCCTGACTCCGCCGGGAATCGAATCCGGGAACCCGGGCGTGGGAAGCGAGAACGCTACCGCACGACCACGAGATGCGGGCCAAGCGAGAGTTTTTCAGCTCCTTCTTGTAGTACGAAACAAAAGTGAATCAAATATAGATATTAGAGAGATTATTTTCTACATCCCTCTCAATTTAATCTTAGGCGCAGAATTTAAAGTATTGTCTCTCTCTGCGTCGTAATGTGTCATTAGAGCCACGTCACCGGGCCACAACTGTCTGTGTTTCGTTTGAAGAGCCTTCTGGACAATTTGGGTGATTGATTTGACTAACTAGATCGCCCAACACGAATCTTGTAGAACATTCATGGGACATAATTGACAGTCGAGTTCGTGCACAAAATCCTGCACCAGTAACACTTTCGCAATTATCGACGGCTACGGAGGCAGCATAGCTCAGTATTTCTGCAAGTGTCTTCCAACTACCGGTTGAGTAGATGACACTTCGAGCTGCCGCATTAGGATGGGGAAAAGGGGATGCGACACGGCATTAGGAGGTATCCCATGAGTTTTGTCATCTCAGTGCAAAATGAAAATACATGTATTGCATTTATTTAAAATTCGTCTCTGTTATATTAAAAATTAATTCGAGCGCTTTTCTTTTACTGATGTTTAACTCGTCTGAGCCAGGATCATTAACGTCCACGAAAGACCAGGAAATTCCAGGAAAACGAAAGAAAAGACCAGTTACGATGGCTTGTTACATGGCATTATTTTTCTGGCATTATACCTTCGTGATTCTGAATTTGATTTCGTTTGCAGCAATTTCCAGTCACTCTAGACAGTATGAGGGTCCCCGTTCAATTCATCCTTAATGAAGTACTTAAAATGCATTTTAGGCAATAAAAATCGGACGTCCTGTTTCAAAAAGAAGGGCTCATTCACTTTGCTCATGTTGATGGTAGAGGTGTTCAGTGGTTGCTGTGGGACAGGTGTTGCGTGCAGCTACTAAGTGGCGCTGTTGCACGCACACTCTCACCCAGGGCGCCGCTTGTTCCGCCTCACACGTCGCGCGCTTGTAAAGCAGGTGTAAACTCGTGTAGGTAGCGGGCGCGGGAGGAGGGAAGGGGGTAGTTGTGGGTGTGGGGCCAGGCCTAAGGAGAGCAGTGACCGCGGCGGGCTGGGCGTGGCCCTGAGTAATGAGTCGCGCGCCGGCAGACTTGATTAAACCCGAGGAATGCGGCTGTCCCGCGGCGCGACAGACGGCGCCGCCGCCTCGTAGCCGTGTCCTGGCACGGTCGCCATCGCAGCGCTCAGTCGCCGGCGGTTTGTCTTCCTGCTGGGACAGCGCTCTTCTCTCATTTGTCCCACGCATTCAGTCTGTCTGTCTGTCTCTCCGACGGCGGTAAATGCACGCTGTGGGTAAAAAAGAACTTACATCAGGCACGCTTTTTATTCTACCATTTTCTCCGTTAATGTGCTTTTTCGTTCCAAGAAATCAGTGTCATTCGCAAATCTGATATAAGCAAACATTTGTTAATATTCTGAAACACATTAGATAGCGCTAATACGAGTAGAGTATGTAGGTTACTTAAATTAGACTGGAGGTAAAAAATCACATCATCATAAAATAATTGATGTAGAATAATGAAAATTTGGGATTACAGTTGAGTAGCTAATACAGTTAAGTGACTAACGTTACAAGATCGCAGGTTAACGTAAGCCATTTCAAGTGTGAAATGCTGGTGTATTAATAACCGGTGTAACCGCCAGAATGTTGAATGCAATCATGTAAAAGTGCTTGCATTTTGTTTTGTAAAGGAACCGGATGTGAGTTTGTCGGGTGGAGGTTCATGTCTGTTGCACTTGGTCGATCAATACAGGATTGGTTAATGCTAATTTGTGGAAGATGCTGGTCCTGTGCTCGATTGGAGACAGATTTAGTGACTGAGCAGGCCAAGGGAACATGTCGACATTCTGTAGAGCACGTTGGGTTACAACAGCGATATGTGAGCAAGTGTTACCCTGTTGGGAAACACCCCCTGCAGTACTGTTCATGAATAGACCCACGAGAGGTGGAATCACCAGATTTACGTACAATTTTGCAGCCAGGGTGCGTGGGGTACCCACTAGAGTGCCCCCACTGTCACACGAAATCGCACTCCAAACCATAACTTCAGCGTGTCTAGGACGCACACAAGTTGGTTGCAGGCCCTGAACCTGCCCCCTTCTAACCAGCACACGACCGTCGCTGGCACCGACGCAGAACCGGCTTTCATCGGGAAACACAACAGAACTCCACTCTGCCTCCAGTATGCTCTCGATTGGCGCCAGTGAAGTCGAAAATAGTGGTGGTTCGGGATCAATGGAAGGCACGGTATACGGCGACTGGATCGGAGCTGTCCGTGAAGTAATTGATTTGTAACATTTCGTTGTGTCACCGTGGTGTCAACTGATGCTCAAATCGTTGCTGCAGATGCAGTACGATGCGCCAGAGATGTACGCCGAACATGACGGTCATCATTCTCGGTAGCGCCAGGTGAACGTCTGGAAACCGGTATTCCTGCGACCGTACATTCCCGCGACCACAGCTGCCCGTAATCGCGTACCGTGGCTAAATTTCTGCCAAGTATTTCTGCAGTATCGCAGAAGATACATTCAGCTTCTCGTATCCGTATTACACGACTTCCTTCAAACTCTATGAGGTGTTCATAATGGCATATTTGCCGCCTTAAAAGCATCCCTTACTAACATATACTCACCATGACCAATCTTGAAGGTTGCTAATGCTCACTGCCGTTACAGTGAGCGTTACAAGTCCTTCTCTTATGAGATTGTCACGAAATTTGAATAGACATCCTCTTTTAGATATAGAAACACGCCTACCGATTTTTGTTCATGTCGCACAACTTCTTCTTGGTGCTGAAATTTTTTCCGTCATTGCAGTAAAAAGTTAGATCTGTGCTGAGTTGCAAAATTCCATAGCTTTTACATTTGCCGAATTATAATTGAAATTTAATTTCTGCACCTACTGCAGAATTTAAAGACAGTGTGCATTGAAACCCATCGGTTCTAAGAAGAGCTGCATTGATTTCAGTGAGAGTGCTGTAAAACAAATAGACGCTTTCTACTTTTTCCGTTTTTACCACGATCTGAAGCGTGAAAAATAGTGCCTTGAACCGAAAACTTATGTATCAAGAACTGAAGACAACATGGTGGTGTCCTGTGTTGGCCGGCCGAAGTGGCCGTGCGGTTAAAGGCGCTGCAGTCTGGAACCGCAAGACCGCTACGGTCGCAGGTTCGAATCCTGCCTCGGGCATGGATGTTTGTGATGTCCTTAGGTTAGTTAGGTTTAACTAGTTCTAAGTTCTAGGGGACTAATGACCTCAGCAGTTGCTCAGAGCCATTTGAACCATTTTTTTTTTTTGCCTGTGTTGTGATGGCTCAACATTTTATAATACTTTCTACTAAGTACGCTTAGTTTATGTTGGCGATAGTAAATAGGAACTTCAAAGAGATTATGTGAACCTATTCATTCATTCAATAATTCATTCATTCAATAATTCATTCATTCTACTTTCTCTGTTTATTCCAACAAGAACCTTCAGAGATGTGGAATCAGTCTGGTTTAAGGCCAAAGCAGCACAAGCGACGCCCTGGGGCGCCAATCTGAGAGCAACCTTACTTTACAGGTTGTATCAAAATTAACAGTGAAATCGAAGTCGAATGGAAGTATTCGATATTAGAGACAAAAGCATTCCAGTAAATACGGATCTGCAAACGAGCCGCTTGGGAGCTAATTGCGTCATCTCTGACCATACAAGCAAATATTGCTCCAGTTAACATACAAGTGTTTGAAATGTAAACTAATGAAATTGTGCTCAAATTTTAACCAGGGCCTGTCTTAGCAAAAAATGCAATAGTACTTCAGCACATTACTTATTACAGTTTGCTGTACACTAGTAAATGGTAAAGGAGATGTTCCTTATGTTTTCGTATTTGCAGGCAATATTGCACTCGTCTCCGCACTCCGCAATAACTCACAAATTACTTGAAATACCCCCGAAAGCCGGACAAGACTGTAAAATTTGCTACTCCAGGTCTTCAACACTATCAGTGGGAGTGCTGTATAGATGAGTTCCGACAGAAAAATCCATGTCAACGAGAGTGTTTTACACATCACACTTTATGTGACCCACCCATACAGAGAAACCCATATCAATGGGAGTGCTCTGCACGTCAGACTTTAAG
This sequence comes from Schistocerca nitens, assembly GCF_023898315.1. Lineage (NCBI taxonomy): Eukaryota > Metazoa > Arthropoda > Insecta > Orthoptera > Acrididae > Schistocerca > Schistocerca nitens. The sequence continues at coordinate 553,246,032 of NC_064614.1, forward strand.
TCACCCAACCGTGCAGAAAAATCCATATCAACTAGAGTGCTATACGCTTCACATTCTGGATTAGACCACGCATAAAAATTTGTATAAAATGGAGTTGTGATACGTTTTTGATGATCTCAGACGGAAAAATCCTGAGGACTGATGTCACGTAATCTTCTGGCCAAAGTGTAGGCTGTACTCGAACTTACTGGTGCGTTCGATGTCATCTTACGTCGGCAACAATATGTGCCTAAGGGGTTGAAAAGTAGAAAATTTTATTACAGCTCGTTCGGCTTGCTAGAAGCAACTTGCGGTCACGCCAGAGGCAGAGACAGAACCAGAACTAGAACCAGAAATTAGCTTGTAAGATATGTCGAAAGAAACTGTACCTATTTCATAAGAACTACTATCAGAGAACCTACACAGGAGTTAAGAGCCTGTTAAGCGAATATAGCAGAATAAGTAGGACACATGCGGTCATTACGAGCCGAGGATTGCGTCATAGCCTCATGTTACCTTCCTTTTAATACTCGACCTCTCCAGCTCTCACAGAGTTGATTATTATGATTCCATGTTCACAATACTGTAGCGAATCTGTGTCCTAGATACTCTAGAAAAGTCTACACACCAGCCGAATATCTACTATACAAGACGGTCTTCGCCTGATAAACTGTTTCTCGCCTACCACTGCAAGTGGAGAAGGTAAGTGTCTTCCGACAACACCACATCGCAGAGTGCTGGCAGCATGGAAACCTGCAGCAGGGCCTCGTGGGGTCCACATTCCTTTTCAACACTTAGGCGCCTCCGGTTGTCGAAACCTACCTGGCCAGTATGAAGGAGATCGAGCGACCGCACGACCTCTGATAACAACACATCGCGGACGGGTCATCAAGTCTATAAAAAACGGAGTGGATTCGATTACACTCCAGCAGCTAGTACGAGATCATTCGTGCTGGACAATAGCCTCGCGGGCAGAGCGCCGCGCGCGCTGTCACTCACTCTTTGTCTGGGACTGCGGAAGAGGATCTGACTCGGCAGCCGTCAGAAGTAGCTGAATGAGGCATCGGCTACGAGGCCGGTGTGGAACAAGACATTGTAAACATGGTTAATAAACAACTGACAATGTTTTACTAGCGTCAGTGACGATTCACAGGTACCCAACTGATACCCTGGCTTCATGCAGAGGTGCCTCCGCTCGGCTCCTCCGTAGGTTGTTGTCAGATGTGAACTCCGACACCGTCATCAGAGGATTTCTTATCGGAGGTGTTCGACTGTAGCTTTTGGAATTCGGATGCAGGGGTCTACCTCTGCACCGATCATGCTTCGCAGCAGTAACCGCAACGCGGTGAGCACAAAAAAAAAATCATTTTTCTTTCTTTGTGATACGGCAAAATGTATGCGTATTGATGAACGTGGTAAGTCAAAAGTATGTTTTGTAAACTGAACGGAGCCTGTTGATTTCATTCTTCAGACGCAATTGTAAAGAAACGTATTTGTTGTCAGTGAGGTGTGCCCTCAGATAGGGGGCGAAATCAAGGTAGCTTCCCCCCGCACCTTACACGAAGCCGTGCGATTAGCACTCTTGAGAGAGGAGGCGAGCCGATTTGTGGCCGTCTCCGCGCGGCAAAGCGAGCCCCGACGTGTCTTTTCGAACGATATTAAGTGTGGGCGCTGTAATAGACAAGGACATGTGGCAGCGCAATGTCGCGTGCCGTATTGTCATCAGTGCAGGAACATGGGTCACCAAAGCGTGCATTGTCCAAATAGTAGGCCACAACCGCCTGCAAATTCCAGGCGAAATGCAAGCCAACCACAGAATTCGGGAAACGGCCGCGGGGCAGGAAGTGTCACCCCTCCCGGCCCCCGTTAAAAATAGTGACCCCCCTAGCTTATAAGGGAATCACGCAGGTGGCAAGCGTGGTTGTCGATGGTGTTAGAGGCCGCAAACCAATACGCGTGCTAATTGACACAGGCGCACAGATCAGCTTGGCATGTTTATCGAAGAGAGGTAAAAGAACATTGCATCCGCCGCGGTACCATATCAGTGGTATTGGTCCCGGCATAGTGAAACCTGATGGCAGCTGTTGCGTTGAGTTCATGTTGGACTCCACAGAATATGCTTTTACGATGGAGGTTGTACGGAACAGGCGCACGGATTACGACATCATCCTGGGAAGTGACTTTCTGCGTCATTTCCAGGGGGTTATTGACTATAGGTTAAATACCGTCCAATTCGGCGACAACGTGCACCGTTTTGGACGTGACTGCACGTTGCGGGCGAGCGGAGCTGGGAAAAAAGGATCCGTTTCCCAAGTTTCGGAGTCTCCCGTAACGATGCTAGAAGCCGATAATCCCGTGGAGATACCAGGAAAGATCCTTTGGGTGCCTGTCGGGATACGTGAATCCGAAGAGGTTCATTTCTTGGTAGATCCACTCTGCCAGAATGAAACTCTTGACCAGATGCAGGTCCACGTAAAACGTAGCCTGTGCAAAGCAAGTACAGAAAGAAAATTGCGTACCCGTGTGTTTAAACAATTTTAGTCACAAGCAAGCTTTAATACCGCGTGGTACAGTATTAGCCAGCTTACAAGTTATCACAGAAGATGAGTTGCCAATGAGAACCCCTTCTCTGAAAAAGAAAAAGACTGCTGCCGCCTCTCAACACCTTTTGACAATCACTTCACATCTTACAGATAAGTTTAAAGCTAATCTTAGTCACCTCCCATTGCATGAACAAAAGCTAATAAATGAAGCATTGAATGAGTATTCATGGTTGTTTGAAGACAGGAAATATTTACCAGCAACAGATCTAATCCAACATGAGATTCCAACCGGAAATGCTAGGCCAATAGCTCAAAATGGGCACCGAATTCCCTACCATCTTCAGTCAGTGTGAAACGTCCCCTTTGAACAATTATACATGACTGTCCTTAAACTGACACACAATATTTTTAGCGCAACACAATCTGACTTTCAATAATCCCTACAAAAAAATGGCCCTGACTAACATTAACCTATACCTTTCACAAATCACTTACCTCACAAAAATCTTCGTTACTCGAACTACTGCAATACAGCGAGCGCCATTACTGCCAGCTAAATAAAAGATTCAAACTACGGAAGGCACTAACTACTGATAGGCATAGTTAGCAAATGAAAGAATAAGAAAACATAAACAGCCTACTTACAAGTGGTAGAGGAAACTATACAACAGCAACCAGAAGCAGGAATAATACAACCCTCTTGTAGTGCGTGGTCTAGCCCAATTGTAGTCGTTCCAAAGAAATCTATAGATGGAGAAAACTCCTATCGCCTCTGTGTAGACATGCGAGCAGTAAACAAAGTTACTACTCCAGATCATTATCCATTACCCCGGATCGATGAAACACTCGATCGTCTGGGCAATTTCCGGTACTTCACAACATTAGACATGCGCAGTGGGTATCATCAAATTCCAATTGCTCCTCAAGATCGAGCTAAGACAGCTTTTGTAGTTCCTGGTGGCTTATATGAATTCTTAAGGATGCCTTTCGGGCTTCGCAACGCGCCAGCAACCTTTCAGCGATTTGCAGGTCTGCTATTACGTGGGTTGAAACCTATTATGTGCCTTGTGTATCTTGATGATATAATTATATTTTCAAAATCCATTGCTGAACATGCTGAACATCTACGCAGTGTACTGTTGCGCTTGCAAAATGCCAATTTAAGCTTAAAATTAGAAAAATGTTCTTTTGCTCAATCACAAGTGCAGTATTTAGGTCATGTCATCAGTTCCAGCGGAGTCAAGCCAGATCCACGATTAACTGAAGCAGTAGACACTTTTCCTATTCCAACAAATTTAAAGGAATTACAATCCTTCCTTGGCCTTGCAAATTATTACCGCCGTTTTGTTAAAGATTATGCTACTATTACCAAACCACTTACTAAATTGTTGAAAAAGGATACTCCTTTTGTTTGGACGGACGAATGTTCGACCGCCTTTCAAACAGTGAAAACTATTTTAACTAGTTCACCTCTACTTGTTTATTCAGACTTCGCTGAACCTTCTATTTTATCTTGTGACTCATCTGATTTTGCTGTAGGATGTGTCGTAAGCCAAGTGCAAGATGGTGAGGAAAAACCCGTTGGGTATGCCTCTCGTCAACTGAATAAAGCAGAAACTAATTACAGTACTACAGAAAAGGAATTGCTTGTCCTTCTTTTTGGAATTAATTATTTTAGATGTTACCTTTATGGTCGCAAGTTTACAGTTCTTACCGATCACTCTGCTCTGCAGTGGTTATTGAATCTTAAAGACCCTAGCAGCAAACTTATGCGCTGGGCCATGAAACTGTCAGAATATGATTTTGAAGTTCGGCACAAGCCTGGTCGGTTGCATCAAAATGCTGATGCGTTTAGTAGAAAAGTGCGTGTCATTCAATCAGATGAGGTATCAATTGAAGAGTTAAAAGAAGCACAGCAGGTGGACGTTCAATGTCAGATACGCCATCTTGCCAGAATTTGAAGTAATAGACGACCTTTTGTATCGAAGAACTCCCCATGGAAATCGTTTGGTAATACCGGAATGCTTGCAGCAACGTATAATACGGCAATGCCATGATACAATCCAAGCATGTCACAGCGGAAAACGCGCTACGAACGCTCGAATTGCGACACGTTATTGGTGGCAATACAGACAACGTGACGTGGACAGGTATGTAAGATCTTGCCTGCCGTGTGCACAACGAGCACAAAATAGGCATCCGCGACTGCCGCTGCAAACACTTCCTCAGCATCTTCACGCTTCGAAATTCTTGCTTTAGATTTCCAAGGTCCTTTTCCACAGTCGCAACACGGTAACAAATACATTTTGTCTGTTATTGATCACTTTTCACGTTATCTAATTTTGGTTCCCCTCCCCGACATGACAGCCGAAACTGTGGCGAGAGAGTTTGTAAATCGTGTGATACTACCTTTTGGAAGTCCTGATGCCATTTTAACGGATCAAGGGACCAATTTTATGTCTGCTTTATTTGTACAAGTTTGTAAATTGCTAAGAATCAAACAATGGCGTACAACTCCCTTCCATCCTAAAGCCAACGGTCGCGTTGAACGCGTACACCGTACAATTTGTAAAATGATATCCTGTTATGTTGCAAAAACGCACGCTGATTGGGACAGATATGTACCGTATATTACTTCGGCATACAACACCCGAATACATGAATCCACGGGGTATACCCCTTACGAAGCTGTGTTTGGACGGCCGATGAATTCGCCGTTCGAAATAGACAAACTACCTCAAGGTGTAGAAATAAAGGAAGTAAAAGGTTTAGCCCGCCGGCTAAAAGCGATCTGGTATAAGGTAAAGAGGAATAATATCAAAGCTACTAATAAACAGCTGCACAGGCAGAACAAAAATGCTGTTTTACCGACTTATCAAACAGGTGATTAAGTGTTACTACGAAACCCGGCAATCAAAAAGGGACGAACTAAAAAGTTCTCTCCCCGCTTTGAAGGCCCGTATCGGATTGTACGGTTGACCTCACCAGTCAATGCAGAACTGCAGTTAACCGATCGTACGGTGATAGTGCACTTTGACCGCCTGCAACCTTACCACGGTAGGGCTGTGTCACCACAACAGGTCGCTGCCCCCGATCCGCCTGTGTCACCTCCACCTCAAGTGGAACAAAGACGAAAGAAAAAACGGAGGAGATTACCTCCACAGGGTTGTAGATACCCTTTGCGGAATCGACACCCTTATGGGTTGAGGTCACGTGATTAATCACGCCTAATTAGAGTTTTATGTTATGTTTTATTGCAGCTTAGTTTAAGTAATTTTCTCCAGGGACTTGGAAGCAAGGCGTGCCTGGCCACCACGGAGTTCCCAGCCATTCTCAATTGTCAATTTCCAGTCCTGTCATGTATTTTTGCTCATTTTTATATGTATGATTATGTTTTATGTTTTGCAAGCAATGCCACGCACTAGACGTCACGCAACTGACTTGCTTCAAATGCAACCATTACACTTGGTGTTGGCAGTACCGCGGCTGCTAACTCCGAATAATATTCTTCAATGTCCTCTATTGCCATCTATTTGGCAAACCAGTACATGTGGAGTATTTTTACTCCGAGCTTTTCTTAATACTTGTTACGTTGACGTCTAGTGTATTGTACTATATGTCGTAGTTCTATATTTGCTGCAGCTAATCGTAAGTAATCGGAACAGATAAAGCCAGAACTTTAAATGCATACGCCTCGTACGCTTTGTTTACGGGACCAGCTGTTGGCGGGGCAACACATCAGCTGTCGCCTCCCCTCCTCTCTTCAGCGCTGTCCCATCTCCTCGCCAAGAACTGGCCAGCGGCCATCATTTTTTCTCAGCCAGTAACAGCGCTCCGCGCGATGACGTATCTTATCACCACGTGCGCTGCCGCCTCCAGCGTCTCAACACGCGGCGCGTCCGAGTAGTTACAAAACAAACCGCAAATTACTGCCCTATCCTCCGTGTATGACAGACTACAATGCATTTACCATCATTTTATATAACTAACAGCCTTTTTAAAAAACTCTTATTCTAGATACGAGGGCTATTCCGAAAGTAAGGTCCGATCGGTCACGAAATGGAAACGACTATGAAAATCCGATAAAGCTTTGCACACATGTGTTGGGTAGTGTCTCTAGTATAACCCCAGTTAGCATCACGTCGCTCTTCTCATTTCTGAGCTCGCAGTGAGTGCGTAAAGATGTCTAGAAAATAGTGTCTGCCGCCAAGTACGGGGGCCTGGTGAGAAATTTCCCCTGAAGCTATGCAGCTAACATTACATAACTGTCGTGCTGTTTCGTCTTCAAGACAATTCTCAGCCGCATTCTGCAGGGGCAATGAAGATGCTCCTGCATCGTTTTCAAATGGAAATGTGAGAGTACCCACAATACAGCCCGTAATTGTCTCCCTCTGAGTTTCAGCTCTGGTCACATGAACCGCTGGTTATGAAGACAACATTTCGGCACAAGACAACGAGCCGTAGGCCAGCGTAGAGAATTGGCGGAGAGCACTGGCGGCTACCTTCTATAGCGAGGGTATGGGAAAGTTGGTACAACGCTACGATACACGTCTAAGTCGGGTCGGCGACTATGGAGATAAGTAGCTGCAAGGTGTATCTAACTGTTGCAAATAAAACATTTTTGATTTTTACCGTGGTTTCCATTTCGCGACCTATCGGACCTTACTTTCGGAATAGCCCTCGTAATTAGCAATTTCTAATTCATCGTTATTTCTTGTACACGCTAAGCGCGTCATATTTGTCGCTGCAGTAGCGGCCGGTCTCTCGCGGCTACACACCGTCTCACATAACCGCTGACGTGCCGGTGCCTACTCCGCACCTACGCGTACGCTGCGCGCTCGCTAACAGCTCCAAGCTGGTTTCTTTCATGCAGCCGGAAGACACGGCAAAACTAAATTCATTCAAACATCCCAATAAATCTTAACATAAATATTAAGTTGATGTGATTCGCTGTTTAAAACTGGTTCAAATGGCTCTGAGCACTATGGGACTCAACATCTTAGGTCATAAGTCCCCTAGAACTTAGAACTACTTAAACCTAACTAATCTAAGGACATCACACACACCCATGCCCGAGGCAGGATTCGAACCTGCGACCTAGCAGTCGCGCGGTTCCGGACTGCGCACCTAGAACCGCGAGACCACCGCGGCCGGCCACTGTTTAAATTCTTTTCCTTGTTTTGTTTCACATTAGCTGGATAAATCACACGAAGTTCTTAACGATTTACATTATTCTGCATACCTTAGTCTGCCAATCCTATAAGTGTAGTTTCACTACTGCTTTGATTCATTGTATTAGCTACAAACTACAGCCCTAACCCTCTTACACATCGAACTATGGGGACATTTAACGTTATCTTCCTTGGACAAGGCCAGATATGGGCAAACCAATGCAATGCCACGGGTTTTTCACGCTACTGACGAGGCACAAACGACCAACCGTCCGGGCTGCCGTATATCGGTGGGCGATTGTTCCATGGTTGCTACGCAGTTATTTTTGCCCTCCCCATTTATTTTACTCTACCGCCGTGGTCATTGTTCTATCCTGTTTTCCTTCTTCTGTCGATGAGGAGGCCCCTACAACATGTTAGGTACCGGTCTTTTAATCTTACCACCCATTTACACCGAGATATTGCTCTCCCTTGTTGCAGTCTTGCCCCAAAATATCGGCCGATGATCCATTGTGAGATACGTACTTTGCCTCTAATTAGCCGGTGATGTAAGCGCTACGGGAACTGTGCCTAGTTGTCCTTTCAGTTCAATTTGTTATCGTCAGTTTTAAAACTAACACACACGCAGCCTAGCGGCCAGCCCCAGGTGGCCAGTGTTACAGGTCTTAGTGAACCATGCACTAAGATTGTACCGGTAACTTGTTCTACTTGTAGACTCTATGGTCATGCAGCACAGGTGTGTACTGAGCGCCGCTGGAAGATCATCAGGCAAAAGAAGTAACTGAGTCTCCTTTCGTAGAGTGTAAGTCCTATTTTCCCCGTCCGGTGTATATTGACGCAGATAATTTTGATATACATACAAGATAGTGGTAAATCGCACAAATATGCTAGACACAAGGTCAGTTATTACTAGTGATAGTATAGCCACTTTAACGGATCAAGTGTCGCAGGTGTTAGAGGAATATGCTCAACAGAAGTTACGCCATGAGGTACTGGTGGCACAGTAATAATATTTGTGGTCTGCGCGAGATTCACAGCCGGGTTCGAGTGAATTTAAGTTGTCAGTAACAATGCCCCACCTTTCAGTAGATTCTTCAATAGCTAACCTCATCTCACCTTTTTCTGGCAAAAGAACAGAGGACGCCACGGTATTCATCAATGATGTATTGGCTACAGTCAGAATGTGTAATTGGTCAGATAAAATTACTCTACACGTGGCCGGTTTACGACTTACGGATACCAAGACATACGTGATGTATCGTGAGACACTGAGCAAGGCAAGTACATTTGTGCGGTTAACGGAGGATTTGCGTAAGATATACCGTAAGTAAAATAGTGCCGTGTTTTTTAGGGACGAGTTGAGTGACTTAACCCAGAAGGCAAATCAGACTGTAGAGACTTTCTGAGACAGAATCCTTAAGACAAATGCGCAGACTTATCAGTTGACGCGAAATCCAGATCTCTCTATGTGTTTTTGCGAAGAATGGAAAATCCAGAGGATCTGGCTGCAGCATTGAGTTTTGCCACGCGTCTGCATGAGATAGGTATTACTACAAGGGTACGCACTGATAACCGACTTTCCTTTTCTGAAAAGAATTAAAACCTTTGTGGGAAGAAAGGGCATTTCAAGGCGCAATGCAATCAAACACAATGTTACAGATGTCGGTCTTTTACTCACAAGATGGGAATAAGAAGCAACGTGAAGGAAAGAAACAACGGAAAATGTTAAATGTGAACGGTGGTGTTTCTTACGTCGGAAAACATTCCCGGTAAGTCAGAGTACTGCAGAAACTAAGGAAGAGACGGACTGTTGTTTAGTGGACTTCGTAAACGGTAAAGAATGCAAATTTCTAGACGATACTGGTGCACATGTAAAATTATTAGTCTGATCTCGTGGGTAGGAGGAAACTAGAACTCCAACGTATAATTTATGTGGGGTGGAAAACAATGAGTTGGTATCATTGGGAACAACACTGGTCGTTTTTGGGATTGGAAGTACTGAGTTTCGTGAGAATATGGAAGTGCTCCCAGCTGCGAGACAAGGGTATACTGCGGTTCTTAGACTTGATTTCCTGGATAGGCATCACACAAAAATTAATCTTTTACAGTGCACAATTGAATTTAGCGGTAACGTGTTTCCAGTGGGACGAACAGCGTAAATGTTCCAACGTCGCTGATGTATCAGCAACGCAACTGTGTACACTACAGCAAAGATGGTTGCGCATGACAAAGTACCTGTCGCTACAGGGAGGCTAGTTTGGGTATCTGTAGATGCCGATGGGCCACAGTAGTTATTATGTGTGGTTGAGCCACGGCAGAACAATGAAGCCTTACAAGGGGAGGCCGCCAATTGTGAAATTCAGATTCGATTCATACTGCGCATAATAAAAGCTCATGGCCAGAGGTGTAATGTGGCAAAGCACCAAGACGCACTTCTCAGCCGTTGTCGAGAAAATCGACAGTTAAAAAGAAACCGTTCCGGTGAAATACTCTCTACGATTAATAATTTTCTATACCGTCGTGGTCCATACTATGTGACAATGTCCGCCACTTGAAAGACAGTGAACGGTAAGCCACGGAAGCTTTGTTGTTAGAATATTCAAACTTATTCAGTTCAGATGGTCCACTACCAGCAACATATATCCCAAAAAACCGCAGGTTATAATCCACCAATTTACAGGAAACAATACAGAATACCGAAAAGCTTACAGCCACTAGTAGATGAATTTCTAGATCAGCAATTGCGTGAAGGTACTATCGAGAATAGCGAATCCTTGGTCGGCAAATATTGTCCTTGTGTCCAAAAATTCATTTGATAGTATCATAAATTATGGATTTAGGTGTGACTATCGTTACCTGAATGCACGAACCACAACGGATGCATATCAAATACCATGGATACGTTAGACAACCTAGGAAAATGTAAATATTTGTCAACTATTGAGCTCAGAAGCTGTTATCACCAAGTAGAAGTTCGCTGAAGACAGATCCAAAGCAGAAAGATAGCAGCTTTGCAAGTAGTAGGTAGTAGCCAGACATATTGGATAAAGGCACAAGCAGCTGAAGTGAATGTCAATTGTTTCAAACGGTGCCTCTTTCTGAAACGCAAGAAGGCATGCTATGCAGATCTACAAAGTTCGAACGTCGCCTTGTAGTTACTGCAGTACTGAGACTGGAAGTATTACACGACCACGTATTAATAGACACCTGAGATGTGTAGCTGAAACATTTTGATGAAAACGCGTCGCAGTGATGTATGACAACATGTAAGGAACAGCATATTACGTGTACAACGAGCAGATTTGAGTCATTAGAAAAGCCAGTTAACCACTACCAGAAGCGTGTTGGTGTTAGACATCCTGGGACCTTTCAATAGAACACAAGCAGATAATAAAAGTCCATACCATATAAGATCATTTTCCACGATATTTACTAATGGTAGTCGTTCCAGATCAGAAGGCGAGTACAGTACCACAGACAATAGTATACAAATGATTATTAAAATTTGGCATGCCAGAAACCATTATTATGGATCAAGGCAATGATTTTGTACCAGACATAATGAAGTTATACAGCAGTCTGTTCCATCCTCAAATGAATGGGGGGACAGAATGAGTCCACTGTATGTTATCCAAAACTTTAAGATATTATGTGAACTCAGCAATCAGATTGGGATGTAAATTTAAGTTTTGCCACTGTGCATATGATTCAAAAGTTCATACCGGAACTGGCCTCTCGCCATGAACCCGTGAAGAATTTTGCAAAGAAGTAGAAAGTATTTGACAAAGGCTAAAACATGCCAAGACAAAAGCTTTAGAGAGGCAAGAACTATTGGGTAACGGACGAGCAAACTGCCACAATACAGGACAGGACAGTGAGTATTACCAGCTAGTCCGTATACCCCAAAGGGTATTTAACGAAATACCATGTGCCTTACCAAGTTATCAAAATGACTTCGTCAGTCAACGTCAAATTGCAGTTGGCACCTAGAACTTCTACGGTAAAAGTAGAATCAGACCATTTAAAGATGAGATTGGTACATTGTCAAAAATTCCTTCAACCGTTCAGTAAGAATCAGAAATACAAAGGAAGCAGGTACACCAGCGTAACGTACATTGTACACTTAGGTCTAGAAGTAAAAGGCTTAAGTTCTGCGATACAATGCACATATAATATTTGTTTGCTACTTAGGTTAGTCTCGATTTTCTTTACTTGTTATGCTCTGAGTTTATTTACCTGTATGAAGGAGAGAGGGCAGTGATGGTGCTTCCCTTTCTCTCAGATGGCATACCAAGATGCTGACCAGAAAACTTTTCCTGAGCGTAGCGCTACTGTACTGTTGCAGATGAGCTGTGGTACGGAATGAACCCCTACACAATGGAATTTTATTTACTAGGCAATCAGATGTTCTATTAACGAATCAAAGATGGACACTTGCGCTTGTATTTAACATTTGGGAAATAAGGAATAATGTACGAGGACTATAAGATAGGTTTACAGCTTTACAAAAGGAAGCAGAGAAAGAAATATTATAAAATATGCAGAATGAGTTAAAGCAATTACGGCCCTCGGTCGCAAAAATTAAGCCTTTTGACCGGTTTCGGCACTTCTATGAGTGCCTTCATCAGAAATTAAACATTCAAATAGGCCTGTAACCTAAGAACAAGATAATGGGAAAACTTTTTATATAAAAGTCTAAGTACTGACTAACAGTACACGAAAGAAACAGTACTTGCATGTCATGTATAAAACAAATATCAAGCGATAAAGCTTTAGTCACAAAAAAAATTTCAGATCGAGTATCAGGAATTAAAACTCTCATATGAGAAACTGAGGACTCAGTCGCAATTTCAGAACAAGTATCAGGAATTAAAACTCTCGTATGAGAAACTGAGGATTCAGTTGCAACAGATAACAGAAAATGTACCACAAACGTTAATACATAAAAAAACGTGGGTCGTTGGATGCTGGAGGGGAACTGTTAAAGATAGTGTTTGGAAAAGCGGATAACGAGAATATCAATAATTTAAACAGTACAACTGGATATGTACAAGAGTTAGCAGAAGATACTAGTGCAAAAATAGATCGTCACAAAACTTATATAGGGTAAATGGAGCAAGGAGTACTCACTGTTATTATAACAGTACGAGACTTAAAAACAGAATTAGAACAATATGCGCATAGAACCATGAATGTCTTAAATAGTGACGTAGAAAAAATAAAACTCATGAAGTATTATTAATTTCTAGATGGAGAGATGCTCACCTTGTCATGTCTGCAGCAGATTTCAAAGATTGTTTTGGAGAAAATGTTGTTATTTCTCCAACATGGTGATACAGACGAAAGACAAATCATGTGAAATACAAATGTTTTCGGGGAAAATGGGAGCAGGAGAGTGCGAGAAAAAGTCTTAGTGCGTCAGACAAAACTTCAGAAAATTGGAGATCACAGGCTTTACTCCACACGTGCACCAGAAACTGTAATTATCTCTTGCTATAGAAACGGTAAACAACTGGTATAATGAAATTGGAATTAAAAGGCTATGGATTACTAATTAATGGAACTAGATGTGAGAAAGCAGGAGGACAATTTCATCTTACGGCCACCATCACTGGCTCAACAATGGTTAAGTGTCCCACCCAATGCTGTATTGGCCAGAGGAACTACTACACATCTTATTTATTAACGATACCTAAGAGTCAGCTTCCCTACAATCAATGACGATTTAATAACTTCAGAAAAGAGAATATTGCAACACGTGAAACATTATCACGAGAAACGTAGACAAAACAGAATCATTTACAATTTTACAACAAGCATAATCTCGGTTCTAGTATTTATTTGTGGAACTTACTTTTGTATAAAGCATAAGATATCTCATTCAAAAGAGGCAACCAGTCACCAGATACCTGTAGAGTCGATAAGTACCAGTACTAAATAATGGAAGAAGAAAATGTAAATAATTTAAAGTATGACAAAATAGATTAATTAACCTGACTCAGATTTAAGAATTTGTATTGAAGCTGCACAGGAAACAGTTGTAAACTATTTTTAAAACGTAATGTAGGTATTGACTAAATAATTATAAGTAAAATAGGGAAAATTCGGAACGAATTTTGTTGAAGAGGAGGGATGGGTTACAGCACAATAATTAGTAGCTGTAAATTAGAAAATTTCCTTAAAACTCATTCACCCTGCTACAAGTGAAGTGCGGTCACGCCAGACTCAGAGACAGAACCAGAAAATAAGCGTTGTGTCGCAAGAGGGTCAGGCGTCAGCACATTGCAGCACAGCGCCGAGAGAGAGAGAGAGTGAGACAGAGAGAGAGAAAACGAGCTGGGCAGAAAATAGCACGCGACAGAAAATCAACAGAAACGTGACACGCAATTTCATTCTGGAAACCTTACCTGTTTCATAAGAACCACTATCAGGGAACCTACACAGCAGTCAGCAGGACAATGAGAGATTCTTTTAACGAATTTGAAAGCAATATTTTATTTGCAGATTCTAAAGATAACCTCCAAAAATTTTGGTCGTACGAAAAATCTATGAACGCTGCAAATAATTCAATGCCTTCTCTTGCTGAAATTACGGGTAATGTAACTGATGATGATAAACAGAAAGCCGAAATTCTATACCTAGCTTTCAAAAACTCGTTTACGATAGAGGACCGCAGCATCATTCCCCCTTTCAATTATCGAACAAACGAAAGGATGGCTGACATAATGTTTAGTGTATCTGGGATTGTAAAACAGTTGAGATCCTTAGACGCATCTGGCCCAGACGGTATCCCTGCAAGATTTTATGTTGACTATGCTACAAATATATCACTACTCTTATCCGTCATCTATCAGAGATCATTGGAACGGCGGAAAGTTCCACGGAACTGGAAGAAGGCCCAGGTCTAGAAATCTATAAAAAGGGTAGGAAATCGGATGCACATAATTACCGGCCAATTTCACTGACATCGATTTGTTGTAGAATCATTGAACATATTTCGTGTTCAGACATAATGACGTTTCTAGACTTTGAGAAAATCATCTGCAGAAACCAGCACGGTTTTAGGAAACAGTGGTCATGTGAGACACAGCTGGCCCTCTTTGTGCATGATACACAAGAGGCTCTAGATACCGGCTCCCAGGTTGATGCCATATTTCTCGACTTTAGATAGGCGTTCGACTCAGTTCCGCACTGTCGCTTGCTACAAAAAGTGCGCGCTTACGGTCTGTCCGATGACATGTGCGGTTGGATATAAAGTTTTCTAACAGACAGGGAGCAGTATGTCGTCCAGAACGGGATAACTTCAACAGAAACAAGCGTAACTTCAGGTGTGCCTCAGGGTAGCGTAATAGGTCCTCTGCTTTTTACGATGTACATAAACGATCTGGTTGATGGTATTGACAGTCGCCTTAGACTATTTTCCGACGATGCTGTAGTCTACAGAAAAGTAGTATCACACGAAAGTTGTGAACAAATCAATGAGGATTTGAAGAAAATAAATGCGTGGTGTAATGACTGGCAGTTATCTCTCAATATTAGCAAGTGTAACCTACTGCGTATAACAAGGCGAAAATCCCCATTAATGTACGAGTATAAAATAAATGCCCAGTCTTTGGAAGGGGTAACGTTCGTCAAGTATCTGGGTGTGACTACTCGAAATGATCTCAAATGGAACGATCAGTTTACACAAGTAACGGGTAAGGTGAACTCTAGACTGCGATTTTTTGGTAGAACCCTGAAGCGATGCAGTCATTCAACAAAGGAAATAGCCTACAATACGTTAGTTAGTCCAGTCTTGGCGTATTGTTCGTCTCTACGGGACCCTTACCAGTTGGGTCTGATTCAAGAGATTGAGAAGGTCCAAAGAAGAGCGGCCCACATTCGTGACTGGTACGTTTAGCCATCGCGAGAGCGTTACAGATCTCATAGAAAGTTTGAAGTGGGACACACTTGCAGATAGACGGCGCGCTAAACAGGTGGGGCTGCTCACTAAATTCCGAAATCCGATCTTCACCGATGATGTAGAGCATATATTATTACCACCAACTTTAAAATGATCACGATTCAAAGATAAGGGAAATAAGAGCTCGTGCTGAGGCGTTCAGACAGTCGCTTTTCCCTCGCGCGATCCGCGAATGGAACAGAGAGAGGGGGGGGGGGGGGAGAGGAAATATGACTTTGGCGGGAATTGTGCCCTCCGCCACACATCTCTTGGTGGCTAGCGGAGTATGTATGTACATGTAGATGTTAGAGCCTGTTAAGTGAATTTAGCAGAATAAAGGGGGCGCTTGCGGTCTTCACGAGCCTACCATCATGTGATAGCGTCACGTTAACTCACTTTAATTACTCGAGCTCTCCAGCTCTCATAGAAAAGATCACTGAGATCGATGGCATTCACATTGATAGCACTCTATTCCATGATTATGATACTGTAGCGAATGTCCTAGATGCTCCAAACAGTCTACGAACCAGCTCAAGATGCCCCTGAGATGACGGTCTTCTCCTGATCGACTTGATATTGTTCCCCACCTACCATTGCAAATGGAGAAGCTGACTGGCTCCCGACAACCTACATCGCCTGGTGCTGACACCCTCGAACTTAAGCGTAGAAACTGACAGGAGAGCCACATGGGCTCCACGTTCCTGTTCAACACTTAGCCTCCTCCGGGTGCTGAACCCACCTGGCCTGTAGGAAGGAGATCGACCGACCATAGGACTTCCGATAACACCACATCATGGATGAGTCATCAAAGGTAAGAATTCGGGGAGGAGCAGCTGGTACGAGACCATTTGTGATGGACCATAGCTTCTTCGGCAGCGAGCTTCGGCGCGTTGTCACTCACTCTTCGCCTGGGCCTTGTAATGGTTCTTTATTTACGTGACCATTACGGCACTCCCACCCCAGTTCTCGATACCAGTAATATCGTACTACTTTTCTGGGAAGTAACAGACATATTTTTGTGACAATATTCACATTTGGTTTTATTAATGTATTGGTACTCCGATGTATAGATGTATTACAGTGATATGGTTCTTGTATGTATTCATTTTTGTGAGACTGTCATAATTTTTGACTTACTTGTAACCGTTTTGGCGCGAATGCGCACAGAGCAGTCTTTGTTTCACTTTGCAGAAGTTAAGTTCTTATTTCGCTTTGAAAAAGAACAGTCAAGTCTTGTGTTTAGTTAAAGTGGAAATTAAATATATGAAGATTGATACAAAACTGTTTTCTTGATGATATGACAATTAAGAAGAAGTATATGTGAAATTACAAGAAGTTTAATAAAAATATGGATCGTGAACACCAAGTCAAAAATTATTTTTACAATACCATTGTTCTGAACTGGGATTGTTTGATCATTAAGAATTTCCTGAAAAACGCATTTGTTAGGTCTTCAAATATTGCTAAAATACAGATCTGGACCTTCTAGCAGTCAAAGTGGAATCACCCTAGAATCAACAAGATGAGCCATAACAACTTCGACGAAATCTACGTGGGAATCCATTAAAGATAAGTGCCAAAATTAATGACTTCTTTAGAGTGACTTCATTATTTCCATTCTGACGATACCATCCACAGTCAATAACTTTGTTGTTGCTCGATAAAGCGAACACATGCTGCGTGAGCAACATTATTAATCTGATTTCTAACCTATTTTGCAAGTGGTGGTATTGTTAGAGCCTGCAGAAGAGGAGATGATTCGGTAGTCGTCGTAGCTGAATGAGGCATCGACTACAAGGCCAGTGTGGACCATTACGACTGTAAACCTGATTAAGAAATAACTGAAAAAATTTTTCTAGCGTCAGAGACACTTCACAGGTACCCGACTGCTATCCTCACTTCATGCAGAAGTGCCTCCGATCGGCCCCTCTGAACATTTACCACATTGCCCAACATTGTGCAAAATAAGGCAGCTGAAGCCGATGGATGAAATTTGAGGTCAGTTATACAGGTATTTCCAGAATGAATATTTCACTACGTAGCGGAATGTGAGCTGATATGAAAATTTCTAGCAGACCAAAACTGTGTGCCGGAACGAGACTCGAACTCGGAACTTGCCGGATGGACCGTGAGTCGTGTATGGATGCCTGAGTTGGTGGAGCAATTGACCGCGAAAGGCAAAGGTCATGCTTTCGAGTCTCAGTCCGTCACGCAGTTTTAACCTGACAGGAAGTTGCAGATGGGGATGTAATGGAAAGATTTGGATGTCCTATACATTAGTGATACGAATGCTCCGATTAGTCCCGATTTCAGTTGGTAATAGCAGATGGTAGACTTCAAGTGAAGCGCAGACCACACGAAAAATGGACACAAGTTGTCAACAAGGCACTTTGTAAGCAGGTGGTGGCTCCATGATGGTGTGGCGTATGTTTACATGGGATGGACTGGGTTCTCTGGTATGTTACGATACTTGGGAACGATTTGCAATCATTCATGTACTTAGAGTTTACAAGCAATGTTTTTGGATGATAATGCATCGTGTCACCGGGCCACAATAGCTCGATATTGATTTTACGAACATTCTGAACAATTTGAGCGAATGATCTGGCCACGCACATCGGCTGACATAAATCCCTTCGAACATTTATGAGACATAAGCGAGAGGTCAGTTAGTGCACAGAATCCTGCACCGTCAACACTTACGCAATAATGGACGGTTATAGGGGCAGTATGAGTATTTCTGCAAGGGACTTCCAACGACCTGTTGAGTACACGTCTCGTCGAGCTGTTGGACTACGCCGGGCAAAGGGAGGTTCGACACGATATTGGGAGTTATCCAATGACTTTTGTCACCTCAGTGCACGTATGTTGAAAAAATAAACTATTTGGTGCATGTCATCGTAAAGGGAATCGCGAGTAAGGAAGAAAAATGAAAAACAAGCTGAAATTATTTAAAAATCTTTTCTGCGTTAAATCACCTATTTATAGTCAACGTAAAAATGGTTCAAATGGCTCTGGGTACTATGGGACTTAACTTCTGAGGTCATCAGTCCCCTAGAACTTACAACTACTTAAACCTAACTAACCTAAGGACGTCACACACATCCATGCCCGATGCAGGATTCGAACCTGCGTCCGTAGCGGCCGCGCGGCTTCAGACTGTAGCGCCTAGAACCGCTCGGCCGCTGCGGCCGGCAGTCAGCGTAAAATCTTGTGAAGGTGTTGTTTCTCCGAACAGAAACACTCTGAGATTAACTGATGAGCGCCCTACAGCTACAACTGTATTCTGAAGGTTCAACTACTCCTAGTGCAGATAAGAGCTTATCTTACGTACGTGTTAACAAATTTATTTATTGTTTCAGAAAATTACGCACCTTATACGAAAAATTGAATTTTATTAGAGTAACTCTTTATTATTACCATCAGCAGTAAGGTTACTAATGAAAGAAGTAAAAGGAATACTATCTTTAAAAAATGATGCATACATTTATTTGGCTCACGGCTATCGATCCCTTAACACTATACAAACTTCACACAAACCCAGCTTTATAAATGGACGGCAAGGGGCGTCTACCGCATTCCTCCTGAGTGCCGTGGGGAAATTTCTGTTGCGTCATTAAAAAAATGCTGATTTCCATGCGAATCATTTCACGTTTCGAGGAATTAAGCTAACAGCCGCCGAGCCGAGAGGACGCGCAGCAGCAGCAGCACTTGTCTGATAAACAATCAATTAATTTAAATTTTTTTCACGTGGTTTGCAAAGAAGTGAACTATACGTGCCTATTTTACCGTGTAGAGTAGTGATTAGAAAATTAATCGTCTGTTTTTGCGTAAGTCTTGTGAGTATCCTTGTGTAGGGTGGGTTCCTAGTGTAAATTTTCCCGTCGCCAGAAACTCCGCCGCGCCACTAAGTTTTAATTTTGTGCTAGTAGACAGCATACAGTTTAGATCAGTGCACTCTAGTCTGAATATTTATCTCGTGCAGTAACTTTTCGGTAAACAGGTAACAGGTACCTGTAAATACATCGACTTCAGCAGGGAACTTTATTTCTGTTTAATAGCTTGCGGTCCCAGAGTACAGTGATAAATCTGGACAGCACCTTTTAGTGTTACTTTATTACTATTTGGTATATTTTGTATACATTTCAAACTCAGTAGCGTCATTTGAGACTTTATATCTATTTTACACACTGTACGATATGGCTAGGGACTGTGCTTGTTGTGAGTGGGTACAAGGAGAGTTGTCTGTGGCCGTAAACAGCTGGAAGTTGCGTTGGCTACCGTCGACAAGCTTCTAGCTAATGCTCAAAGTTACGGTGACTTCGGGGCGCCAGTGACGAGACCTGCGACGCGTTTTGTGCCAATGGAATCCCCTGATGACCCTGACGTCGCTGTGGCTTTTGATTCGCAACATCTGACTGGTCCGTCGTCACTCCAGAATGGGAGGCAGACAGTGGAGGGTTCGCGTGTCACTGGGCGGAAGGCGAAAGAGGGAACAGGACGTCCGGCTGGCTCCCTACGTCTTAGCAACAGGTACAACAGGTACGAGGTTCTCTACAGTGTTGATGATAACTCTGAGTGAGCATGGGGCGCCTCTCCTGTATGGCCAGCTGACGATTTTCCTGCCCAGTCCGGAAAAGTAGAGAGGGTGCGTATGTTTGTCATTGGAAGCTCCAATGTTAGGCGAAAGATGGAACCCCTCAGGGAGATAGCAGGCAACGCGGGAAAAAATTCCAGTGTGCATTCTGCATGTTTGTCGGGAGGTCTCATCCGTGATGTGGAGGAGGACCTGTCGGCGGATATAGAGCGCAATGGGTGCAACCGGCTGCATGTAGTGGCACATTTCGGCACGAATGAAGCCTGCCACTTGGGCTCTGAGGCCATCCTCGATTCCTTTCGACGGCTGGCTGATTTGGTAAAGGCATCTAGCAACACACGCGGCGTGCAGGCTAAGCTGTCTATTTGCAGCATCGTACCCAGGGTTGCTCGCGATCCTCAGGTTTGGAGCAGAGTGGACGGTCTAAACCAGAGGCTCAGACGACTCTGCAACGGTGTAGAATGCAGGTGCAGAATTGTAGGGTTCGTTTAAATAGGTCAGGCGTGCACTACACGCAGAAAGCGGCTACTAGGGTAGGGAGTACGTGTGGGGTGCATACGGGGCCTTTTTAGGTTACACAACCGCTCCCCTGGGATCAAAGACGATTTGCCTATTTAATCAGCCCTCAGTGACCTCAGAGAATCTTGGTCCTCGCAGATCAGAGATAGACAAGATTATGATTTTAGTAAACTGCAGGCATCCAAGGAAAGGTCCGAGAATTAGTATCGCTTACTGAAGGTTACAATTCACAGATAGTATTAGGAATAGAAAGCTAGTTGAAACCAGTGATCGGATGCTTTTATAGACCACCTGGGTCAGGATCTGTAGCTGTAGTGCATTTGCAGACAGAACTAGCAGAATATCATTAGTAATTTTCCTGAGCACACAGTTGCTATAGGAGGTGACTTCAACTTGCCAGGTATAGATTGGGAGTGTGATGCCATCAAAACTGGTGCCAGAGACAGGGATTCATGTGGCACTGTTCTGGATGTCTTGTCGGAAAATAATCTTGAACAGACAGCTGGAGAACCAACTCGTAAGGATAACATCTTAGACCTCCTGACAACAAGCATACCTGAAGTTATCGAATCAGTTGGCGTAGAGGAAGGTATCAGCATCTATGACGACAGGTCCTACAAGGAATGTTAAGAAAGGTAGGAAGATATATTTGCTCAGCAAGGGTGGCAGGATACAAATTTAAGAATATCTCAGCATTCAGCATAAAATACTCGGTGATGTTGATGACGATGCAGAGAACAAATGAAAAAAATGCAAAGGCATCGTTCAATATGCCCTAGTAAAGTATGTTCCGGCAAAGTTTTAAGGGTTGGGAAAGATCCACCATGGTTTAATAGCCGCATTAGAAAAGCGCTATGTAAAGGACTAGCACTTCATCTCAGATTCCAGAGAAATAAAAACCTAGCTGACAAATAAACGCTGAACGAAGCGAAAATGAGCGTAAGAAGAGCAATGAGAGAAGCGTTCAATGGTTTTGAAAGTAAGACGTTGTCAACCATCCTGAGTAAAAATCCTAAGAGATTCTGTCGTTATGTAAAATCAGTAAGTGGATCAAAATCATCTATTCATTATCTCAGCGACCACACCGGTACCGAAATGGTAGATAACAGAGCGAAGGCTGAAATACTGAATTCGCTCTTCCGACGTTGTTTCACCACCGAAAATCGTAAGACTTCCCCTCGTTTCAACCGTCGAAATGGCAGATATTGAGATAACCGATCGCGGAATTGAAAATCAGCTACAATCGCTTAGCAGTGGAAAGGCGTTAGTACCAGATGAGATACCTATAGGATTCTGTAAAGATTACGCGAAAGAACTTGCTCCCCTTCTAGTAGTAGTTTAACGTAGATCGCTTGAATAGAGAAAGGTACCTAACGACTGGAAAAAAGCGCTGGTCATTCCCGTTTTTAAGAAAGCCGTATGACAGATCCACACAAATATAGACCTATTCCGTTGACGCCAATCTATCGTACAATTGTCGAACATGTTTTATGCTCAAGCATTATGACGTTCTTGGAAAATGAACATCTCCTCTATAAAGATCAACAAGGATTCCGCAAACAGAGATCCTGCGAAACTCAGCTCGCTCCGTTCCTCCATGAGATCCACGGCGCAGTGGACAACGGCGCTCAGGTTGACGCCGTGTTCCCTCATTTCAGTAAGGCATCTGACACCGTCCCGCATTGCCGTTCAGTGAAAAAACTAACAGCTTACGGAGTATCGGAGCAGACTTGCCATTGGGTTCAAGAATTTCTTGCAGATAGAATTCAACATGTCGCTCTTAACTTAACAAAATCGACAGATGGAAAGGTAATATCCGGAGTACCACAAGGAAGTGTGGTAGGACCGTTGCTGTTTACTATGATCTAGTCGACATCATCAGTCCCGGGGACTGGAACAGGTGGCAAGCTACCGTCGCACTCATTGTGGGCGAGGTGTGGTGACACTGCTATGGAGAGATCCAGGGAATCTCCCTCCATGGGATCCATCGCTGTCTGGTGGGATTGTTCCTCAGGTGGAACATAAGGAGCGGCCACTTACGTCGTCAGGGGCGCTCGAAGGGGGATCACTGCCTTGTATCAATTCCGCTGCATGTGATGCCACATGAAGAAGTGTGTCGTCGGATAGGGTTTGACTTCTCTCTTCTTCCGTTTTCGGGGCGACCGCTGCTTTCGGAGGTGCTGTTCTGTGTCAGAATGTGGACGATCAATGTCCAAGGTGGGGCCCGTCTGAAGAAAAGCAGAGGTAGGCACCGCACTCGCATCGATGTCCATTGCAGCAGGCGGGCTGGTCGTCGATGGTCTCTTAGCCGACGGAGTAGATGTTGCAGGTGAGGCCGCGGCCGCACCGTCATTTCCAGTGGGGAGTACCAGAGTGCCAGAGTGCCAGAGGGAGAACAGGTGCTTCCTGAAGTGATGCATAGGGGCTGCGTACGGCTGTGGCATAGCTGTCTGGTAAAAAGTAGTCGTTGCTTTGGGAGCTGAGTCACTGGTCGGGACTGGAGCAATTTGTTTAATTTAATTTGTGGTAACGTCTCATGGGACCAAACTGCTGAGGTCATCAGTCCCTAAGCTTACACACTAGTAAATCTAACTTAAACTAACTTACGCTAAGGACAACACACCCATGCCCGGGGTAGGACTCCTACCTCGGACGTGGGGAGCCGCGCGAACCGTGACAAGGCGCCTAGACCGCTCGGCTACCCCGCGCGCCACCTGGAGCAAACGTCGATGAAGACAGTCTAACCGAACATGGCCCTCTCGTCCGCAACCAGCACACGTCCGCTGCTGGCCATCGTACATAACGATGGCTCCCACGCCACCTATCAGCATATAGGATGGTACATGTTTGGAGAGTTCGATCTTGATTTGGCAGACACCATTCAACACGTGGTATGGTGTGAAGGTCTGCCATTGTTCCGCAATGTGGTCCACAACATTGTCATAGACTCGGAAAGCTTCGACGACAACGTCTTGTGGCACTTCGAAAGGGACTCAAAGACCCGAATTGTTCGAAGATCGAAACCAGCTTGATCTACCGTTACCTCTATAATATGCCCGTCAGAATGCTTAAACTTAAGTCTGTATGCGTGTTGTCGAACTACCTCAGCACATGCGTTCTCCTTCGTCATTTTAATATAGACGATACTGCCAGTGATAGAGAAGTGAATACCTATCACTTCCTCGGGCTCCAGACGTAACTCTTCGCGAATGGTGGTGCATGTTCGGCTTGGAATCTCACTTTAAGTGTCGCTCGGCGGTAACTGTGCGCCATGGGGTGCAGTAGTAAGGGAGCCGGTCCGCACGCGACCACGGCCGAAAGCCGACTGTTTAAAACGCAGTTGCGTTATCACTGCAACACGCAGAAACAGTGCTTATCGCAAATGTGTGGACTATCTCAGGTCCATGTCCTCCATGATCGCTAATTTTAGATTCCCGTTGGAGATCGAACAAAAATGTACATCCACACTGAAGATTGTGAATTCATTGCCCATTGAGCTGAATTAGTTATATGAATGAGTGATGTCTGATTTGCCTCAATGGGCAATGAATCCACAGTCATCGGTATGGATGCAAATTTACGTTCGATCTCCAGCGGGAATCTAAAATTAGCGACCAAAAAATGGTTCAAATGGCTCTGAGCACTATGGGACTCAACTGCTGTGGTCATTAGTCCCCTAGAACTTAGAACTACTTAAACCTAACTAACCTAAGGACATCACACACACCCATGCCCGAGGCAGGATTCGAACCTGCGACCGTAGCAGCAGCGCGGCTCCGGACTAGAGCGCCTAGAACCGCACGGCCACCGCGGCCGGCAATTAGCGACCACGGAGGACATGTACACGGACTGCGGACAAGTGGTGGTAGGTGGGACTGAGTTGCCCGGGGAGCGTGCCGGAACAGTCTGCACAGCTACAGTAAGTACTGTGTCCAGGTGGTGCAGTAATTAACGCGACTGCTTACTAAGCAGGAGATCCCCGCTTCGTGTCCCGATCTGGCATAAATTTTCAGTCATCGCTGCATATTTCGAATAAAGTCTCGGTTCAGATGTCATCATTAGTTTCTTCCGTTTTCTTTCTTGTCCCCTCCTCGCCCCCTCACGTTCAATTTACATTATATGTATCACTTAAGCGTGGTGTCTGGTCTTTCGGACATGTGTGAAAGTACGGACACCATGCATTCATATAACTAATTCGTTTCAATGGGCAATGAATCCACATGGACAGAGACTGTTGATAAATGGCGCTAGGTGGGAATGTGAGCTGCCCGGGGAGTGTGTCGAGAAACATCGCGCATTTGCGATGAGCCCTGTGTCATGGTGGTGCAGTGGTTAACGCAGTTGCGTAATAAGTAGGAGATCCTGGGTTCAAGTCCTGGCCCAGCACAAATTTTCACTCTTCCTGGCATTTCTGAAAGAAGAGATGCCACGCATTCATATGATTGATTCGCCTGGATTCCGCATAAGGTTTCGGTGTAGATGATAGTATTAGTTCCTTCCTTTCCTTTTCGCCGGCCAGTGCGGCAGAGCGGTTCTAGGCGCTTCAGTCTGAAACCACTCGACTGCTACGGTCGCATGTTCGAATCCTGCCTCGGGCATGGATGTGTGTGATGTCCTTAGGCTAGTTAGGTTTGAGTAGTTCTAAGTTCTAGGGGACTGATGACCTCAGATGTTAAGTCCCGTAGTGCTCAAAGCCATTTGAACCATTTGCACCTTTTTTTCCTTTCTCTCCCTCCACCTTCAGTTTACTTAATATGTACCACAGCTGCAGATTTCACGTGGCGTCTGTTCTTTCAGACATGTTCGAAAGAACAGACATCACGCATTTGTATAATTCATGCTTATGCTAGCTAATTTAGTCAAATAAACTGGAAAGGAATCTACTACTTGAAAAAAAAATCTTTTGGCTTCACAGGTATAGTACATAGCTGGGGAATCTCCCACTGAGAATATTCATACTCACTTTATTACACTGGTATTTTTCAAAGAACTTAGTTCCTATAAATAGAGGTTGTATTAACGGTACATTCTTACTTTCTATAGTGAATGAGTAGACTGTCTACAGTTTTCTATCGAGTACACTCCGCAGATGGTACTTCATCTTTTTACGTAAGCTGCATACTATGAGCTACATTTCCGAAAAACCAGAAACACAAGCACATCACCAGAATTATCTTCCCAAAATCCTGGCAGGCTGGATATTTGTACGGAATGTGGATAAAGAGCTATGAGTGTTACCCTCCTCCGTTTTGTAATGCTGCTTAATATCTACGTATGGTAAATTAGATGTGTTCATCATAAACGAGTCATTGGCTTGTGCTTAACGGAGAACGAGTACGCTGACTGACTATGGAACGCTCTAAGACTCGTAAACTGGATTTGCTGTATAAAATATCGATATTCTGTAGTGTATTTTATGAGCGTAGCGTAATTGCTTCTGTGTCGTGTCGATAGATCTAAATCAGAAAATGTTCAACAAGAATTCTCACATTCTACACTTTTGTTTCGAGGCCACTAATCTTTCATATTACCTGCAGACATTTTAGGAGCAGCGCTTAGATTGTTCTCGTCATTGCTAAATTAGCGGGACATTAAGCACCCGTTAACAGTGTCATAATTATAGCGAATATCACTTAGCAGAACAGCTATAAAAGCTGCCAGAATTATAAAAAAGAATGAGGCCCGACACCGTAAGTTAATACTAGATTCAAGTTCGAAACCGCAGCCGACTTCGTAGATACCAGGCATGTGCACCCATTCGACAGCATCCATAGACCTGCTAACCTCCTTTGGGTTTTTTTATTTTGTTTACTGTTCGTCTTTTTCTTATCTCTTATCTTATCTGTTACTGCCTTCGTTCTCTCCGACTTCCGTTTCATCATTCTAATCTATATGCCTGGAGTTCGGAAACTGGGTCAAAGGGATCATGGGAAATATTTATGGAGAGACAGAAGAGAGGTTTCTTCCCAGCTGGTTTAGTCAGCCACTACACAGGGATGACTCTCAACCCATCCTCTCAGTTTCATTTCTGACAGCACTTCTGCTCTATGAATGGCAATGTTATGGGTTTCAGTTCTGCTCCAGACGCACGTTTGATCTTTCAGAACGTCTGAAAACAGCGTACACTCCAATGCTGAGTGACAAATTCATTCTGAAAATAAAAGAGGAGTCAAAACTCTAAAACTCGACGATCATTAATCGAGCTTTCTTCGTACTACGTTATAATGCATGAAGCTGGTTCGGAGTAGCCTTCGCAGCGCATTATGTATACATTCCTACAGTTCATCAAACTTACGGGGGCCAGCGCGGAACACCTCTTCGGTGTCAACGAGCATAAGTTCATGGACTACTTTTATTCATACTAGATGTGTTGAAAATGTTAGGTCTGCTAGCAGCAGCATTAATGATACTTTTTATTATGACAAAGAAGTACCTACATGGCCCAGTCACATTAATGTGACCACCGCCTAAGTTCGACATTGAAGTGCAGTAACCATTCAGAGACGACAGGCGTCGACGGGTCGAGGTCCTCCTAACTCGTCTTAGCATCAGCCACAGCCCTATGACGCATGGATTTTTACTCCGGCGAGAGGACCCTCCGATGTGTGGTGCTTGTGGCGTGCAGATCACGGTCCACCACATTTTATTGAACTGCATTTTATTTGCTGACCAGCGGACTGCAGCGGATTTGCCGGCGGATCTGCAGTCTATTTTACGCAATGATCAAACGAATGTGGTTCGCGTTTTAAAGTTATGTGAATTGTCCCAAGTTCTGAACAAGATTTTGGGGAGATGTCTTTAATGTGTCAACAGGGTGGCTGGCTCACCCAAGTTTTTTGTAAGTGGTCAGCCAGTCACATTTCCCTGTGCTATTCTTTTAGCTCTTCTGTGATTTGTTTTCTCTCTGTTTTAATTTCTTGACTAGCTATCTTGCCTCCTCATTGGTTTTAGTGCATGTGGGAGTGCCTGTACGATAGAGCAATTGTGTGGTCATTTCATGTGCATGCGTGCACGACAGTTTTCGTTCTTATACACATTATTTTAATCATTGTTAGGACGCTGATAAGCTCGCCTTTGGGCGCCCATAAGATCCCCAAACCACACACACACACACACACACACACACACACACACACACACACACACACACACATATATATATATATATATATATATATATATATATATATATATATATATATAGTATGGTTAAATGATGATGGCGTCCTCTTGGGTAAAATATTCCGCAGGTAAAATAGCCCCCATTCCGATCTCCGGGCGCGGACTACTTAAGAGGACGTCTTCTCAGGAGAAAGAAAAATGGCGTTCTACGCATCAGAGAGTGGAATGTCAGATCCCTTAAGCGGGCAGGTAGGTCAGAAAATTTAAAAAGGGAAATAGATAGGTTAAAGTTAGATATAGTGGGAATTAGTGAAGTTCGGTGGCAGGAGGAACAAGATTTTTGGTCAGGTGAATACAGGGTTATAAATACAAAATCAAACAGGGGTAATGCAGGAGTAGGTTTAATAATGAATAAAAAATAGGAGTGCAGGTAAGCTACAACAAATAGGATAGTGAACGCATTATTGTGGCCAAGATAGACACGAAGCCCACGCCTACTACTGTAGTACAAGTTTATATGCCAACCAGCTCTGCAGATGAAGAAGAAATTGATAAAATGTATGATGAGATAAAAGAAATTATTCAGATAGTGAAGGGAGACGAAAATTTAATAGTCATGGGTGACTGGAATTCGATAGTAGGAAAAGGAAGAGAAGGAAACGTAGTATGTGAATATGGATTGGGGGTAAGAAATGAAAGAGGAAGCCGCCTGGTAGAATTTTGCACAGAGCATAGCTGGTTCAAGAAACATAAAAGAAGATCGTATACATGGAAGAAGCCACGAGATAGTGACAGGTTTCAGATAGATTATGTAATGGTAAGACAGAGATTTAGGAACCAGGTTTTAAATTGTAAGACATTTCCAGGGGCAGATGTGGACACTGACCACAATCTATTGGTTATGAACTGTAGATTAAAACTGAAGAAACTGCAAAAAGGTGGAAACTTAAGGAGATGGGACCTGGATAAACTGACTAAACCAGAGGTTGTAGAGTTTCAGGGAGAGCATAAGGGAACAATTGACAAGAATGCGGGAAAGAAATACAGTAGAAGAAGGATGGGTAGCTTTGAGGGATGAAGTAGTGAGGGCAGCAGAGGATCAAGTAGGTAAAAAGACGAGGGCTAGTAGAAATCCTTGGGTGACAGAAGAAATATTGAATTTAATTGATGAAAGAAGAAAACATAAAAATGCAGTAAATGAAGCAGGCAAAAAGGAATACAAACATCTAAAAAATGAAATCGACAGGCATTTGTAAGGATGTAGAGGCTTATCTCACTAGGGGTAAGATAGATACTGACTACAGGAAAATTAAAGAGACCTTTGGGGAAAAGAGAACCACTTGCACGAATATCAAGAGCTCAGATGGAAACCCAGTTCTAAGCAAAGAAGGGAAAGCAGAAAGGTGGAAGGACTATATAGAGGGTCTATACAAGGGCGATGTACTTGAGGACAATATTATGGAAATGGAAGAGGATGTAGATGAAGATGAAATGGGAGAGATGATACTGCGTTAAGAGTTTGACAGAGCACTTCAAGACCTAAGGCGAAACAAGACCCCGGGAGTAGACAACATTCCATTACAACTACTGACAACCTTGGGAGAGCCAGTCCTGACAAAACTCTACCATCTGGTGAGCAAAATGTATGAGACAAGCGAAATACTCTCAGACTTTAAGAAGAATATAATAATTCCAATCCCAAAAAAAGCAGTTGTTGACAGATGTGAAAATTTCCGAACTATCAGTTTAATATGTCACGGCTACAAAGTACTAACGCGAATTCTTTACAGACGAATGGAAAACTGGTACAAGCCGTCCTCGGGGAAGATCAGTTTGGATTCCGTAGAAATATTGGAACACTTGGGGCAATACTGACACTACGACTTATCTTAGAAGATAGATTTAAAAAAGGTAAACCTACGTTTCTAGCATTTGTAGACTTAGAGAAAGCTTTTGACAATATTTACTGGAATACTCTCTTTCACGTTCTGAAGGTGGCAGGGGTAAAATACAGGGAGCGAAAGGCTGTTTACAATTTGTACAGAAACCAGATGGCGATTAAAAGAGTCGAGGGGCACGGAAAGGAAGCAGTGGTTGGGAAGGGAGTGAGACAGGGTTGTAGCCTTTCCCCGATGTTATTCAATCTGTATATTGAGTAAGCACTGAAGGAAACAAAAGAAAAATTCAGAGTAGGTATTAAAATCCATGGAGAAGAAATAAAAACTTTGAGGTTGGCCGATGACATTGTAATTCTGTCAGAGACAGCAAAGGACTTGGAAGAGCAGTTGAACGGAATGGACAGTGTCTTGAAAGGAGGGCATAAGATGGACATAAACAAAAGCAAAACGAGGATAATGGAATGTAGTCGAATTAAGTCGGGTGATGCTGAGTGAATTAGGTTAGGAAATGAGACGCTTAAAGTAAATATAAAATAAATAAAAATAAAATTTGGAATAAAATATTAATGATTAATTATTCTGTATGTATGATGATTGGTTGTAATTGGTATTTGCTTATCTGGAACGTGGACGTTTAATTATTCGGTATCAGACGCTTGACAATGGCTATTTGGAAAAGGCAATGTAACTCGTAGTTGACCGTGAAATAAAACTGAAATAATCGGACTTCGTAATTAAATCGTTTCCAAAGACTGCTGCGGTAGGTACGGACTCATGATCTAATCTCAATATTACAATGATTTGCCAGCCATGCCAATACGTCGTACAGAGGTGATTGTCTACTAAACATAAAAAAGTTACACAGTTAGTTAAATCAGATATATTCAATGAAATAGCCTACAGTTCATAATCCTACTTACTTTTATAAATATAAATTCATTACAGAATCGAGTGCCTAGTGTGGTTGCAACTCGCAGTATTCTTCTATAACATGAAAATATGGCGGTGTGCCAGACAATAAAATAAAATACGTGCTTCTCGCACCACTTCTACCTGAGCTCTCTCTTCTCTTAATCAAACATAAGAGTAACGTAATTATTCTTTTGTCTTTATCAGCGACACAGCGCTGCAGTTGTGTGCCATAGGCTTTATTTATTAGTCACTGATTATTTATTTAATTAATATTTCGCGTTTCCGCGGAAACTCACGCTCGGCATGCAAATGTGCCTTTATAAGTAGTAAAGGAGTTTTGCTATTTGGGGAGCAAAATAACTGATGATGGTCGAAGTAGGGAGGATATAAAATGTAGACTGGCAATGGCAAGGGCAGCGTTTCTGAAGAAGATAAATTTCTTAACATCGAGTTTAGATATAAGTGTCAGGAAGTCGTTTCTGAATGTATTTGTATGGAGTGTAGCCATGTATGGAAGTGAAACATGGACGGTAAATAGTTTGGACAAGAAGAGAATAGAAGCTTTCGAAATGTGGCGCTACAGAAGAATGCTGAAGATTAGATGGGTAGATACAACCAATGAGGAGGTATTGAATAGAATTGGGGAGAAGAGGAGTTTGTAGCACAACATGTCTAGAGGAATGGATCGGTTTGTAGGACATGTTCTGAGGCACCAAGGGATCACCAATTTAGTATTGGAGGGCAGCGTGGAGGGTAAAACTCGTAGAGAGAGACCTAGAGATGAATACACTAAGCAGATTCAGAAGGAAGTTGGCTGCAGCACGTACTGGGAGATGAAGCAGCTGGCACAGGATAGAGTAGCATGGAGAACTGCACCAAATCAGTCTCAGGACGCGAAAAACAGTGCAATCGTTGCTGTGATGCGGTAACGGATCGAGCCAAAAGTGCATGATCATTGGCTTTCGAGCCATTGCTGGAGGAATTTCCGAAACGACTACGTTTGTATAATTTCACTTGGCGCCGGGGTTGAAGTATACCGTGCATGGCCAAATAGCGTTTTCGAAAACGGGTGCCGAGGGAGCTTCGGTGCACCGCAGATCAAAGATGACATCTGCGGAGATGAGTCCTGGCCAATAGACGTGCAACTATTGAGAAACTGACCGATCGGATGAACGAAGGGGGCTGAGTGAAGTGACCGGTCAGCCAACGTTGCTACGTATATGCCTCCACAGCAGGCTGTCAGCAGCATGCTGACTGCTGTTCATCGATGACGAAGGCTGGAATTTGCACTCCAGTACTGCAACTGGTTGTCTACTCAGTGGTGATGGGTGGTCTTCATTCTGGAAGGCACAAGGGATCGACACGAGTATGCATCTATCCTTGGGGACCACGACCACCCCTTCATGCGATTTGTATTTCCTCGGCACGACGACATCTACCAGCAGGACAGTGAGACGGTTCACACAGCTTGCAGTGTACGCGCGTGGCTCGAAGAGCAACAGGACAAGTTTACCCTTCTCCCCTGGCTATCAGACTTCCCATATTTAAACTCAATCGAGAATTTGCAGCACCATCTCGATCGGGGTGTTCGCGCCATGCATCGTCAACCGAGAAACCTAACGCAGCTGTCCACTTCCAGAATCTCATTGACTCTCTTCCTTCAAGTGTCGCAGCGGTCCGCACTGCAAAGTTGATTTTTCTGGCTTTTGACAGGAGATCACATTAATGCGACTGGACAGTGGGTATTGTGGAAAGATAATCCTAGCAAAGAACAAGGGTTCTCGGAAGGTAAAAGCCAGTGATGACTGTGGACAAAATTTGTGGAAACCATCAGCTACGCCGTTTTGAGTCGAATGCACAGTAAAAGAATCTTTCTGAAAACAACCCCGGGGATGTAACAAATTGCAACCCATTTTTCCGCTATATCCTTTCTCCCGGAAATTGCAGTCAGCAATGTAAGTAGAAGAGTGCTTGTGCAATTTCGAACGTAGGGAACAAGTAGTAGCAAAATTGAAGCTATGAAGTAGAGTATTGAATCGTGCTTCGATAAGAACAATCCCGAAGAGTATCACGGATCTTGCACTTTCCATCTCGCTCGCAGTTTTTATTGAAATAATCATTATTACAAATGGTAGCCGTATTTAGAAGCAAAATGTTTAGACTCGAAAATCCGTTTATATTGAACTCATAGGTTGTCGCGAAGTACAATAAACGCACATCGACTGCCGGAAGGTAAAATCGCTTAAGTGGTAGCACAATGCAGGTACAGAATGGGTTAACGATAATTGCCAGAGGATTGTAAAGTTATAAGGCCATCTTGCATATTATTGTTAATAGCAGCTCGGTATAATGAAGCGTATGCTTCTTGTTTCGTAACAGCACAGGTTCGTGTCGATCTTCCATGTGCATCGCAATTCCCTGGCATTCCGTTGGTCTTAGTAATGCTTTCTTAGTTCAAACTGTAGGCTCGTGAATCAGGTGGACGGCATAGGCGGCATGATTAACCCTGAGGTAAGTAAGAGTCACTGACAGGATGATAATGACCCGATTCATTCGACGAACTTTGATCAGTAGATGGTGATCTTCAGTGCCTTCCCAAGCTCACCAAATCAGCTGACTCGCACGCTATTGCTTGCTTCTAGGATATGCTACCTCGTCAGCTCTATGCTGTGCTATTTCATAAACTGTTTTGTTCGTTTTCCTATTAATTGTAGCGGCAACCACATATTAATCTTGCTATGTTGATGTCTTATGATTATGTATATATTTAAGTAAGGAGAATAGACTATAAATCGCACAGTAGCCACTGACATACGATTTTTCTGAAAATCCGAACCTCTATGCAGACGCTTAGCTAATTTCATGGATGCTGACTTCAGTTCTATTTTCCTAAAAGAGGTAGAGCAGTACCTCTTCTTACTGTACATAATTTTTTTGCGTAATTTGTAAGCGAATGGTCTATTTATACATGGAAATTTATTATGACAGTAGTATCTGTAAATTGTCTGTCAACATAACCGCTAAACTGTTGCAACTGTATCTACTGGACATAACATCTAGTTCAGAGACACATCCGCATTTTGTCTGGTATTGACACTGCTGTTATAAGAATATGACTAGAAATTGTTTGACAAACACGTACTATGTACCTGAATAAAATTCCACTTCAAACAGAATTTCCTGTTCACTGCTAAATTAAAAAAGTGATCCAGCAGATGAAACAGCGCGTAAAAATTACAGTATTCGTTGTGAAATTTCACGTAATTCGTTTTCAAATTGCGGAACCGGTAGGCTGGAGCTCTGAATACTATAATTGGAACATAAATGTTCGTAATGGGACAGTTCAGATAAGTGGAAGTGCTGTTGGAGCGTTATGAGAATTCAGCCAATTGCACATTCTGCGTAAATGCAGACGTACAAGCAGTCACTCTGCCTCTCTCCCTCTCTCCCTCTCACTATCTCTACCCCTCTCTCCCTCTCCCTCTCCGTCCCCCTCACTCTCCCCCTGTCACCCCACATCTATATCTACATAATTACTCTGCAATTTACAACTAAATGCATGGCAGAGGGATCACTGAACCGCCTTCAAGCTACTTCTCCACCGTCCTCTTCTCGAACGGCGTGCAGGGAAAACGAACACACAAACCTTTCAGTGCGAGCTCTGACTTCTCTTATTTTTTGTTATGATCATTTTCTCCTATGTACGTGATGATGTCATTCTGTGATCAGAATGTCATCATAGTGACTATGGTCACGGAAGTCAATAAATCAGGCAAGACGGCTGGGAGAGTGCTTCTGCTAGAAAGAGCAGATAAGAAGCAGTTGTTAATATGTAAATGCAATCGTTTAATCCAGAATAATGGCCATAGAGAAATTATGGGCAAAGTTTAAACAGATTTTAAATCATGCTCTGGACACGCGTGTGTCTGTTAAGTGGATTAAGGACGGAAAAGATCCATCGTGTCTTAATAAGAATGCTGTGGAAGCAAAGGCTGTTGAACTCTCGGTACAAAAAGGACGCACAAATGACGACAGGCAAAGATTCGTAAAGATTAGTGCGTCTGTGAAAAAAATCTATGCGCGAAGCATACAACAGCTACTACCGTCGTACATTGACTAAAGATCTGGCGGAGGACCCTGAAAATTTCTGGTCCTATGTAAAATCGCTAAGCGGGTCTATGGCTTCCTTTCAGTCCCTTGTTGACCAGTCTAGTGTGGCAGTTGAAGGCAGCAAAACGGAAGCAGAAGTTTTAAAGTTTGCGTTAGGAAATCATTCACGCAAGAGAATCGTACAAACGCACCGTCGTTTGACCACCGCACAGGGTCCCTTATGTCAAATTTTTGTTATAGTTATCGGCGAGAGGAGCGTAACTTTTCTCACCTGATGATGGCGGCTAGGTGGACCGCTGAAATATTGTGCTCAGATGACAGTCTGATCTGGCTGGAAACCCGACAAGAATTTGATACACTAATGCGCCGGGAAAGTCTATATAGTCACAGGGTCACTTATGGATGACATAGTAATAAGTATCCATGGCGTAGACAAACAACTGAAAGAGATGAAAACAAATTAGTCGCCAGGTCCGCATGCTATCCCAATTCGGTTTTGCAAAGAGTATTCTAAATCATTGTCCCGTTATTTAGTTTCTATTTATCGCGAATCTCTCGATCAGCGTAAAGCGAGTGGAAAAAAGCACAGGTGACTCCAATACATAAGAAGAGTAAAAGAAAGGACCTGCAAAATTACAGACCAATATCTCTAACATAATTTTGCTGCGGAATTCCAGAGCATATTCTGAGTTCGGATGTAGTAAATCTAGAGGGATATATGTCCACAAATCGAAAGCATCGCTCGTGCGCAACCGAGATTGCTCTTTCCTCAGTTGATATACTGCGAACTATAGACGAAGGGCGACATCTTCAATATTTCTAGATTTCCTAAAAGCACTCGACACGGTACTCCACTGCAGACTGTTAACGAAGGCATGAAGGTACGTGCATGCTGAACAGGCTCCTAGATATCTGACTGGCTCGAAGCCTTCTTAAATAATTATACCCAGTATGTTGTCCTCGACGGCGAGTGTTCATCGGAGAGTGGAACAGGAAGGGAAACGACTAGTTGTGGTACAGGGTACCCTCGTCCATGCACCGTACGGTGGCTTGCGGAGTATGTATGCAGATGTAGATGTAGATGTACGTGGGAGCCAACAAAATATGTTCACACTCTGAGGAGAAAAATGGCGATTGAAATTTCATGGGAAGATTCTTTAGCAACGAAACACGCCTTTGTTTTAAAGATTGTCACCTCAATTCGTGTGTCATAACCGTGACACTGTCTGCCCTGTTTCACGATAATACAAAACGAGCTGCCCTTCTTCGGACTTTTTCGATGCCCTCCGTAATCGTATCTGACTCGTGTCCCGCACAGCATCGGGTTAGGTTCAGACCTCGATTGCAGCAGGTTAGGTTATTTTGGGAAGAGACCAAGCAGCGAGGTCATCGGTCTCATTGGATTAGGGAAGGACAGGGAAGGAAGTCGGCCGTGCCCTTTCAGAGGAACCATCCCGGCATTTGCCTGGAGCGATTTAGGTCAATCACGGAAAATCTGAATCAGGATGACTGGACGCGGGATTGAACCGTCGTCCTCCCGAATTTGAGTCCAGTGTGCTAACCACTGCGCCACCTTGCTCGTCTCCCACACAGCACACATCAATACTGCAGAAGGGGCGGACTACCATACTGTAAACAGTTTCTTTAGTAGACCTGTTACTCTTTCTTTTGGTCGATAATTCGCAGTATTTGGTTGCATTATCCTCAACATTACCTATGTGATCGTTCAACTTAAATTAATCGCAATTGTAATCCATAAGTTATTCGTTTAGTTTATAGTCTTTTCATTTGTGTGATTTATAGTGTAACCCAAATTTACGGGATTCCGTTTAGTACTCATGTGGTAGACTTCACACTTTTCATTATTTAGATTCAGTTGCCACTTTTAACACCACATAGATTTCTTGACTAAACCATTTATCAATTGGTTTTGATCATTGATGATTTTACAAGACGGTAAATGACAGCATATCTACTAGCAGTTTAAGACTGCTACTAAAATTATCTCCTAAATCGTTTATGTAGATCAAAAACAGCAGAGGGTCTCTAACAGTTCCTTGGAGAACCACAGATATTACTTCGATTTTACTCGATGACTTTCCGTAAATTAATAAGAACTGTGACCTTTCTGAAAGGAAATCAGGAAACCAGTCGCACACTGAGACGATACTCCATGCGCACGCAAGTTGATTACAAGTCTATTGGGAGCAATGGTGTCAAAAACCTCCCGGAAATCTAAAAATATGGAATGACTTTGACGTCCCATGTGGACAGCACTCGTTACTCCTTGAGAATAAGGAAGTAGTTGTCTTTCACAAGAACGAATATTTTTTGTACCAGTGTTGACTGGGTGTCAATCAATCGTTTTCTTCGAGACAGTTCATAATGTTCGAACACAGGATATGTTCCGAAATCCTATTGCAAATCGACGTTGATTACTCCTATTTCTTTTCTTGGGTACTGGGATGACTTACACAAGTTTCCAGTCTTTAGGTACGAAACTTCCGACGAGCGAGTGGTTTTACATGATTACTAAGTAAGGAGCTATTGCATCAGCATACTCTGAAAGGAACCTGACTGTTATACAGTCTGGACCGGAGGCCCTGCCTGTATTGATTTAAGCTGCTTCGCTACACCGAGGATGTCTGCTTCAAAGTTACTGATGTTGCCAGTTGTTTTTGATTCGAATTCAGGAATACGTACTTCGTCTTCGACTGCTGAAGGAATTTCGGCAAACCGTGTTTAGCAACTCTTCTCTCCCCACCCCCACATTTTCCCCTCCCCCATCCATCTCCTCTCTCTCTCTCTCAGCCCTCGATCCGCCTTTCCCGCTCCCTCCCCTCCCCCCCTCTCAGAGCCGAGCCTCCTCTCCACCTCTCCACTTCTCCCGCTCTCCCTCCTCGATCTGATTTACAAAAAACCCACCACTAGTGATGTTGTCACTAGCAACTCCTCATGTCATCCAGTTCAACACAAAATAGCAATCTTCAGATCCACACTTAATCGTATACATAAAATCCCATACAGGCCCCATGATGAACAAAAAAGCATTAACATTATGAAAGAAATTGCACGTAGAAATGTATAGAACCCGGATGTAACTGATAAACTTAACAATAAAATCAAAAAGAAACAATGCACACCTCCTAAATTAGAATCGCAAGAAGGAAAAAAAAAACACATTTGCCCGCATACCCCTTATAGGTAACATTTCATACCAAATTGCTAACCTCTTTCGGAAAACTGGTATTCAAATTTCTTTTAGCACTAACTACAAGCTACAACAGCACATCGTCCACAATAGTAAGACATATAACAAACGCCACCACAAATCAGGAAGTTACAAATTTTTATGCGACAATTGCCCATGGTTCTGTATAGGTCAAACAGCAAGGAGTTTCACTATAAGATAAATAACTATGATACATCCACCTTTGCAATGCATCTAAAAGACTATGGTCACTAAGCTACAGCTATTACAGGCAACCTACAAATACTGCACAGTGTCAACAAAGGAAAGAAAATGAATCTGCTGACAGAGCTAGAAATTTATATCCACAGCTCTAACTCACCAGACCTTATTCTCAAGGAACAAGTGGAGCTTGCAAACTAATCTTAACTCCACACATTTCATGAAATATTCGAAAACGAAAACTCATTATCCTCTAATATAATAACAAAGTAGTATGCTATGGGAATTTGATTTAGCAGTCATACAACAGTTCAAGTGTCATTATCGTAATTTGTAAAAGTCATATTGCAAAGAAAAGCTGTAACTGTCAATTTCATAATTCGTAATAGCTTTCAAAATGTCATGTGTATAACATCGTTGTACTTCCTAGATTTAAGTTCTCCAACAAAAATGTGGATCAAAAAATTTCATAATGTGCATCAAAATACTTCGCAGTCTATAATAGCTTTTTAAGTTTCTATATGTGCAACATCCTTGCACATCCTATGGCTAATTTCTTTGGCTGTAACTTGCATGTTTCTGTAAGAGCATAATCCTTACACCTGCTACCTAAAAGTTCTCTGCCCATAGCCCTTACGTTTGGATGTAAACACAGTATATTTCACGAGTGCACGTCGTAATAGTGAAATATGCAGATAAACTTTATAAAACTGAAATACGGACGCGAGAAAGATATAAGTGTGTAACTATGCGGAAAAACTGTCGCCACAGCGTCATAATAATAATGATGCTTCATCTTTATGTAAGTAGAGATATAGTTCGACAAAGGCTGCCTTGCTGCTTACAACTGTCCCAGATATTTAGTAACCAGCAAATATGTTTTTTTAATATTTATACAGTGACCTCCAGCAATATAAACATGTACATGAATGTATAAACACCTGAGGATGGGCACAAGTCCGAAACCGGTCATCTGACAAATAAATAACCTTTTACAGTGACTGGTAGAGGAAATTTTTCTACACCCTACATTCGTTGAATGCCTTAATCGATTTCTGAGGTTATTTCACGCTGTGTTGCCTGCCTATTAGCACTGACAACTCTTGGCAAACGGGTTGCTCTCGGTTGTTAAGTAAGATGTCCGCCACTACGTTGTCCGCGATGAGAGGTAATGCCTGAAAGTTGGTATTGCCAGCGCTCTCTTGACACTGTGGATCTGGGAATATCGAACTTTATAACGATTTTCCGAATGGAATGTCCCATGCATCTAATTCCAACTACCATTACGCATCCTGTCAATTCACGTCGTAAGTGGAAACATTTTCACATAAATCATGTAAGTACAGCTCCGCCAATGCACTGCGCTTTGATCCATCTTTTCCGAAGGTAAGATTTCGCTGAGCAATCGAGAGCACGTATAACCTTTTCGGACGTCAACAATAAACTAAATATTCAAAACAGCTGAAATGCAAATATATATCAGAGACATGGGTACCAACAAAATAAAGAAAATTGTAGTCGAATGTACAAAGAGCGTGAAATTCAAAAATTCGAATTACGTTACGATCACATTTCGTACATGTAGAATGATTGCTGGGAATATGCAACATGGCGAAACACTTAATGCACACACTTCAATGTAACATGCATATTATTTACTTATCTTTGACTGGTTTTTATAGTTAGAGGGACCATACTGATATTCGTGACTTTTTTTTTAAATCTATAAGAATGCCTTCATGGAGGTGACATAGTCTCACAGCAGATTTCGTTCTGGCTGATGGGATAATGAAGTACAGAAGAGATGATAGAAGAAAATGCAGAAGATACAGAATTAGGAGGAGACTGATGCGGATGCTGCAGCTATTGTTCCTGCAGTTACAAGTAGGACTACAGTAACTGGTGGTGATCTTGGTAACACAGTGTCAAGTCGACCATTGGATGAGTTTTCTGAGAAGACAGGGTAACTTGGTTGTGCTTGAAGAATTATTTCACGAAAGTCGTGAACTGATATGATACTGAAGTGACTGCAAATATGGATTTATACGTACGGTCTAAAGTTGGGTATGTATCCCAATCATTTGGAAACATCTTGCTCCTCAGGACATACATGTTGTTGTTGTGGTCTTCAGGAGACTGGTTTGATGCAGCTCTCCATGCTACTCTATCCTGTGCAAGCTTCTTCATCTCCCAGCACCTACTGCAACTTACATCCTTCTGAATCTGCGTAGTGTATTCGTCTCCCTCTACGATTTTTACCGTCCACGCTGCCCTCCAATACTAAATTGGTGATCCCTTGATGCCTAAGAACATGTCCTACCAACCGATCCCTTCTTCTAGTCAAGTTGTGCCACAAACGTCTCTTCTCGTCAATCCTATTCAATACCTCCTCATTAGTTATATGATCTCCAGCATTCTTCTGTAGCACCACATTTCGAAAGCTTCTATCCTCTTCTTGTCCAAACTAGGTATCGTCCACGTTTCATTTCCATACATGTCTACACTCCATACAAATACTTTCAGAAACGACTTCCTGACACTTCAAAATGGTTCAAATGGCTCTGAGCACTATGGGACTCAACTGCTGTGGCCATAAGTCCCCTAGAACTTATACCTACTTAAACCTAACTAACCTAAGGACTTCACACACATCCATGCCCGAGGCAGGATTCGAACCTGCGACCGTAGCGGTCGCACGGTTCCGGACTGCGCGCCTAGAACCGCGAGACCACCGCGGCCGGCTCCTGAAACTTAAATCTATACTTGATGTTAACAAATTTCTCTTCTTCAGAAACGCTTTCCTTGTCATTGCCAGTCTACATTTTATATCCTCTCTACTTCGACCATCATCAGCTATTTTGCTCCAGAAATAGCAGAACTCCTTTACTACTTTAAGTGTCTCATTTCCTAATCTAATTCCCTCAGCATCACCCAAATTAATTCAACTACATTCCATTATCCTCATTTTGCTTTTGTTGATGTTCATCTTATATCCTCCTTTCAAGACACTATCCATTCCTTTCAACTGCTCTTCTAAGTCCTTTGCTGTCTCTGACAGAATTACAATGTCATCGGCCAACCTCAAAGTTTTTATTTCTTCTCCATGGATTTTAATACCTACTCTGAATTTTTCTTTTGTTTCCTTCAGTGCTTGCTCAATATACAGATTGAATAGCATCGGGGAGAGGCTACATGCCTGTCTCACTCCCTTCCCAACCACTGCTTCCCTTTGATGTCCCTCAACTCTTATAACTGCCATCTGGTTTCTGTACAAATTGTAAATAGCCTTTCGCTCCCTGTATTTTACCCCTGCCACCTTCAGAATTTGAATGAGAATATTCCAGTCAACATTGTCAAAAGCTTTCTCTAAGTCTACAATTGCTAGAAACGTACGTTTACCTTTCCTTAATGTAGCTTCTAAAATAAGTTGTAGGGTCAGTATTCCCTCACGTGTTTTTTATAGGTCTACGGGATCCAAACTGATCTTCCCCGAGGTCGGCTTCTACCAGTTTTTTCCATTCGTCTGTAAAGAATTGGCGTGAGGATTTTGCATCCGTGACTTATTAAACTGATAGTTCGGTAATTTTCACATCTGTCATCACCTGCTTTCTTTGGGATTGGAATTATTGTATTCTTCTTGAAGTCTGAGGGAATTTCGCCTGTCTCATACATCTTGCTCACCAGATGGTAGAGTTGTGTCAGGAGTGGCTCTCCCAAGGCTGTCAGTAGTTCTAATGGAATGTTGTCTACTCCCTGGGCCTTGTTTCGCCTCAGGTCTTTCAGTGCTCTGTCAAACTCTTCACGCAGTATCGTATCTCCCATTTCATCTTCATCTATGTCCTCTTCCATTTCCATAATATTGTCCTCAAGTACATCACCCTTGTATAGATCCTCTATATACTCCATCCACCTTTCTGCTTTCCTTTCTTTGTTTAGAACTGGGTTTCCATCTGAGGTCTTGATATTCATACAAGTGGTTCTCTTTAATTTTCCTTTAGGCAGTATCTATCTTACCCCTAGTGAGATAAGCCTCTACATCCTTACATTTGTCCTCTAGCCATCCCTGCTTAGCCATTTTGCACTTCCTGTCGATCTCATTTTTTATACTTTGTATTCCTTTTTACCTGCTTCATTTACTCCTTTTTTTATATTTTCTCCTTTCATCAACTAAATTCATTATTTCTTCTGTTACCCAAGGATTTCTACGAGCCCTCGTCTTTTTACCTGTTTGATCCTCAGCTGCCTTTTCTACTTCATCTCTGAAAGCTACCCATTCTTCTACTGCATTTATTTCCCCCATTCGTGTCAATTGTTTCCTTATGGTCTCCCTGAAACTCTGTACAACCTCTGGTTTAGTCGGCCTATCCAGGTCCCATCTCCTTAAATTACCGCCTTTTTGCAGTTTCTTCAGTTTTAATTTACAGTTCATAACCAAGAATGCTACAGAATAATGCTGAAGATAAGGTGGGTAGATCACGTAACTAATGAGGAGGTATTGAATAGGATTGGGGAGAAGAGAAGTTTGTGGCACAACTTGACTAGAAGAAGGGATCGGTTGGTAGGACATGTTTTGAGGCATCAAGGGATCACAAGTTTAGCATTGGAGGGCAGCGTGGAGGGTAAAAATCGTAGAGGGAGACCAAGAGATCAATACACTAAGCAGATTCAGAAGGATGTAAGTTGCAGTAGGTACTGGGAGATGAAGAAGCTTGCTCAGGATAGAGTAGCATGGAGAGCTGCATCAAACCAGTCTCAGGACTGAAGACCACAACAACAACCAATAGATTGTGGAAATGTCTTACAATTTAAAACCTGGTTCCTAAATCTCTGTCTTACCATTATATAATCTATCTGAAACCTGTCAGTATCTCCAGGCTTCTTCCACGTATACAACCTTCTTTTATGATTTTTGAACCAAGTGTTTGCTATGATTAAGTTATGCTCTGTGCAAAATTCTACAAGGCGGCTTCCTCTTTCATTCCTCAGCCCCAATC
Source organism: Schistocerca nitens (assembly GCF_023898315.1). NCBI lineage: Eukaryota > Metazoa > Arthropoda > Insecta > Orthoptera > Acrididae > Schistocerca > Schistocerca nitens. The sequence goes on from NC_064614.1 coordinate 553,289,231, forward strand.
CATAGTCACCTACTACGTTTCCTTCTCTCCCTTTTCCTACTACCGAATTCCATTCACCCATGACTATTAAATTTTCATCTCCCTTCACTACCTGAATAATTTCTTTTATTTCCTCATACATTTCTTCAATTCCTCCGTCATCTGCCGAGCTGGTTGGCATATAAACTTGTACTACTGTAGTAGGCGTGGGCTTCATGTCTATCTTGGCCACAATAATGCGTTCACTATGCTGTTTGTAGTAGCTTACCCGCACTCCTATTTTTTTATTCATTATTAAACCGACTCCTGCATTACCCCTGTTTGATTTTGTATTTATAACCCTGTATTCGCCTGACCAAAAGTCTTGTTCCTCCTGCCACCGAACTTCACTAATTCCTACTGTATCTAACTTTAATCTATCCATTTCCCTTTTTAATTTTCTAACCTACCTGCTCGATTAAGGGATCTGACATTCCACACTCAGATCCGTAGAACGCCAGTTTTCTTTCTCCTGATAACGACGTCCTCCTGAGTAGTCCCCGCCCGGAGATCCGAATGGGGGACTATTTTACCTCCGGAATATTTTACCCAAGAGGACGCCATCATCATTAAACCATACAGTAAAGCTGCATGCCCTCGGGAAAAATTACGGCTGTAGTTTCCCCTTGCTTTCAGCCGTTCGCAGTACCAGCACAGCAAAGCCGTTTTGGCTAGTGTTACAAGGCCAGATCAGTCAATCATCCAGACTGTTGCCCCTGCAACTACTGAAAAGGCTGCTGCCCCTCTTCAGGAAGCACACGTTTGTCTGGCCTCTCAACAGATACCCCTCCGTTGTGGTTGCACCTACGGTACGGTTATCTGTATCGCTGAGGCACGCAAGCCTCCCCACCAACGGCAAGGTCCATGGTTCTTGGGGGGGGGAGGACATATATATGTTTGCTAATAGTTGACACTGTTAATTTTCTGCGGGTTTTTAAAACTTTTTCAGTGCAAATTCTGTGCTCCTGATTCACTGGTATCATTATTTACTATCCAATAGCTCATAATGAAAATAATAATAAATTGCTCAGTTTTACTGATTACTATTACCAGAGTTTACATACTGACATGTATTTGATTGTTGCGCTCGATAAAGCACTTCGCCGCTTAAAATGTTAACCTTCTAACGTTGAAACTACACGTGAGTAGTGAGCACTAGACGGAAAAAGACTGCCTTCCAATCTCCTTCGCAAATTCAGTATTGTAAATGAACTCAAGCCAGTTGCTATGTAGTGCTAGAGATGCTTTTCACTGGGGAGCATATATTAAGCTGTAACCTATGATTTGCGTAACAGTCATTTGTGGTCTTTCAAAATTCAGATGGTATTGTATTTACAAACCTTGAGACATTTTAATTATTACGTACGTAGTTTAATCGACTCCATGCTAGTATAAATTGTTGTTTTGGATTTGTAATAAAATGAAACACCTGCAGTCGTCCTTATGATCTCGTTTACTGTGTAGCTATCAGTTTGATTGCTTCAACGCGCCATCGTGCGACCTTAATTGATGCTGATCGGTTATCACGATCCAAATATACGCTGCATCAGTGACCAGCATAAATGGTTTACGCAGACTGTCTGTAACTGTGATGTCAGCTCTCCAACTATCAACTGCAGTTCGACTTTCTCTAGCATGAAAACTATTTAGGTTTTAGTGAGATCGTTAGTCGGAATTCTATTTTACAGTTGACTCAATGCCACTGGGCATCCTCTTCTTACTCTAATCGATTTTTTAAAACTTTAGTGAACGAGACTTTAGCTTCGCAAATCAGTGATAAAACTTTTTTGGGGTTATTTAGCATATTTATCAAATTGTCAACATAGACACTGGACCGCAATATTCCTCTGCGTTCCTCACAACTCGGCCACACTTGTCAATTTATCTATTGGAATTCTACATTTTCAATGGTATGAGTAGTTAATAATGGCTTCAGCTGGAACAATGTTAACATAGCGAAAATCTGCGTATGCACTGGAGACAGCGAGCTGTTTCTTATCGCCCTTAGAAAGTAGAAATACTGCTTGGTTAGAATTGACCTTTCATAACATTATTTTGAACGCTTGTAATCATGATAATAGACTTATGATTGCCAATTCCCCTCCTCTTTATTAGCTAATTGAAACTTTTTTGTATGTTTTTCACCAGGGATCTAAGACCTGAGTCACACCTCTTTCACTGCACAAAGTAGCAGAATGCACATAAGTAGCAGAATGAGTGTTGTATAATACTACACGAATTCCTGGAACCTGTTGTGATCACGTGAGTCTCACAATCTCTGTCTGTTATATAGAAATCCCCCTATTACCATAGCATGAAGAGGAAATCTATGCTTTCAGTCTATTTATGTTTGTATACGTATTTTCGTCGCTTCAAACGACATAGTCACGAAAGCATAATTTACGAATTCTAAATAAAAGTAATCTAAAATATACTTTGAAAGAACTGTTTTGTGTAAATTATCTTCAAATGACGCATACTGCTTAGACACATGGAAAATGGAAGTGTTTTCATAAATATGAACAACTTGTACATCCACTACCGTAAATCGTAGTCTGACAGAACTTTATTAGTTAATCGAATCACACTCATATAGTGACGTGTACTATATCCTGGATTTTGTATTACTGGTGGGTAAACATGTACGTAAAAAGTGACGATATAACGGAGTTTCCATGCGTGACTTTCATTTGTTAGTCAGATATGTAATTGAGAAACATTTATTGAACCTGGTCAATGCATCAGGTGAGGATAATTTTTTTTTTTTTTTGCGGACTTCTTTAGCCAACGAACACTTGTCTCTTCAGGGTCCATGCATGCATGTGTATAACCTGCACTGCAGCACTCGGAACACCATAAGTTTGATTATAAGCACGCGGTATACATCAAATTTGGTTGAAATTGCTCCAGGCGTCTGTGTTATGCTTTTATGCCATCCCTTTTCGCCATAATCCTCAGTCGCAGAGGTGTTAGGAATCTTACTCCCACAGCTATTTTTGCGCAGGTTGCAAGTGATACATGGGCCGAGTACGGTATGAATTCTTTCAGACTTTACAGAGATGGGGTCACTTTTCACTGTGTTTGCCACTCCTACCCCCCTTCCCCCCCCCCCCCCCCCCCAAACACACAAACACCTGCCTGTGAAACATCACCAGAGCTGTCGCCAACGAGCCTTGCGACCTGAAGACCTTTACAATGGAATCTAATGTTGTCTTCATCGAATATGTTTATATGCCATGGCCTCTCATCTCTACACCCTCGACTAGATGTTGTAAGTAGGGGTATATTATGCACACAATTTTTTTTACAAATGCACTCAAATAAATAAAAAAGAGGAGAGAGAGAATAGAACACTATGAACGACTAGAGATTGGACGTTCATATTCACAGGACGTATACACTAACACTGGTATGTTCTGCAGAAATGATTAGCATTTGAACAATGTTGGCCCGCGGATTCAACATTGATATCGCGGCTCATCACCACCCACCGGTAAAAGGTGTGCTTGCGGCTCTTGTTGTCACTATGAACCGAAGATAATGGATCAGTGTGGCTTGACCAGATGCGTAGGATGCCATGCAGATGTGAAAGCGAACCGTACCATCAAATCAGTGTCAGCCGTGGCGGTTCGTTTCACCTTTCCACTAGCGATAGCTTCTAGCTGGCCTCTCAACAGTCGACGCGTATTCCCTTTGCGATTATCGCTGCCCCGGCTAGGCTTCAAAAGCCGCTGCCGCTGGAGCGGCGTCGAGGAATCCTTGGGGCAGCGTAGTGCAGGCAGTTTAAGTGTAGTATTCGCGCAGTGTGGAGCTGGGGCCAGCGGCAGCGCTTGGAGCACCGGACACGCGGTGCGGAACGGCACGACTTCTTCCCAGGGTCGTCGTTCCCTCTTCTTCGCCAGGACTGGCTAGACGGGAAAGGTTCTGTTTGCCTTTGCCGTGCGTATCTGGTTGTTCAGCTGTGTGAATTGATTTCCCGCTCGGAAAGCTGTTTGAGGAGATGTTTCGAGTTTATATTCATTGGGACGTCATGCACACCTTTGTTATTTGACTCTATGTGATTCTAGGACCAATTTATTGCCCTGTCTGGTCTGTGTGTTTATGAAGTGACTTGTGTTAATCTGCTGGCCAGGCTTCACTCTAAAAATTTGCCAAGATGTTGATCCCAGCTTTCACGTATGATTGTATCACGGGATTATGAATTATTTAGTTTTTAGAAAATTTGCGTCTGTTTTTAAATTGCTTTATGCGAGAGAGATCTGTTAACATCGAGTATACATTTAAGTGTCAGGAAGTCGTTTCTGAAAGTATTTGTATGGAGTGTAGCCATGTATGGAAATGAAACGTGGACGATAAATAGTTTAGACAAGAAGAGAATAGAAGCTTTCGAAATGTGGTGCTACAGAAGAATGCTAGAGATTGGATGGGTAGATCAATTAACTAATGAGGAGTTATTGAATAGAATTGGAGAGAAGAGAAATTTGTGGCACAACTTGACTAGAAGAAGGGATCGGTTGGTAGGGCATATGCTGAGGCATCAAAGGATCACCAATTTAGTATTGGAGGGCAGCGTGGAGGGTAAAAATTGTAGAGGGAGACCAAGAGATTTATACACTATGCAGATTCAGAAGGATGTAGGTTGTAGTAAGTACTGGGAGATGAAGAAGCTTGCACAGGATGGAGTAGCATGGAGAACTGCATCAAACCAGTCGCAGGACTGAAGACCACATCAACAACATGCCAGAGAGGAAACGGTTTCTGAATTTTTAATGTTCTTTTTCACTACTTTTCAGAAGCTGGTGTGCTCCCTGCTATTACTATTATCCAGTCCTTTAAGTTTTTTTTATTATGACATGCAGATAATGATAAGGCTTTCGTGAGTTGTTACTTATACATCTTCCTTTAAGATAGTACAGCTTCCTTTGAGTAGTTCTCTTTTACACCTCACATTTTTAACGAGGTTTATTTCCTAGGCCATATGACCTCATTAGAAAGGTACTACATGTGCAATACTGTTTAAACAATAGCTTTCAGTTGTTCTGCATTTCAGTGAGACAATTATGTTTGGTGTTTGTTGATAGCATCAACTACTAAGTTGTTTGGAGAGCGTTCCGTGGCGGCGGGTTTTTGCCACATGGGCGGTTTGTTTGCGGCCGTGTGGACCGCTCTCGAACATTTACTAGCATGCTTGCTAATTGTTTGCAGGCACGTGTCCTGACTGTTCAGGTTCACGTGTCCTGACTGTCCTGACCTTATGTTACCTGATTTTCACTATAAATGAAATCTAGCTGACAGTTAAAACACTTTCGTCTGATTAACTGGCTTCACACAACGAACTTTCCCTTTAATGTTATTGATCTGTTTAATACATATTGTAACTTTCTTCTGAAACTTATTTTAAGGTATTTGGTGTAAGCCCTCTTGGTAGGGTGCAAAGGTGAAACGTTATGTCATGTTAACTTATTATGTGTCTTTTTGGGATCTGTCTAATGTTTTTGAGCTCGTTTGCAGAAATTTATATAGAACTCAGTTGTAATTATTTTTATTCCCCGGTTTATTTGATTTTTTAAAATGAAAACTTTTTAAAGAACAATGTTATTAAAGTCTTCTCTCCCTGCACCTTTTTTTGGCCGTTATTATTGTAGTTGAGAGACTGTTGTTCACCATTTTGACCACTTTCAAGTTTGTAAATTTCACATGGCAAATTAACCTGGAATTTTCCTACATGTTTTTCTTAAAGGAGACCTGTTGTTACTTTGAAAAGTAGATGTTTGTTGTCAAACAGATATGATATTAGTTAAAGGGGCCTAGTCATTCCATGTCATTTTCCTGATCCTGGTCACGTGACGCATCCATCCAGGAAATTTCTGCTTGTGTGGGACGAAGTACTCGGGCAGTGCAACAGGTGTGTGCAGAATGTTTTGTGGAAGGCCGCTGAACATGACGAGACGTGTCTCCCTCCCCCCTCCCCCCACCCACCACTACCACCACCACCCAGATCGACACCTCATCTGAATGGCGTTGCAGGACAAATTTCCGTCCTCCTAGGCTCTGGGGAAGTTAAAATAAAATTAATCCTCTCCTCCTCAGCTCTGCTACAACAGTGGAACAATGTAACACATCGTACATTATCAGGGATGACAGTCCATCGCCGTCTATTACGGCTTGGATTACGTGCGCGGCGTCCACTTTCCCGCCTAACTTTGAAGATTGTGCAGAAACATGTTAGACGGCTATGGCTTATGGAAGGATGTCACTAGTGATAGAAATGGCACGAGATAGTGTTTTCGGACAAAGCCAGGTTCTTTTTGTTTGAAAATGATGGCCGCATTCTGGTTCGCCGCAGGTAGGGGCAGTGGCATCACAGTGACTGCATTCACACAAGACATACAGCGGCATCTCAAGGGCTTATGGTGCGGGGTGTGTGGGGTGCTCTTGGGTACAACCATAAATCACAGTTAGTGCATATCCAGGGCACTGTGATCAGTGACCTACATGAATGACATCTTGCGATCCGTAGCCATTTTTCAGCAATATAGTGCACGACCACCTGTTGATGCACAAACATGTGCCTTCTTAGTGTCCCAGGATGTCAGCATTTTGCAGTTGCTACCAGATCACACTTGTCGCCAATCGAAAATGTATGGGATATTATGAAACGACGGATGCAGCGCTGTGGGCCAGTGCCAACAACCACAGATGACTTTGGAAACAGATGAATGCAGCATGGATGGCTATATCACAGGTCTCCATTCGCGCCTTATACGCGTCTATGCCATCACGCTTGGAAGAACTTACGAGACGCTGTGCCTACTAGGCAGTAGGGCATATGCTAAACCGAGGTGACTGAAATGCTAATTGTTTCTGAAGAACATACTAATGCACATGTCCCATAAATATGAACGTCCTATCTCTAGTCTTTTAAGGTGTTCTGTATTTCTGAGCATGAGTGTATTACAGATAACGAGTGATGTATATAAAAAGTTTATATGTATACATTTCTGAGTTATGCTTCCACATCACTCAATTTTCTTTCCCAACCCGACATCTGACCCGAGGCAACTCCCTCCGAGTCGTTTTACGCAAAAAGAGGATAATCTTTGATGGGTTGGCGAACGGGGAAGCTAGACGGCGATCGGCCGAAGCGAGGTGAGCTGGGTCGTGGAGGGAAAGGTGGTCAGCAGCCGCCCTAGTGGAATCAAGCCAGCACAAAGCGGATCGGGAAGGCGCGTGCTTGGCCATGCAGTGTGGCGCTTGCAGCCATGTTTCGCGGGAGATTGGCAATGGATTTCAATGCTCTCTGCTGTTATCTTACTGTTGTGGATTTTTCTTACCTTACCTACGAGTGTCTAACTTTCTTAACGACTTTCCCCATGGTTGTTTTTGGGTGACTTGAAGGTTAAGATTTCCACTATTTGGAAACCGAAGGATTATTTTACGCTTTGTGGTCGCTTCTGAGTGAATGGCTACTTGCTGGTTGTGTGACAAAGTGACCTGTGTGTTGTCATGAGGGGCTTGCACTTTTGATTTATAAATATGTATTTGATGTGTTACTGCTTATTAAGGCTCGTATATGAGCTAGCTAGAGTGACTTTTTAAAGGACTTTAGCTTTACATAATGAACAGTTCCTTGTCATACGAAACGTAAATACCATGTCCTGGCCCGCCTAATGTTGCATTTTAGTGTGTTTTAGTAATGTGTATCAAAAATGGTTCATATGGCTCTGAGCACTATGGGACTCAACATCTTAGGTCATAAGTCCCCTAGAACTTAGAACTACTTAAACATAACCAACCTAAGGACATCACACACACCCATGCCCGAGGCAGGATTCGAACCTGCGACCGTAGCAGTCCCGCGGTTCCGGACTGCAGCGCCAGAACCGCTCGGCCACCGCGGCCGGCTACTGTGTATCGAGCTCCGGTAAGACTAGTGCGTGCTGTGTCACCATGCAGTTGTGTTGATTGATGTCGTGGGCGTCTTAGCTTGCCTATGCATGCTGGCGGCGGCGGTGAAAATTGTAAGCTAGAGGCACATTTGGTACTTCTTCGAGTATTTAAACTTTACTGAATATCAGTGTGTGCCATACATGCTCTCAGGGCTCTGAGATGTTTGTAGTTTTGAGGTTTTATGAAGTTGCTTTAAATTACTAATTACTAAAAAAGGTGCTTATTTGAAATTGCCATTCATCGTTTGCTGTGCCGTTAGGGCGAAAAATATTTTAAGAGATATTGTTGTTTTGTGTTGTTTAGTCTATACTTGACACTTAACTCCCTTAATTGGAAATGCACTTTTACTTATGCCGATTTGTTTGGCATTCTTGTTAGCACGGCCGTAAGCATTATGCACTAAACTTTGTTTAAGCGTCAGTATAGATAGGAAGTAGCTGTGAAATCATGCGGGTTATTTGAGCAATTATTCGTAATCAAAGTTTGTACATTGATTATTGTGTGCCTCATGTGGTACGTGATATCTGTACTTCAACCAATAAGTCTGTCTGTACTTCAAGTGTGCATGCCATAATTGTTGTTCGATGAGTTGGTAAAATTTGTACGGCCTGACCGGGCCTTGTAGACGATAAAGCAAGCACGACTGCCGGTCAGGGTGATCGGTTTGTTACGCGGGCGCCTTGATATCTGGACAGACAACCCACACATTGGAAGTTTCAGCTAATGTGGTTAACGGCGCAAGGAGTCTCCATGTTATAAGTAAAGCCTAATGGTTCTAAGCTGCGGCCTCTACGGAGAAGTTAAGTTTCTTTAAATCTTGGTTAACTGTCTGATCTGTGTGTTCATCTTAGTTGTATTTTCTTTTCCTTTAAACGAGCCTTTGAAAGCAATGGGAGATTTGCAATGGTGGCAAAAAATGTATGTCTGGTAATCTCATGTGACTAATGTTGTTTTATTTTGTATTTTACAGAAAAAGAAAACGTAAGTGAGCCTCACTCACAATTTCACAGCTGTGATTTTCTGTTGTTAACGGCAGAAACAAATTTCAAATTATTAGCTTAATTCCAAGGTGCAACAAAATTCATGCTTCTGTCTGTAGCTCAAAGGAGAGTGTGTACTTGGAATGTTTAGGTGTTTTTAAAATTTTCCTCATTACTAAGTTTGGCCCAGATATTTGAATTATTTCAATTCTGTAATATGTCATATTTATTTCCGCAGTCAGTTTGTTGGCGTAATAAAGTTGTGTTTGTAATTTTGATAAAATGGTGAATATTGTTGAAAAGAAAAACCATAGAGTAGAGTCCTTTCATTTGGATCCTTTTCTCTTACTCCTTTCGGCGTGAGATTCCAGTATCAACACCTTTGGAAGGTAGTTTCTTACTCACCTAATGCTTCTTTCAAGATACGAAATCATGTATGTACCAAGTTTGGTTGAAATCGATTCATTCGCTTAGCATGAATTGTGAAACACATACATTTTTATAATTATCTATATATCGATATATGTGCTTATCGCTTTGCCGTGACCTTTTTAACATCAGCGTACTCAAACAGTGTTACTATACAAGTAGTAAGTCATGTACCAAACAAATTCAGTAGAAATTGCTCCAAGTGTTCCTGAGTTATGCTTCAGTGTCACCCCGGTTTCATTCCCGCACCTATGGGATGTAGGTGGTCCCACAGAGCTTCTTTCCAGATAGTAAATAACCAGTAAACTCCTGACTCTTTAAAGAATCGAAATACTCTGTATAAAACGGCTTCAAATTTTCTGATTACTTTACGAATGTATGAAAGTGTTAAATATTTGACGTAAAGCATGTAAGCGAGGATAAGTTTAAAAAACATTTTAAATTATGTTAAAGGTTTCTTGGAAGTCGCTAAGCACTCTCATTTTCAGACACTGAATGAATAAAGTCTTGCTAAACGTTCACCTCCACCCCCACAATGCTCGTTTCCTGATAGCATGTGATATGCGTACCAAGTTTTGTTTAAATTATTCTTTAGTTTTGGGAAGATGTTGAAGACACTTAGATGCGATACATATATACAGATGCATCACCAAGGAATTATACAAATTGCTCACAGATTGATATTCACACAGGGTAAAGTGCAAAACTGTATACTCCGGCGGCCGAAAGATGAATTTGTGACGCTGCTGAGCAATTTCACCGTACATCTGGCAAGGATAATAAGATAATGAACAGGGAACGTGTCGATGCCAGAGAGTAAAGTCTTTGCGAATTTCATTCAGTGTACTGAGTTGGGGAGTAGTTATGCCTTGCAGATAGGCGGGTGAACAATATACGGAGACGTCAGCATTTCAGATAAGAATTGATGCGTAGTTGGGCTTAAAGAAGCCGGTTGCAGTAACCGACCAATCGCTTGGCATTGCACTGGGAATTATGCCACTGTTCGACGACGTCTGCAGGAATGGATGAACCGCGGCCGAACACAGCGTCAAATAGGGCGCGGTCGACCTAGAGAGACGGTAGAACGTGAGGATCGAACAACCGCCAGAGAGACACTCAGACCCATGGATCCATCATTATCATCCATTAGACGTGCAACTGAAACGCCCTGCTTAACCCGCAGGGCAGGACAGATAGAATAAATTGTAGAAAGGGGCCAAAATAAGGTTCTGTCAGTTACACTCGAACATACAACTTTATTACTTGATCAAACATTACAAGAACCATAAATTTTTTTTAAACACACAGCTTTAACCTTTGGAACTTAATTACCGACTGAAAACCACTTTAATTTAAAAACGGCTGAACGCCAATAACTTAAAACGGAAGAAATTTAAAAGGTAAGCCTTACCTTAAAACAGTTCTTTAGTTAGGCTGAAGTAAACAATCGGCTGAAGGCTAAAACATAATTCTTTTTAAATACCCAATTCTTTACGTGAAACAGTTCTTTAATTTAGGCTGAAGGCCTTAAGAACAAGCAACTGAAAGTCAAACCGGCTGAAGGCCGAAGACTTAAAAATTCAAAAATTTTTTAAAATGCCAAAGGGCTTACGTTAAATAGTACTTTAAACTAGGCTGAAGGCCTTAAGAGTAAAACAACTGTAATTTAAAACACAAAACCGGCTAGGAACCATACAAGTACCTACAACAAGAACAAATTGTAAAAAATAAGACAGTACACGTAGCGGAGCCCAGATGTTCGAGCGTCGGCCTGTAATTCAAACACTAACGCTCGCTTAGGTGAGAAGGCAGTCGGGCCAACCATTCACGATACGACGACAACCCAACCGACCGACACTCAGCGGTCCGACCGACAAGATAACTTCCACTTTAGCCTACCAGGGCACAACACGGAGTTCAAAGGAACAACACAGAAGATATTGGCGTCCACAACCAATCATACACGGAGCTGTCAAACTACACACCGTGCTGGACAGCAACAACACGATGAGGAAACTACACTGCCTGAAATTTACGTCAACGACCAGGGCAGTTAACCGGAACGTTAACGGTCACGAGGCAGAAGATTCCGCTGGTGCACTTCAATTCAAATGACCAAATACACTGAAACTCCATCGGAGGGTGGCTAGAATTTTCCAACTTGCAAACCACGTTGTTGCTCGCGGGAATATCCCAACAGCCCACAACGAACTCCAAACGACACAATGTGAAGAATCTTGACTTGCTGGTAGGTTAAATGAAAACTCAACTTTCGTGTCCAGGTTCGGTGAGCCACGGACCTCGTAGCAATGGGAACAGCGCCACACACTCCGACACCGCGTAGAGACCGCCAGCGGGCCCCGGCCGAACTACGCCCCGTCGAGAGTTCCTCACTGCTCCGCGCCAACCGACTGACTCCTCAGAGCCAGTACGCCGACAACATTTAAAATAACTTGTCAGTAAAAATCATTCAAACTAAACACAGCTTCACGAACACTTGCACGAAGAACTAGACAATGCTAACGGCAGTGACTGCTATGCATCACGAGTCGGCACACACAGCCAACCCGTAAGCGATCGCCGGCCAAATGCATGTCGTCCGGCAAGACGACCGACCGACGACCGACCAAAGTCGTCCCCACTTCAATCATGTGTGTCGGCAACCGTCGGGCGAGTCATGGCAGTCGGGACCTCACTGCTGCCGCACCCCGAATGAACTTGTGCCGCGTGCCAACTCAAACACTGCCAGGTCCCAACTAACTGCTGGCAAGTTCCAACTGACTGGTCGACACACGACGACCGGCAAGTAATAGCAGTCCAGCAAAGATAATACAGCAGGGCTTATATCGATAAGTGCTGCTGCTGCCGCTCACGGGCAGGCAAAGCAGCAACTCAGTGACAAGTAATTGAAAGTAACGTAACGAGGTGGCAGTACGACAAAAACAGGTTGTTAAATAAGAGATGGCATGAACACGAGCCACTCACGGCTGACAACTGGTCCTTCAGTGACGAAGATCGTTAATAGGCGCCTCACAGAAAGGGGGCTGAGCTCACAGCACCCCTTGCACCAACTACCATTGTTCTCCATACACCAACAAGCCCGTTTGCAGTGGTGTCGGCCTGCAATCTCATTTACTGAAGTATAATTGTCTTTAGTGATGAATACCACTTCGAATTGAACTCTGATGATCTGCGAAAATGTGTCTGGTTCCAAAAGGCACAGCGGTGGAATACCATCCTGATTGTCTCCTACCATACAGCCTGACAACAAGGAGTGACGGTCTGGTGTGCCATTTTATTTCATAGTAGGACCCATTTGGCTATAGCACAATAGTACGTCGACGATATTCTTCTCCCCATTTCGTTTTCCTTCCAGGCTTAGATTTGAGCACCATGATGCCCGCTCGCTCACGGCAAGAGTTTCTGATGCTTATCTTCGTGTTTACCAAAGCCTGCTTTGCCCAGCAAGGTAACCGGATCGCTCCCAAATTGAGAACGTTTTAGGACCCTCCAATCAGCCCGCGATTATGACCATCCATCGGACGAGTTGGTCAGAATTTAGCATGATAGCCTCGGGAGGTCATTGAACAACTCTATCAATCAGTGGCAAACCGAGTAACCGCTTGCATAAGGGCCAGAGGTAGACCAACATCTTATTGATTTGCTCAATTTCTGAAGCTCTTTCTCTTGAGTAAATCACCTAATTTATCTGAAAGTATACTCCTTTTATAATTAAATGTTTCCCTGAGACGTGTAAGTCTCTTCATTATCTTGATGGAAACAGAAAAAAAGAATCAAAGTTCGTGTTGCTGCCGGGATTCGAACCCGAGTCTTCTTGCTTGCTACATAGATATGCTAACCATTAGACCATCGCAGTAGAATGATTAACATTGCTGCACGAACTACCCAAGTTGAGTGCCGTCCCCAACACAAACTTCAATTCATATCCTATGCTTATTTACCCTTACATTGTCACTACCGCCAGGGCTCTCAGACATTGGAATATCACCCCAACGTTGGACGTAATGGGAAAGTCCTGTACCATAGAAGTCCCGCTGGGGTGCTATTCCAATGTCGGAGAGCCCTGGCAGCAGTGACAATGTAAGGGAAAGTAAGCAGAGGATATGAATTGAAGTTTGTGTTGGGGAGGGCACTCAAGTTGGGTTGTTCGTGCAGCGATATTGACCATTGTACTGTGGTGGTGTAACGGTTAGCATTTTTGCCTAGTAAACAAGAAAACCTGGTTCGATTCCCGGCCGCAGCACAAATTTTGATTCATTTCTTCTGCTTCGATCATTATCGTTATACCCGTTTGTTTGACTGTACATGTGCACTACATCTACCGATCTCCGTCCCATTCGGATAGTTCATTCGAGGTGCGCCGTTCTTTTTGTCTTAGAGACTATGGTGGACATAAATGCGGAAACACTAAAAAACACAACATATTAGCAGATCAAATACGGCGTAGGAAAGAATTTGGCATTCGAAACAGCTCACAGTCGTCTCGGAATGCATAAACTGATGTTCTGTACGTTCTTATTTTTTACGGCAAGGTAGTGGCAGGTTCACATAACTATGATGGAGATGGATAGCCACCACGCACTATTGTCTTCAAACTGCACCAAGAAGGCTCAATAATATTGAGATCTGGTGACGATGATAGCCAGGAGATATGTGACAATCCATTTTCGTGTTCACAAAACAGGTGCTGGGCGATACGAACTGTGTAAGTAGGAGACCTGTCGTCTTGGAATACAGTGTCACAACTGGGGAACGAAGATTGTATCGTGAGTTGGACGTGGTCAGTCGAAATGGCAGTAGTGCGATTTTCCAGAGTACTCATGGGGCGCATAGAATACCACGATGTTGTTGTTGTTGTTGTTGTCTTCAGTCCTGAGACTAGTTTGATGCAGTTCTCCATGCTACTCTATCCTGTGCAAGCTTCTTGATCTCCCAGTACCTACTGCAACCTACATCCTTCTGAATCTGCTTAGTGTATTCATCTCTTGGTCTCCCTCTACGATTTTTACCCTCCACGCTGCCCTCCAATGCTAAATTTGTGATCCCTTGATGCCTCAGAACATGTCCTACCAACCAGTCCCTTCTTCTAGTCAAGTTGTGCCACAACCTTCTCCCCAATCCTATTCAATACCTCCTCATTAGTTAAGTGATCCACCCATGTAATCTTCAGCATTCTTCTGTAGCACCACATTTCGAAAGCTTCTATTCTCTTTTCGTCCAAACTATTTATCGTCCATGTTTCACTTCCATACATGGCTATACTGCATACATATACTTTCAGAAAATACTTCCTGACAAATCCGTACTCGATGTTAAAAAATTTCTCTTCTTCAGAAACGCTTTCCTTGCCATTGCCATTGCCAGCCACGATATGGCTGCCAAATCATCACCGAAACCCGCCATGTTTCTCTCTTTGGATGTAAGCTCGCCCAGAAATTGTAAATAAGGTACAACAAAACTCATCCGACCAAAGTTCTTTCTTCAATTGCGGCATTGTCCCACGTTTTGTGGCCTCTGCACCACATTTTCCGCCCAGGGGCATTTGCATCACTAATCAGTGGTTTTGGAATTCCAAGTAGCCCTGTAATTTTCTGATTATGAGGGTCTCTTCGTGTTTGGGTGCTGACGAGTGCGGGATTCAGTTCTGCAGTGACTTTTGCAAATGTCGTCGTATTATTCGTCCTATTATTTTTAGTCGCAATTCTATCCAATGTCCGTCTGTCACTATCACACAAGACACGCTTTCGTGCACGTTGTTACTTAGAGGATGATGTTTTGCCACTTTCACTGTATGCGGTATAAATTTTAGATATGATGCGTCTTGAAATACGAAACATGTCAGCTCGCTTGGTTATGGAAGCACCGAACATACGAACGCCAACAATCAGCCCATGTTGGAATTTTCTTAGCTGCAACATAGTGCACTCACAACTACTCAGAAAGCTGTTCTTTCTACCACTGACACTTTCAACGTATTGAGGACATTGCACAGATTCCTTTCGTGATGAAATACAACAGCACAACTTGCAGACTTGGCTACCATCTGCTTTTATGTTGAAACATGCGTTCCTCGCAATGTTTTCATATTTCTGTCCAATTTCCGTACATGCATCCATCTCTGTAAAATGTAGTGGTATTGACGCTTATGGGAATCAGCTGGACACTTCAATGATTGTGAATCACCGATTGTAGCGAATGATGCGGCTACCTCTTCTTTTATTGCATCATTGAGGTCGAGAACTGACCAACTTTCCCAGTGTCCCGAACGTTTACCACTTTGTTCATTTTACACTAACATCCAAGTTGTTGTAGGCTAAGAGGAAACGATATTAAACAACAGTTTGGCCTAAAACGTCTCTCGTAGTAGCCAGTCACCTGTTTCATGTTGAGTGACCTGTGTTCGTGTCATATTGATCATCCGTTGTTGCGACTGAAACAAGCTGCCGTGGTACATGAGGAGGCTGAAGTTCTGCCGACCTTGAAACACGAAGCACGGTTTTTAAACTTATGTAAAAGCAGTATAAACAAAACTACTCCCCTAATCAAGTTGACACGTGAGTTACATTATTTTGCGACATTTACCAACTAAACGCGACGAAATTTCAGTCGTATTAACGCTGATTAAATTTTCATCATACCGATAAAGAAATGCACATTGATGAACTGTGGTAACGATGAGCCAAAAAACCAAATGAAAGCGGTTCGCCATTACTTTCAATTTTAAATAGGTCGCTCTAATTGCAGTACTCAACCATAAACTGATCTGGCGACTGCGAAAGGCAAGTTTCCTGCGTACTTTTGATCCAAATGTTTTCTGAAAGGAACTACAGGATTAGGAAGACTGAGAAACAGCAATCTGAAGATTGTAAAATGTCAAGTTGTTATCTAACTTACGGGCGGCAGCGTCTCTAAGTAGTTGCAGACTGGGGACCGGCAGTTCATCCCCCGATCGCCTAATCACGAAGGTAACACACACCTTACACGTGTAAACGTTGCACTATGGTTTGTGAGATTCGACTAACGTTCTGAAAGCGTGAGCGTTCTTTACAAGACCTTCACCTGGATAGCGTCTAACACAAGGTCCGTTGTGTTGCATGCTGATTGTAGGAATCAACATCGATTCCGGAAACAGCGATCGTGTGAGACCCAACTCGCTTTATTTGTTCATGAGACCCGGAAAATATTACATGCAGGCTCCCAGGTAGATGCCATTTTCCTTGACTTCCGGAAGGCGTTCGATACTGTTCCGCACTGTCGCCTGATAAAGTAAGAGCCTACGGAATATCAGACCAGCTGTGTGGCTGTATTGAAAAGTTTTTAGCAAACAGAACACAGCATGTTGTTCTCAATGGAGAGACGTCTACAGACGTTAAAGTAACCTCTGGCGTGCCATAGGGGAGTGTTATGGGACCATTGCTTTTCACAATATATATAAATGACCTAGTAGATAGTGTCGGAAGTTCCATGCGGCTTTTCGTGGATGATGCTGTAGTATACAGAGAAGTTGCAGCGTTAGAAAATTGGAGCGAAATGCAGGAAGATCTGCAGCGGATAGGAACTTAGTGCAGGGAGTGGCAACTGACCCTCAACATAGACAAATGTAATGTATTGCGAATACATAGAAAGAAAGATCCTTTAATGAATGATTATATGATAGCGGAACAAACACTGGTAGCAGTTACGTCTGTAAAATATCTGGGAGTATGCGTGCGGAACGATTTGAAGTGGAATGATCATATAAAATTAATTGTTGATAAGGCGGGTGCCAGATTGAGATTCATTGGGAGAGTCCTTAGAAAATGTAGTCCATCAACAAAGGAGCTGGCTTACAAAACACTCGTTCGACCTATACTTGAGTATTGCTCATCAGTGTGGGATCCGTACCAGGTCGGGTTGACAGAGGAGATAGAGAAGATCCAAAGAAGAGCGGCGCGTTTCGTCACAGGGTTATTTGGTAAGCGTGATAGCGTTACGGAGATGTTTAGCAAACTCAAGTGGCGGACTCTGCAAGAGAGGCGCTCTGCATCGCGGTGTAGCTTGCCGTCCAGGTTACGAGAGGGTGCGTTTCTGGATGAGGTCTCGAATATATTGCTTCCCCCTATTTATACCTCCCGAGGAGATCACGAATGTAAAATCAGAGAGATTCGAGCGCGCACGGAGGCTTTCCGGCAGTCGTTCTTCCCGCGAACCATACGCGACTGGAACAGGAAAGGGAGGTAATGACAGTGGCAAGTAAAGTGCCCTCCGCCACACAGCGTTGAGTGGCTTGCGGAGTATAAATGTAGATGTAGATGTAGACTACACATCGTGGGCGACACACATTTACTGGCTCATATTGCGTGATGTCAAAATGCAGTGTAAAGCAGCGGCCATTCGAAGTACGAAATGTGGAGGTGCGGGAAAGAACAGACGAAGAAAGAAGCCTGTAATCCTTACAGAAGGAAGAGTAATGTTATTTTTTCTGAGATACTCAGGAGTCCGAAAGTGTTCTCTTTATCTAATTACCTCATCAGGGACGGGACAAACTCTAATGTTCCTTTCTCTTGCATCGACGACTAGTTGACGAGACACAGGGTGGGGTGGTGAAAGACCGAAAAGTGTTAGAGAGTAAAATCTAATAGCTATTCTTTCTTTTCTTTCTTTCTTTCTTTCTTTCTTTCTTTCTTTCGCTTACGCCAAAGTCCGGCACCGATCGCAGGGTTACAACAACGGATTTGGCAATATTAGTTTTAGGGATGGTTAGATACCCTTCCTGCCCCCCCCCCCCCCTCCCGGACCACCCAGCTCGGAATCAGTGAACCCCAACTGTCTGTGTCTAATGTAAATCATGAAATAGAGCGAACGTGTGTCAAATGTCTGAGACGCTTGTAACTGAGGCGGAACATGGGGACCAGACCGGTATTCACCTTGCGGGATGTGGAAAACCGCCTAAAAACCACATCCAGGCTGGCCGGCACACCGGCCCTCGTCGTTAATCCGCTGGGCGAATTCGATGCGGGGCCGGCGCGCCTACCCGAGTCCAGGAAGCGCGTTAAGCGGGTTAAAACCTACTAGCTATACGGAAATAGAAATATTACAAGAATGAAGGTAGACGGCAATATGGAAAGAATCGATGGGCTGTAATGGCTTAAGGAGATACCTACGATGGAAGATTTATCAATCCAGAGTAAGGTATGGTGCGTATTTGACATGTGGAAGTATTGCTCTAAGTGTGTGGTCTTACTGTCGTTGTTTACCTGAAACGTGAGGTGACCCAAATTGACGGCGCGTGCGCCAGTCTACGTGCGGGTTGTGGGCGCGGTGGGACGCAGGTGAGGCGTCTAACGCTGCGCCACGGGCCACGCCACGCCACGCCACGTATCGAGCGCTGTCGGCGTCAGCGGCAGTCCCATCGTCCGGCTGCATGATTCACGAGCCGCGGGCCGTGCTACGCTCTGCGCTGAGCCGGCCGCCTATTCTCGGAAGCCCGGCCCCGATAGCGCCTGCCTGCAAGACGTTCCGCTGCCCGCCACACGCAAAGGTCACCCCGCCACCCCGCCACCTCTGCTACAACTTCTGATTAATACGGCAATTATCTTCTCGCAGTTTACTGCAGGTGCCACTGCAACTTTCAGGGAACAGCGCAGCGCTGCCGATGTCCTAGTGTGCCCACATCACGGCCCGGTCGATTTGTATTCGGTTTCCGTTAACCTCGGCAGATTCGTACCTTTGCTTCCTGTGGAGCTAAACGTTTCACACCGTCAGTAGGTACATTTGGAACTTTGCGGGCACACCCCTTCGAGATGGTGCAGCTTCCATATTTTCTGGACTGGCTGAAATGGAAGGTGTTACATCATGAAACATCAGTCCGATATACAGGGGGGTTACAAAAAGGTACGGCCAAACTTTCAGGAACTGACGAAACTAAAATGAGCTCTAACATGGAAATTAAGCGTTTCCGGACACATGTCCACATAACATATTTCCTTTCTTTGTGTGTGAGGAATGTTTACTGAAACTTTGGCCGTACCTTTTTGTAACACCCTGTATATTTAATATTGTGGAGATTTTGTTTGCGAAACGGGTATTGAATGATTAGTTAGTTAGTTATATGTGGCACAGATAATTTGAACGATTGTTTTGTCGAAATGAGCTTCCATGTTCAATGTTAACAATATGGGAAAAAAAACTGGTTCAAATAGCTCTGAGCACTATGGGACTTAACGTCTGAGGTCATCAGTCCCCCAGAACTTAGAACTACTTAAACCTAACCTAAGGACATCACACACATCCATGCCCGAGGCAGGATTCGAACCTGCGACCGTAGCCGTCGCGCGGTTACAGACTGAAGCTCCTAGAACCTCTCGGCCACTCCGGCCGGCATTATGGAACACAATTTTTTAATCCTACTCTTAATACTACTCTTAAAGACTAATATTTACTTCTAGAAGTTACCAGCCTTTAAAAAGAAATCCGCCCATTTAATAGATGAAGCTGTCCAGAAGAAATGATTTCAGATTGGGATAAAAACTTTCTCATTTTATGTCACTGGACAAAGAAACAAAACGTTTTGTTGCTACATGTAAAAATACTTGCTGAGCCAGTTATGGCTTTATAATGGGTAATAAAGTCATTTTATTCCTCTACTGTTGTAGGTGTGGACATCACTGTTCGTCTCAAGTTGAAATGGATTATTTATGACGAATTTCATTAACGAATATATGCATTGTAATGGTGCAGTTAAAATGTCAAAATTTTTACAGAGTTTCTGCGAGTGAACACCGCACATTATTCTTACTGCTCGTTTTAGTGTAATCGGTACTTTCTTTCTGTTATGAGTTACACAGAAAGTTATTCCATAACACGTTATTGAGTGGAAATATGCAAATGTTTCAGAAGGCTGATTATTTTCATTCCAAAACTAGCATTTATACGAACAGCAAAAGTAGCTGAAACTAGAAAAACTGAGAGAAATTGACGAAATGAGTAACTTAGTAATACCCGTCTGCTTTTTCCAGTTCAGTCAGTCTAATTAAATTCACCAACACAGGGCCAACTAAGTAAGTTTTGATGAAAGAGTTCACGGGTGAACAGCTGGGTCTTAGTGACCAATGGGCATGATGATGGCAACGTGGTCGCTTGCCGAAATATTGTGCCCGTTGGACACTAAGACCCGGCTGCTCACCCGTGAACTCTTGCGTCATATAGTACGCCGGGAGAATCTGAAGAATCAAAACAGTCACTTTCGCTCAACAAAAGCACAAATTACACGAAGAGAAAGTTTTTGAAAACAGGATATTCAGTATCTCATACATAGATAAATTACATAAAAAGCTTAAAATATCAAACAGCTCCTCGCAGCTTGAGTCTAGGAGTGAGAGAGGTTTGAGTTCCGAGAATCGATGCTTTCTATGACCTCTCGCCTAGTCATCTACGGACACGTTGGTGTTCATCTGACTGCCACAAACAGATTCATGTACATCACTAAGCACTGCAGAATACCAGTCAATGGCTGAACTGACTGTGGGTCTTCATGGTGCAGTTGTCTGCTGCCTGTGGTGTGGTGTCATCGGTAAACGATGCCGACGTCTCAACCCAGCATCCAGTAATCTGTTCCTGGGGGTTCACGGTGATACTCTACCTCAAACATCTGAACGGATTTCAGGTGTTGTCAACCATGTATTTGTCAGAGCCAGTCCAGCCATCCTACGATCTCCTCGTGGAGTGGTCCCACTGGAAGGACTCTTGGGTCCTTCTCTTCCCACATATTTGTTCAGACTTCACCTCGTTACCAGTCATTCTGTAGCCTAACAGTTCGTCCTATCTGTCTGTGTGATGCTCACATCTGCCTCATGCCAGTTATTACTCTAAGTAATGCTGTTTTAATCTCCACCTGAAAACTTCCATTGGCGTTAGGAGACCAGGTACCCATCATATACTGTCACCATTCACTCTCACACCATTGGCAAACTGCAGCTTGCCGGTGCCAGACTAGAAAATGATCTGGAGGGCAGATCGAAACTGATAGTTGTGAATAAAAGACTTTTTGATCCAAGCTGCGATTTTTTTCATTTTGTTAATACAACACAGATCACGGATCCTATGTCATGGTGTCTATTAAGATAAGCTCAGCATTAGTAACATCAAAACCCTGCAGTCATAGTCACTCTAGTAGAAAAGCGATTACACCAATCCGAATCGTTGTCTCTTGGTTTGTACAGGGGTGCTCCTCCACTGGCTCTTTTGCAAGTTACGGTGTGAACTGGTTCTTCACTTCACAAAAACACCTTACCATTACTAAAATATTTCGTATTCGTGATACTGTCATCTTTCTACGTGAACTGATCGTTGTCCTGTCTGGTTATTATATTTAATGTGAATAACATTGACAAATCTGAACGACATTAACAATGGTGTCACCCCAATGAGGTGATGTGAAACTGTATGCCACTTAACGACAACATGAAGTTCAGAATCACACGTTACGCAAGAGAAACATACGAAATCTGTATTGTGACTCAATGGCAGCGGCGTGACTGTCTAAATGCATTAATGAAGCTGTGTGCTGTTGACACCAGATGCCTTGAAACTGTACAGATCACACCGAACAAACACGAAAGTTTCTTGCATTTCAGTATTGCTCGTGACGACATGTAGGAAGAAACAAATTCCTCGGTTTGAGAGAAAGTAGCAAACAATCTTAAAAATAGGGGAAAGTGTTATTTCTAGAGGATAGTGTACCTAGGAACAGATGTGTTTTAGACGGTACGCTAGGCTAATGACTGATTTCAGAATCATCTGGTGAAATACCCACTAGAGACCTCCGTACACTGAGATGGCAAAGTCATGGAATACCTACACTCCTGGAAATGGAAAAAAGAACACATTGACACCGGTGTGTCAGACCCACCATACTTGCTCCGGACACTGCGAGAGGGCTGTACAAGCAATGATCACACGCACGGCACAGCGGACACACCAGGAACCGCGGTGTTGGCCGTCGAATGGCGCTAGCTGCGCAGCATTTGTGCACCGCCGCCGTCAGTGTCAGCCAGTTTGCCGTGGCATACGGAGCTCCATCGCAGTCTTTAACACTGGTAGCATGCCGCGACAGCGTGGACGTGAACCGTATGTGCAGTTGACGGACTTTGAGCGAGGGCGTATAGTGGGCATGCGGGAGGCCGGGTGGACGTACCGCCGAATTGCTCAACACGTGGGGCGTGAGGTCTCCACAGTACATCGATGTTGTCGCCAGTGGTCGGCGGAAGGTGCACGTGCCCGTCGACCTGGGACCGGACCGCAGCGACGCACGGATGCACGCCAAGACCGTAGGATCCTACGCAGTGCCGTAGGGGACCGCACCGCCACTTTCCAGCAAATTAGGAACACTGTTGCTCCTGGGGTATCGGCGAGGACCATTCGCAAGCGTCTCCATGAAGCTGGGCTACGGTCCCGCACACCGTTAGGCCGTCTTCCGCTCACGCCCCAACATCGTGCAGCCCGCCTCCAGTGGTGTCGCGACAGGCGTGAATGGAGGGACGAATGGAGACGTGTCGTCTTCAGCGATGAGAGTCGCTTCTGCCTTGGTGCCAATGATGGTCGTATGCGTGTTTGGCGCCGTGCAGGTGAGCGCCACAATCAGGACTGCATACGACCGAGGCACACAGGACCAACACCCGGCATCATGGTGTGGGGAGCGATCTCCTACACTGGCCGTACACCACTGGTGATCGTCGAGGGGACACTGAATAGGGCACGGTACATCCAAACCGTCATCGAACCCATCGTTCTACCATTCCTAGACTGGCAAGGGAACGTGCTGTTCCAACAGGACAATGCACGTCCGCATGTATCCCGTGCCACCCAACGTGCTCTAGAAGGTGTAAGTCAACTACCCTGGCCAGCAAGATCTCCGGATCTGTCCCCCATTGAGCATGTTTGGGACTGGATGAAGCGTCGTCTCACGCGGTCTGCACGTCCAGCACGAACGCTGGTCCAACTGAGGCGCCAGGTGGAAATAGCATGGCAAGCCGTTCCACATGACTAATCCAGCATCTCTACGATCGTCTCCATGGGAGAATAGCAGCCTGCATTGCTGCGAAAGGTGGATATACACTGTACTAGTGCCGACATTGTGCATGCTCTGTTGCCTGTGTCTATGTGCCTGTGGTTCTGTCAGTGTGATCATGTGATGTATCTGACCCCAGGAATGTGTCAATAAAGTTTCCCCTTCCTAGGACAATGAATTCACGGTGTTCTTATTTCAATTTCCAGGAGTGTATTAATATCGTGTCGGATAGCCTTTTGCCCAGCGTAGTGCAGTAAGTCGAAGTGGAATGGACTCGACAAGTCGTTGAAAGTTCTCTGCAGAATTATTGAGCCATGCTGCCTCTACAGGATGATATTTTCCACCGTGTAGAGGCTCTAGGGATTGATCGAAGAGAGGACAGGGAACAGAAAAGGTCTAATGAACTACGTCCGGAAATGCATAGTTTCCATTCTAGAGACCATTTACTCAATCATACATTGTTACAGAGACTACGGTCTAATACGCGCTGTACCACGCAGCCACAGTTACAGTACGTGTTGAAAACTGTTTCCATGTGCCTCAACGCATGGGTGTACGTGCCGTAGCGTGTTCTATCTCACTCGTACACATCGACCAGGCTGCATCCGAACAGTGTCGAAGGCAGCATGAATACGCTGCTTCAGTGTCTCCACATCTGGAATGGGCTCTGCATACACAATACTTTGGAGATGGCCCCATAACCAGAAATCGGCACGGGTTGAGATCCGGTGAACGAGCAGGCAATGCAACTTGAACGCCTCATCCGATGCATCTACAAGGGAAGACATGATTGAGATGCGTCCGGACGTTAATGGCGAAGTTAACTGGAGCACCATCATTTAGGAACCACATAAATCTTCGAATCATCAATGGCACTTCTTCCAGCAGGGGAGGCAGAGTCACCCGCAAGAAACACCGATAGTTCCGGCCTGTTAGACGACATGGAAAGAAAACTGGTTCCAAAATACGGTCCCGGCCCACTCGTTCCGATTGTACCGATGCTGATGATTCGCTGTCACCATACCGTGGGGGTTCTGCGTACTGTCCCACAGATGAATGTTATGAAAGGTGAAGACACCATTCAGCGTAAAGGTGGCGTCATCTGTGAATAGGATGGATGACACAAATCCCAGAATAACCCGTGCAATAATGGATACAAAATCCGTTAAAAAGAGACTGTTAGTATAAAAACAGTTTGTAAAGAGAAAGAGAGGTTTGGGAGCAGAACATTAGGAATACTAACATAACAGTAGTGTTAAATATGAAGAAACTATAACGTCATTAATCATTAAAAAATGCTAATGATAAAATCACGAGTCGGCATTATTTGTAGAGAAATAAGGTAAACTACGACATAGATTGGAGAAAAAAACAGAAAGAGCAGTCAAAACAATAACAAGTCTTCAAAAAGATCAAAGAAATATTTTTTCCTAAAATTAAGTTGCTCGTTCAGTAAATCTAGAGACTCGTTTTTAGAATGTGCGTAAATTTCTATTTCTTCTAGTGAATTTAATAAAAGTCTTTAAGGGGCAATGTGGAGAATTTTTAAATTATTTTGGATTGACCCTTCAGAGTAATCACAGTATTTCAAACTATCGTTTAATGTTGCATGGGTTATTCCCACATCACCATTACTTTACACAATATTATCTATTACATGAATTTATAACCATTTAGTGTCTAACACGAGATGTAATGGAGTTCTGTATATCTAAAACTGTATGCTGCCCTTTGCGTCTGTTTCCTTCCTACGTAACAGGCAAGGTTGCTCGTTAACTAACGCCCCATGTTTCGCTATTCTGCCATTCATATTACTATGAATAATCTCTAACGACCATTATATTTCCTACTATATTTTCTGTTTATTTTGATGTGTCAGATCGATAGAGGACGCCGTTTTTACGGCAACCCTTAACGTTTACATAGATCGTCTTTGCTGTCGTTACAGCACTCCGTGGCAGCTTTTCAGAATGTCGCATCGATATTAGACGCCATTTTTACGCAACTCTAAACGTCCATATAGATTATCTTTGTTAGTAGCTTCTCTCTATCGCTATAACAACCTTTGACAGCTATTCCATATATCTTTGCCAACAGGACCCATGTTACGGAACGGATAACAGAGGGCAACCTAGATTACTTTATTTCAAGCTATTTATTTACTACAGTTCACATTTTTTGACGAATAGCTGTTTCATAGCAATTTTACGATGTATTTTACCTATAACTCTTCTTCAGATCTTAGTAATATAAACTATTGTAATACATTTTATGCTAATAGTATACACTATACTTCTGATTGTTTAACACCGATGTCACATACAGGACGGTGAGTGTGAGTAGCGCTATTTAAGACCACTCCCTACCTATCCATTTAGCAGTCAGTTCACCGTCGTGGATCGGCGCAGCCTGCTCCATAGAAGTCCACCTGCCGTTCTGGGTACATGTAGTTTGTAATCTTATTTCAGGATATATACGTTACCGTAAGGATCACTCTAACTGTACGTGTGTTCTTTCAGAGCCTGAAGATGATCCTTAAGGGCTGAAACCGGTCACTCCGATTAAAAGGAATTTGCGATCAAGACTGGCCTTTAGGTAAGTAAACACGATATCGGCAAGCCCTAAATTTTAACTCGGAACCGTCGTGTACAACGCTGTATCACATCCATCACAACTTGAATCAGCAAGTGAAGTGCGTCGCATACAACATGGCGCATTGTCATCCATAACAATTCTATCGTTGTTTGGGAACGTGAAACCCATGAATGGCTGCCAGTGGTCTCCAAGTAGACGAGCAATGGACCCGGTCCATGACGTTATTGACAACTTGGATCCGTGCTTTCATGGGGTCTGCGCCACACTTGAACCTTACCGCCATCTCTTACTAAAGGAAATCGGGCTCATCTGACCACGCCACGGTTTTCCAGTCGTCTCGGGTCCAACCATTATGATCTGGTGCGTAAGAGGAGGGCTGTAGGCGATGCCATGCTGTTAGGAAAGGTACTTGCGTCGATCATCTGGTGCCATAGCCAATTAACGCCAGATTTCGCCGCACTGCCCTACCGGATACGTTTGTCATACTTCCCACATTTATTTCCACGGTTATTTCACACAGCGTTGTTTGTGTGTTGGCACTGTTAATCTACCCAAACGCCGCTGTTCTCAGTGACTTGACACCTCAGTGGACAAAATCAATACGAAAGTGGTCTGAAAGCATATTTTTAGAACCATTTGTAAAACATGTGGACGACTTAGCCATACTTCGTTGGCCGTACACCATACTGTATCGTGAGACAGAAGAAGGTGTTTCACTTTGGAAAACGTGATATTTCAAAATGAACTGAGTTTCTGTATTGTCTTAAGAATTTCACCTGTCTTTAAAATGAAAATTTATGTTAGTTTCCAACTGCTCCTATTTCAAAATGTGTTCGGTAACTGGTTTTTGATAATACTCGTGCTTAGTTTGATTTCACTAGCTGTGATTGTTGGTGTGTAGTAGAATAATAATGTACAGTTAAACTCCAGAATGAGATTTTCACTCTGCAGCGGAGTGTGCGCTGATATGAAACTAATCTACAGTTAAACTATTAAATACGCAAATTTTTTAAAGTTCAATAGAATATTTGTCCCTTGGAACGTGTTTTCACATCTGGCAAAACATTAATTTTGCGGAGTAATTTTTATAATTTCAGAAGAAGACCTCAGGATTTAAAAAGTGAATGCCATCATTTAAAATTGAATATGAAGTTATATTAAACGACTATCACAGGGTTGAAAAGCAACCAAGCGACCAAGATACAAAACTATTCTCTATCAAAAGCGTACAAGACACGTAGCAGAAAGTAGGTAAAGGGTAAAGAAACAAAACTCAAAAGTGACAAGGTGTAATATCAAGGAGAATGACTACTTCCAAACATATAAACTGTTGATACAGCAGAATATTCGAAATAATTGTTCTTAGAATGCTTACATTTACACGTGTTACAGCATGTGCACATAGCTGACTTGTCAATATTTCGCGAGTACAATTGAGCCTGTATGGGCGTAAAGCACTCGTAACGCGTCGTCAATTCAAGCGAATGTATTTTTTGTGAGTTTCGTCATGAGTACAGAACCGTAGATGAATAAGTACCCCAGTCGGAGAGTCTATATCGAGGATAGGTGGATCACATATGACTGCTTGACCAGAAGTGCCTATTAATGAGAAGCTGAGATGTTAGGTAAAGACAAAAGCGATTTTGAGGGTTCAATTTCTGATATCACAGCTGTTAATGGATACATTTGTCAAATTTATTAAATATTTTCCAGTGCTCCGGCTGCAGATAATCTAACCGATAATTTCACTGCTAGTTTCGCTGTTACTTTTTCTGAATCACGCCGGTGGTTCCTCTATGACGCTCGGCAAGTATTAATTACCCATCACCCGCATAAGTCAGTCTGTGTGAGTCTTGAAACCTATGACACTTTTCCCTTTGCGTTCATTCAGTTGCTGCTCCCAGCCCACCAGGACCTACCCGAAATGACCTCGGTATAATTCTGGCCTTAGGTTCGCAGCCAACATGAGACTCGAAAATTGCTTTGATCAGAACGACGGAGTCAGTAAAGATGGCTACGTGTACTCCACAACAGTCCCGCGATCTGATTTCAGAACGGTAGCGTCATGCAGCCGCAAATTACGTGCCAGATGATGATTAGAGGAGCAGCACAGGTATAAATTGTAGGAAGTCAACATATAAAGTGTGCATTTCATCAAGGACTGGCGATGGGAATTTATGTAGAGATACAAATATTTGTACAATATAGTAACACACAGATGCTGAAATTATATTAGTGAACAGGCACGAATTGCGAAAAGAAACTCTGCCACTCAGCTCGTTCTACAAGAGAGTTCAACGTATTACGTAAGAACCACGAAATTCACTAAAATCAGAAGTGCCAGGAATTATTCCGTTGAAACAACGCATTCGCATTATATGGAAGTGGGAGTTAATTCAACGACTTCATTAAATATATACAGCGCGATAGAAAAGTTCCCCTTACTTCTCAAAAGAAAGCAGTAACAGAGTCTTCTTGGTCTAGTTCCAATTTTGTGTTTTTTTTTTTTTTTGTGTTAGCAGAAGAGCCAACACCGTGTTGCGAGAGGAGGCCGAAATGCACGCGTTTTAGCTCACGCAGGCTGGCGTGAGGAGGTAATAACTATACTGACGTGACGTCTGGAACATGACTAGGAATGAGAATTCAGAAAGCGGACGTAATTAGTTTGATACTTAACTTTAATCCATTAATGATGAACGTCGCTCTTGACGGTACATGATTCACAATATTATCTGTTCATAATACATTCTTGAAGATAGTTCTTATAGTAAGTGAATAGGGCGTCTTGCTAGGTCGTAGCAAATGACGTTGCTAAGGCTACGCTAAACTGTCGTCTCTGCAAATGAGAGCGTATGTACACAGTGAACCATCGCTAGCAAAGTCAGCTGTACAACTGGGGCGAGTGCTAAGGAGTCTCTCTAGACTAGACCTGTCGTGTGGCGGCGCTCGGTCTGCAATCACTGATAGTGGCGACGCGCGGGTCCGACGTATACTAACGGACCGCGGCCGATTTAAAGGCTACTACCTAGCAAGTGTGGTGTCTGGCAGTGACACCACAGTTTCTCTGATGAATGTCCTCAATTGACGAGTTTGCTATTTCGGAAATACGTAATTTCAAACTGGACCTGTCCATCGTCACTTTTTTCAGAGTACTGAAAAGTAACGCTCTTTATTACATGAACTGCTAGGCCTGGAGCCACAGTGACGAATGATTGTTGTCAGTGGTAGAACTCTGAAAATGCGGACTGAATTTTACGTCGTGAGATACTTTTACGCTATAGGGAATGATATCAAGTATCTGATGCTGCTCTTTCGGCGCATTTCGTATTCACCGGTGGTGTAAAGAGAAAAAAGAGAAATAAAGATAGATTTTTTTTAATGTCTTGATGTGGAAATTTTCTTCAGCGCACCCTCGACGTGTAGCTGATGTTACCCTATCCGTAAGCAAGGAGGAACGAGAATACGCTGGAAGCGACAAACGACCCGTAAAATTGCGTAGCTTGAAGTGAGCCGCGGCGCCTCCTTAAAGGCGATGACTCCGCTGGCAGTGCCGCTTCCGCTACCGCCCTCTAAATTTGCGGGTACTCTACTGCTACAAGCCGCTGTTCGCTTTCTCTCAAAATACGTAGCTGCTTTAAATGTAATCAAAAATTAAGAAGTCTTATTTCATATCAAGACACGATTTTCTATTGCATTCCTTTATTTCACAGTCCATGCGGTACTCTTTACAATGAATTCGGTGTGATGCTAAAAAGCCCAGAATTTGAACATCTATCTCGAATTTGTTTTTTACACATTTGAAAATTTTTCTGCGATGGATAGTAATTTCTGCTCAATCTTACTGAGCAGTCCTGATCGCATGAAATTTTTGCCACTTAGCCGGTTTCGACTTGTAACGGGCATATCCTTGCTGATAACTTTACAAACGTACGAAACGCCTCGTGAGTTTAAGCCGTTCCTGCTACAGGGTGTTTCAAAAATGACCGGTATATTTGAAACGGCAATAAAAACTAAACGAGCAGCGATAGAAATACACCGTTTGTTGCAATATGCTTGGGACAACAGTAAATTTTCAGGCAGACAAACTTTCGAAATTACAGTAGTTACAAATTTCAACAACAGATGGCGCTGCGGTCTGGGAAACTCTATAGTACGATATTTTTCACATATCCACCATGCGTAGCAATAATATGGCGTAGTCTCTGAATGAAATTACCCGAAACCTTTGACAACGTGTCTGGCGGAATGGCTTCACATGCAGATGAGATGTACTGCTTCAGCTGTTCAATTGTTTCTGGATTCTGGCGGTACACCTGGTCTTTCAAGTGTCCCCACAGAAAGAAGTCACAGGGGTTCATGTCTGGCGAATAGGGAGGCCAATCCACGCCGCCTCCTGTATGTTTCGGATAGCCCAAAGCAATCACACGATCATCGAAATATTCATTCAGGAAATTAAAGACGTCGGCCGTGTGATGTGGCCGGGCACCATCTTGCATAAACCACGAGGTGTTCGCAGTGTCGTCTAAGGCAGTTTGTACCGCCACAAATTCACGAAGAATGTCCAGATAGTGTGATGCAGTAATCATTTCGGATCTGAAAAATGGGCCAATGATTCCTTTGGAAGAAATGGCGGCCCAGACCAGTACTTTTTGAGGATGCAAGGACGATGGGACTGCAACATGGGGCTTTTCGGTTCCCCATATGCGCCAGTTCTGTTTATTGACGAAGCCGTCCAGGTAAAAATAAGCTTCGTCAGTAAACCAAATGCTGCCCACAAGCATATCGCCGTCATTAATCCTGTGCACTGTATCGTTAGCGAATGTCTCTCGTGCAGAAATGGTAGCGGCGCTGAGGGGTTGC
Source organism: Schistocerca nitens (assembly GCF_023898315.1). NCBI lineage: Eukaryota > Metazoa > Arthropoda > Insecta > Orthoptera > Acrididae > Schistocerca > Schistocerca nitens. Next base: position 553,320,131 of record NC_064614.1, read on the forward strand.
CGCGTTTGAATTTTGTATGGATAGAGGTGTAAACTCTGGCGCATGAGACGATACGTGGACGTTGGCGTCATTTGGACCGCAGCTGCAACACGGCGAACGGAAACCCGAGGCCGCTGTTGGATCACCTGCTGCACTAGCTGCGCGTTGCCCTCTGTGGTTGCCGTACGCGGTCGCCCTACCTTTCCAGCACGTTCATCCGTCACGTTCCCAGTCCGTTGAAATTTTTCAAACAGATCCTTTATTGTATCGCTTTTCGGTCCTTTGGTTACATTAAACCTCCGTTGAAAACTTCGTCTTGTTGCAACAACACTGTGTTCTAGGCGGTGGAATTCCAACACCAGAAAAATCCTCTGTTCTAAGGAATAAACCATGTTGTCTACAGCACACTTGCACGTTGTGAACAGCACACGCTTACAGCAGGAAGACGACGTACAGAATGGCGCACCCACAGACTGCGTTGTTTTCTATATCTTTCACATCACTTGCAGCGCCATCTGTTGTTGAAAATTGTAACTACTGTAATTTCGAAAGTTTGTCCGCCTGAAAATGTACTGTTGTCCCAAGCATGTTGCAACAAACGGTGTATTTCTATCGCTGCTCGTTTAGTTTTTATTGCCGTTTCAAATATACCGGTCTTTTTTAAACACCCTGTATACACAGACAGATATGTTTTAAGCTGAAATTCTTCAGAAGCTCTGTAACGCACATAACATTTTTCACTCTGCAGATCTCGCAACAAAACTCTCCACGCAAATTAAATGTGTATTTATTAAAATTATAAATTAGATGGGGTGGCTAGATTTTAAACTTTTATATCTACTAACGTTCTACTAACAAGGAGTTTGTCATTCCGGTGGTTATCAGAACGGAATAACAAACTGTTGTACATTAACACTGAAACCCTTGAAACGACAGCAAATAACGAAATTTATATTATTTTGTGGTAGCAGCGTAGTTGTAAAAGTACATAATTACATTTGTAGATGATTTAGCTTTTTTAATCTATCATTAGTTTGATGCGGCCGCCCCCCCCCCCCCCCTCCCTTGTCCCTACAAACCTCTCTTTTGTGCCAACCACTTCATCACAGATTAGCCTTTATTCCCTATGTCCTCGCCGGCCGCGGTGGTCTCGCGGTTCTAGGCGCGCAGTCCGGAACCGTGCGACTGCTACGGTCGCAGGTTCGAATCCTGCCTCGGGCATGGATGTGTGTGATGTCCTTAGGTTAGTTAGGTTTAAGTAGTTCTAAGTTCTAGGGGACTGATGACCACAGCAGTTGAGTCCCATAGTGCTCAGAGCCTATGTCCTCAATTATTTGTTGGACATACTCAGTCTTACAGTTTTTACTGTCTAAGGCCTCATGTAATGCCACTGAAGTTGTTCCCAGCTATCTTAATACGTCCTATCATTCTATTTTTCCTTCTTGTGAATTTTTTAAAATATTTGATCATTTATTCGTAGATTTTGTGCAGAACCTCTTCATTCATTATCTTATCAATTCACCTGATTTTAAACTTTCTTCTGTAACATCATATCTTAAATGCTTCGATTCTCTTCTGTTCCGGTTTTCTCATTGTTTATGATTCACTACTTCACGATGTTGTGCTCCAAACGTACATCCTCAGAAGTTTCTTCCTAAAATCAAGGACGATATTTGGTACCAGTAAACTTCTTTCGGCCAGGAATGGCCTCTTCGCCCGTGATAACTTTGATGTCCTCCTTGCTATGGCGTCATGTGTTAATTTGCCTCCAAGATAGCAAGATTATTTTACTTTGTCTACTTCGTGATCACAAATATTTCTGTGGCCCTTAATTGCTTTCGTCTTTCTTCGGTTTATCCTCTGCCCATTAAACTATTCATTCCATTCAGCAAGTCCTGTAATTCTTTATGACTTTCAGTGAGGACAGAAATGTCATCAGTGTGTCTCGTCATTGATATCTTTTCACCCTGAATTTGATTCCCACTGTTGAACCCTTTATTACAGTCACTCCTTCTTCGATGTACGGGTTGAACAGTTAGAGAAAAAACTGCATCCCTGTGTTACGCCGTTTTTAATCAGCGCATTTCATTCCTGACCTTTCATTCTTACTGTCGCCTCCTGATTCTTGATAATATCGTATATATTCACCTTTTCTACAGCTTACACAGTTTTGCTCAGAATGTCGAACAACTTGCACCATTTTACGTAGTCAAATGCTAAGCGATATTGTTTCATTTTTTGTCATTATTTCGCGGATAGTATGTTGAGAGTACGGGACATGAGGGCCCGCGAGAAACGCTTTGCTTTTCTCGCACTGGAGGATTGCACTCCTGGTGTGGTTTTAGAGTCCTGTTGACAGCAGTGGGTGGTCAGTGAATCTCATTAAGAGAGGCGAGCCTCCTCAGGGAGACGGGCAGCTTTCACGAAAGTCAGACTGTGCCATTCTCATGCTTTTCGGGGCAGAGTCGGTGTCTGGCCTAGGTGAGGGTATGGGATGCCGTGCCATCACTGCTGTCCTCAGACGATAATTGAGTAAAATCGAACTCGAGTTCCATCCGCACCCGGCGATTTATTGGCTTTCAAATATTTCACTTGTTTCTCTGCACCAGGGATACTTATAACCATGTCGTCCTTACGGTAGTCTGTTAGGTGGTCAAAGCACGGTAGGTTTGAACGATTTCTTGAACGTGAAATTTAAAACTTCGGCTTTCGTTTTGCTATCTTCAACTGACACACCAGACTGACCAACAAGGGGCTGAATGGAAGCCTTAGACCAGCATAGTGATTTTACGTAAGACCAGAATTTTCTCGGGTTCTCTGCCAGATCTTTTGCTAAGTGGTAATTGTTGTATGGTTCACGTGTAGATCTTTTCACAGACACACAAAACTGTACTAAACATGGCTGGTCGTCAATTGTGCGTTCCCTTTTGAACCGAGAGTTCAACAGCTTCTGCTTTCTCAGCATCTTCCGAATTTCGCTATTAAACTATGGTGGGTCTTTTTCATCCTTTATCCACTTACTTGGTACATAACTCTCCAAACCACTATTAACAATCTGCTTACATTTTGTCTATAATTATTCTATAGCCATCTTACTGGAACTAAGTGACGCCAAGTCACTGTCTGAGTTAGATGCTAATAACTGCTTATCTGCTCTGTCTAGCAGAAACACTCTCCTCGCCTTTTTCACTGATTTATTAAATTTCGTAATCATAGTTTCTATAATGACGCCATGATCGATAATTCCCGTTCCTGTACCGACACTGTCGATGGGTCCTGCTTATTTGTAGCTACACGGTTTAAGATATTCCCATTGCGTGTGGGCTGCAGGGATAGCTGCTGAAGACAGTTTTCAGAAAACTGTGTTCAAATGTATTTCGCATGACTGTCTGCCTGTACAACCCCGCAATGAATTCATAGACATCTCAGTCCATACTCCGGAGGTTAAAGTCGCCTCTAACTGGTATTGCATGATCTGGTTATTTACGTGCTATTGACCGTAGACTATCTTTGAATGACTCTAGAACTATCACAGTAGAATCCAAAAATTAATCTGATTTCACATACACCTATTATAAGTGGTCAGATGACTTCACTGTCACACTCAACTTCGATCTCTATAGAGACATAGTTTATGTCAACTGCATTCAGCACTTCCCCTCCTATGGCCTCTAATCTGTCTTTCCGATGTACGTTCCAAGACTCGCTAAGTATCGCACAGCTTTCTACTTCTGGATTCAGCCACCCTCAGTCCCAATAATAATCTGAGCGCGAGACCTTTCCTGGAGGGCAGTAAATTCGGGAACCTTATTACGAATACTTCGACAGTTTACTGATAATATTGTGACAGTGGAATTCTCTTTACTCTGAATGCTGTTTGACTTCCTCTGCTGCTTATCGACTGGCGAGTGTTGCTCAGAGCACCTCAAGCTCCTGCATAGCCTAAAAAACCGTCATGTGCACTCCACAAGTACTCTTATACCAGAGTAACTGCCCCTTTTGTGTAATGCACCCCTGACCTATCACCGGGAATCTTCCAAATCTCCACACGATAACGCAGGTCCAGAAATATGCGGCCAAAACTGTCAAAGAGTAGACTAAGTTTTTGGCTGGAGACCCTCCACTCACCTCCAAACAAAAGGACCCCGATCAACTCTGGGAACGATGCTGCAAATTGCGAGCTCTGCTTGCATCTTGCGCGCGAGCCAAGCAGTCTTCGCCACTTCCGACAGCCGCTTATACGAACTGATCATTGCCTCAGAAAACATGCGACAGGCGTCGTTGTGGCAACGTGAGCCACAAAATGCGGACGACTAATCGCTGCACTCTCGATAGCGACAGGCAAGGCCACCTCCACATCTCGGATGAGGTCCCACGGATGGCGTACCGAGTACACGTTGGCTTTCTTTCCAGCCCTGAACGCTGTCTGCCTGAAGGAGTCCATAACGCACCTTACGTTGGAGCTCCCGGTATCTAGTGAACCCCTGTTCTCTTGTGCCTGCTCGGACACTGCTGAAGGGACGGCCGCCTGTCCACCAATAGGGTGAATGAGCAAGGCCAGGCGGCCAGTCTCCACATCGAGCGACGCGGACGGCTTACCACCCGCCACTCACGCTGCGGTGAAGAAGGATCCACCGCGTTGAGTGTACTAGGAGGTGCCTTGGAAGCAGAGCCCGTGGATAAAACAAGCGACACCTGAGTTGTCCCATGCGACGCGCCAGATTCTCCGCTACCGCTACACCCCGAGGCAGCTGCATGAAGCTGACTGACTCATCGTAGCCAAAAGTATATTCAGCTGTTCGCCAACTGCGACCAGCTCCTCCTGGATCTGCACACAGCAAGCACACATCCTAGTCATCCTGGCAAAACTAACTGTAGAAGTGAACTACAAAGGCAGACAATTCCAAACATGTAGCTAGCTACCCTTCTGATGTGACACCAATGGGCGCTGAGACGTTAAAGAGCTGCGTAGCTGGCTATTCAGTGAGCAGCTATTTCGCTACAGCGTGAATGAATTTGCACTTACAAAAATGCGAGATTAAACCTCTTAAACAGAGAAAAAAGGAAGAAATTTAATAAATGTACTACGAGGAAAACACAGAAAAAGATAAACACTTACCTTAACGCTCTGTACTGCTGGAGCCTGACTGATTAGACATATATTGATTGACCAGACAGAACTGCGTCGCTTTCCTCTAGGATTATAAGTTTGTTGTACGTTGTTTCGTGACTATTTAGCTAACGACATTATTACACTATGTGATCAAAAGTACCCAGACACCTGGCTGAAAATGACTGACAAGTTCGTGGCACCCTCCATCGGTAAAGCTGGAATTCACTATGGTGTTGACTCACCCTTAGCCTTCATGACAGCTTCCACTCTCACAGGCATACGTTCAATCGGGTGCAGGAAGGTTTCTTGGGGAATCGCAGCTCATTCTTCACGGAGTGCTGCACAGAGGAGAGGTATCGATGTCGGTCGGTGAGGCCTGGCACGAAGCCGGCGTTCCAAGACATCCCAAAGGCTACCTGTGGGATTCAGGTCAGGACTTTATGCAGGCCAGTCCACTACAGGGATATTATTGTCGTGTAACCACTCCGCCACAGGCCGTGCATTATGAACAGGTGCTCGATCGTGTTGAAAGATGCAGTCGCCATTCCCGAATTGCTCTTCAACAGTGGGAAACAAGAAGGTGCTTCAAACATCAATGAGAGCCTGTGCTGCGATAGTGCCACGCAAAACAAGGCGTGCAAGCCCCCTCCATGAAAAACACGACCACACCATAACAGGAGCTGCTCCGAATTTTACTCTTGGCGCTACACACGGTGACAAAAGACGTTCATCGGGTATTCACCATACCCATACCCTGCCATCGGATCGCCACATTGTGTATCGTGGTTCGTTACTCCGCACAACGTTTTTCCACTGTTCAATCGTCCAATCTTTACGCTCCTTACACCAAGCAAGGCGTCGTTTGGCATTTACCGGCGTGATGTGTGTCTTATGAGCAGCTGCTCGACCATGACACCCAAGTTTTCTCACCTCCCGCCTAACTGTCATAGTACGGGCAGTAAATCCTGATTCAGTTTGGAATTCCTGTGTGATGTTCTGGTTAGATGTCTGCCTATTACCATTACGACCCCCTTCACCTGTCGGTGGTCTCTATCAGTCAACAGACGAGGGCGGCCTGTACGCTTTTGTGCTGTACGTGTCCCTTCAAGTTTCCAGTTTACTGTCACATCGGAAACAGTGGACCTAGGTATGTTTAGGAGTGTGGAAATAACGCGTACTGACGTATGATACAAGTGACAGCCAATCATCTGAGCACGTTCGAAGCCCGTGAGTTCCCCTGAGCGCTGCATTCTGTTCTCTCATGATGTCGTATGAATACTGAGGTCGCTGATGTGAAGTACCTGGCACTAGGTGGCAGCACATTGCACCTAATAATGAAAACGTATGTTTTCGGGGGTGTCCGGATACTTTTGATCACGTAGTGTATATTCAGACGCAATAAGAAATATTACTTTATAGCAACATCATACCATTGTCCAGGTACATGGTCACTGTCCACATCGGAAGCAGACTTTTCAGCTTCTTTACTAGTTGACAAATACTACGATGGAGCCCTGAGTTTTCTAAAGTTTGGCTTTCACTAAGAATCGCAGCATGATAACTGCATCTCTGGTGCCTTTACCCTTTCTAAGGCCAAGTCATCTGACAGACCCACAATTTTCTTTTCCGTTCTTCGGCATACTGTTCTTGTCAGCAACCTAGAGGCATCAGTTGTTAGGCGAAAGTTCTCGCACGTATCTGCCAATGCTGTCTTCGGAATTATGTGCACAATAGTTTTACAAAAGGCTGATAGTACACTGGTGTGAAATACTTAGTCAAAAGTAACTTTCACATGATGTATCAGTGCCAAGTAGCCGGCCGCGGTGGTCTCGCGGTTCTAGGCGCGCAGTCCGGAACCGTGCGACTGCTACGGTCGCAGGTTCGAATCCTGCCTCGGGCATGGATGTGTGTGATGTCCTTAGGTTAGTTAGGTTTAAGTAGTTCTAAGTTCTAGGGGACTTACGACCACAGCAGTTGAGTCCCATAGTGCTCAGAGCCATTTGAACCATTTGAAGTGCCAAGTAACATAGTCTGCATAGTCTGATGGAACTTGGACCATACACAGAAAGTAACTGAAAAAAATACTCAGTGAGACAAAGACAATAATTACGCTGAAGACACAGAGATGAACGATACTTCCCTGGACAGGTACAGTCTGCGATCGTTTCGGAGAGCAAAGCATGATCTGCAATGTACTCACACCCTGGACGTAAAGTTGATGAGTCATTGTGCTAGGATGTTCCAGCCCCCCACCAGTGTGTTCGACAACTGCTGTATGGTCGTTGGTCTTATCGACACAGTGCAATAGGTCTCCCAATAGCATCCGACACGTGCTCGATGGTATCTGTCGGGGTAACGGCTGACCAGCACATTGGTCGAATACCCATTCGTTCTAAGGACTCCTCCACCTGAACTGTTCTAAGCAGCTGCGCATTTTCATCCGTAAAAATGAAGTCAGGGTCGAATGCACCTCTGAAAAGACGCCCGTGGTAAGGAGTAGAGGGTTACAATAACGTTGACCGGTGAGTTTATCCGGATCAAAGGTTTGGAAGTCCATATACATACGCAAAATTATGTCTCCCAACACCGTAGCACCTGGACCATCAAAACGATCATTTTCGACAATGTTCCGAGGTGGATTACATGTTGCCACTTCTCGCCACATAAAGGGACGTCCGGAATCATTACTCAGATTTCATCTGCTCTCATCCGAGGAGAGCACGGGACCTCACTCCTTGTTCAATGAATGTAACTCCATCCTATGTCTGGACCAACTCCGTGCCCTTGGTACCATCGCAAACGCTGCCGCCGTTGTGCGGGTGTTTACGGAACACATCTAACTGGTCGTCGGGCAAAGAGGCCACGCCCGTGCAGTCCCCGTTCCACTGTGGAGCGTGAGTTTCATGCTTTGTAGTCCTATTAACTTCGTTGCAACTGCAATCGCTGTTTGGGCGGTGGTTCCCTTCTTGCTTGCTGCACAATTTAGCGGTCATTTACTGCTGTAGTTGATAGTGGTCGACCATCTCTTCTCCTTGGGTAGTAGCGCCTGTGATTCGGAACGCTACTCAAGCACGTGGAACAGTTCTGTGAGCAATACCCAACTCCTGGGCTATATTCGTCACATTTCGTCATCTTTAGTTTTCCGATGATTCTTTCCTATGGGAAGTCATCAAGATGTTGTCTCTGGTCCATTTTGTAATGAAGGAACCACCACAAACTTAAGCTGTGCAGAGCAGTGTACACCTCCAGTGTCACAGATACTACACATAACTAGAAAATTTAGGTTGCCACTTCCCCTGGTAATTTTCTAAATTCTGAAGGAATGTTATTTATGTCTATTATCTAATATGCCTTATGTAAGTCCAAGATCTCCAAAGCTCACTGGATACCCTGTATCTTCCATATCGTATCCCTTTCTTTTTCTATCACTTCATCAGTTGATTTTTCCACCACGTAGTGGGTTTCAATACATTCTTTACACCTATTCACTCTCTCCTTTGCGTTTAATAGTGGAATTCCCATTGCACTCTTAATGTTGTCATTTTTGCTTTTAATTTGTCCGAAGGTTGTTATGACTTTTCTATATGCCAAATCAAACCTGGCGTCGACCATGTCTCTTCCGGTTCCTTCACATTTTACATGGGGTTACTCCACGGTTGCCCTCCTGCAGTTCCTATTTATTTCATTTGTGACTTCTGTATTCCTGCCTTTCCCTAAACAATTCTGCACTGCGTTCTCTCGTCAATCTATCGAAGTATTACTTACGACACCAAAGATATTTTCGCAGTTGTTTCCTTGTACATACATTCGTCTATCCAAATTCTGCGATTGCCCCTTTTCAGAAATGTCCATTTCTCTTCAATGGAAATGCATTCTGTGTCATGTTTTATCACAGTATCTACAGTCTAACACTAGAGTGCCCAGAACAATGTCCAGAAGATTGAATAATTCAACTCTTCTATCCATTTAAAACCAAGTAAACCCCCTCACTTATTTAATCTTGTTCAGTGAAATCTGTTTATTTCTTAATAACTGATGTTGATTGCATATCAGTCATGTAAAAACATTGAAATGTAACAATTGATTACAATTTTGAAATAATAATTCAGAAGATTATTGTTATATGGTTGGGGTCAAAATAATTCTTCTGGGCGTTAGAGATGGCAGGGAAAGGCTGGGCTACATCATGTAATCATTCTACAGTACAGCAGGATACCACTTTTTTTCACAATGATTCTGCCGGAAGATTCTCTTAAACACCTGTGTACTTATCAATACTACACTACTGGCCATTAAAATTGCTACACCAAGAAGAAATGCAGATGATAAACGGGTATTCATTGGACAAATATATTATACTATAACTGACATGTGATTACATTTTCACGCAATTCGGGTGCATAGATCTTGAGAAATCAGTACCCAGAACAACCACCTCAGCCCGTAATAACGGCCCTGATACGCCTTTGCATTGAGTCAAACAGAGCTTGGATGACGTACAGATACAGATGCCCATGCAGCTTCCACACGATACCACAGTTCGTCAAGAGTAGTGACTGGCTTATTGTGACGAGCCAGTTGCTCGGCCACCACTGACCAGACGTTTTCAATTGGTGAGAGATCTGGAGGATGTGCTGGCCAGGGCAGCAATGGAACATTTTCTGTATCCAGAAAGGCCCGTACAGGTCCTGCAACATGCGGTCAGGCATTACCCCGTACATCGGGGTACATTATCCTGCAGAAAAATATGGTTCCGCAGGGATCGAATGAAGGGTAGAGCCACGGGTAGTGACACAGCTGAAATGTAACGTCCACTGTTCAAAAAGCCGTCAGTGCGAACAAGAGGTGACAGAGACGCATAACCACTGGCACCCCATACCATCACGCCGGGTGATCCGCTAGTATGGCGATGACGAATACACGCTTCCAATGTGCGTTCACCGCGATGTCGCCAAACACGGATGCGACCATCATGATGCTGTAAACAGAATCTGGATTCATCCGAAAAAAATAACGTTTTGCCATTCGTACACCCAGGTTCGCCGTTGAGTAGACCATCGCAGGAGCTCCTGTCTGTGATTCAGCGTCATGGGTAACCGCAGCAATGGTCTGCGAGCTGATAGTCCATACTGCTGTAAACGTCGTCGGACTGTTCGTGCAGATGATTGTTGTATTGCCAACGTCCCCATCTATTGACTCAGGGATCGAGACGAGGCTGCACGATCCGTTACAGCCATGCGGATAAGATGCCTGTCATCTCGACTGCTAGTGATACGAGGCCGTTGGGATCCAGCACGGCGCTCCGTATTACCCTCCTGAACCCACTGATTCCATATTCTGCTAACAGTCATTGGATCTCGACCAACGCGAGCAGCAATGTCGCGATACGATAAATCGCAATCGCGATAGGCTACAATCCGACCTTTACCAAAGTCGGAAACGTGATGGTAGGCATTTACACGAGGCATCACAACAACGTTTCACTAGGCAACGCCCGTCAACTGCTGTTTGTGTATGAGAAATCGGTTGGAAACTTTCCTCATGTCAGCACGTTGTAGGTGTCGCCAACCTTATGAGAATGCTCTGAAAAGCTAATCATTTGCATATCACAGCATCTTCTCCCTGTCGGTTAGCACGTCATCTTCGTGGTGTAGCAATTTCAATGGCCAGTAGTTTACATTGTGAACCTAGTGTACTTCCGCTCCTGAGAACCCTTACAATCCTTCATCTGTTTTCGGCTGGTTCAAATGGCTCTGAGCGCCATGGGACTTAACTTCTGAGGTCATCAGTCCCCTAGACTTAGGACTACTTAAACCTAAGGACATCACCCACATCCGTGCCCGAGGCAGGATTCGAACCTGCGACCCTAGTGGTCACGCGGTTCCAAACTGTAGCGGCTAGAACCGCACGGTATGATTTAGGGACCTCTATCTCACCATGATGGAATTCCGCGTCTCTAGATTTCTTCCTAACAGGCATGTATCTCGTCTTATGGTTTTAGAATTATGGATTCTCTGTTACTAGCTGTACACTACTGCAGAACTCATTCCTACAACGAATCTCACATCCTCCCGTAACTCTGTCCTCTCTTCCCTCGTCTTCTAGCCGGTTCCAGTATCCCATGGTCTCCTTTTACGGACAAAGTTTCTGAATTAAGCGGTTCCCTATCTCTTGTGTACTTCTGCTTGTGACGTACGCATGTATACGTGAACTGTTGTTGCCACTCGTTTGTGCTCGACTCTAGTGAAAATTGCCCTGTCGCTGAACTGTTCACAGTAGCGCACTGTATTCCCAGCTTTTCCACTTGTCATCTTTTGCAGTCTTCGGAACTGAGTGGATGATATTTTTCCGAGAGATCGACAGTAGTTGCCAGACACATATTCTACACAGTAACGTGAATAGCCGCTTTGTCACCACTTCCCCACTGAGTTTAGAAAATCTGATGGAATGTTACCTATCCTTTCGGCCTTATTTGATCTGAAGCCCCCCAAAGCTTTCTTAAATTATGACTCTAACACTGGATCTCCTATCTCTTATAAATCAACTCCTGTTTCTTCTTCTATGTCATGGTCCGCAGTTCGTGGTCTAATGGCTAGCGTTGCTGCCTCTGGATCACGGGGTCCCGGGTTCGATTCCCGGCGGGGTTGGGGATTTTCTCTGCCCACTGGCAACTGGGTGTTTGTGTTGTCCTCATCATTTCATCACCATCGTCATCATTCGTGTCAGTGGGTAGATTGGACTGAGTAAAAATTGGGCTGTATCAAAATTGGGACTTTGTACGGGCACTGCTGAGTGCGCTGTTGAGCGCCCCACACACCAGACATCATCATTATCACTTCTATGCCATCAGGCTAATCTTCCCCCTCATAGAGGCCTTCACTGTACTCGTTCCACATATCCGCTCTCTTCTCTGAATTTAACACTGGAATTCACTCTTAATGTTACCACACTTGCCTGCAGTTTCGTCGAAGCTTCTTTTGACTTTCCTATATGTTGAGTCAGTGCTTCACATAATCGTTTCTTATTCGATTTCTATATATTTTTCATGCAACCACTTCGCCTTAGTTTTCCAGCGCTTCCTGCTTATTTCATTCCTAAATGATTTGTATTTGTATATTCCTATACTTCCCTGATCATTTTTGTACTTCCTTCTTTCGTCGATCAACTGAACCAACTCTTTGGTTACCCATGGTTCCTTTCCGGTTACCTTCGTTATACCTATATTTTTATTTCAACTTCTGTGATTGCCTTTATTAGAGCTATCCATTCTTCTTCAACTGTACTGCCTGCTGAGCTATTCCTTCTCGCAGTACAGCCTCAGAGAACTGCCAGCGCACCTCTTCCTGACTAGCTTCTTGTACTTCAACCTGCTCTTCATTACTACTAAGTTTTGATATGAGTCTATATCTGCTCCTGAGTACGCCTTACAATCCAGTATCTGATTTCGGAATCTCTGTCTGACCATGTTGTAATCTAACTGAAATCTTCCCGTATCACCCGGCCTTTTCCAAGTATACCCCCTTTATTCTTGTTATTACTAGCTGAAATTCATTACAGAGCTCAATTAGTCTTCCTCCTCTCTCACTCCTTGCCCCAAAGACATATTCTCCTGTAGCCTTTTCTTCTACTCCTTCCCCTTCAACTGCATTTCGGTTCCGCATTTTCATCTCACTTTATGCACTGTATTAGTGTTTACATATCCTCATAAGCTTTCTCTATCTCTTCATCTTCAGCTGGCGATGTGGGCGCGTGTATCTGAAACATCATTGTCGGTGTTGGTTTCCTGTCTACTCTGATAAGAATAATCCTATCACTGAACTGTTCACAGTAACACACTCTTGCCCTGCCTTCACTTTAAAAACGAATCCTACTCCATTGTACCATTTCCTGCTGCTGTTGATATTACCCTATACTCATCTGATTAGTAATCCTTGACTTCTTTCTACTTCGCTTCACTGACCCCTACTATATCTAGACTGAGCTTTTGCTTTCCATTTTGAGATTTCATATTTTCCCTACCACGTTTAAGCTTCTGACATTCCACGCCCCGACTCGTAGAACGTAATTCTATGTCGGTTTTTGAATCTTTTTCTTATGGTCACTTTCCCTTTGGCAGTCGCTTCCCGAAGATCTGAATGGGGGACTATCCGGATTCTTTTGCCAATGGAGAGATCATCAAAACACTTCTTCAGTTTCATGCCATACAGTGGTTTCCATTTGTTTCTGCCGTTGATCATTGCTGATGCTTCGTCCTGTTACGGACAGTTTCCACCCTAAAGGCGAGAGGGTGTGTGGAATCTCTGTCCGCTCCTCTGTCATCTTTGACGAGCGCAAGTTCTTATACCGAAAGTCTTCGACCAGCATTGCTGAAGGTTTTATACGAAGAGTGGGGTTACTAGTCAAAGACGCTAGCACTCGACCACGCGACAGAAGGTGAGAAATCCGTAGTGATTATAAAAATGTGTGTATGCATATGTGTGTGTGTGTGTGTGTGTGTGTGTTCCACATCTTCTCCTAAACCACTGGACCGATTTCAAAGAAATGTGTTATTCCTTACTCTCAGGCAACAATCGCTGTGGGGGTTAAACGTCACCCACCTTAGTTCGATAGATATGACGTCATAAAAAAGGAGACGCCTGATAAAATGGCGGATCATGCAAGACGTTTAAATTTATTGCTTCTGTGCTACTAACTTAGTTCGCAATAAACTTCGCAAACAGCGTCCACAGATGCCGTTAAATCAAAATTATATCATGGTACCACCAATAGTTCAGGAGACTTTGCATCATAAACACTGAGATGCGTGAAAAATTGTCGCGTTGTTCATGACATTTAGATTTATTTGTTCTTTACAAATGGCTCTATTCGCAACACATATTGTAGACAGTATGCACATATGCCGCTGAATCTACCCACGAAGTTATATCATTGTATGACATAGATCAAAGATACGACGTCATAAATACTGAGATATGTGAAAAAATGACGCATCATATTTGAAATTTTTGTACATTAATTCTTTAGTATTCAGACACTCTCTCAGTTGAGTGAAGTTAAGAAAATCCCTGACACCAGGCAGCGCTATTGACAGCTTTCAACTACGGAGTAAAACGGCTCTAGGTGAAAACAATAGCCGTTTATACTGCTTAAGTCGTCATAGATGCGCTTACAAAATCGCGTTGTAGACACGGGAAGCAGTTGCGCCCAGCGTACCATTATTTCATAATTTCAAAGGTTATTTCGCGAAATGAAATTTTTTCGATGTTATTGATCACAGAGATAAAGAGTTAAGTGCTTTGGACAGACCTTGGCCTCGTGACCATTTGTATGCATGTCGGAAGGGCGAGCATACAATAGCCATTCTACAGCACGGGCTGAACATTTAAACATCACACACTGGCTCCTGCCCAGAAAAATTGAGCAAATCGATTGGCTCTTTTACATTAGGTGTTGTCTATGGTGGGCCTTAGGCGGCTTATAAAAACACCATTTGCTCGTGGGCAGATCCTGAGAAAACCACCAAAACAAATTTTTAGTCAATGTTTGCAATGTGGGCCGCAATTACCTAAGGAACTAACCATAGAAAACGGCCCAAGTTTTAACAGTATACTCTTCTGACATTTATCTAGAAACGCCATTTTCCTATTTTCGAAAATCTTTATCCGTTATCAAGGTACACTCGAAAGTCTATCAAAAGTACCAATTTTGGGAAAGGCTACTTCTATAATTTATGTTCATGGCAGATGGCCTAAATTTTTACCCTGCGATCTTAAGATGATGTTCTCAGGGAACCATAGAACTTTTTTCGATATAATTATCAGTTACTGAGATCCAGAGGTTCAAAGTTATCATGCCAAATATTCACGTAATATCCATTCTGACTGGTAAATATAGTTTTAACTAATTGAGAAAAATTATTTTGTCATACGAAATTCTTTGTATTTCAAATCAAACACTGCATTTTTGGCACACTTTGTGTGTAGCCTAAAAATGTGTACTTTTCGTAATGCAGAGTAAAGTAAAATGTAAATGTGTGCCTAGGGCCTCCCGTGGGGTAGACCATTCGCAGGGTGCAAGTCTTTCGATTTGACGCCTCTTCGGCGACATGCGCGTCAATGGGAATGAACTGACGTTGATTAGGACAACGCAACGCCCAGTCCGCGAGCGGAGAAAATATCCGACCCAGCCGGGAATCGAACCCGGGCCCTTAAGATTAACATTCCGTCGCGCTGACCACTTTTTTTTATCGGCAGACGCTCTATCCATCTTTTTTTCTTTTTTTGTTTTTTTTTCTTTTTTGAATTTTATAACGCCTTAACCACTTTTTTTTAGTTTTTGTTTTATCTTTTTTTTACATGGACAAAAGGCGTCTTTCAGTTACGACAAACAAAATTAGAAAATTACAGCCGTAGCAACAACAGAACAAGAGTTCCTTCTAAACCATGAAAAAGAATTTGAAACTAATAGTGTGATGATAGATAATAAAGAAAGAAAAATGTAACCAAATCCCGCACGCCATTCCATGTGCATGGCCCCTCGGCGTACAGATGCCATGTTCCAAATTGTTACAACATTTCGCGTCGTGTGGAGCCCCATGTCGGCGGTCATCCTCTGCCCGGTACTCCCCAACTGTGAGGGGGGTTGTCGAAGACACTGCGCAAATAGTTCGCGAATAGCTGTCGGTATCGGGGTGTACACTCAAGTGTGCTATGACTGTCCTGGAGAAATTGCCAGTAATCAAGCACCATCTTCTCATCATCGCGAAAGAGGTAGTATATGGACATGCCTTTAAACCATGTGAGAGCGTGAGTCTTCGCAGGTGGGAAATACGTATCCTCTGGACAAAGGAGGAGCCGTGGCTCAATTGTGCGAGGCGCGATAGGTAGGTAGCAGGCGAGGATCTTCTGCACTAGCAGCCATACCCCTAACGCCGATCCACATGTTAAACGGTGTTCGTCAGTATCCACGAGGTGGCAACGTGGGCAATGGGGGGAATCCGTCATCCCAATAGCGTGCAGCCTTTGTCGTGTTACAACCTTCCCGTTCACCACCTGGTACCACGCGGCTCGTACCCGCGTGGGGAGGAACGGCTTCTGGACCGCTCTCCACACTGCCGGCCATAGGGTCGTAGGGCTCTTCCTCTCAATCACAATCCGAGGTATGGACCTTAGCAGCAGTCTGTAAACGTCTCTCGCCTTGGGAGTGCGAGTGTTGGGAAAGTCTGGGTGCACGTAACTATATTCAAGAATAAATGCCGAGAGGTGCGAGAGTGAAGGTGTAATGTGCGCAATCGTGACAGGTGGCAGAAGGGACGCCGGCAGCAATTCCTCTAACAGACGTCGCGTAAGGGAAGCATCTTTGTGGGTCCACAATTTCATCATTGTGCACAAGTATAACGCTGTAGCTCTCGCTCGTACATTTATAAGTCCCAGTCCGCCTTCACGCGGAGGGAGGGTGAGTGCTTCGTAGCGGACTTTGAATAGGTGTCCGGCGGTAAGGTAATATCCAAACGCTGCTTGCAATCTGTGTGCCATCGCTGTCGATATCGGTAGGACCTGGGCCATGTGGATCATCTTAGTCGCCACGTGAAGGTTGTATTCCACACGCTGGAGCAGGTCCATCCGTCGAAGTAAGTTCCGGCGAACTTCTGTGCGTATGGCCTGTAGTAATCGTGCATAGTTCATTGCAGCCGTGCGGCGCACATCCTGTGTAAATGTTATGCCCAAGAACCGGATTTTGTTAACTAGTGGGAGTGGGGCTAAAGCGTCCTCCTGTAGACCTCTCCCAATCGGCATCGCTGCCGACTTGGCTACATTCATAGGCTGCCCGCTGCCAGTCCATAGCGATTGATCCATTGTATCACCGATCGTACCTCGTCACCAGATCGGACAAGTAATAGAAGGTCATCAGCATATATCCTGCAGTGAAAGGTGTGACCCCTCAATGACATTTCCGAGTGCCTGTTTTTCAACCCTCCGACAAGTGGTTCGAGTGCGATCGCGTAAAGGATCATGGAGAGTGGGCATCCTCGGCGAACTGACCGTCGGATCGGAAAGGGACCCGCAATCCGTCCATTCACCAGTACACGGGATGCAGCTCCACGGAAAAGGCGCTGAAAGATGTCGAGAAAGTCAGGCGGGAAGCCCATGCGGGCCATAACGGACAGAAGGAACTTGTGGTGAACTCTGTCAAAGGCGTGGTCGAAATCAATGGAGATCAGAGCAGCTCGAAGGCGACAGCATGTGGCGATGGCAATTAAATCCCTGCATTCGCTGGTTGCCGTTTGCATGTTGGTCACTCCGCCCTGTGTCGTTTGCTCCATTGAGAGGAGTAGGGGCAGAACCTGCTTTATGCGGCTGACGAGTAGTCGGGCGAAGATCTTATAGTCCGAGTTGAGCATTGTAATGGGCCTGTAGTCCTCGACCGTCCGACCTCTGGAAGGCTTATGTATCGGTATAAGGAGACCTTCCACGAATGCAGATGGCACGTGGGAACCGGGGGTCATCAGTTCTTGGTACATGCTGATCCATGGGGGCATCATTAGATCGCGGAAAGACCGATAAAACTCGAGCGGCAGTCCGTCTGGCCCGGGAGATTTGTTGAGTGCTCCCTTGTTAAGCGCGTCATCGATGTCGTCCCGTGTAATTCCACCTAACAGCGTCGCCGCTGCTGCAGTGTCGATGGTGTGCGACACGTGCTGCAGTATGTCGTGATCGTCCGCTTCCTCTTCCTCTGTATTCACCTCGTCGTAAAACTGGCGATAGTGATCTGCAAAGGCTTCTGTAACCGCGGCCTGAGTCAGTACGACCCTACCACCTGGCAATACGAGGTCCGTGATCAGCTGCTGTCGGCGTCGGCGGCTGTCGAGCACGATGTGATGCATAGACGGGTTTTCTCCTTCCGCTCGGTCGTGACGTCGCGATCGCACGACGACCCCCTCCAACCGTTTCCTCGTAAGAGACAATATTTGACCTTTAATTCGGCGGCTTTCCATTTGTCGGTTTGGAGATGGTGGTTGGCCGTCGAGTTCGCGAAGCATCGTGTAATAAAAGTCCAATGTGTGACGATGCCAAGCTGCGATATCTTTACCGAATTGAGTTAGCACACGCCGAAACGCTGGTTTTGCACAGTCCACCCACCATGCTAGAGTCGAAGGATATCGGGGAAGACGACGTTCGCAATCCAGCCATGTGTTGGCGATAATTCGACGGCATTCCGGGTCTTGAAGATGTGCCACATTCAGCTTCCAGGGTCCTCGGCTGCGCCATATTCGCTGCTGTTGTAGAGTGAGTGTGCATATGAAAGCGCTATGATCGGAGAAGGCAAGCGGCCAACGTTCGGCGTCCAATACTCCCGGCGCTAGAGCTCTTGAGACATAAATGCGGTCTAGGCGACTGGCCGAGTGACTAGTAAGGTATGTCGGCCCGGGACGGTCACCGTGCACTGTCTCCCACGTGTCAGTGAGAAGCAGATCACGAACCAGGAGCCGAAGTTCTTGACAAGTCGAGAAGTGTGGGACTTGGTCTTTGGGGTGGAGCACACAGTTAAAGTCGCCGCCGAAGAGATATTGATCGTAGCGGCTGATAAAGAGGGGGCGATATTCTCCGAGTAGAACAGCGATCATTCGCGGCGTTGGTCAGTTCCTGATGGAGCGTAGATGTTAATGATGCGTGTGCCCAGTGCTGTGATCGCCAGCCCCCTTCCTGACGGAAGGTAAGTCACGTCTTCGATGGCAATTCCGTCGTGCACTAGTATTGCCGTACCGCTGCCATTCCGGTCCGCCGGTGACATATGTGTCACGTAACCGTAGAAAACGGGGAGGGCCGCTATATACACTTCTTGCAACAGGGCAATGTTAACATCCGAAGAACGAAGCATCTCACGCAGCAACTGGATCTTCACTGCCGTTCGTATCGTGTTGAGGTTAAGCGTGGCGATACGATATGCTTGTTGCGGAACCGCAGGTGTTAAGTTATCCATTAAGACTGGAATTGCCTATGGCGCTTATGACTCTATTGACACCTCCGCATCCCCACAAACCTCACCTGCCGTCCTTTCTAGAGAGCCGGCGCCAATGGCGTGGGCCCTGTTGGCGTAACTTGCATGGTTCCGTCGTCGTCGTGGTCATCCGCCCACGTCGGGGAACTCAATTCAAGATCTGCTGCCCTAGCGTCCTCAGGACTCGGCATGGGTGCTTGCACTCCAGAAGCTGGTGGGCAGCATCTGTCCTGCATATCGGCATCCGATGTTGCCACTGTAGGTATATGTGGTTTGTCCGCAGTTCCGTTCGGTGGTGCCACACTGCAGCAAATGGCGGCTGCCTCTGTGGTAGCGTCGTCATTGAAGGTGGAGTCTTCGTCCTCTGGAGGCTGCGTCGCATCCCGTTCGGAAGTTGCTCTACGACTCCGCTTCCGTCGCTTCGGGGAGCGTTGCTTCCTGGAGTGTCCTTCTGTGTCAGACGACGGCAAAGATTCCCGACGTTCCGGCACAAAGGCAGCTGTAGGCACAATAAGCGATTCTACGGCCATGATATCGTCATGTATGTTGTTATCCGTCGACGGGGGCGGCTGCATCGGAATTGAATCCGTAGCTTGTGGAACGGGTGTGTCGCCATCGCCCTGTATTGGAGGATGGAGCCGCGACCCAACAGTGGATGTCGGCTGTCGTGGTGAAGTGGTAACTGTCGTGAGGGCTGCTGCATAAGTCACGGGAAGCAGCGTCGGCTGCGATGGCGGGTCTGCGTCAGCCGGCGGCAGTTGCGTGATTCGACGTTGGAGACATTCTGATCTAAGGTGTCCCTCCTTCCCACAACCAGAGCAGGTCTTTGGTTGCCC
Source organism: Schistocerca nitens (assembly GCF_023898315.1). Taxonomy (NCBI): domain Eukaryota; kingdom Metazoa; phylum Arthropoda; class Insecta; order Orthoptera; family Acrididae; genus Schistocerca; species Schistocerca nitens. Next base: position 553,340,057 of record NC_064614.1, read on the forward strand.
ATCGTAGATGACGATGGCACGGCAGCCACCGATAGTCAGATATGAAGGTACATGTCTTTTAAGTTCTATTCGGACCTGGCGGACTCCATTCAGCACAGGATATGTCTGGAATTGCGTCCATTTTTCCGCAATATGATCATGGACCGTGCCGTAGGGGCGCAGCGCTGTCACGACGTCCTCCGCCGGTAATTCGAAAGGAAGTTCGAAAATTCTGATCGTGCGAAGTCCCATGCCAGAATAATCGACGTGTACAGTCCCCACATTGCCATCAGCATGGCAGAAACGGAGGCCCTGTTTCGTGTCCCGAAGGATCCGTTCACATGTTGCGTCGTTGATGATCTTGACATATACGATACAACTCACAATGGACAAGTGAATGCCGAGAATGTCGGTCGCCGGGATTTTAACTTCTTCTCGTAGAAATCGTTCGACTTCGAGTGCTTTGGGCCGTGCAAATTCGTTGCGGAACGTAAATTTGAGCGTCGATTTTCTGTATTGGTGCGCCATGGTGATCTATTCGCTGAGTACGGCACGCGCGAAACGGCCGAGTACGATGTAAACAACACAAGCGCTCGCTCCGCGGCAGGAACACAAACAGCGCGTCCTCACCGCAGCACAGCCAAAGGCCAACTTATTCAACTATCGGGGGCGGAAGTCACGTTGCGTTGGATGAGGGTCTTGCGCTCGTCCAACTAGTGGAAGCAACTATTTTGTGGTGCAGTCACTTTACACCGTACATATTGTAGTGTCACTCTAAAACCATCTCTTTTTATTTATCAGGCGGTGGTTTTAGAATTTTTTTGAATTTCACATAGGATTCAATTTGTATGTGGACTGAGAGAGCGGAGATATCCTTTGGACGAAAAGAACGCCTATTCTGCGTTCCCGGTAAAGCTTTCGGACGTTGGATCTATTGCAGGGGAGAAACTCCTTCACGCTTGAGGTATGCATATTTGCTTATACTTGGTGTATTATGCCGTAATTTACTTGAGACTCTGATCTAGAAATACTGTTGGCCATATTTTGAAGATATCAACAATACTTGCTGATTGAAACGAGCAGAAAATACGAACGTTCCATCGAGCAAAACATGTACGCAGTAGTGAAGACCAGCAGAAACCCGAAATTGACATGCCACGACTTGAAGGAGCAAATCAAGAATAGAAGCCATAAACTAGAAAGCAATTTGAATTCCATGTTTATCAAGAACCGAGCAATAAAAGAGTACTGGAACAAAAAAATTGGTAGCTGCAAACTTTTGATGAAACTTAGGGCCCAGTGACATGGTGTGTTGAATATCACCGGGAAGACATGTACGGCTGCCTGAAGCTGATAAATCGAGATGACTGAAAGATGAAAATATAAAACCAGGCCATCTGTGTGCCATGGATCCCGTATCAGTTGTAGAACAATTTCGCCGGTGACTAAATGCTTTCAAGAAAACTGTGATACCTGATAAGAATGGCCCACTGGGTGTGGCAGTTGAAGGAAGCAAAGCGAAAGGTGAAGTTTTGAATTTCTCGTTCACGCAGGAGAATCGCACAAAACATATTGTCGTTTGACATCGAATAGACCCCTTTCCGATATGATGTACTGTTAACTATGGATGAAGGGCAACATGCAGACACCATATGTCTAGATTACCGGAAAGTGTTGGACTCGGTGCCCCACCACAGGCTGTTAAAGAAGATACTATCATACGGCACAGGTTCATCGATAAGTGAGTAACTGGATAAGGTCTTCAGTTGTAGAACCCATTAAATTGTCCTAAAAGGCGAGTGTTCATCAGAGACAGGGGTATCGTCATGAGTGACCCAGAGAAGCGTGGTAGGACCGCTCTTATTGTCTGTATACATAACTAACTTGGCGAACGGGTGGGCAACAATCTATTATTGTTTGTTGATGATACTGTGCTTTGGTGTGCAGCAAGATGTAGAAGACGAGTAAGTGTGGGAGGATACAAGACGACTTATACAAAATTTATAGTTGGTGTGATGAATGGCAGCTAGTTCGAAATATAGAATAATGTAAGTTAATGCGGATGAGTAGGAGAAATAAACCTCTAATGTTCGGGTACAGCATTAGTCGTGTCCTACTTGACACGGTCAATTCGTTTAAATATCTTGGCGTAACTTCGCAAGGCGATATGAAATGGAACGACCATGTGAGGATTGTGATGGAGACGGCGAATGGTCGGCTTCGGTTTATTGGGAGAATTCTACGAATGTGTAGTTCATCTGTAAAGGAGACTCGCATATAGAACGTTAGTGCAACCGATTCTTAACTACTGCTCGAGTTTTTGGGATATGCACCAGGTCGGGTTAAAGGAAGACAAAGATGCAATTCAGAGGTGGACTGCTAGATTTCATACTGGTAGGTTCGAACAAAACGCAAGTGTTAAGGAAATGCTTCGGGAACTAAAATGGAAATATCTGGAGGGGACATTCCTTACGAGAAACGCTACTGAGAAAATTTGGAGAACTGGCATTTGAAGCTGATTGCAGAAAATTTCTACTACCTCCAACGTACAATGCGCGTTGTGAACTGCTGTCTGCTGGAGTTTTCTGTTTGTGTGGTAGCTTATATTAAGGTTTGTGTTTTTAAATAGATAGCATAGATAGAATCATAAAAGAAGGTTGTATACCTGGAAGAATCCTGGAGATACTAAAAGGTATCAGATAGATTATATAATGGTAAGGCAGAGATTTAGGAACCAAGTTTTAAATTGTAAGACATTTCCAGGGGCAGATGTGGATTCTGACCACAATCTATTGGTTATGAACTGCAGATTGAAACTGAAGAAACTGCAAAAAGGTCGGAATTTACGGAGATGGGACCTGGATAAACTGGAAGAACCAGAGGTTGTAGAGAGTTTCAGGCAGAGCATAAGGGAACAATTGACAGGAATGGGGGAAAGAAATAGAGTAGAAGAAGAATGGGTAGCTCTGAGGGATGAAGTAGTGAAGGCAGCAGAGGATCAAGTAGGTAAAAAGACGAGGGCTAATAGAAATCCTTGGGTAACAGAAGAAATATTGAATTTAATTGATGAAAGGAGAAAATATAAAAATGCAGTAAACGAAGCAGGCAAAAAGGAATACAAACGTCTCAAAAATGAGATCGACAGGAAGTGCAAAATGCCTAAGCAGGGATGGCTAGAGGGCAAATGTAAGGATGTAGAGGCTTATCTCACAAGGGGTAAGATAGATACTGCCTACAGGAAAATTAAAGAGACCTTTGGAGAGAAGAGAACCACTTGTATGAATATCAAGAGCTCAGATGGCAACCCAGTTCTAAGCAAAGAAGGGAAGGCAGAAAGGTGGAAGGAGTATATAGAGGGTTTATAAAAGGGCGATATACTTGAGGACAATATTATGGAAATGGAAGAGGATGTAGATGAAGACGAAATGGGAGATAAGATACTGCGTGAAGAGTTTGACAGAGCATTGAAAAACCTGAGTCGAAACAAGGCCCTGGGAGTAGACAACATTCCATTAGAACTACTGATGGCCTTGGGAGAGCCAGTCATGACAAAACTCTACCATCTGGTGAGAAAAATGTATGAGACAGGCGAAATACCCTCAGACTTCAAGAAGAATATAATAATTCCAATCCCAAAGAAAGCAGGTGTTGACAGATGTGAAAATTACCGAACTATCAGTTTAATAAGTCACAGCTGCAAAATACTAACGCGAATTCTTTACAGACGAATGGAAAAACTGGTAGAAGCGGACCTCGGGGAAGATCAGTTTGGATTCCGTAGAAATGTTGGAACACGTGAGGCAATACTAACCATACGACTTATCTTAGAAGAAAGATTAAGAAAAGGCAAACCTACGTTTCTAGCATTTGTAGACTTAGAGAAAGCTTTTGACAACGTTAACTGGAATACTCTCTTTCAAATTCTGAAGGTGGCAGGGGTAAAATACAAGGAGCGAAAGGCTATTTACAATTTGTACAGAAGCCAGATGGAAGTTATAAGAGTCGAGGGGCATGAAAGGGAAGCAGTGGTTGGGAAAGGAGTGAGACAGGGTTGTAGCCTCTCCGCGAAGTTATTCAATCTGTATATTGAGCAAGCAGTAAAGGAAACAAAAGAAAAATTCGGATTAGGTTGTAAAATTCATGGAGAAGAAGTAAAAACTTTGAGGTTCGCCGATGACATTGTAATTCTGTCAGAGACAGCAAAGGACTTGGAAGAGCAGTTGAACGGTATGGGCAGTGTCTTGAAAGGAGGATATAAAATGAACATCAACAAAAGCAAAACTAGGATAATGGAATGTAGTCAAATTAAATCGGGTGATGCTGAGGGGATTAGATTAGGAAATGAGACACTTAAAGTAGTAAAGGAGTTTTGCTATTTAGGGAGTAAAATAAGTGATGATGGTCGAAGTAGAGAGGATATAAAATGTAGACTGGCAATGGCAAGGAAATCGTTTCTGAAGAAGAGAAATTTGTTAACATCGAGTATAGATTTAAGTGTCAGGAAGTCGTTTCTGAATGTATTTGTATGGAGTGTAGCCGTGTATGGAAGTGAAACATGGACGATAAACAGTTTGGACAAGAAGAGAATAGAAGCTTTTGAAATGTGGTGCTACAGAAGGATGCTGAAGATAAGATGGGTAGATCACGTAACTAATGAGAAGGTATTGAATAGAATTGGGGAGAAGAGAAGTTTGTGGCACAACTTGACTAGAAGAAGGGATCGGTTGGTAGGACATGTTTTGAGGCATCAATGGATCACAAATTTAGCATTGGAGGGCAGCGTGGAGGGTAAAAATCGTAGAGGGAGACCAAGAGATCAATACACTAAGCAGATTCAGAAGGATGTAGGTTGCAGTAGGTACTGGGAGATGAAGAAGCTTGCACAGGATAGAGTAGCATGGAGAGCTGCATCAAACCAGTCTCAGGACTGAAGACCAAAACAACAACAGCTCATTTTATAGGATATGCTCCCTAAGAAAGGTAATGCAATGTATTTTTTGCTGTTTTCTATTTTGTCTTGTGCTGTTTTCTATTTTGTCTTGTGTTACCTGCATGTTCGTCTGGTGTGCAGGTTTGTTGACTGATGAGTAATTGGATTTTTTTGATAGTTTGTGTATTTTGAGAGAGCTGTATCCACTGTTTGAGGACATGGTTTTAATGATATTAATTTCTTTTTCTTTTTGAATTGGTTCAACTGGAATTTTATGTTGGTGATTCAACGTGGCTCTAAAAATATGCCAACTTACTCTGGTTTGGGTAACAAGATGAGCCGTTGATACAGACATCAGTGGATGTTGAGTTTCTATAAACCTCGAAAGGTGTTTATGATTTTTGCTGCTGATTTTTACATCTAAGAAACTGATGCTATTGTTGGTCTCGTGTTTAACAGTGAATTTAATGTTATTCTGCATACTGCTAAGATTTGTTGCTAATGTGTCTATTTCCTCACTGCTGCCATCAAAAACTATAACCGTGTCATTAACATATCTTCTGCAGTAGATGATTTTGCTGTTGATGTGACTGTTAGCTTGAAAAAAATGTCTGGTTTAAGTGATTTATGTAAATATCTGCAAACATCCCAACTAGACTGCTACCCATTGCTAACCAATCTTTGTGTCTTTTGTTATTAAAACTGTAGTAATTGTATGACATTACCAAGGTGAGTAACTCAATGAACTCACAGATGCCTGCCATGCTTAGTTTATGTTTCACTAAATTGTTTCTTATTATTTTTATGGTGTCCTCTATAGGGACGTTAATATAAAGGTTTACTATGTCAAGTGACGCAAATCCGGTTGTCGTTGGAATGTGAACTTCTTTAATTTTGTCAATGAGTTCATATGTGTTCTTAATGGAAAATTTGTTTTCAAAATTACAGTAGATATTAAATAGAACAAGGAGTTTGTTGTTTAGTCTATATGAAGGGCTGTTCCTGGAGTTCACAACTGGCCTGATAGGACAGTTCTCCCTACGTGTCTTAGGCTGTGACCAGAGTCGAGGTGTAGAGGGATTCATGGAAATGTAGCTCTGCACTTCCCAATTGGTTAGGAGGAAATTACAATTCTGAGCCGTGCTGCTGCTCTCGTTGGTGGTGTTTGTAGGCCAGATGGTATCGTTTAGTTGGCATGGTTGCGGTTGTTTGTCTTCTTCTCGTGTTGACTGGTGCCACTCGGATTCGCAAGCGTGTCCTGTCTGCTAGTGGCAGCAGCGGCGATTATTGGTCTATAGTCACTGTTGCCCTATTCTTGGGGCGACGTCGTTGTTTTTCCAGGTCGTGTGAGTGTGCGAGTTCCGTTGGGGAATGAGGAGGAACGAAGTCCGCGCAGTGCCAGAACACGCCGGGACTGCTGACGGCACGCACGAACTGTCGGATGGAAGTGCTGTCGTCACGAGGGTGCACGACCTCGTTGTAAACCGGATCCAGCAAACTTTAAGATGAGTGCGTTTCAATCCAAGTAGAGAAACCTCCACCATTGTGACATCTCGCGATTCTCCAGTGACTTGGGTTCGTGTTGCTGCTCGTAGTGTCGCCAAGGCGAAGAGCAGCGATTGGAGTGCTTGGGGACGGCAGATCTGATTATCTTTCCAACGAGGCAGAAGTGCAACAAATGAACAGCCTGCAGAGTGAGTAGATCCATGGTCAGTGAAATCTACAAAACTGGAAGTGAACAAGAACATTTTCTGATAAAACTTGACATTTTAGAGAAGAATCGCATCACGAACGAGAAAAAAGAATGGAACAGCGAACAGTTCTGGGAATAAGTGCGAATTCAGTCATGACCTATGAAAAACGCTTTAAAACATAACTGCGGTTGTGCAGAGAGGAGAATCAACGGAATCTGGCATGCTCGTAATAGTCTACTTGAGGTCTTTGCTTATTTGGGAGTTATTTGGGAAAGTTTCTTAACAACAGTTAAAAAAAATCATTTCCCTGAATGATGCATTGTTTACCACTTCGTAATATAGTAGCCACATGCATGTGTTTCAAGCCACTGGGACGTGCAAAATTTGCTGTGATAACGGTTGGATCAAGGTGAAAGACTTGAAATATCATCGTCGTATAAAATAAAGTTTTCAACTAGCCTCTAAAACATTTACATTGTTTTTGAGGAATGATTTTGAAAATGATATGTTCTGTAGCAGTTTACTTGTTAAAAATAGTTGCACATCAAATGCTCAAAACAGTTACCTATTTTCTAGCACATTTTTAAAATGGCTTATGCTTGTCCAAAATTAACTTACATTTCAGATATGCATTCAACCGTAATAATGAACATTGGTGAGACTACCGGTGTGTGAAACTCACATCACATGCCAATGTTTCCAATGTGGTGTCTGTTCTTTCGGACAAGTCCAGACGAATGGAAAACAAATATATAATTAAGGCTATGATGGCTGATCGTCCCCTCAGTGCAGATGAACACCAAGGTTGAACTCTCGAGATCCCATGTAAAAATGAGATTAACGCGCAGGGGGACTACATCAGTAGTTGAGAATTTAGGCCTTACAGGAGGCGTGCCAGAGTAGTGCATGCGATTGCGGTTACCACTGTGCCTAGTAAGCAGGAGACTACCGTTCGAATCCCAGTCTGGCGCCGGCTTAAGTGGCCCAGCGGTCGCAGGTTCGAATCCTGCCTCGGGCATGAATGTGTGTGATGTCCTTAGGTTAGTTAGGTTTAAGTAGTTCTAAGTTCTAGGGGACTGATGATCACAGCAGTTAAGTCCCATAGTGCTCAGAGCCATTTGAACCAACTCGGTCTGGCACAAATTTCCAACAGGCCCCATTGATGTAAATCAACGCCCGCCTGTATCTAATGTCTTAAATTCCTTTGTGTGTCTCTAATAATTTGTCATTGCACTTGTAGGAGGTATTCAGATACGTTGACAGTGGTACTGCAATGGCAAAATTTTCTAAAAGGGTGGAAAAGAACTTAAAAAATGACTGCCAAAAATCATGTAAAACTGGAAAGACTGCAAATTCAGTGAAATGCTTTTAACAATATTTTTAATCTTTTAAGAGACAGATGTGAAGCCGGGCGTTTCCGGTGAAATGAGACCAATGAGCTAAGTACCCAATAAAAGAAAGGAAGCAACGATTTTTCGTTAACTTTGTACTATGCATACTTAATGGTTGTTTATGTGTGTACAAGTATATACATGTATCTGAACCGTGGATTTAATTTCAAAGAATATTCTTAAAAAATTATTTTATTTACTAGCGATTCATCAAGAAAATTAACACATCTAATCACACTATATGAGCGTGGAAGTGGTTGCCAGGGAGTAACTGATGAAATCAAAATCAAATTGCTTTTAACAGATGGGAATTTTATTCCTAAAAGCTCTTTTTTTAAGAAACAGATTTAAAATTATAAGCAGAAAGCACCCTCTAAATATCAAGCTACAATTTATTCAGAGGCGGAAAGAAACAAATTTTTGAGTGTATGAGCTTTCGGGCTGAGAACCTTGTCGCTCCCTTTTGACACGGCCGTAGTCACGACCGCTCACAACAACCTCTGAAAGACTACACTAGTGCAAATCTGCAACACACCAGATTACCTTAAAGTAAAAGTGTTAACAATTCACACTAGCTCACAAACTATGCACCCCGTAGGAGGGATGGAAATGGTACAAAACACTAAAATTACAAGATTAACTTGCCACCGAAGACGCAACTTCATTATAACTTCTATGAAAAGTCTTACGGTGGAAGGGTTGCAACTTTATATACTAAAATGACCATTTAAATAAAAGCCCATGAAATGCAATCTTATATAAAATTATACAAGGTTAGCCAAACGATTTAACATGCTCTACAGTACACATATACCGCCTCTCAAAATGATAGGCAAGATCAAAACATATTTCAGGAATTAGGCCGTTACACTCCAAGCAATAAATCCGTTAACACACGTGACAGAGGCAGCTCCGAACGACATACAGACAGTAACTGCCTCACAAAGGCGGACAAGAGACTGACCCCAGACTGCCTCCGACTGATCCAGACTGACCAACTGACCCTGATAAGTTCATAGCGCCCCTTAAATGCACGTGAACAGGCAACCTTTCCCCTCTGCCACCCGAGGGAGACACCAGAGCTGCGATTGCCACAGCGGCGCCACCGCCAGAAACGGAGGGCGACTGCTTCACACTACGCGCTGCGGCGCGCTCTTTAAAACAGCAATTTTTACCACGGCTCAGTGTCGAAATATATAAGTAAACTATCAAAATTTTACTGACCTAAAGAATTCTTCTTCTATAAGCAGCACTGCCTACTGTAGAGGAAAAAAAATGGTAGCAGCAGAAAAATGCTCCTATCGGAGCACAAGAAAGCGGACATGTTCCATGTTCCTCTTAAAGAGGCTGTCAGGAAAGTGGGGAACCAGGTGCCTCAAATCTCATTCCTCGTTCCCCACCAAAGACATTGGCGTGCGAACATAGTCCCGCTGTTTTATTCTGAAAGATAACGGCAAAGAGACAGAGACGGTGGAAGAAGAGACAGCAGGCAATGCCAGTGGCGAAGAAAGAGAGAGGAGATAGTGACTGTGGTAGAGAGAAAGTGGCAGTGAAAGACATGGCTGAAGACAATAGCAGTGAGAGCCAAGCAGAGAGGAGATAGTGACCGTTCAGCGAATTACAGTGGTAGTAAGAGAGAACGACAGATGGATTGAGATAGAAACAGTGAGAGGAAAATAAACAGGAGATAGTGGAAATGAAAAATACAGATGAGAGGATACCACATATAGGCTTGGGGGGCTCTGTAAACTTTCAGACCGACGAACTTTAGCACGTAGGTATGGGGGAGGACTAATTTTGGATCGAAATTTTAATCACGTGGGTATAGGAGCCAGCACATAGTCCCTTTCCTAAAATGCTTAGTGGCTATAGACAACATGAGAATAGTGCCAACATCGTGATAATCAGTTCTGGGGAAACGGGGAGGCCACACTCTCTCCGCAGCGAGGATCTTTTTTTGGCATGCAGGCAATAAGCAAATGTGATACCATTCAAAGAAATTTAAATCTTCATGGACCACTATCTTCCCTCAGGATATGATCTTTCTTTGGCACTGAGGCCAGAAGGAACTGTCATACATTTAAAGAAAATTGTAAAATTATACCTGGACCCAGTGAACGATCTGTACGATACCATTACATGTTATTCTGACGATGAACAGCGTCAGGTGGAAGTGGGAACCGAGTGCTGGCACATACAGACGAGCGAGCATTGAAATCTGTTCCCCGGTACAATACGCGTCTGCATAGGTTATTAAGACGGAGCATAGGTTCAAGATGTGTAAGGAAAGGGAGGGAAAACAACTGTTCGCTTTTCTAAGCCGGCCAGTGTGGCTGAGCGGTTCTAGGCGCTTCAGTCTGGAACCGCGCGACCGCTACGGCCGCATGTTCGAATCCTGCCTCGGGCATGGATGTGTGTGATATCCTTAGGTTAGTTAGGTTTAAGTAGTTCTAAGTTCTAGGGCCCCCCCTCCCCCCATGAACCATGGACCTTGCCGTTGGTGGGGAGGCTTGCGTGCCTCAGCGATACAGATGGCCGTACCGTAGGTGAAGCCACAACGGAGGGGTATCTGTTGAGAGGCCAGACAAACACGTGGTTCCTGAAGAGGGGCAGCAGCCTTTTCAGTAGTTGCAGGGGCAACAGTCTGGATGATTGACTGATCTGGCCTTGTAACATTAACCAAAACGGCCTTGCTGTGCTGGTACTGCGAACGGCTGAAAGCAAGGGGAAACTACAGCCGTAATTTTTCCCGAGGACATGCAGCTTTACTGTATGATTAAATGATGATGGCGTCCTCTTGGGTAAAATATTCCGGAGGTAAAACAGTCCCCCATTCGGATCTCCGGGCGGGGACTACTCAAGAGGACGTCGTTATCAGGAGAAAGAAAACTGGCGTTCTACGGATCGGAGCGTGGAATGTCAGATCCCTTAATCGGGCAGGTAGGTTAGAAAATTTAAAAAGGGAAATGGATAGGTTAAAGATAGATATAGTGGGAATTAGTGAAGTTCGGTGGCAGGAGGAACAAGACTTTTGGTCAGGTGATTACAGGGTTATAAATACAAAATCAAATAGGGGTAATGCAGGAGTAGGTTTAATAATGATTAAAAAAATAGGAGTGCAGGTTAGCTATTTCAAACAGCATAATGAACGCATTATTGTGGCCAAGATAGACACAAAGCCCATGCCTACTACAGTAGTACAAGTTTATATGCCAACTAGCTCTGCAGATGATGAAGAAATTGATGAAATGTATGACGAGATAAAAGAAATTATTCAGGTAGTGAAGGGAGACGAAAATTTAATAGTCATAGGTGACTGGAATTCGTCAGTAGGAAAAGGGAGAGAAGGAAACATAGTAGGTGAATATGGATTGGGGGGAAGAAATGAAAGAGGAAGCCGCCTTGTAGAATTTTGCACAGAGCATAACTTAATCATAGCTAACACTTGGTTCAAGAATCATAAAAGAAGGTTGTATACCTGGAAGAATCCTGGAGATACTAAAAGGTATCAGATAGATTATATAACGGTAAGACAGAGATTTAGGAACCAGGTTTTAAATTGTAAGACATTTCCAGGGGCAGATGTGGATTCTGACCACAATCTATTGGTTATGAACTGCAGATTGGAACTGAAGAAACTGCAAAAAGGTGGGAAATTAAGGAGAGGGGACCTGGATAAACAGAAAGAACCAGAGGTTGTAGAGAGTTTCAGAGAGAGCATAAGGGAACAATTGACAGGAATGGGGGAAAGAAATACAGTAGAAGAAGAATGGGTAGCTCTGAGGGATGAAGTAGTGAAGGCAGCAGAGGATCAAGTAGGTAAAAAGACGAGAGCTAATAGAAATCCTTGGGTAACAGAAGAAATATTGAATTTAATTGATGAAAGGAGAAAATATGAAAATGCAGTAAATGAAGCAGGCAAAAAGGAATACTAACGTCTCAGAAATGAGATCGACAGGAAGTGCAAAATGGCTAAGCAGGGATGGCTAGAGGACAAATGTAAAGATGTAGAGGCTTGTCTCACTGGGGGTAAGATAGATACTGCCTACAGGAAAATTAAAGAGACCATTGGAGAAAGGAGAACCACTTGTATGAATATCAAGAGCTATGATGGAAACCCAGTTCTAAGCAAAGAAGGGAAGGCAGGAAGGTGGAAGGCGTATATAGAGGGTTTATACAAGGGCGATGTACCTGAGGACAATATTATGGAAATGGAAGAGGATGTAGATGAAGACGAAATGGGAGATAAGGTACTGCGTGAAGAGTTTGACAGAGCACTGAAAGACCTGAGTCAAAACAAGGCCCCGGGAGTAGACAACATTCCATTAGAACTACTGATGGCCTTGGGAGAGCCAGTCATGACAAAACTCTACCATCTGGTGAGAAAGATGTATGAGACAGGCGAAATACCCTCAGACTTCAAGAAGAATATAATAATTCCAATCCCAAAGAAAGCAGGTGTTGACAGATGTGAAAATTACCGAACTATCAGTTTAATAAGTCACAGCTGCAAAATACTAACGCGAATTCTTTACAGACGAATGGAAAAACTGGTAGAAGCGGACCTCGGGGAAGATCAGTTTGGATTCCGTAGAAATGTTGGAACACGTGAGGAAATACTAACCTTACGACTTATCTTAGAAGAAAGATTAAGAAAAGGCGAACCTACGTTTCTAGCATTTATAGACTTAGAGAAAGCTTTTGACAATGTTAACTGGAATACTCTCTTTCAAATTCTGAAGGTGGCAGGGGTAAAATACAGGGAGCGAAAGGCTATTTACAATTTGTACAGAAACCAGATGGCAGTTATAAGAGTTGAGGGACATCAAAGGGAAGCAGTGGTTGGGAAAGGAGTGAGACAGGGTTGTTGCCTCTCCCCGATGTTATTCAATCTGTATATTGAGCAAGCAGTAAAGGAAACAAAAGAAAAATTCGGAGTAGGTATTAAAATTCATGGAGAAGAAGTAAAAACTTTGAGGTTCGCCGATGACATTGTAATTCTGTCAGAGACAGCAAAGGACTTGGAAGAGCAGTTGAACGGAATGGACAGTGTATTGAAAGGAGGATATAAGATGAACATCAACAAAAGCAAAACGAGGATAATGGAATGTAGTCAAATTAAATCGGGTGATGCTGAGGGGATTAGATTAGGAAATGAGACACTTAAAGTATTAAAGGAGTTTTGCTATTTAGGGAGTAAAATAAGTGATGATGGTCGAAGTAGAGAGGATATAAAATGTAGACTGGCAATGGCAAGGAAATCGTTTCTGAAGAAGAGAAATTTGTTAACATCGAGTATAGATTTAAGTGTCAGGAAGTCGTTTCTGAAAGTATTTGTATGGAGTGTAGCCATGTATGGAAGTGAAACATGGACGATAACTAGTTTGGACAAGAAGAGAATAGAAGCTTTCGAAATGTGGTGCTACAGAAGAATGCTGAAGATAAGGTGGGTAGATCACGTAACTAATGAGGAGGTATTGAACAGAATTGGGGAGAAGAGAAGTTTGTGGCACAACTTGATTAGAAGAAGGGATCGGTTGGTAGAACATGTTTTGAGGCATCAAGGGATCACAAATTTAGCATTGGAGGGCAGCGTGGAGGGTAAAAATCGTAGAGGCAGACCAAGAGATGAATACACCAAGCAGATTCAGAAGGATGTAGGTTGCAGTAGGTACTGGGAGATGAAGAAGCTTCCACAGGATAGAGTAACATGGAGAGCTGCATCAAACCAGTCTCAGGACTGAAGACCACAACAACAACAACAAGTTCTAGGGGGCTGATGACCTCAGATGTTAAGTCCCATAGTGCCCAGAGCCATTTCAACCATTTTGAACCCTTTTCTAAAGTACCGTCCCGCCATTTGCCTGAACCGATGTAGGGATATAACGTCAAACCTAAATCTGAATGGCCAAATAGGAATTCGAAACGCCAACCCCGCGATTTCGGGAAAGACTGCAAGCCTGCGGGACAACTGAGTGGCGGAAACCATTGTATCGTACCAAAACCGGTATCGCTGAGTGACTCCATTCATATATGGTGAGAAGCGCACCCACCTGGTCATCACAGATAGCTAATCGTGACCGATAGGCCACGACGACCAGCCGCTATGGAGCTGTATTAGTTCCTCTCGCCTTTGAATCCAGGCCATTTACAAGAAGATTCAATCTCACGCCCAATCTCGAACAAGGTAAAGTACTTTTAAGCAGAGTCCTAAACACGGTTGGTAAGCTTCCCTAACATCTTGTATGCGACAAACACAGATTAAATTATTTATGTTGTGTCATATAACTTCAAATGTCTGAATATTATTATGCGAATAATATCCTCTTGAAAGTTAATGTGTTTCAATTGATCTAGGAAGTCATACGAATTGCTACGTCAATATAACTTTTGATCGAAATTTGTCAGTGTCTTCCGATAGTCCACAAAATCCGTAGTACGCGCGGTGACGCGGTGACAGACACCTGGCTCTTATTTAGGACGGCGGCGGCTCACGTACCCGTCCATTCATCCTGACTTGGTTCCCTATGTTTTTCACCAATCGCTTAAGGCAGATGCCGAGGTGATTCCTTTGAAATGAGTTCGGCCAATGTACGTCTCCCGTGATCGCTTGTGCTCCATCTCTAGAGACCTCATGGCTAGTGGTACATTAAAACAGTCCGTATTACGTGACTTTAAAACTGATTAAAAACTATTTCGTCCTTTACAGAAATTAAAAATAAAAGCCTGCTACTTCCTACTTAAGTATCAACTGAGTACGTCACTGGTAAGTTTTCGGTGCTTACGCCCTAAAGTATCCCATTCTTGAACAAAATTTTGATCCACGTGAAAAGTAGTGAGGGAGGAGCTGGGAGCGGAAGTGCCAGGCGACCAAATAAACATAATTCACAACATGAAGATTGAACATTTTAGTCACTTAGACCAGGGCTGTATCAATTTAACTAAACACCCAAATTAAAAAAGTAACTGCTAAGAATATACGATAAAACTGATAATGCTTCCAGAAAAATGTCAGCACCGGCTACCATTACTGGAGGTGTCGCACCACATAATCTCCTAAGATTGTACAGCTGCTGTTTGTACTACAACACCCAGAAAGGCATCGATTAGATTCCATATAACGATTTCACGTGCGAATCAGGGCAATTTATCTGGCGACTCTCAAGCCCCAATGATTAACAAATTATAAAAAGTCGGATACTAAGCTACAGTCAAAGTAGATGTAATGTAACATAAATGGACTGTGTGTTATGTGTGTCAAATACTGTAGTCCACGTAAGAACCATAGACAGAGCTATTAAGCGACAGTGCTAAGAACCAGAGACATTATTATAAAGCAATATTTTTGAGTCTCTGCGGCTGTGAAACATGGTAGCGAAGTAATGGAGATGACTTATTAATCTGTGTCTAAATCAAGAATTGGAGAATAAATTGGAGCTCACCAAAGAAAAATAGAAGAGATTTGGTCTTAAAAAGTCTCTTATTAAGTTATTTCTAATTTTATAGACCAGTCACAGAACTTCCACGAGGACATCGTGTCGGGGAGAAGCTACCAGAAATCGTAAGGAAACTGCAATACACACGCGTGAAGTGACTGAGATTGAAACTGTTTAGCTCTTCATCGAGATAATTCTAGTCGATGCTTGTTGAGGATATGTACATGAATTTGAAAACCCATTGTACGACGAATTTAGAAGGGTGGATTGTAAGCCAGACTATTCAGCATTAGAAAATACAACACCAATACAATACATAAAACTGAATAGTGAAACAAAAACAATAACTAGGATATATTTTAACTTGGCTTCCAGTAACATGACACCTATTTGAATTCGTGAATAAAATAACAATAAATTGCATGAAAAATTTTCTTTTGCAAATATTGTACTTGTATTTAATATAAATGACTAATTATATATTTCTGTTTAATCTCCATTTACTGGAGATGGATTCATGTCGATACCAAATCCGATTTGATGTCGGTAAAGGAAAATTAATGTCTGTAATCCAATGTGATGACCAAACAGCTGTCTACGATAAGTAATGTTGACAATTACATTTCTATCTCTGCAGACTTTTCTGTGGGTGAGAAGAGTACTTGTTATTTGTAGATAGCCATTATATTTTTTAGACTAGTAGTAGTTAGCGTCGTGAATCTTTTAGTAAATTTTACGTACAAGATCCATAGCAGACTGGAATCGTTAGATTGTTTCTGTTACGTGTTAGTCTAAAGCTAAATGCAAGCAGATTAACCAAAGTAAATAATTTCCACTACTTCAGGTCAATTAATTTATGTGATTTCAAAATATGTAGTCCATATGGTGTGAAATGTTTTTCTTTACATGGTCAAAACGAGAAGTAAGGTCAAGATGGCGGAAGAGATGCAACAAATTGTTGAGGAGGCGGTGACAGGGCTTTGTTGATCCGCTTACGTTACTTTTAAGATATATGGGACAGTTGTCTCTGGAAATGAAAAACGACTTACAGGCTAACCAAATAAGGCTTAAAACTGAATTCCAAACGGTACTGAAAGATAATAAAACAGCACTGCAAACCGAATTTCAAAGTAGCCAACCTGCTCTGCACACTGTTCTCCAAACCGCATGTCAAACGGAATTGCAAGCTAATAAGACTGCGCTGGAAAACGAATTTCAAAATAGTCAAGCTGCAATTGAAACTGCCCTTCAAACCGAATTTCAAACGGAATTAGAGACAAATCAGATACCACGGCGTACCGCAAATGGTGCAGGACTGTGTTGTAAAAACAAACCGTACTGAACAGTGCCATTCAGCAGATTTCAACCACACAGCAAAGCTTAGCAACCGAATTCTGTTAGTTCGGTGACGAACATAAACATTTATCAGAGGCATTTAGAAAGTCCGGTTGACAACGTGAAGCAAGGCCAAGATGCATTAACTAACACTGTTGTCGAGTTATCATGAACAGTAGAAGCTATCTCACATGGTCAGCGTCATATTATTAAAACAAAAATTACACAGGAGGAGGAATAATTCATTGAAATTTTCCAGCAGTGGTTAGAGCATTAAGACACGCAACTGACCACTACTGTCGAATGAAAATTTCGGCACAATGTTGCCAACAGAGAGTTTTTGAGTAGTTTGCATGCAGTTCGCGCAAAAACTTTTCGCATTGAAGTGCTGCAACTGAAAAACGAGTTGCGGATGTCAACCAGGGAATTCGGAATCTTCGTCACACTATTCAAGATAACCATTCGGTCACTAATGAAAACGAACGAAAGCCAGATCAATCTTACACATATCCTGCACAATATTCCTACAAGGCAAATGTGCATATACAACCAACAGTGTCACCCTCCGTTACGTATGAAGGAGAATCTGATAAAAAAATAAAATAAAACAAGAGGTGGACATCCAATCATATTCACCCGTCCCTTTCAAGGGGCTTTGCCGAGAATATGGAAGGGAAATCAAAAGATAGGATATGTTAGTGGACACATTAATAGTTGATTAAGCCCTGTGGGTAGCAGAGGCGGCAGAATCTTGCGAAACTTACGTTCAATTCGAGAACTCATTCATTGCAAAGTATTGGAGTGCCTGCAATACAGGAGAGACTCCGAAAGCAAGTGTACAACACCGAACTCTAGAACCTACGTTTAGGTAGTCTGCGAAAGAACTGCGAGAGGTGCCAAGTACAAAGTACCTGTCAGAACCGATCTCTGCAAAAGAAACTGTAAGAGCACTAAAGGCGAAGCTGCCACTTCACATCCAGCAAATATAACAAACAACATGTCAGTGACAATCATTTTGAAGTATTTTTGTGTGCAGCAGATGCTGCAACATACTAATGGAAGACTCCAATTCCGTAGGTGCCAATGTCAACGGGCACAGTGGTCGTAGCATGCCAAATCATCCTAATCGTGTCACTTGTAACTAAATCACGGAATACCTAAGTTAGGATGGCCACCTCGCTCGCTTCCGACGTTTAAGAGCAGTGCACTAGTAGGCGTGCCACCAATGGCAGCCAGCTGTGCCTTCAGAGGACCACTCGCGTCACATCGATGAGTATACTGAGGCTGCCTTGCGGCACCCGCGGTAGGACAAACAGAACTTAGGGACTCAACATCATTTACGGCTCAGCCTCCCACGTTCTACAGTACAGCCACTATTGCATCGTTGACTTCAGATTCTCTTTCTAGCCATACAATAACTGTTACTGAGACGTAGGCACGTTGTGGTAAATTCATCAGGAAAGAGAAATGATGTTTATTACCGTCCCCCCTTTATCAATTAAATTTTTCAGCTGTTGTTTATATTGTCTCATTTTAAATTTTGCCAAGGTTTAATTGTGCATCATTTCATGCCATGTTCTTTTCATATTTTTGTGCTTATAAACTTTCGAAAAAACTTCTGAGTCACACACATCATGATTTTGATTAAGGTGGTTAGTGAACCCTCTACCTTCATTAATGTCTTTGAATAAAAGAATTGTGAACACAAGACTTGAAATTTACTGTTTGGGCCGAAAACTTTTAAAGTGTTAGTTTAATCCGTTGTTCACATTTAATCTAGAAACGATTCTTGAGAGCGAATCTGTCTCACGGTTAATTCCGACACAGGTTGTTCCACACACAGAGTTCCACAATTTCTCTAGCAGACAAGAACAGTGTATAGAGAGCCTTTGCACCTTTCCAGCGACTTAAAAATCTCCAAGTGACATGTAATTTGAAAGACGGTATCTAACGGACTGCTTTCACGTAGTTCAGTGCAACCCATCGGTTACGGTACGATGTAGTAGTAAAAGATGTTACTGAAACAAGAAGGTTACTATAGAAGAGCCGTTTACGTTCATGGTTGCAGTGTAAGATTTATGTATATATTGTGGAGATTTTCACGACAAAGGAAATAAAAAAATCATGCGTCCTCTTCTGCTAAATGACTTTGGACGCTTTTTTTCATTCCGCAATGTCATTAGTTCATCACTGGGTGTGATAAGTACACATATCAAGTGGGCAGTCTCACAAAATACGGAGCGATAAGAAGATTGTAGTGCAAGTGATGACATGGAAGCGCATCTTCAAAAATGGTTCAAATGGCTCTGAGCACTATGAGACTTAACTTCTGAGGTCATCAGTCCCCTAGAACGTAGAACTACTTAAACCTAACCTAAGGACATCACACACATCCATGCCCGAGGCAGGATTCGAATCTGCGACCGTAGCGATCGTGCGTTTCCACACTGGAAAGCCTAGAACCGCTCGTCCACTCCGGCCGGCGGAAAAGGATCTCATTACATGAAAACATCCGTGCAACACTCGTTGCTGAATGAGACCATGTGAGCGATGAGTGTGCTGATCAACAGACATTCGAACGAAGGACGGAAGTGACGTTAGCAATCGGATACTGGAGCTACTCAGAGTAAACAACACTCCACAACTAAAAGCTGCAGCCAGATTTCGCACAATAGTGTACTGCAAGACACTGGGAGCGACTAGTATGATTTGCCTTATGAACTTACGATGTGTCATGTAAGATATTTTAATTTCAGTCCGTCACTCAGTTCAATGGTAACTATGAGAAGAAAATTAGTCTTAGATAAATTAATCTAGACATATTTAAAAATTGGACTTCTGTGTGCGTGCGTGTGTGTGTGTGTGTGCGTGTGTGATTCCCACGTCTTCTCCTATTCTCCTAAACCACTCGACCGATGCCTACCAAACGTGGTACACATATACCTTAGTACCGGGTGACATTCGCTGTGGGGGTAAGAATCACTTACCTGGCAAAGGGATGGAGGTGAACAATAACTGTACCATGCGACTCGTTAATTCCCAGATTTTATCCAACCAGTATTTGGAATGCAGTTGTACGGGAAGGAGTAGAAAAAAAGGTTACAGGAGAATATGGGCTTGGGACGAGGAATGAAAGAGGAGAAAGACTAATTGAGTTCTGTAACAAGTTTCAGCTAGTAATAGCGAATAACCTGTTCAAGAATCACAAAGGAGGAGGTATACTTGGAAAAGGCCGGGAGATACGGGTTTCAATTAGATTACATCATGGTCAGACAGAGATTCCGAAATCAGATACTGGATTGTAAGGCGTACCCAGGAGCTGATATAGACTCAGATCACAATATAGTAGTGATGAAGAGTAGGCTGAGGTTCAAGACATTAGTCAGGAAGAATCAATACGCAAAGAAGTGGGATACGGAAGTACTAAGGAATGACGAGATACGTTTGAAGTTCTCTAACGCCATAGATACAGCAATAAGGAATAGCGCAGTAGGCAGTACAGTTGAAGAGGAACGGACATCTCTAAAAAGGGCCATCACAGAAGTTGGGAAGGAAAACATAGGTACAAAGAAGGTAGCTGCGAAGAAACCATGAGTAACAGAAGAAATACTTCAGTTGACTGATGAAAGGAGGAAGTACAAACATGTTCCGGGAAAATCAGGAATACAGAAATACAAGTCGCTGAGGAATGAAACAAATAGGAAGTGCAGGGAAGCTAAGACGAAATGGCTGCAGGAAAAATGTGAAGACATCGAAAAAGATATGATTGTCGGAAGGACAGACTCAGCATACAGGAAAGTCAAAACAACTTTTGGTGACATTAAAAGCAACGGTGGTAACATTAAGAGTGCAACGGGAATTCCACTGTTAAATGCAGAGGAGAGAGCAGATAGGTGGAAAGAATACATTGAAAGCCTCTATGAGGGTGAAGATTTGTCTGATGTGATTGAAGAAGAAACAGGAGTCGATTTAGAAGAGATAGGGGATCCAGTACTAGAATCGGAATTTAAAAGAGCTTTGGAGGACTTACGGTCAAATAAGGCAGAAGGGATAGATAACATTCCATCAGAATTTCTAAAAGCATTGAGGGGAAGTGGTAACAAAACGACTATTCACGTTGGTGTGTAGAATATATGAGTCTGGCGACATACCATCTGACTTTCGGAAAAGCATCATCCACACAAGTCCGAAGACGGCAAGAGCTGACAAGTGCGAGAATTATCGCACAATCAGCTTAACAGCTCATGCATCGAAGCTGCTTATAAGAATAATATACAGAAGAATGGAAAAGAAAATTGAGAATGCGCTAGGTGACGATCAGTTTGGCTTTAGGAAAAGTAAAGGGACGAGAGAGGCAATTCTGACGTTACGGCTAATAATGGAAGCAAGGCTAAAGAAAAATCAAGACACTTTCATAGGATTTGTCGACCTGGAAAAAGCGTTCGACAATATAAAATGGTGCAAGCTGTTCGAGATTCTGAGAAAAGTAGGGGTAAGCTATAGGGAGAGACGGGTCACATACAATATGTACAACAACCAAGAGGGAATAACAAGAGTGGACGATCAAGAACGAAGTGTTCGTATTAAGAAGGGTGTAAGACAAGGCTGTGTCCTTTCGCCCCTACTCTTCAATCTGTACATCGAGGAAGCAATGATGGAAATAAAAGAAAGGTTCAGGAGTGGAATTAAAATACAAGGTGAAAGGATATCAATGATACGATTCGCTGATGACATTGCTATCCTGAGTGAAAGTGAAGAAGAATTAAATGATCTGCTGAACGGAATGA